>NW_027437187.1:18054939-20454939 GCF_033239565.1 Halichoeres trimaculatus | reverse complement strand
AAAGGTAATTCTAAATATACATTAGCTCTGTTGTCTAACATATATAAGTGATGAAAAATGCCTAATTCCATGCTAAAATTAAGCATTGTAAAGTTAGAATACTTCACATGGTTTTATCCCTCAGGCTGGGGTCTGCAGTCCCAGGAGCACTTGGCACTGGCCAGAGAACTGCTTCAATTCTGTTCCCCCATCCAATCATGCAAAGAGGAAAAGATCAAAGTTCTCCTTAGTTTACATCTCACACAGGGAGGTACTTCCCTGCTTATTGACAAATATCCTTACCATTATCGTGTTTTACAATATTACACTGAAATAAACTTTAATGTCAGCTTAAATAATCTGCAAAGCTCCTTGACTTTTTTCAACTCTTGAGGAGGCAGAATCCTCTTTTCTGGAGGCAGAGCAAGTTCTCAGGGAGCTTCATCAGCTTGGTGGCATCAACCAGGAAGAGAAGATAAAGACCGAGTTGGAAACCTGCAATGGTCTCTCCAGGTTTAGTATCCAAACATGTTTTATTTTGCTTTTTAATTTGCTGCCTCAAAATATACAGCAACTGCTACTAATTTTGTCATCTTGGTGATTTGTTCTATTTATTTGCTGTGACTCAGTATCATGTTCAAGCTGTGCCAATTAACTTTTAACCTTTCCTAATGACATGATACATGTAATGTCTTTCTAGTGGGATATTCAGAGTGTAGCCTGGATGGTTTTACATTTGATGTACTTGTTTTTAGGTCCACTTAACGTTTTTAGTTGTTTCTTTAACCTTTTAAAATTTTGAGTACAGTACGTTACTTTTATTTTTGGCCACAAGATGGTGATAGATCACTGCAAATTTGCAAAAAAACAATCAACCCTTTGCAAAGCTTTGGAGGGGAAGTGAGGGGAGGGAGTTTTGCTGGCAGAGTAATGCATCCAAACAAACAAAATGATTTCATGTGCTTGTACAAAACTAACTCCACAAATCAGGGATTTCCTGTGTTGCTGTCCAGTCCACTCAGCAGTCAGTGTGGGTGATTTGTAAATATGCTTGCAGGTGGGGGTTTTCTGCATGCCCTCTTATCCACTGATTCAGCAGAGGCCGAGTGAAGAAAAGCTTTTTCAAACTTTGATGTAGCCAAGCTGTTGCCTATATCCTGTTTTAGGTATTTTATTTCAAAGACACTAACTAATTAGCTGGTTACTTCACACTGAGTTACTACTGAAATGCTATTGATTTGTGTCCACAGTAATGCTGGTATTGACATCAGACATCCCTGGGGCATTCCACCACTTGAAGAAAAAGAGTAGGGACACATGAATCATGGCTGACGCTTCAATCTTGGACGTAAAGTGTCGGGGAGACTGATGTTTATTGAGTAGGCTGAGGAAAGAGTGTGACCTGGCAGCATAAAACATACCAGTAATTTGTTGTAGATTGAAACAGTGGTTGGAATTAGAAGCAGAAACAGGGAATAAAAAAGTGAGGCCTAACTTAGATTATCACTCATGTTTTTACATTTATTCTGACGATGTTGGTATTTTATACACTTTTGGGGCATAATATTCATTTGAGTTACAAATGAATCCCAGCAATGCCATAAATCAAGAGGTTGAACAACCACCTTAGATAAGTTAAGAAATACCTGCCAGTAACCCTAAAAAAGTAATTGTGTTATGCTAGAAGCAACTGTACAATAATTCAACTTTGATAACCAACTTAGCTGTTGGTTAAAAGAGCACTTATTTTTTCAGACTTGAGTTGTAAATTCAAGCTAACCTTATATTGATTGCCTGATTGGCACAACCAGGTCCGCGTCCAGGTATAGCAAACAAGTCCAGTTCTTAAAAATAAGCTTTTACTAAGGAGACCAACGAGTTGTGAGTGCAGCATGTATGGCTCTAGGGTCAAAGACAAATTTCCAAACAAGGACAGTAATTTTTACTCTGAAATAATCCTATACATGTTCAGCTCTACAACCCCAATTCAAAAGAGTTGAGACACTGCATAAGATATTGATGAAAGCAGATTTTGATGGGTGGCAGATCATTTTTACCTTACTCTCTTAGAAGTGAAGATGAGAAGATGTTCAACCACTATGAGAGACTACATCAACAAATAGTTGAAAAATTACAGAATAATGTTCCTCAGAGTGAAAATGCAAAGAATTTGGGAATTTCATCATCTACAGTGAATCATGCAATTCAAAGATTCAGGAAATTCAGAAAAGTATCTGTTTAAATGGGACAGCAATACTGGATGGCTGAATTTAGTGGAATTTAGCAGAAACACTATATGGGCTCCACATCGCTTCAAGCTACCTTTGTCTTTGGTTGCTATTTGCACACAAAAATACAGGTTAAAGTTGGACCATGTGAAGAGGGAATCAATTATAAAAATGATCCAGAAAGCTGGTAACATTGATGGTCTGAGATAAAGTGGAATAGTGGGACGCACAAGTATCCATAACATGGTTAGCTTATACATCTGGAAAGATACCATTGATAGTGAATGATACATGCAGTTCTCAGTGCAACATAAACCACCCAAGTAATGGCTTTTTCTGGGAAGACCCCACATACTTCAGCAAGACCATGCCAAACCAGATTCTGTACATATTACAACAGAATGGCTCTGTGGTCTAAGAGACCTGGTGCTACACAGGCCTGCCTGCAATCCCAATTTAGCACATCATGACACAAAATACTCAACAAGGGGGACCCTGAACTGTTGAGCAGCTGAAATCCTTCATCAGACAACAAAGAGGACAGCATCTCACTTTCAAACCTGTGACACAAACTGGTCTTCTTGGTTCTCAGAAATCTGTTTAAAGAATAAGTGGTGCAGCTAGATGTTACCCCATCTTTTTTTTTGTAATGTGTTTCTGACATTAAGTTTAAAATGAGCACACAGTTTTAATAAAACAGTAATATTTCACACTTTAAATATTTTGCTATTGTTTTGCTCTATTTCCAGTAAATATTTTCAAACCTTGTTTTTTCGAAAAAAATAAAACAAAAAACACATCATGCCAACTATTTTTTGAAATGGATTTGTATATGAATTATGTAACTGGTCTAACAGTGTTTAAACAGGTTCCCCTGCCTCTATAGACAAGCTGAATAATGTGCTCTGTATATAGGACCTTGTGTTTTGAGGATCCTGTTGCTATGTAAAGGAGACTACAACTCCTGCTGAATTTAAAGTAAACAAGCCTTATCAGCCGCAGGAGTGAGCTTCACTCATAGGAATCTGAAAATGATGCCATCTTAGTCTCTTTCAAAGAAGTCAGAGTTTGTTGACATGATGTGTGTAATTGAAAAAATGTGCAGACTCTGGCTGGTGTGTAAGCTTGCTAAATCTCTTTTGTTAGGTGGTGACTAAGAATTTGGCGTGCCTCTAAAGCCCTGTCAGTCAACATTGTTGTGATGAGGGGGAATGTTCCCACCAGAGGCTGGAACAAAAAAAATAAATAAAAATAAGCTCTGCTCTCTTACAGATCCTGGCCCAAACATTCTGCTGTGTTTTAGATACACACTCAAGGTGTATGCTTTGAACAGCCAGGTGGAATATTCAGCATAACAGGCAGTTAAAGATTTGTTTTATGGGTGTGTGTGATCTCATTCTTAGCCTTGGCTGAGGGTGCTAAGATGACTTATTTTCATTACTTTATTAAAACTGTTGCCATAATTCTAAAAGCAAGAGGATAGATTTATTCCAGTTTCATCACACATATGATAAATTCTCTTCTGAATGAGTCCATATTTTGTCAACCCTTAATTTATCCATCATGCATAACATTCATTTAAATTTCCTATCTGTTTTTAATCTTTGTTTCCCAGTCCGTATTTACAGATGTACTGTAAACCAAAAATATGGTTTTACCCATATTTACCTGAGAATAAACAGCTCCACTAGTTGGACTGTCGTTTTCAGATGTTGGAGCCAACTTTTGTTTTTGTTTTTCTGTTTTTACTTCAGCTTGGCCTTTCTGTGTCATTTTCTGAGTAGAAGTCCAGGGAAAGAATACGTCAGCCATGTTCTGGAAACATTTACAATAGAGGACTGTGTGGCTTGCTTGGCAACACATCTTCAAATTCTTAATTATATAAATACTCTTCCCTTTGGACTCCAAGCAGATTGCAGTGGGTTTAGACATACTAGTTCTGGGCAGGATGTGCGTAAGGATGTGGAGTGAATGAGAGGATAGAGGGGTATTGTATCTGTGTGTCCATGCGGGCAGGTTGGCAGAACTCATGTAATGCTGGAATGTAGCTCTGCTTCAACTAGTGCTGCTGCCCTAAAAGGACTTGAAGTTCCTGTCCTATGAAAACTAATGGGTGGGGCAGTCACTCCTTCTATCCATCCATTTTGTTGGGATAACCTTGGATTCATGGGAAAATACAGAGGAATGAGCCATCAACAATGTTTCTGAAACCTGTGCTGCTAGAATTTCACTACAGAAAAGCCTGTTTAGTCTGCTGGATGTGACTGGATGTGAGTGACACTGTCAAGCTTATACAGAACATGTTCATTATACTGGAACACATGCTTAACACAACCTCAACTCTGTTTTAAGACTTGTGCAGTGTTAGATTTGGGAGGACTGATTTGTGAAAACAGTTGCTGTGATAATACCAGAAACCTCAGTATGAGTATGTCCTCTCTGCAAGGCCACCCCTTTGACTGGAGAGGGAAATTACATTTAGAGTCCATTAGATGGTTGGAAGCTGTTAGCACAGTATACCAATGGATTCAGTGTCCTTGCAGAGGTTAATGCAGCTGCTGTCTTATCCTCGCTATCTTAAGTCTCTCTTGCTCTGAAAGAGCCCAAGAAACAGAATGTCAGAAGATGACTTTCTTTTGGCCAATGCTTGGTAACAACTGCACATGTACAGATACAAGTCAGAATGCCAAACACTGCGCTGGACATGTCTCAATAAGGATTAAAGAATGGTTAATAGTTTATGGTCAACCCATAGACTGTATAACAAATAGACATAGTCTCTGTGACGTCGCCTGTCTGTTTCTAAAACAGAGTTTTGAAACAAACCGCCGCACCATGCAATCTCTGTGATTGGTCCGCTGAGCAGGCTCTATCTCCTTTTTTGCAAAGGAGGAATGGGACAACACTTCATCTCCTCTGATGCGTCTTGTCTATGTAATAGTTGCTGTGTGATACAAGGCAACATGTTTCAGCTAAGATTTATCATACTACCCTCAAAATCACTTTGAAAAAGCAAGCAGAAGACGCAGCAAGACCAGAGACAAAGACACTGCCATCATGCGTTTTACTTGAGTATTTCAAAGTGTCACAGACACACTGACATAGAAGTACAAAATCCCAAGACTTGCAATTACAAGAATACACATTTCATTTGGAATTTTGGATCATGTGCTATTTTTAAGTAGTGCTTCAAAATACAAAAAAATAAATAAATAAAATAGGGCACAGGTACTTTATTAATAACTGCTTTTAAAACTCTCTCCATCACCTGATCAATGGAGTGATTTGTCCAAGGATACACTGTGTCGTTATTCAAATCAGAGTTTTTAGAGCAGGATATCTTTTAGTGGAAGAGAAGGAAACTAAGAGATTAGTGAAAGAATTCAACTAAAAACAGTTAGAGGGCAATGTGCAAGCTTTTCCTATTATAGCCTGCACTACACCAGTCTTCTTCTGCAGCTTTGTGCCAAGGACCCTTCCACCCCTCTGATGGGTCTGTGTTTGGCTTGACAGTGAGCTCCTCCTTTACCAATGTCAAACAGACTCTCTGTAATTAAGTAATACACTGCTTGTAATGCTTAATACTAAATAAGGAGTGTTTGTTTTACCACTTCCAGTGTAATAGTTTTGTTGTACACTTTGGTATAGAAATTGTTTTCAAAAAGATTTGGATAAACTACTCGACAGTGGTGTGGCTTTGACTTCATCTGCAGTTATTTCCCTGAACTGGCTGGGACGGTTTTCTTTCTGTTCAAGGCATGCTCATATGTTTCCTTTCTGTTCCATAGGGTCTATAGGAGACAGGGCAGATCAGAAGAGGCCTTGAGCCAGTGTGAGAGGTCTCTGCAGTTGCTGAAGGAGTCTGATAAGCCAGAAAAGATGTGCTCCGTCCACAGGGACATGGCTGCCATTGAACAGGGCATCGGCCATCTGGATCAAGCCATAGAGCATCTCACTAAGGTAAGAAGCCTTTAAATTAAACACAACCATGAAGCTCATAGTACATAAACATAGTTGGGATTTTTGAGATGTTGCCAGGCATCATTGTGGGGTCATGTTTCCTCACCTCTTATTAGGTGAAATGTGATCTGTCTTACTTCATGTGGGTGCTTCTGCTAGGCTCATGCCATTGCTGTGAGTCACAGCCCAGAGGAGCAACAGGGGGCTCAGATCTCCCACAGCCTGGCCCTCATCCTTTCTGCAGCAGAGCCCCATCACAATGGTGAGTTTATTCACAGACATAGACAAAGCTTGAGTAACATGCAAAGAGAGTTAATTAGGATGTGAATCAACCATTGTCTTCTTATATATGGAAATCTTTAAGATGGTGTCATGGAAACAAGGCTGCATAATAGCCTTATTGAAAACAGGCAGACACTGTCATGTCAGTATGACTTTTCCTCGTCAGCTTCCACATGGCATGTCTTCTGTAGAGTAACTCAGTATGTTACAAAACATCTGCGAGAGGATGAACACAGACATATCAACACCTGGCTTATAAACACTTTACATTTCACTAATCCTGACAGTCAGAGCTATAATTCAAATTAACATGCATTATTTGTTTGTTTTTGGTGTAGACTCAGCTGAACATTACTTTGAGCAGAGTCTTAGTGAGTACAGAAGCTCTGCAGGCCCACTGGATCCAACATTTCTTGCTGTGCAGGATGATTACTGCCGTTTCCTCCTCTTCAGTGGGCAGCAAGAGGTTAGACACACACACTCCTGAAAACATGTATTGATATGATGCTTGCTACAAATTAAAGATGTTTTTCCCTTCCTTTATGTCCCTTGGCAGAAATGTTTAGAGATCCAGAGGGCTTCTCTTTCCTCAAAAAGATCTACATTTGGTGACCTGAGTGCTGAGGTAGCGGACACCCTTCAGCTTATTGGCAGTGTGGATATGACAGCGGGCCGGATGAAGCAGGCCCACAGGAATATGACAAAGGTGATCACATGTTTCACAACTAATGTTTAGCTTGGCAACAACCTTTAAATGCATATTAGAAATACTGGACAGAGTAAAAGTTAATGTCATCCCACAGGACTCCCCGAACTTGCCAGAGTATTTGAAGGGCTTTAATAAAAGGCCAGCAGTCAATGGGTGTGTCCATCTCCTCCACTGGTGGGAGGCTTGTTCAGAATATGTACACACAAAGAGCCCCCTGTCATTTTGAGATGAGCTATTTCCGCCATCCTCCCTAAAGCTTGGTGCTATCAAAATCGCATGCTAATCTTAGAAGGTTGCTGTGTGCACAGGCGTGATCCCTGGTGTAAAATATCACACACGGTGACTTTGTGTTTCTTCAGCCTGCATGGAGCCGGGCAGATGGGCAACACAGCTCTAGATGGAGAAGGGCAGTTTGCTAACTGCTGTCAATTAAAGGGACACTGACCTCAATTAGTGTGGCATGCCTCAAAGTCCTCTGCCACAAAAGCCCCATCTTTCAGCACACATGCTTTGAATAAAAATCAGCACTTTACTTAATTTAATAAAGCTTCTCCTTTAGAGCTGTTTTCACTTTGGAATTGCATAACTAATGTTTTTGTTTTCGTCATCCAGGCAAATGTTCATCTATGACCTCACTTCTGCCGCCCATTAAGCAAACTTAAATATACCAGCGTGGGGATTTCTTCATACAAGTATAGACTGTAAGAAAAGGAGCACAGTTGCTATGTTGGTTTGTTTTTGGATGAAGGTGCAAAGGGGTCCAAGTTCCCTCCTGTCACTGACAGGGTACATCAAGGCTCTCTCTCTCAGCGCCACATTCGACTGATAACCTTTCGGAAGTTCCCTGACACAAACCAGGATATGTCAGGATATTATTTTCCCCTGTCATCGTGACACCATCTTCTCCATGACTGAGTCACTTTTGTTTTTCTAACAGAAAGAAGCGCTGCTCATGCACTAGATAAAGTACAGGAGAGAGAACAGAGAACAATAGCACACACAGACACACATACATACACTTGACATTCCCCCTTTCTCTGTTGTGCTGCTGAAAAAAAGGCCTTCCATTACATCAACCTTAGCAACAGGGAAAACATCCAAGAGGCCAGATGGATCTGCTCCAGATTACTGAGTGTTTTACTTTCCCTGATGTAGAGGAGAACTTATTCAGCCTTTTTTTTCCTACTTAAACAAAGCTGTCTTCACATCTTGTTGTGGTGATTGCCAAAAAGCAGGCGTTCATCACGTCTGTTTTAGAATGCATTTAGTTTACAGTTTGGGTTTTTTTCAGCAGTGTTTCTCAGTGCCCATGAACCAAACAGTCTCTGCCCTTCCCTTTAATTTGATTGGTCCTGATGTAGAGTGGAAAATGACTCAGACTGCGTCTTAGATCTGTTGACTTAACTCCCACAGACCCTGGGCTGTGGGCTTGGAGTCCTTGTAATAAACCCAGCAGATTCCCCTTGTTGACCTGACACTCCGAGTGGTCAGCACAGGTGTTATATAAACCTTGGAGGGCAACAGTAGTTATTTTGGGATGTTTAGTGCTTTCACATGTTGCTAGGAAGTGTTTTTCATCTCTGGGTATGAGCTACACCTATCATCTTCCACTCACTACTCACTCTGCTGTCATTATTTTTGTTTAGTGCCTGGACATTCAGAGTTTGTTGTACGGTCCTCAGCACAGGAAGACAAAAGCTACACGAAAAGCTGTGGATATGCTGGCTCGGTAAATCTACATACATTAGCAAATCATTGCACTTCACTGTACTCACTTTATGACAGTGACTTCAAACTGTTGTGAAACATACTGAAAATGTCTTTTGATGACAGGGTGAGCTGAAAATGACTTGTTTGTCTTGTACTGTTTTGCAGGGCACCAGAGGTAGCTGAGAGAAATCAGAGGCAAGGTAGAAGAAAAATGAAACCTCACACAGTTTCTGCTGTACCATCCAGTGGTGATGATCGAAACTCAATGTCAGATTCTTAGAACGCCATTTCTTTAAATTATGTTTCTACAATATCTTTTATGCTGTTTATGAAGAACTATTTTAAAATCTGTGCATCTTTTTTCTATAAGATTCCACTGATGAAAAGTAGCTGCAGCTGCTCTTGTAATGGCCACTAGCATTACATGACTTTGAGTTATTATGTGCAGACAAAATAATGGAATCACACTCAGAAACATATACACAACCAGTTTTAATTATGGTAAGATATGACACATGATCTAGATATGGGCTGGTATATCCGTCACCAAAGCATCTATGTCACTTGGTCAAAAGACATCATGATGTTAGTGAACCACACATGGCTTATTAAAGATTTTTTATGGATTAACTTTACTTTATTCTGATGGTGGTATCATTAATGCTGTGAAATGGCACATGGTGTCTAGAGTACAGAGTACATACACAAACACAGTAACCTATCAAAGATATCTTCATTAAGAGCACTGGTTCAGTAATTTCTTTGTGTAAATTAATATAGTTTTTAAGGGGAGATCATGTCAAGAAATATGCTTTGCTTGGCACTAAAATGTCAGAATTTTTCATGGTTGGGGTTAAACTTGTTAAATTTTAGGATCTAACACATCAATAACAGCATGCCTTTCTCTCTAAACTTTACTTTTTTACACAATTTTTGTGACATACCCAAATTATCACAGAATGTAAGTTTTGCTGCCACTTAGTGAGAAAATGTGCAAACAATGTAACTAGGCTGTAATAGTAGTTGGCATTCAGGTTCCTCTGTGACTAGTACACAACAC
This sequence comes from Halichoeres trimaculatus, assembly GCF_033239565.1. Lineage (NCBI taxonomy): Eukaryota > Metazoa > Chordata > Actinopteri > Labriformes > Labridae > Halichoeres > Halichoeres trimaculatus. The sequence continues at coordinate 20,445,011 of NW_027437187.1, read as the reverse complement.
AGCAAACCAGAGTGAACAGTCAGTGCCACTACAGTAAGCTGATAACACAGAAATAGACATGATAGTGAATTTTAAAGCAAAGGTAAATGTATCAACCCAAAACCAGATAAGACAACAGAATGTCACCATGCAAAAGGTGTTTAAACAACTCTCGTACTGTACAGCAAAACCAGGTGGAACACTTTTTTTTCTAAACATATCGAACTATTTATCCCTCTACTACTTTATTCCATTCTTTGATCTTTACAATATGCTACACAACCAGGGAGCTCTGTTAAGAAGTGTTGATGAATTAGCTGTTTAAATCTCCAGCTCTCATAATAATGTGTTTACATCAGTATGTCCCCTATTAGGCACACAGATTGAAACACTACTTAAATACACATTTAACATACATGCTTACCATTTTTGTCACTAAAAATGTAACTGAGCGTTGGTCATATTAACTAAATGTTTTCTGTTTGGGGTCAGTTATGCATAAAGAATAAAGATCTTGGAACACCTCAATCTAATAAGTGCCTTATTTACTTGCATTTCTCTTTCTTTTCAGATTTTAAAACTTGACTAAAATCCTCACCGTCCTCAGCCCCACTTCACTCACCTCACTTACAAGCTTTAACATACAACGTACACATACTGTTAACTAGTGCTTAAAAACAGTGTTAATGAATGCAGTATACTCTACAATAATTCCATTTGGCAGCAGTGCCCAAATCAAAATTTTAAATGATCTGCCAACAGCAGCACAGCACCTCAGGACTCTAAATTCTTGGTCTATAGTAAACTATAAAAGGTTTAAGCTGTACAGCGCAGGTTAGTACAAAAATAGAGCAATCTAGAGAGAAATGAACCCTCTTTGGAAGCTGTAAATTTTGCAGCACTTAGGTTGACTAACACAAGCTTTGCCACAATGTTTGGCTGTAACAGCTTTATCTGTTATTTGTGAGTACTTGCATGTTTCTAGAGTGCTGCCAATCTTAGTACCAGAAATATGCTTTAACTCTTGAAATTTTTCTTTATAGTTAAGTTCTGCTGCTGCACAATGTTTTCAGTTGCACACACCTAGCAGGTACAAGATACAAGGTTTTTTACGGCAAAAGCTAAAGCTTAAGCTTGATGCCTCCAAACAACATTAAATCCAAATGTTTGACTGCTTTTTTAACAACCTTTGTATAAGCATTTCATCAAGTTAAACGAGCGAGTACCAACTGAATTTCCTAATCATCTGTAGGACTTTCAAGGTAAAGTGTTGCAACTTTTTTCTCCTGAGAAATTGTCTCAGGGCCTTGACTGTCCATCTGGAAGGTGAACGACTTCTCTGATGGCCCCAGCTGAATATGTTTCTCAATGATTTGGGAACCTGACCCTTCATCAAACTCTTCCCCGTACGTGACATTCTCCTCTTTGGATATTTTGAAGCTGTATCCACCTCCAGCTCCACCTTGCAAGACTTTCTCAAGCCCCAGGTTAGAGGATCTGAGACTCGCCAAGATTTGCTCCTCAGAGAGATCATCCCCTCCCTCCAGCAGTCCAGAGTCTTCCAGGGTTTGAGAGACATTCAATTCTGCAACTATCGTCATGGTGCCGTTGTCACTTGACTGTTCCACTTTTCTGACAGCCACCTTCTCAGGACTCTCACTGCTGACTTTTGTAAGGAAGGCCAACTCTTCCCTTAGTGGACCTGATACTGAACTTTGCAGTTTCTCAAGAGCTCCCTTTAGTTGCTCTTTGGGCTCCAGAGAGTCTTCTCTCAGGAACTCAAGCACTGATTCCTGGACGACTGGAGAGACACGAACCTCCTCTTCAATAATGCACTCTGGGAAACTCTCCTTGATGAACGGGTCATCTCTTGACTTTGACACGTGTTTGTCACTTTCTTCAACAACCACTCTTCTCGAGGGAAGAATTTCATCATGATAATACCTCTCGTCTGACAGGTCATCTACAATACCGTAATGGCCGTATGAGGTGATGCCAATTCCCTCCTCAGACTCAGACAGATTTTCATCAGGTGTGGAGACAAAGTATTCACGAGGCTCCCGGTCATGGGAGAAATATTCATTCTCTCTTGAAACATCTTCAACTTGTACTGATCCAACTTTCCAACCGTCTGTGCCTGTTTTGGAGGACTTTTTTGCATCATCATCACTTAAGTAAACATGAGTATCTTGAGGGACATTCTCTAGCTCTTCAATTTGGAAATATGTCGAGGAGGAGTCTTGGAAGGTAGATCTGGACTTCTGTCCAACCTCAACTTCTTCATCACTGTAAGTCTCCACAGGTTCCTCAATGATTTCTACATTCACAGATTTATTTTGCAAGTCCCCGTTTCCTTGCAGGCCACTGAGCAGGTTCTTGATCATGCTTCCTGTAGTTGTGTCCTTGATGTCCTCCAGTGACACCTTCTTAACCCCTTGGCTCAGTAGTTCATCCAGGGCTGATTCTTCTGAAATGTCAAGCTCTTCTTCCACTTTGGACTCCAGCACAATCTGTGTCTTCATTGTGCCGTCCTCTTGCTCGGTTTTCTCAATGTGATACTTCACCTTGGAATCTCCTGAGGAGCCAAGCTTTGCTTCCAAACCTGCTGGGTTTATCACCTTCTCTATAATCTCCTCCACAGTAACCATGTCTGATATCTTTTTTTCACTTGGGCCTGTGGTAGACTCTGTTTTCCTCTTTCCTCCTTCATCAAAATAATCTTTTTCTCTCCAATCAGACACTTGCTGCTTCTTGTCTTCTTCTGTTTTCTTGCTGATGCTCATCACCGGTGGAGACACCCCTCCCATTGATTTGGTCTCAGTGGTGGAGGACTTGATTGGGCTGCGTTGGTTCTCTCCCTGAGAGACCTGTTTGATCGTCACAATTTTCTCATCAACTCTTGTTTTTCTCTGTACACTTTCGCTGGGTAGACTTTTGTCTTTGGCAGCAGTGGCGGCGGTGGAAACAGGGGCAGAAGCGGATGCCCGGGCTTTGTTAAATGAGATCATGTCCCTTCTGGATGCAGGACTCTGATGCCGATCTCTAGCTGCAACTGAAATAGGGATGACCCTTGAGGGACTTATAGATCCAGAGGGGCGCATTGGAGATCTTCTCAGGTTGGCAGCTGGTGGTGTGAACCTGGTCTGTTGTCTGGTGGTTAGAGTTGACGTTCTTGCAGTGTATGGCTGGGCAGGCACCTTGATATCTAAGGCATAGATTTAATAAGATTGAATAAGTAGACTAATACTTAAAGGAAATGCTCTTATATGCTTTCTTGGCAGTATATGGATGATAGGTTAAAGTTTAGCCTCACAGGAATACTGTAAACACCGGAAGACAGCCCTTAAGCTCGCTAGGTTACAAAGTTAATCTTGTTTCTTGTATTTGTGCAAAAAAAGGAATGCTGTAAAACTTAGAGAATGTTATAGTCTTGTGAGGACATTAGGGAGTAGCAGACTGATTTAGCAAAACTTTTCCAAAACATAATCCTGGTCCAATTTTTGTTGTTAAACATGCTTAAGAATATGTTTTTTGTTCTTCTTTTCCTAATATTTACAAGAAGGCAAATGTTTTTGTTAAATCTTTAAAACAATTCCTAAAAAAAAAAAGTCATAAATCTTCTCTCATCATAAACAAGAGCAGAGCCATTTTTATACTGTACCTATTATTCTTTCTCTTTGATGTTGTGCCCCTCTTCTGGGAGGATCTTGGATCCCCAGCCTCTCACCTTCCAGGAGAGCCCTAAATAAGCAAGAAACAAGAGCAAAAACATTGGAATCCAAATGATTACAAGTATATGTGTCATGCTCCCATAAATAGAAGATAGCTAAATAGATAGAAAAGTGTTTAAGGAAAGAAATACCTCACAAGACGATGTACTTCATCCAGCTCAGCCATTTCAACCCTTACAAACTGAATACAACAGGCTCACAGTGAAGTATGAGCTCAGTGCCCGTCCATATAAGGTGATAAGAATCAAAATACACAACACGCCACTGTACAGTTATAAGACCTTTGTAATAATTAGCTTAAACTGCTAACCTCCTCTCAGTCATGCTCCAACAAGCAAACAACAGCAAACCAAAGTGTCTCAAAGGGAACAACCTCTCCAGAGAGTGCCGTCCCAAAGACTGACCTAAAAATAACAGCTACAATGTGGGGCTGTCCAGGCTTCCTTTTCAATCCCAAAGCAAGAGCAGACCTATGACACGTACAAAACACATGCTACAGCCATGTCTCTGATCAAACATTTAGTCTATTCTGAAAATTCAAAACAAGCATGATGTGCTTGTGGGCTATAGGTCTTAAAGGGGAAATTACCAATGAGTCTTTGATGAACTTCCTTGGGATCACTGTAGTAAATTACTTTCTGTTTTTTTCAATTTTTAAACCTACAGTTGTTAAAAGCTATGTTTATATCTGGTGATGCCACAAAGATCACTGAAAAAGACTCCCCTCAGTGTTAAACCATTAATAGATAACTTCTCTGTTTGGTAAAAATAAAGTCTCATAGTATGTGACCTTTTGTGAATCTCTCTGTGATAGGACAGGGAACACACTACTCGATTATGGGGTATGAACTGCCAGATTCAATTTGTCCTGCTTCATAAACTCTTAAATAAAACAGGGGTAGAGTTGAAATAACTTAATTCACATGCATGTATAATGCTTGTTGTGTGTAAGATGGTTAATTGATGCTATTACGTTTCAGTTTCTGTGAGTAGTAAAAGAGCACTCGTAATGACGGCAGGAAGCAAACAGCTGTGTTTGAGGAAATCACTCATTAAGACTCATTAAGCTAAGAGTAACTTTTCTCAGAGGGGGGTGGTTTAATCAGTAATCTGGCTTACTCTAGCTTCACATGTGCTGATACTGAGTTGTTGTTTTTATTGTCATTACAAAGAAACTGTAGTTTCTGTTCTTGTCCCCATATCCCATAAACCAGGTGGCAGCTTGTTACAGCTGAAAACATTTTCTTCCGTTTTCGCCTCGTGGCTTTTTTCACCAGACATTTTAACATGTCAGCAAGAAAGGCAGAGGTGATATAAATAAAGTATGCTAGCTGAATTATTTTTAGCTCCCCTGCACAAAAGAACACATATTGAGCATGCTAACTCTCTGCAACACTGTTTTATCTTGCAGAAGCATTTGAACAGAAATCAGCAATAAATACATCTCTTTGAGGTGATGTGATCATGTACACAATGTGCTTTGACTCCACAACAGACAAGCTCATCACCTGTAAGCAGCCACCTCCATCCCCAGGTCCATCTTAACCTGGAGAAGGTGTTGGTGCTCTTTCATTTTTTCTTCAATCATGTTGGCCATCAGGTTCCTCTCATGCTGCAGCTGCTCGATTACCATCTAGAGGGGAAAAAGACATCAGATATGGCAATAGTTAGAGGTGAGTGACTGTATTTAATGAATTATCATACTGATGTTTTGGTTCCTCATGACTTGTTTTGGTGACTTTAAGTCCAGACATCAAAAACATTTTTTCCCTGGTCAAATTATCTTTTCTGTAAGATGAAACTGTTAGAAAAATTTCTCACCCCTGCAGCCTGTGACTAGTGTAGTACTGTGTTACTAACTGACCTGCTTACAGCTCCATCTTTAGGAGGCTAATAGGGATTTGTCAGTCTGACAGCTAATTGGTTTAAGTGGCTGGTGTAATCTAGCAGCTATAAAGTCCCAGGGAGGCCAAGTGTCGTTTGGCCTTTCAAGCAAATCAATCCTTTTACACTGAGGTTAAATGTTGCACGCAAGAACACATGCTTTGACTGATGGTACTATTGTTACATACTACATTAAGGAGCATTGCATAATAGATGTGCGAGTTTTAAATATGGTGCATCAGGGACAGAACGTCAGTAGGGATATCCCTATCACATTTTTTCCACTATACTGTGAAAAAAATACCTATTATCATTGTTATACTTACTATTTCATTATGATCGAGGCTTCAAAATGAGTCAGACACAAGGCTACATCAGGCCCTTTAAGGACTGTGGGTGTGGCCGGAAAAGAGGGGGCAGCCTCTCCCCTCTCTCATTGCTCAATGTGATACAGATTATTTTATATCAGGTTTAATATCATGTGACATGTGGTGTATAAGTTTCTAAAATCTGAAAAAAATATATATATAGAATTTAAAAAATAATCCTCCATTTAGATACATATCTGAGATACATATCCAAGCCCTTTTCAACTCTGTAATCTGTTTTCTCACCTGATATTCGTTGAAGTCGACCTGGATTTTTTCCTGCATGTTCATCAGTTGGTCCTCCAGATGCACTTGAACCTGGCCCTGTTTTTTCGCCTCTCTGTGCAATTTGTCCAATTCTGACACATATAGCATCTTCTCCCTCTGCATGTCGCTCAGCTTCACCTGGTCCGCCTTAATCGACTGCTCCATCTCCTCCACCTTCTGCTGGTACATCTCAAAAGTCTCCATCCACCCCTCGGACAGTCCTCGGGCATACTCTTGCACCTCCTCCATGGAGGCAGCCGGAGGCCCGCGGTAAGTTTGTGTGATGATCGGCACCACCCGGGAGTCCACCTGACGCTGCAGACGGAGCATTTCTTGCCTGTGCGCGTCCTCCAGTCGCTTGTACTCATTCTCCAGTTGGACCAAACGCTGCTGGAGCTCACTGTTGGTCTTGTGAGCCTGACGAAGCTCCATCCCACAGCCTTGTAGCTCGCCGCTGATGTCCCTGCACACATCCGTCTGTTCGCTGCAGAGAGACTTCACCATCTGCAACTCCCGCCATAGCTTCTCCTTCTCCATCTCCGCCTGGGATTTCTCTAACGATATCTGACTCAACATCCTCCTCAGCTCCCGCATCTCCTCCTTGTAGATTGGCTCCCGTTCCGCTGTCCTCACCTGTCTGAGTTTATTTATTTCAGATATGAGATGCGCATTTTCCTGCTCCAGTTGCTTCGTCCTGGAGAGATACTGAGCAAGTCTGCTGTTGAGCTGCTGCAGCTGCTGTTTCTCGCTGTCAAAAGTTCTCTTGAAAGGCAACATTTTGGCATTTAAGGAAAAAGTGACTTTTAAAAACGAATCTGTTTCTATCTTAGTTCAGAAGACACTCTGTCCTGCCTCTGTTTGCGTCTTTGGATACGACTGTGATGTAATTTGTAATCAGTGCCCTTTGACAAGTGCGGGACGAGGAGGAGGAGGAGGAGGAGGGCGTGTCCTGCCTCACAGGATCGTCCGAAGTGAGTCCTCCGCCCTGGCAGATGTTGTGCTGCATTTAAGGGCTATCTGAAATATAATAATCGCTTTTCAAGTAAATATCTTGAATATTCAGTTTTAAAAAAGAGTCCAGATACCGACAGTGTGACCTACTGTAGCTAAGAAAACATTGAAATGAATCTGATGGTCGGTTTAAGACAATATGTAGTGTAAGATTTAACATTGTATGCTCATGTATTTGTATAGCAGTTGTGGTAATAATAAAAAATTATATCACATTGGATGTTGTTAAATAATTTCTTGCCAAATGTTTGAAAAAATAAAGGATTTGAATAGTATGTATAGGATTTGAAAACAGCGACTATGTGGTGCAGTACATGAAGGGAAAACGTTTGTATCGTAAAGTAAGAGGATTTGAAAACTGTAAATACAACGTAGTCTCTCTGTGAGACTCTTTGAAGTGTAACTTTAGACCTGTTTATGATATAGGAACTTACTAGATGCTACTGAATGTACCACGGCCACATGAGGGTTTTTTATTTATTTATTTTTACCGGAGAGGCGCTCCCTCAAGCGGACAACACGTGAACTGCAACAGTTTAATATATTTTCTCGACTCGACGCGCTCCGCACTGTTTGCCACCCAAACTAAACTTTGCTGCGTCATGACTGACAGTGATATCGTGGTGGTTACAGGTGAACTGATACACAACCGGACATGCAATCGTTAATTTTTCAAAAAGATATATATATATATATAGGCTAAATTTCATTATGAAGAGCTGTTTTGAAATCTTTTATTAGGCTTTGGACCCTTCAGACAGTTTTTAGTGAACCCCAGCTGGAAGGCAGCACAGGTAATGTTTGATAGAGTACAGTTTTGTGTCTATGTGTGGCTTCGAGACTGAAAATGTCATTGTTTTGTGTAATAAGGGGTTGAAGCTGGTCGGACTGGGAAAGCAGACGGGTGTTTATATCAAGGAGGTGCCAGTGAGTTATAAAAAGACTCAGCAAATCATTGCCGAGATATGGGAGTCTCTAAACCCAAAGGTAAATAAATAAATAAATAAAAGTTTTGAAGTCAGGAACAAAGCTTTTTTCTTTTTCCAAATACTTATGCCATTTAAAACTCAATAACCTGTCTCAGTTAAGTTTTAATGTCCCTAAAAACATCATTAATTCTTTATCCATTTATTTATTTGCTTACTTGAAATGAAGCTACCTGTTGTCAATGTTTTGTCTACATCTTGTTGTGCAAATTTGTGAGTGCACAGCGAGTATTACCTTGAAAACTAAGAACAAAAAGGAAATAATTACATTCTGATTGTGTCATGGGAGGATAAGGATGTGACCTCTGTGTTTGTGTATCACAGTTTGCTGTCCATCTGGGCATATCCAGAGGTTGCAGTGTTGTCATTCTGGAGCAAACAGGGAAGAACTGTGGATACAGGGACAGAGATGTTTGTGGCTACTGTCCTGAAAGTCACTGCTGTGTGGAAGGAGGACCAGAGAAGCTGGACTCAATTGTAAACATGAGAGTTGTGTCCAAAAAGTTTAGACAAGCAGGGGTGGATGTCATTTATTCAAGAGATGCTGGCAGGTAAGTAGTTAATCCTGGGTGGTGTGCACAGATACTTAGAAATATGAGATAATGTTATTTGTCTCCCCTCAGGTACCTGTGTGATTATGCATATTACTGCTCACTGTATCACGGTCAGAGGAGAGCAGCTTTCATCCATGTGCCGTCAAATGGTAGCCTGAACTCAGCAGGTGAACTTGTACCTCTGCTGCAGGCCCTCATAATGAACATGCTCAACCAACTGGAGGAACACTCAGAAGCAGGTGAAACAGGTGACATGCAAACTTCTCCAAACCAGCAACCAACCCCAAGAGGAGATATTTTAACTTGGCAAAATAATGACAGTAATTCACAAAGGTAAAATAGATGAGAAACTGCAGCCACAGTCGTAGCTCTCATTCATTTATTTATTCAAATTTTCAGAAAAAAGAAAATACAAGAAATCCTCAGATACACATTTCAGAGACGGCGAAAATACACCCTCTCAGCAAATAGATGTGAAAAACTTCGAGGCCTCAGATACAGAGCTTGAGAAAGACAGTCTTGTGAAGATTTTTTTGTTTTTTTGTTTTTATTTCTGTCCCCAATCAGGTAAAGAATACACATAGATTTGTGAAAGGTTTATAATAAAATAGTTGAGGAGCAAGGCCCCCTCAGAAGGTGAAGGAATGCAAATCATAAAAACAGAGGCATGAAGATGATAAACCTCGAACTTATTATTGCAGTTTGAATGCACAGGCGCATCCTCTATGAACCTGAGGTCTGCATAAAGAACATTCAGAATTTAAATGATAAAATTGGCTAAGTTTAATGTTTTTTTATTTTTTTTTTAAACAGCTGTTTTATTCTTATGCTGAAATTTGGTGATGCAAGAAGCGAGACTTTGCAACTACTGTGAAGCTATATGTTTAAGCCTATGACCTTTTTTCTAATCATGTTGTTTACTCTTGATCATGACTACCCGTAATCTAAAAAAATCCCTGTCCTGTGTTTGCCCACATTTATTTAATGCTATATTCACAACAGGTTTAAGATTGAAAAGTAATTGCCTACTGCCAGAACTACATAAAGTTAAAATGTGTCACTCATATTTGAATTCGATCATTACATATATCCAAACAGAAAAAAGAACAACAACTGAACAGATATGTATCGTAAGCTGATGCTTGTCAATGGTAATTTATGTACCGGTGTGTTGATTAGCAGCAATCAGACTGTTTTCTGACGATCTTTGACTGTTATTCCCCTAATTCATGCACGATTCAGCCCCAGATTTCACATTAAAAGCATTTTAATGTTTCATAGTTCATTTTTTATTGCTTCTGGGTTTCATTTTAACATTATCTTTTCAATTTACTTTGGCCTCCAGCCCAGCGCCCTTAAACTGAAGCAGCTCTCTGAAAGTTAAATAAAATGCTTTGAAATGTAAAAGCAGTCGTGCCATCTTAGCGCTCCACTTTTTAATTCAATGACAACATAAGGTACACTGAGGTGACTATTTGAGGAAGCAGCATTAGTCAGATACTAACAGGCCAGAGAGAGGCATGTTGAGTTTACTTCCATGTGACCAAAAAGCCTGAAAATGGTCACCAGAACATGTACCCTGATAAGAGTGGAAATAAGCATATGTAGAGCAGTGATGGCACTCACATAAACGTGATGCATTAAATAAGAGGTGCTAGAAGTTGTTGGTTTAGAATTGAGGCTGCTATCTCTGTTACGGTTTGTGGAGAAAGTACAAAATGTCTTTGTTACATTCACAGTACTGATCTATGTACAGAACTAAATGTAGGTCTTCAGAGTTCAAATGACTTCTGGGTGTTTGGAATAAACTGAAGTGAAATGTAAGTATCCACCATTAAATGCTGCAGGTTAACAGCAAAACAAATTTTTTTCAAGGTGTTAAAAAATATATTTGTATCCCTTTTTAAATATTCCACATGATAATTGCCTAGATTTAGACATAAATAATGTGTTATAGATGAGTTAGTGTAGGTTTCTGTGTCTTGAGGATTTGAGGTTTGGGGTGAATGGAGATGGGATATCTGATGTGGAAGCTGTCGGATTATTTAGTGAACAGCACCTGCTGTAGTTATTGTAACATTATATAAACTTTCCAGAAAGCTGATGGGCTGAACCGACAACTTTTAACTTCACCACACAGATGTACCATCTCATGTCCTGTTCTGTTCTGTGAGGTTTGTTGAGCTCCCTGTGGGTTGGTTTTATCCAGATGATGAGGTTTCTATACAAACCGATGAGGATGAGTGAAATGTACTTGTTTCAATGAGCGATTATATATATATATATATATATATATATATATATATATATATATATATATATATATATATATATATATATATATATATATATATATATATATATATATATATATATATAATTGCTCATTCTTTTTGAAGAGTGAGGTAGATATAAACTTGAATGAAAAAAAAAGTTTTTTTGAGTCCCCCAGTCATGACACCAAAGGAAATACATACAAAAATCCAACTTTATACTGAATCATGGGGCATTTATACAGTGATTTAAACTTATATCACAAAAGGAAAATTTAAAAAAATAAATAAATAACACTTCTACAGAAAAAAAGAGAGAAAAAAATATTAATCACCAGGCAACATTTCCAAAAGATGAGGAAAAATCCTTCAAAACACTTTCACTGTTCAGCCTCAATTTTTAAGACCTTTTTCCATACATGACATCGAAATGTGTTCCCTTCCCTGGACTTTAACCCATCCTGTATTTGGTTCTCAGAGGCGGTGATGAAGACAAACAATAAGACCTGTTTTTTTTTAAAGAAGTAACAGCAGAAGGGACAATGTACTGCACTTAGGAGACTATATATATAAAAATAATAATACTTACAAAGTAGGAGGGAGAAGTGTAATTTTGAACAGTTCAGTAATGGTTTTGTGTGATTAAGGCAAAAGAGACAACCCAATTAGCCCTGTTGAGTCAAGAGGAGGCAGGAAATGGATGGGTTAAAAGACCAGATCTGGTATAAAGTAAGTGTCTTGTATTCTGGAACTTATCCTGACTTCAGAAGGAGGCATGGGGGCCAGCGGTGAGAAAATTGGGCACTACTGATGGGGGGGTTCAAGCTGAGACAAGTAGAGAACAATCATGAGAATGTGTGGAGAAAGCAAAGCCTTTACTTTGACCTGAGATTGAGTCGCACCTAGAGGGCAGTGCTAGGCGCAGTGCTAGGTAACAAGTACAAAAGGGTGCAGAAAGTACACACTCACACATCGAGCTAAGGTGTCCATTCCAAATAATAATATTAATAATAATAATAACAATAATAATTATAATAATATAGACATCCACAAAACAAATACAGTAAGAAAGATTTCATAAAAAATAAAAGGCAACGAGCAAAGAATAGTCTTACAGAAAACCTTTTGGGGTAACAGAAAAGAAGTTGTCTTATATCTAAATCATCATATTTTTGTTGTTTTATCATTTTTTTAACAGAGTTTGTAGATATAAGAAATGGACTGTAGTGGAGACCACAAAATACCAAACCTGAAGGATTTCTTTATATATAACATCCAAAAAGAGAAAAAGAATAAAATAGCAGCTTTGTTCTGTACAGACATAGAGGCAAACATTTTGAACCGTAGAAAGGTTTAAAAAAGTGACAAAAACTAATGATGTGTATAAAAATGATCCTGCAGTCTAAAATACAACTGTAAGACCTTAATATGTGTTTGAAATGCAGAGAAACTAGCGACTATTCCAAAAGAGACCTGCTGTGATTTAAAAGTCGTCTCTAGGCTACTTAAGTCTGATCCAACACCTTCTTGTTTTCTGTCTCAGGTCTTCAAACTCTCTTTGTTGTTGTTTTTGTTGTTGCATGTGTTTGGTGCCATTTCATTTGAACAGTCATGTTTATACCTGCCGCATGAAATGTACGCTTTAAACATCTCAGCCAGGAGATTTAGATAAAAACAACGAATGCTCTGATGATGACTGAGAGGGATTTTGATGGCTTTGATGTTTTGTTTATAATGTATAAAGAAACAAACATCAAAGCCATGTTTATAATTAATATTGTTTATGGTGGCTTTTTTTTTTTTACTAAGGCAGACTGAGGCTGTGATTCAGAGTTGTCTCTTTGATGCTTGAAAGATAAAAAGAGAGAGTTAAAAGTTTTGCTTTGATCTGAATGGACTTTGGTGGTGTAATTAAAAGTTTTGATAAAATCCCCACTAAAGAAAGAACCAGCTGGATGAAACAATTAACTTTTACGAAATATGGATGAATGATTATTGTCTTTTTTTAATTCACATGGCAAGAGGCTGACATATGGTCACAGCCAAAGATGATACCTTCAAAACAAAAAGCTTTCTCTTTGTTTTTGGTTATCAAATCAAACCGAAGAGGGGCAAAGAGTTTTTATTTTAGAAAACATTTTAAACAAAAATTCCAAATTGGTTGTAGGGATGGGTACCGTTCACATTTGAAACGATACGGTACCGATGCCTGGTACCTGGCAATTGGTATCGGTACTCAACGGTACCAATTTTAGGTACTTTTTGTGTTTATGTGGTAAAAAATATCAATTCATTTAATAATAAAATGTAACTTTTTTCCAATTTAACATATCTATTTTTTAATATATAACCCTGCAATGCTGTGTTCATGTCCATCATGGAAAATTGCCTACTCTTCCACTTCCTCACAGTCACAAGGATGCATTCAGGTACCTAAACATGGTAAACATGATTTTTTGTGAATCAGCACCAGGTACTTTTGACAGAATTCAGTCGGTACCTATAAAAGTACCTAATGCGGTACCCATCCCTAATTGGTTGCAATGCTTTATGTGTTGTTGTACTTAATGAATCATCCAGTCATAATGAAATATGATAAACCTATAAAATCTGAAAACCTTGTCACCTTTTGCCTGCATTTACTCAACCTGACGTAAAAATAACGACTGTTATGTATTAAGAATCCTACTGTTTTTTCTATTAGTCGTTTTAGGATCCATTTACTCAAAAAGTGTGTCAGCTGATTTCAGGTAATGACCAACTAAAGATTGGGTTGAAGTGTAATTTTAAGCTAAATGAAAGATAATCTTGCCAAAGCATTTGACCTGAAAGAGATTGAACAAACCTCAAAAGCAGTTAGATCAACAGATAACCATGACGTCAGACCACCTCCAAACAGTTTTGGTATTATTCCACCAACAGACACATCTCAACTCTGAGTCACAGCCTGAAACAAGAAGGGTGACCTATTTGAAGTTTGAGAAAAAGCTTGATTTGGCAATAGTTTGGCAGATACACGATATGCCCTCCTCTTCAGTTTTTGACCTGCTCCTGTCGGGATCTACACCCATAGTAATATCAACAGGACAATGAAAACATCTTTCTCAGTCCAAGCATTATAATTGAGGCATCCTCACATGACATGAGCCAGTCTGGTCATGCAAACAAAGTCTTTGATGGAAAGTCATTCAGAAATGGAACTATACCATATTATAAAGAGAATCACGTGTTTGTATAAATACACACTCAGATATCCACAACATCCTCTCTGAAATCTTGAGGAAAAAAGTGCTCTTCTGTTGGATTTGCTGGCAGATATGCTAAAAAAGATTTTTCTTTAAGTCTGAATCTGTAAGTCAGGGTACATGCCTGTATTGTTGTCCTTCTTCAAGGACTTGATACATTGACTGGAGTACAGGCTGCACAGGAAGGAGTTCCCCAGTGTTGAGTCTGAGCCACCATACTCCAAATGCTTTAGCAGGTTTCTGTGCTATTTTTCAGTTTTTAGAGTTTGTGTTTGACCTTTAAGAAGTGGAGAGGAAATCTACTGGCACCCAGTAGAAAAAGTCTTTGCTTACCTCACCCATCCCTCATTGTGAGATGAAGGGGAGGTTTGTGTTACCCTGTGTAAAGAGGAGGAGGAAGAGGAGGAGGAGGAGGGGATGATCTGGTTTCAGCAGGCTGACGACTGGGGCAGTGGTAACGCACGTTCATTTTTTCTGCCCCCATTCATGTGTGCATAGGGTTGTATCTCATCAAAGTTGGGCCGTAGCACCACCACAGGCCCGTTAGCCGAAACATGTCCTGAGTGCTTGTCCAATGGTTGCCCTGGAGACACCAAGCCTGAGGCGATCTGGCCCAGGCAGGAGGGGGAAACAGGTCCCAGTAATGGAGTACTCTGGCCTTGCATGGGGGATAACTGCTGTGTAGATGGAGGCGGCGTGCCTCCTGTACACCCTGATAATGGGGCGGCAGCTGAAGATGGCTGCCTGGTGGATGCAGGGTCCAGTGGAATGTTCTCCATGTTTTCGACCTCCATGTCCAGCTCCTCGGTGTCCGGCGGCTTGTTCTCCTCGCTGTAGAAGAAGCTCACTTCCCTGAAGGGAGGATCCATTTCTTCTTTGATGCTGTTGATGATTTCGAGGAAGGACGGACGCATCTTAGGGTTATACTGCCAGCACATCCTCATCAGCTCGAACCTGGAAGAGATGTTCAATAGAAAAAAGGGGCGGGGTCAGTGGGGGAATGGGTGCAGTAAAAGAGAGCTTTGAACATAAACAAGACAGCCATGGGAAACACCAACTTCATTTGACTTAGTAAGAGCTCAACGAACCTATCTATAACTGGCAACCAGCATTGATTGAGGAATGACAACAGCTTTCAAGAAGTGACTGTTTCCACCTGGTGGGTTTTTCTTACAAGGGACACTTGAAAAACTTCACACTGCCCCTAAAAAGTGTAAAAGCACAAAGAGTTCACATCTTCGACCACCAGGTGGCAGCAGAGTCACTGATTTAAGCCTCAATCAGTACTCTGGCACATGAACTTTGTTCACTCTATTGAGCTTGAAAAAAATAAACGTGAAAAAATGCTTTCAAAAAGACCGCAACACTGTTCAACACCATATCAACACTTGTTATAAGAGGAAATGTTATATTATTAACGATTAACTTATAATCCTAAAGGTAAACACAAAAGTAGAAAATCAGGCTTGACATGGACTTCACTATTTTTTCAATGGCTGTCAAAGGGTGCTGAAAATTTATGTTGTTTTTTTTTTCATTGTTACATTAACACTTGTACAGACATTCAGTAACGCTGCATGAACTCTGCAGCACTAAATCATGCCTCAGGTTACTGTGCCAGGCCAGCAGCCGAGCTTTGGGAATGTCAAAACAACATCATAAAAGTGAGTAATATTACAGTTTTGTGTGGTGCTACACCGCACACCACAACTTCAATTATACACAAACAAGCTAAGAATACTTTTCAAAGGCCCACTGACATAAACACCTCTGTCATCTCTCTTTCACTCTTGTTTTCTCCCTCTCCTTCTCTTCCAGTGGTCTCTGCAGTCTACACAAGCCCCTGCAGCTCTGTGCCAGCCTCTCTCCTTATGGTTAAAGCCTTCCTAAGCATGCGGCTCACTTCATACTCTGAAGCAGTAGGGGGGGGCGGCTCTAGCTTGTTTACCAACCCTGCAGCAAGTGTCTTAAAGTTGAGGTTCAGATATCCAAAATGCAGGGGCAAAGACCTCCCGTGAAAAAGATGTGCAGTGCATGGAGCTGCTGGGCGGGAGGTAAGGGTAACCTGTCTGCTGAAAACTCTCCTTACACCATCTGTTGCTGCTCAGCAGCCTTGTTGATGCAAACTTAGACAACAAACGTAGTTAAGTCTGACACAGACATGCCATGGCCTTTAATTTATTTCACTCATATTTGACCTTCAGCTTTGACACAAAACAACATCTAAGACAGCTCTCATTCTGTTATAAAAAATGCTTTTTTATAGATGCATCAAAACAACCACTTGGATTTTGTTTAATTTTCGTCTTTTTTAACGTTTAACTTCTAGAGTGTGTTTCCACAAACCAAAACTTCTGACTTAAGTTAGTTTCACCATTTGTTTATAAAAATTTATCCTGTGCAGAGAAAGTAAATATCTGGTGAATAATAAACTTGTTGGAGAGGTGTTTTCAAAATAAAAGCTTGGAGGCAGTCTGGCTTTTGTTAAAAGAAGAAGAAAGCACTGCACAAGTCCTAGACCTTGAATCAGTGAGATAAAAATAAGAAACAGACACATTTTCAGGCCAAGTGAGAGCACAGAGCTGTTTCCAATCATCTATGCTAAATGTTTAATTAACCTGAACAGGCATTCAGTGCGACAGAACTGAAAAACATCCTTGGCCTGCTGAAGCCTTTGAGTATGATAGTGCTGTAAGTGATACTGCAACGATCTTCAATAAAACACAATGTACACTATGATCACAGATATTTGGCCAGATCTGCATGGGAGAGAATGCACTTTTTGTGGATAGGAAACTTGAGACAGAAACATGGGAAATGCAATCAGTGACCCATAGCTACCTGACCATGGGAAAAACAGAACAAGGAGGAGACGTTCAGAGCTCTCCAAATATGACTCATCCCCCAGCCTGTTATCTTTGCTGCTCTCGTATCTCTCTGTTCTGTCTTTGTATGGACTTCCAGCTTCACCACACTTCAGCACTCTTCTGGAAATCTCCATTAAGTCACGGCAGCAGAAGGGGACAAGTGGCGAAACTCTGACTTCCCAGTGTGTTGAGCAGGAGAATAAACCCACCCACCCTACCACCACCTCTGTAACACAATCCACACACTCCTGTAATCAGGACAAAACAGTCAGGCTGCCATAGAAACCAGAGGTTTGTGTCTGCACAACACTGAGCCCTCTTTTTTTTCAGTTTGCTCTCTCTTTCTAAGGTGAGGTCAGCCGTGGAGAGTGGGAGGGGAGAGAGCAGAATGCCTTCTTATTGAGGTCAGAGAGGGGGAGAGTAGGGATGCATGTATGTAACAGTTCACACTGATGAGCAGGCTGTGCTGCGTTTTCCCTCCTTTACAGGCCATTATGGATTATCATTAATTATAAATGAAGTAAATGAATTCTTTCCACTCTTTCTGCCTGCTGACAGACAGACAGACACGTCTCGCTCCTCATGTCCCTTCCAGATGGAATGAGGGGCATCTTTCACACACGCCGCTCGTGGTATCCCTTCTATGGGCCGAGGCAGACGAGTGAGGAGACTTCACCCTGCCAGCTGACCGCTCAGGGCAATGGCGTCAATAGACCGCATTTAACCTATGACGCTAATGTCAGGCCTCATCTTGGCACTACTTTTAGCGACATATCACATGATATCCTACACACGTTATACCACAACTTTAAATAGACCTTGTGCAAAATATTAACCTGACAGAAGACGTGAGGTGGTGTAAGTAGAAGATAAAACAATACATACTTTGAGGGTGCAGTAACATAAACTTGGAAGCCTTAATAAAAAGTGCAAAATGTGAAACAGCTTTTTTTTTAGCGTGAGTGGACTTACAGCATGTCAGGGCAGTTATCAGGTTTGTCCAAGAGTCCTCCCTCCATGACAAAACGCAGCACTTGTTCGTTGGACATGCCTTGGTACGGTTGTTCTGCTAAGGTGGCAATTTCCCAAAGCACCACGCCGAATGACCTGAAGACAGAGAAACAAGTAAACATATTAGAGTTTGTACGGTTACAATAAATTCAAATGCTGCCTTTCATCTCAGTGTGATCTGATAGGACTTTCTTTGAGTCTTGTACAATACTGTCTCCTGATCACAGAGAGCAGTCATGCACATCATTTATCTGACTTAAGATCCCTACCCTATCCTGCTTAAAACCAAGCTGCTCACTTGAACATTTACAGAGACAGGATAATACTTTAGCTGATGCTATCTCTATGTCAGACCATAGACCAGGCAGCCCAATGATGTAGAACAATGTGGGCTATGTACCAATGTATCAGTCAGGGGTCACAGTAATTTCATTACTGTAAAGAAATAACCTCAGTGCTGAGTGTTTACAGTAAATTCACCTCAGTTTAACCTCAAACTACATTGCAGAGAGATTATGTTGAAACTATTCATGAAAAATTTCTTAACATAACTTACAAAGACCACAGTATTTGTTTACTCATGATAGTAATATTTTAAGCACTATTTTCAGTTCTGACTATAAACTCGACAGTTTCATTACAACGCTGTAACTAACTGTCTGAAACAGACAAAGCCACAGCTTTTCTTGATCAACCAAATAAAAGCCACCAGCTTGCTGAATCCTCCAGAGACCAAAGTGGGTTCATCTTACAAGAACTTCATCTGTGCGACTTCAAAGAGGAAGATATAGTACGCAAATGTGGAGGTGGGTTTTTGCTGGAACTGCAACCTATCATTTGAGAACATCTGGAGCAGTTTAAGCCCACTCTTAGGGACTGACCCGTGGGACATTTTGAGTTGGGAAACAACAACAAAAACTTGCAAGGGATCTAGTAAACACTTATATTTCTCTACAGCTCTATCACTCCTGATAGAGAAATGTGCCATGACTGTACGCTGGGATTCTGCCGCAAGGTGGCACAAAAAGGTGCCAGTGGGAGAAAAGATTTATCTTTTTACTGTTCTCTCCTGTCACAGAGAAAGGAATTTCCAGAAAGCCAGCAGGAGACCAAAAGATTCTGAAGGTTTTCTGTGGCTTTTAGAGCACAGTGAGGATAGAGGAAAAGAAATACATGTTCACACAGTAAAATAAAAAAATGCATCTAAGAAAATAGGCTGTGTACAGCATATCCACACACACAAACACACACACAATGTCAGACATTTCTGGGATAGTTTCCATGCCCCCAGGGTTAGGGCAGGTTCATACATGTACTGTGTATCGCAGCTCTATTAGTGATGTGTTCTCATACCAGACATCAGACATTGTAGTGAACACGCCATCTTTCAGCGACTCTGGAGACATCCAGCGGACGGGCAGCAGGCCCTTCCCTCCTTTTCTGTAGTAATCCGTCTCATAAATATCTCTCGTCATGCCAAAATCTGAGGAGAAAATGAAATCAGAGGTTGGGAAAGCAACTAGAAATCCCTCATTCTGTGTGGGAGAGGGAGCTCCTGAGAGCTCATCCATCCCCTTGCCCCGTTTATCTACATTGAGACTCCACTGCCCCAGGCGCTGACTGAAATCCAAACACTTATTTTCCAAGGCCGGTGGAACCGCATTAGCTTCACTTACCTCCAATCTTCACAGTGAAGTCCTCTGCTACCATGCAGTTCCTGGCAGCCAGATCTCTGTGGACAAATTTGTTGGCATTTAAGTACGACATGCCATCGGCTATTTCCCCTGCCATCTGGATCATCTTTTTGAGAGGGGGTAGGACCTGGCTGGTGGAGTTCTGTGAGAAGGTAAAGCACAAAAAAAATGAGTGACTTCTGCAGTCAATCAGTCATCTTTACTGCTTTCCAATGGCAGGTTAAAGTTCAGAAAAACAAAGGGACAGATTTTTGCACTGAAAAGAGAACATGACTGACTGTATGACACTTACTTCTTTGCGCAGGGACCGCAAATAGCTCTTAAGATCTCCTCGAGTCATCAGCTCCATAATCACCAACGTTGGCTGTCCCTGAGAAACCACACCCAGCAGCCTCACCTGCACCAATCAAAACACAGCAGGGGTTAAAGAGGGAGGAGTCAAAAGCTGCATACAAAATACTACACGACATATGGGCTGAGATATTTGCCACCAGAAACTGAACTGAAATGATTTTATTGACTTTGAAATGCTCACATTAAATAGCAATAGTCAATTTGAAGTGTGAACTTGATATTTTTAATCTGAATTTATTAGCTCTGAATTTGTGTTTTAACCTACTTTAACTTTTAAGTCTCTTCATCCCATAAATTAAAAAAAATCAATTTTAATTTAAATTGTACACGCAGTTACTCATCTACATGGACCTCAAGTGTGTCTCTTTAAACTATAGTTGAAGTGAAAAACTAAATCTGAACGGTGCAAACTGGATGTGAACATTGAATTTTTGACTTATAGAAATATAGAAATGAATGTTCAAATAGGTGAAAAATACAATTTCAAAGCAAATAAATTCAGTTTTAAAATGTCATATGTAGTTTCAAATTCAGTTTTAATGCAATTATTCAAACTAATACTCAAAATCATTTAAATTGTATTTAAATTATTTAAATGCAGTTTCTCGAGGCACATATCTCATTCCATAAAGCTACATGCAACATTTCAGCTGGTTAGATTATAAAGTTTCTTCCAACAAAAAATATGAAATATGAAACAACATTGCTAAAACCAGTCAGTAGCATATTTGGAAACTTTCTATAGCTTGTGTGTACAATTTCATGCTTTAAAGAAATACTGCCTCAGAAAAAGAATCCGGGAAAATTCATAGTTGCCAACCTGGGTCAAAATTTTAAGTTCTGGGGGCACGGTGATGAATGTATCATTCATACACTGGATGAACTAGCTGTTCATATTTATTTATATATAGGCTGATGGCAAAATTACACTCTTCAAGTAAACAGATGAGGTGTAAAACTTGTAGTTTGTAACCTTCTCTAAGCACTTCAGTTTTTTAAACTGTTTGGAAGATTTTTTATTTTAAACAGTTAAGTTTAAATGATTCAAATCAAGTGTTAGCTTACTGGCAGATTGTACCATCAGCTTCACGAAATTGAAAACCATTCATTTAAAGTATTTATTGAGGCTGTGACCACACTATTGAGAAAACGTCCACAACCTGCAGAAGGCTGAGCTCTGCCTCCTGCCTGAGAGAAGTTAACCACACAGAACTTTGCACATGTGACCTGATACGTTTCATTCTGCTCGTATATAGCTTACAGAGAAAGTTGTTACCATCACAGGAGCATTGTCCTATTGTTTGTATCTGTTGTGGTAGTTAATTACTATCAGTTTTGGTACTCTACGCTAACTGTTCAAGAGTCTTTCCCTCTTACCACGTGGTGACAGTTAAACTCCTTCATGACAGAAGCTTCGTTCAAGAACTCGATGCGCTCTCTCATGCTGGCAGACTCATTGACCGTCTTGATGGCTACTCGTGTCTCAGGTTCATCCTTGACCACCCCTTTGGCGATGCCTTCGTACACCATGCCAAAGGAGCCCTGACCCAGCTCTTTGTGCATGGTGATCTTCTCTCGGGCAACCTCCCACTCATCAGGGACATACACTGGAAAACACAGGAGAGATGGTCAATAATTAATTTGTTTGTTTTGTAGAGCAGTAAAAATTTAATATAGTTTTTGAGTTTGATATACCACAAAAAAGAGGAAAAATATGATATTCTTACTTTCAGCAGCACTGAAGTACTCTGGGTTTACAGATGCATAAAGGACTCCATTTCCCAACCTGTCACTATTCCTGTTAACACAGTTACAGCAGAATGAGTCAGCAGGCTGGCAATTTTTACTGGAACTCTTTTTTTTTTTTTTTTACTACAGGGATATGTTAATAAAAGCAACACTTATTAACTCTAATCAACATTATACCGGCCATTAAGTTTCATGAGCACACTGATGCAGCACATCATCGAGGACCTCATGTGGCAAGTGCTCATAAAGCTTCTTACCTCTTTTTGTTCACAAAGAAAAGGATGGTGGAAAGGCTGGCGATGAAAAGTGTCACTATGATGGGAATTATGATGACCAAGTAAAAAGTGACGCCGTCATCTCCTGTCAGAAGGAAGTGATCGATAAGAGAGAACAGCAGTGAGTCAACCATGAATCATAAACTGTTCAGCAGTATTCTGTGTCAATGTGTGTGTTTATGTGTGTATATGTGTGTGTTGCGTACGTTTTGGTGGCGGCACATAGAAAAACACGCTCTCTGTCCATGAGCCATTCCCTGCAAGTGAAGTGGCACGCACGCGAGCAGAGTAATTCCCTGATCCCAGGTTGGTCAGCCGTGCTCCTTTGTGCTCACGGTAATGCTGACGTGACACACACTCGTGTTTGTCAGACTGAAAGGAAAAAAAACACATGTATCAGTTACTGTTGGGAAAACAACAAACAGTCAACAGGAACAGGAAGTTTGACACCAAACAATTTTTGTCTTTTTCAGTAACAGGAAAAGAAATGTAACACTGCTTTGAACTTTGAACTTTGTGGAAAACACCTATTAGTGGCAAACATTACTCTTGGCAGTACTTGTGTGTTTTTGCATGTTTTGATACGTCCTGAAACATGCCTGAGGAGTACTTTAATTACACACATCCTGGCTCACCTCAGCCCCCAGACGGAACTTGATCTCATACATCAGGATGACTCCATTCGGCATGGTAGGCTCCTGCCAGTGCAGCACCACACAACCCTCCACCTTGTCGCTCCTCTCATAGATCACCTTTCCTGGGATGTCATCTGCCCTGGCTGGAAGAAAACACATACATAACTTTACTACAGGAATTTGTTTGCAAATGAGTGAGAGTCAGGTGACTGCATGCTGTCCCACAGATTGTTTTTGACTTCTGACCTGCAGGTTTGGTCCTGGAGTAGACGAAGGCTGCAGCGCTGCAGCGGCCCACCTCTTCATTACAGGCATGGAGGTCGATGCGGTACACAGTGAACGGTCGAAGGTTGGGGATCTCTAAATGTTCTGAGGTGCTTTTGTCTTCTGAGAATGAAAACTCCCTGATTGGAGGAATTCCATCTGTGCTGTTATCACCTGAGCCAAAGGTGGTGTTTCCTCTGCCAGCAAGCTCATTCAGCAGTGTGGTGTTAGCCACGCCAAAAACATCTCTGCGTTTACGGTCAGGAGGTCTGAAATACAGAGGAACAAACCAGAAGTAAGGAGGTGGTGCAGTTTGTTATGCTGATAAGAGGAAAAAAACACTTCAAATTCTACTCTAACAAATAATTGTAGGTTTATAAGTCCCAGAAGTATCTTACACAGAACTGAGACTCACTGAGGTGGGTGGAGGGAGTGTGTGTTTTGGATGTTTGTGTGTGTGCATTTAGCCAGATGCTGCATACGACTCCCTGTGGGGCTGTAGGGGAGGAGGTCAGACAGATCGTAGCAAAGAGCACAGACGCACAGACAGCAATTTTTCCACAGTGAGGAAAAAAAACATCAAGTCCGAAAAATTTTAATCCACAATGTCAAACTCTTCACAAAACAAAATATAACATTTGACCCTAAAAGTCTGACACTGAAGTGTTGAATCATAATGACCAGTCTTTAGCAGCGGAGCTGAGGGGCTTTTGCTGTGAACAGTGATATGATCTCACAGTGCTGGTGATGAAGCTGTCTGGAGCAGAACAGACACAGCAGACGCTCCAGGGCACCTCGCCTACAGTTACCTTTGACTGTTACCTGCAAAAAAAACTACGCTTGGTAATCAGCTGGGCGACACAGATAAAGAAAAGGGTCCTGGCTCTGACTGATCTGGAAAAATGAAGCTGTATTTACAGCAGGTGACAACAGGTCTTAAACGGTAAATGGAGCCTTTACAGAGAGCTCACTAGGTGATACATTTTTTGAGGTTATTTGGAAATATGACGAGGAGATCGGGCACTGTCACTGCAACATCCTAAACTGTGTTCAGCTGCAACAAATACATGATTTTCTATCAGTGTGCTTTTTTGGCCCTTAATTGATTGAGTAGCACACTGTATTGTATTGTAATCTGAATGAGATTTTCAAAAATGATATTAGTTAAAACTACATGATTGGGTGCAAATTCAGCAGTATGCCATAAAATAACATGCCCAAATGATTCCATGCACATTTAATCATCATCATTAATCACCAACTCACAAGCCTGCAGCATTTTTATCAAGACCACATTTCTGGATTTGGAGTCTAGGAGTCCTGATAGAGTAAGTTTTAAAGATAGTAATAAGGTAGATATATTTGACATTACTTTAAGTAATGGACACATTGAAGCTAAACTAACAAATGCTCATCTAATAAGCAACAGTTCATTTAATGGTTCTAATATTTGCAATACTTTTCACTATGCAATAATTTTATGCAATGCCCATTTCATGTATAACCTCATCATCAACATCAAACTATTTGACTTGTTCACATTCATTTATATATCCTGTTTTAGGTGCTTTTATGCACTTGCATTCTCACTTCAACACCTGCATATTGAATCTCCACTCAATACTTTGTATATTTTAATGGAAACCTGCTTTGTACTCTGCATCTTGTTTTTTACTAACACTTTGTACTGTGTATTTTACTTCTACTAACTTTTGTGTTTTGCATTTTGCACACTAGTAACGCAATCTTATCTTTCAAAATCTGTATAATTTTTAGAGGCTAACTACAAAAAATATTTCTGGCAATATTCATGACAGACTAAGTTAAAAAAAAAAATCTAATAAT
This sequence comes from Halichoeres trimaculatus, assembly GCF_033239565.1. Taxonomy (NCBI): domain Eukaryota; kingdom Metazoa; phylum Chordata; class Actinopteri; order Labriformes; family Labridae; genus Halichoeres; species Halichoeres trimaculatus. The sequence goes on along the minus strand of NW_027437187.1, from coordinate 20,420,019 downwards.
TCATTTATAATGTCATTTAAAAATACTGCATTACACACATGTTTTGCATGTATATCTGCTAATAACAAACCACAATGTTTGATATATATATACATGTTTATGACCAGGTAAATGCAATTAATATAAATTCCCCAAAGCTCCCTAAAAATTCCCAGAATTTTGCCACCCCAATTTGAAACTAAAAATCATATAATATAATATAATATAATATAATATAATATAATATAATATAATATAATATAATATAATATAATATAATATAATATAATATAATATAATATAATATAATATAATACAATACAATACAATATAATATAATATAATATAATATAATATAATATAATATATATCAATCACATTATATCATTTAATATCATAACATATGTAATATAGTGTATCATTCGATGTAGTTTCTCATAATATATCATCATATATCATTGTATATATAGTGTCAGTGTATGACCTATAAATCATTGTATCATATTACATCATACCCCACAGTATAATAACCAATTAACCTATTATGTTGTGCTGAACCCTATCATATCATCTTGTAAAACTTTTATTCTATTTATTATTTATACCATTCAGCATTGTACCATATCACTTCGTATCATGATAAAATCTACTGATCAGTAATATCAAATTGTGACTTATCTTTTTTTATCATTAATCCATCAACAAATCATAAAATTTCATAACCTTTTAACAACCTGTTTCGTGTTGTATTGTATCAAATTTTATCTCATTGCATTGTGCCACTTCAAACTGCATCATGTCATATCCTGTTGTAGTGCTTCAAATTTTGTGGGGATCTGACTGTGCCACTCTGAGATTTTTAATTTATCAAATGTGCAAAAAGCAAATATGTGATTTTTTTTACAGTTCAAAGTCTTGAGCCTAAGTCGTAAATTCTGCTCATTGGAAAATTACATCTGTAAAGAAAGCTGCCTTTGAATGCACTGAACATGTGATCTAAAACACTGTAGTAGTTTAAGAAGTCCCTCACTGCTAAACTGAAGCCCACCGTCTTTTGTGTCTGTACAGACACTCACCCACAAACACAGACAGATCCGTGGGAGAGTTCAGTCGCACCTACATGTCAACATTCCTCTCTGACAGTTTTAGGTGCAGGATTGCAATCCTGCATCTCCCAACACTACATCAAAATTACACAAACTGACAGAGGAGTTGCATGTAAATCCAGAGCTATCGAGTTCATTTTGAGGGAAAAACAAAGGAGAGATAAATTAATAGACCACAGCGAAAGGTCAGACAAATAAAAAACTGAAGAGATCTCATTTCTGTGTTCAACAAGAGGCTCCTCAGCTGACTGTAACATGACCTTATAACTAGCAAGTTACTACTGCTAGTGTCCTGACCTCGCCAGCTAAAAAAAGATCCACACTTTGTGAAACAGGGACCAAAGAGAAAAGGGAGGACTCTGCAGTCTGTCTACAGCATACAAGAGTGAAAGATGTCTGAATCTGACAGATGGAAAGGTAAATCCAGAAAGTTAAATTGATCATGACTTTTAACATCAGGTGATTGCAGTGAATAAAACTCCTGTGAGCTGATGACAGGTTTTGGATCACACCAAACTGTCTCCTAAACAGATACTGGCAGCAAACCTCCTCACCGCTAGTAAATCAGTCTGCCTGCCTCCCACCCTTACTTTTTGCCAGTCTCCTCGCTCTGATGAGGCTCTTCCCTCATTCATTTAAATTCCAGATGGATCCACTGTACATTTCCTGGCAGCTGTCTCACTCTAGAAAAAAAAAAGTCCTGGACAAAGAGAGCATGCAAGAGGAGGAGGCGAGCGGAGTGCCGAGTAGAGCGGGACAGAATGAAAAACATTTCCTCTTCTTTCTGTTTCAGTTTTCACCCACCCTCTCTCCCCTCACCCTGGCTCTAAACCCTGAACTTTTGAAAAAACCTCCCCGATTTTTGAGACCTTTCCCTGGAGTGGTTTGTAATAATGCTGGCTCTGTTACAGTGAAGAGTCTGTGCATACACAGGCTGAACCCTCATCGCTGCGGGCCCGGGGACCTGCCACCCGCCTGTTTCCTTGACAGCTATGCTATAACAAATCAACATAGCCTGAGAGAGCAGCAGGAGTGCTGAGGAGGGGCAGATATGTGTTTAATTACAAGAGAAAGCCGTGTTTTATTATTCTTCCTCCAGAGACATATCGATCCAATTCCACAAGAGCATTACAAAGGAGCGGGGAAGAACAGCAAATAAAGCAACAAGTATATAAAGGGTCTCCATATTGTGCTGTGATTGATGTTAGAGATGCATAGGTTGGTTGACTGTCTAAGTGAGAATAGGAGCGTGTGACAGAGGAGCAGAGCAGGCCACATCCTGTTCATTGATAACACAACACAGATGTCAGTCTCTATTGAGCCGAGCAAAGGTCTCAACAGCCATGCCTGTGCAACCAAACCTGATCCTTCAGACTCCTTAATCACATCTCTCTCCCAGGTTTGTTTGTGTTGTGTAAATTGCTGCCCACCAGGTCCCTAACATGCCCCCTGTGCCATAGTTGCCATGGCATCAGAAAGCCACAAGCACGCTAAGAGGGCTTTGAATCAGACTCAGTGTGTCTCCTCATCTGCGCTGCCTGACAAAGAAAGCAAAGCCAAGCCCCCGTCCGGTCCACCTACACCCCCATGGCAGGATCCTATTAGCTCCAAAGAGGAGCTATTACACTCCAGCTGCCACATCATTCCTCAATGTGACCTGTCAAGGCAAATAAGCTGAGCTTTCAGCAGGAGGAGCAGTCAAAGGATGTTACAACTGACTGGTATCATAAGATCATGTTCAGCTGTGTTTTACCTTGGCAGAAAGATGGCATTATGAAGAAAGTTCTCGAAAACTTTGAAGAAGACGCGGTCATCTTTCTCCCGATCCTTCTCCTCAGGCGTCTTCTGGCAAACGCAGCATGGACCCTTCTCTGCTCCAGCCAGGTCGGACTTAGTGGGCTTGGTACTGTCCTCCATGTCTGTGAGACCCGTGGCTGGGATACGGATCGGGATCTTCAGCTCTATAAACCAAAACATGTAAATTTTGGAACCTTAATCATGTCAAACCATTTTCAATGAGGGTCAGAAAATAAGGAAAGCACAGACCACAAAAAATGTGATTTTTATTAGTAGGATGATGTTTTTTTAACCTTTTGAGCAGTAGTTGTGTTGGTAGAGCTCTCTGTCTTCAGGCTGACGCTGCCAGCGGATCAGATAGTACGTCAGATTGCCGTTTGGAAAAGCAGGAGGGGACCACTTCACCAGCAGCTTGGTCGAGGAGTTGGCAAATGCACGTGGCTCTTTGGGCATGGAGGGTACTGTAAAGGTGAAAAAGTTAGTTAGATTTAGTGACAACAGAAATTACTGCTTGATCCTAGGTGACACACTCACAGCCACACTTACATGATGGGCGTGTCCGGATGTAAACGATCTCACTCTTTGCCCCAGCAATGTGTTTGTCCTCCACCTGCAGGGTGATGGCCTTCACAAAGATAGCGTACTGAGTCCAGGGTTTGAGGTGCTGAAGACTGACTGTTGGGTTAGCATTTTTATCCTGAGGGAGATCCACATCCACCATGTGCCAGCTGTTGGAGCCGCAGCCGTCCTGGCCGTCAAATTCTGTGATGTTCTGGAAAGGGCTAAAAAAAGACACAAAGGGAGTAGAATTGACAAAAAATGTGTATATTCTTATCTATATTTCAAGTTAATGAACACAATCTAGCTCTGATGGATTTGCCTTAAAATACTGCCGTTAATGTTTCATATTAGTTGTCTGTATTTACAAATGCTTTGTGTTTCTCTAACTACCAACCCTTTTCCAAACCATAACACAAAACTTTTGATTGATTTACTTCCTTCAAGGCAGTTATTCTGTGGCTGTTCAATAAGAAAATCTGACAGGTAATCAAACACAGACCTCAAAAAATAAGCAGACATGGATGTTATGAATATGACGTGATCTCAGTTGTTTGTTTTGCATTAGAACAATTGTTCCATTGGTCATCTGAAATTTCAATGCCTCTAAGGCAGGAAATCAATGCAAAAGCTCAAAACAATAAGTGCACCTGGTTACTATTGATTGGAATAAAATATACAAAACCGGATAAAGATCATATTTTCCACAAAAGGAGTACTGTGTTTGAAAAATTAAGTTCTGACTTTTCCAAAGAGAGGCTTTCCTTCCAAAACCCCTTTGCTCGACTGTGGCTTGCTTTATTTAATCGTATGATATAGATCATTAAAAGATGTTTGTCCTCAGAACAACTCACGATTCCTTGTAGTAGATGATAAAGCTGATCAGGTCTCCGTAGTCTGGCGGTTGGTAACGCTCCCACACCATTCTGATAGTATTGCTTGTTGTGGTGTTGGACTTAAATCTTAGGATGTGGCTTTCACCTGTTGTGAGAAAGCAGTATCATCAATGAGACACATCTACAAAGTCTACCAGCAGATTGATGCCCCTCATCTCACAGGAAGATACTCACAGCTTGCTCTTTCACCATTGTTCCGGAAATCTCCTTCCTCTGGTTTCACAGTGATGCCTGTCCTATCCCACATTTTGTGGATCTCAGACATGCAGAGTTTAGGGTTCAAGCGGAAGAACAGACGTCCATTTAGGATTGTTAGATTGTGCTGATTCCAGTCCCACAGATGCTGCAGATTCTGGTTGTTGATGGCGGAGAATGCATACATACTAATAACAGAGGAAAAATCAAAAAGAGGAGGTTAAAGTCATGTCATATGGGCAGAGAAAATGCTGTTTTATGATGCCTAAAAATGTCTAAAGATGCATGAAGTTGAGGAGAATGCGCTATCTGGCGGCAGTGTAAAGCCTCAGCCCAGGTTTGTACTGAGAAAGATATGAGACAGAGACAGTGCCATGCAAATACTTTGGACTCAAGCAGCCACAGTTACATAGCAGAACACCTCAGGAGGGAAGCGAATGCCTGCCATCCTTCGCATTCCTCTGAGTGAAACTTTATCCTGGGAGAACGGACGACAAGAAGGGTGACGGGATTTCCCATGACCTCTTTGGCCATTCCCAAAAAACCTCTTCCCTGATATCTAAGAGTGATATCAGGGTGAAGCTACACAAATTGCAACCATCCAGGGCTGCAACTTGAACAAACTGTTGGTAGCAAAACCTCTTAGACTGCGGTTTGCTTGTATTCTCTAATTCCCTCACACACATGCACACACTAAAGCCAGACAGAGGGAGCAGACGAGCCGTACTTGTCGATGAGTTCCTGCCCATTGATGTAACGCAGGCTCTTGAGGAAGGACAGCGAGCCAAGTGCGTGGGAGTGTCGGATCTTCACATAGCCCGTCACTGTCTGGATCAATCCCATGAAGCTCTCCAGCTCAGACGCTATGTTATCTGGGGACAGGGGATAAACACACACACACACACACACACACACAGAAACACAAATCAGCATATTAAAGGCACATTTAATGAACACAGGCACATCCACTGCTTCTATAACACCCAGACTATTTCTAAATACAAACATGTCCCGCTGAGTGACTTATCATATGTGAGGATGAGCTTGTGAGCCACCCTGTCGACAGTGCAAGTAAACAGCACAGTAGCATAATGTGATAATCAGGTTAGAGTGTAGGAAGCAGATGTAATGTTGATTTTATAGGCCACGCAGAAGGTAATGTAATCAGGATCATTCCCTTATCTGTCTTTGTCTGTCAGGTGCAGCGCAGCATAGAAAAGCTTGTTTAATCTGCTCATATTTCCTGCAATGTCATGTAGTAGTGGTGATGACACATTCAAAGTGAGAAAGGAGCATTGTTTGTGCAAAGGTGTACTCACTTCCGCGGCGGATGTTGATGTCCAGGTTGCCCTCAATGACAGTGCACTCCTTCAGAAGCTGGGCAGCATCCACAGAGTCGATGACAGAGGATGTGCAGGGCTTATCACACGGGCCATTACAGGCACTGCAAAACATTCTGTGCACAGCAAAACAAGAGTGACGTGAGGGAGTTCAAGTGAGGCAGAGGAATATGGAAAACAGGTACAGTTTGTCAAGGAATGAGCAAAACATTGTACATGAACTTTTCAACCTCACTCCGAGTTCATCCATCCACTCCTCCCAAACAGTCCAGAGGAATCAAGCAAATAAATTCAGCGAGTGATACAAGATCACCGCTCCGACTGAGAGTTTAATCTTTTATGGGCCCTTGTCTGAACTCGCTTTCGTGAGAGAGTGACTCACTGTGTTGACCTCAGAGACAAATCAGCAGCACTAAGGCCAAAAAATATACAGCTGCTGAGACACGAATGTGGAAAGTTTGGAAACGGTGGAGACAAAACAGTGAGGAATGTTCCAGACAAAGGCGTTTTCTTATCCAAGTTAACAAAGGAAATGTCAGGTGGACTTGAGGGGGTGAGTGTGTAGCACCTATCGCACTTGTTCTTGGCAGTCTGAGAAGTCTGACATTGAATCTTTTACACTGCCACATGCTCTTAACCAGCTGCTCCAGGATTTCACAGGCTTTTTCCTGACTGTTTCAGCCTCAATGTGTTACATGAAAATGTTTAGACCCAAGTTGCAATGTTCTATAACACATAAACTGAGGGTAACAGGTAAGAAAGCTCCAACACAGCCATCTTGTTGACTTTTGAAGTCACTTCCAGACTATTTCCTTTTTAAAATGCAAAATTAAATCAGAAAAGCTGAATGAAACTGCAGTCAACTTTCATCATAAGTTAATTTCTAGTTCAAAAACACACATTTTATACCATCAATCCACACAAAGTAAAGCGTCTGTTATTCCATAGATGCACAGCATGTTAGCCTACTTGCTTCACCATTATGAAATCAGTAAGAGATGCTGATGTGATATACTTAACTACTGTAATTAGAGTCTAAGAACAGCACTGATATGTAAGAGAGCCTCTAATTAGAAGAAAAAATTAGCACAAGCTCTGTTCAAGTCAATAGACTCAAGGGCACATCTACTCACTTCATAAATCTATTCTGAGACCTTCAGCTATGACCCCATATGTATGTCAACATATTCATTTTGGGAAGCTATTAAACATATTTTCATTTTTCATTTTGGCCCTTTACTTCTCCCCAGTACCTATACTAGAAGTTAGGTACACGCATTTACCGATTTGTCTCGTTGCGTGTAAAGCCAGGCGGGCAGTCAGGCATACACTCTCCCCCATGGATGACAAAGTGATTGTCCCCAGGCAGGTGAACTTGGGAGCACACGTCCATGGTGATACACTGCCAGCCCTCAAACTTGTAGGTGTCATGGGGACAGTCTGGCACACAGCGGCCTTCGTGGTGGTAGTGGAGGCAAGCGGAGCAGGCCATGTCGTTGTTGGGTTCAGTGCAGCTGCCAAGGCATTGGCTGTGGCAACACTCCCCTCTGTCCGTGCAGGCCAGCTTGCAGTGATCCGGGCAAACTGGAGAAGACAGAAAAAAGGGAGCAGAGGTCAGTTTAGGGCAGGTGGACGACACTTTGACTGTCAGTAACTTTTCTGACATAACTGGCAAAAAACAATAATACAAATTTAAAGTTGTCAAAAAAAGTTGTGCCGGTTTTGGTGGCACTATGTGCTAAGCAGCCACTAAATTTTTACCTTTGAGTATCTAAAGCAGAATCTTCTGGACACCATTTTTACCTTTTTTTGTTTTGAGAGTCAGAAAAACTCTGCCTGAACTTCATCTGCATTCTTTTTTTCAATGACTTGCTGCAGCTTTAACTGCATTCTATTTTGTCCCCTTCAGCACACTTTAGTAATTAAGCATCTGTCTTTAAAGTTAAGCATAAGTGAATAAAAGTCAGTCAGTGGGAAGGTTAAATGAGTACATTTAATGGAAGAAAAGGTCAAATAGTATGCAAGCTAGGTTTTAAAAACAGTGTCAGAGTGAGCTCTGCATCCATCTTTGGTTTTCAGGTGTATTAGTACAGTGAGCACTCTCACTGCAATGCCCTTCGTTGGTCTATCTTTGACCTTTCCTCATCTTACTAGCTAAGGTCTCATGTTCAGTACAGACAGAGCTGGATTTATGGTGTTACTTATGGTTTTATCATACACTTCTGCTTTGGAAATAAGTTGTTATTTTGGCAGTAGTAAACAATCAAGTTGAACATGAGAAAAGCAAGTCCTGCATGCATATTTGAAGACTTTTGTCATGTTAACTAGCTGTCTAGCTCTGTATACTTTATATATACATGTTTTAGTCTAGCTAGCTAGCTACATACAAGATCACTCACTGCAAGAGCAGCATGAGCATCTTCCTGCTGTCCCTTTAATGGAAAATATTAATCATTATGTCTTTGACAAATCTCACAGGCTGCTGTGTTGAAAAGTCAAAACTGATATTCACTACATATCAAATATCTTTAGAAAAGGACTTAAAGTTTAAGCTGCCACAAACTAGCTACCCACACACAAGTGAAGCTTCTTCAACTGGTGTTAGTGGGCAACTGTGAACAAGCCATAATACACCGGTATAGCAATAAAGCATTTAATTGGGCAAAATTGTGTTTATTTCATTCAAATCATATGATTCCCAAATAAATACACCGGTAAGAATTACTCTGCATTGTTAATGTGGACTGAATAACTGTTTTTGAAATGTAGTAAAGGCATTTTAAACATGATTAAAAAAGCAGCTCAGTAAGTTAACTTTTGAATTTGTTATACAGATTTAAAAAGGGTGTTTTTGTCTCATCATCAATTATCAAATCTGAACCAAATACTAATAAACAGAGCTATTCTAAAGGTGATTCAACTTTAATTTACAAGCGGATTAGTTTCAAAACCAAATATATTCATGTTGGTCAATAATATCCTTCTTTAATGAAAGAAAGGGAAGTTTTCAGCTTGAGCTTAATCCTCATTCCTGCTTGAACTGAACTTTTTTCCAAAGTGAACTAATGCACATTCTCCCAGGCTGTGACAAAAAGGCATCAGTTCAATGATGATGTGGGGTGTTTTGAATTAAGTTTGAGCAACATGAATAATAGAAGCTCCTCAGTGTTTACAGAGCATTACTGAGAGACCAAAACTCAAAACAATGTGTTATCAATAAGCCTCACATTTTAGGGCGGACTTATAGTACAAATGACAGATTGTGCACCATGACAGTTTGTCAGATTTATTTGTCAGAGCCAAGAAAAGGGCCACTTAATAAATCAACCTCAGAAAATATAAGTAATGACTAGTCCAAACTCTGACAAAAAAAAAAAAAAAAACTTAACCAGAATCCCTCATTTCTGAAACAAGAGCACTGGGATCAGTTCCTGTTCTTAGGTTTACCAACTTCTCCTGACAAAAAGCTTTACACTAAACAGAGACACAAACGGCAGATGGAAAGCATCTGTTTTTAATGTTCAAGAGCTTTTTTTTTTTCACAGTAGCCTATTTATAGAGAAACACTTTGGAAAAAGCAGATGTAAAGTGAGGAAAGCAGATGATTCCCACTGTTAACTAATGTGGAGACACTGCAGGCAGGGCTGTCCTACTTTCAAATGAGTCCACTCCATTGAAGAAGCCACCTGGAATGTGTCTGCAAGGTGTGTGTGTGTGTGTGAGTGTGTGTCTGTCATGCGTGTATGAATGATTATAAAAGCACTAGTGACAATAATTTTAGTTTCCTGATTGAGGAAACAAAGCTGCTCCTGGAAAGACAGAGCCAAAGGTTAAGGAAATAAAGCACTCATAAAAATAAGAAAAAATAAATTAAAAAAGGAGTCAATTTTGGTTTGTTATTGACTGCACAGGCATGTAAACCCAGCCTCACCCCCCTCCTTCTCCTGCCCTTGTGTTGTTTGCGTATTAAGGCCTTAAGTCTTTACTATTTATTGTTTTGCTCTTTGTTACTGCTAAACAAATTCCCCCACAGGGGCAATAAAGCTGAACTGAACTACACTGAACTGAGCTGGAAAAAAAAAGATGCACGGCACTCCTGGTTCCTTAGCAACCGCCTCCTGGTGCAAAGCCAGAGTTGGAAGGAAATGTGAAAACACACACACACGCACAAATAGTCACACATAATTTAATGTAAAAAAACACTGAAACACACATTTCAGCATTTTCCTTCATGTGTGTCATTACTATCTGTATGACAGTGACTCTGCTAGTTTTACATCATTTCTATGTCTTTGTGGCACACACTTTGAGAGCATGTATTATTAAGGATGCGTGTGTGTGTGCACATGGATGTCGGTATGTGAATAAGTGAGTGTGCCAGGCAGAAAGAGGAAAAGGAGCTCCGCTTGTTTATTTGCTTTTAAATTAAAGGCGGGTGTCAGAGCATTGGCGGCTTTCTTTTGTGAATCAGTCAGGAAGAGAGAATGAAGCCGGCTGCTGAGCTAATCTCTGCATGAATATTTCATGTCGCCTTTACAAAACATCTGTGTAGGTTAAGAAAATGACAGAGCACCACAGCAGTGCTGCAGAGCTAACACCCGCTCCCACAGAGCCATTCCAGTTTAGCTTCACACGGGTAAAGTGAATGAACGGATCGTTCTTCCTCAAGTCTTTGCCCTTCTGTCACACAGGAAGTCAAATCTTACCCCACAGAAGAAAAACAATGGTCTACTCCTTCAGGGTTCAATAACAAAAGAGAAACCAAAATAAGAACATCTTATCCAATAAACCTGATATGATATATTTGGCGTTTTTTTCACAGCAGGAATTTTTAACAATTCTCTCCTGATAAGACAGACCTTGACCGGTTCCTGCACGACTTGAAAATCTTTAGCAAAGTATACGTACAGATTCAGCCAGGAGTCAACCTGCTCAGTGGTACTCTGTGAACTAGTCTGGATCTGGTCCAAAATAACCGGCATAGCCTCATGTAAAACTATAAATGCAGACCTGACAGGTGCTCACATGACAGAAGTAATCTGATTGGAAATATGACGCCTGCGTCAGAGTGTGTAAAGAAGGCTGACCAGTGATGCAAATGTCCACAGTGAGTCGGGAGGAAAGTCACAGAGTGAGGCTTAATTTTCTTGGAATCTGACCAAAAGGGGGCAGCCAAGGCAAACTCTAATAAGCTGTACTGGACGATGTCCCTCCTTTCCTTCTGCATCACTTTAACAGATTCCTCAATGAAGAGAAATTCCAAACATGCATACCTTCCTCCGGTAGAAAGCCCAAAGAGGAGGGGGAGTTTGCTCCCTTAAATCCATATAAGTCGTCCCAGTTTCACAGTGTGACCAAACAACCCCGGTATCAAGGATACAATCCACTATTTATAGATGCTCCAAATGCAGCCCTATTTCCACGCTGCTGCTCTCTGTACATAGCTATGCGGGGCATTGTGGGTTTCCACTACTTCAAAGGAGAGGGACTACCTAACAAGGGGCTCCTCTTCAGATTAGACGTCAGTATCCTTGAAGTAGTTTAACAGGGGTAGGAATAAACTGGAGGCATCAGCTGGTTGGCATTCGACCCCATTTCAGTGCACGCTGTGTTACATCAATCGACTGTTACAGAGGAGAAACTGAAGAAGCAAAACTTTGAAAATGATCCAACGCTGCAGAGTTTAATAAGTCAAACTGCTTGGAGCAGGGGTGGGGAGGTTTATGGTGACGTTTCCCTCTTACAGTAGTTACACAACATCCCCCCTCCCTCTTAGAACAAACACAGTCAGGTCAGATACCACTGCCAACCAGCAGCCTGCTCATCAGAGAGCTGCTACATGTGTGCTGGCTGGGTTTGTTCCTGACAGGAGGCTCCTCTTTAACACCTGGAGGTAGAGTCACTTTACCATCATCCCCGAAGGCTCTGCAGCCAAAGGAGTTGGGAGATGTATCCCTAATAGGCTGAGAAAAAAGACAAGTGCTGTGTGTTGATTTCTTAATCTGAAGGTATCTGTCAGTCGCAGGAGTATGCGAAGAATCTACAGAATGTTTTCAGCTGCAGAGGATTCAAGGGGAAGACCAATGATTCCTTGTTCTTCGCAGCAACAGCAGAATAACTTCAGCAAATGCTACAGATATTAGAGATAAAACAGCTACTCATGCTGCAATTTAAAAAAAAAAAGTGAACTAAAAATTAAAAGCATTCATGCAAATATTTCCAGACCAAGATAAACGAGAGAAAAAAAACACATTAAATGAGGATGCAGCAGAGTAAAAAAAAAAAAGTTATTGTCAGCTTTCTTCCTCAGTTAAACTGGTCTTGCCTCCTTAAAGCACAGTATGATAAGGGGTTCAGGGTCATGTGACCCAGAGACCTTCCACCATGTGTGACCCCTCCTCTTCCCCCACAGTCTGTGTTGACAAAAAAAGCAGCTTCAATCTGATAAAAGATGGTTAGATTTCAGCACCGTCTGCCTGGCTGTGTGTATGTGTGTATATGTAATTGTTTGTGTGTGTGTGTGTGTGTGTGTGTGTGTGTGTGTGTGTGTGTGTGTGTGTGTGTGTGTGTGTGTGTGTGTGTGTGTGTGTGTGTGTGTGTGTGTGTGTGTGTAGGTAGGAGGATGGGTCATAGGGCTGAAAGTAAGACTGGAATGCATCACTTTATTGAATAAAAAAGCCGGTGCATGAGAGGGAAAGGGTTGCAGTGCAGCATTCTCCTCATCTGAATGCGAGTCATGTCCCGTTCGCTGGAGAGCACGCTGCGTTAGTCGACTACTACACTGTTTACATTAGAAGGCTGGTGACGCATTCGCTGCCATCAGCCCACAACCACCTCAAAAAAAAAGAAGAAGAAAAAGAAGCATTGTATGAAAATAAAAATACTAGGAGTCTGATCAGCTGCTGAGGCCAATCACAGGCGATGGATGATGGACTGAAAGATGGAGGTGTTTCATTCTTCTCGACATATCAAAGCATGCTATGTTTTTTTTTTCCTGTGTCATTGAAGATAAGTAGGAAGCGTGACAGACAGTTGGGAAATCATTCATTATTCACAGTGGGGCTTGAGAGGAGGAGCTGAGGGGAGGAGAGTATAAAGAGGAGGGTGGGGGTTAAACTGGGAGCCAAGTCCGACCAATCATAGGTAGGAAGGGGAGGTTCTTACCACGATGACTGACATGTTATTGAGTCTGGAGCAGAGCTGGTAAACAAGTCCTCTCTTGAGCAGGGTTGGGAAGGGGGGGGTAACCATAGTGATTAAGCACAGCTTTTCCACAGATTCAGGGAAACCATAAGTTAAAGGAGGACTGAAGAGACGTAGCTTACTCAACAACGAGGCTCAGTCACTTTGCCCTGTAAATACTGCTGACCCCTGTCTGGAATGCCAGCTGTACAACAGAACATGACGGGGCATGATGGAAGTGAGGTTGAATTAAATATCAACAGGATGTCTTTTCAAACACAAGAGCAGCAATTACAAGAAGGATGAGGCAGACGAAGGGAAATGACTTGATAAATAAAAATTCAAAACAGAAAAAGATTTAGAAATAATCATACAAAACTTGAAAGTCATAAGGACCTAAATCTGATGAGCAAAGCTGATTCAAAAATATTTTTTGTCTGTTGTGCAAAATGTGTTTAGTTCACTGGAGATCACACCACTGACTCTTCTTCCAGGATAAAAACGAGGGCCAAAGCTCCATTAGAACATGATTAAATTTATTTCCACATCACCCCATTTACCGAAGTATTCACTCTGCTGCACACCGCAGTAATCCACTGCTCTGCCTCCCACTCTGAGCAGACTCAGGTTACCATAACTGAGAGCAGGAACAGACAGTGAGGAAGCCGAACAGGAGTACAGTAGCAGACAGCAGGCCTACCAGGGGCCACTGCAGCGTAGATCGTGGGTTGACCCCCTGAGGTCCCCAAGCTCCATCAGGCCACATCCTCATCCGGCAACCCGATCCTCCCTGTGAGCCCCCAGCGGATCACTCCAGACACTTGTTTAAACCACATCAGCCCAGACGGCCGGAGAGAGGATGCTTCCTCCACTCACAGCCAAAGTCAGACCGCATCACAGATTCCTCTGCAGCGTTACGGTCTCAAGAGTCATGCTGGACTGATGAATCTAAAGTGTTTTTCACCTTTTCATACATGCATGTTCTGCTGATCAGTGTTTTTTTCACTGTACACTCATGATGTGATTTTCTCATGCAGACAGCTGGCTCAGGAAAGCTTGTTTAAATCTCTGTTCAGTCCTGGGCACAAAGGTGTGTGTGAGCCCACTCCTCCCCATCCCACTGTTTCTGGGTCTCTTCCACTCCCATGCCCACTAAAGACCAGCAATGTGTTTTTCACACAACTATGTGCTGGTCTGTGTGTTCAGGCATGCGTGGCATTTCCCCTCACTCGCATTCAGTCACAACAACACACACACACACATTAACAGACACACATGCTCACACACAGAAACAGACCTTCCTTCTGCCCTCAGGCTTCAGCTCATCCTGCAGCTGCTTCTGTTTTTGTTGTTGCTTTGTTGTTTACTGCACTTACTAACAGGACACAGGTATGCAACAGCATCGCATGTGAGAACACTTTGTGTTTTATCACTGGAGAGGAAGAAGATGGTCTGAAAGCTATTAAAGTTTAAAGAGAGGAAAAAGTGAGTAAGAAGATTAAGTTTTGTTTTTGTTTTTTTGCTAAAACAAGAATCTAAAGCATATTCTGGTATAAATTATAAGAATTTGGTCAATACTACTACCTGGCTGTGTTAAATACTTGATTCTGATTGGACAAACCCCCAAACGGATCTCAATCAGTCAGAGGAAAAGAGTCCAGTTCTGCCTGTTCACACTTTGGCAAATGAGTGAACTGAAAGATTCAAAATGTTAAATCCTAATAGGAGCTGATAGAAATCTGATCAGCTGATTATGTCAGGCTAAATTTATTATGTCTGTTAGTCATCAGTTTCGTCTCGTCAGGCCAAAACTCAGACATGCTGCCTCTGTGGCTGAGTTACATTACTTATCCATGTCACGACCGTTACACCATCCACCTAAATGTGGCAGAAGAAGAATGGCACGGAGAAGTCGTTCCAGCCCTGAGCCAGCATCCAAGATAATATGACATAACAGCACTGTATGTGTGTGTGTCTAAGTGTGTGTAAAATCCCACAGAGGCACCAGAAATACTCTGTGTGTTTTGGTTAAACGTAAAAGTAGAAGCTTGGTTTTTGTGCTGCAGTGAAATCACAATGAAAAATGAGTTTAAATAAACAGACTCTTTTCAAAGAGGCCACATCACAGGGAACCCAAATGTGCATGTGTAGAAAAGACCAGTGGGGTCTAACCCTTGTGACTTAGTCCAGGCCCAGGATGAACCTCTGAGTCCCTGCAGGCCAGACTTCTGGTGCGTGCAACATCCCAGAGTCCCTGTTCAGCCCTTAACTGTCGCTTACAGACCGGCTTTTGCAGTTCAGTTATGCTGCTGTCAGGACTTGAATTGTTTTTAAGTAAGAGATCAGCTTTTAGTATGATTTATCATTTCTTAAAATACACCGCCATCATGCTTGGTCTGCAGCTCCTCGCAGAAATCCTTGTGACAGCTGCGATGAAAAGCAGGTAACACAAATGCTAAGATAAGCATCAGTATGAGGAAAGCAATGCTGAGAAAACACTTTTTCTTCACAGATTCAGAGGTGTTTCCTCTCACTAAAAGGAGCTTCTAAAAATACCAGACTTCCCAGATTTGCTTCATTAAAGGCACTGAGTTTCCTGGCAGTGCTGTTTTGCTAGCTGGGTGACTTGCTGAGGGTTAGTGGGAGCATGTCAAGCCTCCTACACACAGCAGTTTCATCCCCTCCGTGAGTGTGGAGGAGACACCCAGGAAGACAATCACTGGACGCTTGGTTACCATTATTAACTGTGCGTGGTGTCATCGAAACGGGTTTTACTATGCTGGTGAGAAACACGACAAACTGAACACAGAATAAATGTTTCCTGCTTCGTTTGGCTCAGGTGCTGGATGTTTGCAGGAACAGACCTGGATGTGTACCCACTTGGCCCCTGACGGGCAGTTACCCAATAGAAAGTCTGATTTTTTTTTTAAGTGTAAGTGTAATGTAAAGAGCGTATGAGGACAAGTTACCTTTACATGGCCCACTAATAACTTAACTATTAGCCTGATCAGAATAACAATGCTTCATGTAAACAACTCAGTTAGAAGAAACTGGTCCGATCTAGCTCATCTCAAAAGAAATTCCAGTCGAGAGTTGAGGTTTTCACCATCTTTCTAGTCAGGGCAAAATAATTCTGTGCATGTCTGCCCCTCTTCACATGATAAATTTGCACTTTTGTTTTAACTGGAATGCATAGAAACACTGCAAGAGAAAATGAAACTTGTTTGAAGTCAACAAAAGTCCTTTTATTTAGGCAAACTCAATCTCAGTGGTCAAAACTTAAAAAAAAAAAAAAAAAATTAAATTAAAACTGCATCCAAATTTACACATGCAAGAGAAAAGGAAAGTGAAATTTCTCTGACTGGCAAATCGGATTGAACCAAATCTTTTAATAATGACAAACCCTAAGTAAGTAGGTTGGAATCTTTAAACAGAGCGATTTTATGCCTTTTAGGTTGAAACAACATTGCTCATGTAACTATAGCCATTGTTAAAAATGTGATGTGGATATCAGAGAGGAAAGCACAATATATCGGTATCAATGTCGGTATCAGCCAATGATGGTCATTTTTTTAACATATCGGCATCAGCTGATGTTTAAAAGTGGGCTCATTCACTCCCAGCCATTTTCAAAGTATCTTGAACAATCTTTCAAGATCAAAATAATATTGTTTTCTATGACTATGTAAACACAAAAACTCCCTAAGAAGAGTGGACCCTCTCCTTTCATGTCTCTCTTCCTGTTTTTGATTCAAAAAACAGACAAACCATACTTTTTTGACCGTGTTCCTCTCGGGCGTTCCATCCTTTGATCCTCTCCATGGTCGTCTTTTCAAACAATCGCACCGCTTTTTCTGTCTGAACTACCTCGAAAAATCATCTCAGATCGTTTTTGTTTTTTTTTGTTTTGTTTTTTTTTACCAATAGTGATATCAGTAAATATTGGTTATCAGCCATTACAGCAATATTGATATCAGATATCGGTATTGGGCAAAATTTTCATATCGGTGCATCCCTAATTTCAAAGATGAGTTGTGATCCAATAATTGATTAACTGTTTAATAATTAAGGATTAAATACTTCATGTGACTATTATCTTATCTTTAAACTGTTTTTTCTAATGTTTTACTGGCTCCTGATTGTAATGTGATACAACCTCCAAACAGCAGCTGTAGGGCAATTGAAAGTTGTTTGCTTTTTGCCACTGAATAACAAAAAACTTCCACAATAACGGAACAGGATTCCAAAAACACATGATATAGCAAGAGTTCCAGTTGCTGCCAAAACATAAAACAATAAAAGGAATAAAAATGAGGGAAAGTTCAAACCTTTCGGTAAAAGACGAATACTCAGATCATACCCATGTATGAATCATCTTGCGCAGTCAATCGCTGAATATTTCGTTTTAACTAATAAATAGTGTTATATTTTCTTTATTCTTCTTCTACTCATCCTGAGTAGAAAAATTGATATATATCAGTTTAGAAAGAAGCATGCATATTATGTGCACTTTAGAGTAATTGTATCTCTTTATAATGTTTGGCACCAAACTGACTTGCTTTCAATCACCGTCTAAATTGGGCCAGTGTGACCGCACCCCTTAGACTAATCTGAGAAATTAAACAGCTAACTGAAGCCACATCAGATTTAGGAAACAGTAAATCCAGACCCACCTGATCAGACAGGGAAAAAAAACTACCATCTAATGTATATTTCACATTTCATGTGTTCAGGAATTCTGTCGCTGTGTTCATCATGCGTGTTATTCTCACCTTAACCACAAAAACACAGTTACTCTGCAGCCCTTAGAAACACTTTATGTAACATTTTTACTCTACACCCGTACACAGTTCAGCCTGTCATCACCAAAGCATCTGAATAGTAGTGTTTCTGAACGCCAGGGTTTATTTCTGTAGATGACCATCTGCAGCATGCGGTGCCCAGACTTCATCCTGGCACGCCGTCCGGCATACATTCCTGCTTCTGGCACGAGGACTGGATTCAAAACGACACATCTTCATTTCACTTTGACTTCAAGGAGGCTCTAATCCTGATTAAGCACAGAGACATTTGCCTTGAGCTGACTGGATAAGTTTGTGTTCATTGCAGGCATTCATAGCAGGTTAAAACAGAGTGCTACACAACACAGCAAAGGTTATTTGTGGACAACTGAGCTGATGGGAAGTGGACTGTAGATCCTACATTTTATGAGTGTTTATTATTGTTTGTGTGTTTGAGCATGCATGGAGGATCATTTACTGTAAATTATACCCGTCGCTGAGTGCGCCAGACTGAAGTTTTCTGCACACACACACACCATGGTGAAATCCCATGTCTCCCATGCATAACCCTCTTCTCTCTTTAGGATATTTACGCCTTGGTGTCTGCCACTTCAGTGGAGCCTGATGTCCTGCACAGTCCCATTGGCCACCTCAAACATGACATCTTGATTTAGGGTTTTCCTTTTTCCTCCACTTAATTTCATTTTCACAGAGAGTTTCTTCAGTGTATACACAGTAACCTTTATGTGAGGCTGTGCTCACACTCTTAAAAATGGACAAGCTGCAGGAGTGAGACATTTGTGCTCAGGGTTAACATCTGTTATAATGGGACACTATGTCAACTCTGCTTACTCAGAGAGCCTGCACAGACGCTTTAAAGAAAAGGTTCGATGCTTTCACCTATTTTAAACATGGATATAAAGTAACAATACTTGATGTCCACATTAAATGTGTGCAGATTTTCAAACTGCTACACATTCAAATGTGGTTGATATTCCTGAATGTGTCCATACACTGCTAAAAATGATCCTTTCTAAAAAGAAAAACAAAATAGCTCAAAGTCTCCACGAGATCTTTGTGATACTTGCTGAAATAATGAGGTCATTGCATAATGACCAGGCCTTAAACACCAAGGTCTGCCTTTAGCTCTACCCCCGACAGGCCTTCAAAGGGTTGACTAATCAGGGACAAGAGGGCTTGAGGGGCAGGACCCTTAAAGGGACAGCAGACAGAGGCTTAAAGTGATACTCCGGGATGGAACAAGTTGGGTCCTATCACAAGGTTTAGGGCAGAAATTACCCCTACAGCAGTGTTTTTGTGCAGCAGAAGCCCAGGGCGCTCGCACCAAAGACCCCCTCCCTGCTCCTCTGCACTCAGACGGGGCCAATTTTTACTTGACCAAAAACACAAATAAACGGACTACCACCGAAAAAGTCTGATATCGGTCTGCATTCATGCTTTATTTAGAGAATTTTCAGCGCGTTACTTTCACACAAAAACACCGCTAAATAAGGCTCTAGTTCTCATCGTGTCGTAAAGCAGTGCTACCTCTGCTGCAGAGCCACAGCTGGCAACGAGGCGCTCGCCGCTTAGTATATCAGTCCACGCGCGTGGCGTGCCAGATATAAACATACGCAGGTAGTCTGCCAGGACGAAGAGACACACTTGTGATAGGGCCCAACTTGTTCCATCCCGGAGTATCACTTTAAATAAGAGTTTTCAAAAACGCCAGTGTGAGAGAAATAAGAATAATTAAAAAAAAGAATTCTTTAAAAGTAACACAACTTTTTCAATGTTTAATTTGACGCCACATTCCTCCTGGAAAAGCGCATCATTTCACCTAGGGATAGCCTGTCAGGAGTTTACTGTCCCCTTTAGAAAAACAAAAACCTCAAATATGTTTACCTGTGGCCTATCTATTTAGGGATTTCAAGCTTCCAGCTTGCAGGTACTTTCCAGGCAGCTACACAAAAGTAAAAAAAACAAAGGCCATCACAGCTTACTTTGTGTCATGTTTGCACACTGATATCACCACAGAGGAGCAGTGTAGGGGATGTTTGGTGATGTTTAGCACTGCTGGTTTTCATTTAGCCTTGCACTTCAAAGAGTGTGCCTGAACACGAAAGTAGGGGCTTCGTTACCTTAAACATCCCTTTTAATCTGGGCACGTGAAGCTGGCATTCAAAAACAGCAGGAGTTGCCATGTAAATGGTAAATGTAAAGGCGCTGATTACTGTAAATAGTTTAGGGGGGGGGCTCATAAAAGCATGCCCTTATTAGTATTTGGGTAACAACAGCCCCAAATATGGCAGTCCTACAAAGCCCACACAGTGCAGTGTAAAAAAACGTCACTGTTTACAAGTCTCAAATTGGCGGTTACGTCACTTTCAGTAAGTTTCACTCACAGGCTCAGTGCGGACACAGCTCCTCAGTTTCCACCTAAGTTTGGGTGTTAATCAGAATTTACCATGACGCAAGTCTACCATTTTCTTCAGGTCTGAAACACAAGCTGTACAGTGATGTTAGAGGCGACCACTGAACTGACAGAGCCCTTTTTAATCTTAACCAGCTTACAGAAGGCTGTGAAGAAAATCAGCTGCAATAACACGGGAGAGCCTGGCCATACGGGACCCAGACATGCACTTTGGTCAAAGGTCAGAGGTGGGACAGATAGATAGATTAGATAGGGCAGATTATGAATAAAGCCCCTCCTGGCCTTACTGTACTCACAGCAGAAGAGGGCAGCTGATGTAGATGGAGCCGGACAGCTCAACAGTCCCCAGCCCTCACTTCCTATTGGCTGTCATTGACATCATGCCTCTATCCCCATTTTTCACCTCCTCTTTTCAGGGTGGGCGGAGAGTTCATTTCTTCCTCCTCCTCCTCCTCTCTCTCCATCACACATACACACACAGTCCACTTCATTTGCCCCTTTTAGGAACCTCAGCTTGCATGGCCACTCTCACACAGAAGAAGAGAAGAGAGAGGGAAGAAGGAAAGGAGCAGGAAAACAAAAGGAGAGCGAAATAGCAGCGACACACACACAGACACACACAGAAATGCTAAAACATCTCACATATGCATTTTGTTTTTTTCAAGGTTCAAGCAAGCCTTTTTTGACTAACACATGCCATGTGGGGAGTTCTGATTGGTGCATCAGGTCACATGTTTTCTTGTGAAAGACTTGGTTTAACATTTTCACTAGCACACAGTGCTAAATAAGCAGCTTGTCTGCTATGTCTCCAGTAATGATTTCAAAGTAAGAAACATAAAAGACGATGGGGAAAAAGAGACTAGAGGACTATTTACTCTCCTGGGTTCGTTTCATGTGCTGGACAGGGACTCAGGTGACAAAAGTGTGTCTTAGCCAGAGTCTGCAAATGCCACAGTGAGTGTTGATGCAGTGTTCCCTGCATGGGAGATTAGCTCTTAAAGCAGATTAGGGAGGAGTCAGCACACGTAGGAGAGGTGAAATGTCACTGGAGTGCCACAGGAGGAAGTGAGGGGGCTGTGTAGTGGGAAGTATTGATGGGGCAGAGAGGTTGGTCGCTCTGTGGGTACTGTTAAATGTACTTGTACAGGGCTTTTTAAGTCGTTCTGACCACTTGAAGTGCTTTTTCCCCACTCAACACATTCGCCCATTCATAAAATTATGGCAGAGGCTCATCGTAGTGGGGCATCAGTATCAGCTAATCTCATTCATATGCTTTCACACACTGCTGATTATGTCACCAGGGAAAATTTGAGGCTCTGTGTTTGGCCAAAAGACACTCTGGCGTGACTGCAGGAGCCGGGATCGAAACGCCAAACCTTCGATTGAGGGATGTCCTTCTCTACAGCTGAACCACAGCTGAAAGTCTCCGGCCTCATCACTCCAAACCTCTCTGGTGTGAATGTACTGTAAATGTGTCCATTCAAAGAATGACACAGAGGGCAGAGGGGACGGATGCCAGCAGAGAGGCAGGGAAATGGGCACAGAGAACAAGCCTGCCTCCGACCACAGGAAGTGCTAAGCCCCCACCGTGTCAAACACAAGACTTTGAGAAATGATTGAAACAAAATACCCACGCTTTCTCCCCCAAACAAACAATGGCCTCCATTGTGGAGTGCTGTGGCACACTCACAGTCAGGGGGGGAAATAAAGACACAGTTTGAAAACAGTGGGCCACAATTCCCCTCCTCTCTTTCACTCCACTCAAGGCCACAGAAAACTTTCTCCTTCAGTTTGGGGACACACTAAACGAGCGCCCACTCTGGAGCCCCCATGCTCAGAAAATATGCTTTTGTCTTGGTGTCGTAGACCGCACACAACTCAACGGACCAGGCTGCAGGAGTATTCGAGCAGCAACAGGAGGCCTGAGCTGTGCTGCACTGCAGACATGTTTCACACACACACACACACACACACACACACACACACACATTCACAGATGACGAAAACACAAGTCTGAGGAGGTTTGTTCTCTTTGTATGGGCTGAAATCTTAGATATCAGCGTCAATCTTCATAAAGTTTGAGTTTACTGATCAATACAGATTAAATCTTTAATCTTCTTTTATTTCATTTTCTAAGGAGTTGTATTCTTTTGCATGTATTTTAGACCAGAGCAGACATAAACAAACACATGTAAAACACAGAAAGCAGTCTTTTTCTCTTCTAACACGAATAAAATTTCCAGACTTGACATTACAGGAGCTCAGGTGCATTATGCCTGGTTGTTTCCTCCAAATCCCTAACTCCACTTCAGTTTTATGCTATTCCTAAGAGACCCCTCGGTTTCATGCGTGAGATCCTGCAGAAAGAGGACACTGCACCAACTGCATGTGCAGGAGGACTTGCTTCTAAGTTTACTCAAGGAGCAGGGAATCTAAGCTGTTCCCAGATGCAGTAATTTGTTGCAGTTATTTCATAAATGTCTTGTTAACTATTATTGGTCTGAAAGGCGCCAAATTGCACATCATAAACTGTAACAAATGGAAGGCCTGAGGCTATATTTACTGTTCCACGGTAGCACTGCTGCGGCTCTGGAACTGGTTCAAAAAAAAAAAATCCCTGCTTGGTGATGGAGGATAGATGTGATTCTAACGTTTACCTACACAAGAAGCCATGCAGGTGCTCACACAAAGAGGCTTTTGTCAGAGATTTTTAATACGTTTTTATCTTAACTAAATGTTAAATATTGTCTGAGCTGGAGTGTTCTCTGAGCTACACATTATCCAGTCCTTACGTTTGAACAATGAGACGAGTGGCCATAGTGAGAGGAGGATCCTCACCTGCTAGATGAGTGATTTCCTCCAGAATGCACTTAGACAAACATGAATGTGCACACACTCGCATACTTTCAAACAGCCGGTGCCGAGGCCGGCTGGCTACAGACAGCCAGGGAACAGATATCTGGCTGAGAGAGGGAATGGGAGCACGCTGCTCAATCAATGAGCCATCAATCACACACACACACACCACACACACACACAGAGTGAGACAGAGCAAACACAGGAAACAGGAGACCATATCCTTTAGCCACCACTCAGAAGAAAGCCATCAAAGAGCTGGATCTGGCTCCAGGCTTTTTTCCAGGGCCATATTCCCAAGCACTGCTTTGTCTTGTGGTGGTTTGATTAGAGCTACTATTGCTCTGCCCCTGACCCCTTTTACAGGAGATATGTATGTGTGTGTGTGGGCCTTGTACAATCTGCCAAGTGTCTGCAGAAAAAGCAGGAACAAGGTGATGGCAGACGTATGGAAACGCATTCTGTCCACTTAGTGTCTCATGAAAACAGTGGTACTGCACCACAATCAAAACTCCCTGTGTTTTGTGTCATCAATTCAACAGATTTCTTAATGATGGGAAAACTGATGATAAAAGTTTTTGATGATTTGCATTTAATCCAATAATTAGTCTGTTGTTTCAGAGTCAGTGGTGGAAACAGATGGCCCGTCAGATCAAAGGAGGTACCACCACTTTGTTTGCAGGAGCACATTCCTCCTTCATGACGGTATTCCAGGCACACCTGAAGCATGTTATTACTCCGTGGCCTGTCCTCAAGAGGGGAAAAACATCAGGTTCACCGAGTTGCCCTCAAAGCCCGAGATCTCACCAGCTCTTACATCTTGGATTATGAACATGTCTATGATAAACAAAGCTTCAGTCATTCCCAGACTGGGCTTTTACCTATCTGCAGCCTTAGGGGGAGAAGAGCAAAGGAAGCAGGAACAGACAGTCGTACTCATCTACAACATCAGATGGATTAATGTACACAGTGAGAAGTAAACAACGCCAGAGGACGTCCTTGTGTCCCTGAGCTACAGTGACAGCATGTCCTCCTGTCTGCACTGTCACTCTGTGTCAGCTCTCATTACCTGCAGGGCTCCACAACCGCCCCTGAATGACTGAGTGACTGAGTGACTGAGCAACTAATGGCACAGGCTACATACTGCTGTATCAAGCAGGACGTCAGAAAAGCTGCAATACACCTGACCTGCTTCATGTGAGCTGACAGGCCCTTCTGGGTATTTGGTAGTTGATTATTAATTAATAATACATAAGAAACCAATTTGAAGGCATGTTTTTTTTTTTAAGAAAAAAAACAGTTATAATGTACAGACTGTAAAGTAGAACTCTTGAAAAGTAAAGTAACTGCCATATGACAAAACTTTTATTACCCAATTTGTTTTAGGCCGCATTCACATGACAATGTTTTATCTTAAAACTCTAAAACACAGTGAAAAAAATCTGTGTTTACACGAAAACGCTGAGGGACTGAAAACGCTGTAGTAAGCATGCCAGGCCTGCAGGTGATGCTATAGCTGGCTTGTCCAGAAGTAGCTTTTGGGAGATCTCCACCGAAGTAGAGTTGAGATGATCATCTAGTGTATTGGGGAATACTAAGTGCAAAAGTGGAGTAACAGATGCACATTTTGTATGAAGACAGTCAGCAGATTCAGTAAATTGAGCAGCACAAGCTTAACACAGTAGTTTGCGACGATCGTAACAACGGTACTGTTGTCCTGTGGTATGCGCTTCCACTGAAAACGCCGCATTACTGTTTACACGGCAACGGCGTCGGCAGCATTTCCAAAAAATCCCACTCTGGGGGCTGATTTCAAAAGTTTGCTTTTTAGGTCGGCTGAAACGCAGTTTCCGTGTAAACGCGAGGCTGAAACGCAACAAAACTTTTGCGTTTCACCCTAAAACCGTTGTCGTGTGAACACCCCCTTAATCACACCTCAGCAGAAAAAGAAATACAAACGAGAGAGTGGAGCACACCTGTTTCTTTGGTGTTGTCAAGACAGTCGTGCCATAAAGGTGAATGTAAGAAGGGAAGGAGGAATCAATACATCTCAGGAAAATGATAAGTTTGTATAATGCCATGAGCACCAATGCATTTAATCGCATCTCAGTGATCCCCAATGCAATAAGATATCTGCAAGAAGATACGTTTTCCACATGATAAAGAATGTGTGAAAAGAAATGTGTATCTCTATAAGACCCTTGCGCAAAAGGAAATACACTCTTCAGATGCTGCAAACTTTGTGAAAGTGTTACCTTTTCATCCTCAGGACTAATCCACTGTGGCTGCCAAACGAGCAGCCACGGGCGGAAGCACAGCCCAAAATTGGGCCTTTTGTTGCAGGCTGCACAGTGTCTCAACAGAGGCATGAACAAAACACAAACACACCAAGCCTGCAAAGAGGCAGGAGTGTATGTGTGTGGGCCTACCCCAGGCTCCTCCTCAGCTTCACACACACAGACGCAGACACACACATACGCAACCGTAACCAGCTCCACCACAAGCGCCTCAGAGCCGCGTCTCACCCACCCACATACATACACAACACACAACCTGATCCGCCTCCCCTCTTGCTCTCTCCTTCCTTTCTTACTCCTCTCCATCTCTCACTCTCTCCTTCTTCCCACCCTCATTCATAAAATGGCTGCTTCACGACTCCAGCTGCTGGCACAGAATTTAAGGATGAGGGGTCAGGGGCAGCAACGGGCCAGGAGGGGCTTGTTTGTTCTGTTTTGCCCCCCTCCCTAACATCTCCTCATGTCTGTCTGACGGTTTCAATCCCGCACCGGCATTAAGATTTGTCTGCTTTATTCTCCTCCTTGCATATGCCAGCCTTCCTTATCCTCATTCCTAACCCCCCTCGCACCCCCCTCCAAAACAAACCTGATACCCTCCTGGCCTGGGAGGGAAACTGAAGCTATGTGTCTGGCAGGAGAAGGCAGGCGCAGAGCAGAGCGGGGGCAGGAGCAAAGCGCTGGTGGCTCCTCCTCAGAGGCCAGCGAGAGGGGAACGGGGACATTCTCAAGTTCCATCCCTGGAACACATCCTCCATGTTTCTGCAGTTTTACCACATCACACGCACACACATGAAGGCTGTCCAGGCATGCGTTCAAAGCAACAGGGTTGCTATGATGTTTGCTTTTTTTTTCCTTCTGCTTTTTGTAGTCCAGAAATAGAAAAAGACTTTTTTTTTGTCTTTTTATACTCAAACATTTTGCAAGGTGGTGTTCATGCAGCATGGATGATCTATGTTGGAGGAGCAACAAAATGAGGCAAAGCAAATAGATTGTGTCCCTGAGCAGCTCATTCCAGCCTGCCACAGACTTTTATAAACTGATCAATCAGACGGTGTCTGCACACCAGGCTTCGGCTCAGGAGGGAAAACAAAGACTACAGTGCCAGAACCACTTAGACAACACCACAGGGCGTAATAATAAGTGTCACTGTGTGTGTCTTTGTGTGTTCGGAGGAGATGTGTGTGTCTGGTCTGAGGTGAATGAGTGCATGAGCCCTAATGCATCTGCTGCCCCCCCAACTACAGCGCTCTGCAGCGTCTTCTGCTGTAAGCACACAAATTAAAACTCACTCAAGCAAGAGCTTTGACTGCCCCCCAAACACACACACACGCACACACATCCATCCCTCTCCCTCATTCTCCCCCACCCGATGCTTCTGCTGCTGCAAACTCTAGCAGACAAGGGGACAAGGAAGAAGGGAATGATGGAGGGGCCGCAGTGAACTGAGCAGACCCACCACCTGCTGGAATGAGTTTGAATGTGCTGATAGTGGCGAAGGTGGGGCAGGATGTGCACGTGTCACACAAAAGGGGCATGTGTTTAGTTAACAGCACGCACACACACACACACACACACACACAACAAAGTGGCATGGGTCAGTCAAGAAGAGAGGAGTCAACTAGAGTGTCCTTTTCTCTTCCAAATGGGTTCACTTTTGCTTTATAACACATCTTTAAAAAGCTCAAAAAAGATGTTATGTAATCCTTGACTGAGGAGTGAAACTGCTACTATACACCTCTTATAGGAGCACCATGTTTAGTTTTTTAGCTAGAACCAGGATATTTCATTTCCCCTCCTCAGCCCACGCAGGCCACCTTCAGCCCACCCACCACCCACCCACCCACCCTCTCCCTGCCTGTGTTCCAGTCCTGGACCCTCTCCACTCAGAGTTTCCACAGATGAGCACAGAGCCGTGTGAACGTGCATTCAGCGTTCGGCGTACGTGCGTCAGTCACACCACAGGCCGGGGATCACAGGATCAGAGGTGGAGTCAGGAAACAGACAGAGTAGACAGGGTACGTGCAACATCATATCTGAGCTGGCAGTGCGAAGAGAGGGACAGCAGTAAACGAAAGAACCAACATCCAGGCTGTGCTGCATAGTGTGGTTACGGCTGCACGGCTATTTATATGTCTCCCTCCTTCAGAGGAGGAAGCCGCTCCTATTGGATCCAGATGTGAGAGGAAGGTCAGACTGAAAGGTGGCAGCCTGGACCAGGCAGAGGTTCTGCTGCTACTGTGTTGTCAGTCAGGGGACCCAAGTCCCACCAAGTACACGTCTGCATTCACCTTCAAAGTGGTAGAAATGTGCTTGATGATTGAGCATTGGATCAAGCATCTTTTGGATCTTAAAAATTAACAGCAACCACATGTTGATGAATGTTCATTTACACACAATGGCACACTTTCTAAAAATAAAAGACCTGTGGAAGCTTCTTTGGATACAAATATCTTATTTGATCCCGATCAAGCTGCTTCACGTATTAAATGGTTTTCCAGGTAGAAAGCTGAGGTCACAGCCCCATCAGAAGCTTCAAAGAGTAATCACGACGCTCTCAGCCACCCAGCCAGCTAAGATAACTTCACACTGCTGCCTCACTCTGGTACTTGAATGACAATGAGTGCTTGTGAGACAGGGCTAAATGTGTTGTGACCCCTGATGATGGATTGCCAGTAGCTGGCCCCTGGTGGGCTACACGCCCATAGATCCACTGGAGGATCCAATGACACATCATCAATCCCTGAGCCCAGCTCCTGCAGATGTCGAGGTGGAGGCCAGGCGAGGGATAATGAGGAAGGCTCTTGATATTTTCCTGGAGAAAAAAGTTCAAATGACAGAAAAAACTTCACAATGGCCACTTGCTGTCCTTCTATCTCAAGTTCAGCTGTAACAGCCGTTATATATGATGCTGCAGACAATAGGAGCTTTGGACAGCTGCTAATCTCATCACATCTGGCTCTCTCACCCCACATTTATGCCTCCTCTTCCACAGTGGATGGACATGGTGCGGGGAGAGTATTCTCAGAAACGACATACTGATCCCTTGATCCGTTGTTGCATCAGATATGTCTGGCATGAGATAGCTGATGCAAGGGCAGACACACGCACACACCAGTGCTGTTTGCGGTTGTGGGACATGAGGTCTAAACAGGAGCCACAGTGGACGGCACAAGCAGGCAACCACACTGACAGGCTGGGGCCCGTCGCCCCTCTGATATGAACACCGACGTCAGCCCACAGGCAGCCAGTGTGACGTCAGCACATGTGTGCTTTGACCGGGCGCCTGAATGTGTCAGTTTCATATCGAGAGGAGGAGGAGGAGAGGACAGGAGGGAGGGAGGGACAGAAATTGAAATCAGCTTTGATTAGAGAAGCAAAATAAAACAGCAGTATTTCACAGTGAGCATCACTGTCAGTGTAATGGTATAATTATGTGTCTGCTCTCAAATAACTCTGAGGCATTCCTGGTGGCCACAGTAGGGCCAGTGTTCAAATAAAATAGCACTGTCTGGTAGACCAGAGACTGCTGGCTCGCATTTAAAGAGAAGTGATACAGATGGCAAAGGAGGCTGCAGAGGGGGAAGTCATCTTTACAGTAAGAGGTACATCAGTGACAGGTTACTCTTATTAGCTCACACCCTTGTGCCTTTTTTGGTGCTGTCTTCTGTTAATGCTAACAGAATTGCATTAGCTACCTAAAAATCAAATCTCACACACACTAAAACACACACACACTGCAGAGCACATTCCATTGATCCCTCTGTTACCACTCGATGCATCGTCCTGTTGCCGTTGTGCTTGCTTCACTTGCCCAGGGCCACCCGCCACGGGGGGAGGCAGGAGAATGGTCCGGCATTCCATAAGCCTACGTGCCCCGCGACACAACTTCCAGCACACACACCAGCAGAGTGAGGGGGCCCCTAGCCTCACAGCACACCCCGTCACTTTCAGTCACAACAACACGATCACAGAGAGCTGAAAATGCTTTAGCATCACATGAGATTTCTCTGTTTTCTTCTGAGGATGTACGGCCTGAATGTGTATAACAGAGAATCAGATGAAGGGACATGAAGCTCCACATGGCTGCCTGACCATCAAAATAGTTTTTGAACTTGGGTTGTTGACCAATGATGAGTAAAGAGGGCGTAATGGGCTTAAGTCATAGTCCAGACTGCCCACTGCTCTGCTAAGCCTGTTTGACCAGCTGTCTGTCTGCCTAAAGACAGACCAGAGCGCGCCTCGCCTCGCACACATGAGGGAGGGAGCACCACACGCACTCCAACCTCCAGTCACACCTCCCATCTGCTGCACCAACCGCCAAATTCAAATCACAACAACAGAGAACACACACACACACACACACAGACACACACACACACAGACACACACACACACACACACACACACACACACACACACACACACACACACACACACACACACACACACACAAACCACAACCAAATTTGGCATTTTTTAATAAAACTTTAGGGGACACTGATCTTTATCCCACATCTATATTTCAGTTTATCTGAGCAAAAAAAAAAAGAACAAAACAAAATCCAGTCATTTCCTCTTTTGTTAGTGTAATTAATCTTTGATGTGAGTTAATTTTTAAATCCATTTCAATGGTGATTTTTATGCCTTGTTCCAGTTGATGACATTGATAAAGGCCAGTGCTTTTATTTTGAAGGGTTAATATAAGTAGGGGCAAAAAAGAGGCACTGCAACACAACAGGTCTGTATGGGGGATTAGGGCCACTCAAAAAAGTATTTGAGGTGAGGTCAAAGAAAAATAAAATAAAAAATCAAATAAAAACTAAAGACAGGGTGCTGAACTTGAAGTCTTAATACTGAGTCAGGTGTCAAAATTTACAAATCATCTAAGACAAAATACTTGAATTCTTTCTCAGAGTTCTGACTTGAGAAAATGAGAAAAAGATCAGTATTTTTACTTGATCTCAAAAATCTGACTGTTTGACCAAAATGGTTTGTCTCCCAGAGCAATAAAAACTACTTTCTCTTTCCGCTGTTAAGCTTGTGGCTAATGAGTGTACAAGATTACTTTTTTGATTTGGAAAAACAGAGTTCAGATCTGTAACCACCTTGAGTAGTTCTGTTTTGTTTGAGGAAGACTTTGTGCCGAAAGTAAACTAGCATTAACTCTGCAGTAGTGCTACTGCGAGTATGTACAAGAAAATAGCAGAGGGTCAAAAGAAGTGTGGTCTGTGCTTGATTTGATGTTGATCCTAATTCTTTTTTCAAATAAAACTATTTAGGTATCAATTGTTTATAAAAGAGGAGCTATTCTGTAGGGCTGCAGCTATCGAATATTTTAGTATTCGAGTATTCTACTGAAAATCCCATCGATTAATCGAGTAATCAGATAAAATACATTTTTGTTTAGTTAAAGAGCAGTTATTTTTCAAATGAATTTTTTTCTCTTTAAGAAATAGAATTTTCTGATTCAGCATGACAATAAGAGCACTTGCTTTGGTAGCTCCAAAATTTGTAAACACACTTTGACACATTTTTTGTGCTGTGTACATCTCATCAAATGTTGCAGACCCAAATGGCACCCGTTTCGTAGAATGACCCATTAGTCTCCAAACTCCAGAAATGAAGCTAGATTTGTTGCTAGTTGCTATTTTGTATGAGAGGTAGCTTAAGGGGTCTGAAAACTCTCTTAATATGGCCTCAGCTCTATTTGAAATACCACTCTTTGATCTTTTTTAAAATTAAACGATTCCTTGAGGCGGAGAAAATTACTCGAGTATTTTTTGTAATGGAGTACCTCGAATCATTCGAGGAATCGTTACAGCTCTACAGTTCTGTTAAAAGGTATTTTTAGGATAGATTTTCCTCATGATGGTAGACAGGAAATCACAGTCTGTATGCAACAGAGAAATTAAATTCAGGACTTCGGTATCTTATTGATGTATGTATACTGTTTCGTTTGTAACCGATTTCCCCTTCAGTACATTTCTCTCACTGATCTGTGTCATTATTTCAAATGTTTTTTTCCATCTTCATCAATGAACTCACCAAGAAGTCCACTGTATTCAGCTCACTGTGAAAGGAATACAGGGATTCAAGAATGAGTTAAAGACTTAAAACACAACTATTGTGATCTTAAAATAATGGCTGGACTGTTTGATAATCATAGTTGGGATATGAGAGGGGAGTAATATTACATCTTTTTGTTTATTTGAGCTCTTACAGTGTGTTCCCAGTGTGTGAATGGCATGTTGAGGGAGCTGCTGTCCACAGGTGTTTTCACATTTAGTTACAAAAACTGTTTCCAAGTAAGTCTGATTCCTTGTCTACCATTGCGTTGTTAGCATTACACCATGGCATGGTTTTGATACTGTGTCCTGCCTCCCACAGCTCCTTTGTCTGACAGGGAAGACTCAGCACTGAGGGACATGTGTGAACATGCAGTTTTGGAAAGTTTGCAGGCAAAGCTCCTGGAGATTCACAGGAAATGTCAGGAGTGCATGTGAGAGGCTGGTAGAGATTTTGAAAACAATCAGTGTAGGTTAGAAATCCAGCAAGGGAGGGGGCTGCTGTAATTTTCAAAATAAATCAGTCAACCAAAACACAACACTTGTATTCACAAAAGTTTCACACACTGATGCCTTGATAAAACAGATTATGATAAATACGTTCCAGCGCCAAGGTGTAACAGGGAAGAGCTCACAAAAAACAATGTGTGAGTTCATCCTACATTTGTGTGAGTTTCCTTCTTCACACTCTTGTCATTTGAGGTTGGAGTAAGTTCACCCAGAGCACAACCTCATCATTGTACTATCTCTCCCCTCTGCCCCCTCCCCACCTCTCAACCTCTCACAGCCTACATTTCCTCTGTTGTTAACCAGATCGCGCTGCGAGATGAATGACTACATTAATTGTCTTTGATAGCTCTGGGATCTGGCCTGTTCACAGGAGAGAACAGTGTGTGCTGGATGGGGTCATCTTGTTCAACTGTGCAGGTGTTTGTGCCCGTGTATGTCAGTGTGTGTGCTTTTGTGTGTGTGTGTGTGTGTGTGTGTGTGTGTGTGTGTGTGTGTGTGTGTGTGTGTGTGTGTGTGTGTGTGTGTGTGTGTGTTCCTGTTTACAGAAACGACCAAAAAAGTGCTAAGTTTGGACTGAGCTTGATGAGCGGTTCTTCTCTCTGCTCCCACTGTCTCCTGCTCTAAATGAAGCTCATAATGGAACATGGCAGCAGGCTCTTAACCCCACTTTGTCAGATATACACATGGCTGCCTCTGGTCTCATGCTTTCCCCTTTCTGTGGAGGTGAGCCCCCTGTTAAGCAACCATAACTCCACCTCAGGCTTTCAGACTGCTGCAGCTGTCTGGGGAGGCCCAAAGGACTGGTTTGTTTCCTGAACTCACTGAAGAGACACCCTGATCAGTCTTCCTCACTCACATATTTGTCTCTGGGTGGGAGGTGGTCTTACTGCAGGAAGGATGCTCACAGCAGGAGAGCATAGCAGTGAACACCTGTGTCAAAGCAGCCACAGGTGTCCAGCCGTGAGAAACAAACTCTTCCCCACACATCTGTGAGATCTTAGAATTCTCTGTCGCCCAGAGCACCACATCCAGACTGTGTGGGAGAGCAGGGTCTGCCTGCAAGTGTTGTTGTGCAGTGGTGCTGTATCATTATGGCACCTTTCTCCAGAGGGTACCTCTAATCCAATTACAGATTTAAACAAGGGAAATGGTTCCAAGGCATCCATCCCACTTATCCTCGGATCACAAGGAGAACAGAACGGCTTGTCGTCAGCCCTGCAGGGACTTCAAAGGCTTCAACAGTCCAAACATTTGTAGAAATTTGTGGAATTCAATGTTGACTTAATTGCACCTGACCTCTGAGAAGACCTCAATTCTATCCGGGCCATTAATCAAAACCTGTGCTGAAAAAGGCTCAGCTCTAATACCTGGGGTGTCAGGTATGTGTAAAGTGAAAGACTGTACAATTATGGATACTTAGGATGGAAGCCTTTTGCAGTATGCTTTGGACACATGGCACTAGGGGTGGGAGAAAAAAAATGATTTAGCAGGATTTTTTTGTTTGACAATATCAAGTGTCGATCTTTTTTTTTTATTATTTAAATTCTTCATTTCAGTCTTTGTTTATAAACTAGATTGGAAAAAAGTTACCACTATTCTCCAGCAGAGGGTGAAGTGTTTCTGTCTGACTTATGTGATGTGCATTTTATGTGAAAATACGGCTCCTGATTTAGTCTGTGAACATTATCATCATCGTTTAACTTTTTAGCATGGTCTGGTGTTTAAAAAAGCAAACCAAAAACAGCAAAAATCTTAAATATAGTTATAGAATCTAACCGCAAGAATATCATATCGCCCCAGCCCTACGTGGCACCCATAGAACATGTTCATACATCTGATGCTTTAAGGGGAATGCTGGTGAGAGGAACAACACAAACACAGCTGGACTATTCCAACCATTAACACTCATTGTTGCTCAAAAGCAAGCCCACACTTGTCTCAAAAACCAAATTTACTATCCAAACTTGGAACAATAAGACTACGGCAGAGGCATTTCCTTTCCATTGAAAGCAACAGCAGTGTTGGGTAAGCCCAGTGTACCCACCTAACCTGACCTTTGACAATACAGCTCCGTAATGCCACCTAAGCAGAGAAAAATAATAGATGTATCGTCAGCAGCTAATCACTGCTAAGAGGAATAAGACCAAATGGAATTTTCTAAAAATACCCTGATTTGTTAGGGTCTTAAAGGCTAAACATGGCATTCTGCAGGAGCTGAGCTGAGAGCAAGTGACGTTTCAGCGGATCACTTACCATCATGCATTCTTTATTTGAGCTGTTCTCCTTTTGATCACTCCGAGGTGACCTCACAAATGCAGGCTGAGGAGTACTAAGCTGAAGTGAAAACAGGTCTCCCAAATGAGAAATTTAGCGAATATTACTTTAAACTTTCTCGCTGGTGTGGCGCTCGTAGCCAAACCTCCACTTTCACAAACCCTCACAAGGCTCTGGTGTCTTTAAGGAAAACTCAACATGATAGCCTTTGAGGTTTTATCCTCTTTTTCCTCTTGATGCTACACTAG
The DNA here is from genome assembly GCF_033239565.1 of Halichoeres trimaculatus. Taxonomy (NCBI): domain Eukaryota; kingdom Metazoa; phylum Chordata; class Actinopteri; order Labriformes; family Labridae; genus Halichoeres; species Halichoeres trimaculatus. The sequence goes on along the minus strand of NW_027437187.1, from coordinate 20,385,501 downwards.
AGAGAAATGGCCCAAGGAAAAAGTAATGAGTCACCCAGTGTGCTGGCCTACATTGTTTCACCGTACTGATCCAGTGAACCGGGCTAACAAAGAAGCTGAGTTGCCATTCTGAAATAGCTGAGAGATAGAGGATTGAGAAATAAAGTTTTCAGAGGACAGAGGTTACGTCCTCTTTCTGTCTGTGACATTACATAATGCAGCGGGGTGATCCTTTTGGAACAGTGAGGATGAACTGTACCAACAGCAAAGACAGTAGTCTTTATGTAATCCCTGTCCAGACTGAGACATTTTAACCTAGGTGAGCGGGCCAGCAGCACCCACGGGGTGAGATCCTCCAGCTCAGCAGCTGTCAGGGAGGTAAAGATCAACAGAAGGATGAGGAGGAAGATGAGGATGGGCATTTGGTGAGAAAAAAAGGGAGAGGAGTTGGTGGTGATGGAGTGTTGACAGCACAGAGTTGGTCTGGAGTTTATCAGACAAAGCAAGCAATGAGGAAACAATGGGCATTCTTCCAGCTCTCCCAGTGGGGGTCAGACAGTGAAAGGAACAACCCCCACATGCTGTGCCCTACAAAAGCATTTAAAGCCAAGCACTGTCTGTAACTAAGGCGTATACCGGCCACTACGAACAACAGACAATTTCATGAGGCAGACATGACCTCACCGAGGTAATAATACCAACACTGTGACAATATGTAAGACACAGTTTTGGAGTTGCTGAAGAAGCAGGCATGAAATATTTCTAAAGTGCTGACCTGCTGTAGTTGCATTTCTTCACGCTAGGGCCGAACAGTTAATCGAAATGAAATCAACATGGCAATGTAACAGAATGCAACAGCTGCGACTGAAAAACAAGTTTCATGTACACAGACCTGGAGGTCAGTAAAGTTTCACAGTGTTCAAAGTGCAGGTAAGAATATGTAGACAGTATCCTTTTTCATGTTGGTCATACTATAGAAGGATTTATTGCTTGTGTTTAGTGAATAACAAAGAAGATAAACATCCCACCAAAAAAAATCACATGCAAAATAGTAATCGCATATTGGTCCAAAAAAATTGCAATTGGATTATTTTCCAAAATTGTTCAGTGCACAGTGTTAATAATGTAGTACTTGCACATGGTTGCTGTACAGAAGAGCACAGAACTGAGTTGAATAAATCTGACTTATGGTTCATCCCTTGGTCACACAATCTTAGATTTGAGTCTTTATTGGACTATCTCAGGAAAATTATCTTGTTCTTTCATGAGTAGTTTAAGTTTGAGTGGCAGAAGAACTGCACGGTGGCACAGAGGTTAGTGCTGCTACCTCACAGAAAGAGGGTTAAATCCTGGTTCAGGCGAGGTGGACATTTCTGTGTGGGGTTTGCATTCCTCCTCACTCCGGCTATTTCTCGCCGTCAAAAAACATGCTCATGATTCTAAATTGCCCGTAGGTGAGTGTGTCTGTAAAGGTTGTCTGTCTCTTTGACTGACTGATGAATGAATGAAACGCAGAAGAGAGAAGAACAAGATGAGTAAAACTATCCAAGGAGGAATGGAACCATCACAGAGGTTTCGTACTACCTCTGGGCCATCAATTTAGCAGTGATAACCAATGATCAGAGTAAATGAACACCACCAATGTTCTCACACAGATATCTAAAAGTTATACAAATATTAGTGTCAATGCAGAAAACAAATAAGCAATGGGCTTAATTAGAGATACCCAATTCAAATGCTGACTGTCCAGTATTAGCAGCAAGTGGTTACACTCCTGATAATAGAGTCGGTAGTTTAACAGACTTGAATAAAGAGTCCAAACTAAACTAGCAGACCATAAATGGCCGTTTGAAAGAGCCCATTGGCACAAAGAGGCTAATTCATTTCTGCTAAACAGCACAGCTCAGTAGGAACAATGACTCTGTGCACTGATGAGGGTCTGAGGCCACACTTGAACTAACTTAGGGTGCTGACAGTTGATTACATTCACAGGGCTGGGGCGTTAGAGCAATGAGGATGGCTTAAAACTTGGAAGAATAAAGGACACGTATGCCTCTTGACTGAGATCAGAGAGGCCCCCTTTTTCATGTGAAGAGATTACAACACCGGCCTCTGCTTTGAAAGGCCAATCAGGAAGTCTTTTACTCTCAGAGGATGCCCATGATGAACCTAAGGTGGGGAATGATGCCAAGCAATTAACTGGAAAACTCACTGGTTCAACAGTCATGGTCTGGAAGCATTTTAATAGGCTGGAAGCGATTTCCAAAATGGTTGTCGGTTCTGATGCCGACAAAACACAAAGGGCTGCATTGTAGAGGCAGAGCGTGTATTTTTCTTCACTGATCAAGTTTACTGCCAAAAAGGCAGGGAGCAGGCGACAGACCCAAGAGCAGTCCCCGTTGTTTCTTTAGTCCTGACCTCCCCCCACCCCGTACTCCACCTCCCTACACACACCATAAACACAGCCTTCTCCACCACAAAGACACACATGCAAGGCGTCCTCCTTTGAGCTATGTCAGAAAAATGCCACACCATCCCCACAGTGGCTTGCGGCCAATATCTTGAATCAATCTGCTGAATGATAACCCGATTTGGGGCCGTTCGGTGGGTAAGAGCTTACACATGAGAAAGCCGAAGTCAATCAGTCCACCAGAGATTCCTGGAATGGGTGTGTCAGAGAGTTGACAGAGAGAATGAAAGAGAGCGAAAAGAAATAATGTCGCAGACAAACACACTTCCCAGCACAATGCCTCTGTTGCAATTACAGTCGCACGAAAGAGACAGAGATGCTTTTCGTGGTGTCTCCATGTGTCACTGACACACAACAGCCCTACTCCACAATTCAGATACACACACCAAAACCCACGCACTCAAAATACAGCTGACTAAGGGACAGGTTCTTTATTTTCTGGCAGTTTTGATGTTTGGCTTTGTTTTTCTTTTTTTTGTAGGAAAGCTTCTCTACTCTGCCTGGTGAGGAACCAACGAGTGGTTGTTTTTCAAGGACCATTTGAGGTGACACACTTGATACAGATGTCAGCTCTGATGTGACCTCACTCAGAAGGGGATATATGACCCTTTCCTCTTCTCTTTAGTTCTTCATCATCCTCCTCCAGTAGCTGGCCCTTTCTGGCAGAACATGACCCGCCCAGCTCATGCTCACTCCATAAATCAGGAGCTGTGTCTCCGTCATTGCACCTAAAACAAGCCTGCGGTCCTGTCTTACTTTGCTGTGCCCCCAGAGGCCACTTCCCTCCACTGCCCCTGAGCCAAGAGTTTTCATATGTAAAGTTGTATGCAGTATTTTCTGATACCCATAAGCACAGAGTGATGTCAAGGGCAGAGGTGACTGTTTCCATGGCAGCACCAAAGGGCACGTAAATGCTAAAAATTAGACCCCTCCCTGATCAATGTTTACCCACTCCAAAGCAACATACTTAAGAACTTGCAGGGAGATGAGAGCTTTCAAAAACTCCTGCTAGTCCTTATTAATCCTTGATCTTAAGAAGAATACAGGGGCAGTTAACTCCAAATGGTCACAGTCTCAAAAGCCTGCCTGGTGGTATGATACATTTCATTTACTCAGGCCATCATGCTTGTGTAATTACGCAAGCCATTTCAAACTTTCACCTAATTAAAACACAAGCCAGTGCACCACAAGGTGTAAAAACTTCAAGAGCATTCCAGGTTTGTGATTCTGTGTTGCAGCTCAGCTCCTTGCCAGGCTGAGGGGGGCTCCAGGGGTTGTTTTTATGACCAGGGGCCTCCAGAAGCACAGAATGCTAGTAATACCACAGCTGCTAAGAGTAGGCCAGTGTCCAGCATTTCTAACCCTTCCTCTGAGTGCGAGGCGGTCCACTGTGTGACCTGTTCAAAGTCTGTAAACCCAGGACCGTCTTTGAGCACATGCAGAAGAGCTCTTCTGATGACATCACATGAATCTGCCACCCAGAGTTCATATTTTCACCCGTAATCCATAATGATCCAAGAAGTGCTCCCATCGAACCCTCCGCTATCATCACAGCACTCTGAGATGAGTTATGGATTCTCCGGTGCTAATACCACAATTCATGGACCTTTCCACACCTCAGTGACAAAATGAAGTCTGCCTCATGCTTCCCTCCTGGCTCTCTCCCTCTTTATAATGCTCCCACTCACACACAAAGTCACAATGTGTCAGGGGCTACAGCAAGAGCTCTCTAAATGAGAGAAGGTTTCATCATGTGATTCATTGGCATCTTTACTGGGGCTCTATTGTTGAACCAACTGGCAAGACCACCAATCTGAAGACCCTAAGGTGGTGTGGGGCCCAAGTTTATACAGACTTACTTTGGAAATCAGAGGCACAGGACCTGAAGCAGGTCCAAAGTTTAGAAGTTACTGACTCTGGCCTGGAGCTGCCCATAATGTTGATGTATTGTTACAGTGACGATAAAGGCACTCCAGTATCAACGGAGCTTATTTTATTTTGAAGTCACTGGGTGTTGTCATGTGGTTTCACCACAGAACTTCCTGTCCTGCTCAATCTGGTCCATGGAAATTGGCATGTTTTTGTTCCAGTGTCCAGTAAAAATTTGGTCGTAGGTTATGTATTTCAGCAATATTGTGGATGATTTTTACGACTTACTTTTAAAATTCAGATTTTTGCCTGCTCACAGATTTTAGGTTCATTTATTTGTTAATCATGATACCTTGAGGTGAACATAGTTGTGATAAAGTAGATGATTGGTTTGCTTCATAACACAACAAAATACTCTTATCACACAAATACTGATCTGCTGAAAACTAAAAAAGGGATATACATGCAGTTTTTTACAACAGTGCAGATGGTCTTGGACCACTCTCGGAGAGTTAATAGCACATACTTAAAAGACTCTGATGTAAACACAAACAGGCTCTCATTTAAAAAACACAATAAGACAAGAAAAATACTCCACAGGCAGATTTCTGAGCCTAAGGAAACTGTTTTTGCTGTCCGCTTGGATGACTCACACACACTTTGGTGCTACACATCCTTTGACAAAAGCTACTTTGTGTGTGAGCACGCTACCAGCATGCAGACACATACATACAGCACATAGAGAACATGCTGTACACATGTGAAGAGGCGGTGACACGCAAGTCCAAATACACTCCCCCAATATCCTGCAGCAGTTTTCAGGATGACACACATCTGGAGTTGGGTTTTTAATGTATATCAATGTAAACACATATGCCAAGTTTATTGAGTTATTCTCAGAGCTTTGTGAAAGAAAATGGCCTTTCTGTGTTTAAGGTCTCAAACTGAGTTAAAATAAAAATGTCTCAAAAGACGCAAATTCCTCTTTTGTACAATCATCTAGCGGGAAGTCATAATGCAGCACAGAAAGGGGACATGGGAAGAAATAACAGTACAATGTGTACTGTAAATATAACATCAGCAGAAACAGCAAAGATCTTTAAAGGACCTCACATTATGTTCCCATTTTCACAAAGAAGACCAAATGCTACTCTCTTCTCTGAATAGCAAAACTTTACATGGATAAAAGCTGCTCTTTTTCCTGTAAAATGGACCGTGCATGATTTGTTTTTGTTTTTTTTGTTTTTGCTAACTGTATCAGTCTCTGCCATTGTAAAGTTAATCCAACACCATGCACACTGTAAATAGCAGATACACAAAAAAGTTCATAGCTTTACCTTTAAACTGCTAAGATAACAAGTTGAAAAAGTCTAATCAGTAACTTTCCAGGGGTTTTCCAAGACAAAAGCCTTGGTGTCATTACCCCACGCACAGGTAGAGGAAAGAAAAGGGCTGGAATATAATACCATATATTATGACGGGAAGTAGGTGGAATGCAAAAACAAGCTTTTTTTACAAGCAAGTACATGTCTGGTCTGGAAAATCTCTGACAACACAAAATGTAGGACAGAGCAGAGTCTTCTGCTGGGAAATGCTGAGACACAGACCACAACACAGTAAATGCACAACATGGCTTCTGTATTTTTCAACAGGACATGGAGAGGTGGTTAAAGATTTTGTCTCACTCCAGTCACGGTACTTCAAACCACATCATAGTCAAACGGGGAGGTGTAACTGAACAAAAGCTCGTCCCGGAGCGTGGGCCCTGCTAGGACAGGCTGGGTCGAGAAAATGAGTGTGAGTAATAAAATATGAATGGGATTGGGGAATGTTTACATGCAGGCTGTGGGGTAGTGTCTGTCATGTTTATCAAACAGCAACAGGCAGAGGGAGAGATGCAAACTAATGTGCAAACAGGCCCCACAAGCCTAGTCTCTGTAATTGATGCACTAATAGGTGTGTGGGCAATGGGTGAGTGGGGGTTGGGGTGGGGTAAGACTGAGCCAAAGGGGGACGAGTCCAGACCAGGACTTCAAAGGGCCCGCTGGATGCTTATCAACAACTGCACTCTCATCAGACACAAGAGGACAGAGCAGATGAAAAGAGTGCTAATGCAAGTCCACCTCCGCCCCTGTCAAGCATGTGTTCTGCGCTATCAGCGGTAGGAGCCAGGCTGAGGATGCACAGAATCTCTCTCACACACACACACACACACACACACACACACACACACACACACACACACACACACACACAGACACACACACACACACACACACACACACACACACACACACACACACACACACACACAGACACACACACACACACACACACACACACACACACACACACACACACACACACACACACACACACACACACACACACACACACACACAGCAGGGGTCAATGAGTTCTTAAGTCAGTAGGAGAGCTCATCAGTGAATAGCAAAATGTCACACATATTTAAAAGTAAAAATAATGAACCAACAATGCAATAATCTTTTATTTATTAAATGAGTCCCCAACAAATTTCCCAAAAGAGACAATAAAGTTTATTCTATTCTACTCTATTGTGTTCTATTCACATATTATCATTACTTAACGATGTGCCATTGTCTCCACATGGTAAACTCAAATAGCGAAAGAAATCAATATTCAATTGCGGTTACCAATTGCTCCTGAAAAACACCTTTATAAAAAATGATGAAAAAATCAAAACCACCAGACACACAGTCTTTTTTTACAGTTGATGAAGACCACGTCAGGGTGTGGGCATTCATAGGTGACAGTCTCTGAAAGAAAATGCTTTCTGGTATAAAGCCACTGATCATGGCCTGCACATGCCAACCCAGTATTTTCTGACAAAAAATAAAAATCTTAACTCACTCTTTTTTCCAACAGTCACATCTCACTCGTAAATTATGACTGTAGAACATTTAAAGAAAGGCTGTTTCTTCAGCAGTCATCTGGTCTGACACAAACACTTAAGAATGAATTTGAATCTGCGACATGGGCACTTGAAAACTCCTTATGGACGCTTTAACTGACATACCACTCTCAAAGTATGATAGTTAGAAAGGATTAACAGCTTGCTTGTCAAAAGTTACATCACAATGAAAGTGAAGATTCTTCATCAGATCAAGAGGACTTTGAGATATGATTAAAGGTTTAAATAAAACAAACAAACTAACCAACAAAGGGCCAAACTTTCAAAACTCTGTATTTTTACATTGCTCTGTAATAGTGCTGATCCAGGGCAGGGGTGGCCAACCTGCGGCTCGCAAGCCACATGTGGCTCTTTGTCTTCTGGTGTGCAGCTCTTTGACCCATTCATTAAAAAAATATTATATTGTTATGAGTAGTGGTGTGCCAATCAATCTAAAATATTGATATATTGATGCCAGCGTTGTGATCAGTATTGATCAATACTTGGGTGATGAGATTGATACTTAAGTTTCAGTTTCTTTTCTCGACATCACACATGTGCTCATTGCTATCTTGTTCGATAGATGGAACTTTGTCTCTTCTGCAGTAAAAACTAAAATTTGTCGTAGACACGGCTTCAAGTACGAATTTAAACAGTCTTATAAACGGACTAAATGTTACTACAGAATTTGGAAGTGTTTTTTTTTTCATCTTATGTCCTTTCGTTTTTGAGTGGTTGGTCACCCCTGATCCAGGGAGTGTTTAAACTAACAAAATTTAAATGTAAGCAAGTGCTTATGTCTTATTTTTCATTCAAAAATGTCTTGATACACTTAGAATGAGCCTAATTCACCTGAAAAATCCAGAAAAATGCCTTATTTTAAGAAATTTTTAAAAACGCAGAGGTTGTGACATTAAATTATATTAACATCGTTTTTCTTTAACATTTTGTAAGAAATACACAAGCCATCTTCGTCTTCTTGAAATAAGACATTTTCTGCACTACTTAGGTGAGTGTGACTCATTAGGTATAAAAATACAGTTTTATGATCCTGTTTTGTGATCTGCAGAGTAATGGTTTGTTGCTTCAGGTTTTGAATGTACTCTTCTATGGTATCAGTGTTGCCTCCACTCCACAAAACAGAGTTTTGGTTAAACCCCAAACTCAGCTGCAGCCTCAATCTCTCTAATGACCTCATTAAAGTCCAGCACCATGATGTCAAGCAGGGTTACAGAACAACAGAGACAAAAGTGTCCTGTAGCCTTACTGTACCCTGTCTACCACCATGCAGTCATGATTATCTTTAAGCCTTAAGCCAATTTAGCAAGGATGAATGCGAATAGTGGCAGCTCCCAGGTGATGCGGCCTTCCCTCCCTCCCTCTCGGCAGCAGGCAGAGATGGAGCTGCAGTGGAGCGCTCCAGAGACCTCTAAAATTATCTGACACAGTAACAAGCTTCTGTCTGACTGCTGCACGCTGCAGTACAGCTGTACACTTCCTCTGCGACTGGTCTCTGCTCTGCCGTGGAGAAACAGGGGGATGACCCAGCGTCATGTCATCACTCTGAAAGGAGTGGTGAAAAAAAAAGCGGAAGAAATACACACAGTTCTTTCACCGCACAGCTCATCAGGGCGTCACACACTGCCGTATTTCTTGTCATGTTTTCAAAGTTGAGAGCCATATTTCATCCCGGGCCACCCTGATGCTGACAAAGCACCAACTGGTGATTGCTGTGTTGGAGTGGCCCATAGAGGCGGACGGCCAAGGAGCTGCCGGTGTGCCAAAAAGAGCCATGCCAAGAGAAGCTGGAGAAGGCAGAGGAGCCCCAGCCACCTGTGCCTATTAGGCTGTGTGCTGACAACTGCCCGGCCCCTGGAGATCCCACCCAAACAAGCTGAGGAGAGAGAGGAGGAAGAGAAGGCACCGGAGAGGGTCAAGGCCATTTCTCAGGCATTGACAGAAAGCAGACTAATGACATCAGACGGGCCAGGGTATTTTATGGCTTGTTGACACTGAAAGCTATCCTGGGGTAGATCTGTAAAGAGCTGACATGATCAAAACTTTGTATGGAGCTTTCATTAACATCAATCCTCGCCCTGGCTTACGGTGAAGAAAGGGTTTGAACGGAAGTGTGTGGTTGTTGGATGCATTTCATTTAGCTGTGTAATTCATGAGATTTCCTTTTGTGATTTTATGATGTTCTTTCATCTCCTCATTGTGCACATGCTCCTGAGGAAAACAGACGGCTCGACACCACCGGCACGCTGAGGCCTGCTTGATTTCTCTTTTATAGATAGAGCACAAAAACACACACACAACACACCCTTTAGATCCTCAGTGTGACTCATCCTTAGCTAAGCTGCAGGTTACAATAACTGTTCTTTAGTTGTTGTTCGAGAACGTGTCTATAACTGAATATAAGCAGTATCTTTGTTCACAGAGACTTTAGGCTTTAATAGACACATGGATGTGCACTTAGAAAGTGGATCCATTTTCAAAGAAATACACACATTTTATCCATGTGTGAGGAAAGGTAAAAGGGAGCAGATCCCTTAATTAATCCATGTGTCTTCTTACCACACACACACACACACACACATTTAGCTGGGAAGGAAGATGGAGGTGCAGTGTTCCTGTGACCTCAGTGAACCTGACTTACTATTCTGGCAAAGCAAGACACTCTCCTCTCACTGCAGCACGCAGCCAGCGTTCATCCTCACCTCTGCAGGAGAGATTTGTCAGCAGGAGATTTCTTTTTTTTCCCTTCTACTGTGGAATTAACCCATGCTCTCAGAGCTAGCTCAAAGGCATGGCACATTATCTCCCAGGAAGCGCTGCCAAGCCAGCCCCGGCAGTAAGTAAATGACTGGTCTGACCTGGGTATATGAAGGGATGGAGCTGTGGAAGGCAGGCAGGGAGGCAGGGAGACACACAGAGGCACGGCTCGGGCGCCAAGGGCAAGCACAGGCAGCAGGCATCCGCACTCATCTCTCTCACCTCCCCGAGAGGCGTCGCTAAGAGGTGGAGACAGACCCTCATCCCTTCCTGCCATTAGAGCTGTACGGGGGGAACCTACCAAAGAGCTGAGGGGGCCCCATGGCTCTGTGAGCGGAAGTTGTAGTATTCACGCAGATTTATGAATGAGTGGTGAGAGCAAAGGATGAGTCACAGCTTCCGAGCTGCACAGCCAGAAGGCAGCAGGCAGCAGCCTATCAGCAGAGGAGCTGGGCGGCTCAAATAAGCATAGAGAAGGCTGAAAACAAAACTCCACACACTGGGCTGATACTTACACAAACTCACACACATTCACACACATACACAAGCAGGAAGGCACAGGAGGGACAGCCACACTGGGCAAAGGCTGAGGGACAAATAAAAGATGCAGATTGATGGCACGAGAGAGAAGCGATAGCATGAATGAGTGTGTATGTGCATTATTGTGTTTGGATGTGTGTTAAGTGTGCCAGTGAATCCCTTTGGAGACTCAGAGCATGACACGCAGGTCCTATTTTGGTCAAACAAGTCTATGAGAGGAAACCTAGGAAAGGAGGCCAATCTGTCAGCACTTTGAGAAGAGTCCTTTGTGGGCCACAGTGGACTGGAGTCAGATAGACTCCAGCAGTGGCAGCCATCAATGCTGTTCAACCATGAACAATAACACACTGGCTGTACAGCCCTGTCATCATGTATGAACTTTGCACAATCAAATAGCAATTATGCCAAGAAAGATGCTGATGCTGATGCTGTTTAAAAAAGCTATTAACATGTGTGTGGCTTTTCCTTTGCTTCACCATACTCTGCACAGGCAGTCAGGAAACTACTGGATGTTACAATTTTGCGTTGAGGGCAGCATGAGGCAAAACAAATTCCTTTCTGAACAATCACACTTGCCACTTGTGCTCCAGGCCTCCTACAAGTCCAAGGGCAACTAATAAAACTAAATGAACAGGAAAAGTACATAAAACCAAAAAGAGTTTTTCTCCTTATTGCTTTAAGGACTCAGGTTCAGGGCACTTACTAAAAATATTTCTGTTTGGGATAACAGTGAATGACACAAGAGTGACGTTCCTTAATACGACCTGCACAAAAAAATGGCAGAGGCCAAGAGATGAAAGGAGATAAAAAATAAAAGGAAACCTAGGCATTGTTTCATATTAACTGTTAGAAATTGACAGGAAATTGTAATATGCTACACATTTAATAGACAAATTCACAGAAATTGTATGATTTTGATGTTTCCTTTTATGATTATCTTAGATTAAGATTGTAGCAAAAGGCTGGTTAGGCCTACTTTATTATTTCCATAATGTGATCACTGTTTAATATATAAATTATTTAGCCAAATATGCTAATTCAAGTTTTTGAAGAGTTTACGCATGAAAAAAAAAAACATGATTATCTTATTGGCAACAGTTGGCAGTTAGTAAGTTAGCATAGCCTAGCATAAAAATCTGAAAACAGCAACACATAGCTAGCTAAGAAATGGAACAAAGTCTGCCATCTAAAACCCAAATATGATCAGCTTAATGTTTGTTCTATAGATAAAATGGTGTAAAATGTCTTGCTTCTCATTAAAATGCAGTTCTCATCTAAAAATAAGCATAATGATCACCACAATCTCTTTTGCTGTAACAGATGTATATCTGCATCAAATCAAAAATCTATAATGCATCAAACATTATTTCAGTTTTCAGTTTCAAACGAGCTTTGGATAAATTACGATCTTGACAATAAAACATGTAGTTGGTGTTAAAGCAGACAAACTTAAAGCTTATTAATTTATTTTTAAAGAGGTTTACACACTCAGAATCACACAAACACACACAGAAAGGCATCTACAGCCTGTGGTTGCTTCTCCTGCCTTTAGACCAATATCATAGATGACCGCAAAGGTCCTCATATGTATTTCAGTTGCGCCTTATCCTTGAAACCATTATACTCTGCCAGCACTCGCATGGGCAAACAAGACCAGAATGAACCAAACAACTGTATATGATGTGTTGAATATAGGTGCTCACTGGTAAATGAACTGTTGGCCAGGACACGACCAAGCGGCGACCAATTGGACAGAAATAAAATTTCAGCTCAAAAGTACAGAAGTTCAGAACACGAAGGATCTGATTATTTCATTTTTAAACAGCTGGTTGTGGGAGGGCAGGAATGAATGAATGTGATCGACCACATTGCCATCTCTAACACTGGCATGCTGCCCAAACTTTGTACAAAATGGAGCAGCGCAAGCGAACAGCTCATGCCAAGTGGAAACATCGGATGCATGGGCACTGAGTCACGGTGCTCAGCGTGCCCCCAGGAAAGCACAGGACTATCAAGAAGTGAAATCTGAGCCCTTTCCTGCTTCCTCTCCCTATAACCACAGGACTTTGATAAGCTTCAGAAGAGCCATTAAATATTTAAAAGCTACCTTGAATCTGATGTTCTATGTTGGTTCAACAGAAACAACCACATTTACACACAACACATATAAACCTCATCTATTTGTCTGTCATCACAACCTTGAGTTGAGTTCCCTCTCCCAGCAAACAAATAGTCTCTGTATGACCCTGCACATACAGGCTGCGCAGTGTTTCCCCCTCTTTATCCCCTCACAACTGCAATGACTAAGTCAGCAGGAATTTCTACCTTATACACTTAAAGGCGCAGACTCATTTCACAAAAGCTAACATACTTGACATGCCTTAGTCAGAAAAGCAGCAATGCATAGCTCTTGGTGAACACATTTACATTTTTGTTTCTGCACAGTGAAGATTTCTGCCTTTAACAAAAAGGTTTGAGCTTTCTTTTGGTTCCGGAAATTAATTTACACAGACCTTGGAGCAAGCAGGAGATTTGCATTCTGTTTCTCCAATTAATTTGTATTTTTCTGATCAGAACTGCTTTGATTACATACACTACCACAGAAGGCATAATCATATTTAAAATATTAAACAGCAAACAAAAATTCGCAATAACTATCTAGCATGTAAAACACAAGACTTGTTATTTTGTATTTATATTTTCCCATTCATAAGTCTGGTGTGGAAACTAGGATCATTACTTATTTGTACTAGATCCAGACCTTTATCAACACTTCTGTTGTTTTTGTAGCTGAAATATTTGCTTGACAACCAAATTTAAAGATGATATGTCTACTTGTTCTTCATTTTGGTTAAATTTGCAACAGTGCTCATAAAACTCAACATGAAAATCTGAAGATTTTTTAAATTATAAGATTAATTTGTGACTCCTTTTCTAAATGGTACAAATCCTTTAGCAGGGGGTTTATGTCTTAATGCCAGAATCAGTGACGGTAAAGCATTGAGAGATTTGTTTTAGCTGTTTGTTGACAGTAAGAAAATCTGAAAGCATTGCAAGCCTTATCCTTCAAGCGACTGAAAAGATATTTTTAACACAAATTAAAACAAAAAAATATTAAACGAAACAGGAGTTGCAGACTGTAAACATTTGCAGTATTCTGTCTGGCTGTCTGAACCTGCTCACCCTACAGTAGCAACATCCTCTGAAAGAAACTGTTTTCTCCTGCTGTGAAGTGGGCGCAGGTCAGAGCACTTAGACCAGAGATATCAAGTGGGTCTTTGGCAAGGACAGAGTAAACATGTTATCAAATGCAAAAGTCTCCCAGGCCAGTGGAGAGCTCTCCCAACTCCCAGTGGCTCCAAAATGCTTTAGTCTCCACTGGGTTCAGTACAAGGACACAGAGCACAGACTGTCTGCAGCAGAACAGGACAGCAGGTCCCCTTATGCCACATTTCATCTTACATCACTGCGGCTCAGACTCTCATACGCAAACTGACACCGGGACAGTTTAAACCATGCATACTTGAAAATTTGCTTTCTCAAAGAGAAGTGGCAGTTTGGAATGGCAGATTTATCTTTTGACATTTCGCTATTGAAATATAAATACAACATTCAGGACATGACGTTCTTTAAAATCAGGCAGCATGAGGAGGTAAGAGGTGAGAAACTGGAGCAGAGTACTCATACTGTAAGTTAATACCCTATCATATAAAGGAGACATGTGAGCAATGCGAGGAAGAGCAAGTGTGAGAGTGTGTGTGCCTCCCTGTGGAGCTATGAAGACTAACCTGCCCTGAGAGTGGGCATGGACACAGCAACATGCTTTACTGCTTGTCTGCCTCATTTTAAAAGCCTCTTGTCTATCTGACTTTGGCTCAGGTCCAGGGGCAGGAGGCAAGTCTGTCTACAGAAAACACGGAGACCTGAAGACGAGTCTTTGAGGGAAGCCAGACACTTTTAAAGTCACGAGTTCCCCCCTAAAACTCAAAGCAAACAGCGTAAAGTGTCAGAGGATCCTCGGCCTTGGCCAAACAGGCTGCTTGGCTGTGACCACTGCAGTGATGAGAGAATGTCTCCAACAAGTAAACAGAGCAGAGATATCTGACAGCCCGAGCTGTTAACAGCCTCTGATAAGCCCTGCAGAAAAGAGTCAGGTGAAAATAGAGGAGGAAACACCAGCAGACCGCCTGACAAGGACAATCAGAGATGAGATCCAGGCTGAGGCTAAGCCAAGTGGAAAAAACTAGCGAGGAAAAAACAGGCAGACAGAGTGGAAGAGGAGGGGGAAACAGAAGCAGGGAGAGAGGGAAGATTTACAAGCAGGAGGGAGGAAAACAAGGGGAGTGACGGGAAATTTTCAACCCTCCGAGCCTGCCATCGAGCTTGTATACTTGACATTTGTCTGACATTTCCCCTGAGTGCCCCTCCTCCTCCTGCGTTCAGCTCCTCAGTAAGGGCCTCTCCACGCATCACTGCCCGCCACTAAAAAGCATCCAGAACCTCTGCTCCAATCTGCACCGCCCTGCTCGGTCACTCCCACTCACTCCAAGTACACATCAACCTGCTTAATTCAGTCCAGCATTGTATACGGCCCTTTTGACTTATCTAGTTCAGCCCAAACTGCTGTGGGGAACAGCACTAGGTGGACCAACACGAGTAAAGAGGAGTTTTTTATTGTGTCTCAGTGCAGCACTACAAGGCCCAGAGGCTAGAGTAGAGTGCAGGGCAGACAGTTCTCCCTCCTCATGTAGTGTAATTAAAGAGGAGACCGGCCGTATTGACTAGAAAACCGCTGAATGCCCTTGAAGGAACATCTGTACTGGAGAAAAACAAGGCAATTATGCAGAAGGGAGGGGGGAGGAGAGATGAATGTTGAGCAAGGGGGGGTACACACACACACACACACACACACACACACACACACACCACAAGCCTCACAGTAAAAAACAAGAAGAAAAAGAAAGATACACCTGATCAAACTTTGTCCTGTCTAATCTTTCTCTTTTTTCCCCACACTATCAAAAAGGGCTTTATTTTCTCAATACAGACATTCCCATAGAAGAAAAACAAACTTCTAAATTCAAATAACCGACTGTATATGGATAATAAAGATAAAAAAAAAATCAATAGACGCATATAAAGAGCACCAGCGGGTCACTGCGTCCAAGAATAAACACACAGACAACAATAAACACCATAGTTTTCCTATAGGAACAGGCATGGTCACTGGGGAAAATACACAAGCTTGATTTCCACTGTTTGTTCTGAGGGTCCCTGAGGGTGAACAAGGGTGGTGTTTGAGACTCCCAGCTGACCCTGGGAGCTGTACACAGGTCTTCAATAGATTGAGCTCCAGAGGGATATTTTCCCACCGTTATTTAACACAGATGAGGACAGAAAGGGAGTACGGAGGGTCGAAATGTTCCTGATTGTAACAAGTTATGCCCTGAACTATTAAAGACTACCGTACTCCTTTTCTCTGGCAACTGAACCCAAAGATCGCCCCAGTGACTCCCTCCTTCTGGCTATAACTTCATATTTTATCTCATCTGTGTTAAAAGCTGTGTTTAGCTCTTTGTACACTTGAAGGAGAGGCACCAATGTCCTACAGATAGAAATATTTGCCTGATATCTTCAAAGGGTTGCAAGAAAGATGATACTTGCTACTGTTATAAATCAGAAAGCAACACAATTTCTGAAACAGAAGCCTTAAAGGCCACAGAAGTGTCTTACAAAGGCCTGTATCGCCTTCAATAGTGGCTTTGAAGAGGAACAAGACAGCTGATCTGGTTGTCCTAGTTTCTAATCAAAAAGCATAAGCTGTTGCTTACCTTGAAATCTGAGAAAAAAAGACCTGTGGTTGTATCAAATGTTGCTATACCAGTCATAAGAAATACAAGTGTCAACAACACAACTACCAAATCAATCTAGATGAAGAGGAATTTCTATAAAAAATTATATGACCCTCCTATGAACTGCCTTTAAACTCGACGACCCTGCCACTGAGGTGAAGTCAAACAAGGATGACTCTCCTTCAGATTCCTCAATATACCCCTTTAATAAATTGAAAAAAAAAGTCCCTAAGGCAAATATTTAACCGACATGGTCCAGACAGGTAGACTAGCTCATTTCTTGGAAGAGCAACTGTAACCTCAGCTCAGTATGCCCTCCTAATACCTGGTGCTCTATATTGCAGCCATCCTTCACTCCACAAATAGCCTGATCTGAAGACAAGGTCTCTGTAATGAACAGAGAGGAAATGTTTGCACTGGCCTGTGGACAATCCAGCAGTCTGACGGAAATGAAGGGAAAACACTGCATAGATTCATGGGATTTGTTCACTGGTGAAAAAATGCAGTATGTTTATGCGACTGGAAACCACCTACCTAGATCAAAGCCAGATATGCTTTTACTGTAATCGTATCACAAAATAATGACACAAACACTCCAGACATTAGAATGTATTCAGGGAAGCATCTGACATAAGAGTTTAAAGAGAAAGCCGTGAAATGAAAGTTACCTTTCTGGCACTTGGTGGATGTCCAGCAGCGGTAGTCGTACTTGTCATTAAATGACGTCCTCTTACAAAGAGGGTTATCCTCCATCATGCCAGGGCAGACATTATCGCATTCCTTCGCCTTCTTATTCCCATTGATAACATTGTTGAACTCAGCATCCATTATAAGAGACCAGTCCACTGAGTCCAGGTAGCAGAGCTCAGGGTTCTTCTCAATCCTCATGGCTCCGCGGGTGATGTTCCTCAGGTTATACAGGCCGATGTCCTTCAGACTTGTCATCTCATAGATTACCAGGGCATAGTTATAGAAGAGATTACGCCCCCGGATGACACTCAGGTTGGGGAAGAGCACGCTCAGACTGTCCAGGCCCGATACACGAAACAGCAGCAGGTAGTCGGTGATGACGGTCAGCTTTGGGAAGCTGAGGGAGCGGAAGACTTCCTGATGGATGTTGTTGGTTTTGTCGTTGATTAGGAGGATCTGTAGGTACCCTTCAACAACTGTGCAGTTCTCCAGACGCTTGAACTCACTGATCTCATTTCTGATATCAATACTTGGACCACAGACTGAAAGACAAAAGAGAGAAGAAAAGTTAAGATGCATTCCAACTCTCTCAAACAAAATGTCAACAAAGAGTAAAGCTCAGAAGAAAGTTAAAAAATGTCCTTAGCTTAAAAAAAATGAATGTGGCAGTGAAGGACTGTTACATAGGTTAGCATGAAGATTTCCCAAAGCTTTTAATTACATTAATCTTCTTGAATCTTGAAGCATATAATTATGTCAGTCAGGATTATGACTGGTACTTCACAGGCAACGTGATTCATACGGCACAATTCATGCTTTGCTACGAAAAGACAGTCTGTGACGTGCAGGAACACCGTGTCTCTCCAAGATGTAAAAAAAGTTCATATTTGTTCTGGAGTTCTCACTTAAGAGCATTTTTTTTATCTTGAGAGTTGTTCATGGAGCTGTTCTTAATAAAGAAGTTACCAGGGAAGTTGTGCAAAAAAAAATCATTTCCAGATTAAATGTTGTGTCTGTCACCTCAGATAACCCCAGAGTTGGACAAAGAAATTCCACTGAGCTGGAAAACAGAACTTTAAACCACACACACACACACACACGCACGCATGCACGTGCGCACACACGCACACACACACACACACACACACACACACACACACACACACACACACACACACACACACACACACACACACACACACACACACACACACACACACACACACACACACACACCCACACCAACAACAAAGATGGCATCTATTATTGACGACTATCTCTTCCTCTAACCCAGCTTATCAATTGCCAAACCTGAGAATTAATAATCATTGCTGTTCTCATAATGATATTGTGCGTCACTAAGGTAAAATGTTTTTGTCTCAGACAAAATGCACTAAACTTCTTTAACTTTTTAACATACTGTTTATGTTTGAAATTAATTTATATCAACTGGTTTTCCACTTTTTATTTTCTATCGTTGAAGTGGATATGAGAGTGGATAATAGAGCTGCACGATTTGGGGAAAAGGTGCGATTTGCGATTAGGTGGACAATATTGCGATTGCGATTGTGCTTGCGATTTAATAAAAAAAGTTGTGTCATGATGAGTCTACACGCTTGCTTGGTTATCATGGAGAAAAATCTGAATTGCATGTGCTGACATTGCGATTGCGATTGCGATTGCGATTGCGATAATCGTGCAGCCCTAGTGGATAATATGATATTAACTTCACTTTCATTCAGACTTGAACAGAATCTGACATTACATCTCATTCAGGTATCATTATATATATATATATATATATATATATATATATATATATATATATATATATATATATATATAAATATATATATATATATATATATATATATATATATATATATATATATATATATATATATATATATATATATAATTTTTTTTATTAGATATTTAATATTACAAAACAAATTTGAAAACTAACAGTTTAGTGTTTTCTACAGATAAGTGGTGGTACAGCGTCAGACCATGTCAACTCCACACAGAAACAACACAGGGCATGACATCACTTCGCTGCAGTAACACTGTCGGTTGAACGCCGTAAAGCGGGGCAGAACATGGCAGGAGCTTAGAACATGGAGTTGTTGATCCACTGCCATCAAACATTCATGATTTTCAGCTTTCTTAGACATTTATCCTCTATGTCTCAGCTGAAGTCCAGGCTAATCCAGTAAACTCTTTCTACTCTAAGACCAAATTTAATTTTATACCAATGGTAACTAAGGCTCTCCAAGTACAGCCAACTTAACTAACCCAGGTACATATCATTGAAGGAATATACATGTGTAAAGTAATCTATAGAGCAAACAAAGTTCTGTGAATTGTGTAGTATTGTTTGCTCAGACTGAAGCTGGAGTAATGTCAGTGTGCAGCAGTCAGTTATTTTCCACACAACTTAACTAGTTCCTCCAACACTCCTTACTATCTATTTCAGACATTTAGCTCAGTACTAACACTGTTAGCTATTAATCTAATAAATCAGCTTATACGCACTAACTTAAGTTTTCACCAGAAAAGATACATTTTCAAAGCGTTTTTCACTAGGGCTGGGCAATTATGGTAAAAATAAGAATCCTGATTATTTTAAGTGATATTGAAATCACAATTAATATACACAATTATTCATTTATTCAAAAACTTCAGTACTGATTTAAACACAACTTTAAAGAACCAGAAAGTGGCACATACAGTATTATTGATACACATAAGTCACACACACTCGCTGTGGCTGCACATGGAACACAGAAGAGCTATGAAGCACAGGAACTTGCATACATCTACACTGTGTGGCATATCAATTGTTTTTCTTTGATTATATCGTTGTTATGATTGTCAGATGGCAAAATTGAAATCACGATTAAATCCGATTAATTGTCCAGCCCTATTTTTCACCTATACATGACTCAACTTTTGCTCCAGTAATTTTGCCTTATTTTTTCAAATATGTACACTATTTGTTAATCCTAGCTAACTTTATACACATGCCTGCTTGTGGTCATGCCATATAGCCAGTAATTTCAGTAAGTTTACAATTTATTTCAGATGTCCATCTGTTTTTAAAAAGTTAAGCTAGCCCAAAACGTCTAAAAAAACAATATTTTGTAACAATTCATAATATCTGTTTTGATAAATAATACTCATATGAAGGTATTGGCAAATTCAGGCTGCACATCATTGTGAACTATCTGAAAGGAGGTCAGCACAGGAAATGCTTTGACATATGAGCTCCTTGGTTAAACCTGTTAAGTTCTTAAAGAGGCTTAAGATTCTGTAGCAGTGAGCGACACTGTCACAACACCTTTCCAACGGGACACACAGGCATGTTTTTAATCAGCCTTTGATCACAGTCAACACAACATGGCTCCAGGATAAATGCAAAGAGCTTAACTTTTTCAGGGCACCAAGTCACTCTGTAAAATAAACCCATGTGTTTTTAGGATGGTAAAATTGTTCTACAGGGTTTATATCCAATCATATTATGTGTGTGCTCTCAAAATGTCAGTCTGAGTAAATTAACTTCACTTCAGTGGAGACAAAAAAGGCCATGTTTGATGTTTTTTGTTGAAACCGTTCTGCCAAAAATAGAAGCCGCATTGTTTATGGGGATGAATGGGCTATATTTGCTCCTGTCAGGGTGTTTCACTCGTCCAAATTTAGAACGGAAACGATTACTCCACTAGAAAATAGTATTTGCTTTCTCCAATCAACACCAATGCCCCTGGGCTCCACTTGTGAGCTATCGAGCTGCATGTCTTCTTTGTTTCATTGAGAATTTTCTTCCAGCTTCTCCAGCAGCCGGAGAGGGAGGGAGGAGGGGTGGAGCCACTCCAATACAAAGACTAATTTGTTTGTTAGTAAAGAGAAACTCTAGGCCCCACTTCCTGATGAGGGCATTAATAAATGCGGGGGCGCCTGGCCAGTGAATGGAGAGGGGGGAGCAAAGAGAGATACTGTGGCGAGGGAGAGATAAGGTTTCAGCCAAAAACCCTACCAGTGTTAGACCAAGACAAACAAAGCTTCTACATGCCAACACTGTGCTTCTGTACGCTATAAACGTCACAGATTTCTGCTCACATCTCATTATGATTTGATTAACACTTTGAAATTCTTGAAAAAGGAAATGGGAGAAAAGAGTGAAAAGAATGAGGAATAAAAGAAAAAAAACTCTTTGTGACGTCCTTGTTCTTCTCATTAGGCATGTTAAGTACCAGGAATTCCAATCATTTCCTTGGAAAAGGATTGAGTAGGATGTTGCCTAAAACTAAGCCTCCAGGCTTCTCTCATTCTTGCTGGCAATCCACTTGTTGTGAAGACAACAAAGCTTTAGATACCAAACCTCTGTATTCATTGTTACATAAACAAAAAGAGCTGAAGGGATAAAAAATCCAAGTGCTAACAGCAGTGGCCTGAGAGTGATGTGGATATTTAGGCGTCTGTGTCCTCCACAGAAGGGGGAGACGCCTGCACACGTGTGTGCTTCTCTCCCCTCACTCTCTTTGCTCTTCACACTGCTGAGTAAACACACATATCTCCACAGCGTAATGGGATCCATCGGCTCATGTTTATGATTGATAAACCCTGCCCTGGCCCTCCATGGATATGTCATTTCAACACACATCCAAGCATGAATGCACTCATGCAAACATGAACTAATGTTATTTTGGAAAATAAACTAATGGCTGCTGCTTCTATGAACTTATCATGAAAACAGGAGTCCCAATAACTAAGATCAGCAGACTGTTAAGGAGTGCTACTTCAAGAATGGTTTAAGCGAATGCAAAGAAGAGATTTAATGATTCAACAATACCTTATTTCAATAAAGTTATACCTGTAGTTTTGCAAGGCTATGAGGGTTTCATGATATTCTGTGATAATGTTTTATATACAATTGTTTTCCAAATGAAAACATTCAATACATATAGATGGTTTGTGCTCAACAAACTTCTCAACAATAAGCCTAGTGAGAGACAGATGAATGTATAACTATGCAAATATATTTAAGCAATCATGAAGCATTCTTTCCCTCCCTCCAAGAGAAATTTGGTTGAGGTGTGCACAGTTAAAAAAAAAACACAATAAAGTAGATTATTAACTCCAGGAACAAAAAACAGACATGAGTTGTAATAATTTCAAACTACATCAAAAGCATCAGCTTCAAAAATGTTCCACTTAAATCCATTTGATTTTGAAACCGGTCACTGAGCGGTCACATCCCCTCACACCTGCCACATCAACTAGGCCTAATCCGTGGCATACTGGAAGTCATCTGACCAGCGGTCTGGTGGGCCACTTCCCCTCAGTGGAACAGACTTCAAACACTGTGGCTCAAATATCAGCAAAACCCCAAACAGTAACACTACACTGCCCATCAAAACAGCTACACCCACACAGAAAGACCCCCCCCCTTCCTCACCAAGATAAGGCATGCACAAAACCACCTGATCACTGGGTACAACCACCTTAAAGAAAACTGTTCAATTGGAGTTTAATGTGGTGATAAGAAGCTTAATTTTTTAAATGTTTCTCTGAGCAAAGTTTCACATTTTGAAGCATATACTTTCCAAATTGGTGCAATAGTATATGTATGAATAGTGTTTTTTGTTTTTGCTAATACTTGAGGTCCTGCATTAAAAAATATAAACAAGGGAAATGTCCATATACATTTTGCAGTGTTGTCCTCAGAGGACAAGTGAGACAGTTTGTACACTTTAATGTTACCCTGTTTCCAGCTCTGCCCTGCTTGTTTCAAATAATTATGATTATCTGAAATGATGTGTTTGTATTTTCCCTGTTGAATTTGTACTAAGGTCATTTATAATGAGGGCTCACCTTGTAACTCAGGTTTAAATGAAGGTTGTTTAAATTTGGAGAGGGCAAATGTCTGAAACGATGTGCAGAAGCAAACACAGAACTTCATTCTTCTTTTCAATTTAAAATGTGATCAATTAATCTTTATTCTTGTTATGAACTGTAACTTTTTATATCACCTGAAAAAGTAAAGACAATTACAAAATTTTCTCTGTGTATTATTAAGCTTTTAGAAAAACAATAATCTGTCAGACCGCACGAAAATATCCTAATTATCAAACTATAAATATTTGTAATAAACAGACAGAATAAGTCACAATGTAAATTAAGTTTTTAGCTTATTATAAATGAATCTGTCTAACACAGAAAGTTTACTTTTAGCAATTGAATGGGGTCTGATCAGACCTTTTACACCAGTTTTATACAATGAAACAAAGACAAACTTTCAGCTAATGCATACTTATTGACATTAAGTTGAGCATCAAATTCAGGAGAGATGCATAACACAGCAGACTGACAAACAAATTACAAGTTACAGTTAATGAGCAATATTCTATATATATATATATATATATATATATATATATATATATATATATATATATATATATATATATATATATATATATATATATATATATATATATATATATCACTCAGTAACGTAACTAACCCTAACCCTATTGATATTGTTACCCAGTAGGCCTGAGCAGAAGCTACAGACCTAGCTGTCTTGACTAACAATATAAATGTATTTAAAGCTTCACCTTTTTGTTTATGGCAGCTGCACAATAACCACTAGTGATGATGAAAACAACAGATATGTAAACTTTTTACAGATTCACATCCTCACCTGATGACCAGCTTCTCCCTATGATATGGCAAACGCCTTTAATTACAGGAGTCTACATTTACAATCATCCCAAATTGTACAATACCCCACAGGCCATTTCACTAGCTGCCCATGATGATGTATGTGCGGCTGGCCAGAGTCTTCATTTGAGCAAATCCAATGACGGGCCACTTGAAATAAAGTGTTTAATTAAGCATTGTAAAACTCAGCTGGCAGCCTGCAGGAGCTGCAGGACGGCATTCGACTACACTCTCACAAACTAGCCTAGTGACACACTTTCACATCCTCACACAGGGGCATGCCACTGACTCAGGCTGTCACGCTGTGTTCTGCTGAAAAACACACACACACACACACACACACACTCACTGAGCTGCACTGTAACTGTAAACACACACACACACATTCATACAGCCATGAGAACTCGTTACACTTTTGTTGCTGGGGGTGAGGAGACATTCCTGCATCCAGCCAAGTGTGGAGGGGGCTGCGTCTCTGTGTGTGAGCATGTAGCCCCAGTCACAAGATAGGAATAGGGCACCTTGGTGTACAGTGACAGCAGACTTGAAGTATATCAGATCCATCCCGATAAGAAGATCCGATCTGCATCTCACTGGAGCCCAAAGGGTAAAGGTAGGAGGGGCTGCCTGTCAAACAATACTCACTGATGTTTGACTATTCAAGCCACCATTCAGGTTTTCTGGAGCAACACGTCTCTTCATAAATAACTGAGCAGGAACACTGGAGTGCCCTCCTCAAACAGGACAGAGGGTGCCTGTACTCACACAACCCCCGGACCAATGTTGCTGGTGAAAAATCTATTTTTAACTCCAATAGTAGTGATGCCATGTGATGAAGTAAAAAAAAACAAAAACAAACAAAAACAAAACAAAAGGGGTGCCTCTCTGTGTGGACAGTCCACAAACTCTCTACTCTTCCAGTCAACAAAACCATGCCTGTCATGCTTGTAAGCATATTTTTGCTTGGTCTATTTCCAAACACAAAATCTGTATCTCCATCCTGTTCTCTGTAACTTTTCAAGACTTGTGTGCACCATACTTGGAAGCTATTACAGGGAAATTTTACTGTGGTAAGAGTCAAGAGGGAGCTAAATTAAATTTTCTATGTGTGGATGGATTATCAAAACAAAAAGAGCAACAAAAAGTTTTCACCCCCAAATGGAGCTCTCAGATTTTTGTGATTTTCCACTAAGTGGTGATAAAAGCTGGAAATTCTGACCCTCTCCACAGGTCACTGAAGTACACATTATTTCCAAAGTGATAAACCAATGACACCCATCCCTGCTTTCTTCTTCTTCACCATCTTTGTCTCTGAGCTCTTTGTTCTGATGTTTTATACACCACAAAGCTTCAAGATCTAAGGAGCAGCTACTTGTATCCCAGCCCTCTGTGCTGTTCATGGGTGTCACACCGGCTCAGGAGGGTGTAAAGAAATGCACCCCCTACATGGCTGTGTTTGCACCATTGCTGAATAGGAGTAAAAACTGTGTTTTTTTAACTTCTATTTTAATGCTAAAAAGGGGTCAGTCAGTGTGTCTCCTTCCCATGTCAAGCTGTCTGCACCCTCACACTGTCTGAAACAGGAAAATTAGGTTTAGGGGAAGTGACGTAACACTTAGAACACACAGAAACACAAACAAATACTGCCATGCCACTCAACCTGTGTACTCAAGTGTGGAAAATTCAACAGGAGATAACTCACTCACCATCAACACACATACCTTTAAAACTCCATCTTTGTAGTATAAAGAAGACAGTCATCTAAACATGTCCTAATTCATCAGGAATTTAAAAAGGACGTTTTCTTGTAATACATTATAAAAGTCTTTCTGTTTCTTATTACATTGTTTTCCATCATTGTTCTCCATGTCACATATACTTTCTCATCAACAAATAATGGTGGTATAAACTTTGACGATCGTTTTAACTTTGTTCAAAATAATTTTTCCTCTGGTTGAATCATATTACTGATTATTACCTTGAGTCTGATGGTAACAAATAAAGAGACACAACTATTGGATGGTACTTAAAGGGTTTCTAAATATAAGAAACTCCATGACAATTGCTAACATATTTTGGTTGCTGTAGCATGGAAAAATTTTTTAAAAAGCTTACACGTGTACACAATGATTTTAATAACTTAAAATGTATATTCTATAATGTATCCCTGGATGAGAATTGGGCGAATTTTATCTACGTCTTGAAAAATTATAGCACTTTATAGTTGTAAGTGAGCTACAAGTGAGATACAATTGCAGTCTTCTATGATAAAACGGTGTAGCAAAATCATTTCTTCTCCGTGGTGAATTTCTTCTGCTGTTTTCTTCTTTATTACGGTTGTATGTCCTTTTAAGAAGCAAAAACTCGCTCTGATGCTGGTTGTTCATGCGCAGCGACGCCTCACCACGAAATGCAAAATGGCCACATGGTCGTAGTAACCTTCAGCTCTGGTCCCTGTTTTCATCCTCTGCTTCCACCATGCCTCATACAAACATTAAGGCAACATGTGCAGAGTATATGTTGCTCTTTCCATAAAACCTAAAGTGCTCCATCGGATTGGTGATTTTGGCGCTGAATAAAGCAGATTTCATGTCAAAGTGTTCAGCCACTGACGGGCAGCTGTAGCTACCACATGGTCCTCGGCTAATGTGGACGTAAAAGGTACACGTCGCTGAGATTTGGGCTCTCGGAACTTGTGTCCTTATAAGAAAGATTACAAACTTAAATATAAATTAAATACGCTTTCTAAAATAATTTAGACACATTGTTTTAGACCACAAATCAGGAAACACTGCTTTTAGAAGAGGTTAAATAGGGTTACAGAGCACACTGTGTTCTCAGTTAAGCCTTTCCATATTTTAACACACCTGCTCCACACACACACAAAAAAAACACAACACAAAATGTGTGATTTTAAAAAAGAATAGGTTACTTACTCTCTCCATGTGTGGACCAGATGCAGATGGTGGAGACAGACAGCATCAGTCCCCAAAACAAGGTCGGTGTGTCAGATCTCATGTTCCTCGACATTATTTGCGTCCCAAAAAACCTTAGGGGGCAAAATGAACACTCCTTTTTTAAAAACAATACCCTATAAAGGATAGAAGGGTAAGGTAAATGTGTCAATAGCCCGAAAAGGCTACCCTTTGGTAGCTTGAAAATGCGTGGCTTTCGTAAAACGAATATTTGTTCTACAAAATAATAAAAACACGTTCAATGAGATGTGTGTGAATGATAAGAAAAGGGAGTTTTACTGGTGAACAAAAATACTAAAACAGTCAGCTATTTTTTCCAGTCAGAAGATACTTTGACGTCGGATTGTATGGCACACAAGCCAGTGATTTTACTGGATAAATGATGGTAATCCCCATCTTCAGTCTCCATCTCTAGAAAACAGCAGTGCGCGTACAGTGCGACCAGGCCCGGTGTGTTAAAAATGTGGGAATTAAAATGTGTGAAAAGAAGCCTGTATCCGCATTTTAAAGTCACGGTGGTGTCGCTCGCCTGTTTATGAGGGGAGGAGAAGGGGCTGAAAACACGTCCAGGTCCACAGGGGTGGTGGCTGAGAGGCTGAAAATGAATGAATCCCCCTATTTTCGTTTATGCCATTCAGCCAGCACTGGCTCTCGATCCCAGGCGGTGAGAAGTCGCTTCTAAACCGATTTTCCAGCTCCCAAGCTCGGACTTATCTCCGTCGTCAGTCGGGATTTGCAGCTGAAAGAAAACACTACACTTGTGCCACGCAGGAGAATGGGTCTCCAGCTCGCTCCTGCTAGACGGACTCGGCCCGGGTGGGAGGGAGAATAAACCCAAGGAGTTGTCCTTTTTTAACGAGTGTTATTATTTTTGCCTTTCTCCTCATACAACGAGACAGAGAACAAAACTCCCGTGGCGTGTGTATCCAGCGGCTGAAATCCAAGCGGTTCGCCCTCGGTGGAAGCAGCAGGCTGTGGGGATCCGCTCCTCCGTAGAATCTCTGCTGTAAACAAGAGTCGGCTTCTCTCACTCAGAAACACATAGTGCTGGGATAGGGTGGCCGGGAGCATGGTGGAAAAACCGGAGTGGAGTATGAGATGATTCCCAAACTCTACGCCCCGAATTAGAGGCGCACATTAACGATGTCTCTGTGTGTCCGTGATGCTGTCAACTTTTGTCCTGATTAATAATCCTCTATAATAAGTATAAACATCTCAAGAGAGTATGTTAAGTATGTCGGGAAAACATGGAAAATCCTGTTTTGGAATTAAAATGACTTTGGGAGACCATAACTCTGGGAAATTGTAAACACCCAATATCTCCTACAAGAAACAAGTCCAGTTAAATTCTCTCTGTCGGTTCAAAAAAGGGGGTTGCTCCCACCTCAAGTGGTTTCAATGTTGTTTTTTCGGTTGTGTAGATTTTTTTTTTCTTTTTAAATGTGGATGGCTTTTTAAACTGAAGTAGGATGAAACTCATCATTAAGATGTTGGTGATAAAGAAATCATGATACTAACATTTAGCACCTCATATATTAAGACAGTGTAGTGGTGGGCCAGTTGTAGAGGTTTCACAACTTGAGCAGTCAGGCTTTATGTTTCTTATCACTAGTTCTTTAACATAGTTTACTAGAAAAGTCATGTCAATATGATACAGTTGTTATTTTCTTAAATAGAGTTTCTCATTTTATAAATTTACAAAAAATGGAATCCAATTTTGATTTGATTAAATTTGGTAAAAATTTAGTTGCCACTTGAATAGTTTCCCAGTGTTATATTAATTTACATGTTCTTTTTGAAATAACTTAAAGAGAAATCCAGCCCCCCTTACTTTTACTCCACCCCACCCACTCCACCCTAGTCCCTTCTTATTCAAAGCAAAGTACACTTTTACTTGAAAAATCTTACAGTCAGATATTACTGTTTGCAGTGACAAGTCAGTCAAGGTACAGAGTAACTTTCTTGGTTAATGCATAAACTATGTGCACATTGTGCTGTATGGAGTTTAATTTTTCACTGCTGACAGAATGACTCTGTGTATGTATTATAACATAGTTAAGGGCGTGGATAAGAGTTTCAACATAGAGATTTTTTAAGCTTATTCGGAAGACTGCATATAAGAAACTAATTTATTCATTTGAGTTTACTTTTTTGTCAACTTTTTTTAAATGTCAAAAATGATAAGTACTACTGGACACTGGAAAGCAGTGGGTTGAATAAATCATTCGTTGAACTTCATAACACATTTTTCCATTAGACCACTTAAGCAAAGGTCAAACAAATAATGCTGATGAATTGTATTTTTAAATAAATTTGGTTAGAAAGTGAGAATTATAGATTTCACTTCCAGTTTCTCATGGTTTTACTAGTTTAATGGTGACATTTTTGTTTACAGACTTTTTTTGAACGATGCTGTTTGTTAACTTCTTTAAATAGTAGAAATATCTATTCACCAGATCTGTAATGCCTTTGCTGAGAATTCTCTCTTTTTTTTCCCAAAACGAACTCATTAACCCTTTAAGACATGATTTTGGACCCTTACTGTGATGAATGACCCTCATTATAGAAATCTAGAGAGCCATGCTCATTTCCATTTTTTCATTTGTCTGTCTTGTTGCTCAGATATTTATTTTGCATTTGAATTTCTTACACCATGTGGAATCTTTTTGTATGCTGCTGTAAGGAAAAATCACTTGCAACCAAAGAATATTTGTGAGCTGTTTCTTTTCATCTTGTCTCTCTCTATTTAAGTATAAAAGTTAATTTAGGATAATGTGACTTGACTTTCTTCAAACCTTTGGTACCATAATGTCCATTTTGTGCACCGGAGCTGTGCCATAGGTTACACGGCACACCATCGTCACATGTTCAAACTAAAACCTGACATGGAGCCTCATTGGGAAGAGGAGGACCAGCGCTGTCTCCACCATTCATTCATCCCACACAGGCAGCAGTGGCACCACGGCACAGCGTGCGGGAGGCGTCGCTGTTTATTGTAGGCTAAATCCTGTGTGATCCTTGATGCAGGTTTATTATGACACTGAAGTCAGTGCGCAAACAGACGCGTAATGACTATAAACCAGAAGGGAAGCATCTTTCATTTGTTTCAGATCGACTGATTTCATTTTGATCACTAAAGTATTATAACACCTCTAAAAATGTAGGTAAATGTTATATACTTAATGTGTTCAATTTCCCATATTTTCATTGCGGGAAAATTATTACTCTGACAATTAAACAACTTACTTAAAAAAAATCCCCAAAACATCTTATCTACATTACTTTAAATAAAAAAATGTATGGTAATTCCAGTAAAACGAAGTTTAACTGCACAGTTTAAAGAAATACGACGTTCAATGATGGACTCATTTTAAGACGCATGCGCATGTGAGATGATTGGGTCTACCAATTCATCGAATACGATTTGGGTGGGAGACAACAGAGTTAGCACAGCTGTACTACCTGAATGTTCTCCCCACATTTACTCTGGTCCGGGCTGCTGAGGTTCCTTCAGTAATGTGTCGCCCTCTTCTGTTACAAATGTGTCGTTACAGTTTCAGCTCACATCAGTCATTGCTACAAAAACAGAACTGCAAATACGTAATGAAAATTTATTTATCCTTTATGCACTTTTTTGTTTGTGAGTATAAGTTGTATGTGCTATTCTGAATTTCTTTGGCACTTAAATGCACACAAAAAAACAAGAATTCTATCGCATTAAAAAGATGACACAGGCTTTGTTTCATTTTTTATGAACATTGACAATCACAACATATTAAAAACGTCAACTATAATAGCTTTACGTTTTTGTGGTCCTTAAACTATGTTCCCTTTTCAACATGATAAAGCAATGACACAAAACTTTTGTTTAAAATGAATACTCCTCCTTAGATAAGCAAGTATTGCATTACTTTGTCTCCTTGGTGCTTCATATATTAAAAAAAGGCAAAATTGCCTTTTAAGATCCTATAATTAAGTTTCATTAAGTCTTAGGAAGGTTTGAGGGGATTGTACGTGATAAGGAAACCATGAAAATGTTTGTGTCACTTGTGAATACAAATGGAAGAAAGAGGTTCATTCTCAAAAGGAAAAAACTTGGGGAGAAATCAAATACTGACAGATGCCTTGCAGTCTTTAAAGTGGCCTTAATCCTCCCTGAATCACCCCAATATACTGCTGGTCAGAGTTTGGTGCATATAAGGCTTATAAATCAGTGTTAGATGTGTGGAGAATACACGGGTAACACTGTTGGTTAGGGATTTGCATAAAAAAGCTTGACTTTACTTTAGATAAGGTTGTATTTATGTTGGCCTCAGAGTTTTGTATTAAGGATTTGGTTCTTTTCCCCTACAGGAACAGGAATCTCATCCTCCTCTGTGTCTTTTTTCTCCTCAAACACCCCCAGTATATCCCAGGACTGAGGAATCAGCTGGTGGCAGAAGGCAAGCCCCACCAACCAAGACACAGAAAAAATAGATATCACAGAGCAGAGCATAGCTAGAGTCCTGAACGGAAAGTACTGTGTGATAACTCCATCCTGCTCCCTCCAGCCAGGGAATAGGAGGACAGGAGGGATCCCAAGTACTGGCTCCCCACACAGCGCGCGCAACAACAGTCCCACTATATAGCCACTAATGGCACCATAGGTGTTGGCACAGCTGAAGTGCAACACACCTATCAGCTGTGGGAGAACCACACAATAGAGAAGATCCCCGCTCAGCATCCAGAGGGCAAACACGCTGTCATCACTGAAGGCGAGGCCTGTTCCTGCCAGGCCCACGACCAGCACGCTAGCACGGATCACCCGCTGCAGCTCCAGCTCCGACGCCTGCAAGAAGAGAAATGAAAAGAGCATTAAAAAAAATTAAATCCTTCATGCTGAACTTCTCACACACAGACGCACACAAACCCACGGGCACGAACACACACACACACACCTGCTTCCTCAAAGTCGTCTTGTATATGTTTTGAGTAAACATGGATGCTGAGGACAGCAGCACAGAGTCCATGGAGGACATAACTGCTGCAGCCACAGCACCAATGCCTAACACTGACAACCAGGTGGGTGTGAGGTTTTGCAGGGCCAATGGCAGGATCTTCCCTGCCTCCCCTCGTTCAAAAGGAGGGGGTAGACCATACGCTGTCTGGTTCCAGTCTTAGAGGAAAGGAGACAGAGCAGAGGAGCAGTTATAGAGTAGAGAAAGAGACAGACAGGGTCGAGAAGAAATGAAATGATGGAGGGGGAAGAAACTTTTATTATGATGACAGCATAAAAATAAAAAAAATAAAAAATCAAGCACTGCAGAGCAGGATGCTAGACATTTGAAAACTGGAAAGCCCCACCTTAATTAGTATGGTATACCAACCATAACACATAAAATGCAAACTAGTCTATATGTTCCTGGACCAGCTAAAATGCTAACAGGATTTAACTGTGATTAAAATATAAATTTGTTCTGTAAATGCATAGCTGAGAGTTTGCATTTATGTTTACCTGCAGAGGCAGCTGCTGCGCCAATGATAACAGAAGGGATGCCCATTACAAAAACTGTCCCAGCGGCAGCATAACAGGTGATCTGAGCCTGAGCCGAAGATGCTGCAGAGAGGATCCTCTGGTACAGAGCTTGATAAGCCAGTCCCCCTAAAGCCTGCAAGAAAACAATTACAAGATTTTAAATTCATGCATTTCGCACAAAAGATAATTTTACCAGCAGAAGCGTTCTATGAAGCAAAATTATGGGTTAAGTAAGGTATACTGGAGGTAACAGCAGAGCTATAAATGTTTCTAATTTGGGTATCTGCACCTGCTGAGAAGAATGAGGTCCTGCTGGGGAGCAGGGACCACAGAAAGAGGCAGGAAAAGACAGAACAAACTGGATGGAGGTGGGTGGGAGGAGGGTGTTCGCCAAGCTGACATCCATCACAAACAATGTCTCTTACTCACGTCATAATACAGTGGTAAGCTTGAGCAGCTTTTTCAGGAGCAGACTGATACATCTACCCTGCAGGAAGGAGTGCTACTGCAGCTCATTCATCTGATCAGCAATCGGGCATTTTGACAACAGCACTAAAACGTGAGGTTACTCATCCTTCTGTTATCACCACCTTTAATGTCGCTCCATAGTAGCTACTTTGTGACTTTGCACTTTGTCCCCGTCTTCTCAGGTCATTGTTTATGGTTCATACCCACAAACCTATTGTTATGATTACACACTTCAGTCATTACATGCCACTGCTTCATCTTTTATGTTTCAAGCTTCATTCTGTATCAAGATATTTATAGGTCAGTATTTTCTTGTGCTATGTTCACTGTGCAGCATATACTTCCCCAGACCATTACAATGTTATTTTCCTCTGTCACATGTTGTAAGCTGCCAGGACAAAGAGTTTCCCCCAGTGTGGGACAAATGAAGTATGTCTCATCTTATCTTATTCTGAGATGAATTGGTTATCCGTGATTGGTCCACTGACGTGCCATCTCCTCCTTGGGCTATAAGTGTTGTCAGGCAAGCTTACACAAAGAAAGCTAGCATATGCAACCTTGCTTTTTGTTGCAGCACTCCGTCAGGTTTACTGCTACAATTTTCTTTTTCTAATTTATTTTTGGGGATGAGGTCACATTTTTCAAGTCTTCTGTCTTCAAATGTATCAGGAGTCTCTTAGGTCCTGAGTGAACAGCTGTGCAAATTTCTCTTTTTGTTCAACTTCTAGCTGGCATAGATAGACTGTGGGTGGAGAGATGGAGCAAATCTGATTTTTTAAAAAGTCAAAATATGGCTTACATATCATTTTGATAAAGGTATTTACACTGTCACGGCCTGATGGCCAAGACAAAGAGGTTTAGTGTCTTTGAACAAGGCAGAATTGTTGAGCTGCAAGATCAAGGCTTCTTGCAACAAACAACAGTTGTTTTAAATGTCCTAAGACATTCTGAGTGTTATGGGATGAAAAAGTCAAGTAGTAGTGGCAAAAAAACACAATTTAACCTGAACAACTCTTAGGGCTTTCAATGATACTAGCATGACAAGGAAACCTCCACTGGAAAAGTTTTCAGCACAGTGAAGGAGGCTCGATCATGAGCTGGTGCCTGTTCTCTTCAATTGAACAATGGAGCATCAGCTAGCTATGTAGAGATGTTGCAGCAGGTATCCCTCACACCTCTCCTCTGTGTAGCAATGACAACAAGAAAACAATGCCTGTCTGATGAAGGAATTCCCCCTGATCTAAGTCCATTTCAGAACATTTGGAGATACCCTTTGTGGGGCCATCTATACCACATAGATCAGCGTTCCAACCAATCCCCTGGAAGCACTTGCATCAAGCATGTCTAAACATATTTTTGATATGATCTTCAATAATGGTGGGGCTGATCACTACTGAGTCCTTTTTAGACACTTTTGTTTGGGTTTTTTTTTTTTTTGAGGCTATGGTCTTAAACTTTTGACCAGCTGATGTACAGCATGTTTCAGTTTAAATGCTTTTTCAATAAATTACCAACTCCCTATTTTTGTCTCTTGTTCTTGTTTGCACATTGAGGCTTAACTTGAAACCTGCATTTGTGCAGGTGTGTATATGGTTTCTGTGTCTGCATTTATAAGGATGTATCTCTGCACAGAAAATACAGACAAAATGACGCTAAAATCTTACCAACAACAGCATATCGTCTGTCCATTTTCCTGCATCTGCCAGCTCCAACTCTCCTAACCAAGAGTTCTCATTAGTTTGGTTGAGGTAGGTTTGGTTTGGAGATATTCCAGATACCGCTGGACTCAAGAGCAGAAAGGGAACACAGAGCCACTGAAACAGAAAAAAACAACTGTTGGAGAAAATCCAATCAGAAGCTAATTTAACTATAACAATTTGCTTAAATATGGATTGATCTGATTCAGGTTTTATTTAGAGCTGAATCAATTCCTCGAATGATTTGAGGTACTCGATTACAAAAAATACTCGAGTAATTTTCTCTGCCTCGAGGAATCATTTAATTTTTAAAAAGATCAAAGAGTGATATTTCAAATAGAGCTGAGGCCATATTAAGAGAGTTTTCAGACCCCTCAAGCTACCTCTTATACAAAATAGCAACTAGCAACAAATCTAGCTTCTTTTCTGGAGTTTGGAGATGAATGGGTCATTCTACAAAACGGGTGCCATTTGGGTCCGCAACATTTGATGACATGTACAAGGCACAAAAAATGTGTCAAAGTGTGTTTACAAATTTTGTAGCAACCAAAGCAAGTGCTCTTATTGACATGCTGTATCAGAAAATTCTATTTCTTAAAGAGAAAAATTTTCATTCGAAAAATAACGGCTCTTTAACTAAACAAAAATATATTTTATCAGATTACTCGATTAATCGATGGGATTTTCAGTAGAATACTCGAATACTAAAATATTCAATAGCTGCAGCCCTAGTTTTATTAGTTCTGTTGCCTATATGTAATCCTGCACTTATTTGACACATTTGGACTCCATGTGTGCTTCTTGATTCTCACCAGGCTGAAGAAGATGAAGGAAAGCTGGATGATATCTGTGTACGCAACTGAGTAGAGCCCTCCTAAAAACGTGTAGATTATTGAGACAGCCGCTGAGATGATGATGGAGAGGGCAGCTGACAGTCCAAGAATTACATTAATGGTTCCACCTGGAAATAAACAAAAACCTCAGGTATGAGATGGTGCCCAAATAGTATGGTGAATTAAGTTTTTAAAAGGCTTTTTACTTTAAACGTACAGTGTGTAGGAGCTGAAGTATTTAAAAATATCCAGCAGTCAGTTTTTCTAGATTGAGCTGAAGTGGTGAACTGTGGTGTGAAATTCTGAAGCCTATGCAGAAGTGCTAAAAACTGTGGTTGAAAGAGGAAAATATCATTTTTATTGAGTTGACTTATCACTAATTTAAACATACTGATGATGATTACAAATAATTTCCACCAAGTCTGTTCTGCTCAACACAGCTGATTACCACACACTGTACCTTTAATGTCAGTTACAGACTCTTCAGAATTCTGTGTTTCTCACCCAGGGCCGCGAGGATGCAGGCCACCCACAAAATATCACTGACTAAAGCAGGGAGAAGAAGTGTTGCAGTGAATATGTTGCCATAGCGATGCTGAAACGGGTCCAACATGGTGACGTAGCGCTTTGACCTCATTGGTTTTGCAAAAAACAATCCTCCTGAGGGAGACAAGGGAAAAATATACTTGACATACCTGCTTTAGATTAAAAATAATTTCCTAGTTGAAAAAAAAATTAGAGTGAAATGATTGACTTTTTAGTAGTTCAGCAAAATTTCATTCAAGAAATTATCCTGCAACTTGAATTACTTGTTTATTTTTCCAAAAACATAAACATAAAGAATTCACAGCTTCAGCTTAGAAGTAGGTTTAATTTGGGTTATCAAATTAAACTCTTAACAGGGACAAAACAAGACCACAGTATCACTAGGTCATGTTAATCCCTCACAAAAAGAGACTTTATAATGTCAGATGGGTCTCAGGAAACTCAAGACAGGATTATTGCTCTGCTGGAGGTTATTTATCATTAACATATTATTTTAATTTTACACAAAAGCTTAGTTGTGAGTGTTGGGAGCATTGTCACCTCACAGGGAAGAGGATGTAGGATGGAAAATGCCTGTCCCTTATGCTGTATCAGAGTTCTTCACACATCTCATGAGGATGGCCAGATTAGACTTTGAAATGATCTGTTTTTGTGGATATGAATGAGTAGTGACAGAACAAAAGAGCCTCAATGAGAAAAATGATGCTATTATACAAAACAATCTGACTGTTATCCATTTTCACCGGATTAGTGGATATGAATTACAATGAATGCCCTAGATTCATGTGTGTGATTCATCAGTCATGACTAATGACAAATAGGTTAGCTGTTCATGCTGCTGAAGCTACAATGACAATGTGCTACCACAGCTTGCACAGTCGTTAAAGCATCTCTATCTTTTAACATTGCTTAAATTGAAATGATTCGATTAAACACAGAAAATTAAGAACAGACTATTTTTATTCTCTATTTGACCATGGAGGGTCAGCTTTTTTAGCCTTGATAATCCATGAAATTACTGTTGTAGATTGTCTATAATTTAATATGTGTGCCTGTGTTGATATTGATGGCTGATTTAAAGATGGGCAGAATTTGCCCCTCAGACTTTGCGCGAGGCTCAGTCAAGTATTTGGCCAAATATGGACAAAAGAAAAAAAGAGGGCACTTTTGAATCTGTGCTAATAAACAGAATGTTTACTTCATACTATTATTATACTCCTGTTTCTGGCTGTGGTTTTTTTTTGATTCTGCTAAAATAGTCACAAGCAAATTCAATGGTGTTCTTTGAATCTAGACATGCATTTGTTTCTCAGTGTTAACTTTAATGCATGGCATCACACTTCGGTGTATTTTTATGACAGTCAGTCTGGCTGAAAAGAGAATTTGAAAGGTATTTAAAAGTCTTTTTGAAACAACCATTAGTAGGTTTGGATGGATATGGTAAGTCATACAACAGCCCAGTATTGTTGCATTGATTATGAGGCAAAAGGGAGGTTTATTATCTGTGCTTATCAGCCCACATCATATCATTCTAGCTTCCTCTCCCACTGTTTTTTGGAGGAGAAGTCCTCTGTTGACCTTGTGGTCAGACTGACATACACAGATGAGGCATTTGCCTCAATGTAATGTAAGCTAAATTTAATTCTGACAGAAGCTTCTGGTTAAATGCTCACAGCCTTTCTATGTGTTGGAAGTCTTGAGTTTTGGTATCTATTTATCTTGCAAACAGTAAATATGACATTCTGAGACACTTTGCCATATGAGGCTGAAAGTGCAACCACAAAAAGTTCTACTAACAATCAAAAATAGAAAAGACCAAAAACTTCGTCACAATATTCAAAGTTGTGTCAAAGTTTTGAACAATCACCTCTTCTTCTGCTATAAATGATAACACAGCTTTATTTGTTGCGACTACTCACCAAGGACAAAATTGATAACATACGCAGGAGGACCCATTGCCCAGATGAGACCTTGAGTAGGAGAATACACAGCCTCAGCAGTTCCCAAGATGTAACCCCCACCAACCCATGTGGCTGAAACACAAGAAAGCGGAGCAAGACAACTTAATGACAGGACTAGCACCTAGGATTAAGTACACAAACCAAGTATAAAAGGTAGGTAGATAGACAGATGGGCTGACAGACAGGTGCATATGTTTACAAATCACACAACAAATCAATCAATCAATCAAAAGTTTTACCTGTCATGGTGAAAACCCCAACTAAGACACTGATGTTGCGTCCTCCCACCATGGTAACTTCACTCTTGTTGCCAACACATGTTTTCTCTACTTTCTTGGACTTTCGAGATGCCCAGACTCCAATCACCAGGATGACGATATAAAAAACCACCACAGCCACTAATCCAGGGACACTCACTGCCATGATTGTCTGCTACAATGCAAAGCACACCAAAATAAGAAAAAAACTTTGACACAAACAAACAACAACAAAAAAAACATTTTAGAATAGAATAGTACTTAGAATGTACTAGAATGTACTTTAATTAAAGTTGTAGTCAGATATTTCGTGGTGAAACCACCCCCTAGTAAAAGAATTGTATCTTGATTTTTAAGAAGCATCACGTTAAAAAAAAAAAAAAAAAATCAGAAACCGTTTTTCAGCTAACAGTGTCCCAACATGGACTTCACAGACAACAGATAGGCACCAAAGAGTCATACCACCTTAAAACTGAACACAGGGATGTTTATCAAAGGGTTTGAAAAAAAAAAAAAAAAGACTGCCCATAACCATGGAAAAGACTACTGAGGACCTTGGAGCCATCAAGTTCCCTGGATTTTCCTGGGAATTGTCTTTGCAGCAACCTTGGTGTTGTCAGGAGACGAAAATCAAAATAAACTTTTTTTAGGCCCGACCCACTGTAATTGGCCTCAGTATTTTTCCATGGAACTAAGTGTTTCTTCTGCCAGGATGTTATCCTTTCCCCCGCAGGGTTTAAAATGCCACACTTACAGCTCTGTTAGGGAAACGACTCTTTTAATAGCTGTTTTTTAGACCACAGATCACTCCCTGGTCAGTTCATTGTAGGTTTCAAGGAAAAGGCTATGTAATCTAGTGCTAAGTGTGAGCAATGAAGTTTAGAGCCCTGTGTTTTAGTCTAAGTTAACCAGTTAGAGGTATTTGCTGAAAATAGTTATTCCAATTAAAAGATAAATGAATAAATTAGGTGCTCATTGAGGAAATGTTAGGCTTGTCTACAGGAAATAAACATGTCTTTTATGATATGTTTAACACTTGGTTGTTATTTGCTCAGTAAATACAGAGAACTGAATCAGTAATGTATTTTATGCTCTGTGACCCATGTGATTGGACCATTAAACTCAGGGCAGTGTTGTCCCTGCTTATCATGACCAGGTCAGCTTGACACGAACTCGTATATAACAATGATTATTACATAGGCTACTTATGCATCATTACATATCTTCAATAAATGTCAAAATTCCTTACCAAATGACCCATCAGCACCACATTTTACTGTCTGATAAGGTATGAGCAGCATCTTATTTCTGAGAAAGGTCGAGATGATGCTGTTAACTGGGTTCTATCTACCACAGCTTGTCCTTTCTGTGAATATACAGTGATGGCGAATGTAAACGCTCATAATTTCCTCCATTAAAACGACGTATTTAATGAAATAAGTCCTCGTAGCCACCA
The DNA here is from genome assembly GCF_033239565.1 of Halichoeres trimaculatus. Classification (NCBI taxonomy): domain Eukaryota; kingdom Metazoa; phylum Chordata; class Actinopteri; order Labriformes; family Labridae; genus Halichoeres; species Halichoeres trimaculatus. The sequence continues at coordinate 20,345,963 of NW_027437187.1, read as the reverse complement.
TATTAACGTAAAATGCTCTAAAGTCGACCTCAAAATGACTTCAAGCCCCGTTGGAGTCTGTACAGATTATTTCCTCATCAATCGGATACACAAGAACATGCACGGAATGTATAGCACATCTATTTCTGCTATAACCTCAATTGCATTCATACACAGCGCTACGATGACAACAAGACATTGCCGATTAAAAGAAACGCAGTGGCGATGAATAAAACTTAAGAGCAGTGATCCATGTGGCGTTGTTATCGATACCGTTTTTAAATATCCATTATTGAATATTGATTTTTGCGTGTTCTGTCATAAGCGCTCGTCTTTATCTTCAGACTGAAATTAGACCACAGCTACATGACCACGTTTAGCTAACTTATCCTTCACACAAGCGTTTATTGGCCCCATAAAATTGAAATAAAACACAATATTTGCACAACCATGGAAATATACTAATAAAAGACCATTTTGGTGCGATAAATGTTTTTTAGCCATTAGCCAAAAAACGGGACATTAAATGATTGACTATAAATGAGGCTTTGAGTTAGCCGACATACCTTGTGACTATTCCGCGTCCAGCCTGCACATCTGCCGCCTCCGTTAAGGATCTGTATTGTTACAGCCCCGGCCGCTCAAGTCTTCTCTATTGTTGTCCCCCTCTGAAACGTGATACCTGGAGGGGCGCGTTCAGGAACAAAAACTTTTCCTCTGTAAGAAGGTTACCGAAATACTGCAATTACTGTTGAAAACGTGTTTGAGTCCATATTGGGGTCTCTGGGAAGAACATGTAAAGCAGCTAATCACAAACGGCAAGGATGCAACTAATACCAATAAGGCAGTGACGCGTTGCTCACATTCGAAACAGCTCAGTTGGTTCAAAATCGTTGCAAAGCGTTGCACATAGTCTTGAACGCAGCTTGGACTACGGGCCTCAATAAACGACAGCGTTATCTTAGGTACAGATCAATTACCTGAAAAGGGGCACACGTGATTCGCACTTAAACGTGAAAATACAGCATCATGTTCAGTCCATAACCCCGTGTGTACATTGAAGTGCAGAAATATGATCATGGAGACACGACCAGAAATAGACCCGCATGTTGTACAATCATGAGGTCAATATGTAATGGGTTTATGTAAACCACTTACACAAGGAAGTGAATACGGCATTAAGAATATTTTCAAATATGCATTTTAATTAATAAATACAATTATTCTTATCTTTAGTTGTATTTTTAGTATACATGAAAATTAGTGATACCTGTCCCCCCAAACAACCGCTTTAATCCACGGCAAGGACTTAAGACCTGGATGACTAATTGTCAGCTGCTCAGTTCTGACAAAAATGATGTGACTCTTCTTGGCCCACAACGCCGGAGACTCTTTCCAGGAATACCTCGTGGTTAGATTAGTGTTATTACTTGTTATGATACAGCTCTACTAAGTCTTTGAAGATTTGACAGGTAGTCCAAAATACCACAGCAAAAGTACTGGCTACCAGTAAGAAGGCTCTGCACTGCTCCCCAAAAACCAGGGATAAAATTAAAGTCCTTCCACTAAACCTTCGAAGCTATGTTAAAGAGTTCATAGTAAGTGATTACCCTGCAGGAACATCCCTTGACCAAAGGCTCTACAAGTCATGTGAGGTAGAATCTTCAGTTATCAGGCCTTTTTCATTTGGAATCATTTACCAGAGTCCTGGAGGCATACTCATCTGGACTTAAAATTTTGCTTTCATACAAAGTTTATAGTTCAAGCTGGCTCAGTCTTATGCAAAGGCTTAGTTATGCTGCAGACTGCTGAGGAACAGGTACACAGAGCTCGTTCTTCCCATCTTTCTCCTGTAGGCCTATGTGTCCACTTGTCACTAACTTATCAAAATTTTAAGTACTAAGACCCATGTCAGCATTGCATTATTTTCTTTAGTTGTTAAAAAAGAAGCTTATTTTCACACTGTAACCTCAAGTTGTATACAGACCTATGCAAGTATTAACAGTAATGTAAACAGGGACTGGGAAAGAAATTCAGGCCGGGAAATGTCCAATCAGTCAGGCCACTTCCACCACCACAAGGGTTGTGTCACGTAGGATAATGGACCAAAAATTTGTTGTTTTTTTCCTTCCAAAAATATGCTTTTTACAGTACAAGTGACCCTTTGCTAAGCCCCTCCCACAAAGGGCTTCTGTCCAATCCTTGGTTAGAAACCATTAAAATGCACAGGAGGCCTGTCAAGATTTCAAAAGAATTCAATATGCCTAAGCTGTGTGCATACAGCACTTACAAGTCTAACAGTCAGTCAATATTTGAGAAGTTTTGAGGGTGGTGGGGATTTTTCTTTTTTTTTTTTTTTTTGGGGGGGGGGGCATTTCCCAAGCCCAAGATGCAAATAGAAAGATGCTGAGTGTGGATAAAGCCTAAGAACACCTGCATTTGTTCTAAAGGAAGGTGCTAACTACCACGCGCTATGTGTCAGGTAAGATAACAACAAACAAACAAAGATGTATCAATAGTAAGTTACTTCTGCTAAACCCTGAGCCATTGAAATATGTGAACAAGAAATATGTGTAACAGAAACAAGTTTTGACATACTGATATATTTTAGCATTTTGTGAATGGCTACTATAGATATAGGCAAACACAACGACAATGAAAGTTAAATTAATATTAATTTCAATTTAACAAGAATATGTCCACTTACCTCACTCTACAAGAACTCTGTTCTTAGTTGAATTGTTTTGATTTCACTTCAACTCTGCCAACATTTGCTTTGGTGATGTATCTCCTTAAAACATACTGGAGACCATTTCTGGCTACTTCTCTCTAAAGTACCTGAATAATCTGTTCAGATACTTGAAAATGACTCATTGATCTCACTAAAAAACTGCATATTTCTCATTTTAGAAGGGAAAGCTTGACAGGCATACTAACAGTAGCCAAAGGGCGTGGCTTAGAAAAGTGTCACAACTGACAAAATGAAACAAAGTTTTCTATTATAGCCAAGCAAATCAATAATATACCATTCATTTTATATCATATTTTGGCCTTTGAAGTCCTCTGCTCAGGGATGTCTGATTGTGGGTTTGTGAGAAGAACTGACCGTTTGTTAACTCACTTAAAGTAGCAGCATCATTTATTTTTAACTGTACACTGCTGGACCTGGGCGGGGGTTGATAAAACGTGTTTTTTTTTTAACACTTTGCCCCTTCCTCCTCGAGTAACCTTTTTTTCTTCACCACCTCCCTTTCATGTCCACCTTCTCTCTTATTTTATATTATTTTATAATCACTCTACTCTTTTGCTCCTCTGAGTGAGGAGGAGGTCTCCAGACCTCTCCTAAACTCCAAACCTACAACCTGTCCTCTTGATCCTATACCTACCAGCACCCTGCAGACCACCTTACCCATCATCAAACCTGCAGTCACACACATGGTCAATTCCTCCTTGGAATCTGGGGTCTGCCCCACAGCTTTTAAACAAGCTCAGGTCACCCTGCTGCTCAAGAAACCTAATCTCAACCCAGCCTAGGTTGAAAATTGGAGGCCAGTCTCTGGTGATTTTGTAGTCGAGCTTGATGGGTCTCCAAGATAACACAACTAGATGTAGATGGCACAGCAGGGGCATCACAGAAGCCTAGAGGAGTCAGGTTTTCTAACTTCAGTTCACAGTTTTCATGATCAGAAACTTCCAAGACCAGACAGATTCAGACATTTAAAGCAAAAACAGTGCAGATATAGGTGGTTCTCAAATAGTTTTATGTTGCTAATGAACAATACAGAGATGTTTTTTTTAATTTCCTCCATCATTAACACTGACCTAACAATACTAGATGAGTGTTGCGGGAAAACAGACTTAGGTGTTAACCTCATCTCAGCTGGGAAGCAAAACTTTTCAATAGGAACATATGTAGATCAAGGAACCCAAACTGAACTATTGTTATTGACCTTATTTGTTTGTTTAAATGTCATCATGAAATACACCTTGAACTTTTTACCCTTTGTGCATTCTCTTGGAAGAAAATGGAGGTGAAAAAAAGCTAACAAAAAAAAGACAACTTCCAGTCAGTTTTCTGGGGTAGTTTAAGTCTTTTTATCTTGAGTTTATTTCTTGCTTCTGTTGAGAGCATGCATTATTTTGTTTTGTCTAAACAAAAGTTTTAAATTGTTTCAGGGGAAGTTCAAAATGCATAGGAAAACAGCAAAACTATACACATAACTGATACTACAATTTGGGGTCTCTGTTCAGACTAGAACAATACAAAAGTCCCCTTCTGTGTTCCAAGGAACATATCAAATGCTTCTTTCTACAGAACCCCCTGATGTTTCACTCGCTAATGTGTATCTTGAAACCTCAGCAGCCTGGTTGGAGTCCAGCCTGAAAGGCTTGTCAATAAACAGGGAGACAAATCTGCAGCCAGCCTAATGTCCTCTATATATCAAGATGAAGTGATGTTAATGATGCAGTGTTTCGAGGCCAAGGCATATGCGTTGTGGTTATGATAGAGTTAAGGTGCCTTTGCCTGTGTGAGCACCTGATTGTTGGCCTCTGACTGTGGGTGGGTGGGAAGTAAAAGTTCTTTCCCTGCAGGGTCAGAGGTGCACAGTATCCAGTGGTTGGTGTCCTTTTCCGCTTTGTGAGAGTCCAAGAAGGTGTGAGCTGTTACCACATACTCTTTGCTGAATATGGTCCTGCAGAGTAACAACTGTTATTTATAATTTGCCAGAAGTTATGACAGGCACTTTTTTACACAACTTTTAAAAAGCTGGATCAAGACAGCAGAGGTGTATCTGAAGATTAATTCCTGCTGTGTTTTAACAGAATACCAATCATTTTTATGAAGATATCACAGGGTTTTATAGTGTGAGTAAGTCTGCTGTGGAAATAGTGTTAACTTTTTACCCCAAAGAGGAAGAGTGAATTTTCATGTCACCGTGACCAGACTCTGTCTTATCAGTTTGCACATTTTGGTACTGTGCTTTAACTCTGAATATTTAACAGACCCCCAAGTTTAATTCACATGAAACAAATAAGAACTACCTTGATACTCCATTAAACCTAACATGATACCTTGTTAAAGTTGGGTAATGTCAAAGTGTAACATTAAAAAATACCTGATGACTTGATCACCAAGAGCAGCGAGAGCCTGGTTTGTCTTGTAGTGTATAACCAGCACCTTCACATTAGCCTGTAGCAAAAAAAATTAATAAAGCAATGAATATGTTAATGTGTAAAGGAAAGAGTGCTGATGTTGCAACAGGTAGAATAAAAGATTAATTGCAGACTTACAGGAACAGGCTGACCGTCATTTTCAAGCCTCTCCTGGGGGTCAAAGTGCAGTATCTTCCACCATGAGAGAAAAGAACAGTCTTCATCCAAGTTGACTTCTTGTAGATGGGAGTTCTTTGCACACTTAGAGGAAATCACATAATGTCACATTAAAAACAGCTAAAATTCCAGGGAAGCGGCTGATGACATTGCTTCATTAAGTAATGCCCTTCACATTTTCATTCTACTGTAGAGGACATCCAATCCAACTTAAAGGTTGTTAGTAAAATATATACTCCTTGATGATCTGAATTAATAATTCAAGACAAAACTTGGGCTACCTTTTGAAAACTTTTCCAGTCACTTGTAAGATAAAGCTGGGGAAGGAAGAGAAAACACAGAGTTACATCTACATGTACACAAAACATTTGCTATTATAAACACAATAAACAGACTGTGAGCACAGTTTGTTGTCATAAATGTGAAAAAGAAGAGTCAGAACAGATCTGTTCAAAACACTTTTACATTATTTGTGCTGCATGGAGGGCAATTCCATCTTTTTGGTTTGCACATTCATGATGGTTTGAGACTGAGATGGATTTAAGAATGGTCCAAACAAAAATGTCTAAAACATTTTTCTTTGCATAACCACATCTTATGATACACCCATACTGCAGTACTGAAGTTTCTAACGCTAAAACTATGAAAACAATTGATTCTGGTACATTCCTTCTTATTTCACAGATTTCTATCTTTGTTTGAAGAGCAAATTAAGGTATGTTTGCTTGTGCTTGAGTGTGTTGGTACACCTACCCCTCTGGCAGAGCTTAATGTTGTTTTTAGGGCAAACCTTTGCTCATAGTGTAGAGTAGATCCTTCAGGACTGCCATCCACACTGTAATCATGTGAAATATTGCAGGTGACTGAGTATTGAAAAGGTGGTGGTGGTGGTGGGGGTTCATTTGTCTTTTTTTTGTTTGTGTGTTTACCTTTCAATGACAAAAGCAGTGCGTGTGCAAGCCTGAATGTCCCTTCCTGCACTGACACCACATGGAGCTTTAATACCAAGAGGAGTTTTGATGAGACTATTCAAGTCTGCGTTGATGCTGATGGCACTGCACTCCCTGTTTTCTCCTCCAAGATTCACCAACATCACAACATCCCCAAAATGCAATCTTCCATCCGTTGTCCCAGTTAGATTCACCTACACCATACATAACAATACATAATTGTGACCATTATTAACATCTCTATCATAAATATTCTGTTGCTATTCATGGTGGTCTCAATCAGCTTAAACTTTATTTTACCGGTCTCAACAAGTTCTGTTTGAAGAAGTCCTCTTTCTGGAAGGCAAGCTCACCCCTCTCCTTTTCCTCCTGGTACTCTTTCATTTCATCCTAAAAAAGGAAAATAGAAGCATTTGTCCCCACCTTGAAAACCCCAATCATGAGAGAACTGAAAGGCCATTTTATTTAATTCCACCCATTATTTTAGCATCTTAAGCTTCTATTGCTGTGAATATCAACACATTTCTGCTACTGTATGGGTTAGTTCAAACTAAAGATGTGCCTAAGTCTTCATAAAATACTCTGATTGCTAAGAGCATATGGCCTTTTGATAGATTAAGAGCATTGGGAAAGAAATAATAGCTGGCTCTGTTGTTTTATTATATTTACATAAATAGTCAGTATCCGAACTTACCTTTTGCAATAGGATGACCACTGAGACCTACTTCACACTTCTAATAGACAATGTAGGTTTTTGTGCTTGTACTTTGGTTAAATGGGAACAGTGACCCCATATACAACACACCAAAACAGTTTGGTCATCATTTCATAGTGCAGATTGTTAACCGAAGAAGTCCATTGTGGGAAAAAAAAATGAGAGAGCAGATCATTCATGCCACCAACACACCGAGAAAGTCGTTGAAACAGCAATTAAAAGAGTTTGGAAAAAAAAAGCGAGATCATAAATTTGAGTTTTTGTATTGGAAACAAACCTCTCTTAAGCGCAGGTCTTCCAACCAGTTTCCCGTTTTCACACCTGAGCGATACGTCATCACGTCGGATATTTTGGTAATAATATATCTTTAAGAAGCGATCACATGTAGATTGTATGTTGCAACGATGTTCGTGTTTGGTGTGTTAAATATTACGCAGGAAAAGTTTGGGTTTTAGTTTCTATGACAACAGAAAGTGACGAGTAACGGAAGTCTCGTGTTCCGTCAGTTCCATAGACTGTGGTCAGTCCTCGCCAACCGTCGCGAGAGGGCGTGCATCTACAGGAGTGTGTTTCTGATACACTGCATACTGAAGACTGAAGCATGCTGCGGATCTAGGGCCGGTTGTCTGGGATCGCAATTCCAAGTTGTTTACGATAGCTCCACCTAGTGCATCGGATCTCTGTAGACTGCATTTGTAAAGTGTCGCGTAACGTCGTGCCAACACAAGGGCCTGAAGACATGCTATGAGGTTCTCAAACTGCATAAGAAACCGACAATTGTACGATTTTCAAAAAATGAAACACTTACAGTAAGTCACTGTGTGGAAAAACATTCATTTCCTTCTGTTGATGTGCTCTTGCATGAACTTGTCGCACCAAACACACAGAGGCACAGTCCCACACAGGGTGGATCTACGTGTCCTCTATGAATTCATGATTATTATAATAAACTTACAGAATGCAGAGAAAAAGACACAAGACATTTTTTATGAAGTCAACAGGGCAAGTTGTCAACAGTTCTGAATATTGTGAAATTCAAAAACCATGTCATTCAAATCAGTTGAAGAAAATCCTTCACTTTTGCCTGTTTTCTGCCTTGCCTTTACTTATTGAGAATTATTATCCTTAAAACATCCTTCTAAACTAAATCTGTCTATAGTTCTGTTGTCAGTTTTGTTTTCTTCGTGTCAATGACCATTTGCACGGTCTCTTGCTCCAGAGCCATTTTTATGACTCAGTTTGTGATTCCTCTCCTCAGGTGAGTCACAGTCATCCTCATCTTCGTCACTTCTGTCATCACCCTCCAGCTGTGTGATGAAGTGGAGCCACAGGAGAAAGGTAGGAGATCAGTATGAAGCCATAAAAAGAAGAAAAAAAAGGCATGTGAGATGATGAATTTGCACAGTTTCTATTTGATCTCTATGCTTTAAAAGACATTAAACACACCTTGCTGAAGAGAGACTTGTAAAGCATTCTTAATATTAGAACAGCCCAGTAGATGTGGAGTAACTGCAGAACACACAGCATCACATTGAAGAAGTAGTAACCAAAGAAGGGGGGGAACAACTCCAGTGGGTAAACCCAAGTACAGTGGATCAGCCTGTTGAGATACAAAGAAAAACATTTTTAAACTGAGGGTTTCTTTTGCATAATGCTGCATTTTGCCTTTTTGCACACTCACCAGAAAGGAAAAATGACAAGTCTTGTTAAGAGAAAAAGAGCTGTGAACACCACAAACACTACATTCGCAGTCTGGTTCCACTTGGCGTAGTTTATTACTTTGGCACCCTGAGGGGAAAAAAAAGGATACGCTTTAGATCTTAGTTTGAATGAATAGTTTCATGTGCTGCTTTAAAGTTAATGCAGGTTAATGCATGCTGTCCTTTTATATTTGGTTTAAATCATGTAATTATTTCCAATTTTTACACAGGATTCACCAAACAACAAAAAATAAACTCATTTAAATGTTAATGTTTATCATCTAAATTAGTTTGAACAAGTTTTTAGTTTTAATAAAAGCTAATGTTGTTTATGCTCAGTTGTGATCCTAAAAGCCATTTCCAGATCTGGATAAGATTTTTAACACATTTCTAGAGACTTCTTGGAAAAATATTGTCATAAATAAAAATTATGGCTTGACCTTGAACTACTTTAATGGTTTCATCACTCTTTACATTCAATTCAGTGTTTAGCGTTAGCAGAACAGAACAAAACAATCAGACATCTTGGAAGCTGCTGTAACTCTTTGTTTAAAATATAACAAATTCTCAGTCTTATATGCTCTCACATAAGAAATATGTATTCAAAAGAGTATGTCTGATCCTTTGAGTTAGTTAGAGTTAGTCCGATGCTGTAGTGCTGTGATGGGGCAAAATCATTGTCATCTTATAACTAGTCTACAGAACTGTAACATATCTCCCAGTGCACCATCTGTCACCTCCAGTAGTATGTCAGCAGAGTCATGGACCACCATCACGAGGGTACCGATACGGATGTAGTTTGAAATCCAGGAGAAGCTCAGAAGGGTCAGGGTGGCTATGTGATGAATCACCTGCTCTTTAAAGTCCTACATAGAAACAGCAGGTAAAGATCAAAGATATTTGTTTTTTGCTGTGATATGATATGGGATAGGGTATGAATGATAATAAAATAACACATAAAAGTACGGGCTAATATCAGGATGCTTACCTTCCGTTTTACATCAATTGTGAGGCTGAAGAGAAGAGAAAGGTAAAAGCCCATTTCCAGGAGGTAATACCAGTATTGAGATGGCAACATGGACTGCATGGATATGAAATAAGATGAGATAGGATATCGTGCACCAGAATTTCCTTAATCCCAAATGAATGACAGACTGCTCTTTATCACATAACATAATATGAGTAGGAGCTATACACTCTGATATAGTAGAAGACATGCTCATACAAACAGTAAAAAGTCTTACCTGTTTTGGAAAGCCAGCCCAAACCTCCCTTAGATTGTACAGCCAGGGTTTCTGCAGCCAACAAAAACAGAGAAGAAAGGAGTGTGAGGAGGGGATGGCCTTGAAAAAAATGTGTAAAAAAAAAAAAAAACACAAGCTCATGCAAAGATGCCTGCCTGAGAGTGAGAAAATGCTAAAGCACATACTGTACACAGTGAAATCTGAGAAATACATCCTCATGGGGAGAGAGACAAAACAAGGCAGGAGAAATATCCCACAGCAGCAAAGTAAACAGTTTATACAATGGGAAAATGTCCAGCACAAAAACTGAACCCAGTTATAGTAACAGTTCCTGTCATAATATGAATTCAAATACTTACATCATAGAGAGCCACCACTCCGTAGACAAATGCAAAAAAATAAAACACACATCGCCAGCTGTTGGCAGACATAAAACAAGAATGCCATATTTAGACTTGTACACTTGTGCTCTCACATCATTATCCCATCACACATGCACAACACACACCTGGCCTCACAGAACCTCTTGCGAAGCCCTGGACGCTCCTGGTTCCTCCTCCTCCTGAACCAAATGTGAACTTTGCTTTCTGGCAGACTGGTCTTCTTACACAGAGACCTCACATCTGCCTGAGACATGGGAAACTATCATGTAAAGACACTCTGTTTACAGTCTCCACACTGCAACTCAGTCATGAAGCATGTGTAATTTCCCCCTGGCATCAATAAAATATTTCTGATTCTGATACTGATTCTGATTAGTGCCAAGTTTCTAATGTGTCATCTTGTTAAAAAAAAAGAAGAGCAATTTGATTACTGTGCCTGTGATATGAGCGATAAACTGCAAGATCTTGCTTTTTTTCATTTATGATCATTACAGAGTACTGCAGTGAAGAACTAGAAAAAAAACCTCAAACGAATGAAAAAGAGCAGAAAGAAGAAAACATCTTCATCTTAAATCTTCTCTGACAAAATATTAAATTAACACACAATAACATAATATTAACAAATAACTATTTTTGCTTGATCTATATTGTCTTGTTTCTTTGTGTTTGTTTAACATACTGGTTTTGATAATTTTTTGAAGATAGAATTATTTGGCTTCTTTGGAGTCTCTACCCAGGCTATTTCATAAACTGACACCTTTAACTGGTGTTTTATCTTAGCCTTTGTAACAAAGTTGCATAAACAAATGGACAAAAAATTCATCAGCATAACTGAGGGTCACTATGGTTTCTGCATGTAAACAAAAAAAAACCCCCGTTTTTTTTCCTGAAATGCTCCTTTAAACATACCTGTGATGGAGCCCGTGTTCTGCAGCAGAAGAAATTTTCTAGCACATGGTTTGGTTCAGCTTTGAGACGTACTCTGTCATTGATTCCCCAAGCATTAGCTAGTGGAGTGGCCAGGTACCTACAACAACAAATGTTATATGAAATGTGCGTGAGCGTTTCACTACACATGACAGGAGTGCCCTGGCTCATGGCTTCAGTCAGCTTGTGCAACATAATCCCTGAATTCTGAAACCAGACGTTGCTAATCTCCTTGAGACACGGGCACATTTACTCAGAGGCTGCATGTTCTCACCTCTCAAACAGGTATCTGACGAAGAGGAGGCAGAAAGCACAGGGCAGTACGGCGTAAAGATGGGAGGCTTTGGCGTAGACGCGATCTTCACTGTCCTCCAGATCAGACCAGGAGACATTCTTTGGAAGCCACAGACGCTCCCACCACAGCCAGTCACCGACTGTCTGCAACATGCTGCTGGGACACAGGGTAAACCTATGGAAAAACAATATATTACTAACATCAAGAAAAGCTTTGAGTGTTATAATCAGGTTTCAAAACCATGTCATGAGTAGCAGCGCATAACTTTAAAATTCTATGATCAACAAGTGGAATCATTATTTGAGTTTTAACAAAGATCTGATTTGATTGGAGAGACCGTAAAATTCTGTACTTAAAAAAATCATCCTATATGTAGATTTAGTGGGTAAAAAAATCTGTAAACTAAAAATATATTAGATGTTAAAAATTAAATAAATAAGTCATGGTAACAACAGAAAACATCCAGTTTAGTTCAACTGCAGCCACACCTGTCAAAGCAAAAAGTGAGAGGAAAATTACACATAGTGGCATAAAACTATGGCCAATACTGCTCCTGATCTTATTTTATCTTCTCTAGTGCCACGGTCTAGACATGATTTATCACCACCTCTCACTGGTCTCTTGCTAGCACAAAAACTTGGTGTGTATGCTGTTATGAAGGAAGTAATTTAGAGGTGTAGAAGAATACATATCAAAGGGCAAGACAGATAAAAGGGGTGAGGAGCAAGATTAGAGAGAAGTAAAGTCCTTCCCTTAGTGGACTCTGCCCACAACAGTGTAGATAAAAACATTTTGAGCAGGTAGAAAACAACCTTACAAATGTGTTCTCAAAGCTCTATAAAGAAATTAAGGAACATTTTAATCTAGTGGGGATTTTTTTCTTGATATCAGTGTACCCTTGTAGTACAATGCTAGTTAAGGCATGGGAAAGATGAGCATACGTACCTGCGGGCAGTGTCCTCCTGACAAGTTCCAACAGACAAAAAAGAGGAGTGGGGACAGATATGTGTGTGTGTGTGTGTGTGTGTGTGTGTGTGTGTGTGTGTGTGTGTGTGTGTGTGTGTGTGTGTGTGTGTGTGTGTGTGTGTGTGTGTGTGTGTGTGTGTGTGTGTGTGTGTGTGTGTGTGTGTGTGACAAATGTCCAATGAAAGTCCTCAAAAGCTGACATACCTGAAAATCTCAAGTTTCATGCCTACGGATGTCTGAGTATTTGCATTTGTAGTCTTTGGACGCAAGTCAGTTAGAAAAAAACTATCAATAGTGAACATCCTCACATACACACACCAAACACAGTCACATACTCACCTTCAGTTTGCTAAATGTAAGTTTGTGTTTTCCAGGAATCTGTGAGAGAAGCCTATCTGACACCTAAACAGCTCACGTTCTACACTTATCCATATTGGACAACAGCCCTGACGGATCCTGTGTTAACTCTCCCAGCTATTGTGGAGCCATTCTTCAAAGGTCGCATTAAAAGTTTAAATAAGGTAGACAAATATTGACTCACGCGCCTCATTTGTATGCGAGGCGACAGGCTTCAATAAGCATGTTGGTTTTGGAGCATGTGTGTGTGGTCGCTCACCTGGTTAGAAAGAATAGGATCCTTCCCTCCCACTCTGTCTGCTCGTGTGATCACACACCCTGTTAGCTGCAGTGAGTCCTTTAGGGAAAGGTTAGCCCAGCTCTGGAGAAGCACTCACACACTGTTGTATTTGCTGTTGTTAAAAAAAAAATAAGTAAACTGGAGCAGTCATTAGAGTGAGCAATTGTTTGCATGTACCCTCACCTGCAAGAATTCCCTTGGAATGCCGGGAAGCCCCCACAAAGGCCCCATTCAGTGGTGGGGCAAGGGGGAGGAGGAGCCAGGGCAGGTTATGGACAGGGGAAAAAAAAAAGGGAACTGTTCCGTGTAAAAAAGAGAAGGAGAGTGAATTATTGCTCTGTATTAACTGCTGCCCTGGTTAATAACAAACAGAATAAGAGAAACCAAATGATTGTAGTTACAATTAACTATTTCACTCTTCCTTAACTTGTGCGACAAATATTAAGGTAAAAAAAAGAAAATGTTTCCAGCACTTTGACCGGAGAATTAGGCAAACATCGGGATCATGGGGATACAATATCGAAAACAAAACTTATCAAAGAGCATCCAAATTCAAAGGCAGAGCTCAGAAGAGTTCCTTATTTACACCATTAGGGGGCTACAAAGACCGTACGATTCATTCAGACCCACAGTTTAACAGGGACACAATCAATATTGCTGGTTTCAGGTTTATGGCTTTCCTTAGCTTGGCATCTCTGAAAATGAAGATGTTTTATTCATGATTTTATTTTGATTATTTTGATTATATTGAGTACCTGTAACACACATATATCCAGTGTCACAGACCAACACCCTGCAATTCAGCATGAAACCCCCCATAAACGCGAGATTTTATAAAGAAAAGCAGTCGTCAAAAATATGTCCTTTTATTATATTTTTACATTTTTTTATATATCAAAATCACTACAAGCATTTCTGTTGATACTAGCTGTGCTGTTCAGCTTCCTCTGGTCTACAAGGCAGCACTGCTACATGTGTGGATCTGAAAACAACAGTAAAGCAGCAGCTAATGAGCTTTTTGCAGAGACAAACCAAGAAAAAAAAGCAACCAAAAAAAAAAAAAGCAGTTCCAGTTATGTCCCCGGGCAATGATGGATAGTTCCAGAGATGGATTTCATTTTCAATCAGTCCTGAATTAGAGTGGAATTAACAACTCTGTGGAGACAAGGAGGATACAAGGACGTCCTGTTGATCCCAGTGGTCACACCTCAAGACCTCAGGTCTTATGGTCGCAGATACAAATGACAGACGGAGGGGGTGAGGTCCCAGGGACAGACAGGAGAGGCTAATCTGGACAGTTAACCCCTTCCTTCTGCCACCCTCTGTCTCTTTCCCCTGCCCTCCAGTTCCCCTCATAACAGCGTGTCTCGCTTTAGTTCACTGGGGGAAGGGGGCACGCGGTCTTCCAGCTTTGCAAAGCTGGTGGAATGGCTTGGCTTGGCTTGGTGCTCCTCTGGACCGGGGGCTCTTTGTCGTGCAGGTAGGGTGGAGCACCGAGCTTTGCCCCTTGAGCGAGGCTGCTGAGGTGGAGGACCTTTCAACACAAAAAGTTCACTGGGAGCAGTGGGCTGCTGGGCTGCTGGGTCCTGTGTGGGCTTTGGAGATGAAGGGGACACCGGTGTTTGTGGAGGAGAAAATGGGTTGGATGAGGCTGACGATGTGGAGCTGAGAGGAACAAGAGGAGTTAGTGTGGTCGCCTGCTGGAACCTGGTGAGGCTGGTGGAGTGGCTCGGCCGTGGCAGGCTGTAACAAGCTTCAGCCCCTCTGTGGCGGGAAGGCAGGGTGGAGCATCGGGTCTTTGCCCTTGAGCCAGGCTCTCTGGGAGGAGGGGGCGCAATTAGTGAGAAGGGTTTAGGGTCAACACTTGATGTTGTAAGTTCTGCCCTTGAGTCTTTCAGACTCTGGGTTGAGCCTCTGATAGATGATGGATGTGATGGAGGCTCCTGGTCTTTCTGAATTTCCTGTTTGGAGGCTGAGCGAGGGAGCTCTGCATCTGTCGCTGGGCTCAGTGAGGATTCTTGATCTTTAAAATGAGGAAAAAACATCATGTTAAGACAGGACTGGGAATTTAAAAAAAACAGGACAAATTCAACAAATGTTGTGAAAAAATATCTGTAAAGACATAAATGTGAGGTGAACATCAGATAAATTAAATTTCATCCTCTTACCGAACAGGCCCAGCTCGCTCATGAGGGAGTCCAAATCCATGCTGGATTTCTTATTCTCAGCTGCCTCTACTTGAACTTCTTTTTCTTCTTCTTTTCTGTCTTCCTTTTCCTCTTCTTTTCCTTCCTCCTCTCCTTTCTCTTGCTTCTCCTCTTCCTTTTCATCCTCTTCTTTTACCTCACCATCATTCTCCTTTTGTTCACCCTCTACCTCTACAACCTCATCTCCTCCATCACCCTCTTGCTCTTCTTGTCTGTTTTCTTCACTATCTTCTGCTGTCTTCTCGACCTCTGGATCGCTGTCTCTAGTCCTCCTGAGTGCATCCATACTAGTCTCCACATCTTCCTCCTCTTCCTCTTCCTCTTTCTTTTGCTGCTCCTCTTGTTCCTCTGGTGGTGCTTCCACCAAAATGTCTATAGTGCTGGGGAAGCACGGGGCAGAGTGTCTTGGGGAGTTGAATTTGGCACGTGTTTCCTGGTCTTGATTGAGGAGAAACTCCATCAGCATCATGTTGTCTTTTTTCAGTTGTTCCCTCAGGGATCGTGGTACGTCTGGGATCATCCAGGCAACAACCATGCTGAGGAACATAGCGAGGTTCTGCAGGGAAAAACAGGCATTTGTAATTTCCACCTGAAAGTATGTATTGACTCAATCTGCTTTTAATACAGAACAAACTGTATTTTAAATTCAAAAGACATCCAGTCTAGGAGCTTAACTAATTTAACAACCTTCTGGTCCATAGACTGTAATCTACAAGAATACACAGACCCAGGATTGGGTCAATATCAACCTCATCAAGAGTGTGAGGCCAAGTGTCACTGATTCACATCAGTATCATGGTTCTCCTTCGTCTGTGCCACCATTACATTCACATACAGTCAGTATTTCTGCAAAACCAAACTCAGACACTGTGGGTTTCAGACTTTTAGTGCCATTATAATCCCTGACCTTATTACATAAAAATAATCCCAATATGTTCCACAGAGTGAGGTATACAGATTTTATATTTGGGATAAAGAAAGCACTGTCGTTAGATCAAGATTTTGCATCAGCAGATAATCTGCGTTGAAATGTAACAGAACGGGCGACAGGCTGGGTTAGTGTCTCCCTACATGTCTGTTAAATTAAATTAATATGATGGCAATAAGGACAAGGGTGAGGAAAAGGTAAAACAGCATTTTGAAAATTATTGGTCCCTGACACTCGATCTCTCAAAGAGACAGGGAAAAAAAAGCTGTGTGCACCCGCTATCAAAGAAATCATTATATCAAGTGAGTCTGATGGGAGAGTTTGTAAATCTGACGTCTTTTCAGTCTGACTCTAACACAACTTTATTTAAAGATGTGTTTTTACCTGAAAGAATATCACAAAAGCCAGTTTTGCTGCCAGCATGGACCAGTACTCTTTGGAGTAGCTGTATGGTTCTGGGCTCCAAGGTGGGTCTCTGAAGTCCTTGTATCTGACAACACATTAAGAGTATTAGAGGGGAGGAAGTCAGATCACATGAGTAAACATTACTACAGCATGCTTCCTAGAAAGATTAGACTCAGTAAAATCCCTACTATAAATGACACATTTGACAGTTTCTGAAACTCCAGACAAGTTTTGTATTTAGGTAAAGTCAGAGTTAAGCTGCAAGGCTGAAGGGTTTAAAGGAAAATCCAGGTATGTCAAGGTTAAGAGAGTCACTCTGACCTGCACATGGAGATGTCAGTGGGTGGCGCCGTGCCTGGTGGGAAGTTGCTGACATTGAAGTAGGACAGCGAATGCTCTGTGTAGCCATTCATAGTACCATTTACACTGTACATGTACTGGTAAACCATTCGTGGAACAAACTCTGACGTGAAGGAGATCACAAATGCCTGAGAAGACATAAATAGTGGAGTAAGGAAGTGTAAACTGATTCTTGGAACCGATTACTGCTGGAGCTTCAAATTGTGTTAAACTGTCCATACAGGAGAATTGATTAAAAAAAAATGGTCTAATACATTATCTCTCTCATTCTCAAATAACAATTATCCTCATAATTTTCACATTTGCCATCCACAGAATTTTCTTAAAACTTAGCAACTTATTTCAGGCAAAGTCTCACTTTTTCATTTATTGTAAAAAGTGGAAGCTTGTTTGCCTCATCTCTTTATTTCTTATCTTATATTATAAAAATATTTATTTCTCTTATCATCAGGCTAGCTCTCAAAATGTCTTAAGGCTTTAAAAAACATTGTGTTGACAAGACCCAGGGGGAAAAATGTGATTTCTTTTGCATTTGTTTTATTTTTTGAAATAGTGTTTGTATCTTTCCTCTTACCATCTCTTTCTGTTTATGGCACCAAATTACTTTCTGGAGAAGCAGCATTTGACTCTCCAGTGAAACACATTTCCAATTTTGGTCTGAGAGGCAGAAATTCTTCTTGTTTTTTAACAGTTGACTTAAATCTTTTTGTTTTCATTGATGTAGGCTTCAAACAGTCTATGACAATGGTGCTTTAGTCTAAAAATTCTACATCACTTTTGTGGACCAGCTGCTGACATGGCTCTGTCACATTCCTTTTTTTAATCTATTTTTTACTGGTTTTTAACTAAATACACGGCATGTACAAAACCCCTGTAGAAAGGGGTTACATTGCTTTTGGTACTCTTATTCTATCTTTTTTCAGTGCTCTTCTGAAAGTTGCTAGTGGTGTTGTGAGCTCCTATTACAACTGTTAAATTAATGAAATGAGCAATATCAATAACTTATTTTTATTACTGATTGGCTTTATCTTGTTTTTAAGAAATGAAATGAAAAATACTTTATTTATCCCAAAGGGAAATTCAGGATTATTATTCGCTTTATTATTTCCTTTTATTTAACTGATTTTATGGTAGGCATCAGATTTTAACTTACGTATTATATAGAACTGATTCTTACATATTGCTGTTAACTATTCTCTCTTTTTTGAAGATCTGGGGCACTATAAATGTAGAATTGTTGTAAAGAGTAATACATAGGTAACATTGCATGGCTTAACCTAGATTAATATTGTACCTGCAGTTAGACATAGACTTAAAGCAATCTTTGAGATTTCTGCACAACAACTACTTACTAACTGTAAAGGTAGTTGACAATTAAGAGTCAAAGGAAAGACTGATCACTGACGGTTTGCAAACGCAAACATGAAATCATTGATGTAACCATGTAATGAGGAATCACTTTATGAATTTTTGTAATGAAGGGAATTAATTCAGACTCCAGCAATGCACACAGTGGATTATGAAGTAAATAAATGAAAAAAATGGTGACAATTTTTTTTGATTATTTACAAAAAAATCTAAATTTGAGCATCCTGTTAAAATGAAACAATGAATAAAACTTTATTGCTATAACTCCATGGTGTAAAATTGGTAAAATCTCAAATCCTTTTCATCAAGTTCACTTCAGAAGTCACATTAGACACAACAGACAAACAGACACACTCACTCACACACTTACATTGGTAATAACAGAGAACTTGCTGATTCCACAAAGAATGTTGTACCAAATCCCTGGAGAGAGCATGTGCATGCAGAGAGACAAAGAAGGACAAGGAGGAGTGTCCATCAACGTGTATGTTTGTGTAAAGGTTAGGGAAAGACGGACAAACATAAAGACAAAGAGACAAAGATACAGGGATAGAGCAGTGAGAAAGGAAAAAAAAGTAACACATTTCAGGTAGATTATTCCACATTCACACAGACTGACAAAGCAAACATGCTCATGGGGGGTCTGTACCTATGTCTTTACATCTCACTGCGTCCGGCCGTCGGATCTCAGTGACAAACTTTGCGGCATCCAGACGAATCTCAATGACATTGTTGAGCAGAGCAAAGGCTGGTGCCAGAGGTAAGGAGGCCACGAACAGGGTCACAAACCCGTACTGGATCACTGTGAATGTACACACATGGATGCAGGGCCCGATGATGAAAACAGAAAATGTATGATTGCCATTTTGAGAACTGGAGCAGGAAACTCACTCATCTCCATGTACTCTGGGGTCACGCCTTCAAATGGTTCAAGGATGAAGTCCTTGTCAAATTGTTGCTTTGGCCTCTTCTCCTCTTCATCATCTTCCTCTGCTTCTCTGTTCTTACCCTTTTTTTCCTGCATTGTTCTGTACATCTTTTTTAGCTTGCTGCAAAGAACAGTTGGAAGCGTTAGAGCAAAGACAGCATGGGCTTGACATGTTGTAAACGGAATATGAATTACCACACTCACGGTATGAGAACTTCAAACACATTGTTTTGGATGAGCTGCTTTCCCAGCATGATCATGCTGAGCTGGATGCACAGCTCAACGAGGCAGCCTGGAGGAGCACACTGAAAATACAGAAAAACACAGATACACATTAACTGAACATCAACAAACACATAAAAATAACAACAAATAAGTGTGGCTCCAACTACCTCCTCCATGCGATAGTCCCCAAAGACGTAAACGTAATCACCGGGCCTCCCAGCAAACCTGCAAGAAGAGAGGCACAGAGACGTATGATGAAGACAGGGATGGGAATTAAGTGTTGCAATACTTCAGAAACAAACACACACCTGCCCTTGAAGAAGGCCACATAGAAAATAGGTGCAAAGGCGTTCATGGATTTTAGAAAGAAAGACTTGAAGATTAACTTCTCTTCAAACTCTTCTTGTGTCTTTGGAAGCTCTGTTAGACACATAACACAGAGATGGTCAATACAACAGTTTACACAGACCTGGTCATGTTTAAGTCAAACGCTAAAACCACTGCATTCTAACAATGTAAAAAAAAAATGTTATCATCTTCCAAAATGTTGCTATTAATCATCTTAATTTAGACATTTAATCAACTTCAGCAAGCCAGAAAGTTCCCTCATTAAATGCTGATTTGAATACAATACCCAGCTCAGTCAGCCACACCGCGATGGCTCCATAAACCTCCTCCAACACCAAAACGACCAGCATGTTCAGGATGATGCCTGTGGTGGTAACGGTCATCCGCACACTGGCCTTGGCATCATGATCAGGGTTCATGGACCACACGGTTAACATGCAGATCCGATAAACTGCCACCCCAAACACTGCCGAGAAGGTTATGAAGACCTGGAGGATACACAGAAATATCAGAGTTGGATGAAAAAGAATATTTGTTTTCTTTGATGACAATACTTCAGGGGAAAGGCATGTTTTTTTTATTGGGAGCTTTTCTTTTCTTTTCTTTAAAATAAAATGTGAAAAAAAAGCTTTCTATATCTCATTATATACTTGTTTTAATGTAATGATCAGTGTGAACAGATTACCAGTAGGAGTAGGGTGGACACATTGATGAGGAAACCTGACAGGTGATCTTCAATATCCAAAGACTCTGGTTCTCGCTGTCAAGAAAAAATATGCTCATTACTTTGGTTCACATAAAATAAATAAACATCCTTAAAGTCTTTGATATGTCCACAGTGAGTAATTTGTAGCAATGCTGAGCACACGTTTTGCCCACACGTTATGTTTACTGTCTGGCAGGTTTATGTGTGCTGTCTGAAGGAACTGAATTCCCCTCCCCTTCTTCCTCTCTCCTCCCTTTTCTCTCTCCATCCGTAATCTGAGCTAATCTGAGGCAGGTAAGCAGCTTTGGACTCAACCACCCTCTGGAGGTGAGAGGGGTTTCTTCCTTATGCAGCAACATCAACTCAGACAGATTGAGAATTTATACTGCTATAATAATTGATCATTCTGTTGTTTAATGCAAAATTGTTTGTGAAACTTAGAAAAAAAAAGATTTAATTCCAGTTCAATCTATTGTTACTTTGCCATGAATTAAACAAAATCACTGACAGGTGGTCATATTTTTGATGCAACAAAAGTTGTTTACTCTCACGTAGTTTAGTGTAATCGTAGAGGAGAGATCCGTCTTACCATCTGTTTATAAATAAGTTTAAATCCCCCACCAAACCCAACCCCCCTCCCACCCTGCAACCCTGCCCTGATGATGCCCGATCACAATAGGCAGCGGTACCTGGGAAGACAGCATCTGGTCTGTTTCTCCATCCACACCACTGACAGCTTGGGTCGACTGAAACATCAAGTCAGGGAAAAGTTGTCACTTCAAATATGTGAGCAGTTTGTGCTTTTTGGATGTGTTTGAAACACACACACACACACACACACACACACACACACACACACACACACACACACACACACACACACACACACACACACACACACACACACACACACCAAACACACAATACCTTTTTCTTAAATTTTGCTCTCATCTTGGCTTTTTTCTCATTTAGAGCCTCTTCGTATTCAGGCCTCAGCTCCTCCTGCAGCACACACATGTAAGTGTTACAAACACAACAGGTAAATAAACACATACATAAACACAAAAAAAAACGTTATATCTGATCAAATTTGTTTTGGCAAATCCTCAGCTTGTAAGATGTGAATCGCTACTTCCCAGAAACTACAGTCTGCAATAAAAGCTGTGTAATTTCAGAAAAATTTGATGGACTTTTAGATTATTTAGTGTTTTGTGAGAAAGTAAGAGAGTTCGCACCACTAGCTCTTTGAAGACTACAGCCTGTAAGGTTTTGTTTATGTCGCAAAGCTATTCAGCAAAAATGTAAAAATAAGAAGTTGATCTCAAATACCGACGGACCACACTATTCATCACCTTGTAAACAGTGTTCTCGTGGACAGCTGTAAAAATTGTTTTATTGTTGTTCATAATTCAAAGTTTAAAATGAAGCAAATTGTGTAGAGTGCTGTTAAAACTGTTTGGAAAATTGGATCAGCTTGGAAATTATGTAGCATTGAATTCACATTTCTATTTTACATTTTTACTTTTTTTTAGTAAACAATCCTAAATATTTTACAAATATCCATGTGAAAATTTACAGTGTTTCAAATCAGAGGTGAGTCCATGTAAAGGGGAAGGAAACGTGCCCACCTGTAGTCGTTCCTAAGAGCAGCAGATAGAGACAGAGACAGAGACAGAGGTCAAAATCAAGAGACAGGCTGGCAGTGTTATGCTGTGAGCCTGCTGCATCATCTGAACCAGCAAACGTGGTGCGTTAAGAACACACCAATCCCATTACAGCCCTTCACAAGGCAAAGAGTGGTGTTAATACATGAGTGGTCATACACATTCTGTTTGTGTGTGTTGGGGGGGGTGTCCTTTGAGTATTCTGATAATCTGCAAATCTGCAAGGTAAACCTTGACCTCTGACTGTCGTCACTGTAGACCCAGGCAAGAATAGATTAACACTGTCACCTTAACTGACCTGATATTTAACAAAAAGCCGTTATTTGATGTTTTTTTCTTTAAAAAAGTATAGTTGACTGTCTCCATTTAGAAACATGAGATTGTTTGTTCAGAATGCACAGTATCCATGAATGTATTTTGTACCTCTTCATCCTCCAAGCTCATCAGATCCCAGGTGTGTCTCAGACACATCTGACGCCTTTTCCAGTGCTCAAGGAAGCAGGCAGCTGCAACATTACACACAGAAAAACTATGTTACAGAATCAGGGGCATTTAATTTGAACTCTAGAATATGTTATTTTGTTTCACCAGAGCTTTCACAGGTAAAAAAAATGTCTATTTTTTTAATCTGGTCTATGTAAATACACTTAAAGAAATGTTTTCGGAAAAATGTTTAAGAACTTTCGTTACCCCACAGTGACATGAAAATGGCGAAGAGGACAGTGACTCCATTGTCAAACAGGTATGATGCTCGAGCCAGGGAGCACACAGTACTCAAGAGCCAATAGTCACACACACCATCGCACAGTGGACACATGGTTATGTTCAGGTTTGTATCACACGTCTCCTGGCTGAAATAAACATTAAAAAAAGCAAACACGGGGAATGACACAGACTCATGTGGGGAATAATACAGTTTGGGAAAATTGCACGTTTGGAGACTGCCTACCTTGGCACATTGGTGTTGACTGTGAAAATGCCGTATAGGAAGACAATGATGCCCAACACAGAGGGGGGGATGAGGAGCTGGGTATAAACACCCAGCCAGGCAAAGTACAACCCAATCTGCTCTCCAAAGTACTTCCTGTTTAGACAAAGGCAAATACTGAAATAGCAGCCTACGATTGACTATATCTATCTATATATATTGCTCTATAGACTGGAGAGCTTATCTGCTTTAATTACCATTAGCTTCTACCTTTAGTCAAATCAAGGCAAACGTTAGTCACTGTTTCCATGTAAGAAGTTACTCTTTCTGTACTAAGTACTTCCCTGAAACGCACTATCAGGACTTTAGGAGTTAATTTTTAAGTCTGTTTACCATATGACTTTTTCTCCAGAAGACAAACTCTACACTCTGATCAACAAAAATAAAGTCATTACTACATCCATAAAGCTCAGTACCTTTAATTAGTTAAAGTCAATACCTGATAAGGTCCACAGGCTGGTATTTATACATGACTCCATAGTTTGCCCATTCCTCATGAAGGAGCTAAAAGGGCATCCAGAATAATGACACAGTTAATTTATAATATATATTATAAAAAAAATGTCAGAATGTCTGGAGACACATGGCCTTCTCAAAACAAACACAGAATAAGATGACTAACATACTAAGAAGATGGACTTTGCCACATTTTCTATGTATACTAACATATGGTGTCAAGTTTCACTGCTGTTTACTTTAAAATCACCGCCTGATAAATTAGAAGCCATTCACCTGTCTGTCATTTCGCTGATCTTTTCTTCCTCTCCTGGTGAATGGTCCCTTAAGATAGACAGACACTATGTTGGTTAACTGCCTCACATTATGGCTCGATACATAATCCTCTTTGCATTGTTTGGTTAAGTGGCTTCTCTGTTATACTCACATCATGAAGAGGAAAGGCAGATTCATAGACACCCTGGGCTACCAGAGAGTTGATGCCTTATAACACAAAAAGGAGGGGTAACAGTGTTACAGAAACAACCAGCAGAGTTTGAGGACTTTCTAAAGCCATGCTCATGAAAAACATATAAAACAGTGATGACAAGGCTGTAGAATAAAAGTTAAACCTCACCAGTGGTTTGACAGGTTTGTCTGCAGGTAACTCGTGAAATGATCTCAGCCACCTGGGCTCAATCAAAACAAAGTCAGATCAGTAGGTGAGACACATAAAAACCTGTTCATTGTAAAATAATTAGGAAATATTTGATCAACTCACTATTCTGCTTCTTGTTGCATTATCAAACAGGGTTTCTGTTGACTTGATGTCATACCTGTGGGGAGTAACGGAAAAGCTGTTACAGATCTTGTGTTTATTTCTTATAAACGAGCATAATGTGAGAGAGTTTGGGTGCTCACAGGTGGAGCTTGTCTCTGATAAAAGGGTGTTTGAGCGTTTTGAAATGGACGTCCGTTTGAGGGTCTTTCTGGATGTCAAAGTCAGAGATGTCCGGCTGAAATGGGGTGCTGACTTTGGTCGCAATGTAATCCAACCACCCAGCAATGCCCATCCGTTTGCGCAATTCACACTTCTGCTCAATGCAACAGAAAAAAAAAAAGAAAAGAAAAGAACAAAACTTGTTTGACTTAAAACAACTAAAAAACTGTCTTTGACATCTCTTTAGTACTAAAATAGGATGTTTTGGTATTATATCCACATTAATTCTCTCTAAATGTTAAAAAAATTAACATAAAATCTGCTTATATATGACAATTTAATTGTTTTTAAAGGGACCATCTACAGTAACAAATAGAAATGGGATTCGGTTAAATGCCAGAGTGAGTAAACGGCTGAGTCAAGCAGCTGACCTTTTTCACAGCTACTTTGATCTTCTGCAGCTCTGCCTCTCGGCTGAGTGTCGGCCAGGGGATGTGCAGCCGAATAAACCGAAGGCTGTTTAACCTCTGCACAAAAACACAACACATCAACACAACAATGCTTTACCTTGCACAATTCCACAACACTAACCAGGTGTATCAGCTTAAATGTGATAAAACTGACCTCCGCTCCTAATGGATTGATTAAGTTTCAGTCTGTCTTCCTGACTCTATTTGTCTTTGCATTTAATTGCTCCTGCTACTTGTCCCAAGGCCACCAGATGAGCCTTCTCTAAACCTGTAAGCATGCTACTTTGTGTTATAATGAGGCTTTTTTGTGTGAAATCCCATTATTTCAAGCCCTGAACCTCCCAATCCTTCACAGTATAGGACATAAGGGCAGAGAATTATGACCTGTTAGGAGAGCCCTATTACAGTCTTCATGATGGTGCCAATTACCAGGTACATCGGAAACTGACAAGCTGTAACCTGGCTGGGAGAGCATGGCTCATGCAATTACTGTAACATCAGTGGTTTAATGCAGATACCGTTGCAGATGCTCAAACAATACATGCTCCACCTATGATGTTGTGTGAGACCACACGTTTGCAGACACATTTCTATTTTCACAGTTTGGCTGCAAATTAGGATTCCAGACTAAGCAGGTAAACAGGAAAAGTACAAAGTGACCAGATGAAGCACCATCTCAGACACATCCAAGGAAGCTTTAACCCACCATCACCCCTCTAACCCCTTTACTGTTTGCAGTTATGTGCCAGCGCGTCTACTTCCGAGCAGCAGATCACTCTCTCTGATAAGGCCCCATAATCTGGCTTCTGGCTTCACACTTACGGTCACAGTCTTAATCCTCTGCCAAAATATACAACACACACAGCCTCATAAACAGACACTTACTCACAAAGAAATGAACATGTAAAGTAGTAATAAAGTCCAAAATATAGCATTTTCACAGGGCTTCAAATGCTGGGAGTTTAATGCTAAGGTCTTTATGTTGAAGAAGTTGTTTCATCAGGGCTAGATCCAGTACCTGGAGGTCTTCAACATAGCTCTTGTTGTGACTCCTGATGTTATATGTAACCCTGCTGATAAGTTATCTGTTTAATTAGAAAGCAGCCATGTTCTGTGGCTTCAGGAGACAGGCTTAGACTTGCCCTTAACCTCTTTGGCAATCATCCAATCACAGGCTTTGTAGTCACATCACCTAAGAAAGCCATCCGACCCATAAGTGTCAACTGGAGAGCACACGAGATGAAAAATCAAAAACACTGCAAAACACACACACACACACACACACACACACACACACACACACACACACACACACACACACACACACACACACACACACACACACACACACACACACACACACACACACAAACCTCTTTGTCGCGCTCAATCTGCAGTCCAGCCTCCAGTAAACCCAATTCAAACTCCTCCCTCATTAAAGCCTTCTCCTCCTCTGACAGCTTTGACTCCACCACGTCACCTGCAGGTTCACCTGCCTCCCCAGACTCCAAGTCCCAACGGCCTGGAATTGGAAACGGTATACTCCCATTGGATGTAAGGGAAAGGCGTGGCTTGGATGCTCTCCTCTTTTTGTATTTGTAGCAGAGAACATAGTCCACTTTTCTCTTGCCATCTGCAAAATACAGCCCAGGGCCTAGATCGATACCAGACTCCTAAAAGGAAAAAAGCATGGGTAATTATTGTTGGTGTATTTTATCAGGCGCGCAAGAAGGACATTTAGAGGTCTGAAATAAAAGAGCATGGTAATCAGAAAAACCTGCATGACTGCAAAACAAGGTTGTAATGGTTAACTAAAATGTAACTAAAAGTGAAAACTAAAATTTAAAATACATTGCAGTTAACTCAAACTAATAAAAACTAGAAAAGAAAACAAAAACAATACGTAAACTAAAACTGTATCTTGTGTTCACAAAACTAACTGAAGCTAACTAAAATGATAGACAAAATTTCCTTAGTTATAGTTTTTGACAATATTATTAGCCTCTAGGATTTAAATTAATCCGACACATTTTCCCAACCAATTTTAGACAGTTTTTGGCAGTTGTCAGTGCCGCACAGCACCATCATAGTGACGTATAGGGATGAGCTTGTTTACTGCACTGACTGGCTGTGCGCTGTGCTGCGACGAAACGTAGTGGAGCAATGAATCAGAGCATCTGTAATAGTTTAATTGTTACAGAGTCCAAGTTTTTATTTATTGAAGCTCATATTATATTGTTTTTTTTATAATTTATGTTATTATTATTTTTATGTAATTTATGTCAACATTATTTTATATAATTGATGCTTATATTTTTATACTAAGTTTATATTATTTTCATGTGTTTAAGGCAGCAGCCAACAGTTCAGTATCAGCATTGACTGAGCAGTGAGCACTATGTTGGACTTGAAAATAAACAGTATTACAAAATATTTACTCTGACCTTTTTGAATCCTGCACCTGGTTAATAAGGTATGAAAAAACTAAACTGAAACTAAACTGAAACTAAATAAAACTAAGCCTTGCTGCAAAAATCAAAACTAAATAAAAACTAGAATGCCTACTGTAAAACTAATTAAAACTAAACTGCTATGGAAAATAAAATGTCAAATCTAACTAAAACTAAACTATAATGACAAATCCAAAACTATTATAACCTTGCTGCACAAGGAGGAATTACAAGGATGAGACTGAATTTAATGCTCCAGGCTTTCCAAACTACTGGATGTGAATGTTAGTAGGGATGTCCCAATATTGCATTTTCACCTCCGATACGATATCGATGCTGCAGCATTGAGTATTGGCCGATACCGATATTAATCGATATGATATCAGCATTAAACATGCATACTTTTATTACTTATTTTGTAGTATGTATGTCATGTTAGAAAAGGCTTGATTAAGTGATATTATTCAAACAAAGAACAGTAGTCAGCAACAGTAGGTATGAGGAAAAACTGACCCATTTACTCTTAACCAATGGGTAACAGAAACTGCTTATATTGGAGATTTTAGATGCATTCAGATATGATACTGATACTTGTTTTTTTTTGCTGATATTGACATCCAATATCAGACTGGGACACCTCTAAATGTTAGTATAAATCTGAAACCATACCGGAAGAGGGGGATCACCACTGCCCGGGGGGTTGACGGTGCCTCCATTGGAGGCGTCAAGCCCAAGCCCGGAAATTGATCGGGCCAGGGAAACCAGCTTCGCTGAGTGAATGGACGACGTCTCACTCATCTCTGTGGTGACATGCAGATGTCCTTTTCCGTTTCATGCCTCTGCTGGTGCAGGAAAGAAAAACAAGACTTTAGTGTTGTGAAGCTGGGTGAACTTTCAGCTTTAGCTGTAACTTTAAAATAAAACCATTCCTCTGTAGAGTAATTGATTATTGCAGCAGACTCAACGACTCAACCTTTGGGATTTTGCCACCTTGAAAAAATGATCAGGTTTCATCACAGCCATCCACACTAGTTGTAGAAAACTAGTGAGAGTGATTGTTGCAAGGAGTTATTCCTCTCTTAAAGAATGTAAGAATCTCTTTCATTTTTATGATTTAAAGGGGAGAAACAGAAGGGTTCAATTCTTTTTGTCCTGTGATTAAAAACTCAAGGTCATCACCAACCATAAAGTTCTTATACTGTATAGGTAAGAGCTACAACAGTCAATCTGGCAGTGTAATCTCAAACGATTTTCTTATTTTCCCTATTTCATTAACTCTAATATTGAAATATACCCTTTTTCTTGGAAATTCAGTAGTTTTTATTTTGCAGAAGTAATTCCAGAATTGTGAAGGAGGAATTACATAAAATACTCTGTTGTGAAATCTATTCATGTCTTTATTTTCTGGAAATCCCTTCAGAATGAAAGGATAAAGGAATCAGTGCAGGTCAATTTAAAAGTTCCTTTATTTCAGCTGTCGTGTTTGGATTCACACAGCAGTAGCTGTTTTAGGCTGACAGATCAACTGTGAGCCAAAGTTAAGCTGTCTCATCTCTTTTTTTACCCAAATGAAGCTGTAGGCATAGATTAAGCTCCGGATGCAATCCAAGCGACACAGTTTACAATCTGCTGGGGTAATTTGTCACTGGGCTTATTCTTTCGAGTTAAGACTGACGCTCTAGGAAACAACTGAGTTGTAAAATCTCACACCGCTCTAAGCACATAAAGCACATGGCTTAAGTCAACAGATATCAAATAAAGGACTGTTTTTAAATAAATGAAGTGATTACAAGCCAATCTAAAATTTACAAATCAGATATTAACTTTTCCCTTGAGTGATCAAATAACCAGATACCAATACTAATGTCAGGTGCATTGTTACTATCCAGAGTCAAAGCCAGTTATTGACTGTGAATCCTTTACTAAACTTTTTAAATGCATGTTATAGGACACAGAACTCAATGTGAGAGGATTGTTGCCTGCATCTTTTGTTTAGACGTGTAAGGTCAAGAGATTATTCATCTCTAACTGTCCGACAGAGAGTAACTGAGGATGATGCAGACAGGGAAAAGCATGTGACAGCCTGCCCCTCCAAAAGTTTCCGACAACATGCTAAGGCTGATGAGGATACCATGAAAATCCACGAGACATGTAAACACACCAACAGCCAACCAAGCGGCGTGCACACAACACATACAGAGGGCTTCCAGAGTCAATCCCCTTATATATACGCACTCACACTGACGATAATCCCACTTTACCATGTGTTGACAAACTAAGAGCCAAGGTGGAAATTGAGAATATGTCTTAAAGAGTTCAAGAGGTAAAAGAGAGGTTATCTAAAATGAGTTCTGATAAGTACCTGGTATCAAATGCTTCATACTGAGGACTTCTAGGTCATAAATAATGCAAGTAAAGGATATTTTCTCATTTCATGGCTTGACTGGTAAAATCTTAAAAAGGGAACAATTTAAAGATAAGTCTGACAAAATTACACCGTGATGCACAACACAAAGTATCTGTCTCCTTCCCTTCAATCCTCTTATGATTACTCCATGGCTTTTATTTTGTGTATCAAGATTGTATGTGGAAAAATAGATGGGTAGTAAAAGTTATAATGCTATTTTTTACAAGCATTGCAAGAATTCCCAAATGTTGGGGTATCAGAGGGAAATGCTTTGTTCATAAACTGTAAGTTACTGCCTCTAAAAAGCATTAGGTACTTTTACTACTCATAAAATGATACATTTCCCTCAAAACATACTACAAAGCTTTCATATGCCTTTAATCTTTGAATGCACTGCTAGCATCTAGACCATCACAAAGAGCCTTTCAGGGTTTTTATTCAAAGTATAAACTTTCTTACATGAGAGTATAACTTGATGAAATAATGACTGAGGATTGAGCGATTATTACTTCATTTAAATTTGTTCATATTTATAATAAAACCTCAAAATAGTAAACCTTTTAGACTACTTGTAGAATTTCTGATGTCCGTACTCAATTAACCCACTCTCTAATGAATATGTAATTCAAAAATCTGCAACAAACTTTGCTTTTATTTGTTTAAAGGAACTATTTCTTAAAAAGAAAAAAAATACAGAAAAAAGCAAAGTGTATGCAAATATAAACCATAGAACTAGAGATCATGTAAAGACTCAGATTCAAAAAAAATTTATTTACTTCTGCCAAAACAGTCCCTCTACACTCGGCAGTGTATGAACATGAAGAGAAATACACGTCCAGAAGCTGAAATAGTGTTCGTAATTTACTATGATTTTTAAGTATTTGTTTCAAATCCTAAATCACTCTGTGGTATCTGAATATCCGTCCGCCCGTTTCACTATAGGCAAAAGATGAGAGCGCAAAGGCGTGTAGTGCGCGTCTCAGCGCGGGGCTTTAAGGTCTGTAAGCTTGCTGACAGCTCAGCAACAGAGGCAGGAGGGTCAGCTGTACCCTCACACTAACATTAACGGGCCAGAGGGCAGCATGGGAGCGGTCTAATGCTGTCCTCCTAGAATACAGCAGATTACACATCGCTAATTTTAACAGCTGCTGCTCCTTTCTAATGCTATGACAGGAAACTTAAATCTCAAACAAGCATAGTCAGTGGTTCAAAATTCTGGCATGAATCCACATCACCTATAAAGCAAACTTTGACTCAAACCATTAGGCTGCACCTTTCATTGTCCTGTACATTAACAATCATTCCCACAATTTCTCCGCACAGGCCACATCAAACTACATGATTGTCATTTTGACTAATTCATCCCCAGTCAGCTGTCACGAGCTGCTTATAACAGGATATGTCTAATCACTCTCTCCTGTGCGCAACAGTTGTGTGCACCGTGGTCAGTGGAAAAACAGCCTCAGCACGCTCACTAACACCTTACAGGCTCCAGAGTGACTCAGGAATGAAAGCACTGGTTATGGACATGCTTTGTTTGGGGAACACCTATACACACAAGCCGCTAAGGTTCGAATAAATTAGTGTATTAGTGCATTAAGACGCTACCACCGCCGACACGAGGAGATAAAAATAAGACAGGGGAGCTGAGAGGGGTCAAGGACACTTTTTCAATTCGAGGTGAGGAAAGAGCAAAACAAAATCACTTACCAGAGCTCGTGGAAGATCCGGTCTTCTCAGTGGAGATGGATGACAGACAAGACGCGCGAGGTGCACCGCCTGGCAATGGGGGCTGAGATGGTGGACAATCCGCGCGCGCTCCCGAAACCACTGGCTTAACGCGCGCGCGCGCAGAACAGCTAATTCCCTCACTGTTTCATACGGGACGCAGACACGGTGTGTGTGCAAACTGCCGATACAAGAGGTGTGGGTGTGTATGTGTGTAAGCCAGGGGGAAAAGATGAAGCTTACAGACTAGACTTGAAAGTAAATCTTACAAACCCCCTGGAGGCAAACATCTCAGATAATTTGAAAATATAATTTGCAACAATACGACTAATTTAATATAATGAACAGGTTCAATCCCTGAATTTAAACAGTCATTAAAATATTTCTTTTGCACTGTGGCTGTTAAAAAATCTTAAAGAAACTGATCAGACTACGAGTTAATACTTCAAAGGAGCATTCAGTTGTCTATTTCCTCATTGAACATGAACAGCTGGTTAGTTATTCATCAACACGCTTATCAAAATCAAATTTGAATGTGAGATATAAATATCAGGTTAAATACTCATAACAACAAAATAAGAACACAAAGAAAAGCACTTACAGGGACTGGTAGTTATGATATATCTTTATTTGTGTATCAATTTGTTATTTGGGTAAATGTTACTTGTATACACACATACAATCTGCATTTTGAGACCTGTCTCTCTCCCAGTCTCCTCCCTCTCTCTTGGTCTCCTCCTCTCCTTAGGTGCAGTGTTGGGACAGACAGTTGCATGCTGTGACAGACAGGACAGTGTGGTGGCTTCTGGTGCCATTGGCACACAGTATGGGAACACTGAGAGGCTCTGTTTCCACGGCAGCACAACACACACACTCTTGCTCCACGCTAGATCTCTCCAGGGAGTACATGGACTTACTGCGACATTTGCCCTAACAGACAGACAGATGGACGGCACCACAGGGAACCACACAGGGGTGTAAAAGTGAGGAACAGTGCTGTGATTTCAATGATGTTTGTCAGCTAATCCTAAGAGGAATTAAGTATTAATCATCCTTAAATATGTGCGTGTCTGTGTTTGTCTCTGTGTGGGTTTGCACTCTCCTACCTCACAGTAGTGCAGTTCTATTTGATTCTCCGACTGGCAATCATCCACTTTGATGGTTTTTAGCATTCCCACTGTCCTCCGACACTCTGGCTCCGTGCCTTCACACATGCATAGATTCTTATTAAAACCATCCAGATTTTTAAATCTGTGTACCTGTCTACAGAAGGAACATCTTTACTTACACATTTCACAGCAGGTTGTTCCAATCTGACTGACTTTTCCCTGAAAACAAGCAGGACAGAGAGTTTTAAGAACTGGGCAGATACAGAGACACATGTAGGAGGAGTGTTAGATAAATTAAATCGCACCCCCTGGTCCAGACAAGCTTGGCGATCAAAAGGAGGGCAGGTGGTCACTCTGGTCTGCAGAACCAGAGCCCCTTTATCATTGATACCACAGGTGTACTGGTTACAACCATCCTCAGTGGTTGTGTTCACCTTAGGAAAGAAGAGACAGACATGTTTATGATATTCATGTCTTTAGCTGCTGCAACAAACTGTTCCCTTTCAGTATTTATGGAACGTAAAGTTACTTTATTTGTAACCACAGGTACATTAGGTTTGCACTGAACAAACCTTCTTTAATAATAACCATCAACTAGCATAAGACAAGACATGAAAAAAGTGGTTACTATTAAAAAGAGTACTTCAATAAAAACAAAAAAAGAAAGAAATTGATAAAAAAAAACAAGGCAAATATTAAAAGGCAAAAAAGTAATAAAACTGATCGTCTGTTAATAAAAACAAGATACAAATAAAATCAACCATCAGTGAGTCCAATACAGCTGTATGACTGCAACATGTTGATCATAGTGATGCTTTAAAGGGGACATATCATGCTTGTTTCTCTTTTTCACTATGCCAGACTAGGATGCCTGTAAAGCATTTCTGCCCTCAGTACAAGTCATTTAGTTCCTTCATTGCCCCACAATAGCGTTCTCAATATCCTCATTTCAGGCCATTCTGAAGATCTCGTTGAAATGCTCCGTTTCAAGATGACCTCCAGTAACCTCGCAACGTCACAGCCCTTTGTGCTCTGATTGGTCGGTTCTATCAGAGGGGCGGGGGGGGGTAGAGCCAGGGGGCGGTTTTTGTAGCATGGCAGTATTTACAAAATCGCCATACTGAATGGGACAGACCGAACGAGTTTGCTGTTTGCCCAAACTTCCCCGGCATTGATAGCACTAATAAAATGGCAGAGTGTAGGATATGTCCTTTTGTATTGGACCCGGACGGTTCTGCAGCTCAGGAGGAAGAAAATCCACCTCGACACAGATCATCTCAGGACGCTTCAGTGTGGTGAGTGAAACCGGTATAGTTTATACGTTTATACGCGGCTCTTGAGGGTGTATCCCTCGGTGGCGGTTGTGTGACTAACTGACATCACAGAGGAGGAGCTGCTTTATCAGATTACTCCAATAAAAAGAAAGGATCCTTGTGTCGTCATGAAGGTCGACATCTCGAAGCCAAAAGTCAATGACCTATTTTCAGAGGCATCAAATCTCGTTCTAGGATATCAGAAAAAATACAATATCTCATTTTTTGAAAATTCAGGGGGTGTAAGGTCTTGTTTTCAACTTTATTATTTTATATGTAAGTATTGAATCACAGGTCAGCATGATATGTCCCCTTTAAAGGAAAAAGCTGTTAATATGTCGCTTGGTTTAACAGTCTGGTACTACACGTTCCTACACCAGCACAAAGATAAATCTGATTTAATAAAAGCACAATGAAGAAATGTCATCAAGGTTGTAAAGATGTGCTGGTGAACTTCATTAAACATTAAACATTAACATTAAAACTTATCATGGTTGTAGGATGGAGTTTATAATTAGTATGAGTGCAAAATATCAACAGACACAGCATTTTAATTGGTACTGGTACATAGCATAGCTCAGCAGGCTGCTGCATCAAACAGTACATGGTAAAGTACCAAATGACCTTGTAAAAAGAAACTACATAAAAACTGATTTTCTCTCTTCTTTTTTTTTTCTTGCAGTAGTACGTCAAGGCAAGACTGTATATGTTTTGTGTTTGACTGAGATTACAGTTCATGAGCAAGGCATTGTTCTACCCAAGTCACCTACCTGCACACTGAACAGCTCTCCATTTGGCTTCTGCATAAAGCATGCTCTTGCAACACATCGACCACAACAAGATTCTTCTTCTTTCTCCAGAGTGTATCCCTGGAAACATTGGAAGGTGTGACTTCATGTACAAAGACACAAGTAGGAAATTATTGAAAGTGCAATGACATTCAATTCCTTGAGACCCTTTGAAGGAATTAATAATTCACAACTTACCTCAATGAAAAAAGAGAAATGCAGAAAATGATGAGGCCTTAGTTTAATGATGAGTGTGGAGGAGTTTCAATCAGGTTATTAGAGGGTCTTTGATGGAAAGATGCAAGTTTGAATCTTTAACTCGTCACGCTGATGATGATGAAGATGTTTAAGATGTAGATGATGATGATGATGATGATGATGAAGATGGATAGATAACAGGGCAACTGGTCATAATAGGCAGACTGTGTTTACCATGGGGCAGGTGGGACAGCTGATTCTCCTACAGGACAGTCTGTATTTCTTTACAGCACCATCCTCCACTGTACACTCACAATGTGTACACAAATCTAACATCAGCCTCTCTCCTGCCTGTAAACACACACACACACACACACACACACACACACACACACACACACACACACACACACACACACACACACACACACACACACACACACACACACACACACACAGATCAAGACTGAGCTCATAAAACACAGTTCAAGTGTTCTTATAATGTTCTCTTCTGCCTGACTTACTCCTATCACAGTTTGGTTTAGGACACAGGCATCCATAGGAGCTGCAGAGAGACAAGCACACATTATTTTATTGACACTAAGTAAATAGTAGACAAACCCAAAGGCATTCTGGGGATAACAAGCTGTTGTTAATATGATTGAGCCACCTGCTGGACAGACATTGTAACTGCAGTTTAGCTTCTAAACAGAGTATCACAGTGAAAAGTTGATACAGTTTATAATCCATAATACTACTTTTTAACTATTCAGTGTGTATTTAATGTGTGTAACTATCATTGTATTTACCACAGTAGCACCGGGGACAGCAGGCTTGAGTGTGGCAACGTAATTCTGTTCCCAGTGAGCAGGATGGGGTGTCCATTACAGGGCAGCTGACATTTTTTTCAGAGATGAAAACCTCATCTTTCACTTTCAAACACTCATGCAACACACAATCATCTTGTTTAGACTGCCAAACCTCTCCCACCTGCACAAAAACACAGAGATGACATTATAATATGGTTAGACAGAGGAGAAAATACAGAAACTATTACTAAAATTATTACTATGATTCTGCAGGTATGTATGATTTCTCTTCTCACATACTTGTCTGAATTTTTGCCCTATCAGTGTGTCTCCACGCAACTGCCCCTCTGACTCCACACAGCTGGTTTGTGCACACTTCCCACAACATTCACCTTTTGACAAAGTGTATGTAGAGCCCTGAATATAGAAACATAGGGGAGTTAATATTTAAAGAAGCATGATGTAAATCTGCATGTGTCATGTGTATGTGCATGTGTCTCACCTTGGGACATGTTCGATCACATACAGGTGGGGAACACTGAGCTATGTGCAGTAATGTGTCTTTGTCCCTCTGCTTGGTGCAGCTGCACTTCTCACAACCAGCTTCCCATTCACTCCCAACAGGATGAACGGCACCACCAACCACACACACCTGGAGTGGCACGCGGTAATAAAAAAAAAACATTATTTAGATAGTTACAAAAAAAAAAAGAGAGGCTGGTGTATTTTTTCCTTTTTTTATATGCCTCCTTTTAGGATTCATTCCTTTTCTTGTACCTTTCTTATCATCTGTTTCATATTTGCCATTATACAACACCTCAATGTTCATGAAAAAAAAACATTTACAGGAATCCTGTAAAATCCTGTTTACAGCTTTATCAGTTATAGCAAACACATGGAAACTGTTGCATTAAAAGCTACTTTAAAAAACACACACCTCATCTGGTAGGCAGCTTGTCTCTGTGCAGCCGCAGTCATTGGTTGATGAAGACGTGATAAACCCCACTGGGCAGGTGTGAGTGGAGTTTTTACAATTGCATGCACATTCAAACACATCACAGCACTTAGTCTTTTTCACTGACAGAAGGCGGTGGGCGCTGCAAGCTGGGGGAGCTTCAGGGACACACTGCTCCTTTTTGCAGACTACAAAGGACAAGAAGCAATAAAAAGAGATCATATGATTTCAAGTTCAGTTTTGTATCCGTTTGAATGTTTTTCTTTGTGTAATTCAGAAATGAAACATCACAGAGACGGTGTAAATGTCATACCACACTCATGTACAGGCTGACATTCTCCAGGGTTTTTCAGGACCATAGTCTGACCATCTTCACAGTGGGGCACTTCAGGCAGGTCACAGTTCACCAGATCACAGACTGGAAAATCACACACAGACGGGTGTTTGGGTTCAGGGCGAAATATTCACACCGATTTACCAATTGTGGCTTAAGGACTGTCTTTGTATAGTCCTAAGCTCGTTTCTTGAAAGATATTTTTGATATTAAAGATATTAAGCACATGCTGACTTATGTGTACATTTGTAAAAACAAAACTGTTTCAACGGCTATAATCCAACAAAATACCTACAGGCTATTTGTATAAAAATAAAATGCCGTGAGTTAAGCTAAATTGAGCAGAAACACAGGATCTTTTAAAGACGGCATGTTTAAATGTATTTATCATTATTTGGAAATATGCTGAGTTTCAAAAGACACAAAAGAGGACACAAGACTATATTATAGAGATGAAATGGTACAGAAAAGGCTAAATTGGTGCATACAAATTGATCAGAATGTGGGATATAGATATCAGATGCTATAATGTTGTTTGCAGTAGTAATGTGTCTGGCGCCCCCTAGTAACTGATTCTAAATTCTACAATTTCATTTAACAAATGCTTTTGTACAAAGAGGAATACAACACAAGCAACTGATTCTTTTGTGAGACTTAATATATAGCATTCATATTACTATAACTCTAATGGTTAATAAAAACTGCAGCAGGAGCTGCTGGCCTGTGATAATTTTTAGAAATCAAATGTGGCCCTCTGGAAAAAGTGTTATAAATCAGGCCAAGGTTTATACACACACAGTCTATGTTGCACTCTTTAGATCTCTTGGTCCTTGTCTTGTTTGATAAGATTACTGTGATATTGATTCTAGAAATGCAATATCACATGTTTTTACCCACCACATTCATACTCTGGGCAGCACTTAGACTCTCTCTTCTCCCTCAGGATTTCACAGGGCCCACACACCGGAGCTACACACACACAGACAGATAATGCGTTATTAAAATGTAACATCTTAACCCACAATACAGATCAACATAATCAGGAGGCTGCTTGCCTTTGGCATCACTGCACGGCCGGGCAGTGCAGTTAATGTGTTGCTGGTCTAAACACATGCAGATCAAACATGGATTGTCATCTGGCACCCAGCTCTGCATGTACTGAACAAACACAGCAATAATGTTGATTATTACAGTATGAGGCAAAATCCTTATACTCTCAAACACTAGAGGGCGATCATAGAGCGCTTCATCCAAAATTAATTAATTTGTATTTAGAAAGTTGGCTTGGCTTTTTAATAACTTCACATATTCAGACAACTTCAGTGTGCCTCACCTGATGCCTGGCTCCATTATGGTCCACACACTCACTGCATGCCTCTGGTGATATACACTGTCCATGATGCAAAACCTTGCCTTCAGTACAGAAACAGCCCTCAGTAGGTGTGTCCATGCAAGATGACTTGTTACCCCTGGCAACAGACCAGTCGCCTGGCAACGCCTGTATGCTACCACAGTCATCCACACATCCTGTCCGACATGCATCATACTCCATGGAGCCGGGACACTGCAGTGCTGAAACACAGACCCAGACAGAAGTTTTGGCTCAGAATGGGAGTTCAGGCAGCGCTGGTAGCTACAATTAAGAAATATAAAGACACATGAAAAATAGACTTACGGCAGAGGTGGGGGCTCCTCCAGTCCACACACACACCTCTCTGTCTGCAGTGGCGTGCATAGGTAGAAATAAGCTCACACACATCAGACTCCTCACATGCCTGCTCCTCACACTTAGCAAGGAACACCTGGACAGGGATGTGAGTGTGGCAAGGTTCAAATACTTCTGATCG
The DNA here is from genome assembly GCF_033239565.1 of Halichoeres trimaculatus. Classification (NCBI taxonomy): domain Eukaryota; kingdom Metazoa; phylum Chordata; class Actinopteri; order Labriformes; family Labridae; genus Halichoeres; species Halichoeres trimaculatus. The sequence goes on along the minus strand of NW_027437187.1, from coordinate 20,306,926 downwards.
CAGGGCCTGACACCCCATGGGTGCTCCAGATGCACACACTTTCCTCTGCTTTGGCAAACACATGCCTCCATCTGCAGCCACTGTCCAGTCTGAGATGAAGGCCTGCTGGTCGGTGGTGGAGTTTCCATTACGTAAAGACAAAATCTCAAATTTCTCCTCTTCACAAGCACCTGGAAGGTAAAAAACAAAAAGTGCACATGACCTTAAAAACAGCACACTCAATTTAGAGTTATAAATGAATCTGTCTGTTTGTCTTACCACAAAGGCCAGAGGTGTGGCTTGTGGAGGTAGAACTCAGTAATGTGACGGTAAACTCATTGCTCTGGGGAGTGAAAGTTAGAACATAGCCATGGTCTGATTTCAGCTGCAGCATCACTCCTCCGTAACGCACCAGCTCCAGGCCAGCAAACCGCCACGGCAGTGCGAGCTCTTCGCCATCAATCACTGCCTGCTCAGACAAACACATACACACACTTTGACACTTAATAAACTCTAATACTCAGAGAACAAAGGGATAAATCCTGGTGGTGGTCTCTGTAGGGAACAACGGCGTACCATCATGTCGTCCTTCAGCAGTAGTTTATATGGACCATGAGTCACCTCCATGGCTTTCATGCAGACTTGATTGTAACTTGCGGAGTCCCTACAAGGGCCAGTGTGGAGTTTGACCTCCGACCCATCATTGATGCCTCTGCTGACACTGAGGAGGGTGTAGGAGCACAAGCCCTCCCCATCAAGCCTCAGAGCCAAGCTGTCAAACCTCACCACATGATTGGTGGAGCTGCCCATGCACATGCCTGTCAATAAACACAAACACACTGGCGTTTAGAGCCATGGGATCCATTGACATTTAGTATAAATAACCTGATATGTAAGCTTTATTGCTCAAGTGGCAAATATCATGCATGCATGTTAAAATGTCAGGTGCTATTTGATCCTTTTGTTGTACATACAAGGACATTCCCAGTGGCAGCCACAGGTCTCCTGCACTTTGGCAGGTGGCATGTTGTTCCTGCAGGCTGGCGGCTCCAGTCTGTCACAGCTGACTTTGTGGTTCTGTACAGTCACAGCCCCACTTGGGTGACACAGGAGAGAGTGGCAGCCATCCTCTAGCAGCCATGACTCACCCGGCTGAACAAAGACATACAAATCATTTGAAGACATTACGTAATGTCCACAAAAGAAAGGGGAGCTGTGGTTTCACATCTTCGACCTCAGCAGACGTTACGTACCGTTCTTTCATTTCCATTATCATCAACACACTGTCCTGGTGGCCCAGCTGGAAATCAATGTAAATAACCCACAATATTACAGTCAATAAACATTTTGCATACAGAAATATTCAGAGAAACAGATTTTTAGTTTCACATTATTATTTTTACATGGAGTAAAAAGAAACTATGTATTTGTGTGTCTATGTTAGCACCTCTGCAGATTCTCTCTGTGTAACCATGATCCAAAGTCAGCATCATCCGTAACTGGTCCATGCTGTTGGAATGCAGAGTGTTGTCTTGGCTGCCATGGCGTCCAAGCAAACTGAGCTCCTCCCTCTCATAGCCTGGTCCCACCCCAATAGGGAATACTGACACACCTGAGGAAAGTCACTCTCGTGTGTGAGTATGCAAGCAGAGACAACTTGATACATTTGTGACACATTCTAATCACATCAGCTGCAAACTACTGACCTGCTGCCAGTGCCTCGTTCACTGCTCCTTGAACATCATCTGCTGATTTATCTGTCACCAGCATCACCACAGCCTTAGCTACACCTTGTCGTCCATTGCTGACTGGAGAGATAGCCGTCTGTACAGCAAACTGAAGCGCAGAGCCTGCAGACGGACACAGCGATGATTGTGTGCCTGCTTCAATGTTTATGCAAACATGAGTTTATTTATTCATTACCTAGTGCGGGGGCAGCTGCGGTGGCCCTGCTTGGTATGCTCTCCACCAGCTTCAGGAGACGGGATTGGCTTTGGTCGTCTTTCCAGGTGAACTCTGCTGTGTTTGTGTCTCCGTACTGAACCACACTCACCAAAGTAGCATTTGGCCCTGCACAGATATGCAAGAAGGGAGTTCACTGCAGGAATGCAGGCAACAGTATGAAAGGGATGGTTGATGACAATGTTTGATAGTTTATGATGCACACATCCGTAAATAAAATCAGCACATCTTAATTAACTTTAAAATTTATGATATAAATATCATAACAGAAAAAAATAAAAAGACTAAAGTGGACTGGAAGAGCGCTGGATAAGTACAAGTCCATTTGCCCAAATTATTGCAGAATATTAAATAAAATGACCTTTTCTACAACTTGCTCAGATGTCGCTTAAATTTCATGAAACAAGTGCTTGATGTCACCTACCTGTATCAGCACTGTTGATAAAAGCCTTCACAACTGTTTTCATGTCCTCTAATTGTTTCCCAGCCTTCAACAAGAACATCACATCCAGAGGTTTCTTACATGGCACTGCAAAAAGAAGTGAAAAAGATTAGCACAAAATAAGGACTTTTCACATCCATGTGACTGGATTAGGTGCGATCACTGTACCTGAAGGTGGCAGGCTGGAGAGTGTTGGGATAACCAAAGAAGGCAGGGTAGGAGTGCGTGGCCTGATTGTGGTCCGTGTGATGTTAACCACGCGGTGAACCAGGGTTGGCAGACGGTTGTAGTCGTCAATCAACAGCGGACGTTGCGGGGAGCTGAATGGTAACAAGTCAATCTCACGTATTTTTTGTCCAACACCGATGGGATACACGTGTGTGTTTGTGCTTATAGTCGGTGGGCGTGTCACTGTGTCAGTAGGGGGATTTTCTGTCACCAGGAAAACCAGTTGAGGGGGTGTGGGGCCACCTGAAGGCGGGACAGTGGCGATTTCTTGAACCGTTGTAGAGACAGCTGTGCCCGTGTTTGTCTTACTTCCACCTCTCCAACGAATCTCCCTCAGTTTTTGCAGTAAGAGGGTCCTGTGCCGCCTCAGCTCCCACTTCCTGATCTCTACAGTGACAGTCACTGAATACTGGATCACTGTGACACGTATGAACTCCTTCTCCTCTGTTAACCGTGAAATAACTTCCTCTAGGAAAATGAGCGATTTGTTAAAGTTGGCCTCGCCGACTGCATCAGAGCCCTCCACGATGAATGTGACATCAGTGGCTGGAGACGGAGAAGATGCTGTGGTGATGGGAGACTGGTCTGAGGGTGCAGTGGATGTAGGAGTGTTGGGGAGTGGCTCTGTAGGGTTGGGCTCCAGAGGAGGGGCTGAAGTTGTGATAGTGGTTACCTGGTGAGGTCTACCTGGAGTTGTTTTTGGTGTTGTGGGAATCAACCCTTCAGGCTCCAACCCCAGTGTGCAGAGATAATCTGTCACCTCTAACAGGCGATCAGGCAGCTCACCTGTGCTGCCAAGCACATAGGCCCTATTTTCTGGGTTGGCTTTTGTGATGTCATTGATCTGCTTCATGTCGACCCCTGGACCCATTGCCACTGTCAGAGTGGTGATGATCTCCCTGCGGAGCATTCTAATGATGGAACGGACATGGCGAGGATTTTTACTGGCAGTCAAGATGATGGCCACCCGGCCGGCATGCTCACGCTTGTTTTTGTCATAGATGTTGTAGACAAGATACTTGACGGCCTCATCCAGGAAGGCTGCATCTCCTCCAGCGTAATGTAGCTCCCGCACGGCCTTCTTAAACAACCACTTCTGAACCTGCAGGCAGCAGTGAGAGAGAAAAGAGGGATTTATGTCATGACAATGTTTCTATGAGTCAGCAAAACAGATTAACCCTAAGCTATATTTGTTTTATCTCACAGATTGCTCTGTGCATAACTGCATATTCATAAAACAACAGTTTACCATTTGAATCAGTAGAAGATGTTCTTATCTACCTGCAGGTCATATGTTTTGACTCCAGAGTGATAGAGCAGCACTGTGGCCCGAGTGTGAGCGGAGCCCATACGGAAACGCTCAATAATATCCAAAATAAAGTCTTTGGTTGCCTGGAAATCAACTTCACTCAGGGCTTCTGAGCCATCAAGCAGGAATGCCAGATCCATGGCACGGTCACATGTACCCTCTGGCATCAAGGTAGAGAAGGGCAGAGTTGTGAAGGTAGGAGTTGGTGTGGGCGTGGTGAAAACGGTGGAAGAGGCACAAACTTCACAGCTGAGGGTGTTGTTGTCACAGTGACTTTAAATGAGAAAAAGAAGAATCTCAGTATATATAAAGAAACATGTTACAGCATTAAAGAAGAGTCTAAAGTACCCAGACTTGTGACTTGGTGTTTTGCTGCATTACCATATCTTGCACTGCTCAGGGTCGTCGTGGTTCAGGATGACTTTGTTGCCGTGAGAGATTCTCTGACCCTCGTGAATACACACCTGACACTGAGAAGGATCCACACAACGCATAGCCACTTCATCCAGGAGTTGACCTAAGAGGTAATGCTTTAGTTAATGTTGGCCTTTCTATTTGTATATTTGTACTAGGGCTGAACAATTTTGGAAAATAATCTAATTGTGATTTTTTTTTAGACCAATACTGCGACTGCGATTTAGAATACAGTTTTTTTTTTTTTTTTTGGGGGGGGGGGGGGGGGGTATCTTCTGCATTGCTCACTTAACACAAGTTTTAAGTCATTTTATAGTATGACTAACCAACAAAAGATACTGCATTTGAACAAGTTTTTTTTTGCATTTCTTAATTTAAAAAGAAAAAGGAACACTGTGAAGTTTTACTGACCTGCAGTTGTCAGTAAGAGTAACAAACCATACAGAAAAAAGTGACCAAGGGGTATGGCTCTTCTATCTACTGGATAGATCTTTGTAGCCTACAGGGTTTCTTTTTTTTTTCGCCAGAAAAAAAACAGCATTTTGACTGTTGCTGGTTTTAAGGGAGAACAAGTACAAGTTACTATATTCCCTCCACGTCTGTGTACATGAAACTTTTTTTTTTTCTAATTGCAGCCTTTACAATTTGTAAATTGTATTCTATTACGTAACGATGTTGGTTTAAAATCGATTGATTGTTCAGCCCTAATTTGTATAGGCCTGAGGTATTTTATTCATACATTCTGTGTTTTAAGTTAGTATTTATGGTACCTGGAGGGCAGTACGCGTGGCAGCCTTCCACACATGTGAGGGAACATGGGAGTGAATCTGGGTGCTGGCAAGTGATCGGACAGGCAGGACCACAAGTATTATATCTCCACTGGCACAGCTCCTCCCCAATACCTGGTGCCCGAGGGTTTAGCTCCTCACAGCTGAGGGCTAAAAGAAACAACTCAGCATGATCAATCCTGATCTTTTAGAACAAACATGATCTGATTACAGGTTACAGAGAACAAGGTCCTGGCTGCTTTTTTTTTCAGCCTGAAAACAACTTTGATCATTTGGCATAATTTGGCAGTCTGAGGTGTCTTCAAACTCACGACAAAGATCATTGGACCTCCAGCTGATGGATACACCCCTCTCTGAACATGCCTGAGCATAAGCTGCGATGACATCACAGAAACACGCACAATCACCCACTGATGGGCAGGAGCAGGCAGCCTCCACACACATCTCTACATATGGCTCTGCATCCACCTGTAGGCACACAGAGGCAGGTTTAAGGAAACATGAGAGCATAAGAATGGATATGAATGTGCAGTCATAGGATGTCTGGTGGGTCAGGAAAGGCATTCACCTGGCTGTTGCATTCTCTAAACATAGGGCCGTTGATCACACGACAGGACTGCTCCACTGTTACCAACTTGACAATGTTGTCACCACATGGAGCAGGTATCTGATCACACAGGGAAACAGAGATTCATTAAATCTAAACCTCATATCAAAAGTGCTAGACCTAAATTCCCTTACAAGGAGACATCACTATTCAGCATCCATCCTCAGACAGTGTGTTTTGCAGTGCTTGTAGTATAACACAGGTCACAGGTCACAGAATGACTATATTGGACATTAAAACTCAGAACAAAAGACAAAATCTTAAAAAAGGGAGTTTCTTTGCTGTATGACTATCTTGCCAAAAGATTATGTTAAAATCTGTTTCACTTAATGGAGGCTTATGGTGTTTTTTCTGGCACAGCAGATTTTCTACTATGAAGAAAAACATCTTCACAAATTTCCCACCCATGTCTTTGTGCATTCTTTACTGTGCCTGTAAATAATTCAAAGGATCTATGAGGCCGAAAATGTCTTGCTTACAGTTTAAATTCATTCAAAAATATATTTAAATAAAGAAGAAGAGTCACCTTTGTTACATCTGCACAGCTGGGAACAACCTTCCAGGAGTTCCCAAAGTGTGAGGAGGCCACCTCCAGCTGGTTGTTGCTGCTCACCAAGTCATTGTTCACATTCCCATCAAAATTACCACATAGACCACACACTCGCCCCTACACGCAACAAAAAAGACATCTTCAACAATAACACAGACAAAGAAAGTTCAATAGGTCAAAGTAGTGTTCAAATAATAATCTGTACCCTGTACATGGATGAGATGTGAACCAGGAGGCGGGTTCCCTTGTCCCAGCTGAGAGAAATGTGCTCCCCCAGCAGCAAGGTGTAAAATTCACCAGATCGCACTATCTCCACCTGAGTGCCATGAAGCACAGGCTTCTTCATCTTCACCTGTGGGAGACGATAATTATGGTTTAAGATGGAATATTCATAAAAAGCCGATTCTGAAGACTTTGAACACAAGACAGAGTCAGTTCACAAACTTCTGAGTAGAGGATGTTAGAGTTGAGAAAAGAGCTGGGTTTTTTTTGCTTTTCTAAGTCTCAAACTGTTTCTATCCAAATATCATGGAAAGATATGCTTTCAAATAGCAAAATTTCAAGTGTTAGGTCATATATGACATATAAGTCAACACATTCCTTTTTTTTTATATATATATATTTTTTTTATTTTTTTTTAAATTATATTCGAACTTATGTCTTTATATTTTATTATTCTTCTCTGTACAAAGCTCTTAGCTATTATCATTATCTTTTTTTCCTTACTACTTAAGCTCTATCTTTTTCTATTTTTGTAATATATAGTGTGTGTTAATAATAACTGTACAGAGAGAGTGTCGATAACCGGAGTCAAACTCTCAGCATTCTTGAGGTACTTGGCGATTAAAGGAGATTCTGGTTCTAATTTTTTTATAAAAACCGTCTAATATCTTAACTCAAGATTAATAAAATACAAATAAGAAACACATTCCAGTCAGAGGGAAGCTGAGTGTGAAGCTGAATCCAAATCCTATTAAAAACTCCAAATTCTATTGTTCAATATTCTATTGTTGCAGCTTTAATGGCCTTGATCTTTTTGCGTGTTACTTGTATGAATATTTGTAGAATTAATGTACTTTAATTCAGGTGATTTTCAGAGGTTGGATGCCTGTTGATCTTTAAAGCCAGGTGTTACACACATAAAATGTCATTCCTATGGGTTTACTGATCTCATGATAATGTGTGACGGTGCTGCATAAATAGTGGAGTGGTTATTTGTGTTAATATTTGTGGGTATTTGAGACAGCTTACCTCTCCTCCTTGCATTACAATCAACCCTCCCTGGTAGTAGACTGTGACTGCTTTTGCACAGCGGTGGCCAACGATTCCACAGGCTTCATTTTCAACCAGAACCCTGAATGAACCTTCCTCTCCATTACACATATCCTTCATAAGAAATGTTTGTGAAAGTAGAAGACAAAAGAAGGAGGGGGGACAATATGAGGGCACTTTTCTGACTTCACATAACCAGCCTGTGAGTTCACCTCAACCTGTCTCTTACCTGGACCAGGACATATTGGCAGAGGCCAGGGAAGGAATATTTGAGGCCGTCAAAACTGATGTAATGCCCCTCCCCCACAGTGCGGCACACACCATCACACACCTTTTCTGTGCAGCGCCACTTCCTGTTCTCACATACACTGTTTACAAAGATGAAAAAAAGCCTGTGAAGATGACACAGCGAAGCTATACCTCCTTCTTAAAGATGTACACTCTAATGGTCATGTTACCATGTGTTGCAGTCTGCAGAGATGGTCTGTCCTGATGCATATGGCCTGTTGTTATGGAAACAGGGACACTTTTCCGGTGCAATGCAGTCTCTGCGGTGACGTACCTGAAATCAATCTGATGATCAATCATCCTGTTCATTTCAAAAGTTTTAGTGACTCACAAACACGCAGAGAAAGACTAAGACACCTACTGTGCCGGGTGGGCAGAGGCAGCCTGGGATACAGGCGAGGCTGACGCATGGCAGATCCACGTTCTGGCATGTTCTGGCACACTCAAGGCCTTTTTGTCCTGCATTACATTCTGCTCGGACCAGTGGAGGAGGACACTGTGCTGCTCGGCGCTCTGCAAACATCATGGGTCATTTAAGCATTTAAGTCTCAATCTGAATACAAATGCTTCAGATGAAAGACACCATATTTCTAGGATACCACGAAAAAAACTAAAAACAAAAACAAAGATCTGTTTAAAATGTAAAAACTGTACCTCTGGATGGTGCCAGGTCATCATCATAGAAGAGGTCAGACAGTAAATTACTCACGTCAGGGGAGCTACAGCGCATTGAGCCATTCTCACAGTAGCTGCACACAAACAGATTATAAATAGAAATTGTTTGCCAATTAACTGTTCTGTATCTAAAAAATAATAATAATTGTTTCACATTATCTACAGTTACTAACCAGATACTGTTGTGGTCTGCGTAGACATCATTGGGCTGGTAAAGTTGTCCATCGTGCAGGCAGGTGCACAGGTCAGCAGTCACACATTCTCCAGAATCGCTCAGGTACTTTCCAGCAGGACAAAAACAGCCCTCTTCACACACCCTCTCCCCCTCACAGCCAGCCTCGGCCCCAGAGAGAGCACGGCATGTACGGTCACACGCACTTCCGCAGGTTTCATATTCTTGGCCTCCAGTGCACTGAAGCTCTGGTGAAATCAGAGTGAGAGTTGAGAGATCTATTTTCAGTTGAGCTCTTTGAGAAATGTTCTTGTTTGTAAAGATGGCTGTTTTCCATAGGATTTTGTGTTGTGGTTAGATATGTCCAGAATTGAATCTACTTGAAGTTATGGCTCACCCAGACTATTCTTAGCTTCTTCATTCGCTCTACATTGCAAACCACATTGCTGACTGACTGAAATGTTTACTTGTGTGGGTGCATATGAATGAATTCAGAAATAGTTCAGTGTAAGAGTTACCACACAGTGAAGGAGACCTCCAGTTTAGCAGCACTCCTCTAGCAGCACAGGCAGCAGCATAGGCCGACAGAGCAGAACAGAGGCACGACTCTTCGTCCGAGCATGCACATACATCATAACGACAGAACCGCTGGAACGGCCCTGGGTTCACCAGAAAGTGGCAGGCACTAAAGACCTCTGATGTCATCACTGAGCACGCCTCTTCTGCAAAACGCACTGCAAGATAAATGAGGATTAGCGGTTACTTTTAGGTCATTCCTGTATTGATTTAAACATCTTTAACAAGGTTTATACCTCTTTTTGGGTTAATAGCACAAGGATCTCTCTCATGCTTGTGCTGAGATTCACAGTCTCCATTTATCCTCCATGACTGGCCGAAAGCATGAGGCTCTGCCTCAACCAGACCAGATTCAGACAAGAAGTCATCCCCTTGGTTACCATTGTAGTTTCCACAGAGACCACAAGTGCGCCCCACCCATCGCGGTCCCAGCTGACGATGAGGGAGACAGAATTAAAAACAGCTGCCCGGGTCACCTTTTTACAAATGCTCAAACACATCTTAATTATGTTACCTTAAGAAGCACACGGCCACGACCATCCCAGTCCAGACGAAGGTCGTCTCCAAACTTCACACGTACTGAAGACTGAACTGATCTTTGGATTTGGAGATGACCTGTAATATATCACACACAGGAAACTGATCAGCTGAATGTTGTTGGAATCAAAATATCAATACATACAAATGTGTTTGATCAATTTATTGTATTTTGATGTAAATTAAATGTGTTTGGAGAGCAAATTGTTCCTTATGTCATTATTTCCAGAGCTTTTTCTGATATGCGTCTGGTCCCATTATCAGCACACTACAATGTTTAGTACATCTTCCTCACAGAAATAATGAAATCTTATCTGCTGACAAACCATGATGCATTGGAGTCTGGATATCCATGCTGTTGACAGAAACAACTCCTCCGTGCTTCAGCTTCACTGTCATGTTCTCAAGAAGGGGCAGGCTCAGCGTAACTGAGCGTGTGCACACAGCATCCTGATCATCTGCACACTGACACACAAAAACAACAATTGCAGCCAAAGCGCTGTAGATGAAAAGCAGCTTGTGGCAGGGAAGTGACAAGAAATTAAAAGACAAGGAAGAAAAAGAACTTCCATTACCTGGACGTTTTCGATGATGACAGAAAACTGTCCATCTATGCAGTCTTCTGCCAGGAGGTACTGACAGTGACCAGTGAAGGTGAAAAACTTGTTGTCGAAGGTTTTGAAGTGTGACTGGCCCACCACCAAACACTCACCTACACACAGGAAGCAGAAACATTACGAAAAAAAAGAAATTGAGAAATTTTTGTTGTTGAAAACGTAAATGGCTGAATTGGATATCACTGGATAACTGTCTCACCAGGGCAGCCTTCATTGGTGCATTCCCAGGAGCCGTGACGGCACACACTGCAAAAACAGACAGCTTAGCAGGAATGTTTGTGTTGACATGTTTCTGCACACATATAACAAACTCACCAGGTGTTGCAGTCCTGAGAGATAGTGGACCCTGGAGGGAAATGTTGCCCCATATGCACACAGGAACACTGAGATACCTCCACACAGCGATTACCATCCAGAACTTTCCCAGCTGAATCACAAATTTACAACATGCTGTCAGCAAAGATAGTAAAATCATAAAAGAGATAAAAAGAGGGAGTTTAGAGGAAGCTTACTGGGGCATGTGCAGCCATCCACACACTCTTCCTTGCAGACCTCCTGTATGTTGAGACTGTGACAGGTTGTAGAACAGGACTTGGTGCATTCACTGTACTGCATCCCAATGGGACATTTAGGGACTGAAAACACAAACATTTACATTGATTAAGTCTCCTTGATGATAAAGTCTACGTTGAGCTGCCTGCATAATGATTGACCATCTTACAGCACTGGCCCTCCTGTTGCCAGCCATGAAGAAGCATCCCATGTTTGTGGCATGTGCGAGCGTACTCCAGCAGGAACGGACAGTAGCAGTCTTCAGCCTCACTCCGGCCACAGTGACACGCCTCCTCCTGACACAGCAACAGAAATGCCTCGGTAGAGACCAGGTGGGAACAGTGCAGGAACACACTTGACGTCTGCAACACGCTGCAGCCTGACAGGATCTACACAGACACACAAGCACATGTGAAAAATTCAGCTCAAGTCAGTGATGTGGCCAAATCAGGGAGAACATGCATTAATTATGGAAAAAATAAACACTCGCTTATGCTGTGAATAATGAAGTCAACTTGTTTCCTTTAATCTAGTTCAAGAAAAAATATAGGACAGACTTCAGATGTGTGTGCTTGAAATTGTGTTCTCTAAGCAACTCATTTAAACAGGGAGCAATGTGCTTGAAAAATAATATACAGGCGGCAGGTTTTAAGATAAGAAAAATATCTTCCAATGGCAATATAAACTACTTCTGTCATCATGCAGCAAATAGAATTATGATGATTGATGCCTGTAAAACAAATTTAAAAAAGTACAAGTGACGGCGGAAATTATAAAAGAGAACTGCACAAGGCTATAACACCTTAAAGGAGCATGTATTCCTTCCACAAATAAAGTTGAAGAAGACACAGAAAACATATCTGACCAAGAGTAAATGTAGGAAGTGTCTGGATAGTTTCACACCAACGTGCAGTTTTTACTCTTTCCTCACATGTGGGTGTTTATGGAGCGCAAAATGTTCTTACTAAAACTGGCTGATCAATCCACCCACAATGCCTGCAGTGTACACATGTTCAGGGGTATGATAAAATATGTTACAAATAAAAAAAAAATATATATGGGTCGGTTACAAATTAGAGGATAGGGCAAATAAATTTGACTTTAAAACTTAAAATTGTAGATCAAATGTTTTTTTTCAGCTGGAGATAAAGCAATGACATATAAAATGGGAAGGGAGATAAGTATCATGGCCGACAACAACAGATTTAAGGAAGTTTTCACTTTGAAATTTACACGAATTTGGTTTCCTAGTAAAATAATTTTCAATATTTATCAAAATCTATAACTTGTTGATGTCACCACACTCAGGACATGCTTACACGTCTGTCAATCTATACCAACTGCCATTTAAACAAAAATTATTCACATTTCTGTAAATTTTCAGTTTATTTTGGCTGGGGAAAAAAAACATCATTGTATAAAGACAAAACATGTATGAAATGATTAGAACATGTGTATGTTGTGCTCTCACCGCTGATGTCCCCTCTGTGCTGTTACAGGAGTGACTGGGATTTGAGACACGTCTGCATGGCTGACCAGCCCCCTTTACTGCCCAGGAATTTGCAAAATCATAACTGTCCTCTGTCTGGAACCCTAAACACACACACAAAGAATTAAACACACATAAAAGTTGAAAGATTTCTCCTTAATCTCATCCTACCACTGCTCTTTCTCTTGCTTTCTTTGAACACGTTATCTTTTCCTGCACTGAGTAGCTACTCTTCCTGTTGCTGTGTGCCGGTGACTCAAATCATTTCCCTTCATTCCAGCAATAATAGTTTCTCCTCAGCTGCATTCTCCAACTTTAACAAGCAAATTAGCTCTCACTTTTAAACATGATTTACCCTCTTGTGCAGTAAATTCATCTGCTGGGACAGAGTTGAAGTTGCCACAAAGGCCACAGGTGCGGTTTGCATGGTGTTTGGCCAGTGTCAAGGCAATGTTGGCTGCGTTATCGATGGTCACGGTGAAGCCAAACTCCTCACTCCAGAGTTTATGATAGCCAAGCTCTGAGCCCACAAACACGGCATGAGAGGCATAGGGCAGGGACAGTCTACAACAAGAAGAGAAAGGCAAATTAAAAATTGCAGGAAATTATATTTGTGTGAGTTTTTTTGTGCTAAAAGGGAACATAAACACACCATCAGTGTTAATTACCCTACCTTTTCTCACCCTGCGAAAGCAATCCATCTACAGACAAATGGAGCTCAAAGACGTCCCCCAGGAACAGAGTGACTCCGGTCCTTTTGCCTCCCACAAAATCACCTGTGAATTATTGAACCTGTCACACACCACTCATCAGGCACTGACTTAAAAAAACTGTCTGAAACAAAAATATGTAGCTTTGAATCATCTGAGAATCAAAGAAAAACTACATAATTAAGACATATACGCTGTCTTAACCATTACAATTGAAAACAGTTTATTTCTTTTGAACTATGACTCACCCAGCAGCGTGAAGGAGCGACGGTTGCAGTCTCCAGCCAGCAGATAGCTGCAGTCTCCAGGGAACTTGTATAAAACTCCATCAAACGTGTGAATGTGGTTTCTTCCAAACAGACTGCATCGCCCTGTCATACCTGCTACCAAAGCTGGATACATGCAACATATACAAGAAAAAGTTGAAGATAAACAGTAGTCTTTTAGTCTTTGACACCCTTTCACTTCTTCTGATGTCACCTCACCTGTCAACTGCAGGAGAAGCAAAACTCCTAGCCAATACCTCCCCATGCTGACCTGAAAGTTCAATTAATATGCTTACACACATCATCCAGTCATTTGCATCAACATCCTTTTATGTCAATTACTTTACACTGCACTGTGCACAGCATGTTTTAAACCCACTCTTCATCTTACCTTCATGGCTCCAGCCTCAGTTATTCCACAGAGTTGCAAAGAAAACTCAATCCAACACCAAGTGTTGCACAGGTCTTACACAGTCATGGCACAATGACTTGTTGAGATGTCTGTATCAAACACTGGCTACTGAGAAAATGGTCAAACACATTGTTTTGCACACCACTTTATTGAAAGCTCTGCTTTATAGCAAAGAGCATGTCCCAGCCCGGATATCATTGGCTATTTCTCAAGAAACCTCCCCTCAGCAAGGTTATTTAAAAATGGGGCCGACTATCTTTCTGTCCACAACTCGGTGCCTGAAGATTGACACCATCAAACACACACAGCACAGGACAATGGCAGGATGTGCCCACTGATCGCCGGGCTGAGTGATTAGTCTACACTTACGCATCTGTATCAGCGCCAACCCAAACAAGTCTTTTGAAAAACACTCTTACTGGAGCTATCACACGCAACAGCTCTGCTTTGGCAGAGTCATGTGTACTAACACATGACTAAGCTGCACCAAAACATATGACTAAGCTGCACCAAACTAGAAAACACACCAAACACACACACACACACACACAAACATACACCCTGGGAAAAAAGATGCCCTATGAACTTTATCCATCACATGGCAAAAACTCAAAGACAAATCCAGGAAAAAACAATCTTATCAAACCTTCCTAAATACACAAACATTTAATCACTGCATTGCAACTTAACATTTACAGCTATTAATCAGGGATTCTTAAAAATCCATAACCACTATATAAAAAAACTGTATGTGGGAACCACTTTTTAACATTGCCAAACTGGAGTTCTTGTGAGCTATCTTCAAATTGATGTTATATGGAGCTATGATGAAAATCTCAGACTCAATTTATGATTATGAAGATTATAAAGATCTTTTTTCTTGACTTTGATAAACACTAGTTTCTGATTGGCCAGAAGACCACAACAAAGTCTAATAATTCCAAACAGTAAAAGTGTGACCAGGAACAATCTGATCACACAAGTCTAATCAAATCAACCATCGAGAAAAAGTCTTGCTCAAAGTCAGTTCTGTCTCAGGCTAGCCAGACAAAACGACACCTGCGTCTCTAGAATCTTCTTATCTTCTTATTCAGTACAATCCATCAAGACCACTCAGGTTATTGCAACAGGCCTGCTTTCAGTCCCAAGAGTCAGTACCAAACATTCAAGCAGCTTTTATGTTTCAAATAACTGGAACAAAATCCCAGAATATATCAAGTCTGCTGAAACTCTCAGCTCCTTTAAATCAAGGTTGAAGACCCACCTTTTCAAAGCTCCTTTTAATTGAAAAATTCTAACAAATTATTTTAATTTCTAATTTGTAGCACAACTCTACACCGTAACTTTAATGCTTTTATTTTAAAATTTGCCTTTATAGATTTTTACCTTTTTGTCTTTGCCATTTTAATTTATTTTGTTCCATTTTTCTTTTTGCTTGAACCCAAATGTTTCATCTTTTTATTGATTTTTAATTATTTTCTTTTAATATGATTTGCTGACCTTTGAAATGATTTTTTGTATGCCTCTATGAAGTACTTTGAAATTGCTTTGTTCCTAAAATGTGCAATATAAATAAGATTACCTTGCTTTGCCTTGCCCAGAATAAAGTGGTGCAAGCTCCAGTCCCACAATCCAGGCAACAGCAGCAGAGCTAGTGATTGAATCTCTAAATTCCTCAATTCTACCTAATAACAATCAGCTAAAAAAAAACAATCCTAACAGTTTGGTTTAAAAAAAAGTGTTTTGGGGCTGTAGTAAAGATCTTGATAAAACAAGTTTATACAAAATAAATGACCATTAGCATTAAAGCAAAGCATTAAAGTTAATATTTTAATATAACATAGCAAAAAAAATAAAACAAAAATACAGTCTTTGCAACTGTTTTTTCAAATCTTAAGGGGAAAAAACTCACGTTTAATTTGGAATAATGCACCATCAAATTAAAGCCAAAAATATCAACACATAATGTGCCTATTGTGTCAGTATGATACAGATGTAAGAATAACAAATTCTTCAGTTGTTATATATATGATAATGTCTATTCCATTGAATTGTTAAAATATTATCTGCATTCATTGATAACAAAGACAATCATTGTAAGAAATTTGAGATCTGACTGAAAAACGTGCCAAACATTTCGGTAGGGATGGAAGCCAAGCTTGATTCAAACAACACAACGTGAGCACATCAAGAATGTTAACTATCAGTCATGTTGGTGTCATAATTAATGACAACAACAACAACAACAACAACAACAACAACAACAACATTAATAATAATAATAATAAAAATAGGAGCTTGTTCACTTTGTGTTTGTGTGTGTGAGTCGACCTGGGACATACTCGTGCACCGTGTTCATTCATGTACAGTAAATTCAATCCGCGAACGCGCCTTTCTTATTCTTGTGGAATTACGTCATCGCACTGCCCAGGGTGCTGCAGGAACTTGCGAGCAAAAAGCCCCAAGCAGACCACTGTGTACTGAGGCTGTCCCATTGCAACAAAGCAGCTCTATCATAGATCATTTTCTTTTTACTCAATGAGCTGGTAATCACCTAAAATCTTAATGTAAGGCACTGTGGACTTTTGTAAATCCCCGAATAGCTCTTGATACAAAATTAAAACGCCATAAAAATGGCCCAAAATTCAGCTATTAATCAACTGGGATTATATGAACTTATTTATTTAAAAGTTAAAAGCCAGTAACAAAATAAAAGTGACAAATTGTAAGATACACCGAAAAAAACCTACAGGAGCCATTGCTTTGCAGACCGTTGTCTGTGGGGGCGGACCACTACATGCGCGCACAGCACGACGCGCGTATCAGTGCCAGAGCGTCGGCACATAACCTCATTCTGCATACTGACTGTTATTTAGAAGGTCTTCTCTTCTCTTCTAGCATCCGTTTGGATAGGTTTAAAATAGGAGAAGTGTGATTCATCGCCCAAGTGTCGCCATGGCTGCGCTTTCGGGAGGAGAGATGTGCATCAAATACCTGATGTTTGCCTTCAATTTAGTGTTCTGGGTGAGTAAGACTCGAGGAAATGTATTCATCTCAGTGTAAAATGTACAAACTGTCTGTTGTTTGTGATCGTGTGAGCTTTGGGAGCACGCGCATTCGTGTGTGAGCAGGTTACTAGTCTGTGTGAATGAATTTATTCGGTGTCCCAGATGCAGAATCGTGCCGAGTGTCCACAGACAGCTTCGGCTACTTATCATAGCTTGTTTAAATGTGCCCCTCGAAATTATATCTGGCACTGGCTACCATAAACGCTAAGTGTCCCAATGCGTGAGGAGACAGAGTGGGCTGGAACAATAATCCCCAGTGGCCAAGTGACCCAGTTCCTCCGTGCAGACTACTCTCTGGAGTTTGCGCGCACGGCATTTTAATAATTACAGAGTGGAGGAGGGAGGCGCTTTGGCGTGCTGGGGAACGTTATTGATACATTTATAATTAAGACTTCTGTGACGCGACGTTAGATGAAGAGTTGCGCATGTCAAGCAGAAGCCTGTGTGTGAATAAATAGTGGATATCCCATGTAGGCTTTTTGTGTCCTATACTTAGCCTGCAGGGTGTGTCTTGTTGTGTTCGTTTATTTCTGTGTGATTGTGTGAGTGTGTGTGGTGTCAGAGGGATGTTGGCCCCTTTTTTGTGAGCGTTTATATTTCTGCAGTTTTAAATAGTGCAAAGGGCAGAGTGGAGTTTCCCACACTGAGTGTGTGTTTGTGTACATGAGACAGGGGGGAGGGGATAATAAAGGTAGATAAACACAGAGCACATTATTCATTATTCTAGACAATCAACATTTTCAGTGTAAACTGTTGCTGTGACTGACAATGTGACATCAAACTCTATGATGGAGTGTTCATTTAAGTTTTAAGCCTCAAGTTTGGAGTCAGTTCACAGGAAATACAGCTCTAACCACAACTGCACATGCTCCATGTTTTATCATTGAAGCAGGAAGTAAAGATAAACCTTGCAAGGCTGTTGTATTTAAGAGAAACACGCAGTGCACATAGCAGAGGATGTTGTTAAGCAGGTATGCTGTAAAACGTTTTATGCTGACATGCCTCAACAGAGCCCTGAGTGCTGGCATTTTATCTTGTGAAATACCTGTGTGCCCACCCAACCTGCACATATGCACTTGTTTAAAGCAACCGTACAAGCATGACCATGTGAGAAAAACAACAGAAAAAAGAAAGCAAACAAACCAGAAGAAGCAGAAATTCTTATCATAAACACAACAGAGGTCAGTTTTGTAGGTAACACTGCTCTCTTGCCACTCCCAAAATTGTATAATCAGGTGACTGAATAAAGGGCGTGGTATTGTGCAGTTCTTTTCCTTTCCACCTTTTTGTAACTTACACCATTACGCTCCACTTCCTCCTGGGAAGAAGTTAGCTATCAAACACTCGTAGCAGTTTATCATTAGACAGACTGAACCAGAATGGCTGTCGCTGGGGGAATCAAGTGTGTGAAATACTTAATGTTTATCTTCAATGCTCTCTTCTGGGTATGTGTACCTATACTTTACCGTGTCATGCTGTGTGGGTGTGTGAAAAGGAGAGGGGGAGTAAAAGAAGGATAGAAGAGCTTTGTGCTATTAAACGCTCACCTTTGTTGTAGTTATCTTCAGTTTTTTCTGCAATGTGACATAGGAAGGTTATACTAAGAAAAAAATAGGACAAAAACTGGTGGGAGTGAATGAAGGGAATAGACACCTTAAACTTGTGAGTAAAAACAAGCATCAGAGCTTCTTTTCGGTTTGGCTCCCAGAGCTAAAATTTAACCAAAGTGCTGATAAGGTTTGCAAGTCATTGCCTGTACACGATAATTAAGCACAAGCTTTGTATTATTTTATTCTCGTGGTGTGTGCTAACTGAGAAGAAACTTGTGTTACAGGGAATAGAAACATACAAAGGATAACATTCCAAATACAGCTTCATGATGGATTATGCTACTTTGTGTTAAGAATATATGCAAGTGATAACACAGTGTTGAGGACTTGTGTAGGAAAATCTGTAAAAAGGAATGAAATTATGACTTTACCAGACTAGGGATGTATTGCACTGGAGAGTGGATCTTGAAGATGCAGGACATGACCTGGAAAGAGAGCCCATCATTGTAGATTTGAAACATCAGCTAAAAGTAGCAGAGATAAAGACATGTTTAACCGTTTGGTGAAACCATAACCAGTTTATCAACCTCAAATCCACACAATGGTCTAGGTTACATATACAGAAAATCAAAAAATCACATACAAGGAATTTGAAAGGTACTTCTCATAGGCTTTGCCTGATGCACTTTTTACTGAGCTTCAAGAAGCTACTGTATGTCAAACTAAACATGATGTGCTCCAGCTTGCAGGTACGGCTGTCTTTGCTATAGGCCTGTGGCTACGGTTAGACCCTAAGACTAAAGGCCTGTTCGAAGGACAAGACTCACCATATGTCTTCTATACAGGTAAGATGCTCTCAGACCTAAAGCAGGTATATTGCTCTAAAAATATGCTTGAGTGCTCTTGTAACACACACTGTACGTGTGTAGGTGTTTACATCCTGATAGGAGCTGGAGCACTGATGATGGTGGTGGGTTTTCTTGGATGTTGTGGGGCCATTCAGGAGTCCCCCTGTATGCTGGGACTGGTCAGTAACACCTTGTTAATTCTCTTTCTTCTTGTGCCAACTTCTTTGTAACTAATATGTAACTCTTTCAACACCATTTAAGTTCTCTATTAACTGTTTCAGTTTGTTATGGATTCACTCAGTTGCACTCAAGCTCTTTAAGATACATGAAATGCCTGCCTTTAGCACAGTTTACTTAACAGTATCAAGGTCAGGCTCTAGACTTGGACCCTGACTTGTTGCCTCCCTCCCTCCTTCTCTGGCCCTAATCTTCTTGTACTAAATCTCTCTGGAGGAGGAGCCAATGTAAATAGGGTTCAGCGACCTTGTCTACACATGCACAAGAGGCATGTGACACATTCAGTTATCTGAATTTAATTTTGTCTATCTCTTTGTGCAGTTCTTCTTCTTCCTGCTAATAATTTTTGCCGTTGAGGTGGCAGCTGGTATCTGGGGATTTTCCAACCAAAGCCAGGTAAGGTATATGTTTTAAGTCTGTTAAATAGATGAATGTATACGTAATAATTTTCTGGTATACTGCAAGCTAAGGATAAAATTAGTCCAAAAGTAATGAGAAGAACATGAGAAACATTAGCATTGGTCTGAAAATATACTATGTTGAAACATTTTTCTCCGGCTTGTGGCTGCAGGTGGTGAACGACATCACAACATTTTACATGCAAACCTACAATAACTACAAGACTACAAAAGATGAGCGCCTCAAAGAGACACTGCGGGTGATTCAAACTGGGGTGAGCTATGTTTAAAACATTTCTGCCTCATTCAAGTACAGATGGACTCTGATGCAGAAGGAATTTATTACAAAAAATGTTCAGAAGCAAATGCAGCTGGAGATTTAGTTTTGTGGTACAGGATTGTCAAAAGGGCTTTTTGTGTAGCATACAGTGGATTGAAGATTCAGCCCATTACTTTAAGGAAAGAGCTATTGGAGAGAAGAGCTTGTTGCCCTTTGTTACTTCTCTAAAAACCTTGCATCAGGCTTTTTCAATGTGAAAGGGTGATGTTAAAGTACTTGGTTTCTTTGTAAGTTATATTAGAGACATTTCAAGAAGATAGTATTTTAAATATTCAGTCAGTATTTGTATGCATCATTTTCACTGGTTGCATGGTAAGTCAACTGGGCTGACAAAACGTCAGAAACTACAAACCAAAACATAACTTTGAATTTCACAAGTCATCTTGATCCTAAACACTGCGATATTCTTTGTGTATTTACAGCTGAACTGTTGTGGACCAGATCGTAATGTAGATGAGGCTGTCAAAGACACCTGTCCTCGGGGAGAAGTGCTTGAGATGCTCATTACCAAGGTACAACTGTCCTGAATTTATGTGTAGATGGAATTCCAACACAGCTTGGTACCTCAGTAAAGAGATGGATGAAGATAAAATATGTCAAATATAGGGACAAATCTACAATCCTTTAAATAAATACAGCATGCTTTGTCTCTGTTATAACACAGGTAATTACATTTGTGATGGTATGACGTGTCAAAGGTCTTTTAGTCTGTCCTCTGCAGACTTATTCCCTCTGTCTCTTTGCAGTTACTATGGCAATGGTTTACAAGAGCCTGAACACTTAGGTTGTCTGTGATGTTCACCATACCACAAGTTCTGTTCAGTGTAGGTATAAATAAGCCAAAATGAATCATGCTTTTGTGTTGCAGAGCTGTCCTGACGCCATTGAAGAGGTCTTTGACTCCAAGCTACACATCATAGGAGGTGTGGGCGTCACCATTGGTGTTGTCATGGTAAGTATAGAGGTGGAAATTAATTAGAAATCATTAAAATCGAACGTCCATGACACAGTGTTCAAAGAAGCTATCACAAACTCAAGTAATGAGGACCTTTTGCTGTTACAGGTGTTTGGGATGATCTTTAGCATGCTGCTGTGCTGCGCCATCAGGAAGTCTCGAGAGGTGGTGTGACACCCACTGTCACACCTTTTAGTCCTTTTCAGTGTTGCATGATGTCATTCCTAGAGTCACATGACTCTCCACTGCCAATAGAAACACTTTTTGGTCAAGGGGGAAAGCATAAGCTAGGCTGGGTGCAGTAATTTCTGACGAGAACATCACATATTAATTATAGCTGTGCTGCTGACACTTCAGCCCACCTTCTTGTACTACAGTATATAGATGCAATGTGGTTATTTGGCCAAACCATAGAATGGGTGTCATCAGCGCTTCAGTGACTATGTAGTACAATGACGTGTAATTTTGTGGTCATTTGATTGAAATAAGTGTTTGTGAAATGCTAAATATCTAAAAAAAAAACATGTTATTTATACAGGTCACATTCTGCACCTATTGCAAGAAAAAGTACCAGACGAGAGTTCGAAAAACATTCACTTCAGCACTATACAGCAGTAGCCAATGAAACTCAACAACTCTTCTTAGGACACAGAAGTAAAGCTATGGTGACTTGTAGCCAATTGAATGCTAAGCTGTAAACTGTGTTACCTCCAGCTTGGTAATAGAGTAGCATTGCAGTTTCTATGTTGTGACATTTGATTTGTTCCTTTGATTTCATTCTTCTGACTTGCCCTTTACAAAACTGCCTTTAATTTTGCCACTTTTTTATGTATTTTTTATATGTAAAAAACTGTATGCACTTCTCTGATTCCTTGCTACATTGGTTTGATGTGTTTTATAATATCATTATCATTTTAGAGAGATTGGATTTATTTATACCATATGCACTATGTTTTACAGAGAAAAAAAGAGCCAAATAAAGAAAAAAAACCTAGACTATCAAAGTATCATATATAAAAAAGCCTCTACAGACAGAGCTAAATACAATGTTTTTGTGGTCCATGGTAAAATAGTGTCAGGTGGGCTTCACGTGTTTGTAACATTTGGCAGTGAGGGATATGAGGGGCACATTAAGATTAGACAGGGGTGAAACTGCTTTTATCAGTCTGAAACCACTTTGCCTTTAAGTGCACGGTGAAAAAAAATTCCCAACAGTCTCGGTATGATATCTTGTGTGACTCATACCAAGTTTGATCCAACACAACAACAAAGTCCAAAGCTGTCTTTGAGTTATTCTGTCACAACTAATTCACTGAAAATCTTTTCAAAACAAAGCAAACCACTGATTACAGGGCACATTCATTTATGGAAGAGAGTAAATATTTTTTAATGACTCACTTTCTCCCTCTAAATGACCTGAGAATGATTAATGTTCCTCCCATCACTGTTCCAGGATGTCAGCTTTGATTCGGTTGTTGACATTCGGGTGTTGCCCTTTCAGGCATCCCACCCCCACTATGGAGATAACACTGATTATAAAAAAAGCGTGTAGATTTGTGAGATGATGTTCTGGTCACTTTTTGTGTGATTTCCTTTTACATAACAGAAAGTGAACTGGCCAAATGATGAGGGAAGTAGAGCTGAGATAAGGATGTAAAATCAAGAGAAATCAAGAGGGAAGCAGCCAACATCAACACTTAAACACACACTATTCAGCAGAGAGATATAACACCACAAAACAACTGCACATTTTGTCCGGAGCCTCATAATACTTTATTTTATATTTTCATTACCAAAACCTGGCTTTGTTGCTGTGGCAATAGAAAAAAATGCAACTATCCTCATTTAACAGCCAGCTAATTCT
The DNA here is from genome assembly GCF_033239565.1 of Halichoeres trimaculatus. Classification (NCBI taxonomy): domain Eukaryota; kingdom Metazoa; phylum Chordata; class Actinopteri; order Labriformes; family Labridae; genus Halichoeres; species Halichoeres trimaculatus. Next base: position 20,283,821 of record NW_027437187.1, on the reverse strand, counting down.
CTAATGAATACATGAGAAACACTTTGTGTCTGGCTTTCAGTGGGACACAATACAATCACATTCCTCAGCCTCATCCTTTGTGCACTCCCAGGAAATGTTTGAAAGTCCCTGTGTTTGTGTGCGCAAAGCAGTGTGTATGTGCAGTATGGAGTCAATCTGAAGAAGACTTGAGAGGCACTGCAGCACAGCTAGAAGCAGCTGGTATTTACAGGGCACAGATTCAAGGCCAAAGTCAAACATAAAATCTTTCAAAGGCATTTCAGTCTCTCTACAACAGGGCCTGTAACTCATGCTTTCCCCAAGATTCTGTTTAAGAAACTTATTGTGTGATTGTTTGTTTACAAGGCTCAGGAGTGTAGCTTGAACCTGCAGAAAATGCCGTGGACTGTGGGAGTAAATATGTCTGGGCACACTTAATAGTGCATTTGCTAACAGCTGGGAAACAGAGGTGTCCAAATGTGTGTAACTGAAAAACAAGGAAGTGTGTCCGTGCTGGGAAAGAGCATGGTGTAAGAGAAACTCAAACGTCCCAGCAGCAGGTACAATACAGCCAGGCTCTACCAAACCCTGCCGGCAGGGGGGTACCTTGGGGATCTGACTCTGTGCATGGGAAGATCTGTTTATGTCGAAGGTCTGCTTTGATGCTGTAGTTGCTGTCATACCAATGGGCTCCCAAGTTGAAAGAAGCATGTGGATGGCGTCATGAATAGCATGTACATATTGGTCCGTTTGTCCTTCCCCTACACCATAAATGATCAGACCGCAGGGATTGACCCCAAGTCTTTTGTGCGAATCACAGAAAGCAACATGGACGAACCTGTGGGAAACAAAAAGAGGGACATTTTGACTGATATGAATAAAAATCTGTTGAAAAGCTATTAAAAAGAGTGGATTCTTTATGCAGAGTTAATTCTGTGATGCATTTTTTGTTTTCATACCTGTGAGCCCCGAGCAGGATTGGTTGGCAAAAGTTCAGCTCAGCGATGTTGTTTGGTCCAACAATCAAGCAGTCTGTTACAGGTGACGCCCCACTTAAATGTGCAAAGAGAGACAGCTCATCTTCACTGACACACTCCACCATGCAAATCCCAACCTGTGCAGCTGAGGCCAGGGCAGCAGCAGACTGTTTAGCTGCAGACAGGACCACACTGACACCTAAACTCTGTAAGTGTGAAATGGCGCACTCTAGTGACCTTTCTGCCAATGCACTAAACTGTACAATACTCCGCTCCTCCCTTGATTTCCCATCAACCCTTGGATCTCCACATCCCAGTTCCAGCACTTCTCCGGCACAAAGCAAACCAGGCTGCAGAAAACCAGTTAAAACCACAGCTTTCAGCGGCTGCTGGTCACATGGTGGGCAAGGCGTGGAAAAGTCTCTGTGAATGACCTGCCCTTCAATTAAACGTGAACAACTATTAGGGAAGCCTGATACAGGTGTAAGCAATGCAGACATGTTATCATTTAGCAAATTGAGTGATAAAGAGGGATGCTCTTTTTTTGGGTTCCAGTTATTGAGCAGTTCAGTGGTCAGATGGCTAAAAAAGTCACAGTGTGTGTGACCCACACGTGAATGGTAGAAAGATGCCAGCAGCTTTTGAATGCAGGGAATGTTTGTTTCAGGATGTCTTGTTGCAGTGAAATCCTCTCTCTGTAGACAGCTTCCATACGGGACCACCCCCATGGCAATAATACCATCCAGCTCCTCCAATGCAAATGTCAACAGTTTTTTAGCCAAGTGTCTGGCTGCAGAGGCAACTGCTGCTTCTCTGGACTTGTAAATGTGAGACACATGAGGCACCTTGCAGGCTGCTGTATGTATCTCTCTCAGTAATGACGCCAGCAGTAGAATAAATGTCTTCGATCCATCCCCTGTCACAGCGCTGTGTCTTGTAACACACTCCACAATCATCCTGGAAAAGAAATCCAAAATGTTATTAAGGGGAAAATTTGCATCCTGATGATACTTCATCATACTTCAGACAATATGAGATACCTGGCCAGTGGATGCTCCAGCCGAAGTGCTGTGAGAATTCTTGTCCCACTGCGGCTCAACACCGCCTGTCCTGTATCTCTGGTAAACAGTACCTGGCCTCCTTCAGGGCCAAAGCTACGGCGGACAACGGACTCCAACACAGATGCAGTCTGAAGGAGATGTTCCAGGTGGAGACTCTCCTCTGGCAACATTACTCCACCCTAGATGGCATACTTACTGAAGTTCAAACTGTAAATGATAGAAGATAAACAATAAGATTGTATAAATGAGAAACAATCCTATATGGGAAGATTACTGAGATGACTTATCAATGCAGGATCACATGGTACCTAATCATAGGTTTTTAGCTCTTCATGAAAACCACTTGATGATATCTATGGTGACATATTTATTGAATAAAGATATCGAATCACACACAATTAGTTAATTAATAAATCCTAACAGGAAGTCAAAATAGCTAACAACTAACAACAATGAGAACCAAACAAGTCATGGGTGATGGCAGTTACTCCTAAAAGCCATTTAAACATGTGAGATTTTTATTACTAGGCCAAACATTAAAAGATATACAACAACCTCAGTTATAATTATGATCGTAAATTTAAAAAAAAAAACTATACCAATATCTATCACTGCAAGGGTATTAAAACTTTAAAGCGGAACTGTAATAAAATATAAAATCGATAATAAAATTCTTGATGGAGTAATGTACATTTTTGTGAGTGTGAAAGTACAATTTGTGCTCAACTAACAGACATTGCACACAACCAATAGAATCAACTATCAGTGGATTGTCTTGTGATATGTGTATACAATAACATAACCTCATACAAACTGTCCGGGGCTGCCAAATCAACCATGTTTACACCGAGTTATGGAGCATGAACAGACCATGCTCCAGTCCTCCATAGCTAAGCCATGGTTGGTGACATTAGCATTAGCATAGCTACAAAGGCACTACAGTCAACTACGGTTAGTTTTCTTGCTTGACGCCCTCGCAGTGGATTATTAGAAAAGAAAACGACGACCAAATCATTTCCATAAATCGTATAAACAGTTACGAAGACTTAAATAGCGAGAACTCACCAACGGTACAGAAACGCTTCCTCTGTATCCTGGAGACGAGACCTCTTCTTCGGTTTGATGTGTAAAAATCATTCACATCAGTGTTGAGTGCTGCCGCCTGCCGGGCGGAGTTTGATTTTTTTTTTTTCAATACTTCCAACCATAATCAGACACCCTTAGTTTTATTTCTGAGGTCTGTAGTTAAATTATCAAACGATTGAGCATAAGTGTGGTATATTATACAACATATGACTTTAATTGTTGTGATTTGAGAACAAACTCACTTCATCTGGGAAGTTTGCAAATTGCACTTGCCAGTCTGAATATTTTTGAACAATGTCTTCACTTTGTAACTACTGTATGTGTAAGCTTTGTAATACCTGTAACAAGTTAAATGTAATCCAGCATGCGATGACACTTTTTCCCTGTGTTCTCGGTTAATCAGAAACAAATGCAAACAGTGCTTAACATTTATTTGGACACCTGTCATTAAAACAAGAAAACCATCCAGCATCATAAAGAGCTTTAATTCTAACCCTCTCTTTCTCAAAGAAATCTCTAGGTGTCACCACTTTGAACATGAGTGAGGAATTTCAAACATAATTCTCGTTTTTATACCACAATTTGAGCCAGCACACTGGAATTCTCCAAAAAGTCAGTAATCGGCAATATACTGTTAATCTAGGGCAGCAGTGGCAAACACTTCACACTGGATGGTGGTCTCATAAATATATATTATGCACTGCACATTAAAGTATTTTATAAATTGATAAATTCAGGCCAATAGAAAAGATTATTGCGACTTTAGAGCAGGATTTCAACATAGGCCCAATGCTTTAGCTGTGACACAAAAAACAACAGTGCCTTGCAGAAATTTTTGCCTCCACAACCCTGTCATGTTTGTGACTGCCTCTGCACCCCCTTCATGTCCTCTTTTTCTCTGAAATGCATAAAAAGAGACGAAAGACATTTTTTCTCAGTTCAGATAAGAAAACCTTTTACACATCTCTTTTATGTGTAGGGACACACAGGTAAAATAAAAGTTTCTGAACCTCGGATTTATCATCTATCAATCTACTTCACATGTAAGATAAACTTGAGAAAAATTTGGTCTTCAATACTGAATTGCTGTCAGAGCTACAAAAGACTTCTTTGCTACTAAAGTTTAAGGACCTTTGACAACCAAATTCCTATCACCTCCCATCATTTCTGAGGATAATTGTGCCAGTTTTGAAATACTGCATTTAAAAAAGAGATGGATGGGCTAATAAACTCATACATATACAGACCACACATTTTAAGTTCTCTCCAAAAGCAATGTATATAGTGTACACTTCTATAGGTCCCAGACAGAGGTTATGAGAGCCCTCTGTCCCCTACCCCCCACCTCTGTCTCATCCCTCCTTCTGTACAGTGTCTCTTTGAGCCCCTGGTACCTCAAGGTGAACGGGGCGGGGCCGGAACTTGATCTCTGTGTTGCTGCAGAAACCACATCCTAAGTTTCTAAATCAGGCAACATCATCTATACATAGACAATATGAGACAGTTCTGCAGCCAGAAGCACACACACCATTACACACACACACATACAGAGCTGTCCACACTGAATGTAAATGCCCTCTATTGCTGAACCTTCACTATGCTAACGAGTGTTTAAAAAGCAGTGTCACTACAGTGATGAATATGCATGAGAGGCCTGGTGAGGGTGACCTATAGGGGAGGGACAGAGGTCACAAGAGGTCGGGCATCAGAAAAAAGCAACCATGCTCCCATGTGGGCTGAATTGACTGAAAATAGCAGATTCACCCCAACACATAACCAGAAAATACACAGAGAAGCAGCACAAGATGACAGCGCCACGTTTCCGCCCATGCCAACCCCAACGCTGTCTTGTCGAACCCTCCCTCACTCTTTCTCTCTCTCTTCATCCAGCGTACACACACCTGCAGTCTTGTTCTAGTTTGTCTAAGTACCGGTAAGACAAAACTCTCTTGACTTACCCTCTTTCTCTCTTCCTTATTTCCTCCTCTGGTCCTGTTATTTCCCCCCCTTCACTTACTGGATCTCTCTGGAAGAGAATAAGAAAAACCTGTAAGGCTGATATTTATTGTTGGAGCTACTTCATACAGGTATGTCCTTTTTTCTCATGAATCAAAATTAATTTGATTTATTTATCTTGTTAGCTTAATTTAAATGGTACTTGTGTGTAGACACAGGGGTGAAGGAAAGATCAATAATATCTGTGAGGGCTAATTGGATACAGTGTTGTAGACATCACCCACTTCACAGATTATTCAAATTTCTTAGTAACTCAACTTTTACGGCTTTATACATTTTTTTTAACCTCTTCAGCAGGTTAAAAAACATATTGAACTTGTATCAAGGCAGGTTTTTTCTAAATAATTAATCTTTTAGCTGGATAGCACACTGTATTGTACATACCGTTGTGACTTTCCAACCTGGTAAAATCAGGTGTGAGAAGCAGCAGCTGCACTGTGAGACCATATGTTGCAGCCACTGACTCATTATCACCTCTATAACAAAAATGAGGAATTGGATGGATAAAGATTTAGAAATCTTCTGTTATATGCATTAGATGTACCTCACTTCATCTATTTTCACTTTTAAAGAAACGCAGCTGAAGCTCTATTTATGTTTCAAATGAGCATATAATATTTCAAATTTGTGACTGATTAAAAACCCAGCTAAACTTAAACAAAAGAATCTAAAAACAACCATTATTTCTTTTGGGAAAGTCTAATAATATATTATATATCACACTTAGAAGTGTGATATATAATACATACTGTTTTAGTCACCATTAGCTCTTTGAGTTTCTTAAATTTTCTCTGGTAGCTTCAAGTAATTCATTGGATGTTACTGTTTGAGTCGCTGTCTTTAAATAAATCCTGAAAAACACAGGACAGCCAGAGATCAATGTTTGCTTGCGTGTGAGACCACATCTGCTGACTCAACTTCAGATACTCAATACCATAATGATGTGTGCAGAAAAAAATGCATCTTTGGTAGCCCCGTCTGGGCATTGGGACTTTTCTTTCATGTATTTTGTTCACCTGACCTTGGCTCATGAATCTCACCTCTGGCAGCTTGCCGTGAACAGCAGTGGTCCACGCGTGACACTTCAACTTCACTTCTCTCCTTCCTCTCCCCTCCATGTCAGCAGGTTTGGCAGGGACAGTGGGTTGCATATCCTGTGTGTGTTAGTGTTAGTGCCAGGCCAGCAGAAAAAGGAGAAGTCACTTGACACTGATGTCATACAGCATCTATAAGCACATCATCGCTTCAAAAACATCTGATCAATATGATTTATGGACACTCTGCTCTGGAGTTTATTCATGCCTCGAATCTGTCTCTTGGCAGATGCACCTCTTTCTTTTTGTGTTGAAAAATAACAATTACACATAGTTAAATAAATCATTTCTGGCTACGTAACCCCTGCTCTTCTGCCTCTTTGCCAGTTTTGCTCTGGATCTGCCATCACCTCTCAAATAATGACTGGAAACCATCGAGCTGCCCCTGGTGCTCCAGGCACTCCAGTTGCTCCAACTGAAATGTCAAATTCAACAACTACCCAAGGCCATGGACAGCACCAAATCCCAAACAAATTCATGAGTGAGCTGCACAGAGCCCACAGTGAGTTAGACAGCTTTACTCTTTCTTAATCCAAAGTGAGTTTAAGAAGACTCAGTTATTGAATGAGTGTATAGAATCATGCTGTTTAGAAGTACACGTTAAAGAGTCAGATTAGCCAGGCAATACTCTAGTATACATTAAGTACTTTATAATTAAAAATAAAAGGCAAATTATTATCTGCATTCCTGAAATTATGATATAGCTATTGTATCAATTTTATAGGGCATAAAAAGTTATAGCAAGGTGATAAAAGGTGCAAAATTCAGTAAAACTTTCTTCAAGGGGAAATATTTTCCTAACTTTGAAAAAAGCTGACTGAAAGGGCATATGATTCAGTCATGCAATGGGTGTGTTTTATGTGGCTTTACAGTGCCATCCTGGGCTGTTGCTGCCCTCTGCATAGTGAGCTTGTGTGTGGTGCTGTCCGGCACTGTGTGTGTATGGAAAAAGTTCCTGAAAAAGGACAAGGACAAAGACAAAGACAAAGACAAAGACAAAGACAAAGAAAAGGACAAGAAAAAGGGAAAAGAGAAGAGCCAGGGGGACTTTGACACTGAAATGAATGGAGGCTACATCAAGGTAAGCACACACAGTTTCTCTCTGCAGATGTATTGTCCTTGTCCCGACATCCGGGTCAGTCAGGGTTACTAAAACTGTCGTTGTGTGTTAAAGCTAATGGATGTTTTGTAAGCAGAGGTTGAGGTCTGAGATGAGTTGTGTTTCAGGTCACTTTTAAACCCATTGGAAGTTAAAAACATCCCTTTAAATCAGTAAATAAACTTTAGATGGTGACATCACCACTGTTTAATTACATCTATCTGTTTAATGCTACATGGCATACTGTAGGGACAGCACATGCCACTGCTTTCCAAGTTAACAGAGGCCCTTCATTGATTTCATGTAAAGCAAGCACATGTCACCTTCATGTGACATGTTTCTTGTTTTTTTTCTTTGCAGCCAATGAAAGATGAAGGCAAAAAAGAAACAGAGCTGACAGATAATGAGCCCAAAGAGGAGGAGAAGCTTGGAAGGCTACATTTCACTTTAGACTACAACTTCACTGATAATATGGTGGGATGCATCCAATTACTGTCGAATCTGAATACTACCTCTCTATGTTAACTAGCCAGACTCTTTTCATCATTTCTTTCCCTTTCTTCTGATATACTAGCTGGTAGTAGGCATCTTGCAGGCTGCTGAACTTCCTGCAATGGATGTCGGAGGGAGCTCTGACCCTTACGTCAAACTCTACCTGCTCCCAGAGAAGAAGAAAAAGTTTGAAACCAAAGTTCATAGGAAGACCCTTGACCCATCCTTCAATGAAACTTTTACATTTAAGGTAAATAAATGGGTGAAAACAAGTTGGGCTATTAATACTAACTGAGGAACAATTCCAGTTTATGACCTATGATGTGTTTCAAAATGAAGGTACCATACACTGAGCTGGGCGGGAAAACACTGGTGATGACTGTGTACGACTTCGACCGCTTCTCAAAACACGATGCTATTGGAGCTATAAAGATACCGATGAGCAGTGTGGACTTCAGCCAGTCTCTGCAGGAGTGGAGAGATCTGCAGAAGGCAGAGAAGGAGGAGGTGGGCGCACACTGTCACAGGGGGAGAGGTGAACTTGAAAATTGTGTGCACAAGTAGAAGAGGAGAAAGCAAATTCATATTCAGTGGTGATGCTGGAAGCTCTATTGATAATGATATTTCATGTTAAGACTTGATTTTAAGAGACAATGAGATAAGTCCTTAACAACACACATACTCACTTTCTTTCTATTAGAGTGAGCGGCTTGGAGATGTGTGTTTGTCCTTGAGGTATGTGCCAACGGCAGGGAAGCTGACAGTGGTGATCTTGGAGGCCAAAAACCTGAAGAAAATGGATGTGGGAGGTTTATCAGGTGAGTCAAAGATTTAAGATGGTTAAGTTCATATTAAATTCAAATTATAGGTGTGGATAAAGTTCTCACAAGAGATTTTCACAAGAAACATTTTCAATGCCAAAACAAGAAAAGCACACAAAGAGCGCAGGCCTCCACCAAGCATATTGTGATTGCCATGCAACACTTTAGTCCTACTTTAATGTTATACTCCCTTTCAGCAGACTAGTTTCAGGTTTGAACAATAATTTGTTACCTGACAGTGTTGAAAATTAAGATGACCTAGTACTTATTTCATATTCCAGACCTTAGTATTCAGAATATTACCAGGATCTGGATCGTTCTTATACATCTGTCAGAAATGATTGTGATCTTGTCTTTCATTCTTTTGCAAAGCAATCTGACCATTCATCATGGAGTTGTGTACACATGTGGTAAAAACAGCCCTATCTCACAATTATAAAGAAGCCTTTTAAAAATCATTGATTCAAACAGTGATCAGGATCACCTACAAAATGTAATCACTTCTTTCTTATCCCATTTTGAACATTTCCTGAAAATTTCATCAAGATCTGTTTACTCTATGAGACAAACAGACAGACAGACAAACTTTCCCCAAAACATAACCTCCTTGGTAATAAAAACGATCATAAAATTGTATGTTAGATATAATGTGATAGCCTGACTTTGGATGTTTCCATATTATTGATAAGTGGCCTTCAGTTGATTAATCAAGCCTTGCCACTATTTGATGTGACTAATTTCAGGTAGTTGCTATTTTAGGGACAAATACTTGGAGTAGCCACAATAGATGTTAAGTTTAATGACTGATGGGAGTACCATATTGGTGCCAGGCTGTAGATCTGCCTCTAATTCCCTCTCTTGTCACCATCAGACCCTTATGTGAAGATCCACTTGATGCAGAATGGGAAAAGACTCAAGAAGAAGAAAACAACGATAAAGAAAAACACTTTGAACCCTTACTACAATGAGTCCTTCAGCTTTGAAGTGCCCTGTGAACAGATAGAGGTATGCATACTTGTAAAGACACAGTCTATGACACACTCACAGACTTATACAATCTAAGTCATCATGTACTCACTACTTTTTGTGTGTTTTTTTTTTTTTATCTAAAGAAGGTGCAGCTAGCAGTGACTGTGCTGGACTATGATAAGATTGGGAAGAATGATGCCATTGGGAAACTGCTGCTTGGAGGCAACAGCACTGGAAAAGAGCAAGGCCACTGGTCAGACATGTTGGCTAACCCCAGGAGGCCAATAGCACAGTGGCATAGCCTCCAACCAGAGGATGAAGTCAATGCACTTATTTCCAACAAGAAATAAAACTGGCATCAGATGATGAAACCTTTGCATATACCTCATTTACTCCCAGTTGATAATTCCATCTCCATCTAGTTCCCATTAAACCCCTTAAAGCTACTAAAATGAGTTACTCTACTTAAAGACAACCTTTTTAACTCTTAACCAAAGTCTCTCTTGTAGACTCTAAGCTCACTCCTCTCGCATTTTTCAACTTGCTTCCACATGTTGACTGTATATCAATATGGATGGCACACCTCAATCTCCTTCCATTATTATAAAGTGGAGCCAAAATACCCCCTGAAAGGGCTCTGACACATAGCCATACCTGGTTTGTAGGGCCATTAGATAAACATCTATTGGCCGAATGTATGCTGTATACGTTTAACTTACTGATAGAATGGCCTTCCTTCAGGTTTGAGTGATGATGAAGGAGCATTAAAAGCCTTCTGTGTCAGTATTTGTTGTATTTCGCACTCCATTCTTTCTCTGCTCAGTTAATCTGGCTAAGTTTACTGCACAAGCCAGCTTTTGTCAATCCTGAAACCACATCCAAAGACCTTTATGGCAGTAAATCACCAGGGGAGCCCTAAAAGTATTGGCTTCACTTTGGGGGGAGCTGTTGTGCTGTCCATGTTTATATACAGTCTATGCTACCTAAACTGCTACAAAGAGTTTTGAACAATGTATAACACTGTGCAGTGCTATTAAACCAGAAATCTTTTTTAACCTTTTTGACTTTTTCCTATGTTGTATTCTTTGAGTTGAACTCCTAAAATTACAAGTTAGCATTACTCTATCTGATTAGCTTTCTCTGCAATATGTTCTGCTATACTCATGAGCTTTGGCTTGTTCACTGTATGCCTGATGAGCACAAGATTAGCTAACAAGTGCACAAACAAAAAGAGGGTCAGCTCAATGGTACCACAGCCTTGTGTTCCCATAATTCTAAGACTTTTTATTTATTTTATTTTATCTTATTAGTGAAAATTAGGGCCCCTCGGACCTATGTTCCCACATTTCTAGGACATTTTCAAAATTTGGTCTAGTGTTCCTACATCCAGAGGGCTGGAAAGTGACTCCAAGCATCCAAGGAGCAGCCCAGTTGCTGTGCTTCATTTGACTTATCAGCCTGGAAGCTAGTCAGTGCAAGGCATCTGTGCTACTTAGCTTAGTTTGTTCATTTAAAAGAACAATGTTCTCTTAAATTACATTTTTTTGCAATAAACAAAGAGGTGGGTGCACCAGAATTAGTCAAAAGCTACATTCTACCTGTAGTCCATTGAGTATATTTTACTGAGTATACTCAGTAATAGATGGATTTAATTAGCTACCAAATTGGGAGACAGGGAGATAAAATCTGTTACAAGTTATGAAAATGGAAATGTAGGAACACGTGGTTGTGAGAACAGTGTCACACTTCCAATAAAAGAAAAATTCCTCTGCCTGCCACAGGTAATTTAAGATTATCAACAAATACAACAAACCTTAAAATCATTTCAACCCTCTAATTGTTACTCTCAGAGGTTAAAATAAAGATTAAAATTGCAAATGGTGTGATTTTAAAGCTTGAAATGTTTCGAGGAGGATGTATGAAGAAAATGTAGTTAGCTTAATTGATAATAATTTCTCTATGCATTTAGATGGACCTAACGTCCAACTCTACTGCTGCTAGCCCAGCTGCTAGCTAGCTTGAAACTAAATAGCAGTCCCTTTTAACAATGATCATTTTAGGCAAAGACAAAAAAAATTAAGTTGATTAATTTCAAACGTTGTTTAAATTGTATCACACTCCCAGTTTATGTTTGTAAAAACTAGAGTTCACACCAAAATCAACATCAGTGCTGACTAATTGGTCATAGTTATAATTTACTACCTTGCCGAGCAGTGAGTGCTTCAAAGTTATTTCCGGCTCACTTCCGGTCCTCCGTCTAGCCTGGTGGTATTACCATTTACCTCTGTTTGCGTCTAACGTTTCTCCAGACATGTCCCACTTGGATCATCTGTCTGTAAAACCTCATCGGTAACTGGAAACTCCCGTAATGGGCCGACAGACCTACAGGCTCGCCCTCACACAGAACAGAGGCAAAGACCTTAGCCTGTCAGCCGGCGGAGGATGTTGGAATGACAGAGAGCAGTGCAGGCTTACCTGCCCTCACAGGTGTGTGCTCCTCGTCACCTGCTCAGGGGGGCTGTTGCTACCAGGTAGGATTTACAGGTAGGATCGAGCATCGTCTCAGTGCTAACGAACATCCTCAATCCTTTCCTCCCGGGACCAATGAGATGCACCGTTAACGTTTCAACGGGACTTTCTTTCGGACTCTGAGATGAACTTAAAGTGGACAGTGAATCGATTTCTTTTTATGTCGTTTTCAATCTCCCATTTGCTGTTACTTGAGGGTAAGTCTGAACGTTTTTATTTCCCAGAATACTTTAGTATTAATAGGGTTAACCACAGAGTTGTCAGTGTAGGTAAAATAAAAGCACATCTGTGACATTTACACTGAAATGTCACAGACATGTTTGTATTTTACAAGTACAAGTTCCTTATACTTGGTTAAATAGGCTGTTTGACTTGCCTCTTTATTTGAACTGACTGTTAAAAATAATTTTATTTTATAAATATTGTATTTATATACCGCTATGTTGATGTTTTTAAATGGCACATCCAAAAAATTAGAAATAACAGGGATTGGAATTCCTCAGTTATTTCTATTTGGACATGTCTGGTTCTATGGTTTGCTACATTACAAAAAATATTATAAAAAAGATGGATAACTGAATCCTATGTAATGTTTTTTATGCAACTTTGTATTTAGGAGCTCAGAGTCGACTGTCTGTGGCAGAAGAAAGACTACAAAGGTATCCTGAAGGATATTCAATTTGTAATTCTTTTATTAATAGTGTGGTTATAATTATACTGCATTTGAAAACACACTTGCAGTCATAAAAAATAATTGGCACCCAGATTTTTAAGCTGACAGTGATAATTGTATTAAAACTTTCTGTCACTAGAGTGTGTGAAAGAGACGGTGTGTGAGTGTGTGCCTGTGAGGGCACCGTAAGGAGTATGTTGGAGTCTGGATTCAAGTGGTGTAAAGTGCACTTAAAAGTCTCCCCTCTGACTGTTTCTTTCCACTAATGTGCATGTTTGTGTGTGTGCAGAAGGGCTAATGCACTTCGGAGGAAACGGGATCTCCTTAGGGAGGAGGTGGGTACACTACACCTAAGAGAACCAGAGGAGGTCAGGGCACCCACATGCGCACAACACCGTCATGGGCACAAAGATGTCTTTGTAAAGAATGAGGCACACTAACACATACACTTTCTCCTACTCAAACTGACACAACTTTCAGCTTACAGGTACACCAGTGGTACAAAACTGATGCTTTTAAGTCTGGAGAGTTATGAACAATACTGAATGTGATTTTTTTATTGTTTTCCAAGACGTACAGACCACTGCTGTCAGAAAATACTCTGCCACGCAGCATTCTGCACAACTACACAGCCAGAGATGCCTCTTCAGGTAAAAGTGATTCTTAGAAAGCAGTCCCCAGTGCACTCAGTGTAACATGGAGCTATAACAACCAAGACTGACAAACTAAACAAATTTGGGTTTGTTCATGTCTTTCCCAGAATACTGTGGCTGCCTCAATGGTGGCTGGTGTCAAGAGGGTGGTGTGTGTGACTGTGCTCAGTTCCAAGCACTGGGAGATCGCTGCCAGATCAGTGAGTAACCCACACAAGAATAAATACACACATCTACACACACAGAGACTTTGTAGATATCTTCACAACCTCCCTTTGGTGATAGCTTGAATGTGTCAGTATCTTGTTCCAATTGCAAAATTATTGTTGACTAAAGCATCGTCTCTGGCAGGCAACGGACTGGCTTGTTAGCATACATAGAACCTTTTTAATTACAGTATTGAGTTACACACTCAGTTATAAAGGAACGAGTGCACATATGAAATTGTTATTGTGTACTTATCAGACTCTCAAATCATTCAGCAAAGGGTAATTATCTGCACACACTGCAGCATTAATTATAAGATTTCTTTTTTATATCTTTATCTCTTTACTAATAACAGTCTTTCACAGAGCAATCAGACCTGCCCACCCTCACACACACACACACACACACACACACACACACACACACACACACACACACACACACACACACACACACACACACACACACACACACACACATATATTTGCATGGACTTTTTTCCCTTCGGCAGCAGATATAAATTCACTTGCTCTAAGGTAATAGTGTAATTGCTGAGTGATGGAGTTTCTGGTTTCTATAGTCTGAACAGACTCCTTATACAGTATAACAGGAGACCTGAGGTCAAATACTGTAAAGACAATTTTCATTTCAGCAACCCAATTTAGCGTTGACCCACATTTTGGGAACAATAAATCTGCCTGTAAGTGAGCTGAGGATTTAAATCAAATCCTGAAATAGACTGTTTTCAGAAGATAAAGATTGTTCATTAAAACCAGGTAAAAAAAAAGATGATATGTAAGTGGGCAGTAACAAAAAGCATTTCTCAAAATACTCTTCTGGGGGATTTTGTGAATAAATGTAAAATATCACTTCTAAATCAACCGTTGCAAATCCCCATCAACATGACAAGCTAAACTCTAATAAGATTAGAAGATGTGACTCACTGTCACCAGACCCTTTTGGATTCAGAGAGAGTCTTAGGCAACATCTTGGCATCCAAAACCAGGGGGATTTCCAGTAACAAAGGGCTTTTTAGAACATTCAGGTGTTCATTTTCCAAAGATAAGTTCAATGAAATAAAAGGTGATGAAGGGTTTAAAGATTATAAAAGAGATACAATGTATGGTTTGACATCTTAGTTTGGTGATGTGTCAACCTGCAGTTGAATAAGTTCTTTCTATCATAACAAGACTCTTGTCTGAATGAATCTTCTCAGTACCTAACCAGGGCCAGGATAGGGATGGCATTTGCAGGTCATGGGGTCAACACCACTACGAAACGTTTGATGGAGTCTACTTCTACTTCCCGGGCACCTGCTCGTACATCCTGGCCCAGGACTGCCACTCACCAACACCACAGTATACGGTGTGGGTAAGAGCATGCAGAGCAAAGTTACTCACTGAATTTTTTTATTGTTTACAATGATAAAGCCTATGGTAATAAATACACATTGTCATAAACAAGCTTTAATGCCTCGGTATATTTTTATTATTATTATAGTATATTAAAGCATTTTAAGGGAAAACCTCTGCAATGTACTTGTGGATGTTTCCTTTTTTAAAAAAAAAAACTTAGTTCATTTAATTTTTTTAAATATTTGATTTAAATTGTAAAAACACAAGTGGTTTTAACAGATGTCTCCTGACTTCATTTTTTATTTTAAGTTTTATTTTTAATGTATGCAAATCTCAAGTAAATGCTGAAAGTTACTGTAATATATACTGACATATTTTCACTACCATAAGATTCAACATGTGATTAAATTCTGAGCAACCAAACAAACACACTTTTTCCTCAAATACATACATAATGTTTCTAAAAATCTTGTTTTCTACTTTTTGGGAGGGCTTATAAAAATTTTGGTGAATCTGTGACCCTTTAACAAAAAATTACATGTCGATCACAAACATATGAAGTTTAGTCTGAAAGTAACTGACAATTTTCAGCTACAGAATGAAATTTGACAACAATGAAGTAAAATACATGTTTAATGAGATATAATACAGAAGTTTGAAAAAAATAAAGTTAATTCCATCTCCTTCTCACTTCTCTGCCAGGTTTTTAAATTGAAATCTCAGGTGAAAGACAATGGAGTACAAACCGTTTATCCCCCTGTGTTTTTTGATCATTTTTTTATTCTTTTGTATCATTTATCCAGGTCCATAACAGCAGAGTGTGTGATGGGAATGTGTATTTATGCCCAAGAGCTCTCAGTCTCTTCTTCCCAAATGAAGAGGAGATCCACATCTCTGGCTATCAGGTCCACCAGGGAGGCCGCAGGTTTGTTTGTGTGTATGTTGTAGTTAGTGTGTGTGTGTGTGTTCTGCAATAATGTAGGGAAAAAAACAGAAATGGATTTGGGGAGTCTTCAAAAGACTTTAATTAAAATTTTGTGAAAATCTCTAAAACAGAGGGGATAAAACTCCCATGACAGCATTATTAGCATGATAATAAAAGAGTTCACTCGTGGCTCTCTTGACATATCTGTTTCTAACATGTCAGGTTAAGTCTGCCACAGACTGTAGGAGGTGTATTCATCGAGCGGCTGGCTGATTACCTGCTGGTGAAGAGTGTGTTTGGCTTCTCTTTGGCCTGGGACGGTGGCTCGGGTGTCTACCTGAAGATGAGTGAGGAGCACCAAGGTGCCCCCTGTGGCCTGTGTGGGAATTTCAACCACCTTGCTGGAGATGACCTCACCACTTCCCGCGGTAAGACCGGCCTGACCGGCCCCTCTGCCTCTTATCCCTTCTCTCAGCACCCACTCTCCTCAATTAGTATTATTATACTCTCAACACAAATTCTGGGCAATTATGGAAGCAGTGGAACCTGAAAAGACTGGAGTGGAGGGATAAGAGAAGACTGATAGTTTGGGTTTGAATGGCTCGAAGGGGAGAGTTCCTCGGATGACAATATATGAACAGTTGATCCCGATTTTTTTGAGCAGAAAATGACCATGTAGAGTGAGAACAAGGTCACAGAAAGAGAATAAATAGGTGCAAAGGATCTGACTCAAAAGCTACCTCTGACACAGTACAGTTTCTGTTTTAATCAGACTTTCTCTTAATACATGATTTGATCAGTATCAAACTTATTTTTATGTTTGATGTTAAGTTAATTTTGTTTTTATGCCTGTTTACTGGTGCAGTATATCTGAGTGCCAGTCAGATAAATAAACAGAATATATTTTGTCTTTTTGTTCAGGGCTTCGAACGGACGAGCCTGCGTTGTTTGCAAATAGCTGGGCAGTGGACCTGCCTCATGAGAGAGCATGTCCCTCAGTTGACATCATCTTTAACGGGCCCTGTCATTCTGAATCAGACATGGATGTAAGAATGACAGCTTGTACTGCTTTGTGGCTATTGACTTGATATTCTGATTGTTCAATTTAAGAAAAAAAGCTTTGAAAAGAAACAGAATTGTTCTGTATGATAAACAACTGCACTGTGAAAATGTATGAATGTGTGTAACTTTATGTTTTTGTGTCTTTACTGTGAATAACTGTAGGATGCCATAGAGAAATGCAGTGCACTTCTCTTCTTCCCATTTCTGTCCTGTCATGAAAACATAGACCCAAATCCCTTTGTTGCCAGTTGTGTATCCGACCTCTGTCTGTAAGTCAAAACACATGCACTGCCAATTGATACTCTGAGCTCTAGAGGTCTGATTATTATTCAGGATATTTTCTTTATCATTTCAGATCTGATGATGAAGAAACATTTTGTCGAGCTTTGGTTGAGTACACTCGTGCCTGCTCACATGTTGGATATCCAGTGAGAGAGTGGAGGGACAGCTTCCCGTCTTGTTGTGAGTCGATTCTTAGGGAACTCAGATCCAGAATAGATGTCGACATGTTTTTACTGCTTGTATTCCTGTTCTGCTTCTGAGTAAAGCTCAAGTGCACGTCTGCATTTAGATGACGGTTGTGAGGAGAGCTTTGTCTACAGGGACTGTATCAGTTGCTGTCCACCCACCTGTACATTTGAGAAAGAGTGCCTTGGAACAAACCTGCACTGTCTGGATGGCTGCTACTGCCCTGACGGTATTAAAACATGAATCTTTCATGTTCATGGTTAATTATGTTCAGCTGATTAATGAATCAACCCACTCCTCTACACAGGTCTAATCCTACAAAATGGAACATGTATCGCTGTGTCACAGTGTCCGTGTGTTTACCATGGGACATCATATGTACAAGGACATGTGCTCCGACAAGGATGCAGTGTGTGGTGAGTGTGGACATGTCATGTGTATAATCTGTTGCCTTTCTGTTGTGCTGTTAACCTGCTACATGTTCCCTGTAGCGTGTGCATGGGAGGGGTGTGGAACTGCACAGAGAACAACTGCACAGGTGAGTCATTGCTTTCAGGACTGAGGATTTGGGCGTGAATTCAGATTTTTTTTAACCTTTTATCCTTTTAGCCGAGTGTTCGGTGGTAGGTGATCTGTACATGACGACATTTGACGGAAGGATATTTCTCCAGCCGGGAGCATGTCAGTATGTCCTGGCGAAGAGCCGCAGCAGTAGATTCACTGTGACGCTGCAGTATACAACCTGTGCAGAGGTAGTGTGCATCACCCTTTGCATACACACCCACCAGCACTGGTCTACTCTCTCTGCATAACCCTTTCTCATCACCTCTTTATAATCTGTGTGTTTACAGCAGCAGGTGTGCATTCAGTCGGTGACAGTAGTGTTAGATGAAGATGTAAACCATCAGATCACCTTGACAAGAGAGGGGGAGGTGATAATTGGTGTTCACCCCGGGCCTGTCCTACCCTTTATGGATGGTAAGATTCACTTAAGGGGTTTGATACACCACAAGATTAAATGTTATATGACATGCAGATGATTCATACTGGAATAATTCCTCTATGTGTCTCTAAAAAGATGCAGTAGAAGTGCGGAAGCTGACCTCTGTGTTTACTCAGCTGAGGGCAGGCATTGGTTTGAGACTACTGTATGATGGCCGAGGGGGGCGGGTCTACCTGCAGCTGGACAGCCAGTGGCGTGGACAGACACAGGGTCTGTGTGGTACCTTCAATGGGAATCTACGAGATGACTTCTTGTAAGCAAGCAAATCAACCTACCTGACTATGATTTTGTTCTTGCTGATTGTGGCTTTTATAGTTATAAGTAGACTTGATAACTTTGACTGTTAAAACTATCATAATCAGTCTATCATCCTATTTTTGCTGTACTTGCTAATATTTCTTTTTTTTTAATTACTATTAGTTTTAAAGTTTTGTTGGTCTGTTTTTATTTGTCTTTGTCTTTTCTCTTATTTTGTTTCACTCAATATCCAAAAACCCTCCAGTCCTGTCAGATTACTGTTTAAAACGGGTCTAGTTCTGCTTGAGGTCCCTGCCTGCTAACAGGAGGCTTTTTCTTGCCACTGCTGCAATAAGATCAGAGGTGCCAAGCAACAAAGTAAAAGTACTTTGTTACCTTGATTCACTAAAAGTTTGGGGTATCTGTATTTTACTTTAGTAATTATTTTTTAGCCAACTTTTTACTTCTACTCCTTACATTTTCAGGCAAATATCAGTACTTTCGCACGCTTTAGAAATAGCCTCGCTACTCCTGTTTCATTCCAGTTTGTCCTCGTTCAAAAAGACACACACCAAAAAAAGTAAAAACCTATCCTTAAACCGCTAAAATCACGTCATCTGGAAATAATTGATTCGATTGTTGATGGATTGATGAGATGTTTAAACGTAATACCATTCTAATGCCCTATTGGTTCGTACGCGATCCAGCACACCTGCACATGACACAAATCACGCCACACTTCAGCAAGAGCATGACAGACATATGTTGCAAAGTATGAAGATGTCTGTGGCAGAGACTGAGGAATGGGGATGAACTATATAAAGTATATGCTCCTGTGTCACAGCCTGAGCTTTTGACCTTAATGGAATTTTTTCCTTCCTTTTAAGTTACTTTTACTTTTATACTTTAGGTAGTTTTGAAACCAGTACTTTTACACTTCTAGTTAAGTAAAAAGCTTGAGCTGATACTTTAACTTCTACAAAAGTCTTTTTAAACCCTAGTATCTGTAATTCTACTTGAGTAATGAATGTGAATACTTCTGACACATCTGCATAAGATAGTACATGCTAGTTCATAGAAGACTTAAAGTGGGTTTCTGGGGGCTATTTATCTGCTCTTTTTGTGATGTATCTTGAGATACTTGGTTGAAAATTGATTCTGTGTGTGAACTGCAGGTCTCCAGCTGGTATGATAGAGGGCACTCCTCAGCTTCATGCAAATGCTTGGAAGGTTTCCTCTGCTTGTGTTGCACCAGTCAACCTGCCTGTCATAGACCCATGTGAGATAAACCGGCACAATGGTAATACATTTTTATCTGTTCTCTTATATTTTTGTGTTCCTCTCATTCTGATCAAATATATCAATAAATCAATATAACTGACCTGTTAATCCTGATGTCTTAAACAGTTTTGTTTCTCGTGTTCAGCTGTGACTCATACAGCTTTAACTTGAACAGGGCTTTATCTTGTTAAGACACTAACATTGTTTTTTCTAAATGAGGTTCTGTTTTTGATGTTTGCCTGTCCTCCAGTGTTCTATGCATCCCAATGCGATGTGCTCTTGGGGAATGTGTTTGCACCATGTCATGGCCATATTAGCCCGAACATCTACCAGCAGCAATGTCGCTACCAGGCCTGTCGATGCGGTAGTAGCTGCTTATGCACAGCACTTGCTCACTATGCTTATCTCTGCTCTAAACACGGAGTCGCCATTGATTTCAGGTCACAAGTCTCTGAGTGTGGTGAGTGCTAGACATCTAATTCTGTGTCATGTCTTAAACATTTTGTTATTTGTAAGAAAAGTGTGTCTGTGTTCCTTTCAGAACATTTCATGATAAATGTGCAAAAATAGGGCTTAACGATTTTGTGTACTTGTGTGCAGGAGTTGTGTGTCTTGGAGGTATGCTGTACCACTCTTGTGTGTCATCTTGTGGGCGTACCTGTCGTGCTCTGTCAAACCCTGAGATATGTAACCCAGACGACTGTGCCGAGGGGTGTGGCTGTTCAGACAGCAGTTACTATGATGATGTCCGCCAGCGCTGTGTGCAGCTGTAAGGCTTCCTATCTCATACATCATCGTAATGATGGTCATCAATTGCTTGTTGGCAGAAATGCACACCCTTGCAAACACAGCAAAACAGAGCCCCGGTGATTAAAATAACGCCATGATTTTGTTCTCAGGTCTCAGTGTCACTGTTACTCCATGGGAGGTGTGTCACAGCCAGGGGAGGTGACTTTCAGCGCCTCAGGCCCCTGGTGAGTCACCGGCGGCTTTGACCGAAAAGAGAGAAGTGTCTTTGGCTGCAGCACAACATCCTTCAAAGCAATTAAAGCTTGATTGATTACCAAAAAAGACATAGAGCACTTGTGCTTGAAAACATCGCTCTCTTTTCCAAACACTCAGCCTCTTTCTCTTTCCCTGTCCCCTCCATCAGCCTGTGCAGAAATGGGAGGATGGAGTGTGTGCCAGAAGAAAAAGGTAAGCTCTTTGTGCCATCCCCCTCCAGTGCTTTCTCTGACTCATTCCAAACACAAAGTGCCATTTCAGGCTGTTTCCCCCTGAAATCTAGAGCCATGTGTCTGAGCTTTGAGTCCTGTTTTGAGCCTGTTTTCTATGACTGGCTTTTTCTCTAGATAGGGCATTGATATTGACATTTATACTGTAGATGTATTGAGTGCATTGTGTTTGTATGTGTGTATGTGTGTGTTTTGTTGAGTCAGATAGTGTAGAGGTCGGGGACTGTCCAGAGGGAAAAGTGTACCACAGCTGCACAGAGCAGAGGGGAGGCGTGGCCTGTGCACCAACCTGCCGCAACCTGATGTTGAACCTCACCTGTGCTCCCAGCACACCATGCATCCCTGGCTGTGTCTGTCCTCCGGGGTAAAGCTCAACCTTTCTTTTGCGTTTTTGTTTTGTCTTTAAAGCTCTTTTTGTGTTTTTCCCCTGGTCTACTTTGTTTAAGATAAGATACGGCTAGGGTTATTCCCTTCTTCCAGAGAGGCACTTCTCTCTGCTTCAGTGTGGTATAAAAAAATCTACTAGTAGATTCAAAGAAGACTGCTTTTGATTAGTTTCATCTGATTGAACATTTTTCATCTTTAGTTTCTGCTTTCAACTGGGCCGGCTTCAAGGAGAACATTTGGCAGGTTCTGTGCGGATGTCTGATCAATGTTGCTGTTAAATGTAGAGATTTTAAGCAGTTGAGACAGAGCTAATTAAACCGTGCCAACACTGGAGGGACTAACAATTTATCACTCACTGGTGGCTTTATATTGCATGAAGGTGCCCCTGCTTTAATTTTATCTGCTTACAAATGACAAATTGACTAAAAAGCGTTGGAAGTGGTGGACTACACACAGAGACCCAGAGAAAACTTTTTTTTAAAGCATTTGGACTAAAAATGGAGCACTTTAAAAGTCAACAGTGAATGTAGGTGGTAAGACTTAAGGGGTCAGCAGGAAGATGGGAAACCCTGGAGTTTTGATACTCCGTTATTTGACAGGTTGTAGAGGTTGAGTGATAACTTGGCAAAGCCTTGTTTTGATGTTTGGTTTAATGATGTTTTGACCTTGTGATTTAATCAAAATTTGTGTAATTAAATACACAAACTCAAGTTGACGCTTTTTTTGACATTTTAAGCCCTGGGACCCAGAAAGCTGAAACAGTCATATGTTGTGATGACATATTGTGTTTCTAGTCAGATATAGGCGTTTGCTTGGATTTTAACTACTGGTTAACTATTGTGCTTCTGATATTACTCTGAATTTGGACTGAGGACTTTCCTTTTGCCTTATACTTGGTGTTTTGTTTAAAGGAAGGGAATAAAGTAAGAGAATAGCCATTTCTAGTTTCTTTTCAATGGTGTTTTGAGTTCCCTATTTTAAGGCAGACACTTGAAATCAAGGCTGAAACAACCCTAAAATGTCATTGTACACCAACAATTTTGAAATGACAGTCTCACGTTTTGCAGATGTACCGCACCCAAAGAACATCTGCAACAACAAGAAGTTTTACAATGCAAAATATTTCTTAATACAGACAAGGATTTTAGAAATATTTACATTTGCTTTCAAGGGGGGAAATTTCATGGATTGAAGTACTTTCAAAACAATAATTTCTTAAGTTCCAATCTCCTTGTTGTAAATCATTACCTTTGCCAAGGAGGTTATGTTTTTGGTAGAGTTTGTCTGTTTGTCTGTGAACATCATAACTCAAAAAGTAACAAAGGGATCTTGATGAAATTTTCAGAAAATGTTCAAAATGGGACAAGAAAGAAGTGATTAAGTTTTGGAGGTGATCCGGATCACTGTGTGGATCCAGGACTTTTTGAAAGATATTTTATCATTGTAAGATAGGGCAATTTTCACCATATATGTATATAACTCCACGATAAATGGCCGGATTGCTTTGCAAAACAATACAAGACAAGGTCACCATAATTTCTGAAGGATGTAAAAGTACGATTCAGATCCTGGCAATATTCTGGATACTAAGATCCAGAATATGAAGTATGTACTGGGTCATCATAATTTTTAGCACTGTCAGGTAAAAAATTATCACACAAACATGCAACTAACACCAAATTGTAGCAGGCAGTCTGCTGAAAGGGAATATAACATTAAAGTAGGACTAAAGTGTTGCCTGACAATCACAATATGCTGGGTGGAGGTCTGCGCTCTGAGTGCTTTTCTAGATTTTAATAGCTATGGTAGGATTTTAAAGTATGTGTGTTACTCAAGCAATGTTCAATTTATAAAGGCTGGTGCTGCACCACGGAGAGTGCTACTATCCAGAGAACTGTCCCTGTGCTTGGCTGGGCCTTGAATATCTGCCTGGAGAAACTGTGGAAACATCATGTTACAAATGGTAGGATTTGACCCAGACTGAGCAGTGAAGCAATTGAAATATCTACTACAACTTCTTTGACAATATCAGTATGCAATGAGTTTTCATATTTGTCCTACCTATTTTGTGTTTGTCATTACTCTTCTCCACCTATCTGTATCCTCAGTGTGTGTCACCGTGGCTATTTTAACTGCAGCTACTCACCATGTCCAGCTGTGTGTACTGTCTACAGTGACAGACACTACCACACCTTTGATGGCCTTGAGTATGACTACCACTCTGATTGTCAAGTCTACCTCCTTAAGGTGAGTAGATTGTGGGTCAATTACTTTGAGCTCATAGTGTATGCGTAAAAAGGCCGGAAAAAAATTGTTCTGCATTGAGTACCGGGACTGAAATGTTGATCAGTCGGTGTCAGAGAAGAGTTTCTGAGAGATGGCGGAGCTAAAGACAAGCATCCTCTAAATTTCCCAGCCAAAACTGATTTGGATCTTGGAGAGAAGATCGAAGCTCATTTCTAATCTTGGAAGAGAAAGTGTTTTTTAATTAGAGCCGATTAGGTGTGTATGTGTGTGCTGGAGGGTTTTTGCACCATGGAAATGCTAGCAGAGCTGTAGCTGCACAAAGAAGCCAGTGTTCACTTCAAACCCCACAGCTCCTGCGCTCCCAGGGATATAGAATTAGAATTAGCAGAACAACCATTACAATTCAGACAGACTGCTGGCCGGCATGACGACCTGCAAAGAATGGGGAAGGAATTCAGTGCTGTTTTTTAATAGCTCAGAGTTGTTTCCTTTTTAATCTGCACAAAATAAAATCTCATGTTTAATATGTCACAAGGTATTTTGTAGCTATGAAGGGAAATACAAAACTAACATAAAAGAACATAAAGCACACAGATACTGTAAATGAACCTTACCAGAAACAGATGTTAACTACCATTTTGTCTCCACCTTTCACCAGAGTACAGGAGAAACTGAGGTATCTGTTGTTGCCCAGAACAAGGACTGCTACGAGAGTGGTATTGTGTGCATGAAAATATTGGTCATTCATGTGGGACTTACCAAGATCTACTTCACTGACAACTCAGGCAACCCTGTATGTACTGAACAACACACTACAGTCAATATTCAAACTGCCTTTTTGTGTCTTTAAAATATCAACACCACATTTTAAAAAAATAAAGTTATTAAATTTTTTTTTTCTGGCCTAGAGTCCTTCTACTGTTGTGGGTCGAGGGTCTGAGTTTGAGATTTGGAAAGCCGGCTACTACACTGTGGTCCATTTCTCCAGTCAATACCTGACCATACTTTGGGATCACAAGACAACTGTGCACATCAGAGCTGGCCCTCAGTGGAAGGTCTGCACTGGAGAAGATTCATCATTTATCACTAAAGGAATCTGGAAATATGTATTAAGTCTTCATTTTGTTATTCAGGGGCTTCTCAGTGGGCTGTGTGGAAACTTTGACACTGTAACAGTGAATGACATGACCACCTCCAGCCACATGGAAGTCAATAACGCACAGACCTTTGGAGATAGCTGGGCTCTGGGACAGGTATCCGTCAGCTCTGCTCCTCTCCTTCATCAATTCTCCCTTTACCCTCTTTCCTCCTACACACTTCCACTTCCCTCTATCTCTCTGTCCCTTCAGTCATTTATCTGTGCTTCTATCCCAAGAGTCCACTGTGATATTTAAGAGTAATCAGACACTCAATCATTCTCTGTGTGTGTGCGTGTGTCTGTGCGTGTGTGTGTTTTAGTGTGAAAGTGACTACGTAGTTGAGCGACCGTGTGAAAGGGACTTAGGCAGACAGCCGTACGCCAAGAGGGAATGTGCCCTTCTCTACAGCGATGTCTTTGCACCTTGTCACAATGTGGTGAGTTTTTTTTTTAACTGACTGGCACAAAAACACACAGATTCAGTGTACAAAAGAAGAAGATTTACCTTGCTTGCAAAGGGATTTAGGGTCTGTGAAGAGTTATTGGACAAAGTCATAACAGATCTAAGTGAATGCACTGTTCCTCAAAAGCCAGAACAGATGCAAGGCTTCACATATGTGTACACAGACTGAACTAATGTTTTATGGCTCTATGGTATTTCTCTGTATAGCCAGCAGGTGGAGCCATGTATGTATGCACAGGAGTTTGTATTGGTAGGATTTCTGTTGTTTGGCAGTATCTCCCTTCTTAAGCAAGTCCTGGAATGACTTGGGTTTGCATATAAGTTGAGTTGCAACCAGATTTTCTACTTGAAGTTGAAATGATCCAAGTAGGTAAATGCTTGCAGATTTTAAAAGTAAGCCCAGAGACTAATCCTTGCTAATTTTCGACCCTGAATTCAGAGCTTAGTGCTGTTTGTCAGTTCTTTTTTTATACATGTTTAAAAACAATAACTCAAATATTTGGAGAATATGTAGATTCAAAATAGTTTTGATTGGGTATCTGAAAAAACAGCTTTACACACTGTTTACAATTGCTACATTTACATGATAGCTAAACTAGCTTTTGACCAGGCAGGGTTGGAAAAGTTTCATACAAATACATAGATCATAAGTGTACCTATATGAATGTCATATCCAGGGTTTCTCTACTTGTATTCAGACAGACAGTTGTTGTAGTCCTGATTTCTCTTTGAAAACAAAATGTAAGAAGTCACAGTTTAAAACACCAGAAAAGTGGGGTGCTGTCGGCCTGGTGGTTTTTAAGCATCCGCTCCATAAACAGAAGCTATGGTTGCTGGTTGGACTCTCTGCTTCCCTAATTTCCTTTCTCTCCTCATCTGTCCTATCAAATAAAGACAAAAATGCCCCAAAACTAACTTGGAAAAAAAATAAAATAAATGAAATAAAACACCAGAGAAGTTTACTAAGTGGCCTTATTTTGGAGACTCTTTGGCAGTGTTCTTCATATCCTAATTAGAGAGTAGAGCACCCAGCCGAGGAGGTCAGATAGAATCCAGCACATCTAAAGCTTCAAGGCTTCCCATGGAAAAAAAAAAAAAAAAAGTCTTATTGAAGAATGAATTTGTCCTTGGTGCTGTGCTGTGAATTGTTCAGAGCATCTGGTCGGACTTTGAATCTGCTAAAGTTTTGAAGAGGCAGAAGACTCATTGTTTGAAGTCATTCTGCTGTATAGACCACAATTCAGTTCAACCTGTGCTACAGGTTGGCAGGAACCACCACTGTGAGAAATGAATACTTTTATTGAAAATAGGACAAAAAGATGATTTTGCTTCTAAAATAACGCCTTACTTTTACAGTGGTATAAGCAGAAATATTATTATAAATATAAAAAACTCTCATGGGGACACATCTGTGTTTGAACTGTAAACCTGCTGCGTCATTCAAGATGCTGTTCACTCTTAACACAAGAGTTACATATTACTTTTATCACCGTTGAAGTGTAGAGTACTGTAAATGGTGTCAGAAGCACTGAGGCTTCACCAACCAGCAGACCAGCTAATTGCTGGTGTGTTTTGTCTGTCTGACAACAGAGCTCATCTGATCCCTCCTGCACCAAAGTTTGACCCACATTCCTTTAGACTGATATCTCATCACTTCTTCCCCATCTGAATAATTGAAACTAGTCACCCTCCACAGAAGACCTCCCTTAGTTTCCCCCAAAGGGATTTGACCTGGTTCTCTTTGTTACTCTATGAGCGCTTTGTTTTTATGTGTGTATGTGTGTTTACATATATATAAATTCTCTGTGTATCTTTCAGGTGGATGTGGCCTGGTTTTATAGAAACTGTCTGACAGACACTTGCAACTGTAACCGTGGGGGAGATTGTGAGTGTCTCTGTACCTCCATCGCTGCATATGCACACAAATGCTGTCAACAGGGGATTACGATACACTGGAGGTCGCCCTCTGTCTGTCGTGAGTACATATACACACACACACACACACACACACACACACACACACACACACACACACACACACACACACACACACACACACACACACACACACACACACACACACACACACACATAGTACATTGGTCAACTTTTATTGTTTGGAGGGGTGACCCTTGCTGACCTCTTTGAATATCTTTCTCCTGCCCGTCTTTGCTTCATCTTAAGCTCTTCCATTTTTCAGACCCCTTGAATAAATACTCTTACTGTCTTGCTCTCTTACAGCCTATGATTGTGAATACTATAACCAAGGTATGTAACACTGAAGGATAGTCACTCCCAGAAAGATAATTTTTAGGTGATGTTTTTTCAGATGATGTGTCCAAATCTTACACACTTGGTTTCCCTTTTGTCTGCACATACATCTCCTCTCTCTTTTTCTCTTGTTCGACAGAGTTAGGTGATGGCCCATTTTCCTTGGTGAGTGCTGTCTATAATGACACAATGTTTGGAGTAAATAGCACCAGCGGATCAGTGTTTCCTCTGGTGAGAGAAAGACCGGGACAGTTGCCTGCCCCAGGCCTTCTGTTCAATTTTATGATCACAGCAGGTCTGCAAAAAGACCGAACATCACGTGAGTGTCCGGAAAATAAAATTACATCATATCCCTCACTGTCTTTGGGGTATATTAACCTCCATTTGTTTCTTTTTAAGGTGTCCCTGTGGTGTCACTGGAGTCTGCAGAGAGACCAAACTATTTCCTTGTTGCATCAGGGCGCAGCCGTCTTCAGCTGGAGCACTGGAGCCGAGGGGCTGAGTTCAGTCGGAGGGCAACCTTTATCCAGCACCAGGGGCTGTTTCTGCCAGTTCACACCTCGTTTGAGCTAGTCAGCCAACCTGGAATCTTTCTGACTCTGACGCGCACTGCTGCACGAGTGCAGAGATACGACAACTCAGAGGGCTTCAAAACTAGCAGCAGCTTCATACTAGAAGGTCTGGAGCGTGCATCTCCTCAAAACATACATTTATTCATCTAAAATAATGCAAAAGCGAACCTTAAAGACCTTTTTCCTCTCCTCTGCAGAGAGCAGTTTTGTCATACCCTACCGTATGATGTGTGAGTGGCGCTACCAGGCCTGTGCAAGCCCTTGTGTTCACACGTGCAATGACCCAGATGCCACACGCTGCCAATTCTTGCCCCCGTAAGAGGCTTTGCTTATTGAAAGTACTTTTTAATAACAAAATAATTGATGCCGAGCTCTAATGAAATAATTTTTGTGTAATTTGGCAGTGTAGAGGGCTGCTTCCCACGTTGTCCGAAGAACATGATTCTTGATGAAGTCACTCGGAGATGTGTCTACACGGAAGACTGTGAGTGCAACAAGGAGTTCCTCATTTCACTGGCATCAAAGTGGTTTTCTTTTGGAACAGATGTGAATCTATTTATATTTTTGACCTGATTGTGCTTTTTTATCAGTAAAAAATGTACGTATGTTTTAATTGACCCCATTAGGTGTGTCCCTGCCCCCAACCCCAACACCTTTTGCATACGTGACACGCTCAAACAGGACCACCACGGCCCCAACGACAACTACTACCACTACAACAACTACCACCAGTACAAGGCCTACAACCACAACTACCCCAACCACCACTACCACCAGAGCAACAACTACCCTGACTACAACCACCACTTCTCCTACAACAACACCCACTGAGCTGGTCACAACTCCACTCATTACAACCCCGTCTCCAGTTCCTCCTGCTCCTCCACCCACTACTGCTTCTACCACTCAGCCCCCCACCACCCCATCAGAGACACCCACAATCAGCATGACTCAACCGACCCCCACTCAAACCACAGGGGCCACCACGTTGGTTACCACAGCAACACCTTCCACTGAAGCAACAACTTCATCTCCCACTACTCTGGCTCCCACCACCTTGCCTACATCTCCCTCTACTACACCTTCAACACCATCTCCAACATCACCAGAAACTTCCACTCTTCCTCCGCTCACCACCACACAGTTACCACCCACCACTGCGAGCACAACTACCCCCACTGTCACCACTTCTGTCTCTGAAACCACGACTGCTCCTCCACCAGTGATCACTACTTTAGAGACCACCACCCCAGTGGACACATCAACAGCTGTGACAACATCAGAATCACTTCCTGCAACCACAGAACCCACGACTGAGTCGCTTACCACAGAAATGACCACAAGCCAGGACACCTCTACTGTAACAGTGGAGGCATCAACTACACATCATTTTCTTATGCCGACCACTCCCTGCACAGTAAGTGCTGCAGAAAGAATTAAAGTACATGTCCACAAACTGAGCAGTGGATGTTGTAACTCGTGAACAGAGATGCACATTTTGTGTTACTAAGCCTCCAGACAACTTGTGTAAATCAAAAGGCCTGGCTTTCTCTCCACAGCCTCCATACTCCTACCGAATCGATGAGTGTGCAGAGCTCTTCTGTTTCAATGGAGAGCTGCTGCTTCACAACTCCTCTCTCCACTGTCGCTACAACACCACTCCGCCTCAGTGCAGTCTGCTGGGCCTGCCTGTCCTTATCAACACAGACCCCTGCTGTCCATTGTGGCAGTGCCCCTGTGAGCTCTTTTGATAGTGCTAAAATTTCAGATTTTCCAAGTGATTCATTAAAAGATGTACCGTGTTTGTGTATATCTTTACAATATATAATACTGCTGTTTTCAGGCCGCTGCACTATGATGTCAGACCTGCGTGTAATCACATTTGATGGCAACAATGTGGCCTTGTATGACAATGGCTCCTATATCCTTGTTAACCTGCCCAGAGAGATGATTATTGGCACAGTAGAGAAATGTCCTACCAGCCAGGTAATATACAAGAATTAGAGTTATTCTTTATATTTAAATATCTTAAATCATATTTTGAATTTGCGAATCTTTCATTTCTTTGTAGAGTGTCAACTCCATCAGACGAACTGTACGTATGCTCTCATTCAGCTGCATTTAAATTGGAGTCTATATCTTCAAAACAGAATTGATTTTTTGTTTACTCCCTTACAGACCCCTACAGGAGGAACATCTGGACTGTGTTTTAAAAAACTGAACATCACAACATCTTCCTTTAGGATTATTATCAACCGTCTGGATCGAAAGGTTATTCTCTAATTCACCACTGAAGGTTTGAGGTATTCCACACAAATGGCATTGTGTGCCTGCATTTCTTTCTGTTTTCAGGTGACTGTAAACTACAGACCTGCCAGACTTCCGTTCTCCCGTCATGCTCTTTACGTGGAAGATACAGGCAGCATGTACCAGATCCACACACCTGGTGGAGTCAGCATCCAATGGTACCACAGCACAGGCATCATGGTGCTGCAGTATATTACTTCTTATAATGCATCTGTGCCAACTCGAGGCCTGTGTGGTGAGTCCATCAACAGCATGACTTGTGTCTTATTTTGATACCATCCTGAAAAAGGATGCCATCCCACTTACAAATTGTTTTACGTTTGCTGAACTCACCTGCAATAAACCTGTTTATCTATTATGACAGGTTGTTGTGATGGAAACCCAGAAGATGACTTGAAGCTGCCCAATGGCACAGTGGTCAGAGAAGTGGGAGACATGATGCTGTTTCTGCAGGGTTGGAGAGTCCACACCACTGACGAAACTGAACACACGCGCAGGGTTGGAGACAACTGCACCACAGGGGACTGCTCCATCTGTCTCTCCATGCTCCGTCAGAGAGCCTTCACCCCATGCCACAGCAAGGTGCATTAACCTAATATTTAAACCCAATTTTCCAGGCAGATTTCTTACTTTAGTTGTCACTCAAAGGATTTATCATATGATTCATGCATTCATTCACTTTCACCTTTACTTCATTGACATTTCCATTTTCTACACATTTTCACATCTGTTGCAGTTCTGCTGGTGTTTATGGTTCTCAGAAAATCAATATAATTTGAATTGTAAATGATGTGCTCTGCAGGTCCCTCCAGAGCAGTTCTGTGACATCATGTGGGCAGGGGACTTGCACTACAAGGATCATCAGTGTGACTTCTTGGCAGCCTACGTGGCAGTCTGCTACACACATCAAGTCTGCATCAGCTGGAGACGGCACAACTTCTGCCGTGAGAAACAACACACACACACGATCAGCTGTACTTGCCTTTGTTTCTCATTTGCTCATGTATTACTAAGTACCTTTTATCCTGTAGCCTTGAGGTGTCCCCCTGGTAAGGAGTATCAGCCTTGTGTAAGTACCTGCACCAGCCGCACCTGTCTGAACAGAGAGTACTACGAGGAGACAACCTGCTCCTTCATCAGAGAGGAGTGTGTGTGCCGCAGTGGAACCATCCTGCACAGAGCGGACTCCCCTTACTGTGTAACTGAGGATCGATGTGGTGAGTGACAGAGTAATTACAACCCTTCGTGGTGAAAACTGCACTGTCAGGGAAACTGAAGCAAGTTTTAGACTGCGCTTTATATTACTCCTTGCCTCACACACAATTGTATCATTACTCTATTTACTTGTCTGTGCTATGTCCAGTGTGTACAGACAATGAGGGTAACCCTCGGGCCCCTGGTGAGGTGTGGAATGGCTCTGCACGCGGCTGCTGTCTGTACAAGTGTGTGGAGAATGGCTCTGTGGTGGCTATAGAGCCAGACTGCCACGCTGTCCCTACGCCACTATGTGAGAGGGAGGGAGAGTATGTACTGGATGTGCTAGAGGAAGGAGCCTGCTGCCCAAAGAAGATCTGTGGTGAGTTTAAAAATTCAGTGTTCTTCCAAGAAAGCAAATCTGATATCACAAGACAAACTCACTCTCTGTTTGAACCTTTCACCTCATACTGCCTTCAAGTCTTACTCTCTACAGTGATGCTACACTGCTGGTAAACGTCCAACATGAGACCCCTGAATTCTTCACACTGATATTGAAATTGATAACATCCCTGTTATCATTTAGTACCAAACACAAGCAAATAATCTGTCCTTATTTTGTCTTTTTTCACTCATTTCTTCACAGAGTGTAACATGACCATCTGTGACAGTGAAGCTCCGCCTTGTGACAACGGGAACAGGCTGGTGATTGGTTACAGCGCTCTCTCCTGCTGCCCAGAGTACAGATGTGGTGAGAACAAAATTTTTCTTACAAACATTTTTGTGAAATTCTTTTTTTTTATATACTTGACTTGAACACTTGAACACACTTGATTGAACACTTTGCTGTGGTTGTCGTCCTCAGAATGTGATCCTATGGCATGCCCTCCTGTGGATACCCCCCACTGCAGAGAGGATCAGTTCCTGGTGGAGGTCAGGGGCGAGAAATCCTGTTGCTACTCCTACTTATGTGGTAAGTGGTTGTTATGATTTACAGGCTGGCCTGAGAAAAGTTTATGGTATGAGGCTGACCATGTTTGACACCTCAGTAAAAGCAGGATTGAACTTTTGTTTGTCGGTCCTATCAGTGTGTGAGTCGTGTATTGAACCAATTCCAACCTGTTCACACGGAGAAATCCTGGCTGTAGATCTTAACACCACCAACAGCTGCTGCCCACAGTACCATTGCGGTAAGTACATGTGTCTCCTGAATGTGACTCTTTTCTGGGGCTTCAAAGTCAAGCTGGATTATTCTCCCATGTGTTGCAGTGTGTGATGTCAATCTGTGCCCTGAAACTGACATGAACTGTGCACCTGGTCTCTCTTTGGTTCAGACTACCGTCCCTGGCCATTGCTGTCCACAGCAGCACTGTGGTACACAATTCAAACACACACACACCATGCATGAAAAATGTGTCCTTTTATTCTGTGTTCACCTAATGATGTGAATCATCTCAGGTGTTAGTATGCCTCTCATGTACTTCCATGGACTTAACTTTTTGTCTTTTTCTAACTTTCCTTCCAAGAATGTCAGTGTGAGGACAGTGCGCTCCCCATCTGTCAAGTGGTAAGTCAGCAAAAAGCTGCATCACAAGTCACTGTCTAATCAGTTCTGAGCTCGAAGGAAGAAAAAGTGAGCGAATTCGGCTGAGTCAGCACTTTCTTCTCTTAGGGGGAGATGCTGGTGGAGGCCTCAGACAGCAGCAGTAGCTGTGGCTGTCCTCAGCATACATGCCGTATGTATCAAACAGACATTAAAGATTTGAGTCACATGCCTTAAATCTTGATAAGTACTCCGAAAAACTTTGGTATATCACTCACGCATAGTGTGGTTATTGATCCTCTGTTTGTGTGTGTGTAGAAAAGGCAGAAGTGTGTCTTTTCCAAGGTGTGACGGTGCTGGGCCCAGGCCAGTCTCTAGTTCAGTACCTAGAGGGTGAGCTGTGTTACACTGTTCACTGCCTGCACCACAGAGATCCAGACTCTGGCTTCTACGCCATGGAAATAACCTCTGTCAACTGCACCCAGAAATGTGGACCAGTATGTGCCATACATTAAATATATGATATAATCTATTTATATTAAATAAATATCCACCATGTCTTATATGACAATCTTTCTTCATTCATCTTTGAATTACCCTCCACTTGCCTTCATTCAGCACCAGGTGTACGTGCCATCCACTGACCCACAGGTGTGCTGCGGCTCCTGCAAGAATGTCTCCTGTACTTTCACTAATGAAAACGGGACGACAGAGCTTTTTGCTGTAAGAGCAAATACATCCACATGTGTTCAATGCCTTTCTTAGATTGCAGCATTGCATTGACTCTTATTATTTGTACAGTCAGGGAGTTCCTGGGTCGAGAACTGCACACGTTATGACTGTATGGAAACAGCTGTGGGAGCCGTGATACTCGCCTCCGGGGTGGTCTGCCCGCCTTTTAATGATACAGAGTGTATCCAGGTCAGGACTTCTCAATGTACTACATCAGTGATTCTCAACTTGAGGTTTGGGACCCAAAAGTGACTGAAAGGACTTATTGCCACATTTTAAATAGACTAATTGGATATCATCACCTAAAACAGGAAACAATTCAGTGGCACACTCAAACTGCGTATTTGTATGTTCTCAAACTTAGATTTATGAACTCTTCTTTTGTCTACCTTTCCTCTTATTCTTACAGACTGGAGGTGTTGTTCAGAGCTATGTGGACGGGTGCTGCAGGACATGTAAGTCAGAGAGTTTTTGAGGGTGCTTTTGATAATGCTTTGGGAGGTAAATCAGGCGGGTGAGCGCCTTGTTGCCTGGCAGTGGATGAGCTTATTGGCTGAATGGTTGGGGTGTGACCTTTTTGTAGAGGGTGGAGAAAAAGCCTACTGTTGGTCTTATTCTGAACTTTTGGCTTTAACAATCTTCTGATGTAATTCAAGGAGCCAGCACAGCTCAGTCTGAGGTAACAAATGAATGTCATTGCTAAGTTGATCTAAAGCTTCCTGGTTGATATTAACAAGCTGTGTGGTCAAACTTTTGGAAAACATGCAGCGGTGTCATATAGGGGATTGCAGCCTTGCCTGCCTGCCTGCTTCAGCAGGGACTTTGCAGTTTCCCCAATCAGAGTGATCCACAGAGTGTGTTCACCAATGAGGATTGAGGATTTTCAGGGGTTAGGGTTTGCCCTGCTGAGCTGCTTTTTGTAGTACATGGAATGGCTGAGTTTCTTGGCTGACTGCCCGGTGAGTCCCCCAAAAATGAGAAAAATCCATGTGCTTGCCAGCTGCACTGCTTCCCTCCAGTGTGTTATTGTGTGACGCTGAACTGTGTTTTCTGAATCAAACATAACCTTGTGTGTGTTCTCATAATATTCTTTGAACTGGACGGCTGACGGTGTCCCCAGGTTCAGGAGTGGGTGTTTTACCATTTACCGTTAATCCTGTAACCCCCACTGGTAGTACTAACTGTGACACAGGTACCTCCACCTTTCCCTTTTACACCATTCTGTGGCATCTCAGTGACTCATTCACTTGCACTTTAGAGCTCTTTTTATAAACGTGTGTTTAGTTTTTTTTGTCTCTGTGTGTCTTCACTTTTATTTTCTTGCTCTCGCTGTTCACTCCCAAAAAACACAGACTAACATGAGCAGCATCTAACATGCATAGATCTCTGGTGTCAAACCATCTGCATGACTAAATGTAACCTGAAATACTTTGCGGTGGTTTTACAAAATCTTCTATTGTTGAAAAAGCTGTAAATTATTTACATTTTTTTAAACTTCCAGCTCTGCACAGAATTACAGAGTAAGGTTAAGTATGGGTCAGCAGCCAATCAGAGAGCTGGAGCACCACTGTGAGAAAAGTGCACTTCTATAACCCAACTGTCAATCAAAGTCGGCTCCTACTGCTGAGCACCAAATATCCTGGCTCAACAGGTCTTTTAAACTGTTTGAATGACAGGCCTCAAATGATGAGATGATTGAAGAGTGTGTTTGTTTGAGAGTATGTGTTGGACAGTGTGAATACACATTTCTGTGGTAGTGTTGTGCTTTTATGACTAAGGTCTAAGAGTACTTTCATGTCTTTGTGTCTACATTTTATCATTTCTATGTAAATGTGCGTAGGCAAAGAGGACGGTAAGACATGCAAACGTGTGGCTATCAGGACAACTATTAGGAAAGATGACTGCAGGAGCAATGCACCGGTGAGCGCAAAGAGATATGTTGACACAATATGAGGAGGCTGAAACAAAAAAATAAATATCATTTAAACTGTATTCATGCACTGCTGAATACTTCATCATATTTCCTCCATTAAACAGGTAACAGTCTATTCATGTGATGGGAAATGTCCTTCTGCCACCATATTCAACTTTAACATCAACAGCCATGCTCGGTTCTGCAAGTGTTGCAGAGAGAGTGGACTACAAACCCGCTCTGTGACACTCTACTGCTCCCGCAACGCTACAGTGGTGGAATACAACTTCCAGGAGCCTCTGGACTGTTCCTGCCAGTGGAATTAAGAACTGAATACGGATGAGTGTGAAACAGAGGAGGAGAATGCATGAAAAAGAGGATTCATGGAGGAAATCAGACTTATACTGTACTGATGATGAAGCATTAAAACCAGCCATGTTTATCTCTGATTGTCATAATTCTGTTTACAATACTGACCCCAGGTCGCAGTAGAAATAAAGAGATATAGAAATTAAAATGAACTAATGTAAGTGGGAGGTTGTTCAAGGGTAGTTTTTGCACATTTGTCTTTTTAGTTGGCTTTTTGTGCTTTTTACTGAGAATTAAAGCTGTTAGTCTTTTATCTAAGAGTTTATAATGAAAGCATTTTTTTATGACTGCTATGCTTTTTGGTTGTCGTAGAGGATAAATTTGTATAAAGAAGAATGAGTCATGCTATGCTTTGATTGTCTTAGAACACATTTTGAAGTAGGATCTTTGGCCTTTTGTAGTTTATTTTGAAGTAAACTAGGTGAAATAAACGATTTAAAGGTGTCTTTGTCTGAATTATTCCCATACTGACCCATAAACATGACCTTTTTATACACACCCACAGTTTCTCATTATCAGACTGTCATCACTGGCACATCCTCATCCTGATTCAGCATTTGCTCAGCTGACATGTGTTTGTTTTGCTCCTCTGAGCGGTTATTGCTGCGTGGGAGTCACCTCTTCATAACAGAGCCCCTCAATCCTCTCAGCTCCCTGACTGTCAATCATTTCTCCCTTTCACATTCCTGTCATTCCGCATGAGCCAGAACTTCCACCACACCCTGAGCCAAAGCCAGACCATTCTCACCGCTGCAGTGTGAGGGAAATTTTGAGGCGAGGACTTATTTTAGAGCTTCCTAGAAGTCGTGCAAACAAGACCAGGCTGATGTGACTGACTGGCGGTCATTCCGAGGGTTAAACTGTTGTCTTAGCATCTTAATTAACCCTCATAGTTAACCATCTCACCGTCCATCTCATCTGCTGAGTCTGCCTCCCATCCTCAGCCTCCTCCTCTCTCCTCTCCTCTCCTCTCCTCAGGAGCCCGGCATTAAAGAGGCTGTGTGCTTTGAGGTAACCATGGTGA
Organism: Halichoeres trimaculatus; assembly: GCF_033239565.1. Taxonomy (NCBI): domain Eukaryota; kingdom Metazoa; phylum Chordata; class Actinopteri; order Labriformes; family Labridae; genus Halichoeres; species Halichoeres trimaculatus. The sequence continues at coordinate 20,246,440 of NW_027437187.1, read as the reverse complement.
GCTGCTCTTATCCAAACAAAGAGCCTCAACAAATTGGTTTGAACTTGTACGCGCTCAAAATCCTCCTCCTCCTCCTCGTCCTCCCTCTCCTAAACATAAGTGGTCGCTTCTCGAGGAAAACAGCCACTGATCGACGACTCTAGCGCGCGCTAAATTCAAAGTCCACGCGCTACGCAAAACCGACCTCGCGCGTGAGGATTTCCTCGGGATTTAAACAGTGGATTCTCTTTGATAACATGTGAAACACCGAAAAATATGACAGCATCTTACAACACGTGAACTTCCTGACGCTTAGCTCCGAGTCAACGCAAATAGTTTGGGACTTTCCATCAAAGGCGCAGCTGTCCACACCATGGCTGCGAGCAAACCTGGGATTCGTTGTTCCTCGACTTGGATGTGACTTCGTACCCGGATGGATCATGTGCTGACATATTGTGCGCATAATGTGATGGAGTGATGTTTCCAATGGGTGGAGCTCACCGTGTGTGGTTATTAGCAAGCTTGTGTCAGGTAAGAAACGGGAAACAGGGCTCGATGGTAAAAGATATTTTGTTTATTTGTTCTTTGGGTGAATCTGAAGTTGTGGATTCTTTCACAGGTGGTTTCACTGACCTGTGAAAAGCATTTGAACCCTGTTGAGGTAGATGTTGTGTTTCAGTCCTTCCCCTCCACGTTAGACCCAGACACCTTCACAGCCACCTGTAGGACTATGGATAACTTTCTGGTAAGGGAAATACAGAGGTTATGATTGAAAATGTACTAATGTCGGTTTAACAAATTGAAAGATGTTCGCTCAAACTGTTCTTACAGATGTATGTGGAGCCTATTGATCCTTCATCATGCTCCCCTGACTGCAAAATGACACTGGGATTGTTTGAAGACCTCAAAGGATATTTCATTACATTGAGAGCCTGGAGGAATGCTACAATACTCGAAACTAAGACGTTTGACTTTGGTGAGTTTCTGTAACCCTCTCTAACACAGTCCTCAGGGAGGAAAAATGATGTACCTGACCCGGCACTGAAGACTACCTGATTTTTTTTTACCCTCTTTATCTGTTTCCAGTTCCAGTCTTCTTATCCTCTTTTCATGTCTACACCACCTCGACTACTGCTCTCCTGACATGGAAACTCCATAAACAACAGAGCCTCTCCACCCTCAGTCTATTCAACACTCACACACAGTCCGTCACACACATCTTCAACTTCAGCACATCAGAGACGAAATCTGAGTACAAGATCAAAGGTCTCCAGGCTGGCACACACTTTAAGATCAAAGCCACGGTTGTTACACACCTCAGAGACCTTAATTTGACTTTGAAGCAGAGACTCAGCATCAGCTTGGAAACAGGTATTTCATATATTTGTTTTGACACAGTCACATGACCACAAATTGATCTTCAACTTTGAAGGTAACTGAGTTTCATGTGGATTCTGTCTGAATAAATGATGGTGGCTCCTGTCTCCAGCCCAGTGCCCATCTGGCTGGTTGGCCAATGAGAGAAGCTGCCTTACTGTGAGGAGGACTGGTTTGACCTGGAGGGATGCCGAGCACAGCTGCAGAAAAGTTGCAGCTGGGAGTCACCTTGCTGACCTGAAGACCCCGGAAGACCTGCTTTTTTTGGGTTCTCACCTGCTGAGATACAACAACCTGCTGCTGCTGTGGACTGGACTGAACGACAAGCGAGTAAGTTTCATTACAGAGATGTACGTTTCAAGGGGAATTACAAAAGTGTTGATAATGTCTTCAAACAGACCTTGTTAGCCTGGTTCTTGAATGAAAGTTGTCTCTAGGGCGTAAATGATATCTTAAAGTTTTCTTTTTTTATTTTTCTCTATTCACTTTGTTAGATGCTGGCTAATGTTGCTCTGAGAACATTCACAGTTTTATTTGGCTGAAATAGATTTTTCTCCTGCTAGATTGCATTTTGTGTCAATGTTTCAACTTTTTTTGCACTGAGCCCACGGAAGATCACTTTGAAAAATTTTAAATAAACAGAAAAAAAGTTTTTGTACAAAGGTGTGAAAAAGCATCTGGGATATATTAAGAATGAACTGGTAACATATACATTTAATACCAAATATTCAGAATAAGTGGAGTTACTGTTTTGTTCCTTGAAGAGTGTAAAAAAAAACAATCAAAGGCTGCAAAGAACGTAAAACAGAAAACTGGATTTTTTTTATTTTTTTTTGGCACTGCAACAGCTTTTTGTCTCACTAAATATACCCTAGCAGCATAGATACTTATTATGTAATGGAATATGAAATTTCACTTTCCCTTTGGGTAAAAAAAACATAATTATTTGATGAGGCTGCAATGTGTTTTCTATTATTTAATACTTGAGTAAAGCCAGTATAAGCATCCCCAGAGGTTATGGTCCGTCTTCTCGTTTTAAATCTAACAAACAAGTTAGTTATTTTTCTTTGAAGTACTGATGTTTAAGGCATAGTTGAGAGGTGATAGTTGATAATCTTTTCAGAAAAGCTTTATACTTAAATACTTTAACAACTTGGAGCTGGAGATGTGTGTCATCTAACATCTGTTCTGTTTCCCTGCTCAGGAGGAGGGACGACCTCTCTGGTCCGATGGCTCGGCCTATAACCTGACAAATGCTATGATGTCATCACTGCCGGCCAATGAGATGGACTGTTTTGCTCTTCAGAGGAATGCCACGGGACCAGGATACTTTCTTACTCCATTTTTCTGCAACATCCCTTTACCCTTCATCTGCCAGCACCAGAGTAAATAACTCGTGTTGAACATTTAACAACCCAAACATTTAAACACGTTTTTTAACTATTTTGATGATGTCCCCTGTGAGGTTATGTTGTATTGCATTTAACTGTTCTGAACCTTAACCCATGATCAGTCATGTGGTAAAATAAGTAATGCAAAGTGATGACTAATGAATCTAAACCATATTTTGTGCATTCCTCTTCCTTATTCTCAACTCAAGTTGCCCTTAATGTTATTCTGCTTCTCTCTATTTTTCACAGTCCCCCCAGTCCCTGTACATATCACCTTTGACCTGGTTCAGGTGACAGAGCAACACGTCGAGCTTCGTTGGAGTGACCTCTTAGTTTTGAACTCACTTAATCTTGCATCTTTTGAGATATTCCTCCAGTACCAAGAGGAGGCCGATGAAGCTCTGGGCCAATGTGCTGAAAACGGAAGCTGGAAGACAAAGGACAAGAAGGAGGCACAGAGCCAGAGCAGCAATAAAAAGGTTGTCAGGGTGCCTATTTCCCTGTCATCCAGAGGGGTAACTGTGGCAGGTCTGTCTCCAGGTAGCGTCTACTCCTTCACTCTCCAAGCCTCTCACCCTGCTGGCCCTGCCTGGAGCTTAGCCCAAACTCAAACAGCATTGACAAGTGAGCCCGTTGACAACCTGTCACACTTATAAGTTACGCAAACACTCTATGCCAACAGAGATAACTTAAAATGTCTTTGTTCTGTTTATTTCAGGACCTCTTTCTCCTTTGAATATTACTGTTGGTCCCATTACCGTCAATCAAATCATGGTCCACTGGACGCAGACAGATACCCAGTCCAAGGTTGGTTGTACGTTTGTAGTGCGTTATGTGGACATGACTTCAAGTCAAGAGAGGATAGTTGGAATGAAGAGCATTTCCAGATCATCTGACAACACTGGACCACAATATTACACCGCTGTTATTGGAGGGCTCAGGTCTCACCGAAGATACATGGTTAAAGTGAACACACTCACTCAGCATGGGATAGAGAGCTGTGGACAGACTCCTGTGGCTGTGCAGACTGGTAAGCATCATACAAGTTTTTTTCACAGCTGACAGTTTGAAAACTGAGCAGAAAAAACAGGAGACACGTTTTCTCTTTAGTCTCTTTTTGCTGCTACTATCTCTGGATCACTTGATTCAACAAAACAAAGTAATGGATTTGATGCATCGTTTATCAAAGAGTTTATAATTCATCCTTTTTCTTTCATTCTTCTTAGAGGTGGAGGCCCCTAAGGGTCTCGTGGTGTCAAGCAGGACAGGGAATCTGACAGTCTGTTGGTCGTCTCCACCTGAAGACGCACCGGATGGTTATAGCGTCACATCCCAACCTCTCATTTATTCTCCTTTGACCCCTCTGTCTTCACTGTGGGTAAACCAGTCCAGTCCTGCTGCACTCTGGCTAAACAAGTCTGTGTGTGCTACTCTGGGCCCGGTAACTCCTGGTCAGACGTATGAAGTTGGAGTGGTGTCAGTGATGGGAAAAGACAGGAGTCAGAAGACTAGCCTCATACACACCACAAGTAAGATTAATAAGAATAATACAGACCTGAAATGATGGCATCCCACCCTTTAAAGTACACTATTAGTTAACATGTCTCTTTTTTTTTCATCTCTTCTTCTTTTCTCATAGATCCGTTGCCAGTTCAGGCAGCTATTCCTCTCTCAGTGGGCACAAACTCTGCTCAGCTGTTCATCCAGCATCCACAGCTGGGTCTGATCAATGGGGTCAAAGTGTGTGTGTGTCCAGAGGAGTGTGACAGTGCATGTGAGGGTTTATGTGAGCACACATGTGACTGGTACTCTCTTCCTGCTGGTGTTCATAACTCACACATCATAACTCTTAACAACCTCAGTCCAGGATCTGAGTACCAGCTACAGGTGCACAGCACAAGCAAAGAGCAGGTGGGGCCGCCTTACTACAGCCGGCCCATCAGGACAGGTGAGTTGTACTGACGTACAAGTATTTGACAGCCAATGGCAGCTAACTCGCAGGTTATGGTCATGTTCATGTTCATGTTGAAAACATACATTTCAGACCAGAACTGTCACTTGATAAAACTTGCTGCGTTAAGTCAAAATGTATTGACGAAGTCCTTTCGTAGTCAAAAAATGTGTTACACTAGTTTACACCCTTAAAAGTTTATCACTTTGCTGGTTGGTGTTTTTGTTTCCACTGGGCATTTTACTTAGTGTAAGGATCAGGGTTTAAGCAACAGGAGCATTTTCTAAGTGACATATTTTGTATCTCTTTATGACCCAATCTGTTTGTTAAGGCAGACTGATCAGGAATTTTGCAAACCCCAAAACAAGGCATGATAGCCATGTGGCTGTGAAGACTTTTTTTTCCAAAATTGAAGTGCCAGTAAGAAAAATTGCAGTGAATCGTAAAACTAAAGCCACAAAAAATCTGCTGGTAAAATCAAAGTGAAAAAGAGTTTTTTCCTCCTTTTGGCAAGAGGAGTCTTTGTTTCTATATGGCTTAGAGAAACTTTTTTACAGCTTTACTTCACTTCTTTTTGAAATACAGTTTTATTATCCTCATGTTTTTTTAAATGTGAAAAGCAAAGAGACTTCTCTTTGATCATGTCAGAGCACTGATTACAGTTTGGGTTGTAAGATGTGGTTTTTGATTTTAGGGCTGGTCCCCCCTGACAGAGTGAGGGAGGGCGTGGTGACGGAGTCATCCATAGAGCTGCTGTGGGATCCAGCACAAAGACAGCCTCACAGCTATGAGGTTATCTGCCTCAACTGTGAGCACGCACAAATGGTACAAACAGAGAACTTGAAACACATGTATGTTTACACCCAAGAGTGTTTTCATAGTTTGATTTGACACATTATGAACTGAAAAAAAACAACCATGTAATTAAACTGTCACCTTTTTGATAAAATGATATGTTCATATGCTGCAGGTGCAGAAAGTGTTCAGTCAGAGTGCAACATTTTCTAACCTGACTCCAGGGAGACTCTACCATTTTGCAGTACGAACTGAGAAGGAGTCCTTCTTGGACAGCTCCCCCATCACTATTAACATCACTGCAGGTCATTACACACACAAACACACACATTGAATCATCCAACTACTTTTTGTGATGCTCATTGTTGTTGTTTTTTATAATGTCTTAGCTCCCAGCTCCATTGAGATGTCACTTGTCAATAAAACCACATCCTCGTTGTGCATTTGTTGGAGCATGGTCAGGGGTGAAGTGAGCGGACTCCTTCTGTCAATCAAAAACACAACATTCAGTCAAGAGCTGGATGTTTCTCTGGAGCCCAGGTTAGATGAATTTTGTACCCCATAATAAACATTTTTTGTGACATAAATCTTAAAACACTGACTGTTGGAGAGATGTGTCTACAGATTTTTCTGCTTTGAAGGCCTCACTCCTGGAGGACAATACACTGTTGAAGCCACAGGCACAAGCAGGGAAAGACAAAGTGGAGTTGCTAATTTAACCTTCCATACACGTAAGCTTTGGAGTATAAAATGTGCAGTGTCCTAAACTAATTCCATTTTTGTGTGTGTGGGTGTCTGTGGTTGGAATATAAGAAATATACTTAAATAAAAAAATCTGAAAACATGTAATAACAAAAGAAAAAAAAACAGATTGAGCTAATGGGATTATCTAAAAAGGAACTAAAAATATTTTTTGATTTGATTTCAGCCAAGACTGATAAGAATTTATGAGGATATTGTGTCAGAGTTAGTCACTGAGTCTAGAAAAATCATGCCACTGTTTGCATTGCATCCTTAACAAGATGCTAAACTCTTCTTTGACATGACTCATGTTCTCCGTTTAACTGAAATGCTGAGCATTATTGACCTTTGCATGCTGGGAAAAACTCCACTGATCATGTCTGACAAGTCAAAGTCACAATCAAACAGTCCGTGGTGTTACTGATTAGAGTCTTCTCTCCAGTCCCAGAGGCGCCACAAGGAGTGACTCTCTCAGAACAAGCAGTGACTTCAGTGTTTGTCACCTGGACGCCACCACCAGGACAGGTGGAGGAGTACAAGGTAAGATGTGCAGTAACAGAGGATGACACTTCTGGCCTCACACTGTAGAAACTTTTGATCAGATCTGATCGTTGTCATCTTTCTAATGTCAACATTATTGTTGATGTAAATATCAGGGACAAAACAGGCGTGATAAGCATGTTTCCCACTCACGCTGGTTACTTAGCAGCCAGTGTCGTCAGACTGCATATTGGGTTACCAACTCTTTAAAGATGTATGACCTCCTCAGAGCCACGGCCAGGAGGAATGACCGAGCACATTACCTGTATGCACAATATGAAACCTCATTTATGAAAATAAACGAGAGTTATTGTTAGATGAAAGAAAACAAAAGGTTTGCTTGATTTGAGCAAGTGAAATATTTTTTTAATTCAACTTTTTCAAAAATGAATGTTTCTTCTTCTGTTTGTGTTTCCTAGATTATTTATGGCTTGCTGTCTATAGACAGGAAGTCATGGATTGAGGTGCTTGTCCAGATTACAAGTTATGAGATCAGGAATTTGATCCCAGGGTCAGACTACTGTGTCAGCGTTCAGAGTGTGCTGGACTCACACAGCAGCCAGCCGGTGCACCGAGAGTTCAGCACGAGTAAGAAACACTCAAACATGCAAACATCAAAAGAACACCTGATTTCTGTACAGTATTTTACAACATTTTCTTCTCCTTGAACTTTTGGGGATTTGTTTATGGATGTGTTTTCACCTAATGTTTCCACACAACATTAGGTAATTCAGCTCTGATCTAAATGATGAAAACATAAAGTGTAAACTTCACTTTCTGTTTCCCAGGACCTGCAGGAATTTGCTCTCTTCATTTAAGAGACATAAACTCTTCTTCTGTGTCCTTGAGCTGGGCCAGGGCATTTGGAGAGTTTGACTTTCACAGAGTCACTGTGACCAACACCTCCGTCACTTACACGCTCGCCATACCGAAGGTGGAGCGAGTTGCCGTGGTTACAGGGCTGATGGATGGCTGCAGTTACAATGTGAGCGCTGAGAGAGTGAGGGGAGGGACAGCGGGCAGCCCTGCCTTTCTTACTGTAACCACAGGTAGATGATCACACGAGAGCTGCATCGTTCAATACTCTTAATCTGATCATCTACTCTGATTGCTCTTTGATTAAATTACAGAGACCTTCTCAATGTCTCTGAGTTTGTCTCTCCCTCCTCTTTTTCTTCATGAGTGCCAGCTCCTGTACAGGGACTGTGTGAAATCAGTGTGTCTGCACGTGAGTTCTCGCTGCGATGGAAGCAGGCAGTGGGGTGTGTGGATCATTATCAAGTAAACCTGCTGCCAAATGAGGGAAAAGTCACAGTTCACACTGCTCGTGATGGATACATTCAGGTACACACACTGGATTCTGAGTCATTTCTGAATTAACCCCTCGTTAACTCATTATTGAAACTACCATCACAGGAGGGCTTGTGTTGTGGACTAGCAGCTGATTTATAATTCTGAATGCACAAACTACACACACACACACATGCACCATCTCCTGCCATAGTGGCTCTTCCCGGCTGCCAGGTGTCAGTTACCCCCCAAAATGTAACCTTACACACCCTGCACACACACAGCACACAGAGCACAGAGTTGAGTAATAGATCTCATTATTTATTAAGTTGGCCTTATGAGCTCAACTCTGAATCATTCATTTGCTTAAGCAGCTTTCCCTAGAGGAGGGAGAGAGCAGAGGGAGAGTGTTAGCCTTGTGCTAATGAAAGGACCCACTGCCCTCCCTGACCAGAAACAAAAATTTTGGAATACCTCAAGCTAAGAAGTGTTAAAATCCAATGCCTGGACCACTAACCCTGCAACCTTTACTCATGCAACTAACCAGCGTATAGACCTGGAGTTTCTCCTGCTCTGCCCTGTGGATTACCTGGAGACCACTGCTAACATTTTACATTAACTCTGGATGCTGCTCTAACTGGAGAGGCCTCTCTAACTGAAGCTTCCTCTGCTACACAGCATGGCCTTCACTTCACTCATCCTGCTACTCACACTCTGCTTGGGACAGGTAGACTCACAGGTAAGAATTCAAAGCTCACAAATTCACTGACCAACAGGAAGCTATACCGTCCATGTATCTGCATGTAATACTTATGTTGTAAACTTAGGTGTTCATACACAGAACAAGAAGAACTGTTTGGTCCCATGTCTTGGAGAAAATGTAGCTTTAAATAAATTGGCTGGGACACTGCAACACCAACAACCTAACCTCACTACCTGTCAGTGTACACATCATAGGGAAATTCAGTGCCCGTCAGTGGTTATGATTTCATTTAAAAAAGAGATGGGGGCTTCAAGTGAGATAAAATTTTCCAGATTCACTGCATTTAGGATAAAGAAATTAAAACTTAAAACTGTAGAAATATGGCCTTTATTTAGGAAACATGCGAGTGTTTTTTATAGCTGCATTTTCAGAGAAGGACTCTTGGCTTTCCTTAACTGGTCTCTAAAACCACTGACAACAAATGTTAAAAAATACAAAACAGAACAAAAACTGAAAATGTGACGGTGGGATTTGGAGGGAAAAGAAATGTATAATTTCTTTTTGTCATTTCTTGGAATGAATAACCACCTCTAGTGGTTATTCTCTTCAAGTGATGAGTAATGATCTTACTTTTACTTGTTGTAATAACCAACAATGAACTACAAAAAAACTACAAGTAGCTGGGTGCAGTTCTGCGTCTAAGAGTAGGAAAGCTGGTTGTATGCAAGTAAGAAAAGAAATTACAGGTAAAATGTAATAGATGTAGAACAGTTTTTTTAGTGGAAATGGTTTGGATGCAAACCCGAGAAAAAATACTTAAAATATAAAACGAGTCAATTGTCGACAATTTTTTGTTTCTTGTGTAAAATTCAATCACATGAATCAAATACTTTAGAACAAGACAAGGAGTAAAAGTTAAAGATCATAGGGAAAACAAACATACAGAAACATATTTTGTGTACGTGTTATGATGCTTTGGTGTATGTTTTGCTTTTTTCACAGGCTGATGTGGTCGGTGTCAGCCCAGGTACACAATACACTGCAACAGTGACAGCATCCTCCTCCTCAGTCATCAGCCCTGGGGTCAGCCGCATGGTCAATACCAATGAAAGCGGTGAGAAGCACACATGCACAAACTTATGTTGTTTGGATTCTTGGTTTGTTGATTTGGCTGTCAGTGTCAACAGGTTCGCTTCTGCCCCCTGCTGTTTAACTCAGGGCCTGTGTGACACATGACCACACTCAGGGACTGAAATGAGTTTGGGAGCTGTGTGTGTGTGTGTGTGTGTGTGTGTGTGTGTGTGTGTGTGTGTGTGTGTGTGTGTGTGTGTGTGTGTGTGTGTGTGTGTGTGTGTGTGTGTGTGTGTGTGTGTGTGTGTGTGTGTTTGGCAGGGGGGTATACTCCCTTCCCAGTTTAATTTCTCTTAGGGTAACTTGAGCCCAGGCTTTTGAACCACAGAATGAATGGGTCTGCAGTGAATGTCAGTGAAATGCCACTGCTGTGTGAGGCCTTATTCATCAGAGATCAGCCTAAAAACACACTCTCACACACACAGACTAGAGGATCATCTCCTCTAAGACACCACCAGTGTTTTTCAAATGATTGTGCTTTTCTGTTCTTTTAGATGGTAAATGCTTACATTCAGGGGCTATCTGTGTGTATATTCTCACTATGACAGATTTCTGCTGAGTGGTCAGTGTTAAATAAAGAAGATCAAGTGAAAAGATTGGATAAGGAAAGTTATTTTACCTATTCCTCCTCCTTCTCCTCCTCCTCACACATGTCTCTCCTGTTACTTTAGTTCCTGGTCCGCCGTCAGGTCTTGAAGGGGAGGCTGTGGGCTCCAATGGTATTCTGCTCTCATGGACAATGCCATCTGATGCAGACAATATAGATGGATATGTTATCAGGTAAATCTTTGGAAAATATGTTGCTTAACTTTGGTTTTAGACTATAAAACTTAGACAAATTGTCAGTTCTATTGCTGAAACATGGATCAATGCAGGTCACTGACTCCGATGATGTTAACATTTTTCAAGGATGGAAACATGTTTTCTTCAGTCAAAGCTTGATGCAAAAGGAAGCTGGACTTTCACCTCACTTTGCCTGCAGTTCCAAAATGACAGCTGGGCAAATTTGAAGATTAAGAATTGAACTATAGATTATCAACTAATCATTAAAAATAAAAACTTATAGTTTTACTATGAAAATAACATTATTTTCTTCCAAACTGTGGTGCTTTGTTTTCCACAGCAATAGATACTCAGCAGTATTGTATAGCTATAGAACATGAAGAGATGTAAAAAACTGTGCAACATGCTAAATATCAACATGCGGAGCAGACACAGAGTCAGGACTGGGTGTCATTTGGGAGCATAACAAAGTTATAATCAATCGGGCTGCTGAAAACACACCAAGAAATGGCACTGGTGTCACTGGTATGCACATCAACATCAGCGCTGAAATCACAGCTTCTAAATTAAAGATCAACCATGCCTTCATGTGTCAGCAGGATTTTTGTTGTAGTGGATCTAGGTGGATTTTAGTTTTCTATCCTATTACAGGAAGATTACAGCGCAAAACTATTCTTCTAGCCATGAATTGCAGCACTGGCAGATTTTTTTTTACTACTTGAATAAGAAAATACTTTTTATAGAAGCAGACCAAACATTGGTCATGATAAGAAAGAGATTACTTTCCCCTGCAAAGTCTTTCATCCAGCCTGCAACTGTCGAAAATGTCATGTGGGTTAGGAGAAGTTGATCTGAACAAGAGTTTTCCTGCTTAGGTACAAGGAGGTGTGTCCCTACCCTGATCCAACCTTCACCCAGGTGACCAAGAACCTGGACATACCAGAGACCCTGCTCACTGAATTTACCTCAGGCTCAACATACCACATCGAGGTAGGATTAAATTTCATCCAAGATTCAAAACTTGATAATTTTCACTTGTGAGTGCACACTCATGAAGTGACATTTGAAAAAGAAAACAAAAAAACTTCATGACCTTAAAAGTGATTTTCAGTGAAATACTAAGACAGACACCAAAAGCACCGGAACATACTGGAAACTATCTTGTCTCGTTATGTTAATTAGCTAGCCAACTCAGATCCAACAGGAACAGACTATTCTCTTGATGTGGCTAAATACTGGAAATTGATCCTTATTGCATTATTAATCAGGTAAACAGATCTATGGATCAGCCTTGGCTCTTTCCACTGTCTGTTGTCACTGAGCTTGAATCTGATCGTGCTTATTAGTTTCCAGAATTCATTAACCCATAATGACCTTCATACAAATAGACCCTGAGAGACACACACATTGTGATCATAACTGCACATACTGTATTGGGTGTATTTTGGCTTGAGGGTGTGTTTTGTGTGTGTGTGTGTATGTGTGTGTGTATCATATTACTACATCTCACCTGTGAGTGTAGTGGCACACAAAACTATGCACAAGGCCAAGATTGTGATTATTTTCTCGTCATGCTTCTTCACAGTTACCTGGCATGTTGTGAAAGTTGTTTTCCTGGTTTTATTAGTCAAGCTGCTAAAATCTTAACTGTTTGTGTACTCTTTTCCCCAGTGAACAAAACTAAATTGATACAACTGATGATCATAGTGTCAACTTCTTAATTCCCAATTCATGCATCTTACCTCCAAGAGCAGTTGAGAGTTTGGGACACAGTGACCCGGGAGAACACAGATCCAGCTCATTGTTTACTCTGTCAAGATGGAAGTATTCCTGAATCATGTATCGGTTGTAATTGGAAAAGAATGATATACAGTTTATTTGAATATATTCAGTACAAAAAAAATATTTGTTATTCAGGATTTCAGGGTAACAAGTTATTTTTTATAGCAAGGAAAGAAATAAAAGACAAAAAAATTAAAGATGATCTGAAAAAAAAAAAACGGTGGGACATTTTTTTTTTTTTTTTTTTAATTTAACATCCCTTTCAACCATCAAAATCAAACATTTAACTTTAGTTTGCGAACTTCCTGTTCAGATTCCACCATGTCAATAAGAGACGTTTATATAGACCTGGGCATGATAGTTGTACCAAAAAATCACAAGAAGGCTAGGGTAGGTAAAAAACAGAAAAATATGACAACAATCATCTATTGAAAGTGGTTGAGCCAAAATTAAGTAGTTGAAATAAATCAAAAATAAATTAAAAAGAAATAGGTCGAAAAAAAATGATAAACTAATAAGGTGACTTAAAGCTACAGGTTACTAATATTTTGCAATTAAAAAAATGTACAGTAAATATACATATACGTATCTGTATTTATATAGATCTGCACACACAGTTAAAAGATTTGCTAATTAAAGTAAAATAGAGTCGTTATAAAATGATATCGCATGTCAAATATCTGTATTTATACTAAAATGAATATCTCAAATAATAGCAGGACCCTTTACATACTAGTAAAAGGTTTGCAGAAGCTAACAGGGACCAGGGCTGGGAACCTAACAGCTTACATGTGCTTTTATGATAAAGGAATTTTAAAGTTCATACTTTAACTATGTACAATTGAGTAAGAAATATTTTTGAATGTCGAGTGCCGTCCCAAGAGACATATAATCTTCCTCTGAAATAAAAATGTGTGTATTTCCTTGAAAAAAGCAGTTATAGCATAAGTGCAACAGCCAGAATATATCGTTAATGAAAGCTTCATCCATGAATCTTTGTAATTATTCCAGATCATTTTGCTAATCAGGCTAATGTTGCTATTTAAATATAAGGACATTTTTTATTACATTTTTATAAACTTCAGTTGATTCTGTCCAAAAGATGTAGAGAGTAAAGTCAAAGACCTACAAACATACCCGATGTATGAGAGTGAGTCACTGTTTTGAATGTGTTAGAAGGATCGCTGCTCTTAGCCTGAGTTAAACAAATTATCTGCTCTGGTGACCACCATATTGGCAGCATGTACTATGGATTAATGACCATCCTTTATATCTCCTCTTGCTTTTGCTCTGTCTCTGCCTCTCTCTGTTTCTCTCATCTCCCTGTTTTTCTGTCCCTTCAGGTAGCAGCCATCTCTTCAGCGGGAACTGGTGCCTTCAGCAAGTCTTTGTACATAAAGACAGCTGAGTCACGTGGGTACACATGCTCATGCACAAACACTTACATAATGATCCAAAAGCAAGTATTGTGTGAATTCAGTACATGTGTTTATGTATTAATTTATGTGTGCATTTCTACAGCCCCCGGCTTGGTGACCAACTTGACAGCGTTTGCTCAGAACCACACCTTCGTCATGGTTACCTGGTTCCTGCCACACCGCATTAACGGCCTCATCACAAAATTTGCTGTGAAGGCTAAACACGCTCGTACCGGGCAGACGGTTCGCATGCTTGAGGTCAATGCAGAGGACATCATGACCGGAGCACTGCCTCACTGCAATGTACTGCAATGCACAGTCTGTCATATTAACTGTTACTTCTCTGTCAGGATTATAGATGCATACACAGAAAACAACAAATTATGAGCACATAGAACTGCTTTAAATAACGTCTCATAGTCTTCATGTGCATATCTTATCTTATTTTGAACTAGGATGCAGCTGATATCCTATCCCGTGCAACCGTCAGTCCGTTTGAGATAACAGCATCTTTACCACCCATCACCCTCTCAGCTGTGCCCCCTGCAGCCTCCTGGAGTGTTCCCATATCAGTAGGAGTTGATCAGCTACGGCCTTACACTGCCTATCTGTTCGAGGTGTCTGCCTTCACCTCCGATGGAGAGGGACAGATAGCCTCCACTATGGTCCGCATGCCAGAATCAGGTGTGGGAAAATAGTCAAAGCACCTTTTCTTGTTGTTGCTTTTTTTATTTATTGCACAAAATATGTTAATCATCTTTTTTCCACATTAATGTAATGCAGCCCCTGAAGATCCACCACAAAACTTTATCATACTGAATATGACATCAAGATCAATTTCAGTGTCCTGGAGCTCTCCCAAGATCATTACAGGAAAATTCAGCTACATGCTCTACCTTCATGGACCCACAGGTTTTTGTAAAATCAAGCTGAAAGAAACTTTTATACACCCATTAAGATAGTCAAGCAATGAAATACTTTACTTTTTTTTCTTTACTTTTCAGGTTTTTTGTATGAAAACAGCACAGGGGACATGCGATTTTCCTTCACTGGTTTAACTCCTTACACACGGTACACTGTAGCTGTCCGAGCTAAAGCTGCTGGAGAAGTGGGTCCAGCAGCTGAGAAGGATGTTATCACACCTGCTGAAGGTGAGGTCATTCATGAAATATAGATAAACTGAGACCCTTTTCATTTAGTTTTAACAATCAGCAAAAGATGTTCATTGCAGTGTTAAAATGTTAGAAACTGACTTCATGTTTCAGTCTTTGTATGCAGTTCCTTCTGGAGTTGTTTTTTTCTTACTTTTCTATTTGTGCACTTGTGTGTAGCACCCAGTGCAGTGCAGGACTTAATGGCAGTTGCTGAGGATTCAGTTTCAGTCCGTGTGAGCTGGAAAAGCCCAGCCCAGCCCAATGGTCGGATTACCAACTACAGAGTGCAGGTTCTGGTTGACGAGATTCTGCTGCAGGACATCACCCTCACTGCAGAAGTGGTAAGCCATAAATTGCATATGTGCATAATTTGTATACATTACAGTAAAGGCTTTAGTCTTGATGGTCATTATTAGGGGTAGCACAAAGTAAAACACAGGCACAAGACTTGGATTGTTGTAAAGAAAATCAATGTGAAGCAAAATATCTGGTTTACAGGGGATTGGCTTTGAGAATAAATACTTCACCAGATGATCTCATAAGGAACGTTACACTGTACCATACTGGTGCGATTTCTACCTCTTCTTCATACTGAATTGACAAATTTCACACTCAAAGGGGCGACTAAAAAGCATTCCTCACATGCAACCTGCAAGCCATGTCCGCCGATGTCTTCTGATTCAAGTAGACAGTGCTTTGGGGGCCGATGAGTCACACTATCGCGACTCTTGTGCTTTAAACTTTTCCCAACCAGAGGGACAAAGGCTGCAGTCAGAATATTAAATTCATCTTTTCTTCCTTCAGAATACAAATGATATGGATGAAGATGAGACTCGACCTCCCGGTGTCCCTGGACGGCGCAAGAGGGCAGCTGAGCTCAGTGAGATCACATCACCGCCGACTTTCACTGCCACTCTCTCAGATCGCACGCTGCCCACCGCTGTCACCGCTTCCAGCTTCACGCATTTCAGCCTAAGAAACGCTGACCACATCACCAGCACAGAAGCTGCAGACTCCATGGTCACTGAGGAGTCAAGCACCACTTCATCTCCTGATTCAACCTCTAACAATGAAACTGCTCAATCTACCGACCCTGCAAATTTCGTGACTGCTGCGTTTTCTCTTACCTCTGTGCCATCTGCTTCACTTCCACCTTGGCTTACAAAGCAATCGCATGCTAGGACTATGACCTCAGACTTCTCATCTTTGGCTTTGACCCCCGGCCAGCATCGCATGTCAACACATGATGCATCAATAACTGGACAGTTTTCAACCCGCAATGCAGTCTCTGGTACTACAGGTGGGGGAGTGTCAACGTAAACACTGCTTGTATTAGCTTCCCTGCTCTGATTGGAGTGGGTCTGAGGTCTGTGTCCGAGGTGCTTATTTGTGTCTGCTTGTGTGCTGCAGGTGTGACAGTGAGACAGGAGGTGATGGACATCTTGTCTGAGGAGCTGTCTTACCTGGTGTCAGATCTGAATCCCTTCACTGAGTACACATTTAGGGTCACTGCTTCCACTACTGTAGGAGAGGGTCCAGCTAAAGACATTACTGAGAAAACCAGGGAGCAAGGTGGGTGGTCACATGTCATTAGCAACCATTTTTACATGTCAAAACAAAGATGTTTAAACTGTTTGATTTGTTTACTTTTTGTGTTTTTTAGTTCCCAGCTCAGTACTCGAAGTGTCCTATCAGAACATCAGCTCCACCTCCATACTCGTAAACTGGGTCCCTCCTCTCAACCCCAATGGGAGGATCACACATTACACCATCTATGGGCTCAATCTTCACAACAGTCAGGCCCTGAAGTGGTTTTCTGACTCTACTAGCATACTGATAACAGGTAAAAACCTCCCCTGCTCAGTTCTGTACAATTATTTGGTACTGATGACACGTGCTGAATATCTCTCTTCTGGTTGACAGATTTGGACAAGTATACTGGATATAAGCTACGTGTAGCTGCATCAACAGCTGTTGGAGAGAGCTCTCTGTCAGAGGAGGATGACGTCTTTGTTTTCACCTTAGAGGATGGTACGCACTGAACACAAACTGCATACATGAACAATCACAGGGGTCGTAAATAGCGCAATCAAATTAGAATTGTGTTGTCCAGAAATAGAGGCAAAGTGTTTTTTATGGTGCTGTTACACATTTATGAATATTAAACCTTGTGCAGCACATATTATCATTAATGAAACATAGTGTGAAATTAAAAATACATGTTTATCAAATTTGCAATCCAGGTTTTTGGATTAGAAGCAATTAGTGTGATGCTTCATAACATTAACATGATTTATTTTTCTTTTTGATGCTTTGCTCAGAGCCTGACTCTCCTCCTGTGAACCTCATGGTGGATGACACCACCCCGTCCACCGCCACATTGACCTGGTCCCCACCAGAGAAAGCCAACGGGGTAATCCAGTACTACGAGGTCATGTATGAGAACGAATCTTACTCTGCAGTGATGAACACAACCTCCAACAGAGTCACTCTGATAAACCTGAAGCCTTTCTCTTACTATAACGTGTCTGTGAGGGCGTACACACGCTACGGCTATGGAAATCAAACGTCAGACGTATTGGACCTGCTGTCTGGAGAGGATGGTATGTTGATGGATGAAACCTGGGCTACATTTATGGTGGGAGGCTCAAATGTTGTTAATGCTAAAAACCGTTTTCCAGGATGCACACATGTTGGGAGCCTGACAATTTTTTATCAATTCAGTCCCAAAACCAGTGATGAGAAACTTTGAAAACTGGACTCTATGTCATGTTAAGACAACATTTTTCCCTTTTGCTAAATAAAGTTTATAATGGATTAGCTACAACAGCTAATGCTAACACTCAACCAACTTCTATCCAACATCTTGTTAGGTGACTAACATGAAGCTAGCTACATATTTAAACTATTTCTAATGTGTCATCTAACATAAGGTGATGCTAGCATAGAAATGTGTATATATGCTAACCTTAGCTGTTTTCTGATAGTAACTTATCAGTCATTGAAAACATTTAAAGATTTATTTTAGTTAAAAGTAGAAATAAGAGGAAACATTGGGCTGGATTTTTATCATATCCTTGCTTTTAATAAGATGTGCTACCTGCTGTGGAAGGCAGAAACAGGGTCTACATAGCTAAGTGCTAATGTTAGCTGTGTAGACTCAGGCTAGCTATTAGGAGCTGTTAAGCCATTAAATGTTTTGATTGAGCTTCAAATGTGGCCCTATTTTCATTGGCATCTTTATTTTTACCCATTTGTCACAAGAACAGCTGTAAAAAAGACAATTAAACAAATTCACCATTATTTGTGTAACCTGCAATTGGGAGTGTGCCTATGTCCCTACAGCTCTATGTTCCCACATTTCTATTTTTTTTCCAAATCTGGTTTTGTTTGTCTAACTTAAGAAAATGAAAACAAGGGTTCAGTATCTTTTAGATTTGCTTCTGTCAAAACCCTTTTCAATCAGCGTTTTTTTTCTTATAATGATCTTGAGTATGATGATTTTTTGGCTGTGAGAACATGGGCCGACCATGGAAAAAAAAAGTCTTAGAAACATGGGATCATAGGGTTGACATTGAATTGGATTTAATTTTATAAAACTAAATTTATTCACTTTTGAATTGTATTCAGCCATCTTTTCAAATAACTTTTGATATTCCTTACAATCAAATATACAAAATTCAATTTTCAGTTCAGCGTTGCAAGACCATTTTATGATATACACCTGTAAAAAAGAGTACTTGAGCACAGATTCACAGAAATCTTCTTCACATCCACAAAAACATCATTTTAAAGCAAAACTGATCGTTCAGTCTGGTCTTCCCTGGTCTTCAGACATTACGGAAATGGTCCCACCCTCTTCACATCTGTTCAGGTGAAGAGTACAGACACAGACCATAGAGGAGTTTTTACGGATGTAAAGAGGATTTCTCTGAATCTGTGTTTGATTACTCCACTTTACAAACATATAGGATGTAATGGTCTGGCCTTGCCGAAGTAAAGTTGAACTGTAAAAAAACATAAAATTAGATTTCACATCATGCTTTACTGCTTCAATGTCATAACTTAAATAAGGTTTCTGGTCCCAGCCCATATAAACCGGGTAAACGGCAGTCAAACATTGAATTTGAGTTAGCATAGCATTATATAACCTGGCATCTGAGCTTCCTTGCCTTGGCATGACAGAGGCAAGTAGATGACGGTCAAATATATTATACGATACAGATTTTTAGTGATGTTTTTTTGTGTGTTTTCAATCTAGTTCCAGGCAGTCCTCCATACCGTGTAGCCTATGAGTCGGTCAGTCCCAGCGAGGTGAATGTGACCTGGCAGCCTCCTCTGATGCCAAACGGCATTATAACCCATTACAGCCTGGAGCTTTGGAATTCAACTCACTACCTGAACCTCACCTCCCCAACCAACTACATCCACATCACACATCTAAGGAAATATGCTCACTACCGGGTTATGGTGCAAGCGCACACACGTGTTGGAGCTGGAAACTACAGCAGCGAGCCGCTCAACATCACCACGCTGGAGGATGGTGAGAGGGAGTGTTGGGGGGAAGAGGAAGGGGGAGGGAGGGTTTGTTTTTAGCTCCAGCACCCTGCATGGTTACATCATGACTGAGTTCAAAGGGCATCTGATTAAATCTGACTTTCCTCTCCTCGTTTCCTCCTCACTTACATCTCTCTATTTCAGCTCGTGCTAACAATGTTACATAACAGGTTTTTGTCGCTGCCTGGCACTCGTGGCTCCCATCAGCACTGAGCAGCACAATCAACAGAGTCATTACAACTTAAGAGTTTTTCATTTCAGGCCTGTTTTCCCTTTGGCTTGCTCCTGAGAGGCAGACTGAGGCTCTTATTTGTCCAGTGCAAATACATTGGAAAAAATCTTTCATCAGTTCAGTTTCTGTTGAAGTGTCAGCCCACTGTTTGCTTTATGTTGCTGGAAAGTCTTTCTCCTGGGTCTCAGCTCCAGACACACCTCCTCAGTTCCTCCAGGCCAGGAAGCTGTCAGACTATGAGGTAGAGTTGGCATGGCAGCCACCACTTGAAGCCAATTCAAAAGTACTCTACTACATTGTCAGAGTTTGGTGAGTATCATCAGCTGCCTCTCACAATCTTCCTGTCAGTTTCAACATCTGTTACATCATAAAGGAAAACATCACAACATACATACTGTCTGTTTCTGCCAGGAATGAAACAACTGAGGTGTGGCATAATGTAACTAAAACATCTGTGGTCATTAATGTGGACTCACATAGCCGCTACAATGCCTCCGTCTCCAGCTGGACCAGGCTGGGAGATGGAGGAGTACTGATCTACATCAGCTTTACCACCACTGATGCAGGTGTTTGATGCTTGTTAAAGAATGTTTGACAAATACCTTCATCCTCCTCAGTTAGAAGATATTTTAGTTTTCTCACTTATTTGTCTGTGTCCTCTCTTTGTCCCCTCTTGCTGGCAGAGCCATTCGACCCCCCTCAGAATGTGACTTTTGCAAATGTGACCGCCTCCTCTGTCACCTTACTGTGGCACCCACCCACTGAACCGAATGGAATCATTGTGCATTACACTATTTACTACTCTGATAACAACACTGTGAATCAGCAGGTGAGACACTAACTGTGTAAGAAGCAGTGAATTTTATTTTTCAACCTTTATTTAACTAGACAAAAACCTTTGAGGTCTCTTTCACAAGGATGATCTGGCCAAGAGGTCACATGATCCAAAACATTAGACTAAAAATGGAAAAAAATACATTACCTTATAAGGTACAAACTAGTACACTGATAAAGTGCAAGGTTATGACAACAGACAGTTAACAGCCTCACGCTGTTCATTATCTAAGATGGAGCCAATAGCTGTGACTAGAATGAGTTCTGACTTTTTCAAATCATTTTGGAGGGGACAGCAAAATGAATAGTATTTTCCCCAGCTGCGTGCAAACACAAGATACAGATGGACAGAATACACTAGAAGAATGTAAGCCGTAACAGCTGTAAGATCTTCAATGACAGACTCATAGATAAGACGAAACTGTGCCAAGTAGATCAGGCATAGCGTTTTGGCCTCATGTAGCTCAGGTACAGTCAGTGTATGTGCCTACGGACATTCATTGTTTACCAGTCCCGTTTAAGGTCACAGTAATGAGAGAGGCATGTACAACTCGTCGCTTTTTTCTGCAGTGAGCAGGATGTGAAGCCTAGTTTCACCTTGAATTTCAAGACTGAATAGGTAAAAGATGCTTTAAAAGTAAGCCCCCTTTAGTTAAGGAAAAACTAATGCTTATAATTTGTGATGAGATCTGAAGATTTTCTATGGGAAGTTAAGGTTTATCATCATCATGCATAAAAAAACAAGTAACTTTTGTCATGATGTAAATGCTCCTCTGTAAAGTAACCAATCTTCTTAATTCCCAGAGAGTTCCTGTTTCAACCTTACCAGCCCCAGCATTTCCTGATTCAGCCCTCTCCTACACTCTGACTGGGCTGATTGGGGGCACGAACTACACCTTATGGATGACCTCCAGCACAGTGCAGGGAGACGGACGGGTCCAGAGCGAGCCAGTAACCATCTTCTTACCGGAAGACGGTCAGTCAGACAAGCACAAACCGACTACATTTTGTATCACAAACAACTTTAATAGAAAACAAGTTAACATCAAATGCATCCACAGAGGATTATTGCATACAGGGCCTCAGAGTCTAACTTATCACAAGTCTGCACACTTTTTTTCAAAACTCTTTAACTTCCAACAAAAATTACATAAAAACTCTGCGATTGAAGACGTAACTTTCAGCCTGTTGGTTAAAGGAGATAACACTCTGTCTGGCAAACTGGCTCTATTTTTGTCCATTCGTGATGCTCTCTTTTGACGACAGCCAGTTTGTATTTCCTTTTGCTGAGCATGATGAAAGTTGTGTGGGGTTTAAAAAAAAAAGAAGAAGAAAAATGAAAAAGATCACAGAGGTCATTGTGTGTTATTCTGTAATTTTATGTCGCCACTGATACTCTACATCTGCTTTGATGTTTCTAGCCTTTCTGTAGTTTCAGTGCAAAAAAAATTAACTGTACACAAAGCTGATCCCTTTGTTTTTATGTGATTTTGGGAAAAATGGTGCAGAAAGCTTCTACAGACTCCGTCACATATTTGTTTATATTGATTTAGTCTTAGTTACTCTTGTTAACATTTTGCTTGCCGTCTCTGAATGATTACTGCTCATACTGACTCTGTATCTCTGCCTGTGCTCTAGCTAGCTGCTCCACTCTCAGCCAAGTACCGGAGCTCCAGGATACCTTGTCTCTCCTGTACTGCCAAGCCCAGCAGGGGCTCACTCCCCTGGGCTCAGACCCCCACACACACCCGGTCTCTCACATCCACTCATTCATCACTTTTTACCTCCCTTTCCCCTTCATCTCCCCTTTTTTCCTCTCTGTTTGCCATGTGTTACTTTTTGAGAGGCCTTGACGATAAACAGGATGAGTATTTTTTCCCTCAGCTCTTCTTTCCCATGTGCAAGTTTTCCTCCTGAATACTTCTGTATGTCTCTGATGGGCCTGTGAAATATATTCGATGCTATTTCTGTGTCTGTTAACTGTTTTACTTTGCCCTTTTTCTGTTTTCCAAATGTATGCCCTGCTGCATCGTTCTACTTGATGTGCTGTTGATTTGTTTTGTTAATCACGACCATGCTGCCAATAATTATGACAGTGCTTGTGACGGATAATGATGATGATGCTGATGACTGGTGTGCTGTTCATTCTCCCTCAAGTGTCAAGAGAGTGTACGGTTGATTGATGCCTTAATTTACATCCTGATTTGTAGACTCACTTTCATTAGGAGGCTGTAAACGTGTGCCATCGCAAAGGGTTAATAATAGTAACACCATTCTACCTGTCTTCTTTTTCAGTGCCAAGCGATTCAGTCAAAAACCTGACAGCTCAGATCTTCAGCTCCACAGTCATCATCGTCAGCTGGGATCCTCCCATTGAACCAAACGGTCGTCCTTACTACCTGCTCACCTTACAGGAGGCTGGCATCCTCCCGGATGTATCCAACCAAGGCCCCCCGGCTGTCAACAAAACTGTCAAGCACAAAACGACAGATACTGTCTTCCTGTTCACTAAACTCAGGAAATATTTCCCGTATGTGTTCACTGTTACCCCGGCAACTAGTGCTGGCGCTGCCTACAACCACACCAGCACACTGTTCCTGAGAACAGATGATGACAGTAAGTTTATCTGCACAGCTACGCGTGCATTGAGTAGCCCTTATGTGTTTATTTCAACACTGACATTTGTTTGTGTGTTGTTCTTCAGTTCCTAGCTCTGCCCCGCTGCTGGTGTCCACCAGGAATCTGTCATCCTCCTCTATCAAAGTGGTCTGGAAGCGCCCTCTGGAGGCTAATGGGGAGATAACAGAGTACACTCTCACTCTTGTTGGCTCAGGAGGATCCAACACAACACAAACCCCCAACAACTCGTTCATCTTAACCAACCTACTCCCGTACACATCTTATAATCTCACTATTACTGCTGCAACTCGTAAAGGCTCGGGACCGAATCTGCTGCTTCAGCTGCACACTGATGAAGGAGGTTTGTACACGAGCAGGTTTTACATTTCCTCTAATGTAAAGCCTACCGAGATTACTTTCATTTATAAAGCTGTGTTTGTTTAGTGGAGTTTCGAGTCATTACCAACACAAAGAATAACGTTGAAACAATCATTGCAGATTTATTGCACTGTATTATGTGACCTTGTTACTGACTGCACGTTGTGCAATCGTTGGCAACAGTTTTGAAATCACATTGAAAACACTTAACACAACTTCAGTTGGCTCTTAATGAGAAGATAACATCACATTAGATTTTTTGGCAAGTGAACAATTCACTTCTCTCTGCCTGCCTTTCCTGTCCCTGTCATAAAGGAGTGTAATATCCCTCCTAAGAAGAAAGAAAAAAAACATTTATTCTGAGTCACAGCCCCTGTAGTGCAAAGACTATAGGATAACTTTTACTCTTAAGGTGCTTTTGTTGTGATTTTAGAGATACTAAAAGGTGCAGATGTCATTTTATTATTTCCCATCGTCTTGATGTGTTGCATCACTAAAAACAGTTGCCCTCATCTATGAGTCACCTGCTGTAAACACAACTGAACCAAATGTGGAAGAAATTCAGATTTTCTGTCTTTATAAAACCAAGTGCTGATAAAAAAGTTGACATACAAGACTCACAGGGAAAGACTAAAGAGTGGCTGCAGTGCAGATTTGTGAGTGTGCAGGGGGAGGGGAGGTCTGAGAGTAAAAGCTTAAATTAAGTATTAAGTATAACTTAAAGAGGTTATTTAATTTTGATGCTGTTCTTAGCAGTAGTTTGTATATCACATCTTTATAAATCTACTTTCTACCTCGATGTTTCAGGCCCCATGTCTCCTCCCCGTAACCTGACAATATACAACCACACAGCCGTCTCTGTGTGGCTGAGCTGGGAGCCTCCTCTGGAGCCTAATGGAGTGGTGATACAGTACGGCTTCAGGATCCGAGACCTCATCTCACACACTGTTACACACAGGGTAACGTTAATTTCACACACTGTAAGCTACTCCACAATAATAACACGGCACAAACTTACACACAATCCAGAGACCCACTCAGTGAGAGTACACACTCTTACACGGAGGGTAGCTCTTATTTCACACCTCAGATACCACTCGGTAGTATTTTTACACGTTCACGCATGTGCTGATACAATAAAGATGTTATCCACTTGAGGAATCACTGCTGGATGATTTAATCGTGTATGTGACTTTTTTATGTGTTTGTGTGTTTTCACTAATGTAGAATTCCTCAGGTCCTTCAACCACAGAGTATCTGTCAGGCTTCAGGCCTCATAGCTCCTATGAGATTAGTGTGTATAGTTACACCAGAGTGGGCCACGGGAATCAGTTCAGCAGCTCGGTGACCTTCACAACTAATGAGTCAGGTAATGCACACATGAAAGATGAAATTCAAGTAACCGTTTAGTGTCTGAATTAATCATCATACAAGCCAGAATAGATTTTGATTTTACACGTAAAGTCTAACAAATATTTTGTTCATATATGTCCAATTTATTTTTTTTGAACAGATACAAAATCACAAACTGATCAGAAAACATAGAGATCACTTATTTTTAAGTACTCATTTTTTAACTCTATTATCAATTTCAGAGGTCTTTTTAAAAATATATTTTAATGCCAGAGCGAAAGAAGCTAATTTGAATAGAACAAGACAAGATGCAGGTAATCTCAGGTACAGAGTGTGATAACATGAGCGCTCCAGGCTATGCAATTAAAAATAAATTAAAGGCAGTAGTGAGTTTTGATAAAAATGTCATGAGTTGGTGTAGCTGTCAGCATTAAGCTCATTTGCCCTTTTGCACTTTCCTGTTCAAAGGCTATTTGTTTCAGCATGAAATAGAATAAGGGAAATAAGAAATTAAATTATGTTCTCTTATCTTAAAGCAACAGTAAGATGGTTAAAGAGATTGAAATGCTAGCTGGGCTGACATGGCTGTCTCATTCCTCTGTTTGCAGTGTCTGACGCTGTAGGGAACCTGTCTTGCTCTGGTGTCAGCTGGGATTCGGTTCAGCTGTCCTGGGAGCCTCCAGCTAACCCCAATGGGCAGATTCTTTTTTATGAGATCCTTCTGGAGGTGGATTCAGAGTCTTACACGCATGAGGCTCACACATCAGAGTACATGGTGACCGGGCTGTCACCAGACCACGAGTACGCACTCACTGTGGTTGCAGTGAACTCAGCTGGGCCTGGAGACAGTGTGAACTGTTCTGCTTATACTCTCTCTGAGTCAGGTAGATGGCGGTATATGATGGACAGTTTCTTATTGCTGATAAATAAGTATCAGACAATAACCAATATGCATACTTATATTAGTTCCTTTTGTCTTCATCACCAGCCCCCTCTGCCCCTCTCTACCTCACCATCTCTCAGGTCACATCGAACAATGTGACACTACAGTGGGCACCACCACTCTCTGTTCCAGGCCTGCTGAAAGAGTACCACATCATTGCACAGCTGCTTTCCACTGTTTGTGGATCAAACATGCTGACAACCGCACAGCCGCACCCAGAAGACGAACTGACCCCGGACTGTGTGGACTCTGAATTCTCTGTGTCACTGAACACATCAGATGGCACTGAAGAGACCCACAGTGTTACACTGCAGTCTCTGGCTAAATACAGATACTACCGCTTCAAAGTGGCAGCAGTGACCAACGCTGGAGTTGGAGAATATACAAACTGGAACTATGCACGCACCCTGGCTGGAAGTAAGAACACAGGATGGGTGATCTGACCTTTTAGTATAGCCGGGGGGAGTGTAGCTATTTAGTCATACTGTATGTGACCTCTTCTGCTTTTCTAAAGCAAGCAGAGAGATCCTAAGTATCTAAACTCTGTGATGGGAGAAACAGCTATCAAAGATTTGAGATAAGGACATAGGTATATCATAGAATTGAATCTGTTTGAATGCACATTCATGTTCTCTCCTCTTCTGTCAGACCCTGATACCCCACCCCGTGACCTCACAGTGATTCACACCTCAAGCAGCCTTCGCATTGAATGGGACACCCCAGCTGTTCTCTCTGGACCGACTTCTTATCTTGTGCAGGTTCTTATGTCTGGTCTTATTTCAGTCAGGAGTACTTTTATCATAAATGTAACCACTTTGTGCTAAACAGTTACACAGTTCTGCTCGGTGCTCGGGGCTTCTTGGGTTAGTCTAGAAGCATGCTTTGGCTTTCCAAGGGGTGCATTGTAAAATCCCTCACAGGGGTAAAGCAAAGCTTTTAGGCTAGAGAAGAGGAGGCTGGGTTGGTGAAAGCAAAGCTCTGCCAGCAGCAGTAGAGTATGAGCAGCATTACTGTGGTGAGGATTGGTGAAAGGGAAGATGAGTTTAAATGGACTGTGTTGATTGGTTTGTAAGTGATCAGAAACAATGATTTCATCAAGGTACTGTCCACTTACTACAGCTGGGTGTATGACTTTCGTATCCCTTATGAAGTTTGACATGTTTTTTGATAATCTGTTAAAGGTTCTCAGAATGTATAAACTTGTTAAGAATTAATAAAAAAGTCAATATGTACCTATAGTCCCTTCATGCTGTGTTAATTCTTTCCATTAACTCTCTTCTGTTTCAAGGTAAATGGTCCTGATTTAAACTTCTCTACAGTCCGAGCCCCGGGAGAGTTGATGACTGTCGTTGTTACGAACTTAACTGCTTTCACTCGTTACTTTGTAACCATCACTGCCTTCACTGGTCCACTGGAGCTCGCTGCTGCTGATGGAAAAGCCATCGGGCCTGTTGAATTTCAAACAATGGAGGAGGGTAAGCATAACCTGAAATGTCTATAAAATGAGCACAACCTGTCTATCTATCTATCAATCTATCATTTTTTTCAATTTCATTTTTTCTTTATCATTTCTACTTTTTTTCCCAGAGCCCAAAGACCCTCCCAAGAATGTGATCTTATCAGTAATCCCAGAGGAAGTGAATCGTGTAAAGGTGACTTTTACTCCACCAGAGGAGCCGAATGGAAACATAACAGCCTATTTTGTGTACATCTATGAGAAAGACCGTCTGGTGAAGAATGCCAGCCTTAATATCACACAGAGAGACCAGAACAAGCTGACCGGTGTCATTGATGGACTAAAGGGAGGACACAGCTACAGTATACAGGTAGATAATCGAACATGTATTAAGTACATTCAGCCACAGCTGCAGGAGAATCAACGTCACAACCTCAACCTGCTCTTTTAATGCCTTCCACCCATTCTTCTCTTCTCCTTTATGTAGATTTCAGCAAAGAATGGAGCTGGGAGGAGCCCACCCAGTCCACATGTCCTAATTACTACAGGGATCAAAGGTAATTTGTGGTTTTCTCCTCTCTGTTGTATGTTGCTTCACTGCTTCTCGCTGCAGTATCGCCTATGGAAGTGATGTGAGGCAGAGTCTTCTTGCAGAGCAGCAGCATGTAGGCCTGCCTGACACAGCAAATGTAGCACTGCAACATCCAGACATGTGCTGTTGGTGTAGAGGTGCAGTTAAGGTTGTCGGTGTAGGCCTGTTTGTCATGTTAAATATGTAAATGAAATAGAACAACAACAACACCTTCACACAATGTCCTCTGTGTGTTTCTTTGTGTGTGTGTGTGTTTTTGTATGTGTGTTGGTTTGCACCTCTGTGGTCACACGTGCATGATTTCTAGCCCCAGCCAAGCCAACCCAGAGACCCCAGGCAGTGCAGGGCCATGGAGGGGTTGCTATGGTAACCCACAGAAGTATCACCATCCACATGCCTGCCTGTTTCTATAGTGACGACAATGGGCCAATCACAAAAATCCAGGTCATCGTAGCTGAGTCAGGGGGTATGACTCTTCAAAAACATTGACAGCTATCACTTTAGGTTGAATACTCTTAAGCTCAAAGCTTTAAGAAGAATCCTGTCTTATAGTACGTCCCTCTGTTCATAGCTAAAGACAAAATGTAAGCAGAGCTGAAGGGCTTAATGTCGGCTGAAATTTAAATCACCCTCTCTTCCACTCTCCTCTCATCACAGTGAAGGACGTCCTAAACCTGACCAACTGGAAGAATGCTTTCTTTTTCCGTCCTTCCCCGTACCTGACTGACAAGGGCTTCCCCAACCCGCCATGTTTTTTGGGTGACGGGGCATCACGCACGGACACACATGTCGGAGGCGGTCACAGAGTGTCCAGAGACATCTGGCCCCAAGTGAAAAACAATCGCACTGCCACAGGAACATACGTGATTGGAGGAAACGATGACTGCATGAAGGAGAACAACACTGACAGTTTGTGTAATGGACCTCTGAAGCCAAACACAGTCTATGTGTGAGTGCCCCACAAGACATCATGAAAATGTATATATTTTAAATGTGTTTGCATTGGATAGTGCTGACCTGAACTGTTGTTCATCAGGTTCAAGTTCAGAGCCACAAACATCAATGGCCAGTCCACAGACTCTGAATACTCAGAGCACGTCAAAACTGCAGGTATCTGCATTTGTTCCTTCACTGCTCCGCATCAAAAAGTTTAAAAAATCCTTCAAGTCTCTATCATTGTGTGTGTGCAATGGTTTCTGTTTTGCTCTTTTTGTAGTCGACGGGCTGCTGACCAGAGATGAACAGATCATTCTGGGTGTCCTGCTCTCCTTCTTCTTATCTGTTTTACTCATCATGATCATCTGTGGCTCAGTCAAGTAAGATCAAATCAGGCTTTTATGTGTTTGCTAACACTCATACAGTCACCAAATCATTGCATCAGATACAGTTTAGTATAAGTAAACAAACTTCACATTGCTTGATTTTACTAAATCAACTTCCATTTTTTACTGTTGATTACATTTTAACCTTTTTATCAATCAATGTGCTTGATTGACATGTCAGGATCCATCAGCGCAAGAAAGAGGGCGGGACTTACTCACCCAGAGAGGCAGAGATCATAGAGACCAAGTGTAAACTGGATCAGCTGATCGCTGTGGCAGATCTGGAGCTGAAACAAGAAAAACTCAACCGGTGTGTGTTCTGCTTTAGTCTAAGCATGCTCTAACAAAACATAACGCACACACAGTTTTGACTGCCAAAAACTGGGAGAACTCCTGTTGATCTAGCTGCTCCAGACAAATTACAGATTCACCATAAAAGAAGACAAAAAAAACCCATCCTTTCTGCAGCCAACTTGGTGTGCGCCTCTGTCGGCACACAGAGTTGTAGAGTTTGTGCAGAAAATAGAAGCAGTCGCTCTGTAGAACAAAACAGCATCAGTTCAGCTTTGTGGTTTACTTCAGGTCTCTGCAGAACAGACAAGTCCTCCTGTCTGCTTCCCTTCAACCATCCTCTCATATAAATTCAGTGTCTCACTTCTCTGTTCTTTTTTTAAGCACAAGGTGGTTCACAGTTGGCAGGTGCAATAAGAACTCTGGCTGCTGAGAAAAAAAGAGAAGCTGAGTGCTAGTTGTGTTAGCTCAAGGTCCTTAATGCACAAGATTATGTCCAGAATCACAAGGAAGATGCTTCCCCTCGTTAGATTACTGTCTCATCTTATTTACATAAAAGTAATTCGACTGCAATGTATTTTAAAATGCTTTTTCTCGCTTTAATTAAAAAATGTGTGCACTGTGCTGCTCTGTGTCTTATAGCTTGTTGGTTTCTGACAGTAGCATGTTGTGCTCACCTTAAAGCTGCCTTACCTATCTTTTAAGTTCAAATTTATACACCTTTCTAAGCACATTTTATGCTTCAATAACAACTTGTCTTTTTACTTGGCACCAATATGGCAGAAATAACTTTTGCAATGACATGCCTTGGCTTTTTTTTCCACTTTTCTCTCACCAGGTATTCTTCCTTCTTCTTTAGACGGAAAGAGATTTATGTGATCCAGTAAGTGGAGCTTCTGGCTGAGTGCGCTTGCATGTTCACTATGTCTTTTATTCGTAACAACATTTACCCATAAAGGCATCCTACTGTGTTTGTTTACTCTTTGGTTAAAACTGACTTGATTGAATCAGGAACAATGTCAGAATTTGTCTTCTTCCTCCATCAGCGGCAGAGATCGCACTCCTCTTCTTGAGTCCACTTTAATTTGTTTACCCACTCACTATCTTGAAATTGCTCTGTCGGCTCAGCTATCTCGGGGACACAAGTGGTACGCTTTATCGATATTATAAAGGATCTCTGTAGCTACAAAACTTCTGCAAAGAAGACATTCATGGGGAAACCATATGCTTTATCCAAGCTTTCTGACATTAGCATATTCCTTAGGAATAATACATCAAAGTGTGAGTCGGTGTTAATTCAGAAGTGGAATTAATTACCAAGGGTTGAACCCACTTTGCTTCTAAATACAATTTTTTACACTCTCTTCATCATGAGTCAGTCCTTCTGTGGTGAACAGAAATACCACAGAGTGGATGTGATTGATGCATTAATGTGTTTATATTGGTTAATGTTTGCTGTCTCTTTTTGAACAGGCTGCTCAGCTACCGGAAATCATTGAAGTAAGTCATCGTGCATAACTGATGTGAGGATGTGCGCACACAGTAGCTGCAGCCTGCTCTGTTCTGCTCAGTGTTGTAACCGAGGAAGAGAAGCATATTGCTGTAGGGTTCTCTATCTGTGTCTCATATTCAGTGTATGTCTTTGCCAGGCCTGTGAACAAGAAGTCTTTTCTGCAGCATGTGGAGGATCTGTGTAACAATGACAACACTAAGTTCCAGGAGGAGTTTGCTGTAAGTATTGGCCAATAATCTTTTCATACAAATGAGATCAGAAAAAAGGAAAGATTACCTGAAACTGACCAAAAACAGCAAAGGAGAATTTAGCGATGACAGTATCCTTGTTTTGCTTGCTTCCTTCAAAAAACAAAGATGTTCAATTATTTACAAAATGCATGCCTTTGAGGTCAACTTTGCAAAGATAAGCAGCTGCATTGAGTCAACACAAGCCTAGCCTAAAAATACTTTGTTGCTCGGAGACATATTAAAGCATCTCAGTATTGAAGATGCTTTACCAAAAGAGCTCATGCATGATGAATAAACACTTTGGTTTAAGTACAAAAGGATGTACCTCACCAGGGTTTTTCTGAAGCTAAGGTCCAAGGTCTCATGTTTTATTTTGTAAAGCAAAAAGGCTCTTTGATTTGCATGTTTCGTAAAGAACTTTTTCTCAAAGGTTTTTTTTTTATCTGCAGCAGGAACAGAGCACTGTTCTATACTGCATAAATGATAGTGCTTACAGAAAATATCACAGAAGAATAACATGTGACCTCTTAACAGCCACAAACTCCTCTGAGGAAAACAAAGCAAAGAACCAGAAAATTAAAAATTAATGAGAATAACAAGAAGAATCAATTTTTCAGATTCCATATCATTAAAACTACTGAAAGCTGAGAAACATGGCAAGTATTCAGCATGAAATAACCTGATGAGAGGGCTAGAATTTTTATTTGACTGAGGACATAATCTTTTTTACACTAAATAAGTCATTGTTCAAATTGTAGAAAACTGTCCTCAGAAATTTGAGCACATTTGCCAAAGCATTTGGAAGAAGTAACAAGGGATGAGGAGTCTTGTTTCTGTTTATGCAAAAATATTTTTTAAAAAGTTGAGGAAATTTTCTCACATTTGTAAACCAAGCCAAACTAGAACCTAAAGCCAGAGTTAGTACTTTACTCTGGGCATTTTAAAGTCTCTGACTGTTAACCTCTTCTGTTTATGTTAATACTGATGAATTACATCTTCACAGGAGCTTCCAAAACTGCTACAGGACCTGGCAACCACAGACGCTGACCTGCCCTGGAACAGATCCAAAAACCGCTTTCCAAATATCAAACCGTGTAAGTAGTTGTGCTGAAATTGAGCTTTCAAGGGTCATGACAGCTTCAGAAAGCCAGAATCATCTCTGTGCATCAGCTCTAAGATGAACTGCTACTGTATTTCATATTTTTCCCTGAGCTTGTCGTACTTTGCTTTGTTTAGACAATAACAACCGAGTGAAGCTGCTGTCAGAACCAGGCACTGCAGGCTCTGACTACATCAATGCCAGCTTTGTTTCAGTGAGTATCTGGGGGGATCACTTCCACTTGAGTCAATATCAGGTTGTGAGAGTTGTCACTCAGGCATGAGGCATATTACTGCAATTAGAGGTGTTTGTTCTTGATAATTTCCTGTCTCTTTCCGGATCTTTTGAAGAGACAGATAAAAAGACGAACAGATAAATGTGTTTTTCAGAAGGTAATTTCAGTGTGCTTTGTTTCATCGTACTCACCTTTCTGTTTCCAGGGATACCTTTGTCCCAATGAGTTCATAGCCACCCAGGGTCCTCTGCCAGGCACTGTGGCTGACTTCTGGAGGATGATCTGGGAAACAGGAACTCGCACCATCGCCATGCTCACTCAGTGTTACGAAAAAGGCAGAGTGCGTCATGAGAAATTTGTTGCTGTTATGAAATAACATTCAGAGAAAAGGCTGGGCTCAAAGCACCAGGAGGGTTGTTTCCGTTATGAAAATCTGATGTGTGTGTATGTGTGTGTGTGTGTGACATTTCAGATTCGGTGTCACAAGTACTGGCCAGAGGACAACAAGCCAATGTCCGTGTTTAGTGACATTCTAGTCTCCAAAGTGTCAGAGGAAGTCCTTCCTGACTGGACAGTCAGAACCCTTAAAGTAGAAAAGGTGACTAAGCTGGAACGTGTTTCTCATATGTCTTTATACCTCACTCTGCTCCCACAACAACAAACACAAACATAATAATTTATGGATATCTATAAAATACAGCTGCGGTGAGTGCTGACATATTGAGAATGATTTTTTGTTTTAGCTATGCCAGAAGCCAAGTATTAGTATTGGTATCAAAAGTATCTGTAAAATAGAAAATTGCACATAAATCTGCATGAAGGTTATTCCACCTTCATTTTTGTGAGGTAGAAAGAAAGCTGCTCTCAGTTTTTATATGGTAAAAAGCTGAACTAACAGTTACGTAGCTCCAGCTTCACATTGATGACTCACTAAAAGTTTACTTTCCAAACTTCCCAAAGTATGTGGATGAACTTCCATCAGTCATGTTGTTTTTTCGTTAATGAGTGTATAAAAGTTATAGCATTATGGACAATGTAGTTTTCATATCGAGACAGTCAACCCAAAAACTGAAAATCTTTTAAATTTATACACTCTTTTTGTAAATAAGCATAACATGACGATACAGCTTTGTAAGAACAAATCAGTCATCTTTAGATCCTTATGTCATAATAGTTAAATACAGTCAATTCATTAATCCTTGTTTTTTTTACTTTTCCACTCTAAAGTTTAGTGAAAAATTCATTCATTCCATATTTTAGATATTAGACACAGTACGTATTTGTCTATGTTGGAGGGTTGGGTTGCAGCCATGTCCATGTTGCAGGTTTTTTTTTTTTTCCCTGGCTCTTAATAAAATTTTAAGAAAGATTTCATCCTGCCCTGACAGGTGTGTGCCCAGATAAATTGTTGAGGATGAGCAGACAATTCCAGCAAATGTTTTGTAGTGTCTGTTACCTCCCCCTCATACAACTGAATTTGGGAGCAATTCCAAAATACTGAAAGCCCTTTCAATGTCTTGGATCGCTTTCTGTCTGCAGCACGGCCACTACATCCTGGTTCGCCACTTTAACTACACATCGTGGCCTGAGCACGGAGTCCCAGAATCCTGCAGCACTTTC
Organism: Halichoeres trimaculatus; assembly: GCF_033239565.1. Classification (NCBI taxonomy): domain Eukaryota; kingdom Metazoa; phylum Chordata; class Actinopteri; order Labriformes; family Labridae; genus Halichoeres; species Halichoeres trimaculatus. The sequence goes on along the minus strand of NW_027437187.1, from coordinate 20,212,131 downwards.
ATCAAGTTTGTCAAAGCTGTCCGAGCCCACAGGCACGACAACACCACTATAGTGGTCCACTGCAGGTACAATGCTGTAATACATACATTTTAGTGTATGAGCAGGTTTAAATATCAACAAACAGCTGAGCAGCAGACAGTGACGTGTGTGTCATTCTCTGTGCTTCTCAGTGCGGGTGTAGGAAGAACAGGCGTGTTTGTCGCTCTCGACCACCTCATTCAGCACGTCAGAGATCATGACTTCGTGGACATTTATGGCCTGGTGGCTGAACTTCGCAGTGAGAGGATGTGTATGGTTCAGAATCTGGTGAGTTCACTTTATGAATGTTGGTGTTTTGTTCTTCTGTGATTAAAATTCACAATCAACAGAGGATAAACAACATGCAAAAAATGCTTTTCATACAGTGTTTTGTCTTAACTTGTTCCAGTAAAAGTGTCAGTGTGGTGTGGTTGTCCTACTTTTACATCTTTGCCCTGCTGCGGTCCTGTCCCCATGAGAGAATATTTGGAAAAATCTTGTTTTGACGAAGGAAATGATCTGGCAGCAGATAAAAGGCATGTGCTGAGCAGGATTCCCCCTCTTGAAGCAGCATGAATCCGTCCTAAAATTACCTTCTCCAGTCATTACTTAAACCTCAGTGGTGTATGTCTCCTTTTCCACAGGGACCCCTGCCAAGTGCCTGTGCTTCTCACAAGAAAAAAAAGTATTATTGTTTTATTATTTCTGGTTGTTCTGCACATTTTTTGTTGTCCACATTTTGGCAGTGAGATATGAGCCTGCAGTGTCTGCAGCTACAAGAGTTCCTTCTTACCTGCAAGGGCATGATTCTTTGTGATAGCAGTGTTCAGTGTGCCAAACAGACAGCTATTAGTGTGCAAGACCAATTATATTTGAACAAGAGCAGCTCAGCTTTGAGAGGCTATCATTCATATCCCTTATAAAATCACTAATGTTATTATTAAAATACTTCAGCCAAGAAGCATTTTGAAACAAGGGCTTATTGGTGTAATAAAAAACAGTCAATTGTGAAAATGTGTTGTGAAATACCCAACAGAGGGCACATTTTAGGTCCCTTATTTTTAATTTTTAAACAGCCGTTCATATTACAAGAAAGCAGGCATCTTATGTTCTGGTCCTGAATGTTTGTGCTTTCAGAAGCCACTCCGTAGAGGTTTTTATCTGATCAGGGATGTATCAAAACTCATCAAGTAGCCTTAGTGAAACTTTTGCCTACCCGCTGAAACAAAACTGTAAAATTATGTCTTTAGGTTTTCAGATCTGGGCTCAGATCAGAACACAAGACTTTACTGAAACAGACTGAAATAATGTTAAATAAAGTGTAGTGGTGGAGGCATAAAGCACAGTTTATAGATATATAAATATATAGATATATACAATTTACAGTTTCACTTAGCAGATGCTTTTGTCCAAAGCAATAAACTTGCTCGAGGGCACATCGGCAGTGCTCGGGAATAGGGATGGGTATCAAATACGGTACTTTAATTGGTACCAACCAAAACCCTGTCAAAAGCACCAGGTACCAATTCATGTAAAATCAAAAGGTACCAGGTTTCGGTACCTAAACAAATCCTTGTGACTGTGAGGGAGTGGAATAGTAGGTGATTTTTCATGCTGGACATGACCACAGCATTGATCCATTGAAGAACAAATATGTTAAATTTAAAAAAAAGTATTAAACAAATTGATATTTTTTTACCACATAAACACAAAAAAGTACCGAAAACTGGTGCCATTGAGTACCGGTACCGATTGCCAGGTACCAGGCATTGGTACCGAATCTATCTCCAGCTATCAGCCCAATTCCCAATCTTAGTCCATGCTAGGACTTGAACTTAAACCAGCAACCCTCCTGTTACAAAGCCAAGTCCCTATGAACTGAGCTACTGCCGCCCAAAATATGAAATAAAGAAGCATTTTTTTTGTAGACTTTGTAACCCCTCACAGCTGAGACAGTTAATGCTCAGTCATTTGTTGTGTGGTCCATACAGATAATCTAGATGTAGCCTCAGGAAGGACTTAAGAGACATCTTTCTCCATCTCTCCTCTTTTTCCCTGTCTGTTCTTGTATCAACAGATGTCTGCCGAGGTCATCGCTGGTTTCAGTTCATTTAGATTAACAAACAGACACAGTCAAAAGGCAAACAAGAATCCTTCAGGGATGAAGGTTATTATTCATTGTCGGTCAAACCAAAGAGTGGCTCTGTGTATTGACTGGAAGCATGCCACTCTCAAGTGTCTGTACCGCTCCACTCAGCCAGAGAAGGAAGCTAATACGCAGCTTTATGGGCCAAACCACTTTGAGCTCAGTGAGCTTATTTATTTAGCATTTGTGGAACATTATCTTGACATATGGTACCCAGCCCTTACAGAGTAAATCTATGGCTCTGATGACTTTGTTCTGAATAGAAAAAGTTGTCAATGAGTTAAGCTTGAAGTCTTTGGGAAATTAAATTTTGTTCAAGCATCTTGGAGCAAAAACTACCAGGTAGCTGGAGAAGGGCCGCAGTTTGGAGTCAAACCAAGGGTTAACCTAATGGGGTAGGTGATCTAACTGCTAAGCCATATTGACACCAAAACAGCCTTTTAGCTTTAGTACAAAACAAGTTAAGTAATCAAGTTTAGTCGTCCCAAATCAAACAACCATGTTCCTTCTTCCATTTTTTAATGCTGTACTTGTGTTTCTTTCAGTTTTTTGGGCAGAAATTCTTATTTGTCTACTTGAACAGGACAGCGCTGAGTGAAAAGACCCCTGGCTGAATAGAGTAGGTTTGAGGAACATGTACATCAGTGGCAGCTGCTGGTCAGTCAAGGAGGGGAAGCTCATTTTTTTCCGGCCTACATCATAGATTTATTTATTTATTTAAACGTAAATTCTACCCTCCATTCCTTTTCAAGAAAATGATCTGTGACCCTGTCGTACCAACCAGGTATTTTTTTCCAGGGAGTTTACCAGTGTTCTCTCAATGGCCAGCAGAGCTAGACTGCTTAAACGGCCTTGCCCATCGTGTTGCGGGTGTAAGACTTGAGCCGCTTTAAACAGGAGAAGCTCCTCTCTACACCTGCAGGCTGTAAGTGTGAGTGACACGGGGAGAAGCTCCGCAGCTGTAGCTGTGGCTGCTTATTAGTGAAAAGAGAGAGAATCTTTAAACAAAACGGTTGTTGTTTGTAAGAAAGGTAAAGTCGCTGGAGATCAATAAAGCCTCCAGATCAGTCCAGAACAACTGAATGTTCAAGTTAAAAGATGCTCCAGTGGAGGGTTATACTTCAAGATCGCTGACTGGCTCATTTCACTGTCAATCAAAAAGGGATTCGGCCTCAGAATGATCATCCAATCATCATGTAGAAGCCCAGCGTCCAGGCTAGCCCACTGCCTCATAGACCCCCAGAGATGCTGAGCATCCAATGGGCGGTACAAAGCCCAGCGTTTATCCAATGACTGTCCAGTTTCTACAGCGGAACAACCCACTCTACGCTTCCCCGCTGAAGTCAGAAGACGCTAAGCGTCCGACTGTGTGGCGCTGCGGAGATGAATAAGAAGGAGGTCGAGCCAGTTACCTGTGATAGGTAGCTGACTGAACAAAAGATGAAGGAATTGTAGCGCATATTTTGTCAATGAAATGTACCTTTCACCACTTTTTTAGGGACATTTTAGGGGGAGCTGAGCTTAGAGCAATCGCCACTGATGTATATTATCTAAAAACAGAATAAATCTGTTTTGTCTGTGTGTGTGTGTGTGTGTGTGTGTGTGTGTGTGTGTGTCAGGCCCAGTACATCTTCCTGCACCAGAGTACGCTGGAACTTCTGAACAACAAAGGTAACAGCCAGTCCATCTGGTTCGTCAGCTACTCTGCTCTGGAGAAAATGGACTCACTGGACGCCATGGAAGGTACACAGCATAAAAACACACTCTTACATAGTCACACAGACCAATAAAACACACTTCTTACAGAATAATGTTCTACTGGTCTGCAGGCGATGTGGAGCTGGAATGGGAAGAGACCACCATGTAAGGGACACTTTGACCTGAAGGAGAGTGGCACGTGTATGTTGTGGAGGTGTTTGGACGCCGTGTTTGCACAGCACACCTCTGTGGCACGATGTAAGAGGGAGCCAGGAGAGGAACAGGAGCTAAATGGCAGTGTGAAGTGAGCATCCTAAGACTCTGTTGCTCATCTCTAACCACTTCTCAGCACAGTGCGCTCTTTAGTGAACCTCCTCTTCACTTGCTTTCAAAGAAAGGACTGACAGGACAAAAGAAAGCAGCAAAGACGGTGAGCTGACTGTAAACCTACAGGTACTTTGCACAAATTGATTTCACTTTTTATTGTAAATTGCTGCATAATGTTTTTGTATGATAATTTATTCAGCCAAAATGGTATTTTTTTGTTTTACCCTTGATGCAATTCTGCCTGTGTCAGAGTTTTGACCACTTTTTCATTTTGTTTATCCTTTCTCATGTGTGATTTGCAAAAATAAAAACTACTGGTATTTTGGGGGGGGCTTTCACACTTCACTGAAACACTCGAGTTCCTGTTCCTGTGAGACTACCTGGCATGAAACGTTGCCGTTTTGACATCGCAGCATGAAATCACCAATTTGCAGGTTTTATTGTTTCGAGAGCAGACTCACTACAACACACAGCTTCACACTCCATGAGCATGACTCAGGTTGGATTTTGCTTTGGCGCTGACCTCATTCATTACAGAGTGTGATCGGATCTAGGAACTATGATTTCCCACAAGGCTTTTCATTCCACCATCCTTCTCTGACTCACCTGGACGTGCTGCAGATGCATTCACTGGAGAGATGGGGAGTGCAACAGATGCAGACCCTATGGAGATATTACTGATACCAGACAGACAGGCGGACGGACGGCAGATGAGAGTAAAAACTACTTTATTCTTTCATTCTCCTCAAACAGAAAAAATTAGAAATATTCCATTAGTAAACATGTTGATCTTTAAGAAATCTCCTTTTTAGAAATATCGTGAGGGTGCAAAGATTAATGACGGTGCTCCACAGTGAGGATGCAGATTGGTGTGTCTCTATGACAACCACAGAGAAGTTGGCGAGGGGGGGAGTAAAGGGGGAAGGAAGTATAGAGGGAAAGAGAGAGAATAGAGGAGGAAAATGACATCAATCAACCCAACATGCCCTGACGATAATGATACAAACATATAATCAAATTTCCCCCCAGTCCCCCGTGTTTGTGCTGTAAATGAAAGGAACAAAATTCATCATGCTGTATAGTACAAGCCAGTCAGAGTCGACAGTAAACACCGTGGGGTTGCTGACTTGAGAAATCAAGCGGCTTCTTACGTGGATCTAAGCTGGATTTGTTGTTGCTTTGGCAGCTACGTGCATGTGTGTGTACGTCAGTGTGTCAGGCTGTGTATGCGTAATACGTGTGAAATGTGATGTACTGCACAGCATAGCCCTTAACACACCTGATAACAGGCGACACAGCCATCTCTTAATAATCCTATAGTAGTAGTAATAATTATAATAATATGAGACTGTAATTAAATGATGAATGGGGATCTGTAATAATATCCATGTGTGTTAGCATGATAACTGGAGTGTATTCTATAAAAGCTGCCTGTTTCTCATCTCTTGTAGCTGAAGGATTCAGAACACCCCCTGATAATAAATGTGAACAATAATAATAATAATAATAATAACTATAATATCCTTTTTTTCTTTTAAACTAGATCTTCTCTGTACAAATACATACGTAGATACACACAATGGGCAAACCAATCACTTTTTCAGAATAAATCTATATTATCTATTTACAATATATCCAATATATCCTGTGGTGCAAAAGGTACAAGACGTGTTTGGTGTGTTTCAGTTGGATGATTTGTGACCTGCTGTACAAACCGGCTCATGCTGGAACCAGTGACACCGAGCAGACTACACATTTATGAAACCAGAAATTATTTCATGGACATCTTCAGTTTTTCACCCTGATAAACATTCAGTAGAAGAATGCATCTCTGCTTTTATAATATTTCCAGTGTGCAAGAAAAATATAATACTTGTATACTGTGAGGTGACATTGGTCTACCCTGTGTGGAGCAACGTTCATTCTTTTTTTTTTTTAAACTAAATCTTAAAGTTTTCAGGGCAGATATATATTGCCTGGATCCAAAGGTAAGAACATTATTCACACTGGGAAAACCCACTAGAAGGAAATGTACAGGAGGGGGAAAAGGCTTCATCTGGCTGTTTTAGCCTTGTTTTGGATGAATTAGCAGCCCTACTCTCTGCTGCACATGAGTAAGCAGAATGAACACACGCTACACAAGCACGCTGCTTTCAGTAAAAACCTAAGAGGTGCAGACGTTATAAGTAACAGTGAAATCCTTTCCGAAGCTCCATGTGTGCAAAACACCACAGAACCAGAGGAGTCACACACAACTGAGAAGATATCTGCTTGCACGAGTAAAGCAAAACACACAATGAATCACAGAAAAATGATTGTCGTCAGGATATGGTTTAGGAGTAGTTTGGTGAATAGCAACATCCTCGCTTTGTCAGCATTTTTCATCTTCTTGTGCACATACACTCATTATCTGTTCCCTGGAAAAATGAAGGAGACAAATAAGCAGGTTCTCCTGTTTCTTCACATTATGTCCAGATGAAAAAAAAAAGATAGCAGTGAGGAGAAGCTAGATAAGCACTGCTGACATTGTTCCTCACTTGAAACTAAAACCAAAACTGAAGAAAAGAAACAATGTTTCCAGTCTTATTCAAAGCAATCCTTTGTCCTTTCAGGGCTGCCATCGTGTTTCATCAATGTTTCAGTCAGAGCTCAAAGACGTGATTGCAGGACAAGTGACATTTAGAAATGTAAAGTCACAGCATCTCGTAAAGAGTGTGAAATCTAAAAAGACAACACAATCAGCTACTGGTTGAAATGTTGGAGACAAAAGAAAGAAGAAGAGTTGTCTTTCAAGAACCACTCCATGATCAAACACCACAGATCAGCCAGGACTAGAGCAGGTTCTTGTTGTTTCCTTTTCCTTTGTCCCGTTGTTTGATGCATACAGTTTTTTCATAACTCCTTTTCTTTTATATGAAATTCAGAGTGAGTCCACTCGTGCTACAGCATGTATGTGTTTTTGTGTTAATGTGAGGACCACATCTGGCCCTCAGAGTCCACAGAGCAGGCTCCAGCTCAGACGATGCTTCGGGAGCCGCTCGAGTTGCGCCTACGGGTGAGAGGCATGGTATGGTGGAGGGGCATGGGTGAGTCAGGAGGGCAGAACTGGTGAGGGTGGTTGTAAGGGGGAGGGGGAGGTGGCAGAGGGGGCTGAGGGCCGTCCCCTTCTCTGACGTGCACAGGTGTGGACAGGGCGGACTGGATGAGCTGATGGGCGGCCGGGCCTTGGCTGAGGAAGGCCTCCATCCGCCCTCGCCCGCTCTGGTCCACCACAATCACCTTGACAATCTGCTGGCATTGGATCAGTGTTTCTGGACGGAGCTCTCCAGCTTGGACAGGGCTGAGAAGGGCGGGTGGAGCAGCCAGGGCCAGAGGCGTGGACTCAATGCTGGGCTGGCTCAGTTGATAGGTCTGCAGCCTGTTGTGAATTGACACCTAGTTTAGGAACAGTCAGAGAACGCATGAGGAGTTACCAGCCTGAACGCAGCCTCTACGCAGCCCTCTGGTGTGTTACGCACATGGGCATGCAGGCATGCAGGTAGGTAGAATGCAGAGCGAGCGCATGCAGTTCACACAACTCCCCCCCCCTCTTTTTCACTCAGTCATTCTCCTAAACATTTAAACTTTCTCTTGATCACTTTCTACAGCAGCACCAGCTCAAGGAAAGAAAAGGCTTTGGGATAAGGAGAGAATTTAGTCAGAGATCATGGCAGGGACATCAAGTCTTTTATGTCTGTGTGTATGGTGTGTGTGCAAACATTATTAATGAGAGGTAGAATGAGAGGTTTGAAGATAAAGGAGTGTCAGGAGAGGAGAGAAGTGACACCGAGGGCGTGGTGTCTCCCTAACACACTTATTTACACTCTAAAGGACTGGCTGAAAGGCAGGAGAGAATAAAGGGAGGAAAACTGGAAGGGACTTCAGACACTTAACTTTGTTTAAGGAATGGCTGTTTTTTTACTGGCACACACCCACCCACCCTGACGACTGACAGACTGTTAAGGTATCAAGCTTCTGCGGCTTTGTAGATGGTATTCTAGGAGCCAGCCAGGCTTATGGTGGCTTGCAAAGGCTTATACAGTAAGGCTGTCAAGCAGCAGCTGATGAAAGAAGACATGTTTTGTAGCGAGCAGAGTGGCTGCTGATCCACTCGTAGGGCACAGAGAGAGACGGTTTGTAGCGTCACTACAGCGGCTCCTCTCAGTGGCCTTTGTATCCTTGGCTGCAGAGTGGAAAAGAGCCTGAGGCGGTGCTCTTTTAAAAGCATGAAGCATAAAGCCGACTCTCTAGCTGGGATGAGGAACTGTCCCCGTCTAATGGCACACACCCACACTCGCACTCAAAAACACACCCACAGAGACGAACAGAGGTACTCACCTGAGGGAGACAGGACAAGACATTCAAACTTACCTCAACTGTGTTGTTGTTTCCAGTTTTATCATATGGATCCTGTTGGCCTGTGTGAAGGATGAGCATAACTTCAAATTCAACACACAGGTTGACACAGACATCTGTGTGTGTGACCTATCCAACAGAGTTTAATTCTTTTTTTTTGTTAAATGTGGTGGGTTTTGTGTTCCCCCGCACTCATTCACCTATTCTATTTTTCTTTGCTATGCCTTGAGTAATTATGCATTGCCTTGTGTAATGAGTGCATAGTTATGTGAATTGAATGCATTGTTATCTGTAATGAATGCATTGTGTTGAGTAATGTGTGCTGCATGAGAAAAAACAGTACCTGAGGGGGAGCCTGTGTGTGCGTCCAATTGTCCGCCATTGGTATGTATGCCATGCTGGATGCCTTGCTGCCTCTCTAATTCCCCTGTAACATCAGAAACAGAGATTGCAAACAACCCACACCCACTATAGTGTCTCTTGTTTGCATGTTAATCTGTTGAGAAGCGTGTGTGTGTTTGCTGCCTTACACTGGATGTGTATCTGCTCCATCTCGTTGACCTCTGTGATGGCTTCTCTGAGCTCCTCTGCAAACTTCCTGAGCTCCTCTCCGCTTGGGGAGCAGAAACTCACGAGCTGCTTCTTCTCCGAGGTAAACGGGCTCAGCATTGTAATGCCATGGGCGTAGTCTGAAAAGAAACATCAACAAAGTGAAATTGAGGGTTCTTTCTCGTCCCTCCGAGTCTTTGATTCCCTATTAGCGTCCTCCAAATTGTATTGGTTCTTTGCAAAAAGTGTATCCACTGGGAACTCAACTCCATTCAGCTCAAACTTTCTTTATAAAGCACTCTTAAAGGTCCCATATTATGCTCCTTTTCTGCAGTTTAATATGGATCATTGATGTCTTCATGAAATGGTAGTAACATGTTTTGGTCCAAAAAGCCGATAAATCAAGCACAGGCTCTCATAGCCCCTCTGTTCAGAACGCTCTGATTTAGTGGGCGTGACCTTTATATGTAAATGAGCCACCACTGATACCGCCCCGCTCTTCCGCGTCACTGAGGTCGGCGCCTTGTAACCATGACTACCGAGTTCCGAGTGCACAATGTTTAGAAAACAGCGAAGCTCGTTTACCGTAGGGAAGGGGAGTGGGCTGGGAGGAGGTTCGGGGGTATCGGCTCCGGTGGACCAATCAGGTCAGACTTGCTCCTGATTGGTCAAAAAAGGGAATCGCTGACTTCGGCAAATCCCCGAAATCCAAACAGCTCGTTTTAGGTCAAGATTTTACATTCACAAGCACTACTAAGTACAGGTTTTGTCATTACATATTACACTTTGTGGGTTGGGAGGAAAGCCAAAGACCTACAAATTTCACTAAAAGACTTGATAAAGTGATTTTTGCATAATATGGGACCTTTAAAACAACTGGTACTGTACAGATCAAAAGCAGCACAAATGACAAAAATGACCCAAACAACACAAAAGATACAGTACTAAGATACAAAAAACAGTGTAGTATATAAAATAAAATACATTCAATTCAATAAAGATTTTTCCATTAAACCTGTGTGTCTGAAAACCAGATATTCTCAGACGGACATGTCTCATATGCATTAGGGATCTGCAGTTTTTCCTCTCTTCTCAATCTCAGTCTACGCCAAAACTGTGAATGCCAGAACCTGAGCTTCAATACACAAAAATCTGAAGAATTTGAGTTTTAAGCTCAGCATTTTATCCATTCCCCCCAGGATTGTGCTGGCTGTTGATTTAATCTCTTTTTTCTTGTGAAAACATTTTGACAACCAAAAATTATATTATGAGTTACTGCTGTTACTTCAAACATTAGCTAAAAAATCATCAGCATTTATCTAGATCTAGGCAGGTAACTGAAAAGAGCATCTAAAACAAAGCAGCAAAACCATGTGTTCATTCAGAAGTTGTTGTATATTAAACTTTTTGTTAAAAAATTCTAATTCTCACAACTTCACCATTGTTACTTTGTCAAAGATATGGCTTCAGTCCAATCAAAAGTACCCTTTACTTTACTACTGAATAGACACTTTCTTTTAAAAGCATACCTAAATCAAGCATGCAAGCAATTCTGTTTTATAGGTGACCCTCGTCATCCCTTGGGTCTTGACCAAGACTTGAATCATAGTGTTGCTGTTGATGGCTCTCACTACAGACTCAGCATTTTCCCAGCTCCACCTTGGATGTGTATTGAGTGTAAATTGCCGCAATAAAATAGCTTCTTACACTCATTGCTGAAGAGGTGAAACTGCATTCCCAAAAGACCCATCGCTTTACAGAAGGTGTACGAGGCTGAGCTTTTCTTCTTGGGACACAGCTTCAGGACCTACAGTAGAGACACACAAAACATGGCTGAAACAACATCTTCAGCTTTGAGCTGTGGGTTAAGGTGCATGTTCTAAGTATCACAGAGAGCCACTGAGCGAGCTCTTACAAGCAGCAGGTCATTGAAGAGGAAGACCTCTCTCTGCAGCTGGGACAGTTTCTGTTTGTGAGGCTTGTTGGCATCAGGCACCTCAAAGAGACGACAGCAGCACACCAGCCGTCTGTGCGGCACGGCAAGTATCTGCAGAAGTGACGTCAAAGACACAGAACAGAGATGACGGATATGCAGGGTAAAGACTGCAGCAAATAGGTACAGAAAGCTCAGTGGATCAAGAAAAAAATGGAAAGACATGCCACGAGGAGAAGAAAAAAGTCACCCACAGTTTTTAGGCCCAAGATGGATTGCTCCACACGGCTCACGTAGGTCACATGGTCTTCATTGGACCGAAGCTCTCGTTGTTGGATCCTTTCATAGATACCAGCGACCATCTCTCTGGGGATGTCTGCTCCATCATCCACACCTGAGAAAACAAGAGTACATTGGCTGCAGCTTGCTAGCTAATGTTGGCTCAATGATTTGATTGAAAGTGCTCTGCTGGTTAGCATAACAGTGCTACACCTTCATATTACACAGCTTTATTTTCATCTGTTATGTAACAAATAATGGATAATTGCTAAAGCTTTTATGATACAATTCAAGTCACAGTCCAGGTTTTTTTTTCCCACAGTAAATACTTTTATAACCACTGACTGAGCTTGAGACTGAGTATTATTTTTATGAGAAAATAAAAAATGAATAAATAAGCAAATTTCATTCATTTCATCTTTTGGAAACTCTTTGTTTACAGTAAATGTATGAATTTTTCAGATGGAGACAGCGTCAAAGAGCAGCAGGAAGAAAAGGTGAGATGCTTCCACTCCTATCGTTAAATCTAACGCTAAGTGAGTCTCAATTAAATGGGTTGAAGCCACGGTCTTAGGGGCAGAGATGTGAGTCAAGGATATCAGAAATCTCCTCCTGCACAGCTGATGGTTTTCTTGATGGTAGCGAGGAGAGGCAGGCGCCCGCCACCTCTTTGAGTAATTTACTTCACTCCAAGAGGCTGTCACTCAAAAGACAGATAGTGAAGCTGATAAGAGAGTGCTAGTTGCAGAACTTTGACTTTCTCTGCCCTCTACTCTCTTTTCCATCTATCTCATCCTCCTTTTTTGCATACATCTCAAATTCAGTGCCCCTGGATCTTCATCAAAGGTTTGAAATATGCATGTGCTATACAATTAAGATTAAATTTACTGCTCCAAGAATCCCTTAAAGAAGTGCACAAGTATATATCACATTAAACTAGCTCTGTTTACATATACAGCCTCACACGTATGCTCAGGCTTGTGTAATATTTGGGCGTACTGACCTCTGAGATTGCGTATAAAATCATCCAGGCCCATTTTGCGCTGCGGTTTAATGTTTGGTGAGTACATGTCGGTGTTGAGGAGGACTACCGCAAAAGCCAGGATGAAGATGGTGTCTGGGTTGTGAAATTGCTGCACCACATCAGGATTACACATACAGTACCTCTGGCTGTGGAGGAGAAATAAGGAGAGTTATGTATCATTCATGTAGTCAAGTGTTCCTCTGTCTTGTTCTACCTGGCAACTGAGCTCTGACTCTTTAACAGTGGGAAAAACTGGGAAAAATTAACATGTTTCACTCAATATGGCAACCATTTATAGAATATTACAACAAAAACAACCCCATGAAAAATTAGGTCTATCCAAATCAAAAAACCAAGTTGCATCCTCATTGTCATATTATTAGTATTTAATTTACATTTTTTTCTTATCCTTGTTTTATTTTTTTATTATTTTTTATTGCATTTTATTCTTACTAATTTATTTATTTATTTAACTATATTTTTTTATTCTATTTTATTATCATTTTTATTTTTATTATTATTTTCTTCTCATTTTATGTTAATGTATGTGTGTATGTTCAGTTGTGTGTGTATTGGTGTATCCATATATGTAAATACATGTATATATATGTGCAGATTTATGTGTGTATGTGGATGTGCCTATGTATCACACCTGAATGTGTGAGCAGATGCATATATTTGAATCTTTTAATTATTTTTGTACTTGTATGTAGCAAAGGAAAAAACCCCAATAAAGAGAAGTTCAAAAAGAGGATTCAGGGACGAGATCCTGACATTCATATTTCATCTATATCCAACAGCAGGCCCTCACAAAGAAGATCTATGAGGAGCAAGATTTCAAAAGGAATAAGGTGCTTCATATTCACATTTTTTCCTGACCTGGGAACAACATAAGCTGTAATTGTCAAGAACTTAACTCATTATACAGCCCAATCATCTAAGTATGCTGTGTTTTTGCAGATTCCCAAAGGTTTGGGTGAAATGCAGAGGAAAACACTGCTAATAAATTCTCGATAATAGATTGGATGTTCTAAGATAAATCCCCGAACAATTACCAGTCTAACCAGGTTATTATTGTTGTTTGTGATGGATAGGATTGTGTGATTGTGTTTTGGGGAGTAGCAAAATAAATTAAAACATAAACTAAAACCACTTCCTGACAGAACTTTAGGTTTTCGTGGAGCACTGATGTTGAATTGCTCAATTTTTTCAAGCATCAAGCAGCAAAAACTAATGCCGTCTAATAGTCCTGTAATACATAATACATCCATGAATGTTTTCACATTAGACTTTTTAAATAGCTTTAGAGATGTGCTGCTTCAACTATATGGTCGTTATGGAGGAGTTATTTTGCACAGCTGATAAAGTGAGCTGCTTAATACAAGGTAGATGTTGTTAATATCTCCCCAACAATAACAACTAATGAGGAAAGACTGAATTTAGAAAGACCTCACGGAGCGTAAACTTGTTGATTCACTCTCTGACTTTGTTATTGTTCCCAAAAGCAATCTCAAATCCTCAAATTTTCCCCAAGCTCAGAATGCCTTGTGTTTCAAAATATCAACTGTAAGCTTACAGAGGATCTTTGGGTTGCATTTGGGTATGAACACATTGCGAAAGTTACGAGGGTGATTTCAAGGATGGCCTTTAAAATGGTGTATCCCTGCTGTGAGATAAAGGCATTCAGGCTGATTATGAGGCTGATATCTCAGCATGCATGCTGCATAAATGTATTATCCAATGGATTAACGCATCTGAAACACACAGGGTATGAGAGACATCTAACAGTCTGAGATTGTTCAGACCTGAGTGAGCAAAGGATGCTAGGTGAGCTTTCAACGGCTTAGTGATACGTTTGGACCTGCTTTCTTCCATTCCTCCTCACAGCCTTCATAACCCCCCCCCCCCCCCCCCCCCACACACACACACACACACACACACACACACACACACACACACACACACACACACACACACACACACACACACACACACACACACACACACACACACACACACACACACCTCCCTATCTTTCCTACTGTCACTTACATTTACACAGTGGGCCATTTTAGCAGTGGGAGGCTTTTATCTCTGCAGCCAGGCAGTATGCAGACATAGAGAGGGCTGCTCTGCTCGGCTGTAGAGGACAACGTACTTGTCTGAACATATGTGAGCAAGAGGCCACAAGTGAGACCTGGGCGGCCAGAATGCCTTTTCCCAGACCACACACAAGATCTAAGGCCAGAGAACTCACAGGAAATCAATTGACAACAGCCCAGCTCAGTAACAATGACTTTGTTGGAGGGAGAATAGATCCTGCCCTGCACAATCACTGCTGCTGCTGCAGATACAACATGCACATCCATATACATACTGGAGACATGCTGAGGCACAAATGAGCCTCCTGATTTGCCAACTCGATGTAATTCTGCGGCAAATTCATCAAAGATTAAAAGCGAGGCGTGATCTACTGTATGCAAGAGTGTGTATGTATGCAAATGGACATATGCATAGAAATGTGAGTGCATATGTGAGAATGTGTATGCTCAGGGCGAGCACACAGCTAAGTGAATAAATAAAGCTGTAGTTGTGTATAAACAGCATGTGTGTGTGTGTGTGTGTGTGTTTCATTCACACATATCCAGCGCAGAACTCCATCTTATGTAACCACTTCATTTAAACACAAGATCGCGTTCTTTTATCTTCATATCTGCATATGTAATATGTGCCAGCTGGCACAAACACCGCTTCATATAAAAGACCTACTCATGACAAGAGTACAACATGCTTCAAAAAGATGACATAACTACTGTTACATAACAGATGTGGCATCGGATGTCTGGTTGTCCTGATAAAGCTGGCTCCTTTCTGACCTACACTCACAGCCACGGCGGCAGAAAGTGTGGTCTGGGATCACTGATGAATTTGTAATCTGCACCCAGGGGCTCAGCACGTATGATTGACTGTGATGAGATTAACTGATGGCAGTGGTGGGTGTTCTGATTGGCCCTCAAATCAGAAGAAGAGAGGCGAAGTGTCCCGAATGCTCTGCTCCTCTCATCCCTTTCCACTTCTAGCTTTGAGTAAGAACTAATTCCTGTAATTGACAGGATGGATTATGGTCTATATTTTCTCATACTGCCCTCACATCCAAATAAAAAAAGACCACAAACAATGAGAAAGTGATCCTTCAAACAATTAGTAATCGCATATCCACAGCCTGCTATTAGGACTTAAACGCATCAATGAGCCTCTGAAGTCTGGCACTTGCTAAAAGACTTGTGAAATGTGAGAGAGCCCACACATGATGACAAATAATGACAGATTTAACAGTTCTGTTCTTACAGTGTGTGGTGTGCAATGATATGGTAAACAGAAAATCACACGCTGGAGGATTATTTTCACCTGCAGAGTCCAGGCTGTAAAAACTGAATATCCTGCAAAGAGTTACATGGTTAAACATGACTTCAGAGTAAATAAAGCAGGGCAGGTTGGAGCTAACTGTTGCTGCTTAGCTTCAGGTACATCTGGTTTACAGTTCATAATGTCCATGTGACAATCCACCAAGAAAAAGGCACATACAGCACGTTTTTCGCTACTGAAGAGGGCATTACTTTCTGCATGTTTTTGAGGACACTTTGGCATGTGAACTTGCCTCCCAAAAGGCATTTTAGTGCATTTTTGCCATGCAAGAGGGCAGTTTGTCATGTTTTAATCAACCATAAGGGCAGTTAGGTGTGTTTTGACTCCCAAGAGGACACTTTGGCTTGTTTTTCAACAACTGGGCCAGGGGTGGGGGGGCTCCCTGCACCCTGCCTTGGCACATCACTGACCCCCCAGAGGAATTCCCAAGAGGCAACATCAGATTTAGAAATGAAGCTTATGCAGAAGTGCTAAAAGTTTCTGTTCATTAAGAATCCGCTTGGCAGGCTGCAGAAAGACTGGACTGTAAGTCACTTACACAGCAAACTCCAAAAAAACTGACTTTTCTATATAACCAGTCTGGTTCAAAAAGCAGGCTGGTTTCCATGTAAATGCAGATATTTTTTTACTGCGTTTTTTGCATTTTGTGGTGAAATGTTGTCATGCAAACAGGGCACAAGTGACCTGACATATTAAATGTTAGGCTCAGATTTGTCCTACATTGCAGTCTGGTGGGAACATAATTTGCTGTACTTCATTGTTTGATTTTTGTGCTAATTTGTAATTTAAGTGAAAATAAGGTGGTGAAAACTTTCCCCATTTCACCAGTCAACATTAGACTACCACGCCAGATAGTTAGCACAGGGCTAGTAGCAGTGATGTTGACTCTTTCCTATGGTGGGAAACAGGAAACTAAAGCCCTTAACAAGAATGTGCCGTTTCTCTTGGTTTTGGCGCCTCCTGTGGTCAAAGTAATACCTTTCAAATCTTTGCTGCCCTTGTCCTGTACACGTAAAAGTTTTGTTTTCTCAGCTGGTATTCTTCATACATTTAAAGAATGACACATTATAAATATTCAGTGAGGAGACAGTAAAAGAGGGATTTTTTTACACCATGCTGAAAATTGCCCTGTCTGACATTTACTCTGTCCCAGTGGTCAAAGAAATTGAGAACAACAGACAGAAATCATCAGTTGTTCAGCCAAAGGTCTTGTTTGCTTTTTTTAGGTCATTAAAAGGCATCAGTGTTCAATCTGTTACATAGCCAGCTCAAAACTCCTCACAGGAGCTTTAAACACTAAATTTAAAACATCAACTGCTCTAATAAACAAGGATCACATGGGTCCAATGCAGAAAGGTATTTTTAGATCATTTACATGCAGGACATTTTCTATGGTTCCCCTCCTCTAGCATTGACTTCCCCTTACAATCCAGTATAGTTTAGAGGGGCAGCCTGGTTAATGACTTCAAATGGGCAGTGGCTGAACTCGTGTCCTGATGGTGACATTGTTCGTAATCCTGAGGGAAGGAGGAGCACATGGGCAGAGGGAGATTAAATGTACACTACGATTCAACCAATTACACTGAAATAGAAAACAATGATGGCCACTTTTATTGCATTTTTAGCCCAGGGAGCAATCTTTGGATATTACCAGGACATCTCAAGGACAGCACCAGCCAGGGGAAAGGGGACTCATTGTAGCGCTTGTTTATCTGGTCACTTTCCTCTTATATTTTGCCTCTTTTTCAGTCGGGCAGTGAAATAGCATCACAAGGCAGTTCAGTCTGAGAGTTTGTTAGAGACAAAACTAGACGGTCTCTCAAAAGGCACAATGAGATTGTGCAAGCTATGGTAGGTCTCTCAGCATCCCCCTGGTATTTAAATGAGCCTTCTCCAGCAGATAGGCTCATAAATTTTAGTGACCGGAGGGCAGGAGTCAGCACTGACAAAACGAGCTGAAAACCAACTCGGGCTACAACCTCATGAGTAACAAACATGCACTTTTACATATTAATGAGTGATTTTGGATGGAAATGGACACAGAACCGCCAGGCACATACAAACAGTGATGTAGCCTCAAGATTTGGACAGAAAGTATCATCCAGGGGAGAGAGTTATTAAAGAGTGCATCTATTTTTGTCCTCATGAAACGCACAATGATTGCCTGCAGCTCCGATTTCCTTTGAGATTGGTTGACAATCAAACTCTGCCAAGTTTAGTCAAAGGTTACAGGCAATCAGTGTAATTTGTAAATGATACAAGGCTTTGATTTCATCAGAGCACGCTGCAGTGAACTTGCTGAAAAAGAAAAGCCAACTGTTTATAAAACCAGCCTATTAGTATGCTATTCTGGATTCATTTATGTCCGCAAGGCTGCAAGGGAGAAGATTAGAATTTTTTGCAAAGCAGTCAGGTTTCTTTCATTGACTCCCAAAGGTGTCCACGGACAAAGGTGGGTTCGTTTTAAGAAAGCATCCTCACCAGTCCTGCTCAGTCATGTGATGGTCTGTTGCTGTGTTGAACTGTGTTGAAAAGTAGAGCCAGAGCCTGTTTGTCAGTGTGGCCCACTTGTAAGCAAGTTGACAGTCTCACCTAAAGGCTTCGATGAGTCTCTCCACTTTCTGTGCTTCCCCCTGAACACGAACATGAGCCTGGAACTTTCTAAGGGCTTCGTCCAGCTCCATGCCAGAGAAATCCATCTCGTCCACAACGCAGCTATAAAGGGACAGACAGACAGAGTGAAAAAAAGAGAGAGGGAGAGGGAAAGAGGGAGATTGGGTTGATTTGTGGTGTGTCAGTCTAATGAGAAGGTGAGTGAGTGAAAGGCTGAGGTTTTGTGTGTGTGCAACAGAGTATGAGTGCTGATGTGCTAATGGCAAATCTTCTTTAAACAGTCATACTTCAACTGTAGAAGCACTGACCTGGAAGGTGCACAGAGAGACGACATGTTTGCATGCGCGCGCGCACACACACACACACTTTGCATACATCACTGAAGGAGATGGGGTCTGACGACTGTGGCAGATAAGAGGGAAGGAAAGAGAGGGATGAGAGGGCCAAATGATGGTTTGCAAAGTGAGTGGGTGGGTTGGTGAGTGGGTGGGTGGGTTGGGGTTGCAAGAGAGAAATAGAGAGGTACATGAAAGGCTGAGGAAAGGCTGTAGCAATGGGAGAAGTGCATACGCAAGATTGTGTGTCTAAATTTAATGTTCATGTGCAAATTTGTGTCCGTGTGTCTGATTGCAAGAAAGTAAGAGTGTGTTCTTTTATGTGCATCTGTACGTCTCAGTGTGTGTGCATGTGCATGCTCATTGCAGTGACCTATTTCTACAGTCTCTGCAACAACCTCAGCAAAAAGCCACTCTATCCTGGATCTCTGTCTCCACTGGATTGATGCATAAATGGTGAGTGTTTTCATGAGTGTGCTGCAATCATGCATGCATGCAAGTCTCGCATGACATGTGACTTTATGTCTGTATGTATGAGTGTTATAACACATGCATTAATCACAGGTTGGGTTCTGCAAACATGTTCTATGTTTGATCGTTTCAGTGCCTGAATTCAAGAAAGACAACGTCTGAATAATGTCTGATTTGAGCATCTATTTCTTGTCTTGTTAAACTCTGATAGATACGAAGAGGCAGTAGCTCTGTCTGTAGGGTCCTGGGTTAGACACTGAGGCTTAAAAATCTGGCTAGTAACTATAGAGATGAACTTCCCAGTTCCTGGTGAAGCATCAAACCTCAAACTGCTCAGCCCTCTCATTCTCACATCTCTCCACTGATGCATGTTCAAAATGTCCTGCTTGGGTGTGTGCACAGCATTTTTTAACACAGTAGAAAAAAAACATCTTTGGGCATGGATAAAGTACACAAAATAAAAACAAAAAATAACCTTGGAGCAATACAAGTGCATCAATAAACTCAAACAGAGAAGCTTGAGTGAGCTCTAGTAGCAATTAAGCAAGCTCGATCTGCTGATGAGGACCATTCGACATGGATGAAACCCCTACAACAGCTACTAAATAGACCTTAAGCTGAGCCTGCAATGTGAAACCCTGAGAGTCAATTTGTAAAAGTTTCTCACTCAGTAATTAAACATCCTCAGTTACAAGGCTTGATAGGCTATTAGTGGACTACTAGAAAAATGTCAACACAGTGGAAGTCTATACATTTTGGTCAAAAAGAGACTTGGATAACGACACCAGGACCTCTTGTCTTTCTCGGGGCTAAAAAACTTAACACAACAGAAAGTCACATTTCATAGTGGAAGGGTTTTAGTTTGTCAGGTGGACAGAAAGTTAAAAAAAAGATACTTTGACAGTTCTATTTTGGGAAAATGTCCTTTTAGAGCCTCACCTGAAGCAGGGAGTAAGAGTTATGTATTTCAACCTTTCCAAATTTCACTTTTTTATTTGACCATTGACCCTCTATCTTATGAAAGTATAAAATTAAATTGCTTAAGAGGAGGGTATTGTGCTTTGGTGAGGCTTTACACCGTCTCTCTGGTACCTCTGTGGTAGCTTTACATGATTAAGAGCTCAAAAAAATCCCTTTTTTCTTGCACTGGTGTTTTAGAGCCCCTTATTACAGCCTCTATCTGAAATTCTTTAGCTCTTGTCTCTTTAAAGGGAACATATCATGCTTGTTTCTCCTTTTCACTATGCCACACTAGGATGCCTGTAAAGCATTTCTGCCCTCAGTACAAGTCATTTAGTTCCTTCATTGCCCCACAATAGCGTTCTCAATATTCTCATTTTAGGCCATTCTGAAGATCTCGTTGAAACGCTCCGTTTCGAGAATCACCTTCAGCAACCTCGCAACGTCACAGCCCTTTGTGCTCTGATTGGTCAGTTCTATCAGAGGGGCGGAGGGGGTAGAGCCAGGGGGCGGTTTTTGCAGCATGGCAGTATTTACAAAATCGCCATACTGGATAGGGGAAACCCGGCGAGCTTGCTGTTTGCCAAAACTTCACCGTAAGGCATTGATAGCTCTAATAAAATGGCAGATTGTAGGATACGTCCTTTTGTATTGGACCCCGAGTCAGACCTGGACGGTTCTGCAGCTCAGGAGGAAGAAAATCCACCTCGACACAGATCATCTCAGGACGCTTCAGTGAGGCGAGTCAAACTGGTACTGTAACATGTATAGTTTATACATTTATACTCGGCTCTTGGTGGGTGTATCCCTTGGTGGCCGTTGTGTGACTGACATCACAGAGGAGGAGCTGCTTTATCAGATTACTCCAATAAAAAGAAAGGATCCTCGTGTTGTCATGGAGGTCGAAATCTCGAAGCCAAATGACCTATTTTCAGAGGCATCAAATCTCGTTCTAGGATATCAGAAAAAATACAATATCTCATTTTCTGAAAATTCAGGGGGTGGAAGGTCTTGTTCTCAACTTCATTATTTTATATGTAAGTATTTAATCACGGATCAGCATGATATGTCCCCTCTAAGGCTTCCTGCTCCACAAATCCACTTCCCTCTGATTAGTCAGCTCTCTGGAGGCCAGTTGGAGGGCAGACCTTGGTGTTTGAGGCCCGCCTTTCCAACGTGTCTTTAACCAGATGAGAAATCTATACTCACTCAAGGACATCTCTGTTGAATTGCAGCTTGCTGTTTCCCAAAAACTCTCCGATCATCTGTCTGCTCAGGCCCTTCCTCTGCAACAAGAAATGAGCCACTCCGATGGCTGTGTCTGGGACGAAGCCACGCGTGATCAGGAAGTGGATGCCTCGCTCTGGGTTCCTTTAATAAAGCAGAAAGTGTTAAGAGTTGAGTGTGTGTGTTTCTGTGCTTTGAAGCGTGTAGCTGTGTGGGCAAGAGTGAGAAGTAAATGCTTTCAACATGCTAAAGAGAATAAATGTGTGTGTGTGTGAAGGAGAGTAAGAGGAAGCACAAGAGGGCATTCATGTGCAAAAGCTGTTAGCCCCGAACTTCAGGATCAACCCTGCTGTCACTGATGCATGAGACTTAATTTACTTTAATTTGTATTAACTAATCATAAGTGCAGTCCTACTGTGGGCTCTATTTATAGACACTCAGAGGCTCTTTGTTCATGACCTCCTTGACTGCCTCTTCCCTTCAGCTGCATTTTCCCTCTTTTCTACCTCACTCACTTTTCCTTTCTTCGTCCCACTGCCCGCCTCTCATTGACATCCTAACATCACAAGATGGCACTGCAGAGACAGCTCCTCCCAACAATTACAAACACTAATGAGCAGCTGCTTACAGCGCTTTAGCCGGCCTGTTGGAGATTTGTTTGACACAAACAGAAATATGTGTACTTTGAACCCTGAGCCAGAGGGTGCAGAAACATTTTATTTCTCTCTTTGTGTGTGTGTGTGTGTGTGTGTGTGTGTGTGTGTGTGTGTGTGTGTGTGTGTATAAACATCCCACTTACACATTAAAGAGGTTGAGTCCTATGCGGTACAGGCGTTTGCGGTGTGTGTCCGTGGACAGGGTTGGGGATCTACATGAGGCTGGATCCTGGCAGCGGTCCCTTGGCAGAGACACAACCAGGGCCTGCAGGGCCTCAGGGCTGGGCCCCCCGGGGATCTGCTGAGGATGAGTGTAGTGATACTGCTGGTACTGAGTGTAAATCTGAGCAGGCTGCTGGTTCGACTGGACTGAGGTGGAAACAGAGGTGGAGGTAGAGGTAGACGTGGAGGTAGAGCCCAGCCTGTCTGAGCCACCCTCCCCCTCGAATCCCCCTCCTACTCCTGGAACTGGCACCTCTGAACCCCTCCTAGATCCTGGATCAGCTATTTCAAGTTCCTCACTTGGAGGAGGTGCAGGAAACTCTAGCTCCTCCGATAACAGGCCGTCTCCTGCACCAGCCATCCCACTAACAGAAGTCTTCCTGCTGCCGGGCTGTCCTCCACCTGTGTTGCCCAAAGAGGTGGTGGTTGTGGTGGTGGCGGAGGAGATAGTGTAAGAGCTATTGCTGTCGATGTGAACAGTGACGTCCCTGAAGGCCATAAGCAGTGAGCTGGCACTGCGGGGCAGACATGCGCTCTCAGCAGCTGCTCTAAGAGCCCCGGGATCCATCAAGAGCCCCTTACCCTCTCCGCTCTCAGACAAGCTCCAACCTCGAAGAGCGTCATCAATTGACTGTGCCAAGGAGTGAAGCTGAAACATAATTACAGGAAAACAGTTAAAAAGAAATGATTTAATCAGGTCAAGAGACATGATTCATGTGGGGAAAGAGGGATTGCTAATTAATGGCTATCTGTGAGATTAGAGGAGAAAGACAAACTGTTGTGATGGTTTCTGCCTTAGCATTTACATCAAACTGCCTTCAAACCAATGAGGCCAGTTTATGTTATAATCTCTTTTAAGATATGATGTTAAGATTGGCTGAAGCTCCTGACTATCTTATCTGAGGGTAATGAAAGTAGGACTGGACTTTTTCTAATCCCTATAAACACATTGTGCTTCAGCACAGAATCTGTAGGCAGGAGGCGAAGTGTTGTTGTTGTTGGAAGTGCTCTGGTTTCTTTGTGTCGTCCAAATAGTATCGTCCACTTGAGTGTCATCACGCTCTGGCTGCACACAAGTACTCCACAAGGATCAGCTATCGTCTGACTGTCATTAAGCTTTATTTATTGGTGTCCAAAAACAAACATTTGCATGCCAGTGCTGCCAATGATTTTCTTTTTTCCTTTAACTCCAACTACATGCTTGCTCTTTAAGTTGAAAGTGAATCAGGATGCG
This sequence comes from Halichoeres trimaculatus, assembly GCF_033239565.1. Taxonomy (NCBI): domain Eukaryota; kingdom Metazoa; phylum Chordata; class Actinopteri; order Labriformes; family Labridae; genus Halichoeres; species Halichoeres trimaculatus. The sequence goes on along the minus strand of NW_027437187.1, from coordinate 20,188,618 downwards.
TTAGGAAAGTCTTAATCAGAGGTGCTTTGTCACCCACAGCGGGCTGCAACAGGAGTCTAAAAAACACAACTGCTGCTTGAAAAGCCTATAAATGCCTCACAAGTGTGATATTTGCCATATGAAAGTAGTTAAATGGTACATTTTTGATTTTGATATTGAGAAACACTCAAAAAGAGTTTCTATGAATGTCTTTTCTTGCTGTAAGAAGTCAATTATCAACCTTTTTTATCCAAAGCATCACAAATTTTTTTTTTTTGAGACGTTTCTCAAGACTACACCAAAGTGGGCCAACGCACAAACACTGACGATCCTGCTTTCTCTTCCAGAGTGATTTTTTACGCCTTTATCAAGCTTATGATGGCTGTTATGTGAAACAGCAGCACTCACCTGTTCAGAGAAGCAGTCTTCCAGCTGTGTAAGAGTTTGTCCAGGGGTCTGAGGTGGAGCAGGTCCAGGGGCAGGAGAGGGAGCAGCTGTGGGGGCAGAAGCAGGAGAAGGAGGCAGTGAGGTGGAGCGACAGGGGGGCGGCGGAGGAGTTTTGGAGCGTAAAGGTATCTGTCCGGTTCCTGGATGCAGGGAATAACTGTGTCTCTGGGCTGCGTTCCTGTTTCGTCCCGAAGGGCTGGGATGACGCAAAGAGATCCTGCGGGGCAGTTTGCTTTCCGATAAAGAGTTCCGAATCTTTTGGAAGTTTTTGCTGAGCTGGTACTGTCTGAAGGCCGTCTGGATTCGACGGGCTGCCCTCCGTGCTATTAGATGGCCTCCGTACTTCTGTTCCAGCTCCTCTATCTGGAAAGAGAAAGTGAGGAAGTGAGTTTAGATATCAAACATGTTTACAAGGCAGTGTAACTCACTGATGACACTGTGAGGGTAATATTGCAAAGCACACAGCAACAACAGGACAATATTTATTCATCCATCTGCAGGCTAACATCATATTGCATTTTTGTGTTCATAAAGTGCGCACTCACATTCGTATTTTTAGCAGGGTTTTCTGTTACTTTTGTGTCCATTTATTCAAAACTGGCAAGGGTTTCTGGTTTAGGAGCCAAAGTAAACATCATCTGTCATCATTGGAAAGCTAATGCTGTCTGAAGGGCCAAGGTAAGCAGGATGAATGGGCTGTGACAAAGGCGCTGTAGAGAAGATGAACCAAAAAAGGAACACCTGCACAAGTCGGTTTCTTTCTGGCCCCAAAATCTGAGCTTCCAACAGAAATTTTACCCTCCATATCTCCACTCAAAGGGAGACAGTGGAAGAGGAGGAGGAGGAGGAGGAATAGGGGGAGGCAAGGGAAGAAGAGGCAAAGAGGGAGAAAAGGAGGACAGCCTCACATGTCCCTGGCTGCGTGTGTGTGTGCGTGTGTGTCTGCTCACAAACACACTCAAAGACACAGAGACACGCACTGTTATACACACACTTTCACTGCAGCATCAGAGGCAGTACCATCCGCAGACCCTTCAGCAGTTTGGTTTGAGAAATAAAGACATCTCCAGCCGCTAGAAGCAGTTATTAGCTGTTACCATGACAACCAAGCATCTTTAGCGTTCCAGTCGCCGTGGCATTAGAATCGCTGGTGTTTTCATTTTTTCATGTCAACACGGACAGAAATAGATCTGAATGGGGTTTTTTGTCACGCAAGACGCTATGTCAAATGATGCTTCACACACCTCCTCATGCTGAAACAGGTGGAGAAGGCAGCTTTCTCTGCACCCCTCCATATGCTTACAGACCCACATGGAAACACATGAAACATTCAAGTAAACACTTGAAAACAAGCATACCTGTTTATTTTTATTCTCCAGGCTGATTTCGTACTCGCTGGGCCCCTCTCGCTTGGTCCCCTCCACTTCCTGTCCACCTCCACCAGAGGATGTCCCATCCTCCAGGCTCAGCATCTGTCCGCTGATATTAAAAAAGAATAACACAGCATCAGCTATCAGTCCTTCCTGACCTTCAAAAGTCAGCTGTTATCACAGTTGCAGGTCATCCACAATGCAGTTTGTGAAAAAGCTGAGAAGGGGAGCAGCAGGTGAGGAGTGATGTGAGGCCTGGGTTGCTTAGGGGCCAGGATGACTGAGTCAATGTGTCCACTCCTGTTTGCTCAGATTTGTGACTCCACTGCAGGTTAAAGGAGGAAAAATCTGGACATGTGACCAGGGGAAGAATCATTTGTTTTTTTGTTCTTTTCTAAAAATCCTATCTGCACTTATTACTTCACTGTCCCAGTATTAAGAACACAAGATAAGACAACAGTGGAGCTACACGCATTTGTATTTATATTAAAAATAGATCTTTTCAAAAAACTTGTTATCCTCTTAAAACCCAGTGTTCACATATGTGGACATAACATTTCTGCCTCTCAGACCCATGATACTTAATTTTTTTTTTTTTTTTTTACTTTGACCAATTAGCTACAGTCAGGGACACTGCCCACATCATCTTTTGGTGAAATCGCAATATTGCACCTATCTTAGTGAAAAATAAATGTATTTAAGTTCAATAACACTAATAAACAACTAATAGAGAACTCATAACACAAATAATAAAACTACCCATACTAAGATCAAGTATAGTTATTATACTTATTAGGTCTTACTTATCCCAAATAGTAAGGTGAATTAAAAAAATGTTTAAAATGTAATGTTTTCCTCAATAATTAAACTGAATGGTTGATGAGTTTCATGTGGGATTCAGTTTTACCAGTAAAGCCATTAAGTGGTTATCAACCCTGTTTTTAATTCATCTCCTCATAACACTCAACAGGAAACACCAGTGTTGTTCAGGGCCACTGCAGAAGTGCTGACAACAGCAGCTCAGCTTGAAGCTGAGTCCAAGAGTCATTGAGATCCTGATAACATCTATGTACAAATACTCATTTTTGCAGCCGAATTGATTATATATCAGCCCCTTCCTCTGCAAGACTATATTAAACCGATTATTGTGTTTTAATACATTTGAGAGCCTGGGGTCCAATGGGGTTGCGTGAACTAGTAACAAAAAACAATAATAGGTTGGAGAAAACTTTCTTTCTGTTTGTGGTTAAAATTAATCTGGCAATTGGTGGTTTCACCTTTCATTGACTATTTGTTTGAGCTTCAGTCTGACGCCAGCGGCAAAGATTTCTGACAGTTTTGATTGATCACCAGTTTGTGCCTCACTGACTGAGTTTGTGTCGCACAAACTAAGTCTTGTGTTTGTTCAAGCAGAAACAGGAGTCTCTCAAGTTTGCACCCTGCAATGCTGAGCTCAGCACCCACCGTGCCTGAATGAGTGTTTAGCAGAGAGTTCAGATACCAATGTTTCTTTTTTTGCATTGATCAAATGTTTGGTGTCTCAGACAGGCAGGAAGGCTTGTTAGCTCAGGAACTTTGGGACTATATTTTACAGATTTGTTTCAAAGCATCACTACAGAGAGAAAAATGCTTACAGTTACAAAAAGTGGTTTACAAAAATTTGATGCGGGTGTCCTGTCCGGAGTTGCTGTCATTTTGTTAACAAATCAACTTAGGGTTAAACTCTACAGACAAAAAGGACTTTTGTGTGATGTCATGATGACAACTTTCTGAGTCTCCTGGATAAAAACAAGATGATTTATGCACGCATACATTATACATCTGCTGCTGGATTCAGGGCAATGCAAAGCTGTACTGGACAGATAATCATATCCTAAAATCACAGATGCCCACAGAAAAGTAGGGAAGTAACTAAGACTGAATCCACTGATATTTGATTAAGAATAACTTGTGTTTTGCAGCTTGAGGCAAATGCAAACCAAAAACATAAAACAAATCCATCCTGAATGTGACTCATAACTTAACTAAGCAGACTGTAAAGGCTGTCTCTGCTGCTGGAGTGCCCTATCCTCCCTCTTTCCATAATCCCGGCTTCTGTCGACAGATGGAACAATGTTCTTTTATATGACAGCATTATCAAAACCATGTAAAGGCTACCAAAGCACATTACAGCTATGACACAGCAGAAGGGTACTTTTGACTTAACATTATCTGTTCAATTTAGAAAAAAAATAAAATAAAAAAAGACACTTTCATCTCATCTCTTAGAGAAACTCACATTCAGCAGCTTTAATGTAGCCAAACTGGACCGATGTTAGCACCCAGGTATGATCACACCCAAAGAGGTTTTATAATGGGCTGCAATTATGAGCGCGGTTGTGTGTGTGCATGACGCTGTGTGCTGCTGCAATCTTTCTTCCAGCCAGATAATGCTTACTCTAATAATTTTTTACACGAAGTGGACCAGCACTAAACAGGACTGGGGATTATAAAAAGCCTGCTCATGGTTAAATAATGAGTGCATCACTAAAGGTTCCTCTTTGTTTTCTTTGATTGCTGTGAAAGCAAATATTGTGCGTCCCCAGCTAAAAGACAGAGATACAGCCTGGCTTTATCTTTAAAGGAGAGAGAAAATACAGAGAGAGGAGTGAAACCAGAGGAAATACTGTGATAAAAAACACCAGAGAGAAAACAGGGAGATATGGTGTGTGCATGCTGGAGGCTGTCCCTGTCAAAAACTCTATTAAAACACTGCGCTGCATCAGAATACATTAGAGTACATTAGAATACATTAGAGGATTTAAAAGTATGAGTTCAGCTATTAATGCATCTGGACAGCAAAAGCCTCTATAATGATATGAGAGCTACACACTCTCACCTTCTCTCTCCATCTCACCCCCACATATGAGCAACAAACACACTAAGTACACACACACCCTCTGCCTGCAGGAGTGACGTCATAAAAGATGAGAAATGAGCATCTGTCAGATCCCATCTCTCAAGGTCCCTCTGAGAGTTACAGTACTGCTCAGCCAGGGGATGAACACACACACACACACACATACATGCACACACACAAACAAAGACACACACTCAAACTGAGGCTGAAAGCAGAAAAAGCACGGCAGGTTAGGCCAGAGGCATATCTCATGACGTCTCTGGGGAGGTTTGTGTGTGCTCGGATGCATCAGGACAGTTAGCGTGCAGAGGTGGTGGAGATTTTGCATCCACCAGACACAGACACACACAAACACACACACACACACAGAACGTGTCACAACGTTTCTCCACATCTCATTATCTCAGGTGGCTTTCAGCTGCCGCCGTCGCTCCCACAGCCACACCATCCAGTGAGGGGCCACGTGGGTGTGAGCGATCAGTCATCAGATCAGAGAGAAGGGAGAGGGATTCCAAACGGACAGATGGTGATATTTGTAAAGCTGAATTAGAGTCAGAGATGTGATAGAGGGGGATGTGACGAGAAATAATTGTGGAGGGATGATTACAGAGGAACTTGCAGCAGACAGATAAACGACAAGAAGAGATGCATACAGATGTAAACAACAAAAGGCGGAGAGAGAAAAGAGTGGAGAGACTTGATTTTAAACATAGAGTAGGATTAAAAGACTGGAGGTCAAACCAATTCATCAACATGACAAAATTTGATTCCTAAAGTTTTAGAAGACTGCTCCGCTTTTTCTACCATCAACAAGTGATACGTCATGAAGTCACACGCTCCCACACATACGCACAAATATGAACCAACTAGTATGACAAACAGACAAGCCTCCCACTCAGGAACAGAAGGCTAAAGATGCCACAGAAGATCTTCAAAGTTAGATTTTCCTGTTACTATGGTGTTAACGTCATTACTGGGTTGCCATGGGTAATTTTATAGAGGCAATATCGTCTCAAACTCCCACATCCTTTAATGCCCCCTCTTTTCCTCTCTCTGTATACGAGCTCCCCTTGAGGCTCTAGGATCTGCAGTATATGTTTGTTACAGAGCATTTAACCCCCCTGCTGTAACCACAGGCTTCTCGTGTTCACAAATACACTCACACATACATTGCTGTGAGCACACTAACAAGCATAATCAAAGCGCACAATGTAGACATGACTCAGAGAGCTGACACACATGTAACGATATGATTTGCACACAGTGATAGCATCCTGTGCTTAAAATAGTGTTACAGGATCATGTGTGCAGTTATCTCCAGCTGTTATGATGACCCATAATCCACCTGGATCATAAAACAACACGGACCACCAACTCCTGGGTACACAGTGTTGTCTTTTGCAGACCCTTTTTCTGCATTTCTGCATGAACCCTTTGTGTTCATGAACTCCTCCTCCTCCCCTCCTTCACATTTTGAACCGTTTCTCCTGTTGGAGAGATGGGTGTGATTTATTATTGCTCATTTATTACCTCACATGATCTACTTATTTCTGATTTTTTTGTTCAAATTCCAGTTTTCCTATGGGTTATAATGACCTGTCTGGTGTGTACTTGCCTCTTACTCAATGACTGATGCGACTGGCTCTAAGTCCCCCTAGACCCACAACAGGATAATCAGTATGGATATGGTTAAAATGGATGGTAAGACAATGTTAGAATGTTTCACCTGACCAGTTAAATTTCAATTCTATTCAAATACCTCTTGTTCCTCTTATAAAGTGCAAAATCACAAATGGTGCAACACCTGTTATCCAGGTCAGGAAGCAGGGTTGTGGCCCCTGGCTTCATTACTGCCAACCCTGTAAATGTTACAGTTTCGGTATGGATGTGATATTCTGCATACAGTTACATTCACTTTTTGATGTGGTATCGGTGATTCAATGCAGGCTGTTTTTTATAGATTATATGTTATTTTCATGATAATATTAAAAATTAGAAAAGCACTCAGAGAGCGCAGACCTCCACCAAGCATATTGTGATTGTTCCGCAACGTTTTAGTCCTACTTTAATGTTATACTCCCTTTCAGCAGACTGTCTGCTACAGTTTGGTGTTAGTTGCAGGTTTGTACGATAATTTGTTTCCTGACAGTGTTGAAAATTATGATGACCCAGTACATATTTCATATTCCAGATCTAAGTATCCAGAATATTGCCAGGATCTGGATCGTACTTTAACATTTGACAGAAATTATTGTGACCTTGTCTTGTATTGTTTTGCAAAACAATCTGACCATTTATCGTGCAGTTATACACATATGGTGAAAACGGCCCTATCTCACAATGATAAAGAATCCTTCAAAAAATCCTGAATCCAGACAGTGATCCTGATCACCTCCAAAATCTGATCAGCTCTCCCTTATATCATTTTGAAAATTTCCTGAAAATTTCATCAAGATCTGTTAGTAACTTTATTGATTATCTTGTTCACAGACAAACAGACGGACTAACTCTCCAAAAAACATAACCTCCTTGGCGGAGGTAAAAATCTTTAAATGTTGATGCAGTTTGGTTAATATTACTAAGATATAAATAGATTTCTAAATTAAAAGTAGCATCATCTTCAGCATGATAGAATACAATCAATAAAATCGTCTAATCTTTAAAATTTACAATTATCAGAGAAGTGACACACGTGTAATGATATGATATGCACATTAACACACAGATAGCATCCTGTGCTTAAATTGATGTTACAGGATCGTGTGTGCAGTTGTGATGACACATAATCCACCTGGATACCATCATCAATACTACTACTAATAATAATGAGAAATGACTAATTTTGGATTCTCTGTCGCTCCACACTGATTAAATATCGACTGAATCAACAGAGGTGCAGTGCTGATTTCAGTGCAACTTGAACAAAATGTTACCTCACGCTGTTTGCTGTCCTTTTATTTTGTCTTCATTACTGCCTTAAACTGGGGTTGCTTTGTTTCCTGTTATGCATAAATGGGCTTCTATTTTGCAAAGTGAAAAAGTAACTTACTGCACAACACAGAGTTGCGCAAGTCAAGCAAAACTGCAGAAAGAGCAATTTAAAAGCAAAGAAGTCCAACAATCAGCAGCTCTATAATGGGCATGTAGGCTCTTAGATTGCTAATTGAAAGTGAAACAAATTTAGGAAACATCAAATCAGAGTCGGACCATTTTTGGGAGTGATGCTACAATAGGAAAAGTAACCAATGCCAGGGGAGGAAGAGCAATTAATTTCACATGGACTTGGCTATTAGGGCAAACACCCACAGACCTGATTCAGCTTTCTAAAAGGAAGACTGGAAACGATACTGTCAACTCTCCTTTGTCGTCTCCTGTTTTTACCTGTCATGTCTCTTAACTCTGGCATTCTGACTTTGTCTTATAGAGTGACGGTCATATCTGGTGTCCCTAAAGGTGTTAGAATAATAGTTTCATTAGGAATAAAGTGAGGTAATGCTCAGATATTTGAGGTTTCCAGTCTGTTGTGAACTTCTAGGATCCTCATTTTCTCCCTTATACTGTGCAAATGTAAAAGAGGCAAGTGAAGCAACACAGATTTCACATCTGCCATGCACAATTCTTACAGTTTCCTCACAATGTACCCTCCCAATGTGGTAATCATTTGGAGCTACAGGATTTCTGGTCTCCATCATCCTCACCATTTAGGGGCAGCAGGAGCCAAAACTTGCTGATGAAAATGTGAATACAAGAGTGTCTGTCTTACCCAGATGAGCCAGTGGTGTCCAGCTCTGGGTGTTCAGGGGCGGGGCAGCAGAACTGATGCAGCACAGTCTCACTCCTGTAGAAGAGGCAGAGAAAGAGATGAGGACAGGTAAGCAAAGGGGGAAGGTGTAAAACTGTGTGAAACAGCTCATCATTCAGTTTTCAGTTGCATGTTGTTTTTTCCCTGGTCTCTATAGTCCTCCATTTACTCATTCTTAGTCCAACATCCCAAAAGATCCTGAAGAGCCTCTCATCAGACTCTTCTAGATTATTTCCACGGCTTCTGTTTACAATTTGGCACTGATCCCGGGGTAAATACCCTATGTAGGTCAACTCAATGCTGAGAACACTTAGAGCAAGTGTGAGTATTTAGATGTTTGTGTGTCCGGATGTTCACGCCTCCTCCCTTCAGATTCATCAGATTTGTGGTGATTTAGAGGAATTCCCAAAACCAATCTGGACAGATGGTAACTGAAGCACTGTTTCATGCTCTTTCTCCTTTTAAGTTCTCCATGCTTGTTCCTTACTCATACATTTTACATTTACATCCATATTTTAGGTAGTTTTCTTGTGGTTCTTATTCTTATAAGAATAGGCCGAAAAGACCAGAGGAAAAAGAAATAAAGCTGCATCATGTTAAAGCTGTTGCACAGTTTGAACCTTTGACCTTCAGAGTACAGCAGCTGTACAACTATCACAGGGAGGAGAATGAACATGTATGAAAAAAAATGTGTCGTTTTTTAAGAGACGTGGGTGTGGGTCACCTCAGGTCCTTCAACAATGAGCTGAGAGCATTCAGTTGACAGTAAATTTCTTGGCTACGCTACACTTAGTCTACCGAGTTGGGCTCAGCATATTGCTCGTGACAAAGAGCTACAGTGACAGGCAGTCAGAGTCAGTGCAAGACTAGGCATGACAGTCCGAGCTATAAAAAGCTACCTTTTCACAGCAACTTCCACAGACTTTAAACGACAATGATTTTTTTTAAAGCATCTCTAATCCACACTTCTGACTGTCGGATTCTATGAATAATACTTCTCACACTGTAATATCACCTACTCTCACACACAAACACACACGGGAAAACATACTGTACGTGCAAGAGCACTGTATCCAAGCTGCATGATTTCATTGCACTTCGTGAATTTCTCTCTTGTGAGACATACACTTGACTTATTAAAACACTTTTCACAAGTTTTGAAATTGTGTGGATCACTTACATTACAGTTTTTTTCTTTGGAAACTGTCAACAACCAATGCCTGTTTTCATGATGACCAATCATTTTCTTACAATCTACAAAACAAAAACTGGGCTGGCCACTGTGAAAGGTGTGAGCGAGGTGTGCCACGCTGCCATTGATCACACTAATGCAGTGAGTTAAGCCTGTCTGTTCTGTACTTCTGCAACTCTGGGGAAAAAAAAGATATAATCATGTGAAAGAATGGAAACATGGCTTCTGAAGGCTTCCAAAAAGTTGCAGGTATGATAAAGTCCTATTTTCTTTTACAATAGAGTCTCCTTCAAACCCTTTTGTCCCTTAGCCTGTAAGCACAATATAATTATCTTGTATGAGTCAACACATTTCAGTATTATAACTTTTAAGTGTGAGAGAAATTCCCTAGTTTCCAGTAGAGAGACCCCTTCCCCATCATCTTATCTCCTCCTCATACAGTTTTGTTCATCCTATTTACAGCCGTTTACAAAACAATTTGTTTTTATATGTGTAAGGCCTCAGGGGTCAAAAGGTCAATGGACTTTTGATTTCATTTGAACTGTTGAAAGTTTCAGAAGCCCAATGTTGATGTCAACCTTTGTAAGAAAGAAAGACAAAACAACAGAATACAAATATGAAATCAAGATGTAGTGAAACCCTTTTAAAGTAATCCAAAATGTCAAACTCCTGCAGTTACTACATCAACCATCACTGATTCTTGAAACTTTGGCAAAAACATGTCCCACTAAGAAAGGTGCAATTTGTAGTACGAGTATATTAAACTATCAAATTTACATCATTCAGTGTTAGTCATCAGAGGGTAAGCAAAGATGGAAGAGGAGGGTAGATGGTGAAAAAGTTAAAACTACGAGTGGTTAAAATAATCAGGAAAAGCCTAGTAAAAGAAAGGTTTTGGTGACGAAATGAAACTTATCTGTTCAATGAAAATATACCAAGCGGCAACCTCCAGTCTAAAAATATTAAACAATGCAAAAGTGCTAATATCTACAGTTTCTAAAGTGTCCACTCAAGGCTGGTTCTGGAAGTATTATAAACTACATTCACACCAAGCCAAAAAAAGCTGTTTCTACAACAGAAATAAACATGTTTATAGCCTGTACAAAAAATGTCTCAAGTCTGAATCCTCTGACAGTACCCACCGTAAAGGAGGGATTCTTTTTTTCTTACTCAGCAGTTTAGAAGATATTAAGATCCCAAACTTGCCCAAAAGAGGCAGAGTTCAGCTGATAAACAGGCCCAATATCTGTCAACATGGAGGCAAGAAACCTGCCCAGTTACCAATAAGGCGCCTGTCGACCATTTGCTTCAACAGTCAGTATCAGACACAGACGGGTGACGTCACAGAGACTATGCCCATTAATTATACAGTCTATGGAATACACAGGAGCCAACTTGCTGCAGGTAGTTAATGTTAATTGTTGGTGTTCAAACATTGCTGTTCTGGTTGGTGATAATATTTTTTCACATAACAGATGAAATGTTTGATACAATTTTTTATTTGTTGTAACAAATTGCTCATTGCGTTGTTGAAATAACAACACTAATTTAAGAAGAAAAGGTTGGAATTTATTTTTTTGTGCTTGGGCCACTGCAACAGCTATCAGTACTGTGTCACCACTGTCAGAGTAAACTTTTTTCATTTCAAATAAATATGTTAACTTTTTTAATACAGTTGATGTATTAAAAAAATCTAATGTTTAAAAAACATACATGTTTTCAAAGTCCAAAACTTTCATTTGGAATATTGAATGTATTGTGTGTGTTTAATGATAAAGGATGCTAGTAAGATTTTTTCCATAAGAGAACAAATAAAACTGTACAAAAAAATAACAAAAGATAATTTTTAACATTTGGCAATCTATGTGTGTTCGTACGATGGAGAAAAACTGATCTAATAACACAATACCAATATATTAATAAATAAACAGAAATAATTAGCTTTTATTTTGTCTAATGGTGTTGACAAAAACTAAGAAATGACAGTAAAAAGACATTTTGTGAATACAAAATTAGGAGGTTGAAACAAAATGCTTTTGATAGCAGAGACTGCTTAATATGCACACAAGTTTAGATTTATTTACAGTTAAAGAAAAACAATTCTTATTTTATCCAAATTCTTAAAAATCAGTACTATAATTTAATTCATGAAGGAAAATTTTGACCTTTGGAGAAATATGTCTCTTCCTATCTCACTGATCCTTGGATCATAGGACTGGACCACTCTCAGGAAGTCTGAATATGGTTTTATCTGGCAGTGGTATAAGGATGCAGGATTTCTTTACACAAAGACGAGAATTGTGGGCTTTAAAAACAAAAAGGTAGACTACAATGAAGTGTTTTATGTCACTTTGCATGCCTGGCAACCAGCTGAGTTTCTTCTACTGGCCAAGAGAAACTCGAAACCTTAACATGAGAGCACATCATGGAAAAAAGCTGACTCCTTAATTAAACAGATTCAGGCTAGCTACAACTCCCTTCTTAAGTCTTACTGCTAAATAAATTTCATGTCTTCTGGAGCCGCTTACTAACAGACAGATGTTAGGGTAAGATCTCTTTACACACATAATACTTTACAAGAAAGCACATTAACTTTTTTTCCTGTTATGGTGAGCTTGTGCCAGAAAATAAGACAAATAATATGTGTGGACGTCTTCAGAATATACTTAAAGAGGAGAAAAAGGGGCAAAAGAAGCAGTGTACAAGGTTATTGAAGACACACACACACACACACACACACAAACATACACTCACAAACACAAAGAACAAACAAAATTAGAGTTCAAAAAAGGGGTTAAAAGAGGATGATCGGGCAAAGATATATTTTGGGCCTGCAAAGCCATTTGTATCATTATAAGGCTAAATTATGTTGTCAGGTTCATACAAAAGAGCTCAGCCCTAAGGAAAATACAAGCTGGGCTCTCTCTATTTCTCACACACACACACACACACACTCATACTCAAACACACACGAAAAAATACACAGTCAGCAGGTCCATCCATCTGTCTGTACAAGACACACATAACAGCCATCCGCCTTCAATGACGCTTACAAAGAGAACAGGTGAATATTTTAACAGTACATGACTCCTTCTGTTGGACCATGTTCTCTTTCACTCCCTCTTTCTCCCCCTCCCTCTCTTTCTGCCTCACACCATCCCTCCCCTCTGTCCTGTTTTGTAAGAGTACTTTAAACGCAATGTTTTTCATCAGCCGGTAACCGGCAGAGAGTGTAAGGAAAGAGGAGGTTTGACATGCAACAAGAGCGGCTCCATTTGGATTCAAAATGTTGCCAGTACATTGTGTGCACCTTCCACTGCGACACAGCATGCCACAGCCTGTCCCTCTGTTGTCCAATCTATCTTGTTTTTTTCTGCCAGGAGCACAGATAAACTGAGGAGACAGCTACCCTAAATGCACCCTTTTCTCTCCCCTTCATTTGGTCTGCACCTGTCTCACTCTCCCAACTCCTCGTCTATCCTCACCACTTCCTCAGGTTTTTTTCTCTCCCTCTCTCTGACTCCATCCCCTTTCTTTCACTGGTCCACTCCGATGTCAGCCTCAAGCTCCTTCCTCTTAGACACCTCCAAGGGATCCATCAAAGACAACTACTGAGCATGCATCTCTCTCTTTTTTCTTCTCTCTTTCTATCTCTGCCTTTCTCTCCTCTCTCCTGAGAATGGCTGATTACTGTTCGCTCCATGGACTAAGTGGGGCAGATAGGAGCCTCAGCTGGAGAGAGAGACACTGAATAAGCGGAGGAGAGAGAATCTTGCCCCCCTCCTCCCTTCGTATCCACGTGCATCAGCATGCACTACAAACAACACAAAGCACACAAACACTCTAACACATGTCATGTATCTGTAGGGCAAAAAAAACTGTGCACTCTATATACATGCAAATAGAAGTGAGGATGGTAACATGTGCATCTATAAGCCCCAAACAGCCCAGTCATACACACAGCTTTTAAGGATCACAGTCAAAGACGGCAGGTAAATCAGCAGCAGTGGGTATAAAGCAGGTAATGACGCCAAGGTAAAATGACTGTTAATATGATTATTTCTCCTTTCACCCACCTGGACTGCCAAATTAGGTTAAAAATCATAGAGTAAAGGTGTTAAGCCACTGCTCTCATCCAGACCTCCAGTCAATGAGCACTTTGGAATGTAAGGTTGTATTCAAGGACACACATAAACTGCTGCAGCAACAGCAAGGCTGCGCAATAAACTACAGGCCTGCTCTTTATCTGCCACCTGAGCAACTGGTGTGTGACTCTGCCGTTTCCTGCCCCCAGCCTTTTTATGACAACGTTTAATCCAAGGTAATTCCTTCCTCTACACCTGTAAAAAATCATTCAATTTATGTACAAGTGGTGTTACACTGATCAAATTATGAAAAAAAAATTAGTCACTCAGGTTCCAAGCAAGATAATCACAGGCACTGAACTCCCAGAAATAAAAACACTCAGATGCTAACACGCAGTTAAAGAGGAGAAAAGGCAAAGTGTGACACCATTGATATCAACAACTTCCGATTTAAAAATTATATATATGCACTCCTTTGCTCATCTCTACTTCTCCTTTTCTCTGTTACTTCTCTCACTGGGGGAGGAGTCCCAGGGAGACCAATCAGGACTCATGCAGAGGCACAACTAATGATCACAGCAGACATACACACAAGAAAGGACAGAAATGAAGAAAAGAGTAAGATTGGTTTTCTCATAGGTGATGTCCTGATGTTAGAGGATCTACTGCCGAGTAAAGGGATGGAGCACAGTGTGTGTGTGTGTGTGTGTGTGTGTGTGTGTGTGTGTGTGTGTGTGTGTGTGTGTGTGTGTGTGTGTGTGTGTCTGTGTCTGTGTGTGTGTGAGTGTGAGTGTGTGTGTGTATGTGCCTCTTCACCATCAGAGGCCCGAAGGTCCCGTGAGAGTTCCCGAATCCCGTGCGGTGATTAAAAGAAACCAGTGGCAGCGCGCGGACAGCGACCAGCAGTGTCTCAACATCGCACGTGAAGCTGCTCCTGTCTGTAACATTACCACTCCCGTGCTTTTATCAAACGCGCACGCGCATGCACTCACACATGCTCTCTCTCTCTCTCTCTCTCTCTCTCTCTCTCTCTCTCTCTCTCACACACACACACACACACACACACACACACACACACACACACACACACACACACACACAGTGCGTACAGGCCTACAGCTGTTTGTTATGTAATGATCTAGTGATCGTGATCCAGTTTCTCATTTAAATAATCCACCTCTTCCTCTTTTGGCTCAGTCCTTAGCCGAAACAGACGCACACACGCACACAAATTAGAAATTTGCAAGCGCCTTCTTCACTAATTAAACGCCTCTCAATCTGCAGGGCACGCACACGCGCGTGCGCGTTCCTAATTATAGTTCACAGTTTCTGACTGATGCTACACAAATACTGCCAAGGCGCTTAAGATGCAATGGTCCTCAGGTAGAAAATGTATTTTATGCAACGAGTCTGCAGAACATCCTTAAAGATAAATGATTTAAAAGAGGAAATACAAAACAGATCAAGAGCCACGAGTTAGGTTGTTGAAATGTGTGCACACTCTGAAAACCTCAAGTATAACCTTTTATCTATCTCAAGACACATGCACACACACGCACTGAGCACGCACCAAACACACATAGACACATCTGCAAACAACCATAACCTCTACTTACTCCGATTTCCTAGCCAGGGCCAAGGATCGACAAAGGGTTGTAGGGGTCATCGGAACCAAAGAACGGCAGCTCGGGGAACTCCGTCCGTTTTCTGGGTCACTTTCAATCGGAGAAACTGCGGACGGATCGGCCGGGACAAGCTGCATGTCTCCCGGGTCCATAGGTTGAGGAGGCGACGGCAGGACCCTTGGAGCCGCCTCGACCTGTGTTGAACCTGGTGCAGTCGCATGGTCCGACGGAGATCCGGCAGTAGTCTTCTGCTGGGGGTCCTGAGGAGGGTGGTGATGAGGAAGACTGCTGGGGTCTGGGTGGTGGTGGTGATGGAGGTGATGGTATGGATGCTGCTGCTGTATCCTGACGTCCCGCAGGTGCCTGTTCTCGCTGATGAGCTCGTCCACCCGCCGGTCCAGCTCCTCTATCCGGGAGCGCTGTGTCTGGATGAGACTCTGTTGGTTCTGTACAATGGTGGTGAGCTCTCGCAGGTACAAAATCGCCTGCACCGGGTTCTCCAGCAGGCTGGAGCTCATCATACTCAGGAGTAGAGAAGGGAAGAGAGAGGGAGAAGAAAAAAAGAATCTGGGCAGAGGGATGGATGGAAGGAGGAAGAGATGCCAAATATCCTGTATGCGGATGAGAAGGTGAGATGTCCTTCCGCCCTCCTCTTGTTGATTCTGCCAGGTTGTGGATAAGGCTGCACACACCAAGCTAGCCTCCGCGTCTCCGGTCGTTTCCCTCCCTCTCTCTCTTCCCCTATCTCTCTTCCACTGCGCTGAGTGGTGCTGATGAGAGAAGCTAGATCCAGATGTGACAGAAGGGAGGAGGGGAGGATTGCCGCTTGAGGATGTATGCGTCATTACGCACATGCACGAGAGGACTACAGAACAACCACGCACCCTATGGGCAGAAAAAAAAAAACATAGGCTAGCGCTTTAAAGCGCTCGCTTGAACATTTTTTACTGCACACAGAAGACGGTTTGAAAATAAGCAGTGGCACTGGACTACCTTTTTTTTTTTTTTTTTTTTTTTACTTTACTTTCTAATGACTTTCACACCTTTCTATCGTCCACTGGGAAATTTCAAACATGAAGTCTATAGCTGGGTGTGAAATTCTTTTTTTCGATGGGCACAGTTGTAACAAGTCATAGCACCTGGGCATTTTTGTGATGTGATTTTTTTCTGAACAGTTTTAGCATACGGTTATTTAGAGTTGCATTTCCGTGATACGTTAGAAGCAATACTAACCACTGGACACCGCAGGATTATGTTGTTAAAGAACGCTGTTCAAATATTGGTTAAGTATTTTTTTTTATCAGAAATTAAGTTGGGTTTCACAATATCACAACCGTACCTTATTTTTATTTATACTCCGTTGTAACTTCAAACAACCTGTTTATTTCTATCGTTTAAGAACGAAGACGAAATATTTCCGAGAGAACGTGAATGCAGCTTATGAAACCGGAATGGTCACGTGCTATGCGTATGCGGAAGTTCAGTTGACTGTTATTGTGCTAATCACTAGCCGCTCCGATGCTAACAACGTCCACTGAGCTCCTTTTCATTTTATCTTCACTGTGACCGTTATCAAGAGAACTACCTCCATGGTCAGGTAGGGTTATTGGTTTCATTCTTCTTTGTATTACTGAAAATATGTGATTACTTGAGCATTGCTTGGTTTAAGCTTTAAGTCGATTCTTTTGCTAAATTGTATAGTTTATTTAAATTGGCTGTTTAGCTGTTAATCAGACCCATCAAAGCTGCTACGTCGCTAACGTGAACTGTCAGCACTAGATACAGCCACAGACAAAAAACGACTTCAACACACTTAGCATTATTCTACTTAGTGGCTGTGGTTTTATTGGATTTTCAAGCACTGTCATGTGAGAGTCAGGAGGGTCTTGAAATGTGATGTGGTCAGGAGGTAAGAATTGGTATTACTATACTAACTTAATAGCATGTTCTTCCTGTTTTGTGACATTGGCTCTCACAACTTGCATCATTACCAGCACTTTTTCTATCATTAAGGACAAAGCAACGTAGTTGGATGTTAATTTTCAAATTTACAAAAAGAATTGCCTTTATATTGTTCTTAACATCTAGTCTTTATCACTTTTCTGAAGGATGACACAGAAGCACTGCCTGGAGGGCCAGGTGTACTCAGTGCCGCTCATCCAGCCGGACCTGAGGAGAGAGGAGGCTGTTCATCAGATTGCAGATGCTTTATTTTACTTGGAGACCATCTCAACAGATATTTTCAAAAGGTGAGGAAAGAAGCACATGCACATGGAGAGAAGCCATAGTGGAGGAAATGCACAGTGAATAAACTCCAATGCTTTGTTGCCGACTAATGTTTTGGCCTCACAGGCAAATAATAGAAATATGGGATCACAAGAGACAGGGTAGGGCTTACACACAGAGACAGGCAACCTCCCACACGCACACACACTCACATCTAAAGGCATTTTAGAACGACTAGTTAACCTAATGAGTATGTTTTTGGACTGTGGGATGAAGCTCAAGTACCTGGAGAGAGCACACACATCAGGGAGAACATGCAAACTCCACACAGAAAGGCCCACTTTACCTGGACCGGTATCAAACTGTTGACCTTTTTGCTGCGAGGCAACGGCACTAGCCACTGCACCACTATGCAGCCCAGCATTTCATCATGCAAATGTAAAAACTGAAGTAGACTTTAATTATTTAACCATTAAAAAACATCTTCTGACAATTAGTGTTTGAAACGCTGCCTTTGATTCTGTGCCATTTTTTGTCTCAGTGATAGTTTTGATTTAAAAATGAGGAAAAGATGAGGTATAAATGTCATAAAAGTGCAATACTGTAACATATTTTTCATACATCCATTCTGTATTTGTCTTGTCTTCCTACAGCACAGCAAGCATCCTTAGAAGAAAAAAATAATGGCTGTTTTTATTACACCTGAAAACTATCAACACTATATACCAATCAAAATTGAGGCTGATATAACAGCATCTGTTACAAGAATTTCCAGACATTTATGTCATATACTGTGGAATATTATGCAAAGAGGAAATGAAATACCTGGGACATAAGGACAGAATTCATTTTAATCACTGCATTTTATTCCATAGCAGATGTTTTGGAACAGATGGTCTTGTCTGAGTCCCTGAAAGTAAAAGACCTGTCTCTTGTACCTACATGAAAATTGTGACATTTATCAACAAATTGTTTCGTCAATACGCACTTTGGAAAGATGATGTGTTAGTAATTAGACAAATAGTGTCAAAAGATCAATATGAAGCCTTGCAGTGGTTGTAATTTACCACCCTGCAGAGTGGATAGGATGTCTGAAATCATCTATTCTTTCACCTGTGTGCCGTCGCCTGTCTAATGTGTGTGTCCATATTTATGTTGGCATGTATTGTGTGTGTTCCTTTCAGGGTGTCTGACAGTGTAGAGAAGAACCGCCGGCAGCTGCAGGGCATCACTGACCGCATCAAACTAGCTCAGGCTCGTGTCGACAAGATCAAAGGCAGCAAGAAGGCCACCAAGGTAACACAGAATCTTCATTTTTTGGATGGAGGCCTCTGATTCTGGGTAACTGTCAATGACATCCTTTCTGATAGATTTCATAGCTTTTTTCTGTGTTCACAGGTTTTCTCCAGTGCTAAATACCCAGCCCCAGATCGACTTCAAGATTACTCGTCTATTTTTACTGAGGCTTCAGACCCCTCCTCACAGGTTCGCCCTCGGCTCAGAATACAGAATAAACTCCGTCCTTTTGATGAGAAGGCCTTGCAGGTGAGGAAAATTTGCTCAAATGCTGACTGTAATAGGTTTCCTGACAGTTGTACAACAATAAGAAACGTGAATACTGAGCTTTGCTTTCACAAAGTGTTCTACAAGTATTGTCTTGGAGCCCAGAAAACACAGTGCTTCTGTTACTCAGCAAAGATTCGGAATGTGGATGCCAGCCTGGTGGTGTAATACAGCTAACCCTGCTAAACTGTCATTGAAAAAAAAAAAGTGTCATTTTATTTTCTATTTATTTGGCTTTTTTCTTAACGTAGGGAACTGTGATACAGTTCTTATGGTGGTTTTTGTAATTAGCTTGGGTTTGCAGGGGCAATGATGTTGAACATTATACACCTTTAAGGTCCATTTTTTAGCACTCTTTCTTAGAATAGTTTGTAGGAAGCACCACTGTATTTGCCTTTTAAGTACAAGTATTTGATTAAACATATTACACTCCTTTTCCATAGACCTAAAAATATAGTAACCAGCAACACATAATCATATTCCAAAAAGAACAGCTGCACGCCTATGCGGAGCTGGAGGGAGAAGGATGCAAGCTCACAAAGTGAAGTGATGCTAAAAAGTATATCTTCATGCCTGATGTCCCTCTTCAGTGTTGTGGATTATTCGTAAAATTTAATAACTTCAGAGGAGACCAGAGTCTCTCTAAGAAGCATTGCCTCAATCTGGAGTCAAAAAACTCAGCCAACAATATGTGTAAAAACATACTCATTTATAGCTCTAAATAAAGACAAAAGGAATCAGCTCACTCATTTGAGTGACAGTGCACACTGACAGTAACCAGCATGGTAAAAAAAAAAATTACAAAAAGAACTTAAAAAAAAAACTGTCAAGATAGCTGGAGGTGATTCTCCACGTCTGGTCGTAGCACTAATGCATTTTTCTTGCAGAAAAAGTACGGATTCAATTTGAACTGGAGTAACTTCAAGACCAGAATGAGCCATTAGAGTTCAGACATGAAGCAACAACTTGACACGACTGTTTTTAGCCCTACTCAACCAAATTTTCACAAAATTCACACTTCTGCCTTAAAAGTACAGTGTGCTACATCTAACGACAGGGCGGACGTGGTAAAAACAGAATATCTTCGCCATTCATCTGTTTAAGGGTGGGATCTACATGAGTTTTCGTTACTTGTTTGTAAACACAGCATTTAAACTGGGCTCCTCCTCTTTGGCTCAATGCCAGTGACATCGCACACCCACTGTCTCCAACAATGACTATCTCAACACATTCACTAGCCTATCAACCACCTGTAGCATCGCGTTTCTGTCTGGGAGAGACTCGAGCCGTGCACCTTAACTCGGCATGTTAGCATAAGCTAATCATGGTACCTATCTGACACATACCTGGTTAGCAGAAAGCCAACTCGCGTCGCTCTCCAAGCGAAAGTCAGTCAAGCTTCTCCTTCGTTTGGGAAAAAAAAAACTTAATCTTTTTGGCGTTTGGTTTCACTTTGGTTGAGTTTGTCTTCCTACATGTTATGTCCACTATTGTCGCTCGGCGATAGCTTTTCTCAGTAGCTGTCATCGACACGCACAGTCACATGCGCACTGGGCGCGCTGATTGGCTGAGGTAGCCACGTCTACTCTCCGCCCAGAAACGTCGCGAAACCACCAGAACATCAACATACAGGCAGAAGAGGGGGCGATTGAGCAGGGTTATTCCTGTTACAGTTGAGATTTTATTTTTTTTCGGAAGATCCTGCAGGCCTTATTCTTAAGCTATTGTGAAATTACATAGATATAAAAATATATGTTTTATTTACCAAGAATGAGCATTTCATATCCACATAAGCCGGAGCAAATCCTCCATTAACAAAGGCTTCTGTCTTGCATTGCCATGTGTTCCCAGCAGCTTTGACAAACTCATAACAGCCACATACAGTTGAAAAAAAATGTTTGTTTTTTTTAACTGTATATGGCTGTAATTTGTACTGAAAGGAGTTTTAAAAGCTAAAAAGTGACCAATGATAGATCAAACTTACAATGAATCACTGCAGGATCTTGTCCTGGAAGTCTATTAACCATTCCACATTGTAATGCTTGAGCAAAGGACTGTTTCAGTCTTGAATCTGACTGCCAGACACATTGAAGTTTCAACCTTTTTTGGTAGATCTTTTAGGTGGTAGCTCATGTTACAGGTTAAAAGACATGATAAAAGGCAGAGCAAAATCACCCAATTATAAATAAGTTTGTTATGTGTTTCACTGCAAAGATGATATTTGAGTAGGAGGAGGTCAAAAGAAGGTGAAAACTGTGGAGGAATGTAGAGAAAACAGTAAGCTAGTGTTTTTTTTTCTTTTTTAAGAACTGTTTTGTGCATTTATGTGTTTCCCTGGATCAAGTACCAGCCTCTTTAAGAGAAACATCATAGAATGTTGTTACCCCCTGAGCTAACTCGAGAAAAAACCTGCATCTTCTCTGCATCATGAGCTTGCAAGCGTCTTATTTGTGTGTGACTGTAAGAGGGAGTAGAAATGAAAACTGCTGTCAATTTTCTGCGATGCTAAAATGCATTATTCAGTAGCTCTCCGGAAGCAGCTCATGGACCACATAATTTGTTGTTGCAGTCTTGTGCTCAGTTGTATCTCTGCTCAGAAGCACTTTTGTGGTGTTTGTGATTTGATTCATTTAAGATTTAGTTGACATTTCACAGATCTCACTGTAAGTCTGCATGTCTCCCTTTCAGGAGAAGTTGATGTATTTCCCAGTATGTGTGAGCAATAAGAAGAAGTCGGAGGATGAGACAGAAGAAGGGCTGGGCAGTCTGCCACGCAACATCTCATCCGTCAGCTCGCTTTTGCTCTTTAATACTACAGAGAACCTGTGAGTCAATGATAACACACACACACAGACACAGCTGCTTACTGCAGACACTGATTAGATTTACATCTGTTCCTTACATCCTTGGATTTGTCTTTTTTATTAAAGATATAAGAAGTATGTGTTCCTTGATCCTCTGGCGGGTGCCGTGACAAAAACACACACTACACTAGAGACTGAAAAAGAAGAGAAGCCGTTTGACGCACCATTGTCCATAACAAAGCGAGAGCAACTGGAGAGACAGGTACCTCAGCAATCTCTTACAGCCACAGCTAATTGTTTATTTAAATTTGTTTTGCACTTAAATGGTGTTTTTTTCCTACTACTAATTCTTTTACCCTCTACGTTTCAACGTTTTTATTAGTACCATATACTTTATGCTTTCTTAAACCAGGCATGTTTGTCTAGCTTAGTCCATCCGAGGGGAATCATGAGTTATTTTGCAACAAGATGCACAGCCTTTCGAACATCAGGACCTGATTTCATCTTGAAAAGTTGAAAAAGGGTTTAATATTTTTTTGTAAAACCAACAGGCTTGGTTGGATATGCATAGAAAAAGCTGATAAAAATCTCCTTCAGAGATGTATACTTTTTAGACTGTCACATTGTGGTGTACTGAATATATTTTTGAACAACCTATTTTGCAAAGCTGAACAGGATTGCTCTGACAAAGTTTTATTTTATATCTTATAAAATGACAATAAAGCTTCTTTCTTCCTATTTATCTTTCTATCTTTCTATCTTTCTATCTATCTATCTATCTATCTATCTATCTATCTATCTATCTATCTATCTATCTATCTATCTATCTATCTATCTATCTATCTATCTACCTACTCGTACTTTGAGTACATTTCAGAGCCTGCACTTTTTTATCTATGTATTTTTATTTTCTTTCAAGAAGTTGAATCAGTATAGTACTCTCTTGCTGTTCTTTATCACAGAATTCTGCTGGAGTAAAGAAGGTGTGTAATTTTACCAAACTAAATGACTACTCTGGAACTTATTTTCTTAAAACAGACAGCAGAGTCTTACTTCTACGTACCAGACCTGGGTCAGGTCCCAGAGATAGATGTACCATCTTACCTGCCTGACCTACCAGGGATCGCAGACGACCTGTCCTACAGTGCAGACCTCGGGCCTGGTTTCGCCCCATCAGGACCAACACAAAACATCCCCGAGCTGCCCTCCTTTTCTGAGGAGAGCATTGCACCAGGTACCCACACTTCTCACTGTCTAATACTGTTTTAGGTCTGTCCTGTGTTTGAAGAACAATGATAATGATGATTTTACATCAATTTGATTCCAGGTCCTCAACTCCAACCTAATGTCCCACCTCCTCCTCCACCACCCCCTCCACCTCCTCCACCACCCGAGCCTGGCATTGCTCCTGCACCTCCAGCAGGAGCTCCACCTCCTCCGCCACCTCCTCCACCTCCACCTCCTCCCCCTGTTGACATCTCCACAGATGCTTCCCCAGCGCCAGGTTCAGGTTTGTTGCACTCATAATAAAAAAAATGAATTAATGAAGGGAAAGTGGTTAACCTCAAGGTACTCTTTTACTTTTTAACCACAGGTCTTGTGTCTGGGGCTCCCAGCGAGGTGGTCCAGCCGTCAGATGGCAGGGCCAGCCTCCTTGAGTCCATCCGCAACGCTGGAGGCATCGGCAAGGCAAAGTTACGCAATGTTACAGAGCGCAAGATGGAGAAGAAGAAACAGAAGGAGCAAGAACAAGGTGTCATGTTGTTTTAGATTGAAGATTCAATTTCTATTAGGGTCCCCAGAGGGCAAATTCGGTTGCAGCGGGATGCACAAAAAACACACAAGACATGAAATTACAGTATAAAAATAAATCTATATAACATACACACAGACAATATCACTGAGCTATCTGCCAGCACACGCCATTCATCATAAAAATAATGCTAAAATAGTACAAAAAAATATTAAAATGTAGGTTCAGGGCACACAGTGACCATCAAAGTGTACAAATTTATAGCAAGACACACAGTGTCCAGTAAGTACAGTGTCTTGAAGAGTGCCAAGGTGCCAGTAAGATCAACAATAACATTGCTAAGGTAGCAGACACAAACTAACATCAATACTTTTTCTATACTTTCTCTCAGCCTCATTCAATGCTTGAATGGAGACAGGAACAAATGAGTGTTTGTACCTGTTTTTAGTAGCTCGTGGGACACACAGACGCAGACCAGAGGGAAGAAGCCTGTACTCAGAGTGAAGTGGGTGAGCATAGTCAGATCGAATAGACAGAGCTTTCAAGAGCACCTGTCTGTTAAAGATGCGATCTAGGCTGTCCAGCTGGACACCTGGTACTTTAGATGCCACCTTTACAATTTTCCCGAGGGAATTCTTATCCTTGGTACAGAGGTTACCGTACCAACAGATAATAGAAAATGTGAGGAGAGACTCAATGTAAGCACAGTAAAACATTTTCATCAGGGTCTTATCAACCTGGAATTTTGCTAATATCCTCAAGCAATAAAGGCGTTGCTGACCCTTTTAACATAGCTTCTCAGTGTTCAGGTCAAATTTAAATTTTTTCATCAATTATCGTGCCTAGATATTTGTGGTAAGGTACAATTTCAACAGACTGACCATTAACAACACTATTCTGAGCAATATGAGGAGTAAGCCTGAAATCCACACAAATTTCTGTGGATCTGCGGATCTGCTCATGTTTGGACTACTACAGCTTTACCAACAATAAGAACAGCATGCACTCAGAGCACTACCAGTCAGCATGATGCGGTTTCAGTAGGATAACAATCATCTGACTTAACATAAAGCAGAAAATCTTTGGTTTTGTGTCTGGTCTGGACTCCATTTCTGCTAACAAAACTTTTTCTTTCCTGCCACTACATGTACCATAGAAAGGCCCAAGGCCCACCACTCATGTTACTAATGAAAAAAATAATGAAGCTTGATTTAGTAACTGCTCTTTATGGTCTCTTAGCAGTGGGAGCAGCATCCAGTGGTGGAGACTTCATGTCTGATCTCTTCAATAAACTTGCAATGCGAAGAAAAGGTAAGGATTCCTTTTAGGCCTAAAACTGTTAATCTAACTAGTGGTTAAAGATGCATACATACATACAGTAAATATGTTTTCCTTTTTTTTCTTTAGGTATATCTGGGAAGGGGCCCGCAGGTGGGGAAACGGCTGACAATCCCAGCAGTACAGGCGGAGCATTTGCCAGAATGTCGGATGTCATCCCACCACTTCCTGCTCCACAGTCAGCAGCAGATGATGATGACTGGGAGGCATAATATGATGGACAATTGAAGCTTTGATAACTTTTACAAAAGATCTTTCTATTTCTCTCATCTCTTCTTGACAACTAATCATGAAAACGGTCCTACTAATAGAAATCTTAACATGGGAAATCATCAATCCAGTTGAAGTGAAACACAAGTGATTTATTGATATTCAGTGTAAAACACATTTTCATAACATAACATAATAGAAGTCTAACTGAAATCATCACACCAACATTTCTCTATTAAAGTAATTTTTGCATTACATAACAGCTTATACTGAGTGCTTTAAATATTTAATTTCACCTTCAAGGGTAAATCAGTTACATCCAAGCCCAAGCCTGTGTGCCTGATATATGTGCAGTCAATGCTCCGGTTTTTCATTTCTACAGTCTGATTTAGAAATACTCAAAGCTAACCTTTCTGGCTAGAGCTAAATGTAGAACACATCACATAACGCCGTCAGTCTAATAAATGCACATTTGTTTTGCATCTGTAGCCTCAGATACTTTCAAATTTATTCATTATTCTCAAGCCCGTACTGACTTTTCTTAACCAGAGGTGCAAGCTGGTTTTAGTAGAACATAAGTGACTGACTGTGTGTGAAAGCTATAATGTAAATAAGAACAAGAATGATGTAACAGAAAGAAAAAACTGCCTCCCTGGTTGATATTAAAGCTCCATCCAGGAGCAGTCAGACCTTTGCTGGCCTCAATGTGTTCAAACCATGCACGTAAAGCAGCTTTAGAGGGCTATAACAGAGGCCCTGTAATTAAGTATTTCATTTTTTTTATCAGAAAACACTTCTGAGGTTTCCCAAACGTTCCTCCTCATCAACTTGGTTCAGTTGAAACTACACCTGCTTCTGCTTCTTCTCCAGGAAGAACTACAACAGAAAAAAAACCTTATGTTAACAGCATGTTGTCATGATACCCTGAATTTGATTAAAGTGCATTTCTCACCTTTCTTAGAGCAGCAAACGCAGAGCCAAATGTGGCGTGTGTGCTGGTGCGCTCTTTGATCCACGTGGGCAGTTTAGCGAGGGTGGCTGGTCGAGAATATCTTCTGTCACACAGCACCACAGAGGAATAATCGCCAAGATGGCGGATGGCTCTTCCTTTGGGCAGATGTTGAATATATATGTGAATGCAAAAAATCTCTATTGGCATGAAATTTCGAGCCATATTTCTAAATCATAACATGTTATTATAACAATACCTATAGACTGATTGACAGCCTTCATGCAGAGGTTTTCTATCAGTGCTTGCCCAGGGCTCCTTCCTCCACTGTGAGGCTAAAAAAAAGAAGTATACAGTGGGCTGCATCTCATTACATTTGTACAATGAGCTCATTTAACTTTTTTATTTTTTACACTGCTGTGATTTTTTTTCTCCAGGAAAGAGCTTTACCAGGTGTTTGTCTAGATAGGACATCTTCTCCTGTAGCTCTGGAGATTTGATGTTGGGATATGGCATTCCCACCATCACCACACACCTGTCAGGGACACAATCAGAGGAGAAAAAACATTTTGCACTAACAGTAACTTACTCTAGCACAGTATGAAGCTTTTGTAAGGCTGTGGTTGTGATGTGTATACAAACCTGCCCAGATCATCAGAAAAATTGATCCCTTCGCTCATCTTTCCTCCGACCACAGAGAACAGCAAAGCTCCTGTGAGCCCACTGCTGTCTGCTGCACATCTCTATTAAAAGGAAAAGAGACACAAGGAATAAGAGAGAGGCAGTCACTCAAAGCACTAAGCTGAGGGCAGATGTTTTAGCACTGACAGTTATACCTGGATACAACGAGAGAACTCGCTTAGCACCTGCTCAACCTGGTTGGCTTTCTTTGGCTCCTGGAAGATCTGAAAAAGTAATCATGGTCATTTAAAAGCCCACCTTATAATACCCAAAGTTTAATTTCAAGGCTTAGTGTGGAAGAAACATTCTCAGGTCAGCTAATTCAAGAAGGAAATTATGCACCTTCTTCTTATTGGCCAGACGAGTCAGTGCGCCACTGGCTTCCCAGTGGGAAATGATTCGTCTTGCATACTCGTAGGAAGGGAAGAAACACACAACTCCGCCTGGGACCACATTGCAAATGTTGGAGAGAATGCGCCCCGTCTCATCCATCTGTGAGCAAACAGGCACAAATTGCAGTAGATGTGAGCAATGTGTCTGTGCTCAAAGAAATCCCACTAAGAGGGTTATGTAATAGCATATGCGTGTCTGTGTTAGTTACCATGCGTGGAGAGTCTCTGTTTTGGAAAGTAAAATCCAGCTCCTGACCAGACGGACCACTGCACAAGACGAGGGGAAGAATATTCTCAGGAGGAATAACATGACCTGCAGATAAATTCACACATCAAAAAGCAGGTTGGTTAAATATAAAACATATAAACACAAAATTAATAAGACTTCTTTGGGTTCAAAATACAAAAATAACAAACTTGACAGAGACTAAAATTCACACAGATCTTTTGTAACTGATAAAAGATTAGGAGTGCATGTCTCACTTATTATCTACTCTGGATCCCTCCTGATCTCATCATTCACCTCCATTATTTAAACCAGGTGTGAGTTCATGAGGTGATTCTTAAAAGAAGTTTATCTGAGTGAATAATGGAAAGTGCGTAACTCTCAGAGTTTTAAGAGCGTTATATTATTTATCAAACAGAAAGTTTAACACACACAAGGCGAAGAATAACTCCAGCTCCACAAAGGACTGCTGGGTCATAAAATGGGCCACTCACCACAGGAAAACTCAGTGATGCGCTCCTCTCCTACCCCAGCAGAAAAAAGCAGCTCTTGTTTGAAGTCGGAAACCTATAAACAACATCTGTTAGAGTAAAGAAACCTTCATATCAAAGTTTTATTTAATTTCTTTTAATTTTGAATTAACTGACTGGCTGCATGGTTCCTCCTGCAATGATAACTGCTCTGCACTCTTTAAGGAGCTGGGCGAAGTGGACTGCTGGATTCAGCAGCAAGAACTTGACACTGCTGTCTGACAAATGGCCTGAATGTAGAAAAAAAATGCAGTGATTTTTTTTAATCCACATATATTTTTTTATCTCTAATCTTTAAATTTTTGTTGTTGTTTCTTTTAAGAATGGTACCTTGTCTATGCACCACCACTCTGCCGTCTGTGTTGCTGTTAGTGAGAGCCATGAAGAAGCCCTCCACCTGCATCATGGGAGACACAGACAGCACTTTCTCGGCCTCTGCTGACACCTGCTGGGCTGTTGAAAGAACTGCGCAAAGTGAAAGATACAAAAAAGATGACACAAAAATGATCGACAACCAAAAGAGTGCTATAGTGGTCGGTCTGTTAACTGTTCATTGATTGGTTTCATAAAAATATGTGGGATTACTGTGGGATTAAAACTGTGTGCTTCAGTGTTTAGAAAGTGCAAAGTGAAATTGTTTACTCGGGGGGTGAATTTCAGCATGCCACACATACGATTGTGTGATTTAGTCTGTGGTAAACAATGATCCATTTTAACAAATGGTTGACATAAATATCCACTCTGACCTTGTGACGCACTTTGGTTGCTCTGTAAAGTTTGAAGGAAACGATTCAATCCCTCTGTGCGCCTGTTCTCTTTGTTGGAGATGCTCTGAGTGTGCAGAGTCACACCTGATCCTGCGTACTTCTCCACAAAGCTACTCAGCTGCAGAGAGACAATATATGCAGTTTTTTCATCATACATCTTACTTTGATCTAGAGAGAGACATAAATGAATAAATCTATACAGTATATGAAACTCTTACTTTTCTGCTGACCATGCTCTTCTCAAAGTATCTCTGCAACTAAAGAAAGAGCAAGGTTGAAGGGATTGGAGTTTTCAACTTAAAAAAAAAGACAAGTGCTGAACCTGAGCTGCTACCTTAAATAGGTTGATGTTGTCAATCTGAGCCTTGAAGAGGAAGTTGTTAATGGTGAGCATTTCGGTTCCTGAAAGAAAGAAAAAAAAAGGAAAAAGGCTAGTTGGCAACAACATCAACAACATTGATTTGTATTTAAGGAGTACACATTAATTACTGACCGGTTGTTGTAGCCTGGCTTTGTGGATTTTGACCAACCTTTCCTGAAAAGGATAACATTTTCTTCATTATCAATGAGGGACTGTGGGTAATATGAAAAGAATATGCTAACAGAGAACTTGGGTTTATA
Organism: Halichoeres trimaculatus; assembly: GCF_033239565.1. Lineage (NCBI taxonomy): Eukaryota > Metazoa > Chordata > Actinopteri > Labriformes > Labridae > Halichoeres > Halichoeres trimaculatus. Next base: position 20,159,159 of record NW_027437187.1, on the reverse strand, counting down.
GACATATTTGTAGTCTGAGGTATTTCCCTTACTTTAGTGTCAGAGTAACAGAAAGCCATTAAATGCTGCATTTTTATATTAAATTTTTGAAAACTTTGGAAAACAGATTTGGGGGCAGTCTTCTCCTACCCTTTCTGCACATTGGCAACAATCTGAATCCTCACACACTTACCTCCCAGCACCCGGACGAGTCCTTCGATCACAAACAGAATCTGTTTAATGTACATCAGGTTCTTTGCCTTCAGTCTGCTCCTGAAAAGGTTAACATCAAGAGTCATACAAAAAAGAGTAGAAGCAAACCAAAAATGGTTATCAGTGAGACTATATTGAGAATATGTGGGGAGGCACTTACTTATAGCGGTCTGCATACTGTGTAAGCTGAGAGTGAGCACGGCAAAGCTGTAAAGGAGTTTAATGTAAGCGCTTGACAGACTGCAAAATTCAAATGAACCAACAATTTCATTTCTTCTTAAAATAATTCTTCTTTTTTCACACATTGAATTAAAACGTACATTTTACAGAAGATAAGTTTACCTGTGCTCCAGTGAGCTCTGCACTGTGTATACAAGACAGGGTGTCGCTGAGGTTGTGAGCTTCATCTATTATCACCACCTGTTCAACATAAATTCAGAATATTTCTACTTTCCGTAATAAAAAAAAATCTGTTCTACTTTATATTGTGAGATATACACCAGTTTCACTAAACCTATGATCATACTAACTGTTTTTTTGGCTGAGTTATTTTGGTGTGTCTGAGCATCAAATAAAAAGTAATGTAAAAATATCTCCTATGTTCCCGACATTAATTTTTTTTTCACATCACAAAATCTGATAAAAACAAACAAGTTGATACCTGTCCTTTCAGCTGGACACCTGCTGCCTTTCTTGTTGCTTCATGGAGCACCATCTGATAGGGCAACACCACCAACTATGCAGACACAAGACACAAAAATTGCCCAAAATAAATAGATAATAATAAAAAAAATATTTCCATCCAAAAAAACAGTCAATCAAACAGCAGACTCTTGATATCTTGTAGGAGATGCTGGCTGAGGTGCAGTGTTACCTGTGCAGGAGGAATAGCTAGGCGTGTGGAGTAATAGGGACATGAGCGTGTCTCTTTGCCCAGCTTCAGCAGCTGCTCGATGTCATGGACTGAACCCAAGATGTCATCCCTCATCTGCTGCATTACTGAAGCTTTGTAATAGGGACACACACTCTTTGCTGCACTGCGCTTACGTTTCACTCCTTCTTCATGATGCTGCTTCTCTAAAAAAAAAATTTGAAGGATAAACTGGTGTTATTTGTTTTTTTTTCTGATTCAGAATTCTTTGATATCTAAGCTTTCAACTGCTTGTCTTCACAAATACACTCATGCTTTTTAATCATTATGTTTTAATTTCAAAACTTCCTGGTTTTAGATCATCTATGACTAGGGTGGAGTTGGATGTGACAGGTTGCTTACCATGTTTGTTTTTCTGCATCTCCATGCAACGGTCATTAATGCGTTGCACACTGCCCAAGCGGCGCACCTCCTCATTGATACACAGATTCTGTGAAGGACACAATCATGTTTACCTTAAATGAATTTAGGCAAAAGTTATAGTTAATAAAAACAGGACTATTAGATACTTAAAGCCCTTCATGTGATGTTTCATGTCATTAAACCCCAGGCTTTGATTTGTTGCTGCTGTACTTCTTTTATAGATAATGTTTTTAAGATACTGTTTATTTCAAATGGATGAGATTTAATTAAGTATATACCAAATTGATATGTATATACATTGTTTCATTGGCAGCTTTTGTACATGACTTAGAGAAGGAGTGTACAGACCTGCCGTGAGCCCATTGCAACCAGACTAATATCCTTGCTGAAGGGGCTTTTCTGAACCTCATGGACAAACTGGGCCAGCTGGGAGTGAGTGCGGCTGCAGTAGTAGATCTGATGACACACATATGTAGATTGTTTGTCTTCATGCTTATGTGGAGCAAATGTGTTTAATCATTTCAAGACACAGTTGTGGGATATTAAAATCATATTAGAACTTCTCTTTGACACACCTTTGTCACATGATCTTCGACAAGCTCATCATCCGTGTCATCATCAGCACCATTACATCTAAACAAGAAAGCAAAGAAAGAACACCTGCTGCCTTTTTCTGCTTTCATTTCTTATTAATGTGATGTATATTGATTTGATATGATCAGTCACTTGTCATTGCCCTTCCTCCTCACCTGCTCCTAGTTTTAGATTCATCATCACTCTCATATTCTGCAACGATTAGTTCCTCGTCCTCTTGATTTCCCTCCGTCTCTGTTGGCTCTTCTTTGCTTTGCTTGAGCAATTTAAAAGCCTCGTCATCCTCACAGCTCTGTAGACAAAAAAAGCAAACAAATCAATACATCAAAATGCTGCCTACATGGTTTGGTGTCTTTGTGAAGTTTAATGACCACTCAGACTACCTACCTTTCTTTTCATTGCATACTTCAGCTGGACATTATTTCTGATCAACTCTAACCGTTCCTCTCTCTTTTTTCTTTTTATTTCTTCATCCTGATAAAGACAGGAACAATGTCAGAAAAAATTAAGCAAGTGAAAAGACAAAACCAGGGTAACACGAGAAATTGATTGTATTCTCACCTTTAGCTTGGACACCAAGTCTCGTTCTGCCTTTTTTTGAACAAAATCAGTGATCCAGTCAGGCTCTGCTGACTGGCTGGTTGCAGAGGACACAGTTGTAGTAAGAGCAGCTTCTCCTTCCTGGAGAAGAGCCGCTGCCTCCATTTTCCTTCTCTCCTCATAGTCTGTGAGCCAGCTTAGGGCTCCACATATTAAACTCAAAGACTTGCCCTACAATTAAGAACACACATGTTGAAAATGAAATTACATATAATCAACACATTAAAATGTTTTTAGCTGAAATCTCACGAGCACATACCGTCCCAGTAGGACTTTCAAAGATGCCAACTTTCCCCTGCTCCAGTGCACTGTATAAGGCTTGCATAAACTGCAGCTGGATGTTATAGGGCTGGTAGGGGAATGGAAAATCAACCCTCCCATCCTCCATGCTTGAGAACTCCCTGGTAGACAACATAAAAGTGAGCTTGATAAGAAATTTCGGGTCAGACCTGGTCAGAAGCACGTGTTTTGACTGGCTTGCATTATCTAAAAGCCAATACAGTCGATAGTAATATTATGTCTAACATTATGCGCAGGCGTCTTAATCTGTTCTGCTGTTGAAATTTGCTTTGGAGTACAACAATCAGTTCTGCTATGACCTTAATAAATTCGATTTAATTTGTGTCACTACACTTAACAACTTCAATTTATTTCAATTTAGTAAATCAAGATTGAGCCAATGAGTCGTCCAGTTATTCCGCTTATAACACGAAGTAGGCATCTCATTTGAGTTGTCTTGCAAGTAAAGACTTAAGCGTTACTTCGAATGCTTGCTAAATTACCACCATCAAGGTCTATCTACAAGAAAATGTCATGTCTACATAATCTCCTGTTCATAATTCAAACAGATTGTTTCATCGTACATACCCTTGAGACATCTCAAAAAAACGATCTTCAATTTGTTTTCATTTTCCGGATATTCGTCAACCGCGCCAACAGACTGGAGTGGTACGTAATCCGACCAATGAGGAGCGAGATGAAACAAAGTGTGTACGTTTTGTTTTATAGTACTGCCCGCGTGGACGGGATCGTACCTATTTATGGACTACATTTATCTTCCAACATAATATTATGAGGTTATGATATAACTAATGAATTTCACACTCTATTTATTATCTCTTTATGGTAAAGTTGGCTTAGGAATACAACTCCTCTGCGTCTGCACCGCCATTTCTGAAGGTGCTCTTGTACAAAACTAACGCTCTAGATGGTTGATCACTCACATGGCCCCTCCTGTAATGTCTGGAAAGTTCTATGCCCTTATATCTCTTGTCAGATGTACGTCTGCAGGACAACGTGGACCTCAAATCAGCATACAAGGAAGAACCACTACTGCTTGAACACAAGTGTGAGTGGTGCACTGGCGTAAAAAGGTTTCGGTGTTGCGAGCTTACAGTTGTAGCGTGCCTACAATTAGCAAACGACGTGCTCACAAGTAAGTGAAGCTAGCAGCAAGCTAAAAGCAGCGTCAGTTAGCTCGCCAGCGGTGACGTTAGACAGGTTGTTGCACCCAGCGTGCGTTGAGAAGGAGTTAGCTCGCTTTAGCTGCCACTACTACTAGCCAGTGAAGTGCTGTGCAGGTCAGAGTAAGAGGGATGACAATGACTGCAGAGGAGCAGACAAGTGAAGGACAACACACCATCACAATGGAGGGAGAGGACATCACACCAAAGAAAGACGGGGGTGTTTTAAAGGTAAATGATTATGTTATGGCACTGTATATATTCATATATATGCGCTACAGCTGGCTGAGTAATTAGCTGTCTGCTTGTTGTTTACACGTTCGTTAAGGCTAACATTAGCTGTTGTTAGCTATTGGGTGTACAGTCAAGAAAGCAGCTAATGCAGGCTAACTGTAATTTTAATAACACCGCAAACCTATTGCTTGTGCTTTCCTTCTTTACTTATTTTTACCAGGATTGTGTTAATAAATATAAGTAGGTCATTCAATGGTACGGGGTTGCTAGAAGGTTCTGGAGTCATGTACAAAGATAAAGAGCATTAGCTATTAATACTAAAACTGATACTAATTTGATATTGTAGCACAGGAATCTGATTTAGTTATATCTTAACTTATATTGACTTATATCTATTCATTAAAATAAACAAGTTGGGGGAGACGTGCAAGACACAGACGTGATGCCGATTTGACATTTCCGTTGCAGGTGGACTTTTATTAAATATCAACAATGTTTTCGTTGAATAACAAACATGTTTTTTTTTCCTGTTCTCCAGCTGGTGAAAAGGGAAGGCACAGGCACAGAGCTGCCCATGACAGGAGACAAAGTGTTTGTACATTATGTGGGCACACTGCTGGATGGTACTCATTTTGACTCCAGCAGAGACAGAGGAGACAAGTTTTCCTTTGAGCTGGGAAAAGGTTGGTATCACATCTAGCGGAGAAATAAGTACTCCTTTATCATGCCCTCAGAGCTTCCAGAGTTTTTTATAAGTCATTTTTTTCTGTTTAGGTCAAGTCATAAAAGCGTGGGACATTGGTGTAGCCACCATGAAAATTGGGGAAGTGTGCCAGCTCATATGCAAGCCAGAGTATGCTTATGGATCTGCTGGGAGCCCACCCAAGATACCTCCTAGTGCTACTCTTGTATTTGAGGTAACTACCAGTGATTTGACATTATAAATGATGTATCTGAGCTTGCTGTGTCCGTCATTTCTTTTTTCTTTTTGTTTATTTTTATGTCTGCACAATTGTAGATTGAATTATTTGAGTTTTGGGGTGAGGACATAACTGAAAATGAGGATGGAGGAATCATCCGCCGCATCATCACCAAAGGAGAGGGATATTCCAAGCCCAATGAAGGTGCAGCTGTCGAAGGTAACTCATCCAGATAAAAAATGGCCTTCTGCAAATTATTAATGACTTTATGATGCAAGAGGCTGCAGCCATTTGACATTAGAAAAATGATAGCAACAGCAATCTAAAGTGGATCATTAACATGAGTTGTTATAATGCTTTGTGTGTGAAATTACATCTATCTTTTAGTTACTGTGGAGGGTTCCTGTGAGGACCGTGTGTTTGATGAGAGGGAATTGAAGTTCGAGATTGGAGATGGAGAGGGTCTCGGTTTTCCTGTTGGAGTGGAGAAAGCGATCATGGCTATGGAGCAGGGAGAGGAGGCACTATTCATTATGAAGCCCAAGTATGAGACAAACTCACTTTTTAGCTGTTATAGAAGAAAGTTTATCTGATTGTTGATATTAGCTTGTACAGGTTAATGGGCAAGATGGAGAAGGAAAAACGAAATTAGTGTTAAACTCATAAGAAGATGGAAAATTGTCTAACACAGTTGACTTTGAGATCTCTGAGCTGCTTTTGATAAAGCTGTGGAAAATTTTACAATGTAACCTAGGTTGAAGATACACTGCAACAGGTACTAAGATTTATAATCTGAAGATAAGGTTACTAATTATGAATTCCCGTGATTTCTAGGTATGGCTATGGGAGTGCAGGAAATGCAAAGTACAATGTCCCTGGTGGAGCAACACTGCAGTACAAAATCAAGCTGACAGCCTTTGAAAAGGTAAACAGATCTAGTACTGCAAACTTTTACTGGGTGGCCATGGGCCGATTGTGTGTCTGCAATGAACAGCGACATTTCCCTGGAAGTGATTCATGTCTTTTTTTCTCCCTTTAGGCTAAGGAGTCATGGGAGATGAACACAGTAGAGAAGCTGGAACAGAGCGGCATTGTCAAAGAGAAGGGAACACAATATTTCAAAGTATGCACAGGCTGTCTTATTTTTCAAGCGCTTAACCTACAAAGAGAATTTCCAAGTTGAAATACTCACATGCGCTCATTGCATTTGCTGCAGGAGGGAAAATACAAGCAGGCGTCAGTGCAGTACAAAAGGATTGTGTCATGGCTGGAACATGAGTCTGGTTTGTCAGAGGAGGATGAGAAGAAAGCCAAAGCTCTGCGACTGGCTGCACATCTGAACCTGGCTATGTGCTTCCTCAAACTACAAGAGCCAAATCAAGCCCTGGAAAACTGTGATAAGGTGACGATTAAGCTATCGCTGATCTTTAGAATAACCTGAAATCAATCTGTTTTCAGCAAGTTGGAGACTTGAAGGCATTGACAGCAAAAATGCTCAAATTCCTTTAGTTGTACACATTTTGCGTTTTGCATATTTGGCAAGCCGGTTAAACTCCTTCTCACAATGTTTGGGTAAAAGGCAGACAACATTTCATTATACTCTGTTTATAATTACAGGCCCTGGAACTGGATGCATCCAGTGAGAAGGCTTTGTTCCGAAGGGGTGAGGCGCTATTCAATATGAATGAGTTTGACAAGGCCAGAGATGACTTTCAACAAGTTATTCAGCTGTATCCTGCCAACAAGGCAGCCAAGACACAGGTATGATACCACATGCTTAAAATGAAACTTTCAACACATTTTAGCTCTGAGCCTTCATATTGTTGTCATCAGGAGAGCTGTGTTTGTAAAAACTCCAGATAGAAAAATGAATGTTTCCCTTTCTTCGTGAGCTCATGATATATTAATTGTGCGTTCATAAATGATAAATAGGAACATCTTGTTCTCTTAGATCTATTATTTTGTATGGTGTGACATTTTGGGTTATTTGTTGCTATTGTATTCAGTTGCTGCTGGGGGAAACACAATAAGTCCAAAAATACAGGTCGATGAAACAAAGTGTGTGGATGAATTAAAATAATCTTTCCATTTGCATCCTATGTTCATATACTGAAAATGTGGTCTTAGTTTGATGGAAATAAGACATCTATTAAATATCTACGTGTTTTCTGACGTTTCCCTTTTGCTGTCACACCAGGTGGTTCTTTGTCAAAAACGTATTAAGGAGCAGCATGAGAAGGACAAACGCATCTACGCAAACATGTTCCAAAAGTTTGCTGAGAGAGATTCAAAGGTGAAGGGTTGTTTCTGCAACAGCCACAAGAGGGTGGAACAAGCATGATTTTAAATTGTTAAAGTCACTGATAAACTGAAAAGTGAAAAAAATAACTGTTTCTTTAAACTAATGTCTCATAAACAGAGAGAAGCAGAGAGGACAAAGTCTACAGATAAGGAGAACGGTGATGAAGAGATGGAGATTGAGAATGGAGAAAAAGAAGCTGGGAGTGAAACAAAGGTTTAGATGAAGATCTGTTGTTGGTTCGTCTACTTAAGACTTTTGTAACTTCAGCCATTTGAGTTGAAAGTGTGTGTATGCCTATGTCAAACGTATGAGTGTGTGTATGAGCATGTTAAAGAGCACTGACTTTGGGCGCGTCTCCTCTCGCTTCCCTTGTGTCCGATCTTTTCGCTGTGGCTGCTAGCCAGGTGGGTGGGACTATGCTAGCTGAAGGCACAATGAGTTTGGGTTTCGACAAACACAATGCGTCCCACCACCATCAACCCTTTCAACACACAGCTTTGAATTTTGCATGTGTTTTTACAGCCTTTTGGGAAGAAAACCAATGCATCGAAGTGTGTAGTGCATAATTCCAGACTCTCACCCATCAAGGGCTAGACCAGTTACCTTGCACTACCCTCTGTTCTATACCCTTCCTCACAATTTTATGCTCTCCATCCAACCCTCCTCTCATGGGCCTACTGATCAATTTCTGGAGTTGTGGTGGCTGTTTGCATAGACGTGATGTGTCTGAATGTTAGAGTACCTGTGTCCCAAAGTACCTATGTAGCAGCACTGTGGATAGGTTGAGTAATCAGACATAAGCCCTGAATAGCTAGGCAGACTTAAAGCTTCTCTGTCCGTCTAAAGATGCAGCTCCCTTATAGCCCCCAAAGTACAGGACTGTTTGTCTTTATTTTGGAAATGTTTGACTTTGTAATTTTTTTCCAGTGTTGTGCTTGTGATTTATGTATTGTTATCAAGAAAATGGATTCAAGAAATTGCATAACTGGAATATGTTTTAAAGCAGCTGTAAAGGACATGAATTGGTTTCTTAGAAACGCACAAGTAGTAAACAGTTCAATTTTAGTCTTAATTTACTGTTGAAAGTATGTAAGAAAATGTGCAGAAATGGTTCATCAGATTCAAGCTCTTAAAGACGGTACACCATAGGAAGATGGGAACCCAGTTTATTGGAGTCACAGCACCTGTGGGAGTGGGGGGTGGGGGGCAGAAACTAAATAAGGGGGCATATTTACAACAGAGCTGTGTTGAGTTTCTTTTTTTCTGTTGAAAGGGTCACTGCTTGTCCTGCCCTGACAGGAGGGTATAATAAATAATAGATTCAACTTGACTGTGTGATGCTCCTGACTAATGTGTTCCATTCACTTTCCAATCACCAGGCAGCACTTTTTTCTTCTTCTGTGTAAAATAAATGTATGAAGAACCAAAAAAGCACCAACAAAAGAAAATAAAAGGGAAACAGTGGACTGTTGGCTTTTCATTGAAGCCATCTGATAATCCTCCTGTGAAAAGAACAGCAGAGGATGAGTTACTTTTTTTCACTTAGGTTAACTTTGACACCTTATTGTATGAATATATATCAGCACCCATGTGCAAGACTATGAAGACCTTTTTCACAGGTTTGGATAAATTTTACCTTTAATGTATTAGATTTTAAGCTTAACTTGGCCAAAGTAAACAACTGCATTAAGCCAACTTTGAGGAATTCTCTTCTCCTTCTTCTCATTTTTTTCCAATTATGTTAGATCTGTTTTATAGCAGCAGTACTGAAAAGGTCAGTATTCTCTCTCCAAGGACAAACGGGATCTGATCTGATCCTCCAGCTCTCCCACAAGGACATCAGTGTCAGTTTACGGGAGTGGCATCGTTCCAGGGACTGTTCGTCTTAAAAGGTGATCACAATATAAAGGAAAAAAATCCATTTATTTATTCCATACAGTTGACTCATGTTTGACTTGCTACAGTGCTTTCTTCTGGCGGATGTTGACTTTGTTGTGTATAACAGACTTAATAACCCATTAAGTTCTGTGTAAAGAGGGAAAGTTCATAACTGATCTTATCTGTTAAGTCCTTTTATTCAACAGAGGTTTTATAAGGTTTTAGTTAAGTGCTTGCGGACTTCAGTCCATCAGGCTTGCACAACAGCTGCACTTCAAATACAGCATTGTCATATTCATGTAGTGCTACCTAAAGTGGGCCAATTATTCAGTGAATTTACTTTTCATTGTACATCACAAATATTGACTATAATGACAGCTTCAACTGCCACAAAACCATCCATCCATTTTCTATCGGTTATCTTGTTCAGGGTCACAGGTGGCTGGGGCCCAGCTGTCTTTGGGTCAGAGGTGAGGTAATCTCTGGACTGGTCACCACTTAATCACAGGGCCAACACAGAGACAGACAACCTTTCACACACACTAACATATGGGCAATTTAGAATCACAAATTAACCTGATGAGCATGTTTTTGGACTGTGGGGGAAGCCAGAATACCCTGAGAGAACCCACACACAAGGAGTACATGCAAACTCCAAGGCCCACCTTGCCAGAACTGGGATTCAAATCAGGGACCTCCTGGACCCTCTAACAGAATTTGGAATGCCGGCAGAATACTTTGTACCATCAGTTTAATTAATGATGCTCACAGTCATAAGACTCATGCCCCAAGCAAAGAAATTTCACAAGTAGACTGAAGAGAGGGGCATTAGTGCAGGTTTGGTCCCAAAACATATCCAGATTGTACGGTTCAACTGCACAGTGGTTTATGCAACTGTGACAGAAAGAACGTGTGCACAAACAAATAACCACCAAAAAATTTAGAATACTGTGTTAAAAATGCACTTTTTTTTACTTTGAAAAGTTACAAAACAAAGTGGTAATATATCTGATGATGTTTCCAGAAACTGAATCCACTTCTGTCAGGAAATAAATGTAAAAAATGTAAATGTAAAAAATTATATTGAGCTATCTTTGATTTTTTTAAAATACTTTATTGTGAAAATATTGGCTATATAGCCACTTATAAGAGTAGGGTTACACCAACCTTTCCACTGGTCATGCATTTGTAATTTACAGCCTTTTCAATGCAGTGTGGCCAACTAAAATGAGCTATGGCAAGAGTTTGTCAAAAAAAAAAATTTTTATATCTTTGTCTTTTGTTCCTCTATTTGTTACTTTACAGCGTCATACAAGTTTTATTTGAAAGTTAAAAGGCCTAAATACTTGATCCTCTGAGGGCAAGTAACAGTAGAACTGGCACTTACCTGGGCCACCTTGTGGATTTGGCCCTGTTTCACCCCAGCTACAATCATACACAATCTTTTACACATTTTTAAATGATTATGAAGTGGTAAAGCACGTTTTTTTGTCTTTAAAAAGCAATAAAAAAGAAAGGCATGTCTGATTTTCAAGTTAGTTTGGAAGATCAGTGGGGAAAGGGCCAACATTCGGCAGAAACATGCTCAGTCTTACACATGTACACAAAATACGTAAAATAATTGGCTGTGGGACCAATGACAAAAGGGAGAAACTAAAAATCTCACTGTACAGGTAAATCACAAAAAGCTGCCCACACCCGCGTCTCTATATCGTGGGAGTATCGTCAAACTCAATTCGAGGAAAGAGACTTCCCGGTGAAAAGTTTCAAAATAAGCTACCTTTGTATGTTTTTTTTCTACCGGGGTGTATCTGAAGTGGAAAATACCCTGATAGTAGTGTTGGTTAAGAAAGAATAACATGTATAAGTTAACTAGATAACTTTATTCAGGGCTGTACCGACTCTCCTTTTTGTTTAAGTGACATGTGTGCTTTTACTTTGAAGGTACAGGTTAATAACGTGCTTCTGGTGTCATTTGTCACTCCTCTCGAAGTTGTGTGTGGTAAATCTGGTGTGATATTTCGCGAATCACTTGGCAGTTCGCACGGCGTCGTACGCGGAGCTTCTGTGGTCTGGAGAACTCAACTGTAACTCCGTAGAAAGGAGAAGCAGGACGTTTTGATTCTTTTCTAGATGTTTCACATAGCTCAGTGTGGACTACCGGCGACCCCGGGTGAGGTTCCGAGTTTTCGCGGGATGAGAGCCACCAGGGGCTGTGCGCACTGGGGATAGCCAGGGCGCCTGTAGTGCGCACCCATTGGGAGCAGCAGCCGGGCGGGCTTGGAGCGGGGTCGGTCGCTCCGGACATCAAAGCAGGTGAACTGGCCGATGAGTTTCACCAGATGATCAGGATGATCGCACCCTTTTTCCCTCTGAAGAAGCTGCGGCGAAACGGCAGACATCTGCTGTTCGGGTTGATTCTGCTGATCGGTGTTTTTGCCGTGTACCATGAGATAGTGGCTGCAAAAGCATGGAGCAGTGACACCGGTAAGTTTGTGGTCCCCTGTCCGGACATTTCGACCATAGGTCCTTCTGAACTTTTCAAAACTTTTGTGAAAATTCGTTAGAAAATAACGCTGGGGTATCACATCTCGATACACCTGTAGCTGACAGATCAGCTTATGGAAAGTGAGCATGTAAAAAGGAAAGGAAAGCGAGTTGAGATCTTTGGCTAGAGTAAGATTTAAAAGAAAAAAAGCAACAGCTAAAAAAATGAAAGACTGTTAGAACTTGCGAGTCAACTTTTGCACGAATTTTCTTTTCTTCTTGCTCATGTGCTTCTTTAAAACTTAGGCCTGTATTGTACTTTGGTATTTGATAATTCCACGCATGATGTTCCCAATTGATATAGATTGTTTTGAAGAACAACCTTTAAAAGTAGAAAGCAGTGTTTAAGCATTCACTTAAGTACAGCTCCATTAAACATATTAACCACAGAGTTTAATATTTACCTCTCTTGTAGATTCAGCAACATCTTACAATGGTGCATGGTGAAGCCACAGACAGCTTTCCACAGTGTTGTGTGTTGTACCTCAGCGTTTGAAATGACACAAGAGTACTTTGTTTTGACTTTCTATCAAAGTTTCATCAAAGTTACCTGTTTCCTGATGAATTCTAGCATGTTAAGTGACTGTGACTGTGATATGAAGCACCTCTGATATTCATCCTCTGTGAGCATTAACTGCTGTGTACTCTGTGGTTCTATTACAAAGACTGATTTCTCATACAGACACACGATTTGCACAGGAAACATGAGCTCGCAGCAGGTGACTCAACAGGTCAATTTAAAGGGATGGAGCTGTGTGTGTATGTGTTTGTGTGTGTGTTTGTTTGAGTGTGTTTTAGAGTGAGGGGGGGAGGGGAGGTCAGATTGCAGATTCACACTCAGAAGGAAGTGCCGTCTCACACTGGGTAACTAAACTTCCTGCACTTTACCTTATTTACACCTCAGTCTACCAACTGCTGCAGAGAACTCACACCCAATTTGACATCAAGGTGTCACCACACTGGTGGGAAAGAGGAGGAAATAGTGAAAAGTCATGTAAGCGTGTCACCAGGAGAGAGAAATAACAAAACATGTAACACACACACACACACTTTGAACAGAGCCTGACATGTAAACACATGCCTCAGACCTACATTAAAGGCCCTGCCTATCTACACATTCCTGGGCTGCAGCCCCCTTGTCACAGTGGGACTTCTTACAAGGGAAGGGCTCCACATAACCTTCAGACAGAGCTGTTAGAGCCACCTGAAGATGAAAACACGTCATACAAACCTGCTGTGTGGGATTTAAACATTACTTTAAATATGTTCATACATTTTTTAAAAGCTTGAAAAAGCCTTGACTCAGGAGAAATGTAGGTGTGCCACAAGGAAGTCTTCACTGATAGTTTTCATAGATAAACACATTGTTCTCAATTTAATGATTAAGCAATGGCTGAGGTAACAAATTCATCAAACTTCCCTGTATATCTGTATCAACAACACCACAGTTCAGGGAATTTGCATTAAAATTTGGTAGAAGGGTGTCACATGCACCAAGGGAAAACAGATGCATTATTGAAGTTGGATTAGGCTACAACTTATAAATGACATTTGTAATTTTTTTTACATAGTTTTATAATAATGCATGTTGTGATAATGCAGTCATGCACACTACATCTCTGTTTATTTTGGCCTTTCGGAGTTAAAAGTGCAAAAGCAATACAGCTGACACTGACATAAATACAATGATGGTTTATAGGATTGCAGCTACTCAACAGTTCAGGGTCTTCATTGGAGTATAAATGGTTTCATGACTTGCTAACTGCTTAGGTAACAAATCAAGACGTGTTTTATTTTTTAGGCATCAGTGGAGCCCAGATGTGTTTGTTACCTATGTCAGAGACACTCATATATTTCTGTTACTTACCAAAAAGAATGCCAGAGTCTGATATTTCAGGCCACAGGAGGACAGTTCTCCACTCCATCGCAGTCCATCTTTATAGGGGTTTTGAAAGTCCCAGTGTTTCTGGATCCTGTGTCCTCTTTGTATGTTACAGTCTAAACCTGCAGTGCCCAGTGAATTTTAGAAGTGACTTTAGGACTATGCCGTGATTTCTCCTACACAGTTGTGTCTGTTTTTATATGTGGTAGTGCATGATGGCCTGGCAATCAATTTTGTTTATTTCATATTGTAGTGTAGGTGATAAAACCCCTAAATTCTTTACAGTTTTATGCTCGTTAAAATCATTATTAAATTGTTTAACATTTTGCTTTAGTTGGAAGATATTTCTACAGGTGGTTGATGTATCATTACATATTTCTTTCAGGGTTTGTAGTCCCTGTGTCATATTTTTTATGAACTATGTTGTTAGCGTCAAATTTGAAATAAGCAAATATTTAACACAAAACAGGCAATTCTCCATATCAGTATTTGATATATTTTTTTGTTTTACATTTACATAGTTTATCATCTTTTTAGAATAGAGTTTTTGGTTTTATTCATAGATTGGCTTATTATCTGTGTATATCTGTGCTCCGTGAGTGCCCTTCTGTTCTTGTAGGGACAAGTAAAGTGTGTAACAGTCATCAGCATTTGATGAAATCCCCTAACTTTATAAGCTTTTAGGAAATATAAAGTATTTTATTTTCTTCTTTAATACTCAGCAGTACCAATACTTTGCTTGCTTGCTTGAGCTACAGCTTTAAAACATTTTTCACTTTAAATCTACAACAGTTATTAGGAAACAGGTTGCCTGGCTATAAATGATGATTTGTTCAAAAGATCCCTTTAAGACACCACAGAGATTCAACTTTAAGCTTCACCTGCTTTCATTCGACGATATACTGCACTGTTTATTCATGTATTATTTTCGTAGCATCTCTGCTCGTCAAACTAGTTATTCTCATCACAGGACCCAGAACCCCTACTGGACCTCCTGCAGTTTGCCTACCGGGCAAACAGGTCAGTTGAGGATGCAGTCACTATGGGACTGCATTACATCCTACGGCACCTTGACTCTGCAGGGACATGCATAATGATCTTGTTGGTGAACTCCAGCTTGACGTTCAACACCTTCATCCCTGACATCCTCCACCACAAGCTCTCCCACCTCTCTGTGCCACCCCCCACCTGTCAGTGGATCTCCAGCTTCCTGACTGACAGGACCCAGCAGGAGAGACTGGAGCCCATCACATCCAGCACTTGGACAGTCAACACCGGCGCCCCCCAGGGGTGTGTGCTCTCCCCACTGCTCTTGTGCCTCTACACCAATGACTGCACCTCAGGGGACCGCTCTTTGTAACTCTTAAAGTTTGCAGACGACATCACCATGACCGGTCTCATCCAGGATGGTGATGAGGCTGTTTACAGACAGGAGGTGGAACAGTTGGTCCTCTGGTAAGGTCAGAACAACCTGGAGCTCGACCCACTCAAGACTGTGGAGATGACAGTGGACTTCCGGTTCCTGGGATCCACCACCTCCAGCGATCTGAAGTAGACCTCCCACACGGACTCCATAAGAAAGAAGGCACAGCAGAGGTTGTTCTTCCTCAGACAGCTCAGGAAGTTCAACCTGCCCTAGGACCTGCACATCATTTTCTTCTCCTCCATCATCCAGTCTGTCTTGGGCACCTCTATCTCTGTTTGGTTTCCCTCTGCCTACAAACATGACAGGCACAGACTACAAAGAACTGTCAGCCAGCCTGCCCTCCATCCAAGACTTATCTTGGTCCAGGACCAAGAAGCGAGCTGGTAACATCTCTGCAGACCCTTCACACCCTGAACACAAACTGTTTAAACTGCTCCCATCTGGACATCCAGACACAGGAACAGTTTCTTTCCTCAGTCCGTCACACATTCAGTGCACTATTTCAACTTAAATGTGTATGTATTTTTTATTCTCCTCTTTACAGAGTTTTATAATTTCATTCTTACTTCTTAAGCTCTTTTTTCTATTTTTGTAATACTTAGTGTTTATTCCCAAATAATTGTACAGAGAAAGTGCAGTTCAAACTAGAGTCAAATTCCTTGTATTCTTGAAGATACTTGGCAAATAAAGGCTACAAACAAAGTTACTACAAACCTTGTCCATCTAATTGATTTAGAGTGTTTTCAGCTTTAACACAAATGCATTGCAAGTGAACACAGTTGTTGGAACCTTGTTAGTGACATAAATTAAATAAAGTGCCAAAGAGGATGATAAGAAATAGGTCAGTTTATGTCATCGCCATAAAACTATAAAATGAATCAACAGCCTCTGAGGGTGTCTAACACAGGAGACCTTAAAGGAACAACCCTCATCAACCTTTTGGCCCAGTGTGTGCAGACTTAATCCAGGTTATTGTAAAAGTTGAAGAATACACTAAAAGATCAACACAGGTTACCAGAGGAGGGAACAACGCTCTGTGGGTTGGGTCTGTAAGGGAAGGCTTGTTTTTCCCACATGTAGGTCACACAGGCACTGGAGTACAGACATAGCATTCAAAGTGCTGCAGTTAATAAATGCTCTGATGGAGGTGTGGCTGTCTTGGGTTAGTGGCTGGTTCATTGATAATGATATCATATCATTTACACATTTGCTTTCGAAGGTCTCCGATATTTTGACTGGGTAAACGTCTCCATGCAAACAAGTGTAACAGCCAGTATAAAATCCTTTTAAACACAAACCCTGGGAGTTTTTATAGCATCTGGAAAAGTAAATGAGATCATATTGTGGGCAGTCTCCAAATTAACTCATTGAATTTCACCCAAAAGCACTGACTGTCATTTTGAAATGACAGTACACGATGACCTAATGCATCATAAATAAGACTTGTCTGTGGTGACATAAATAATGTGGCAAAAATAAAAAGTGGCAACAGTGGTGTCACTCAGAAAGGATGAGTGCAGTCGAAGAAAAAAATATGCCCTCTTGCTTTTCTTAACCACTGCTCTAGAATTACCCATGTCTCTAAAATTGGTCCCTGTGTCTCAAGGGTGTGTGCTGGGAGATCCCCACCCTGGTGATAATGACAGACTCCAACTCCACGAGCACCGCAACCCCAATTCACTCACTTACACCACAAGCTCATGAAATACTGAGTCCCTCTTTTAAAATGCGCACTGCTCTATAATTTGTGAGATGAGGGAAGAGGTTTGAAGAAGAATATTTCTGCATCTGCTCAGCAACAGTTAAGAGTGGTGGCACTGGAGTTCAGTTAAACAGTTGGATGACCGTTTACATCCTGAGCTTCCATCGGGCAGCTTAGGTAGACAGCACTGGATGTGATCGATGGCTGCCCCCATAGTTTTCAGTCATTTGTAAAAGTGTTTTTTTTTTTCTATTGATGCCACAATTCCAACTGCAGGATTTAAGATTCAGCGTTATAGATGCACATATGAAGGTCACCTTGATTGAAACAATTTTCCTGAATGCAAACAAGATGCAAATAAAGTCACATGACACATGAACACATGAACGCAAAGCCCACCAATGAGTGAAATCACATACAGTGTCTTATCCAAACAAAGATGCTGTACATAAGTCACATACATAGTTTTTGCATGATTTTTCCATCAGCTTTTCCCTGCCTTGATTGTTTTCTCCCACTTCTTCCTCAGGCTTTAATCCTGGCAATAACTGGAGGAGAGGCATGTTTGAGGAGAGGGCAAGGGCGATGCATGGGAAAGTAAGTGGAAACAGAAATAGCAGTGATTCAAAGGGCTGTGTTTGTTCAGGGAGGAGTAAAGGTGGTATTTAATGTGTGTGCTTTTAGGTCAGAGAAGACCACCGAGCTGTCCCTGAGGAGGACTCTACTGCTTGGAGATCCAGCTTCTCTCCACAAACCTGGAAACCAGAGGTCTGTTTTTGCATGTGTGTCCACAGTACTCAAACACTGTGTCTCACCTCCACTGAACTCTATATAACCTGCCCAGGCCTGCTCTATCCCTCCCCCTGAGTGCATTTACCTCAGTATACACTACAGTATATTTCCTGCAACCAAGTCTGCCTCTGCTGCTATCGCGGCTCTGCATCAGGGTCATCACATTTCTACTATATTAAGCAGTGCTGTGCTTCAGCCAGTTGCTGCCACCTCATGTTTCATATTGGAAGGAAGCGGTTAATATTGGCTGTTGTTTACACTTCTTAAAACCTTCTTGATCATAGTGTCAAGGTGCTACATGTACTAATTAAGTAAGTTAATAAAATGAAAATAGAGACGAGAAAGTAAATGCTACAGTCAAGTCCTGAAATGCAACACGTGTAAGAGAGCCTTTACACTGTCTGTTCAAACAGTGCAGTTCCAGCTGAAGGCTCAAATCACATCGACAATAAAGATGTCCATTTAACAACTGACAGATTTACAACCCTGCTGCCTGACACAGAAGGAAATGGAACAGCAGCTATACTTGTAAAATATGATCAAGCGTAACAGAATGAGCTTTCTTTCATCAGTTTCTCCAGGTCATTTGGTCTTGTCTGCAGACATAGGAAACAGGCACAAAGAGGCTTGTCAGATGACTTCAGTCACTACAGGGTCTTTGGGGCTCTTTGAGTCATTCTTTACAGCCCTTGGTCTTCCCCTCGGGGCCCAGGCCGTGCTAAAATTTAACTAAAAGTGCTGATTACAGCAGCAGGTTAAGCTTACGCACTAATGAATCCTGGTGAATTACTGGTTAGTAATACTGAGGCTTTGCTTTGGCTCTAGCTTGCCTCATTCAGCTGCTGTGCTACCATCAGCACACACAGATCAGATAACATGCCCTCTTTAGCAGATGTCACACAGGTGTTTGTTTACAGGACATCTGGGCCTCTGCGTCTTCAGTTACGTGGATGTGTGTGTCTTCCAGGGTTTTCCACAGACCTTCATTGAAATGATTACAAGAGGGGAAGGGAAATTTGACAGCAGTTTCTATTGTCATCCAATCTTTGTGATCCACCCTTGTAGTGGTTGCTTACCAAAAGGTTTGGCTTACCCAAACCACAATGTAAGCATAGCTACTCTCCTGTGGTAGCCCAGTGTTTAAGTAGGTTTTTGCTTTGTTAGGTAGTTTTTAGTGTTCAAAATACTAAAAACACAAGAAAGTTATGATTTAAAAAAAAAAGAATGCTGGTTCACTGGCACTTAATCTATGCATCCCATTTACAGGTTCCCTGATTTAAATTCAAGCTTTAGGACCCTTTTTCTGTGTATCTTCTCCAAATCCCTGCTGTCTCTCTCAGCTGTCCTATCTAAACAAGGCAAAAGAGCCCATAATATTGCGTAGAATATTGAAAATCTATATTTATTATTAAAATTGTGTGTTTATATAGCCTGAGCAAATTAAAACAAAGTTTCCTGCTTGATCCAACTTTTGATTATTAAGAGTGTATGTTGTTTTTTTTCATGTGTGAACACAGGAAGACTGGTGGATAGCCAGGGTTGGTGACAGTTGAAAGCAGTAGTTCTTGCCATTGTATTGTCAAGTGGTATCTAAGGAAGTCTGTATTTGTTGGTTTTAGTTTGCTCAGTACTGGGGCCAGATGGTTAATTGTCTCACTGCCGACCGACTGCAGCATAAACATCCAATTGTGTGTCTCTCCTCTTCCTGCAGTATAAGGGACAGGCCAATCTGCACGTCTTTGAGGACTGGTGTGGCAGTTCTACAGCTGACCTCTTCACGAACCTGCACTACCCGCTGTATCCTCATGTGAGTCTGTCCTACATCTCCAAAATGCACTCAGATTTTTAGCAACAGTGGATTCAACACCCATGAACATTTTTAGACATTATAAAATGCTGCTACAACTTTGTACAGTTGTGTTGTAGAACTATAGGGATTTTACCATTTACAGATAACATTACTGATTATGTTACATGTAAGGAACAATGCCTGGCAAGGTGTCCATTAGTTTTTCACTAATTTTTCACAAGAAGCGACTGAGTAGACTATTTAATATCCCTTGTTGTGACGTGTTGCTAAGGTAACCGGCTCTGGCCACAGAACCTGCAGCTCAGTTGGCCGCAGCTGTTATATTAGGCCTAATCAGTGGAGGAAAGTGAATTGACTTCTCACTGTTGTGTTACGTGATACAAAGTATCATTTTAGAAGGCAAGTGCACGTCTTACTGCTCGTGTGTGTCTAGGGGATGATTTGAAATTTTGCTTCAAAGAATCAAAGTCTAAGTCTTAATCATTTTAATTGCAAGAAACATCATCCACCATTCACTCATTAGACTAGCGTTTGAGCCAGCGCAATAATTTGGAACAATTAGGAACTTTTTTATAAGTGTCCTACAACACTTTCTAACAGACACTGTGCAGCCAATCAAAATTGAGTATTCACCCAGACCATGGTATAAGAAGTGATATTTAAGTTGTACGTTTGGACAAAAGTGATATATGCTGGTTAACGGAAAAGTTAACAAATGATAGAATGCTAATGTGCCAAACAAAGTTGTTTAACATTTTGTCAAACGTGAACATCACAGCTCCAAAGCAAAGGCAAGTTAGCACTGTAATGCTTCGTTGCCTTGCTGTACTGCACAAGCAGACCTCTTTTTATTATGCCAGCAGATAGATGTAGAAATGTCAGTACAATTTAAGATGGTCTGGAAGCGATGTGTTAAAAAAATATTTCTCAAAATTCAACCCTTGAGAGCCCTTTTTAGCTGTATGTCACAAAAAAAATCTGCATGTCTTGCTTAATTTTCAATCTATTTTCTTTTGCATACAAAATACCACCATTTCCCTTGTGTGTGTTAAAGAACAGGGTACCATGAGTGTATTTTCAGAAGGCAAAAAACTTGAAACAACTATGTCCCTCTGCCTATACAAAAGTTTACTATGTGCCATTAGTTAAAGTATAAAATAGAAAGGTATTCTTTGCAGAACCCAGCAATGCCTGTTTTAATTATCGAAACACTTGATCTGGTTTCAAAACTTCTCATTTCATAACAGAGAGAAAAATCATCCAAAATAAAGTTACCACATTTTTCTGTTTGCATATTTTCAAACCTAATGCAGTGACTTGTTTTAGTTGACTGAAATTGACCTCACTATGATCAATGTTGCAAAGATACCATTGTGCACTTACACAAGTTTAGACACACACACACACACACACACATAACTTTTTTCTTTTCTTTTTTTTTACTCAGGGCGACATTCTACATCCAAATGCTAGGTCCTCCTGCCCATAGACTGAACTAGTCTCTCTGTTAACATCAAGACTGAGACTTTGTCTTTCCGCCTCTCTCTTACAGTCCAGGACTACAGTGCAGAAGCTGGCTGTCTCTCCCCAGTGGACCGACTACGGGCTCAGGATATTTGGTTATATACATCCATACGCTGACGGTACAACATGTTTTCTCTCATCTACTTCCTGTCCGTTACCACACTGAGAACACATGTACAGCACTCCAAATCTCTCTTTACCTTTCCTTTTCTCCCTCTTTTAGGAGACTTTGTGTTTGCTATAAGCTCTGATGACAATTCAGAGTTTTGGCTCAGCACAGATGACTCACCCTTGAACTTGCAGTTGCTGACGTGGGTTGGAAGGGTAAACATGAATAACATATTTTTTGGAATATTGTCCTCATTGCCTTTGTCATTATATACTAAACGGAAGTGTTTTGGTTTTCTTTTACCAGACTGGCAAAGAGTGGACAGCTCCCGGGGAGTTTGAGAAGTATGCCAGTCAAACCTCCAAACCAGTTTTGTAAGTTGACACTAAACTGCTTTTACTGTCAAATCAGCATGTGTGAATGCACGGATTAACCCCATTCATACCCGGTTTCGTTGTGTGACTTTACAACACAGGGATGAGTCTGAGCTATTACTCCATAGCATGGAGAATTTGGAGTAAATTGACCTTAAAAAATGGTCAAAAGCTCTGAGTGTAGGTGTGTCCCCTGATTTGGTTCCTAAAAGGTTTGCCTCATGTGGCAACTATCCTTACAGCCATGTTATACTGTTGAAATACAGGTTAGATCACTGAGTGATGTGTCCTGTCTTGTGCCTTGCCTTGTGTAGGTGAGACTCCAGCCTCCGCAACCCCAAAAAGGGAAAAGTGTCAAAAATAATTGCTGTTAGATCAACACAAAAAAATCTCTACGATGAGTATAATATAATATGAGTAATATATTTTTTAACAGCATTACCTTCCTACTTCCCTCACAGTTTTGTTTTTCCACATCTTTCATTTTAGCAAAACTGATTCATATAACAGATCCATCAATTAACTGGAACCGTCTGCTTCATACAGCAGCAGTAGGCAGGATGTGGACTTATTTGACTTTTCACAAGAGAGTAAGAAAAGTTGACCCATTTTCATGCACAGGCAGCGTAACAATAACAGACGACCTATCGTTAAAGATCTAGGACATGCTGCATTCAAATTGATTTAGGCGGATGGCAGACAGACACCGCTTTGGATGACACATGAAAAAAAATCAACAGCCTGACAGAATGGCAGAGGAGCTAAGTGGTTGGCATCTGCTTTCTAGTTAAGCTATGCTACATAACTTGTGATTTTAGTTTGATGAAAGAGGATATCACAAATGTAACGTAACGTACTTTAAGACATAGATGGTTGCTGTGGCATTACAGTCTGAGGTTTGCAGGTACTTTTGTCTGCTTATCTCCCATTCTTCTTTAAAAAAATCATTCTGTAAGTTCCTTTCCTCTAAAAGAAGTGCCAAACTAGTTCACAGAAGTTTACTGAAAATCACATTACAACTTCTCAACACGTAACCCAAGCATCACTATGTGTATGTGAGTCTCATGTCAAACTGAAACTAATGTTGTAACCAGTGTTTTTCCTGTTACATGTCAAAGCATTACTGCAAAAACACTGGAAAGCTGCGGTACTCTGTGAAGGGAGTTTTACTTGAGCATGACAGGAAATTCAGTAGATGACAGAATCTAGACCAGTTTGATGAGTTGCAATGAATCACAGTAAAAGAAAGCTCTGCAGGTTCCCTTAAGCTTGTGTTATTATTTTTCTGTACCATAGTAAGGTGTGTTAAAATAAATCAAGCAGGGTGGATCTGTTTATTGCAAAATGTGTAATTAAACACACTTGTTTTATCTGCCTGATCAGCTTCATGAGTGCCTAGAGCAGGGATCTCAAACTCGTGCCATGGAGGGCCAAGAGGCTGCAGGTTTTCTTTCCAACCGAAAACCCCACCAGCTGATTTCAGTGATTAGTCCCTGCTCTCTGCTTGAAGGTGAGGTAATCAGTGAAATCAGCTGGTGGAGGTTTTGGTTGGAAAGAAAACCTGCAGCCTCTTGGCCCTCCATGGCACGAGTTTGAGATCCCTGGCCTAGAGTAAAGAGACTGATAAACCAATCTATTATCTCACTGAGGCAGCTGCTGCAGCTTTTATGGAGAGTTGCAACACAAGAATTTTGCCCGAAGCACATCTCTATTAAGTTTTCTAATATGACTTTTACTGTCTGATAGGTTGTCTGCTCAAAGGAGGTACTTTTTTGAAGTAATCCACAAGCAAGATAATAGAGGGACAGACCATGTGGAGGTGGCGGTAAGTAGTCTGGCTCTCAGTTATAGAAAAGTCATTTTGTGAATTTTGTGCCTACAGTATTTTAAATACTGAGTCATGAAGTGAAGACATGTTTTGTTTTCTCAAACAGTGGCTGCTCTTGAACAAAGACATTTCTTTCAAGGTTATTGATTCCCATCACATCTCCCTTTATGTTGGTAAGTACACAAAAACAAATGCCTCATTGTCCATGACATCACTCTGCAGATCTTTGTGAGTCCAGTGCTCAGAGTGCAGAAACACTTCTGTCTTCTTAGTTACTCTGCAGAAATCCTCAAACCTGCAAATCAAGTCAGTGGTTTCCTTGTGTAATAAGTAGAGCGCTTCACTTATGCTTCTTATCTTGCAGATGAGTCAGCAGTGTTAATGGGTGACGTCGCACACATACCACAGACGGCTGCAAGCCACCAACGCACCCCCTCAAAACAGCGCAGTGTCGCAGCAGACATGTTGAGGGAAGACCCGCGAGACTCTTTGTACAGAGGTGAGAGAGGTTTCGACTTATGAAAAACTCCTCCATGCTTTCCTCCTAAGATACAAGTTCTCTAAACTTCTTCCCCTGAATTCAGAAAAAAAATGTCACATATGCATGTTGTGTTTATTTCCAGTGCCTCTGATGGACAGCAAGTTCTTACAAGATGTTCTGCCAGACTGCACATACAGACCCAGCTACATTATCAAAGATTTTCCTCTGACGCGCTATGAAGGAATACAGTTTGTATGTATTTATATAATTTTTATGTTATAATGACATCTCTTCAAATATTCTCATTTAAAGCTCTAAATGCACACACATAAAGATATTGACTGAGAGAGGAGATCAGTGTTCTTGAGAAATATGAATAAAATAGAAAACTTCTTGTTTTAAATGTCTTGTGTTATTAGCATGAAGCATTTTTCATCTCTCATGCACTATCCAACTTTTTCAGCCTGTTTATGTCCCATTATGAATTCATATCTTTGAGTTTTAGGACAAAGGCTGAACCGTTAAAATCCCATGCCCTGATTCCTAAACCTGAATACCTATAATTTCACCCGTTGCTATTTTGGGGTTACTTCCTGGATCTAAGATTTTGGACCCCTTTCTCTTAATATGTAGACAGTAGCTTGAATATTTCTTTTGATCTCCACTGGTTCTTTAACATCACCACCACCAATCTATTGACCTCATCCTTGAATGTGCTACAAATGTTTATGTAATACTAAAGCAGGCTCCAAATGGTCGATTCCCACTACTCTGACAAGCAAATCAACCACTACCGGTTAGGGATGGGTACCTTTAGCATTTGAAACAATAAGGTGCCGATGCCCAGTACATGGCAATAAATATCGGTACTCAACGGTACTCATTTTAGGTACCTTTTGGTTTTGATGGTGATGAATATTACTTTATGTAACAATAAAATCTCAAAGTTTTTCAATTTAACATATTTATTTCTCAATATAAAAACTTGCAATGCTGCGTTCAGGTCCAGCATGCAAAATCTCTTCCTCTTCCTCTCCCTCACAGTCACAAGGATACATTCGGGTATCTAAACATGGTACTGTTTGATTTTACGTGAACCTGTACTCAGTACTTTGGACAGAATTTGGTCGGTGCCTACAAAACTACTTAATTTGGTACCCCTACTACTAGGTGATTTATCAATTTTGTTTAAAACCTGTTGGCTCTATATAAACATAGTGCCTTTGTGTCTTCCCATCACAAAAGTGAAGCCAAATAGTGCATCAAACATTAAAATGGTACCTTATTCAGAAGCTAAGGAACAAACAGAAGCAGTTTTGCTGATGGACCTGTTTAACTGAAGTCTTGTCCCTCCTGCTAACCAAAGCTCCACTTTTTGTCTTTTTCCTGTGAGTGGTTGGGCTTTCTACCTTGTTAAACATTCTTTAATAATGGTTTAGATGCTTTATATTGTTGTTGTGTAAACTCAGTAAACAAAACACAGAATTATTTATTTTACTGATTGTTTTGGAACCTTATAACCTTTTATCTGGCACACATCCACTTCATCACGTTTTGCTCTTACCTAACCTCTGCCACACACCTGCCTTCTCCCTGTGGATGCAAGTTGGATAACTCTTGTTATACAAGATCTCATGATTTGTCATTGAGCTCTCATAGCTTAGATGTCTTAAACAGCATGTTTATATTCACTTAATCTCCCCAGGTCCAATTGTCTTACGTCTACCCCAATGACTACACTCGCCTCACTCACATGGAGACGGAGAACAGATGCTTCTACCCCCAGAGCCCCTACTACATGAAGATGTGAGACCTTTACACATAAATGTGACGATGAATAATATACAATGTGCAGTAAGACTCATTGTGACATTTGAAACTACATGAAAATGCATGCAGTAGTAGCGTGGCCAGTAGTGGCTGATGTAACTCTGAATCTGCTGAGGATCTCTGAGAAGACAAAGAGTAAAGAGAGTAAAGTCAAAGAGAGCTGGACTTTGTCCAAATATTTCCTTAAACTTTGTGTTATTTTCCTCTTGCTTCAGGTTTGGTTTTTCCAGATACATGCAATTTGACCACCCTATCAGGGAAAACCCTTTAAAAGGTAAGTTGTACTCCTCTTTTTATGGAATGTGAAATTGTTTGTATTCTTTGAGAATCCATCACACTCTCTTTGTTTGTCTTTGCTTCTTTTGAACATTAGATTTTGGTTTTCCAAAGAGAAATTCGGTGCAAGATAAGGAGAACGACATTGACAACGAGATCTACTACAGAGAAAAGGAAGAAAGAGAAAGCAAGATAGATAATGCTCTTTTTCCAGACTATGGTGATGATTACGATGACTACGTCCAGAACCGCAGACGCAAACTCTTCTCATTAGTCGACCATGAAGCTCCTGCCTCTGATACAGAACCTCATGGGCAAAGTCTTGGCCCAATGGTACCAAAACCAGCACTGCCTCCTCAGGTGTTGCCAACACAAAACATAAAACATAATCAGCACCCACAACAGAACCTAACAAAGTTAAGACATGAAGGGCAGGCTGAAAACTTAAGAGCAAAAGGGATTTTTGAAAGAGGGAAGAAAAAGACACTTAAATCAGTGAAGAAATCTGTGTTACGGAAACAGACCAGAACTACAATACCAGTGGACAGGGATCAACTTAATGCACGAAAACAACCAGGAGCCCCATCAGAACAGCTCAATCCTAAACAGCATCAAATCCAGAGGTCCCCTAAAAAGATCAAAAGAATCAAGGAATCAAAGGTTCAACGACGAGGTTCAGTGACAACCAACAAACTCAAAGAGGCTGGAAATGTTACCATTAGTAGGGACCACCCAAGAGTGAGGCTCAATCACAGCGATTCAGACCACAGAAATCACCTCAGAGATAAGAAGGAAGGGATGAATAAACCTCTACAGAAGAATTTAGAGAGCAGCATCCTCAAGGTGAAGACGACCACCAGAGGGAAGAAGGAAAAGAAGTGGAAAGGAGTGAAGGAACATGAGGATAACAACATTCAGAACAGAGAAGAAACCATGAACGAGGTTAGAGATCCCCTGTGGGAGCAACAGAAATACTCTGAAGGTGTGGGCGACGAAGACCTCACCCCTGCGCCGGCGTTTGACCCAGAGATCATCTGGAACCAGACCTTCAAGTTCAATCCCCTGGACTTTCAAGCCCGGCGATCAGATTATATTGACTTGAGCTGCAATGTTTCAGGCAACCTGCTGATTCACACCAGTGATGCTCTTCCCATGGCTGAGGCTTTCGTGGAGCAACTCAACAGAAAGCATCCTGGGTAAGTTCTTTTTTTCTGTAAAAATACCCAGGAGAAAAAGAAAATTCACACTGGCCAACTTCCAGAAAGAAAAAAAATTTAATACGACACTTCGGTCTTAGACCCTTGCCCAAGGAGTAGATGTGCGAAGATCTTTGCTGTTTCTGTAAAAATACCTAAAAGATGGAACGTCCTTGTGTTAGGAGGGAGCTGCCATTTTCAATGTTTATTTTTTGTTACCACAGGTCCCAAAATATTTTTCATTGGCTTTAATACATTTTAGATCAGCAGTTAAATTTCAATTTCATGGGAAGATTTACAAATTTCTTGTACTTCATGACTGTAAATAAAATATCTTTGGATGGTGCGCTAACAATTTGGAGGGAAAAAAAAAGACTCATATTATTGTGTTAGTGTCCAATCTTTCAATAACTGACTTCAAGAAGGAAATCATGAACTTGTCATAAATTGCCTTGACAAATCCCATGAGAGATTTTATTTGATCAACAAAATATGGGAGGTTAAGTCAAAAAATGACTGTGCTTTTATCTCAGTAACTGTAGAATGCAGGCACACCTTCTTAAGTTGTATGATATGAGCAAATGTTGTGCCTGGAGTCTTTCTAGGCACAACTCTTTTGCAGCTTATTCCACCATGTTTCTTTTATATCTCTGACCTTGCAGGAGGTTCACTCTGGTGCGTGTGGTCAATGTAGTGAAGCGAGTGGACAGGATCAAGGGCAGCCGCTACCTTCTGGAACTGGAGCTGAAAGATGTGAACGGCCAGCTGCTGCGTCTGTCACACTACATCTACGTCCTGATTCAACAAAAGAGCCGGCACAGAAACGACTTTGATTTCCATCAACCAAAACCTCGGTTGTTGCTGTGCAACCCAGTGGGTTTCCACTGGAACCCTGCAGCAACTGTCCATTTTATAGTACCAGGTACATCCGCCTTTCACAAATCTCATTTTCCAGATTATATTTTTCTCCTTTCTGTATTGATCCATTCTTTTAATTCCCTCTTTTCAAAAATGTTAATCAAGTTTAGAAACACCATGCTTCACATCTCTTCGCACAACTACAATCTTATATAGTCTCTACACACGGCACAATATAGCTATTGACGAAGTGCCTTATTCAGATAAAGGCGTTTTCAGGGGAATTTTGGGAGTTTCTAAGGGCAATGAGTTTAACTGGCAGAAAATGGAGAATGAGGTCTTGTGGGTCAAATATTTACAGGCAGGTAAAATAGGCACTGAAATTAACAGACTGTGCTTTCAATCATTGCAAAGGCCTCTTTTTAAAGAGTTTAATTTGAGCTTTATGCTATATTGAGATGATAGGACAGTGAATACAGAAGGAAACTGAGAAGAGAGAATGAAAAAAAGAAAAATTGAATTGAGCATGGGCCTCTTGTCTCAAGGACTGTGGGATGCTAATCTGAGCAACTCCTTGAATTCTGTCAATTTATCGTTCCAAATCTTTTAATTATGTTTTCTAATACAGCTGTAAGTAGGAGTTATCAGGTAAATTCATGTCAGGTATGCTGGTTTGTTCTCAGAGAGGCACAAATGTTGCTAGGTATATTAAAAAAAAGGACGTAGAAAAACCAGGACATGGTTACAGACATCACTTTAGTCAGCTGCACATCATTAATAACACAGGGTCCCACCAGCCCACCCGTCATCATTGTCTCCCTTCACAAACAACCAAAATACATGAATCCAAACTGCACAAAAAAGAGAAAATACCAAGTAAGCGAAGGCCTCTTTTATAAAGAGTTTATTTTGAGCTTTATGCTTTCTTCAGATGATAGGACAGTGAATACAGAAGGAAACTGAGAAGAGAGAATGAACAAAGACACATACTGTGGGATGCTAATCCGAGCACCTCCTTGAATTTTGTGAATTTATGTGTTGTTCAACATCTTCTTCACTTAATCAGTGAAAAACCAGGCTCGGTGGGTGAAACAGCTGATATCTGACATGGAACAGCTGTTTGTGGAAACTGGAGACAGCAATTTCAACCTCATCATCACAGACTATGACAGCACCGACATGGACGTGAAGGCAGCTCTGCAAAACTCCAAACTCAGGTGGAAATTCTGTACTTCACTTTTAAGCTGAACTTGTGAAGCTTTGTCAAACAGGATATGTGTGTGCTAAAACTATGTATGGATTGAACAGGCACCAGTATGTGAAGCTGAGCGGGAACTTTGAGCGCTCTGCTGGTCTGCAAGCAGGCATAGACCTTGTGAATGTGAGTAACTCAGCAACATAAGGATAAAATGAAGTCACAGATTCAAGCAGAGATTAATAGTAAAACTCATTTTTTTCTCATTCTTCTTTAGGATGACCACAGCATTCTGTTTCTTTGTGACCTCCACATCTACTTCCCTCCCTCCATCATTGACACCATCCGGAAGCACTGTGTGGAGGGATACATGGCATTTGCTCCGATCGTGATGAGGCTGAACTGTGGGTCTACGCCTTCTGAAGCCAGAGGTAAACACACTTAACAATCCATAGTTAGTTCAGTGATTTTTAAAATCCAGCTTCACTGCTTAAGTGTAATACTTTTTGGGCATTTGGTGATAAACAAAAATGAGCACTCAAATTATCAGAGGTAGCTTTACAACCTTGTTCCAAAAACTGTTGCAATACTGTGTGAACTAAAGGAAATGAATTTGGTGATCTGCAAAACACTGATTTTCTTTTTCACGAATCCTTAGATATCCATGCCTAGTCCCAAAAAAGTTAGGACACTGCAAGGAAAACACTTTGAAAACTGTGAAATACTAAACATCTGGGTGAAAATTTCATGAATATTTGTCTTAGAGGTCAGTCACATGACAGGGAGCACTTTTGAGTCTTTCTAAAGTAAAGATTTGGAGAGTCACACCTACGTTACATTTTTTTCCCTACCTCAGAGTCCTCACTTTCTTCAGTCAGTTAAACAGTGCTGTAATTGATATTATTGTGTAAATCAGAATCAAAATACTTTATTGATCCCCAAGGGGAAATTTCTTTTCATCCCTTCCAAGACATAAAAGAAAACCGACAGTGACATGGGAATACAGGAATGGGAGAAACCTAGTTTGGGATGAATAAAAGGTTTCACGCCATCAGGAGATGGGATGAAGAACTCAACTTGTTTAATTGAGCAAAATTTACTAAAAACATCAGTTTTCAGCATGTAAATGTAACCAAGATGAAGATCAACAGAGGGAGAATCTTGTATTTTTGTCAAAGAGAGGTCCCCGCAGAGGGGAGCAGATGCAAAGTCCTTCAGACAACAAGGTCAACAAGGAGGTATGATTTCCTCATAACGTAAACTTTCCTCATACACTTATCATTTCTTCTCCTCCACCTGACATGATGTTAGATAAACAGTGGAGGAAACAGACAAATCAACAAATGAAGCCGACCGTACCAACTGATCTCTATTGTTTGAATCTGCCGAAGCAAATCACTGCATCAGGTCATGCCAGGTTGCTTTCTGTGGCAGGTGTACATGAATAAAAAGGCATGACGAGGACATCTTAGCACGAGGCAGGGGTCATGGCGAGACATGTACAGTGTTACTCAGCCAGTGAGTCACCAACATAAACATGCATAACATAAAGTGAGGCAGAACAAAGCAATGTGAAAAGCTTGAAATAAATGCTGCCATTAGGCTTGGAGAAGTGTGTCCATGAATGTTGGTCTTGTGTGTTTCAGGTTACTGGGAGGTTAATGGATTCGGCTTGCTGGGCATTTATAAATCTGATCTGGATGCATTGGGAGGAATGAACACCAAAGAATTCACAAACCGTTGGGGAGGAGAAGACTGGGAGCTCCTTGACAGGTGTGTACGTGGCGTCTTGTCACTGCTTGTTAGCTGGGCTTGTTTGTTTCCAATTTGTTCTCAGTTTTTACAGAACAACTGAAAAGTACTTTTCAGAAAACAGCTTATTATCAATCAGTGCTGTCTCTTAACCACCTTGAACTGCCTTAAACAAGTTTATTCATGCTGTTTATAGAGTTGTTGGGTATAATTGTTTAAAGAGGTACTTAATGCTGAATCACATTTAGGTGAAGACAGACAAACACACTAATTTAAACTACCAGAGGGTGCTGAAGATGACAGACTGATGGGATGAAACAAAGTTAACTTTTAAGGCTTTTTTCACCCCTTAGACCATGTATGCCAGACAGTTTGCAGCCTACCTCTTTTTCAGCCATATAAGAGATTGTGATCATGTTGGGAAGATGTCTTAGAAACAGACTCATACCCCCCTAATTAGCAGATGTTGGTGCTCATTTGAACATTGAAATGATCATTTATCAGCTGCTGAGAGAGATGCTTTCCCTGGGAGATAGTTGCAGCCAAAAACAGAGATAGAATGTGGTACATATTGATCCTCAAAATCCAAAGCAGTTTCTGGTTGTTGTTTTTTGCTTCCACCACTGTTGTCTCATTTTCTCTGCAAAGTGAAGACCTGTACCTCTTAAGATTCAGGACAATCATAACTATAGGCTGATGTAACACAATAATGTCACACAGTGTAACAAATGTAAAAGCTTTAAATAAAAGAAAAAGATTTTATCTGATTTTATCTTTTTAAAATTTAGACAGAGGGATTAGTGTATACACAATTCCAGGTACCCTCAAACCACTGTATTTGAAGAATCTACAAATGCTGATGTTAAGAGTTTTTCATCCACTGTGGACTCATTTTTAATAGTAATATGAAGTCCAACACCTCTATGGGTTCAGGACAACCACGACTAAAGCCAGGTGTACCTCAGCAATGTAACCTGAGCAGTATAACAAAATCAAATTGCACTTATCATTAAAGCATTGTTACAAGACATTTAATCTTTGCACACTATTTACAGACAATACAGTCACGACTGCTCACACAGCTGACTGTCTACATTGCAGAGGCATCATGCCAATCTGCAAACCAGCATCTGTCAATAATGAGACAGAGTGCAGAGTGACTGAGCAGAGATCTTTATGCCTGCAAAACAATGCCATGGGAAACAAATTCAAAGGGTTTCTTTAAGCGCAAATACAGGGTGTTTGTCCATCATTCAGAATTTGCTGAAAGCAGTAAGAAATGTAGATTTTTTTTTTTCAGAAATTAGCAAGAGAAAATTGTTTATTTTCTGCAAATTTTCAAAGAAAACATGATAATCAAAGTCATGTTAATGAAATTCTTCCATCTTCTGTGGTCTTTTTTAGACATGTTGCTAACATCGCTTGTGATACAGTCAGATATCTTCTTAAGCTTTAGAATCTGATGATTACGCCAGTTTTTTGTCCAATCCAATTGAGGTAGAATTTGGATGGCACTACATTTAAAGAATCTACAAATTTTGATGTTTGGAATTTTTTATTCAATATTTGCTGCTGAATTTATAAGGAAAAAATAAGACCTTTTGTATTAAAGTTTGCTCAGACAGCATGAAATGTTTTAGGATGTCAGTGTTTGTGTTTGCTTTGTTTCTGAAGGGTGAGGTTGATTTTAACATCACAAAAGAGACATTTAATTACTGATGTATTAGTAAATCAACATTAATCAAAGATTTTGTACATCATCAATTGAGAGTGGGCCTTTAATCTCACCTTTTACCAGTATTGTGCTGTTAAATGCCTTCATTGTCCAAAAAAAAATAATGATATAAGTTGAATCTTTCCTCTGGTCTCTGCTGCAGGATTCTTCAAGCAGGACTGGAAGTGGAGAGGATCTACTTGAGGAACTTCTTTCACCACTTTCACTCCAAACGTGGCATGTGGAACAGGAAAACAATTCCCAGTCACAGGGAACAATATTACCCACTGCCTCACTATGAGCACCGTGGTTACAACAACCAAGACTACCAGGACACTTGAAGAGCTTCAGCTGCAGTGAGCTAAAGCTAGTTGTTAAGGAGATACTTCTAATATGCTCAGAGTTGATTTCACTGGATGTAATGTTGACTACTAAGACGGTACTTGTTTGACTGCCATGACCATGGAAGATAAAGATACTACTGCGCACCATGTTGCTGACAGACTGACACCATGGCAATCTGCACTACTGTCCTGATCCAAAGACAGAACATGAATTAAATGAAAGTTCACACTCAAATGAAAAAAGTACACAAGTGTCCTACAACACTGAGGTCGCAAGTCTTGCACATGAGTCTTAACTGGAGGAAATTTTCATTTGTGTATTGCAAAATGAAAACTGAGTATGATTACCTTTTGTGTATTTGGTAAACACAGCCTTGTTTGTTATGTTGTAAATTATAGAAATATATATTTATTTTATCAGTGTGTAGGAGTTTTTTGACCAGTTTACATGTCAAGTGCCCTTTTCTAATTATTTGCATTATGATTATTGTGCCTTCTCTTGTGACTTTTATTCAGGTACTGGGGCCACATCAGTCTGTTTTTACATATTAGTCAGGAAGAGGGATTAACAGGAAAATATTTAAATGCTTAAGTGATTTTGATTGTAGCATTGCATTTTATCAGGGACGGACAGACTAACGGTAACGAAAAAGCTCATCTTTGTGTTGCCCATCACATCACTGACTTACAGTATCAGAAAACTGTAAAAAAAAAAAAAAAAAAAAGTCTGGTAAGACTAAATAGATTTCCTACTTATGCTTATTTATTAACACTCCAACTTATCAAGAAATATTACGTGGAAGGAAATAGTTTTGTGCCTGTGCAAAAGGGTTTAATTTTTTTTCTAGATCTTTTAAAATCAACCTGCTGATCTTTTTCATGTCATGAATACTTTGTTAAATTTCTATTTTTCTAATCAGTCTTTGAAGCTATACAGTAGCATTTAGAAGTATTTTTTTCCCGTCAACATAAACTGGGATTGTAGTGGGAGAAAAATCACAGTGCATGTTTTGTCATATTGTAATTCATGACAAACTAATTGCAGCATCTTGTACTGTTTTACATTCCTGTCAAAGAAGTCAGTGTGCTTTCAAAGTCTTTGAAATCAATAACTGTTAAAACAGTTTTACTTGTTGTTTTGGGAAATTTAGACATCACAACTCTGGTCTGGTGCCAAATAATGCCTTTGGTTTTAAGGGAGCAACACTTTCAAGAATTTCTGTTTCAATTTCTTGTAACTTAAACTAAAGCATTTTAATGTGGAATCTGTTTTGGCAAGGAAGTTTTTCATGTCCAATCTTCACTGTTCTGTCACAGTTGTGTTTAGATATACCTCATCCCTCAGCTGGGAAGTTAGCTTTTTGTAAAGTTCTGAAGTCTCTTCACTCAGGGACACTTTTTTGTTTTTCATTTTCACTGCTTTGGAAAATCTGAAATGATATTTTATTTTACTTTACTTCTGTTAAACTGTGTGCTGTTTATGCATTTCCACATACCTGACACGTCAAATTGCAGCTTATTAGAAAAGTCATGAGTCTTGAGGACTGAAGACCTTAAATAATAAAATGGAAACATTTGATAAGACATAAGCATATCTCAATGTGTCCAACAAGTATTGTTCTTCAGATCAACAGTTTTGATATGACCATGCACAGTTTTTTCACTTTTGTTCAGTTTAAACCTAATGTTTGGTACGTTAAGCAAATTACATTTTCCACCTGAAAGTAGCAGCATGCAAAAACTTTCTTAATTTGTCTTCAAAAACAAAAATGCAATGTGCACAAGTCCATGTTGCAATGGTAAAGAAGTGTGTGGTGTTTTTAAAGGCGTTTGAACACGCTTTATGTTTTTGATACACACCTTCAGCAAACATGAATGCATGTTTCACACCTAAAAAGCAAACACCATGTGGTTTATTTTTAAGAGTCATAATTGTAGTGCAAGCCCAAATAATGTCTGACTTAATGTTAACACATATTGCCATTGTACTTAACCATATGAGTTTTATTTTCACATCCAGATCATTTACACAGTTACCAGTTCCCTTTGAGTTCAAAGCCAAGGTGGTTCAAGCACAGTAAAAATACCTCCACCACTGTCAGATTTACTGGCAACTGAAAAGACCACAAACACTGAGAAGGAGGGGGTAGGGAAACCATGAGATGTTGGTAAAACAAAACATTTGATTTTGCTTAAACCATTAATAGACATTAACAATTGTTAGCTGATGTCTTAAAATATAAAATCCAGTTATGTTCTAACAAACTTTTGCAGCGTGAAGTTCACTACTTCCCATTATATTGAGATATATTATCAGTAACATCAGCTTTCTGAAACTTATGCTCAAATAGGGATGAGTACCAAGTTAGATACATTTAAAGGGTTCAGACTGAATTCTGTCTGTAGTACCCAGAACCAATGCATGTAAAATCAAACAGTAACATATTTAGGTACCTAAACACATCCTTGTGACTGTGTGGAGTGAAAGAGTAGATAATTTTCCATGCTGCACATGAACACAGTGTTGCAAGTTTATTGTTTACTTGAAAAACATTGCGATTTCATAAACATTTAGTACCACATAAACCCACACAAAAGTACAGAAAATTGGTACTGATGAGTACCGGTACCAATTGCCAGGTACTGCACTTCATCTCTGTTAATTTTTTTTGCCCGTTTTACTCTATCATTGATTAGTCTGCAAGTAATGACACAAATTTACTCGATTCAGGCATTTATATGATTTCTGAATAGAATGATCACAGCAGGGGCTGCATGGTGGTGGTGCAGCGGATAGAGTTTGTATGTACCTGTCCTGTGACAGGCTGTCCAGCTGTCCATGGTGTGCCCTGTCTCACTGTTGCAGCTTGGAGTGGTATCATACTTACTCTGTCTGATCATTGGCTTCAAAGACATTTGAAGACCAAATATTAAAAATAACCTCAGAGTGGTTTATGAGGACAATGTGGAGCATTTAAAATGCCTTGCACTGTAAGAATAACAGTCTGACTGTACACTGGCACAAACTATATTTGTGAGCACAGACGCTCACGAGTGTTCATAAATTCCCGAGGCTGCTGACTGTCCCGTCACCCCTCATCATTCAATTTTCCTCTTACCAACACCCTGACTCATGTCAGTCCAAGGACGTCCAATAGTGTGTGTGATGGTGTTTACTGTTTATTATTGAAGAGGAATTCATTCCAGTCCAAAGGAACGGCTAAGTATATCCTCCCTCTGACAGAAAACATCCCGGGTGCTTTGTCTGTAAGTCAATGGCATAGCTTGGTGGAAACACCGAACATGAAAAAACAGCCACAACACCCTTTTGTCACTTTGGAGGACAAAGTCGAGAGCAACCCAAGACTCAACTTCAAACAATCTTTGACCAGAGTTATTTGATCATGTACTGTAAACATATGGAGGTCAAACCAATGACATGTATATACAAATGTATTGTGTTTCATACTACAACATTATCAGGCAGTAATATATAGTTTATCCATGATGCTTCCAACAAACTTGAGAACAGATTAAAAACTTAAGTAACTTTGAAATCATGTGTTTTATTACACCACTGCAAAAGTTACAGCAGCAAAAATAAAATCTGTACCAAATACTTTGTTTCAGCCTGATCAGCTGTTCAAGTCCTCTGTCACTGATCTCTGTTACCTCAGAGATTCATCAAGCTAAGTCTCTGAGATATTTTTTCTCTAGAAATGTCTTTAATTTTCTTATTTTATGTGTGTTGATTGTGTCTTCACAGCTTTATCACACCTCTACACTACTTCACTTTGTAACCTCATGCATCAAACATCTTCTTCCTGCCCTTCATGTCAGACATGGCCTCCACATTCTTACGCCAGTCACCAACCTCCATGTTCAGCTCCTAAAAATACAACAGAGTTGTTGTTTTTTTCAGTTTGCATTCTTAGTAAAGGTTTCAGGTTTGTCTGTTGCAGTAACCATACCTTCTCTTGTTTGATATCCTCTTTCTTCACAGACTTGAGATTGGCCCTCAGGTCCATGGATTCTTTGGTTTTGGAGCCAAAGAGAGCTCTCATCATCTCATCTGCTGAAACTCTCACTTTCCTCAGAGCTGGCTTCTTGAACTTCCCTCCAAGGTCCTGCACTTTTAAATTCAGTTCATTGATCTAGAGATGTGAGAAATGAGTAAGTGATTTTGGACGAAAGATAACATCTTTCTTCAATGATTTATGTCTGATTTTTTTCATTCAAAATGTTTGTTTTTGTGTGTGTGTTTGGGGGCATACATCTCTGTAGTTCTTGATGACTTTGGCTTCAAAGTCATAACGCTCCTCATCCACCATCTCAATCTGCGCATGCATATCCTTACAGACTTGCTGGAAAACAACAGTTTTCTCACAGTTTGGTCATGGGGTCAAAGGCATTTGTACTCTCTGATAATTTTTAAACGTCTTACCTGCAGTTCTTCATGATTTAAGCCAGTGAGCTGCAGAGGTGGAAGTTTTTCTCCCAAATAGCGAACCTTCTCCTCCTCTCTTGCAGCCTTCTCTGCTTCTAACTCCTCCGTTGCACGAGCTAGCAGGAGGATCTGAAAAGAGGCCGGAGTGACAAGGAGAGAAGAATTGCAGTTAGTAATAATTTCTTAAATCCATCCATTAGTATTCTGTTTAAGAAAAAAAAAGGAAACTAATTTCATTGCAGTGTATATATGGTAACAAGTAAGTTCTCAGCAAGTTTACCTTCAACGATAGCTTGCGTGAGGCAGAAATCTTGCATTTTGGCTGAAATCATACAAACATTACAAATTTAACATTTTATTTAGAATCAAGCAATTAAATGTGCTTTAAAATAGATAAGTTACTTATTCCATTCAAGTTCCTGTTTTCCTCATGTGACTGATTTGTTATCACCTGCCCTGAAATGGTATGCACTAACTCCTCAATATGTTTCACATCTCAAGTCTGTTAAATACACACACACCCACACACATATACTTGCTCATACTAACACTCTTTCTATAGGAGCTATTTAGGGTTCAGCTGCTTGCTGAAGGAAACATTGATGCAGACTCTTACAACTTGGAATCAAACCTTGTATCTTTACATTGTCTGAAAACCAACTCTAGTTCCTTGGCTATAGACACATTAACTTCATATTTTATCCCTATTTTTTCTATACAGTTGCCACTTATTCATAATCAACCAAAAGGGGAAAAATGTAAACACAAAAGTGCATTCTTTCCTAATGAAAATGTCTGTATGAACAACAAAAGAACTAAGGCCTATCGTATGGATAATACTGGAACACACATTTCTACAAATAGCAGTAACTTTGTGTGACTGTACAACCCATTATTGTAGTGAAATTGAAAACACAGCAGCCTTTAATTTGTTTTTGACTGAAAACATTTCCAAAAAGTAGTATTACCTTTGCTTCTGCCTTGGGTGCCGAGGGTGGTGGTGCGTACTAAGGAGAAAATAATTAAAATATTGCATTGTAGGTACAACTTATCACAAACTCAGATGGATTTTCCAACTGATTAAGACATGTGAGCAGTGACTTACATCACTGGGATGGCCAAGTTGGAGTTGGACCAGAGTAAGTGGACATACACAAGCCAACAAAAGATACTACAATTATTTTGAGGCCAAAACGCTTCACAGGTCAATAAACACTATAAGAAAATAAGCCTTTAAACTGAGTGATAACAGAACTTACTCATCAGACATTTTTTAGCCTTGAAGAAAGGAACAAACCAAATAATTGAAAAAGAAATTGTCCAATGAAAAACAAAAACTATGCCAACACTATCAAAGTAGAGAAATGAATTAGAATAAGATTTAAAAGCAACCGGTTTTTATACTTGCCCGCCAAATATTTTCAACTGTTTAAAATGTTTCACTCCCTTTAAACCTCTAGAATAAAAACGATTAGGTATTCTTCCATGAGATGCAGGTGGTCTCTCTGAAATGTAATTGACGGCAGACTGTAGTCAGCAACAGTTTGGCTGCCAGGATGTCTTCTGTGTGGTACGTCAAAATATAGGAGGAGTGAGACATCTTGCCTTTTTGAAACTTCTTTAGGTGTCAGATTTATGACTCCGCCCACCTCTCGCTGAAAAATTATTGGCCGGTCATCGGGATTTACGACCAAAGCACTCTGCTCGTGAACTCACCAAGCTTTCTTTGGCTGCTAAAATTAACATCTCTGTTGGACGGCCAGAATTCCTCCAAAGATTCTGAATGTAAACCATTATGGAGCTCAAAGAAAAAAAGAAAGCTCATGCCAATTAGATACCTGCCTGTGTCAACTTAAAAATAATTGAAAAGAAAAATACAATTACGTTTTTCACAAAATTACCCGTCTTTGTGGCACTTTAATGTTATGATTATGACGTAGGCCTTTTCTAAATGATAATAGAAGAAAACCATAATATTACACTTAAAACAGGTCTAGCACATCACGTGACCCACGGAGCATATTGATAAATGAGATTCTGTAGCTTTTAAAGCTAAACGCTGACAAACTATCTGCAAATAGCAAATACTGCATCACTGAATTTATTAGTCTCTATTTTTTTTTTTCTCATGGCAGAATTTATCACATTAACCAAAAAACAAAACAAGACAAAGATCCTGGGACAAAATGGCCATGTCAAGGTTACTAGGTTCACATGCCTTGACCTAAGAATGTGGACGTTTATGTTACATTGTAAAACTTTTGACTGTAAAATTACAGTAGTGTAATGATGAAAGGTTTTTCTGTAATTTACTGTGAATTTAAAGTATCCTTAATGCTAAAAATAAAAAGAAAACATAAACATAAAATGAGAAAAAAATGTCAACACCAACCGGTTGTTTAAATAAATAAATATATAAATGAATGAAAAAAAGGAAGAAACAACCAAGAGGAGAAAGTAAATCCTATATCTATTGGCTAGCTTGTGCTGAAAAGAAAGAAAACTAAAGCTGCATAGTCTGTGCACGTTTCTGAATTGTGTACAACTTTATGAATGTTCCAAGATCCTCAGCTGGAAACTGGAAACTACTGTTTCACTACTGTGAAGAGTTTTTGACCTTATGCAAGAACCCACTGTTTATAACAGCATCGTACTGTTGAACCATGCAGTCACTGATGGGATTCTAATGAGAATTTACACCAAAATCTTACAGTGTGGCTAAATGTAATCTTTATTCTATCGTGTCACATATGTTTAAAAACAATGCAAAGAAACATCTTGGTCTAAAAGAAATTAGACTTACGGAATAAGGGTTGATAACTTTAATTAAGCCCAAAAACTGATCAATGCACAGTTTAATGTTAACACATTATAATTTAAAGATGTGTACCTGGTCTGTGTAGACAAACATATCCACACAACATCATCAAAGGCCCACCTGCAACATATTACACGTTCTTCATACCCTTGTTTTGCATTTCAGAGTTGCAGACAGGCTAACACAAAAAAACAACATACGTCTGACACTGACAACACTTCTTTGATGTGAGGTGACACTGTTAACCATAACATTAATAATTCAAACAGGACAGTTACAGGTTTATGTGAGATACCTGGAAAGCATGTTGAGGTTGACTGCTCTGTCATCACTTTTGTGACTGACAAGTTTATGAAACACATTTTTTATGTGTCTCTTTCCTGTTTGACTGTTGGTAAACACATTATTTTGGATTTGCAAACATTCCATGTGCTTGTTTTATGGTATGTTTGATATCTGAATATTTTGATTTTGTATAAAAATATTGGATTCATTTAATCATACCACTTCTTAAAGAATGGAAAATGTTGACCTTGATGCTGTCATTCTTCTCTAACATTGTGTCTTTCCCTGAGAGTGTTGATATGTTTTGTGAGCCTATCAGAATAAAAGCATGCTGTGATTTATATGGAGACAAGTTTTATGCGGTCTCAGCTGCCTGACACAACATACAGCACTGTCTCTATTTATGGCTCAACAGTGTTTTTGTCATACTCGTGCTCACATCCCCTGTTTTTTAACATTAGATTGACAAAGTTACTTGTTATGATAAAAAAATAATAAATAAAAAAATTTGACATTTGGAATAGGCCCAAGTTGGAAGAAGTAATGATATCAAACATGTACTGAAGGATAGTCATACATGTGCAACCCAATCATGAGTAATGAGTCACTCTTTAATGTTCAAGGGATGGCACAGACATTTGTCTTCATGGATACAAACAGGCCAACAAATAGGAGAACTCCTCTCATTGAACATTGTTGACAAATTGTGGGCTATGATTAAATCATGGCAAACCTGCAGTGATCGTTTTTTTTTTTGTTTTTTTTGTTTTTACACATTATATTCATATTGGAGCTAAGCCAACATTCTTTTAGAAAGTAAAAACACGAAGAAACACGGCACTTGAAA
Organism: Halichoeres trimaculatus; assembly: GCF_033239565.1. Lineage (NCBI taxonomy): Eukaryota > Metazoa > Chordata > Actinopteri > Labriformes > Labridae > Halichoeres > Halichoeres trimaculatus. Next base: position 20,117,645 of record NW_027437187.1, on the reverse strand, counting down.
ACTTACATTGTGTTGGCTATACATAACCTTTTTTTCGAATAAGCCTTCAGTGTGGCATTAAAAGGTAGAAATGAATAGATTAGAATAGAAAGATATTTAAATCAAACAGAAGCTTGGCAACACCATCAAGAAAAGGTATGAATGGGCATAATAGCACCTGAAAGCATCGTAAATTACAAAGCGCGACTTTGGACAGGAGTCTTAATTTGCGCATGTTCAGTCCAACCTTAACGCTGCCTTCATGGAGACTCGGAATACTGTGTTCAACAATTAATCTTCACGAAAACAGAAGCGAGACTAACCTAAATTTGCTTCCAGTTTTTATTTGATAGGTCTCTGTTTTTTTATGTCAACGAATATTAACAAACATTTAGGAAATGTGTTTTATTATTTCTTGGTACTCATTAGATTGCTTTATAACACTATCCAACGGATAAGCATTCGTTTAGCATGGCAGACCAAAATTACAAATTTACGAGGTGTAAAAGAAGGCAGCATACACTAACCCTGAAAACTCATTCATCACGGGCAGTAGACTAACCAAGCTAACGTTGGCTGTCGTCCTCTTACGCTAAGCATTGAGATGAGTAATACTCGTTTAACAAGTCGGTCGTCAAATTATCAGCTTTGCCGAGTCATGCTCGTCGTACTTCCAGCTAATGTAGCTTGAACGTCACTATACTGCTGAGTGCACGGGGAACTAACGTCTCGTGTTATGGGAGAGATACGGGGGTCAGATGAGCGGTGGGCTGCCAACAGAAATGTTCAAGCCTTCTCTGGCAGTTTGATTTTGTAGCAGTGGTAAGCATGACAGTTTTCAATGGAAGTTACAATACGATGTTGTCGTTACAAAGGTGTTGGTGTGATTGTGAAAACATGGCCGATCAGGTAGAGCTAAGGAGATTCCGCCTGCAATGCAGTCACCCTAACTGGCTTTTCACGCTAGCCTTATGTGCTAACATAATCTAGCTAACTGTCACTTGCTGTCTTACGTGAGAGCTCTAGTTCAATAGCTAATTATGTAACGGGTTGATAGCTATTTTAGGATAAGCTAGAAGCGTTGAATCCATGATTCTCTTTAGGGAAGTAGTTTATTAGGTACTGGTGGCATATAAGCTGAGAAAAGGGCTCTCCATATTGTCAACAACATATGCCTGTGTAATGAAGAGGCCCACTTGTCAGCCAATAGTGACAGCAGCGTTGGTTACAGCAGGTGTCATTTGAAAGCCTGTGGTGATTTTGTTATTACTAATGATGATAAAATCGTTCGCAGAACTTTCTCCAATTGAACCATGCCTGGAAAACTAAAGGCCAAAATTGTAGCAGGGCGCCACTTGCCTGTGATGGACAGAGCCAGTGACCTCACTGATGCTTTTGTAGAGGTGAGTGGAGCACAGAGTGCAAGTTTTTTCTCCTTAAAATGAAATGATTAATTTGTTTCATAAAACATTTCTACACAATTCTTCTGTCTGTGTCTTATTCTTAGGTTAAGTTTGGAAACACAACTTTTAAAACAGATGTCTGCCCAAAGTCTCTCAATCCACAGTGGAACTCAGAATGGTTCAAGTTTGAGGTAACATGTCATTAAGTGTCCCTCAGACATGGCAAAGACAGTTTTTTGTAATATATATATATTTTGTCAAATGTTTATAAATGGCTATGATTTCTTTAATTACAGAATATCTTAAAGTCTTGCTCTTCTCCAGTCTCTTAACTGTTGTCTGATTTCCCTCTTCTTAACATACTATGTAGGTTGATGATGAGGACTTGCAGGATGAGCCATTGCAGGTCACAGTATTGGACCATGACACTTATAGTGCTAATGATGCCATAGGGAAAGTTTACATTGACATTGATCCGCTGCTGTGCAGTGAGGCTGCCTCTGTCATCTCTGGCTGGTTTCCAATCTACGATACCATCCATGGTACAAGAATACAAGAACATACTTGTGATTGTTGCAAAGTTCTTTTCCCTTGATGTGCTACTCCTTTTTTATTTTGATACTTCTGTTTTCTAGGCATCAGAGGGGAGATCAATGTCCTTGTCAAAGTGGAGCTATTTAATGACTTAAACCGCTTTAGACAATCCTCCTGCGGGGTCAAGTTTTTCTGCAGTATGTCTTTCTTTATTTTGTTTCACAGATACTTTTGGCTCACTCACATAATGAAACAGCTTGGCTGAAAATAAGATGTATCGGTGCCTAATGTTTTCATCAACTCTTATAAATTTCATATACATTTTAATAACATAACCATCCTTTTGTTCTGTGTTAGCCACCAGCATTCCAAAATGCTATCGAGCAGCAATGGTGCATGGGTTTGTGGAAGAACTTGTTGTAAATGAAGATCCAGAGTACCAGTGGATTGACCGTATTAGAACTCCTCGAGCCTCCAATGAGGCCCGTCAGAGGCTCATCTCCCTTATGTCTGGTGAGAAAAGTCATGTTGATTCTGTTTTGATGTTGGTATAAAGCAAGAGCCTCTGTTGTTAATGTGTCTTTGGTATGCCTCATTTAGGTGAGCTGCAGAGGAAAATTGGGCTTAAAGTACTGGAAATGGGTGGGAACGCAGTGGTAGGCTACCTGCAGTGTTTTGACCTGGAAGGAGAATCCGGGCTGGTGGTCCGTGCCATAGGAACAGCCTGCACACTGGACAAACTCAGTTCAAGTGCTCCAAACACCAACATACATACACACCCTAACACAGCCCCTGCTTCCAATGCCTGCAATTCCCCCTCCAAAGACGGAAAGGAGTGAGTATAAAATGACAACGCCAGCATGGACCCTGCCTTTGTTATGTGCAAGTTTCACTGCCTATGTAGTTTGTAAGAATGGGGAAAGACGATCTGTGTGTGCATGAGAGGGAGAGTGCGTGAGCCTTCTGTATGTTGTGCTTGTGTAAGTCTTGCTTGCAGTTACCCCTGTGTGTGTCTCAGTATCTCTGATTCCCCTTTTGTAGTTTGTGTGTCTGTTGTCACGTGTATGATAGCATTATGAAAATAACCGTACACAACATATCCTGAGACACACACATGTACAGTACACACACATCCACCCTCATACTACCACCTCTTTATCTGCTCTTTCAAACTGCTCCTGCATGGCTTGCTGCTCTGTTAATGCATGTTCTAGTGCAGCTTCTTTTAGCATTCTGCTAACATTTTTAACCGCTGTGGCCTTTAACAGCGTGATACATGCCTTTGTTTTGTTGTTCTTACCCTGGCTTTTGAGTGATAAGCTTGTGACCTTAGCCAGCATAACTACAGCTGAGAGCATGTGTGCCTCTTATCTGCAGTTATACAGTAAATTTGATTGTTGGCGTGTGTAAGACTGTGTGTATCAGGGATGTAAACACAGTCTTGGAAAAAACTTTGACTCCCTCCCTGCAAATATAATCATGAGATTCAGTGATTGTGTTAGTGATATTATACATCCAGTGTTTAAAATTTCTACACTTTGGTTTAATTTTCTAAACATTTTTATGGCTTTATCATCTTAGTATTCTAATTTGATGAATTTATGTCACCCCTTGATGTGACGTTGATGCAACATAAATTACCTCATTATGATGATTATGTTTAACTTAGAGCTTCTATGAGGAGTCATTATCTGGTAATTTAAAAATAAATAAATGAATATATTACTATATATTTATGAGGTATAATGTATGCTACCAAAGAAGGAGGTTTTTTTTTTTTTTGTCAGAACAGTGTTTGTACTTGTTCAGGAAAAGTTCAGCAAAGAGATAAGAGGGATCATATTTTTCACAAGGAGACAACAAACCAGTACAATCAGTAAGCTCCATACCCAAGCTTAAACTATTCAATTTCCTTAAAACTATCATTTTAAATTCTTTACTACCAACTGTAAAAGTACCTCATGAAACACTAGACTATAGAACCATTAATTATAAATTGTCTCCTTATATTTTTATTTTAATGAAAAGTTGACTGTATGACCGATGCTTTCTCTGCCTTTTTGCCTTATTTTAGTACTTTTAGTCATTTTTACATTATTTCACTGTGTATGTGAAATTCAAATTTTTTTCAAATGAAAAACATGAACAAAAAAAGACAAAAAAATGCCCACAACAATTCGCCACACCTGTAACTGGAGCAGAAACACCCTTTGACAAATTAAAACACAACAAAAACAAATAACAGATTCTTTCTGAAAATCATGAAATAATGATAATTTCTGTCAACAGTGAATCTGTTTAAATTATTTGTCTTCCTTTGTCCTCTATTTTAAGTATCATGTCATCAATCAATCAAGTTTAAATCCCTGCAGTGCCTTGTATAATTATTTACCCCTTCGACTTTTCCATGTCAAAACAGCTGATTAAAACACATTTTATTTGGATCCTATCCAATTAATGACATTGCAAAAGTTGAAAAGAAAAAAAGTGAATACTTATTGAAGGCTCTGTACTGCATATGCTTTGTTCCTGAATCTTCACTTTCCACAGTGTTTGCATCCCTGCTGTGTGAGACTGAGACCTTTAGCTAGGTGCTGTGCATGAGCTTCCAGCTGCTTTCACATGGCTTTGTATGGAAAAATAAGGGCAAAAACAGGGAGTAAAAACAAATTTCTTTTTCCTTTTTGTCTCCTTTTTCACTCTGTTGCAATGTTGTGGTCTTGGTTCTTGTGTTCGTCTCTTTCTCCTTCCCTGGCTACATTCGGATTGGGACGTTTCTTGCGGCTTGTGTCCAAATCGGTCCTCTTGTCTTCCTCTCTCTCTGCGTGCTGATTGGCCCAGGTCTCCCCTTGCCCATGGATGCCGCTCCACCCACAACAGCCCCGTGCATTCAGCGTGCAACTCCCAGAGACTGTCTCAGAACTTCTCTGTCTCTGTTCCCACTCTCATCTTTACTGGTACGCAGAGGAAGGGAAGAATTTTAGTCACAGGGGAAAGAGATTACGTAGAAGTAGATAAGTTAAGATGGAGACCTAGGCATCAAAACAAAAGCGGGAGGCAGATCCTAATATCTTTTGTCAAAGGAAGACTCTCCACCTGTCAAGTCTTTCTCAGATGATTAGAGGGTGGATAGACAAGCTCCTTGCTGCATCGTTCTGCATTTTTTTGCTTCTCAAAGTACAAAAAAAAGTGCTTACAGCGTGGCTTTTGCCGAGAGGAAGGGCCTGTGAACCTTCTAAAGTCACTCAAGTGTTTCCCCACTCTTCTGGGACACATGCTTCAGCTTGTCATCCTCTGTTGAGTCTGATCCCTGTGTTCTGCCATGTTGCTCACTTTAGTTATGTGTGTTTGTGTTGTGTTTTCTTGTGTTGATGTGATTGTTTTTTTTGCTATCCATGCTTGCTTTTATTTTGTTCTCCAGCCATCCGTAGCACCTCAAACACACCTCACCCAAAACAAACATGAAAAGAAGGAACAAGGACAAACATTTCCCACTCTAATGGCAACACTGACTCACTCTCATATATGCACACACACAAACGCACACGCTCAGAGGGTGAGGTGGTGACTGACGTGTGTTTGTGTGTGTGTGTGTGTGTGCCATGTTCTCCTGGCAGGCCGGTATTTGGGGAGGACCTGCTGTCGTCCTCCGGGCCGCCAACCCCTTTCAGAGCCCTCCCCACCTCCTCCTCCTCTCCTCCCCCTTTCTCTCCCTCCAAGCCATGCAGCCGCCAGTCCTCATCATCAGACACAGACCTCAGTTTGACGCCCAAGACGGGTAAGAGCACGTGACCTGTCCCGCTGTCCCACCCCCATCTTTCCCCTCTCCTTCACTTCATTGTGGTGCTACTCAAGTGGTGGTTTTATGGAATTATTTATTACTATTTATCCTTTCTATGGTTTATTGTCACATTCTTTTACTTTAACCTTTTTGTAAATATATTTTAGCTGATTCCCATCCTCCATCTTGTCTTCAGTGACCTGGTGGGTCTTCTTTTTCCACCTTATAAAAAAAGATGCTTGCATCTGTATATTAATTATTGACTAATGATGAGAAGACAGACCAGATCACAGTATTAGTTTTGTCCCCTCGTTGTCTTAAATCGAAGCACTGTGTCTCATGAGGGGCTGTGGCAGATCAAAGATCACCTCTCCATTAGCAGCACTTTTGGTTAATCATTGAGGTAAAGGTAAGTGAAGTTACAGACTAAGAACAACTTAAGGACACATTTTAATGCAGATTCAGCATCGTTTTCTTTAAAGAGCTCAAGGGGTGCTCCTTGACCCCTCGAGAGGACACCAGCAAAACCCCGAGTCAGCTTCATTCCTCTTATTTACTCTGTTCTGCTTTTTCTCTTTTTTTTATTTCCCCTCATTTATGTGTCATTTCTCTTTCTTTTTTATATCCATAGTTGGGAGATGTGTGAAAATTTTCTCCCAACTCCATTAGGTTCTGAAATTGAAATAAGTTGTTATCCTGCCCAATGAATCAGGCACATTTAGTTGTTGGTATATTGGACCTGCCAGCACTTTCACCAGGCAGACTTGATGTAGGCCAAATAGATACACAACTTGTCACTCCAGCTGATCAAATGAGTTCAGGATAAAAGCATGTATGTAATGTCATGCTAAATTCAACGTAACTAAGCATAATGGCGGTCCGTCATCATTATCACACTTTTTCCTCTTTCCTCATGCCCTCTGTCTTCCTGTCACCTTTTTAACCCCAGTCTCATTTTTCTGCTTCTCACCTCTCTTTCTATTCTCACTTCATCTGATTTTCTTTTTGCACCCTCCTTCTGCTTTTCTTTGCTGGATAGCGGTCCCTCTGCCAGTGAGACGCAGGCCTGGGATCTATCTCTGCCCTAGCTCCCCCACCCTCTCCACAGGCACAGATACTTTGCCCCTTCCCGGTTCTGGCTCAGTGGGCTGTGGTAAAGGTGCCGCCACTAGAGCCACCACCCCGCCCCCTCCCTCCACCATCCACTCAGACTCAGCCTTGCTGAGAAAGAGCGTGTCCTTCACAGAGGACCTACTGCTGGCAGCCTCTGGTATAGTAGGACTGCTGTGTGTCATCAAGTAACAAAACCTTGAAACAAAGTGGTGTTGGTGCCACTTTTGAGATATGGAGTGAACAGCACCACTTTCTACACCTGGATCGACCCGACCGGTGTTCTTTGGTGCTATAACTTAACATGCATGGAGTGAATACACAGAGTTTGTTATAAAAAAGAAACATTACTCAGGATTCTGTTACCTTAGCATGTGGTTTTAACATGCCAGGATTACCTAATCATTACCTGAGGTTTAGTTTTTAAACATGAATGGAAACAATAAGAGTAGACTAGGCTCTAGCAGTTGCTAGTACTTGGTTCATCATGATAATTACAATGTACTGTAACAAAAGCTGTTTTGTCTATCTACTCCATTGATCTGTTTGCGAAAAATGGCAATACTGAAGCCAGACTCTCCTCTTTGTTCAGGAATGGGCAGCGGAGGCAGCGGTGGAAAGGATGCAGGGCCTCTAAAGACCCTGCTCAGACAACAGACGCAGACAGCCCTTGAGCAAAGGGTAGGATGGCACCCAACTGTCACACAAACATCATAAAATTTTACCACCAGCATCAGTAAGATTATACCACGGAATAAATTAAAGTCTAAAATTTTTCAAACCACAAGTTAAAGTATCAGACTTTACATAATTAACAGCATTTTCTTTGCCCTGCAGTTTACGTCAGTAGTCTGTACATAGAGTTGGACAATAACTCACTGTCACTACTTTTCACACAGCTAGTTCTTTTTTGTGATAGTTCACTAATTAACCCTAGGGAGGAGTTTATTGGGGAATTGGCTTATGTAAGAGCAAGTAATGTTCCCTTTCTTTGTCCTCTGACTACTTGTGCCACTCAGGGAGCGTCCTCCTCTGCATTATTGTTAAACACCGGGGTACGTCCCACCAGTGTCTCTCTATTTCTCCATATTTCCCCTAACACTGACCAGCTGATGGCCACCACCAAATCTGAATCAACTCCCAACCCCTCCCCTCCCCTCTTCTGTTTGTAGATCTCAGAGTGGTTGGCTGGGTTGAGCAACATGGCACTAGGTCCTTGGGACCCTTTTCTGTGTTTGTTTTACACCCACCACTCTCTTGATTGACTCACAGACACATAAGGTGGAGGGCTGGAGGCTGGGAGTTGTGTTTCCTTCAGGTGTGAAGGGGCATGCGACTGTGTGTTTGCCTTTTGGACGCTCGTGTCAATCACCTCCCTCCTTTCTGACTGCTTGTCATAAGTCTGCTTTGGCAACGTGTTGATAACGGGGAATGAGCACGCTCACCTCATTTCATCATTCTTGCCTCTTTGCTTCCGTTGTGAGGAGCTGTCACTCAAATTAGTGACTAACTTCCTTCCTTGGCGTGCTGGACAAGAAGGAAACCAGTAGTTTTTTCTCATCACATAAGCCTGCATGGTTAGAAATCCCAACCCCCTCAGGTTTTCTGCATAAAGGTGGTCATCACACAACCCAAATGAAAACAAAGATGCTTGCGGGCAGTTCAGGTTTTTCCAGTTTCCTCATGTCAGGGAGTGCATGGATTTGCATCACATTGTTTCACTGGGGACGAAGGGCAAGCTGTCCTTAAAATCCACTGAAGAGCATGTAAAACTGAGTCCTGATCTATAGTGAGATGTGTGTTAACCTGTGTGTTCTTTACACTTATCTGTGGCTCTCAAAGTGATGCATTTATATAGACTTGAAAGGATTGAGTCAATCACCAACAAACCTGAGCTTTATTTCAAAAGCATTTTCTCAATCACTTCCAGATCTATTTAAAATGCTGTAGTTTGTACCGATGAATATGCTGTAAATCTTGAATTGTCGGTGGAGGGTAAGGGCACCATCAAAATCAATCTTTGCTGCATGTTGGCTTTTCTTAACACAGTTAGAACACACTTAAAGGTACAGTGCACAAAAGTTGAGGCTAAGTAAACAAGTAAATTAAATCAAATTGTTTTTTTTACAGATGTCCAGACTGACAACTTAATTCCAGTATAACTATCTTCTTTTCTGGCGTTGTGTTGAAGATTTGTCTGAAAATGATCACTTTGGAACGCTCTGTCTCCTGAGCCTGAATGAAACATTTGACATTTTTTAAACATCGATAAAAGTAGCCTTGCAGCTCAAACATAGAGAAAATAATAACCATATGGGCACAGTTGTGCTTTTATGGATTTGTAATCCCGGTGTACAGATTTACAAATTGGCCAACCCATGAAATTTTTTATGTGGTGAGCACAGTTTGCAAATCTGTGCACACAGGTTACAGATGCATTGGGTTTGTAATCCATGGTCACAAATTACAAATCTGTTTTTTTTCCTTGACCTGGCACCTCAGGGCCTCCGTACAAACATTCTGACTCTCTAAGTGACTGAGCTGTTTTTTTTCCCGCAGGAGTTCCCCTTCTTTACCTTGACGTCTTTTCCACCTGGTTTTCTCGTTCATGTTGGCGGAGTGGTCAGTGCTCGCTCTGTCAAACTGCTGGATCGGATACACAACCCTGGTGAGTTCAGTGTGCACAAACCCTCCCCTTCCTAATGAAGTGTCCTGTTAAATGATGTGAGCGACTTCCTCCACTGATGGACAGTGTTGTGTCAGTGCTCGGTCTCGTTGCAAGTGGCTGTTAGCTAATGCTGCCCATTATTCTCTTGTGTTGATTGAACATTTCTGATGTGTGCAGTCCTAGTCCTGATCTGTGTGATTTTTGTTTCATAGAAAATATGTTCAAATACTTCAGTAAGAGTCCTTGAGTAGGTGAAAGCTGTTCCTGGCCACACTGTAGCCTGCAGCTTTGTAACACTTTGATGAAGTTAAGTTAGGGCAGTGCTAAAAAGCTTCATGAATAGGGGCAACTTTCACCTCTGGTTTGATTGAAAGGCTTTGTGTTTTGTGAGGTCTGTACAGTTCATGTGATACCTGTATGTGTGTGTGTGGGTACGTGTGCGCGCGTGTATGTCTGTGTGTGTTTTTTCATATGCTCTGGTCACTGTGTTGTTGTGTGCTGTGTGCTGTGGTGCTGTCCCCTCGAGGTGAGGCTGTAATAGTGGTGCATGGCTCCAGTCTGTTGCCTGCTGCTTTTGTTGTGTGTTGTTGTTCGCTGGAGGTGGCGCTGTGGTGCATTACTGTGGTGTTGTCTAAACGCGCTCTCCCTGAGTTTGCAAATAGGCTTTAATTCCTGCATCACAATCCTTATGACTACACTTTTATGCATCTGTGCTAGTGACAGCCACAGCAAGAAGCAGCTTTTTTTTTTCTAAATGCTGTGTGTGAACGTTTGCTCAGCCTTAAGGACTGACTAAGTAGAAGTTGTCCATCCAAGCATTAGTGAGAACATTATTCTATATTGGATCTAAATTGTGACTTTTGTCTGGTTTGCAAGCTTACAGCTTTAATGCAGACATGCACAACAGGCCTGTATCTGCATGTAAGAGATATTAGGCTATGTGAGTCTAGTTTGTAGCCTCAGTAATGTTTCTCCCTCACCTACTTTGATCCACTCCAAGTCCGATGTCAGGGTATTTAGGGATGGGGGTTCACTGATGGATGTTGGTTGGGTTAGGATAGGCTGGTTTCTTTTCAGAGAGAAAACTAGCAACCCATAAAGGACTTTATGGGTACTTTTCAAACTCCAAATGACTATTCAGCAGTTTTCCTGTCTATCTAGAGGGGACAGCATAGTTTTTTTCAGTCTATTAAATTGAAGGTTGACATCTGGATCATTCTGTAAAGAGCCCTGTCCATTGTTGCCTGAAGAACCATTAAAGGTGCCATGTGGAGTTTTTCTCAGTAAGTTTAAATTTGTTGATATTTTTCATTTTAAGCAGGTGGTGGATGCAGGATGGAACGAAAAGTAAAAACCTGACAAAGCAAAGTGAAAAATTTTAAGATTCATACAAATGAGAGCAACTGATTATAACCCTAACAGTTTGTCTGCACAAAGCTCCACAGCGCATCTTCTGAACGTTACTGATAAAACAACAATTAGGCTGCTTCTGCATGCTTGTCTTTTTACTACAACTCCTCAATTCTCCTTCAGTCTTTTTAAGATTTTAGCAAAGTCTGTAGCTTTAATTCATCTCTACTCTCCTCTTTACCTCATCTGTCCTCTTTTTGTAGATTGTCTGGAAGGCCTGATTATAGTTTGTCTTTTCATAGTACCTGTGAAGTGCAGCCTGTCTTTGCGTAGTAAATGTGGAGTGCTGCTGTTGTGCTGTGCTTGTTTGTTAGACTGTCTCTGCTTTTCTTTTTCTCTCTTTTCTGTACTAACGGTGTGTTCTGGCCCAGCCTTGGGTAACACGCGCTCATACAAACTGCTAGACTGGAATAGTGTCACTGCAGGTATTTCCCCCTTTTTCTGCTCTCACCCAAAGGAGAGGTGGCAGCTCAGTGAAACTCCCAACCCTGGCATTAAGTAGACATAGACGAGCTAACGTAAATATCCGAAAAAAAAACAGCAGAAAAAGATAGAATATCCCTAAAAATGTATGAATTCAGTGAGCTGCCACCCTATCCTCTCTAATTCTTGTGAGTGTGTGCTGAGCTGAGCATGCGCTGCGTCTCCACCCCAACCCATCCAGCCTGGCCTGGCTCCCTTTGCTGCCCCCTCCCCTCCCAGCTCATTCTGCCGCACAGAAGAGAAGCAGCTCTTCCCTAATGTTGTCCCTGCGCTGTTTTAATGCTTCCTGAATCAGTACCAAGGTCAAACCTGTCTAGACCAGAGGAGGTTTAGGAGGTTTACTCTGTGACAAAGAGCCACTTATCGGGCATGTGCATCCCTGACTCACTGGGCCGTATTCATACTGAGAGAGAAGAAAGGAAGGAGGGATGGATGGATGGATGAAAAGTAGGTTGATTGGATGGGCTGAGTCGAGGGAAATTTAACACATCGATTGAGATGTATGATGGGGATGGAAGGAAAGGTGTGAGTTTGGGGAAAGGAGGACGAATGGTTGCATTCATTGTTCTCCGGGTTCAAAGTGGACGAGATTTGATGGACTCTAGTGAATGAATATGGCCCTTCTCTGCCCATGAGCACATGGTCATGAGCGTGCACGTTGGTGAGCCTGTGCCTGTGTGACATGCCGCTTCTGGTTTAAAGGAACCCACTTTGTGGGCCCTGATGCCTGAACATCAATCGTTTTTCTTCATCCACTCAAATATTCTTCTTTTGAGTTCTCCTCATTCATTCCTTCCCTTTTTTCACCTTTCACATTTAAGTTGTTTCTTTCTTTTAGAAGCTCTGTTAGCATGTAGCCCTATCAGGGAGCCATGGGGAGCAGCTCAATACTCTAATATACATACTCGGTTCAAAATGTTCAACCTTCAGTAACTATGAAATCAGTAAGCTCAGCAGTGGTAACAATCGGGTCCTTCAGAAAAAATATTGATGAAACAGAGATATTTGAGCTGTCCTCATGAGATAAATGAAACACACACCCATGGTCCAGCCTTGGTATGATGAAGGCTCAATGCTTTTATATTTAAAACTTCTAAACCATCTTTAGACAGTTCGTTAGCTGGCCAGATTTTATTCCTCTAGTCAAACCACAGAGGTAAAAAAACACAGCAGGTACCCACATTCTCTAAGTGTCACCTATGTCCTTTCTGTTGGTTTGACTAACTCAAAGGAAATCAAAAGTAGAGTGAAACCCTTTTTTTGACCATTGACAATGCCTTCATCATCATCCTCTAACTTCCATGGACATCATTCACCACATCACTTTGTTCACAGATTGTTGTTTTTTTGCTTGCTTTGATTCATTATTCAACTCTTCCAGACACATAAACTGTACTTGTTTTGCTGTCTTTTATTAATCTGATAAATAAAATCAGTAAGAATAGATACCAGCTCAGATACAGACTTGTCACATGTCCTGCTAATATGTTAGCAGATTTTGGTAATTCACTGTTTGTATTGCTTTGATAGATTGTTTAGCTAATCATTGTTGTGTGAAAGCTGTCTGATTTTAGAATTTTGTGTTTTGCAGATGAGCCGGAGACTCGCGATGCCTGGTGGGAGGAAATTCGCCAAGAGATTAAATCTCATGCCAAAGCTCTTGGGTGCCATGCTGTTGTGGGGTACAGTGAGAGCACAAGCATCTGGTGTGTACAACAACAAAAAAAAAAAGATGTCATCATTTTTTACTCTTGCTTTGCCTATTGTTGGATCAGCCGACATAAAACAGGCTTCCTTTTTAACACATGGTTCAGCATCCTCTCATATCATTTTGTTTGTTTTCTTTTGATCCATCCATCTCCCCTGAACACAGCGAGGAGGTGTGTATCCTGTCAGCTTCAGGTACAGCAGCCATCCTCAACCCTCGGTACATGCGTGAAGGCTGCCTGGACATCGGGATTGCAGACCACAGGTTGTCATGATTCACCGACTGAGCAAACTGATGGAAATTTCTCGGATGTGTACGGTGTATATCTGTGCTGGTTTGGATTAGGCTGATACTGGATGGTGTGTGTTGTTTGCCAGGTTTGATGAGCCGTCTCCCCCAAGCTGTGGCTTCTGTCACATCCCATATGATGAGCTCAACATGCCCTTTCCTGCTCAGCTCACCTACTGTTATCACTGCAGACGACAAAAGGTCTGAAATATATGTTTTCATGTGTCTGTTTGTCTAATTCAGAGGCTTGCGAAACAAAGCCGGTATTAATTGTGTTCTGTTTGCTCTAAAGGTTCCTGATGTTCTGTTCACAACAATCGACTTACCATCAGAGGCATCTGTTACAGGGAAGGGCTGTCTTATCCAGGCCAGGTAAATCACCTCAGCTGTTGTTGAGAATGGTTCTAAAGTATTGCTTGCCATTTTTCATCTTGGGTACATGCATGCAATTACTCTAACCACAAGGGGGTGCAACACAGTTTTGAGTGCGGTATGAGAACTGGAAATGAGAAATTTACTGTATTTTCTGCAACATATTCCAGTAAATATTTTACAATAAATGCCTTGCTCAGAATTTTTTGTCACCTTTCATACCATTTTGCTTTCAGCCAAAGAGTTTCACAGTGCAGGGTAGCACAGGAGGCTTCAACTTTATGTTATGTTACACCACCTCACTCAAATTCATTAAGAAGTACTTGAAAATTAAAAAAAAAAAATGTAAAAATGTTTTTTACACAGTTTCAAAATTACTGATTTTTCTTTGGCACTTATATTTTTTCTATTTAAATATTCAAAGTCGAAATTTGCTCTGTACTTTTTCTTGTTTGCTGCAGTAACTCTGTTAATTTCCTTATTGTTGGACAAGTAAGGGATTATCTTATTTTATCGTATCTTAAGGGCATCTTTACTTAAGCAGAGAGAATCGCAGCAGTCAAGGATCCTGCAATTATGTTGCTTCTGGATTCACCTAAAGTTCTATGATGAAGCTTAAAAAATAAGTGTTGTTATTTGTCTGAATTTATGCATTAGCTCTAGACACTCCTCTAATTCAGTTTTCTTAAATTACACACACACATGGTGTCAGTCTGACTGCTGCTAGAGCCTCTTTTAAATAATCGTAGATTACCGATTTCTATTGCTCTACACTTTTTGTTTGGCGTGTTTGTTTCTCCATATTAGTGTAGGTACCATAAAGTGAAGCCATGAGACTTGATGTTTCGAATCAGTTTGATCAATAAATCAATTATATCGCCACCACCGCAATCCATTCAAATTGTTCTAATTAAACAGATGCAGCAAGAAATTAAAGTTTCCATATTGCTAAAATGAAAGGTTTTATGCTTTAAAAGTTTAAAGGTTTTATACTTCGGGAATCTTTTGGAGTGTTGATTTGACTTTGGGTTGTAGACTTAGGTAGTTTGAGGTTTAAATAAAAAAATATGAAAAATTATGAATAAATGTAATAAAAATGATAAAATAATAACATATGTTGTGGGGAGGTCTAAGAAATGACATTTGTGCACCAATTTTGCAAGGCTTGTGTCTTGGCATTAAAAGGGTAAATTAGCATTGGAAAAATTTCGGACAACAAAAATGTGGTTTATAAAATTCTGTTATGAAAAAACTTTGAGTATCAAAAATGTGACTTAACATGAATTGAGTCAATACCTGTATTTTGTCTTATAGATTGTGTCGACTTAAGAAGAAGGCCCAGGGGGAAGTGAATGCAACGGCCATCTCCAACCTGCTTCCTTTCATGGAATACGAACTGCACACGCAACTGATGAACAAACTGAAGCTGCGAAGCATGAACGCTCTCTTTGGCTTACAGATACAGATCAGTGTCGGAGAAAACATGCTCCTGGGTCTGGCTGTAGGTTGACAGAGATAAAAGTGCTTAATTAGCAGTACAAGTCTTTCTTGCAACCTTGTCATTGAAATGTCTGTGTGCATGTTTAGTCTGCTACAGGTGTGTACCTGACCGCCCTGCCGGCACCAGGAGGCATCCAGATCGCAGGGAAGACTCCTGGTGACCTGAGCAACGAGCACCACATTTCTACCATCCAAAGACGGATCAATGACACCATAGCCAAGAACAAAGAGCTCTATCAAATAAACCCGCCGGTGAGAGGCACAGCACACGCTGCATGAACAGTAACACAACCATAACTACACATCAGGCTGTTGCAGTGTTTCATTTTCATTTCAACAGAGGACAGTGTGTCATGAATTTGACCATGTGAAAAAGTTTGATAGTCATTTCATTATCTGTATTTCACACTGTAGTTGTGCACATTTAGAAGCTGCATTCACACAGAAAAGATTTTTAGAATTTCAGTTTCACATGCGGGAAAATATTTTTGCCACCCACACACAATTCTTTTACGCAAACACATTTGACACAGCAATATTGGGTTTACGTGTGTCTATTCGAGTGTTAAAATCATGTGCACTGTCATATTTAATCCAGTTAATATAGTCTGTATTTGTGGATCTTGATAAACTTACCCCTTTTGTCTCTCTCTGGTCATTAAAGAAGTTATTTGCCCTGGACCCTGAGGTGTTCTGCGGCATAAACATGGTACTGAACACGGCAACTTTTAGCTGTGAGACACAGCAAAGCATGACAAATACTTCACTATTAATCGCAATACTACACAACTTTTACTACAACTGTGTAACAGCTCTTAACTGGGAAGAAGGGATGATGTGTAACCCACTCCAGAGTCACAACCTGAGGGCAACTCACTGTAGACTGGATCTGTGTTGTTGTAAACGTACTGTGATCATCTACCCAGCCCATTCACACCCTCACCAGTGTATGTTTGTGCGTATGTGCGTGTTTGCACCATTCTTTAATTTTCCAGATTCATATTCTAATTAACACCAGCCATGTGTGTGAAATGGTGCAGCTGATTGGTTACTTGAGTGAGTGTGCATGTGGTGTGTGTTTTTTATTAACACAGTCTTTCTACAAGAGGACAGACTTGAGATGCAGATGTGGGCTGCTGCTACGGTGTTCTGGTGTTCACTTTGACATCTCATCTGATCAGGGCTTGTGTCTTCACCTCTGCAGGAGCCAACAGAGGAACTGGTTGGTTCTCCGATTCCTGAGCCGAGGCAAAGATCCAGACTTTTCCGTTCCCACTCTGAAAGCTCAGATGAACTATCAGAACTGGACCTCTCCCACGGCAAGAAGGATGCTTTTGTTCTTGAGGTATATTATTAACAAAGCTTCAAAAAGTCATATGAAGTTTTTCAGGGACAAGAGTAAGCATTAGCTTTTATTTCTGCAGATTGATGACACTGACGCTGTTGAGGACATCCACTCTCTCCTCATTGATGCCTCCCCTCCTACAGGTATCCTCTACAGCTACACTACTAGTGTCATGTCTTGTTTCTCATAATAAATATATTATTAGACCCACTATGAGCCACGTTCAGAAAAAAAGTCTTATTGCAAGATGTTCAATGACTAAGGACAGGCATGATCTGCTTTTAATAAATGAAAAGTTCTTCCTCTGGTGTAAGAAAAGTTTACTTGTTTAGTTCCTTGTATTAACACTTGTGGTGGGACCTGATTCTTAAAACTGATATAATTAATTACAGTTTCTGTAATCTATCCAAATCAATCATATTTCAAATTTTTTATGCGTAAACAATCTTTCACTAAGGGTTTAACAGCACACAGAAAGGCTGTTGTTTACAACTTTACAGAAAAGATTCACATAAGTTTTTTTTTTCCCACAACTTCACAAAATATTTTTTCATGACATAACTGGCATCACTATCTTTATAGTAAGTACTCGATATATGATTTATATCGTATTTATTGTATTACAGCACAGTTAATGAAATTAATGTGGTATACTGATGAAAAATGATGCTCATCCTCAAAAGCTATTTCACAAACAGGGTAAACTGTGTGAATAAATCAAACACACCCTTCCCAACACTGTGTGTGTTTATGAAGCAGCTGACAGCTCTCGGTGGATCAGTCTGAAAACTAACAGTGAAGTCATATACCCTGTTCAGCCCCTCAGAACTAAACCGCACTGTCACTTTGTGCACTGACAAATATTCAGGGATCAACTGGAGTTCAATAGTAAACTGTGTCAAGATGCGTCCATTTTTTTAACAGTATGTTTTTGTAATTGATTAATCCTAATTAACACATTAAGATTATGAACACATTATTCCTATTTCAAGAAACCTAAGAAAAAAAAATACTTCAAAGGCAGATTTTTTTTGTCTTATCAAGCAAATCAGGCATTTTCTTTGTCTTTTGATTTCTTGAAATGAGACATTTTGATGAATTTTTTAGGTTGCAAAGATTTCAGTTTTTACTGTACGTGCTCATTCAGAAGTGTCCTGATTAGAGTTTTATCTCTGTTTTTATTTCCAGGTTTCTACAGCTGCAACACTGAGGTCATGCCTGGGATTAACAACTGGACTTCAGGAGTTCAGGTTGTTCTTCATGACATAGTTACTTCTTTTATTGAAGATCTTCTGTTGTACTCGCCAAACTTTAGAATTGAATTAGTATTTCAGGGAGCTATAAAGCATGTGCATTGTGCTGCTGTGGATAATTATATATATTGTATGTGTAATGTGTTCCTTTAACCGTCTTCCAGATGTTTACATCAGTGAGGGTCTTTAGGTTGAGTCATGCAAATCTAACAAACCAAGGCCTGAACAAGATCTTCACTGACCTTTGTGAGAATCTGCTGAAGGTAAGACGGACTGAAATATTAGTTAAAATCCCAACACATGTAGTGCCTGGCTTTTCTTTTCTCATCTCCAATTTTCAGTGTTTACAGCATATGATTGCTCATGCTGTGTGTGCTTCATAAATACCTGCTAAAAGTCCCATCGTTGTGTTTTGTTTTAGAGTTTCTACTTCAAGTTGCGCTCGATGATCCCCTGCTGCCTTTGTCATCTTAATTTTACTGTAGCAGTGCCAGAGGAAGAGCTTATACAGGTGAGAAGAAGGCTTTACTTGAGTTTTTTTTATTGTATCAAAAGAAAGGTCACTTGTAAAATCTGAAATTTTTCCTTCAACCTGCTTCCAAAAATATTTGTCCTCCTCCCAGGTCACTGTGACAGCAGTTGCCATGACATATGACAAAGACCAGTCTCAGGAGAAGCAAGCAGAGAAGCCCATCACCAAAGGTCTTTGAGAAGTGTTTATGGTTCCGATAACATTTTGGATTTTTTTTTTACTTTTAACTTTAAAAACTCTTATTAATACCTTATGTTCATACATTTTACAGATGGTGTGCTCATCTTCTAGCTTTGTGACTTCAGTTTCAATCTTACTAATATGTAGGGAATCACTTTTTAATCAAGTTTTGGTACCTGAATTTAAACGTTTTCCTTGCACACTTGTAATATCTATAACTATCCTTCCCAGTAACACACATCAGTTTAATCTCTTCAGTTGTGTTTCTGCGTTTTGAATCCGGCTTAAGTCCTTCTTTGTCTCTGTGCAATCTTCAGGATCAGGGGAGACTGAAGAGCAGCTGCAGTTTCCCTTGGAGCTGAGCGCGGACTCTTCCAACGCCAACACTCAGCCACCATCCAAAATCTCGGGTAACCTCAGAACTTACAATTTTGTTTCTCCCTGACCTCCTCCTCCTCCTCCTCCGCCCCCTCTCACTAACAGGCATTGCCCCCCTCTCCTCGACTAACGCTTTAGGTACAGTCTCTTTATTCACTCCAGCTGCAAAACTCTGCAACAATCAGCTGGTTGTGGTTCATGCAGAAGGTAAATAAACAACAGTGGTGTATCATAGCCCCCACAGGACTGTGTAATGTTGTCTAGATGAGATACCATGCTTCTAATGCAGATTAGCTCACTTTCCTCAGCAGGAACAGTAACAAGAACACCCTAGCAACTTCCAAAAATAGAAAAGTACTTTTTGATGTATGAAACCTTGTAAACTGGGGAAAGCAACACAGACTGTGCTATCAAGTTTTTTCACTCCCTTCCAAGAACAAAGATGGACTTTGTTGTGTTTTTTTTTGTGTGTATGTGTGTGACAGGTGTCCCAGAGAGTTCAAATGTTTCATCTCGAGGTAAGCCTGCGTCTTCTCAACCATATCCCCTGCCCCATCTTCCTGCTACCAAAACTACTACACTTGCCCTGTTTTGACTTTCATCCTTTAGTCTCGGACAGTTATCATGCACTGCTCCCAAACCTCATCCACTTTTGTTCTTTTCTGTTATATTGTGTCCTGTTTTTTTTATTTTGTTCCTTTGTTTTTTTTTCTCTTGTTGTCGTTGTTGCGTTGTGTATGTTTTGGGTGTGGGCCATGTGTTTGTGTGTGTGCGTGCGTGTACGTACGTGTGTGTGTGTGTATTCTCTCCAGCTGCCTCCGTTGATTACGGTTCCTTTGCAGACAGATGCAGCACCTGGCTAGAGCTGCTTAGGCTGAAAGCTCACACCATAAGACGAGGATCAGTTAAGACAAGTAGGAGGACACAGTCTCTAGCACACTCTGGTGACCACAAATACATAACACAGTTTTACAAGCAGTCCAACACAAGCACACACCCACACACATACACACATGCTCGCATACGCTCAAACACCCCTCCATGCATGCCGCTGGGGGGCGGAGCATCGTAAATCAAGCTCCAGCTATTTTGCTAGAGTGTGAAAGTTGAAGCCCCGCCCCTCAGAAGGATCAGCAAATCAGCAGCTTGGCTTTGAAATGCCTGTAGCTGTGGAAACCATGACAGCAATGAATAAGAAAAGGTTATTTTGCTTTCAGCGTGCTTGTTCTTCCCTTGATCTATAAGCACTTTGATCACAACAAGAAGCCTTTTGATTTTTACTTGCATCTGCATCAGTGACTTTATTTTTGTGGGACAATAAATGAGCTACAGATCAAGTATACATGGTGAAACCTGAATTTGGTAGAGATCCCAGTGGAGTGGGGGTTGGCAAAGCTTTCTGCAGGATGTTATATGATTTCCAGTTCTGTGCACTGTGAGTGAACTGCAGTTTAATGTGTGGCTCCGAAGGTTCCAGGTTTGATGGAGGTAAAAGCCACATCAGGTAAAAATTTTGCAGTCAGACAATGGAGCACCTTTCACACTCTGGCTCGTGTATGTGCCCAGCTCAGCTCATAGCTGTCTCTGTCTGTCGTTCTTTTTCAAACCTCTTTCAAAATTTCAAACAGATGAGTAGTCTTTCATAAACTGTACTGCAATTACTGTGTCCACACATGTAAACGTACACAGCTGTGCCCAGGTCTGTCTGTCTGTCTGTCTGCAGACACTGTGTAACTGTCTTGTCTGTTTGCTCCCGCTGCATGATCTGCATGGCAACACAAGCTTTCCTACTGATTGTCTCAGCTCCACGCATTCACAACATTGCATGTCAGGTCACATGTGTACAACAAACAACTG
The DNA here is from genome assembly GCF_033239565.1 of Halichoeres trimaculatus. NCBI lineage: Eukaryota > Metazoa > Chordata > Actinopteri > Labriformes > Labridae > Halichoeres > Halichoeres trimaculatus. The sequence goes on along the minus strand of NW_027437187.1, from coordinate 20,096,864 downwards.
ATTTACTCACAAACAAGTGTATACTTGTGTTGCTTCTATTGTGCAAACTCCAGCAAGTGTTGTATTGTTGCATGCACATTTCACATTCACATTTGGTTCTGCTTACTTGCATACATGAGTTTTCAACACTCTTTGAGTTTTTTGAGGTATCTCCATTCTCCATTTTTCTCTCCCTCCTCTTGTCTCTTTCACTTCTCTTTCTGTTGGATCTGCTCTTTATGAAAATGCAGTCTCATCTTTGGATCGCTCCAGTCCACTGCCTGATGGACGTTCCCGTTCTCTGCGATCCACGCGCTCATTCGGGGGCACTTCAGTTACCGTAGTGAAGATGACGCCACTCTCCTTTCTTCCTGGGACACGCATCATTAAATACCTTGGGATCATCAACATGTTTTTTATTAGAGAGACTACGTCATTGCGAGAGGTATGACTACAAGGAGAAGTCAAAAGAAAAAGACATAGGATCAGTGTTTCTGCAGAGTGTAGACATGCCTGTGTTTGTTTGTTCACTGCAGGAAGGTGGTGTTAGCGGCTTCCTTCACTCATTCATTGCAGAAGTGTTTGCAATGGTTCGAGCTCACGTAGCAGCCCTGGGTGGCAATGCTGTGGTGTCTTACAGCATGAAAGAGTGTGTGTTTATGGAAAATCCAAACAAGAACCAGGTACTCATGCACATCAACAACACACGTTTGAAATGTCAACAAGTTTCTAACATTCTTTAAATAGTATATGTTTATTTATATTTTAATATTCATGAAAGCACAAACAGCTGGTCATAGCCTCCTGCCAGTGTTCTTGTGATTTAATCCTTCTGTCTTGCTCCTGCAGGCTCAGTGTCTCATCAATGTGAGCGGTGATGCTGTCATATGTGTCAGGGAATCAGAACAGGAGCCAACTCCCTCAACAACAAGTTCTGGACAGAGCTGCTCTAGTGCAACAGAAGGCACTACATGACAGTGAAATACACAGAACTTTGCTTTGTCTGCAGGATGCACTATCTGAGCAACCGCACTTCCTGGGTCCAGCCGTCCACGTATGAGTCATTCATGTCTGCCTTAATACTGTGTAAAAGATCCACAAGTTTGGACACAGGTAATAAAGGACAAGTGCTCATACGCTTTCAAAAACATACAGTCTGAGTAGATAAAAGAGAAAAGGATGTTTCGCTTATTTTTGTTTGTGTTTTAAGTGTTTGATGACACTGATTGGGAATGAAGTTATCTGGGAGTAATGAAAACTTTTAAGGTAAACCAACAGCCAAAACATCCCAACAATGTATTAACATCCGTCCATGTTGGCCATCCCTTTGCGTGTCAAGACAAGTGACGCATGAGGCAGCTATGAAAAATATGTCCGTCCACTGTTCAAAGTGAGATTAAATAAACAGACTTGCCAAAAGGGACACACATCAAATATAGTATGTGCAGTCAAACTTTAGCCAGTGTTAGACTCTGTATCCTGTAACCTGTTCAGTCACATATAAGACCGCATCAAGCAAGGCATGTATTCATGCTTCAAAAAGCTGACGTGCTTCCTCTGAAATGTTAATTTTTAAGCCTAAATTTTAAACTTGAGGCTACAGTCAGAAAAATTCATGTGATATCATTTTTCACGATTAATCAATAATAGATTTTTTTATTTTATTTAGATTTTATTTTATTTTATTCCATTGATTGTTTTACATTCTAGTTACTGGGTTATCAATAACGTTACTTCAGATCAAATTTCTCTTTAAAGTATTCAATGATTTTCCCCATTAGTGTTTGTGTGACTTGAGTAAAAGCAGGACAGAAAAACAGTGTGAATAGATTTTTATATGGCAAGAGTTGTTATAATCAGACATCACTGTTTAACGCAGGGATTATCTACAGTTTTGATCTCAATCTCCTTTTTTTAATAAAAACTGCATAAAGTGAGTGTGTAAAGGGTGAAGGGCATAATAATAGAGAAATATATACAAAAGATACATGTATTGATACATGGGATACATTCTTTCAAGTGTGCTCTGCTGGATTCAACCCCTAATGTGTGTATTTGGGAAAACCCTTTTATATCTCAGCTGAAAAAAATGTTTTGTTTAAAGTAATAGTCATGCTACTGACAAGTCAATCATTTCTTTTCATTTTTGAAAATAAACTGTAAATCTTCTCTTAAATCAGATTTTAGTATTTTTGTATAAAATGTACAAAACGTACAGCTTCTTTGCCTGCGCTATGATTTTGTGTTGTTTTGACAGGCTGTGTCACAGAACTAGTGGTACTCTTGTTGTGGTCAGTTTATGATATGTCTAAAACTTGAATGTACATATTTAGATGCTCTTGCTTCCTGACTAGCAGCATGCAGACCTACTTTATAATGCCATAAATCTGTTTGCTTGCTTGCCTGGTAACTCTTGCGCAATAAACTCAGATGAACCAAGTTGCCTACATTTATTTATACCTGCTTTGATGAAACTAAACTGAATCTTAACCACATAAAAGTAAAAATTGATGGCACTTTAGGCCAGACCTTTAATTATATCATGGCACTCTTAACTTGAACAAGTGCCTTTCAAAACACCTGAGGTCACCTTACAAGGCAGAGTTTAAAATGAAGAACAATAAAAATTTAACCAAACAAACCTAACAGATTTACAGTGGGTTAAATCTACATGCACAGAGGTTTAGTGAATGGATTTAAGTTTAAAAGTGAAAAAGAGTTCATGTTATGGATATCCAATGGGATTCATATTTTAGTGTAAATATCTGCTACTAAAGATGTTTTTGTTGTATTCAACTACTTTAGAGGTAAATTTTGATCCCAGTGCGACAGAAATGGGTCTGACTTTTTTCTTTTCTCCAATTATTTATCAAACTTTGTGATTGAGTTAACAGTTACTCAATGACATATCATATGGTTCTTTTTGAAGTTAACTTCTTATGTTAAATCAAGCTTTTAGGGAAGACCATTTCCACCAGTTAAAAAAAATCAAATCAAAAACAAAAATAACAACAATGGTGTTTCATATTTATGAGAATCTAAGTTATAATTAAGGAATTCGAAGTCTGTATAATGAGACACTTGCTCACTATAATTAAATAGTAACTCATAGTTATGACTTGGTTCCCTCAATTTTGATCTAGTATTACATTTTGTGACTCAAAATATGTTTATTATTATCAGGGGGAATTCACGCTGATGTCAATCAACTTCTTGTTTATAACCAAGGATATTTATTATAGGCCACAGCTACATTTGCTGTGGGGAAAAGAGAGCAAGGGAAACCACTGGGACCCACTTTGGTCTGGATGCCCATGTCCTGTGGTTTGGTGTGGAGGAACCTTCTACACTTCCTTTTTTCAGTGCCTTGGAGGAAGAGCTGTGCCAGATGTCCTGCTGATTCACTGTGGCTGCCCTCCCTAGCCATTCTACACAGTGGTCTCACTTGTTTAATTCTCTCCACAGCGAATGTAGCTCAGAGTTTTTAAAAATTTATTTCATGTTTCTTTTTATTTTGATATTTTTCTGAATTAAAAATGAATTACTCTGGAATTCTTGCCTCTGAGTCAATGAAACAGGAGAACTTTTGATATATGCTGAATTAGGCCAGAGTAAGATATTTGTCTCAAAATGCTAATCAAAGCCAAAAAAAGACAATCAGTTCTGTTTAAAGCTGCAAAAAGAAAGAAAAACTGTTTTCAACAGTTCAATATAAGGACAGACAACCTGGAGAATAAATGGTTTTAACAATTTATTTTGGTGGATGAAAGCAGGCTGGAGGCTTGTCTAGAGTGGTCTGGCTGAGGTGGATGGGTAGGGCAGAAGAGTTGAAGGTGGATGAACCAAACAGGCTGCTGGAGACTGAGGCCAGGCAGGTTGAAGCTTGAACTATAGTTGAACAGGTGTGGAGGATCAGAGGCAAGGAGGAAAAAAAAGATGTCCAAGGAAAAAAAAAACAAAATCCAAAATGTCAAAAGCCGTCTTAGAAAAAAGTGCCTAGGTGTCGGTGTCCCAAAGGAGACTGAATGATCCGGCAGTCTGGATGTCCGAGCCAGGGTTATATACTCCAGGGCTTGATAAAGAGATCCGGTGCAGTAGATCAGATGAGCAGGCAGGAGAAGGGAATCCAGAGTCCATGCCCTGCAACACAGAGTCAGACTGAGACAAACATGACACACTAGGGAGGGAAAAAAGAGGCAACTCGACGAGAGGGAGGCAAAGCCCAAAATTTAACATAAACACCACAACACAATAAATGATTTTCTCAAAGACTACTGGATTAGTTGACGAAAGTCACAACTGGGCTTGTATGAGAACAGATTTCAAACAACTTGAGCAACAAACTGAAAAGAAGCGTACATTACAAATGTAAGTAAGGTTAGTCAAAGTGATCATAGGAAATAACACAAAATACAAACATCAGTTTATTCAGATTACAGTGTAAACACAAGGAGTCATGTAAAGGCAGAGTTTTTAACATATATATGGGGAAACAAACCATATTGATCCATATTGTGAGCAGAAGAGGATGAAATTAAATAATAATAATAATAATAAATAGTATAAGTACATTTTAAATTAAATCAGGGAACTTTTTGATAAACAAGTCTGATATTTTTATGGCTTTGTTTGATGATGTTACTGTATTGAAGTATTGTTTGAGTTCATTTTCAAAGTATTTTCCATTTCTTTTTTTCTTAGCCCGTTTTGTTTTGTGAATGTGAAATTTGCCCAGCATGGTGATAGTCTGTAGGCCAACAAAAGGGAGAAGTTGTGAGGTATGGAGGGGTTTTCAAAGTGAAAGAGGATGTGGCTTTCCTGGAGGCCGAGCCTGTGACCTGTTTTGTTATGGATTAGGTTTTGCATATGAGTCCAGAAGTTTTTACTGTACTGATAAAAGAGGTGGATGATGGTTTCTGGCTCTGTCTGGCAAAATTCACAGTTGTTTATATTTAATTTAAATCTCTCCAGGGTCTTTTTTTTCCCCCAGATATACATTATGATAGGTTTTGTATGATATTTCTTAGACTTTTGTTGTGAATGAGTTTGTGGATCAGCCCCCAGGAAAGCAACGCCTGTTTATGGAAGTTTGATAACTTAATTGGTATTTTGTCAATTTTAAAATTACACCAAAGAAAAAATCGGTTCCTCCTAATTTGTTGAATGGATAATTTTGGAATTGCATTCCACATATTAAAATTACTTCTAATGAGGCGACATAAACAATTAATTTTGAACATATTATGGCAATGATGTACACGTTTGGGTCATTCTTTAAATGCGGTGCCTTTTGGGTCATAGAAATGGTAAAAACAAACAAACTTTTTTTTAATTTTATTTTGATGTTTCTTCTTAAAAATATGACTCTAAGCCTTATGAAAAGCATAAAGGTCAATTTCAATCTGCTGAATTTAATATATTTTTTAAAGTTTTAAAAATATATGTAACAATGAATGTGTCCATTGTGTTGTGTCCACCGTGTTATCCATATAAGAATAACACGGTGGACAATAACACGGTGGACAATAACACGGTGGACATTTTACAACAAAAATAGCTTTTAGCCTAGCTTCATTAGCATTTATGCTAACAGGATTTTGGATAGCTGACAAGAAATCAACATTTTTACCCAGGAACCTTTTAAAATTATGATATTTGATAATTTTCTTCATAAAACTGGGATAACACGGTGGACATTTTATGATTGACCACATTAGATCTTTATCATAAAAAGTAACTATAATCAAATTAACACAAGAAAAGTGAGTAATCTTATCACTGTTGAATTCCCCTCCTCTGGAATGACATCACATCAAAAGACTGCATCATGCTGATGTGGGTGGAGCCTTCTTAGAGGTACAGTAACTTAGGATAACACGGTGGACACAAAATCCAGGGACAAATATTAAACTGCAATTTTAGACAAAAATATATATTTTTTTGCTGATGAAATTATCAAATATATAAAGAACACCTTATAGCTGAATAAAAATATCCAGAAATATTTTGGACAAAACAACAACAACAACAACAACAACATAATTTTCTTGAACGAAACAGTGGAAAGGGCACAGGAGACAAGGCAAAATAGCACAATTTTCATTTTTTAAATGGTTTTTCAAATTTTTTTTTTTAAGTTTTATGAGTTATATCCTTGTGTTTTTAACAGATAATTAGTGAAATTTCACTAAAATAAAAAGTTTTTTTTTTTTTAAATTCTATTATTTTCAGAAAATACGGCAGGATTTAGGCTGGGGACGCAAAAGGTACCACATTTAAAGAATGACCCGTTTACTTTGATGGCAGAAACGGGCTTCCACAAACCGCCTCTAAAAACCTCCAGCGACATCTAGTGGCCGCGAAGCCATAAAACGCTCGTCATTACGTGTCCCCCCGGCTACGTTAAATCCGCTCCCTGCTTCCCGTTCTGACTCCCACAGGAACAGGCGGCGGCCACTCAGCGGTGTTGTACAGTCTTAGCGCCCAGCAGCTGAGCTCAAAGCTCAAACATGGGGGAAATCATCCTGCCACGGCGCATGTTCCTGTGGTGCATGGCGCTCATTTATCTGACAGCTTTTGTTTCCCTCTATGTGCAGATACCAGGTGAGGCTCCACTCTGTGCTGACTGTTCTGAAACTAGCTCTACACACATACTTCTGCTTGAACGTGTTAGCCTGTTAGCTGAATGCTTGGCGCACTTTCTGTGCTTCTTGCTGTCAAACATGGAAAAGAACAGTCTGGAAGGTTCTGTGCTTTAAATGGAAAGGCTACTCCTAATTTATCAAGCTAGCAGCTGCGTAGAGAGACTCAAGCGGTGGTCATTGCGCACACATGATGCCCGTGGTTTGCACTACATTACCCATGTCTTAGGATTTCAGGAGGCGTCGTCCACGCCCATGAGTTAAAGCAAACCGTGTAAGGAATACTGTAGCATTTTTAATATGTATTTGTTCACACTCAAACGCCTCAAACATAGTTTAGCTTCTGTTCTCTTGTAAATTCTATTATTTTAAGTGGCCTACAAACTTTAGAGACTTGGGACTTGTTGATGGAAATTAAGACGTAATTTTTCAGAGAATGCTGAGTTAGTAGAAACCATTGATAGCATAACTGCAGAAACACTGAGACTTGTTCACATTAAACTAAACTTGTATGTCCTCTCCATGTGAGGCATCTTTTACTATATGAAGCTGCACAGTGAGACCAATGCTCACCACAATGGCTTTAAATCATCATATAAGGGATTATGAATAGTTAGAAAGGTGTAAATCTCTTCTGACTCCTCTCCATGTTTTATTTCCTTGCAGGTCTCTATGGTAATGATGGGGTATTGCCTGCTCGCTGGCAGCTTCGATACAGTGGTAAACCTCTGTTGGAACAGCTGCTGTCCTCTCCCACCCTGCTGTGGCTTGGACCTCAGCTTGGCCTGGACACACATACCGCTATGGAGCTTCTGTGTCTCACAGGCGCTGCTCTGAGCCTCATAGCCACTCTTGTTGAGGCTTTCAGAGACAGTATTGTGTTTTTCTTCCTCTGGGTCTTGTACCTTTCAATGTATCAAGTAAGTATAGTCTGTTTATGTTGTTTTTTTTGTTTTGTTTTTTTACAGGTTTTTGTCATTTTGTTCCTTGTCTCACTTCTTATTTTGTTTCAGGTGGGGCAGGTGTTTCTGTACTTCCAGTGGTGAGTATTTTGTGGATTTGTTTTCTGTAATTAACACAGCAGTGCTCATAACAGCAGCTTGTTAGAGGATAGGTTTATGTCATTGTCAGCCCACTGTTTTTGACATTGCTGTGATGTTTGTTTCTGCTGCTGTGCAACAACACTGTAAACACCAAACTACAACTTTGGTTTCATTTCCTCCAACTCTTAACATCTGTTCTGTTGTTGTCTGTTCTGCTCTGTGTTCAGGGACAACTTGCTACTGGAGACAGGTTTCCTCTGTATTCTTGTTGCTCCTCTTACAATAATCAGAGGGTCACGAGGGGTTAGAGAACATGACCGTGTGACCTTCTGGTTGGTCCGCTGGCTGCTCTTTAGGCTCATGTTTGCATCTGGTGTGGTGAAGCTCACGTCACGATGTCCCACGTGGTGGGGCCTGACAGGTATATAAATGGATATTTTCATGCAAGTATGAAAAGATTCAGCCTTTCCATATTTTGTGTTTGATTACTATCGTGAATGAACAGGATCTGATGTATTTCATGTGATGTTTTCTGTGTGTTGACCAGCTCTGACATATCACTATGAAACCCAGTGTATCCCCACACCCGCGGCCTGGTTTGCTCATCAGTTACCAGTGTGGTGGCAGAAGTTGAGTGTGATGGGAACTTTCATAATCGAGATCGCCGTCCCTTTCTTTTTCTTCAGTCCTCTGCGCCGACTCCGACTCGGTGCCTTTTACCTTCAGGTTGGTAGAAATTGAAATGTTTGCTCCTGATTTCTACAGTTCATCCAGTTTTGATCAATTCATCATTTCTGTTTAGTACCTGGGTTATGTTTTTTTGTTTAGGAATTTATATTATTGTTTTCTGTGTGTCTAACTTCAAAATTATGCAGTTATTATTTCTTCAGGTGAAGTTGGTTGTGTGGTTAGACTTGTGACCACTGAAAGGTAGTGTAGAGAAGACGTGTGTGACTTAAACAATCCTCTCTACTTTTTTGTAGTTTTGTATTGAATATTGATTTGGAAAAAAAAAGAGCTGGAATCAGTTACTTGCTGAAATAGCATTGTTCCTGACATGTCATTTGGTTCATCCTCAGCCTTCAGCATTAGAAGTAGGGCTGAACAATTAATCGGTTTTAAACCGACATCGCAATATAACAGAATGCAATTTTCAAATTGCAAAGGCTGCAATTAGAAAAAAAAAGTTTCATGTACACAAACCTGTAGGAAATAAAGTAACTTGTAATTGTTCTCCCTTAAAACCAGCAAAAGTCAAAATGCTGTTTTTTTTCTGGCAACCCCCCCCCCCCCCCCCCCCCCCCCCCCCCGTGGGCTAAAGAGATCCATCCAGTAGATCGTAGAGCCATACCCCTTGGTCACTTTTTTCTGTATGGTTTGTTACTCTTACTGACAACTGGAGTTCAGTAAAATTTCACAGTGTTCCTTTTTCTTTTTCAATTAAGAAATGCAAAAAATACTTGTTTAAATGCTAACAGTATCTTTTGTTCGTTGGTCATATTACAAAATGACTTAAATCTTGTGTTAAGTGAACAATGTAGAAGATAAATGTCCCCCCCAAAAAATTGCATGCTAAATCGCAATCGCAATATTGGTCTAAAAAAATCGCAATTAGATTATTTTCCAAAATCGTTCAGCCTTAATGTGAAGTTGTCATTATTCCTGATATTTCCGTTTCTTTGTCTCGTAGGTGCTACTTCAAGTACTCATCATTTTGACCGGCAACTACAACTTTTTTAACCTGCTGACTTTGGCCCTGTGCCTGTCACTACTGGATGATCAGCATGTGAAGTTCTGGCTGCGGAAGAAAAACAAGAGCAGTGACAGCGGTATGATATGTGTTACTAGCTGTATTTCCATTGCACCCTTTTGTAAAATAAAAGTGATATCTCTGAAGTTTCGATAAAGTATGATTGCACCTTGCCGTTGTTTCCATTATGACTACAAAGTAATACACATCCGTCCAGACTCTGCACGGATGATGACGCCGATTCGTGAACATTTGTGTTTTTATTTACTGGTCAAACTGTTAGCACAGCTGTCACAATATGATTGGGGAGAACAGTATTTGTGCACCGTGTGTCATTCTCTCTCTCTGTTTATTCTGTCAGACTCCAGGCTGTTGTCATGGCTGTGTTACCTGCTGGAGCTGGCAGTCTGGTCTCTCCTCATCTTTGGATCAATTCTTTGCTTTGACCTTCAGCTGGGTACAAAGAAGAACATCATCACCTCCAGGACAGGTGTTTGAGTTTGTAATTATACAGGAAAAAAGAGAAACTACCACACTTTTCAGCTTTTATGTTAACATTAGATTACATGTCCTTACAGCTTTCACATATCACCAGTTCAACCATTTTCTGAAAACTGTCACCATCCCCTGCATCTGGATCGGCGTCCTCTCCCTCACTTGGGAGATGATCACTGCCATGTTTAGGTAGGAATCCTCTTATGAGCTTAGAAGCTGAAATATTCTTTCATTATTTTTCCAGATTTCAGTGTTATTGTGCAGCACAAGCAGGGTTGCAAATGGGCATAAGATTCCCAGTAAATATTCCCCAAATTTCCTGAAACCTTCCAGTGGAAGTTAAGGTCGGGAACTTTTACAATGTTTTGAATTGTTATGTCAAAACTTACTTGACTTTATGTAGTCCTTGGGTGGAGCCTTTAATTACCTTGTGCTGTGGGCATCATGCACAGTGCAGCTCTGCAGTCAGCAAAGTGCTGCTGTGTGATCAAGGAATGGCTTAGATGTTCAAGTCAACTCACATGAAAAACTGTCTGTTTTAGCCAAAATTGCGCTACAATGTAACATATTTAAGTTCCTCTTTATGATTTCCCAGTTTATTCCCATAAGTGCCTGTGCAAAGCTACTGACGTTGAAAATTCGTGGAATTTTGCAACCATAAACAGAAAACCTCAAATATTAAAATGTACTGTTTTTCTAGGTGTGCGTGTGTCTCTGGTTTCCTAAAGAGGTTTTGCGGAACTGTTCAGTGGACTTTGTTTGCTGCTGCCACAGCTGCAATGTTCACCGTTAGCCTGGTGGGTACTTTAAGATGAACACTAACAGTCTAATTTTATCTTAGGAAGTAAACATCCTTTGCTTTGACTTTAGCTTTCATCAGCTGCCATGTCACGTGTATCTCCAGCTTGGTTGCTTTCACTTGCATTACTGGTTAAAATCTTTATTTCAGGCCGTCACTGGTCATTTTTTTCTGTTAATGTCTTCAGTAATCATTTCACCAAAATATTTCTTCTCATACATCATTTTTACATGATCCAGGTTCCTTTCACATATATAGAGTATGACTCAAATGCCAGGCTGTGGCCAGGAGTACGTCAGGCCTATGACCTGGTGGATCGTTATCAGCTGGTCAACTCGTACGGTCTGTTCAGGAGGATGACTGGGGTCGGTGGGCGGCCAGAGGTCATTATTGAAGGAAGTAATGATGGAATCACATGGACGGTAAAAGAAAACAACATTTTTAATTGTTCATCCACTCTGAATTAGCCTTTAAATAACAGTATGTGATGACAGGATGGCTCTGCTTATTCTCTGTCTTCATGTTTGTGATGCTCTTTGTTTGCACAGGTTTTCACTGTTGAATAATACCTTAAAACTTTAAGATACTTATATCTGTGAGACTGCAGAGCAACTTTGCATGTTGATTTCTGTATTATGTCCTTCTTATTGGTGTGAATCTTTTTGTCCTCCAAGGAAATTGAGTTCATGTACAAGCCAGGCAACCTGAGTGCTCCTCCTCCTGTGGTGACCCCTCATCAGCCCAGACTGGACTGGCAAATGTGGTTTGCTGCCCTCGGAAGCCATACACATGCTCCATGGTTCACCAGCCTCATGTACAGACTGCTTCAAGGCAAAAGAGACGGTGAGTACACCAGAATCATTCAGAGGAAACTGAAAAGAGTGTTCAACGTAGTATTTGATGCCAAACCATATAGGGCAGAAAACCACCTCCACAAAGCTTATTATCGAGTCACACTTCCAGGTACGCTGCTCTTCTTGCATCACACAATTACACCAGTCCAGGGGAGCTTTTTCCACAAGAAGTGGTGTGTGCTGTTCAACAACATGCTTCCCTGAAATGGTGTACGGCCATTTATTTAGGACTTCTCTCTTGTGATTGGTGTGTCAGAGATTTTACCCAATCAGCAACAAGGTTTATGTAGCCCCCATTTCATGATCCATTTAGTTTTTGTTTTATGGGGCACGAATGAAGCCTAGATGTTTGGCCCACTGTTTTTGTTCAGCCACCATATCTATCAGTATGGATGTAATACTTGAACAGGCATACGCTGTGATTGGCCTAGGTATACATGTTTAATAGGTCACATGTAAACCTTTTGGTATGCTTGTTTCTACATCCAAATCTGAGCAAAGTCATGTCAGAGTGATGAATGAGGGTCAGTGTTTGGTCTGGATCAGCAGCATAACTACCTGTTCTTCTAACACTTGAAAGTTTTTCTGTGCTGCCCCCTAGTGTTATTATCAGGAAACAACAGTTACAGACATAGATGTACACCATACCGTGCTTTAATGTTTTTTTTGTTAAAAATTGAGCTCTTAGCTTAGAAAGCCCAGTGTACACTATCTCAAACCCACATCATGAACTTAGAAAAGAGAAATTAAACATTTTATTTTTTTAATTTTTCAAAGAGGAGACAGTTCTTTGACAGCTTTGTTTTGTGTTCTGCAGTGATAGAGCTGATCCAGAGCGATATATCTCAGTATCCGTTCCACCAGGAGCCTCCTGCCTACCTCAGAGCCCACCGCTACAGATACTGGTTCACTGAAACGAAGGCTGACGGGTCAGTGCTCTCGGTTTGAAAATTTATTGAAAAATATCTCTTAGACTTTGTATTTAAAACTAATCAGATTCAAAATAATTTCTGAAAGTATTCAGATTGAACTGAAATTGATGTTTTACTATATTTGTTGGAGTTATAAAATAGGAAATAAAACTGGTGCTCAGGGTGTCAGTTCTACCACCTTAAACTATCCGAACTAGAAACGCTCAGACTTGATGTCAGATTAATCTGCGGCTGGTATTTTTTTGCAGGTCTTTCCCACAGCGTTGGTGGAGGAGGGTCTATGAGGAGGAGTTTTACCCCACAGTGCACCTGGGCAACAGCTTTTTGGAGAACATGCTCAACCAGCATGGACTAAAGGTGAATTTATCCTGAAACTGATGTTACACTCTTAACCATAAATATTTCAGGCAGCAAAAGTCTGATATTGATTAATATTAATCATTTGATTATGTCCAGGACAAATCACCTTCACGAATGTCTAACACCGCTGTTGCCAAGGCAGTGAGGTGGGTACGCTCCCAGGTCAGAGGTGTTCCTGCTCACACACTAATCTGGACCCTGCTTGGCTGTGGGGCTATTATCTGTCTGCTTAGAGGATTACAAAACAAGGAGAAACATACAGAAAGCACACCTTTTCTTCCTGAGGACGCTGCAGCTGTGGGCGATCACAGTGAAAAAATGCCTGATGGGGTGTCAGACGAACAGAAGGTAGCAGAGGAAGAGGAGGAGGAGGAGGAAGATGGAGAGGACAGTGAAGATGAGGTTGAGGTGGAGGAGAGAGACTCTGCTGGTGAAGAGGTTGATGAAAAAGAGGAGGAGGAAGAGGAAGAAGAAGATGACATATAAAAATATTTTGCAGGATGCAGGTAATCCCGTAGCAGACTACTCTCACCAGCTGCCTTCATGAAATGTCCTCGGAACGACCAAAGAAGTTTTATCTGTGTACGTTTGTATTTCCTGATCAGCCAATTGTGGAAGAACGTTGATGGGCTGTCTTCCTCCAACTTCTGCTATTCACTTATTATTTACTGGATGTATCAAAATCAAGTAACACCAAATCATGTGCCCAGGTGTTAAAAGACATTTCAAACTTCTCTGGTTGGTTCTGACTCAGGTTAAATACTTTAATAAAAGCTTTAGTTGTAAAACTGTTAAAATGGAGAAAAATATAAAATTTGAGAAGTATGCTGGGCTCTCTTTGACACATCAGTGGTAGATGTGTGTCTTACTCCTCTTCTATTCATGGTGTGTGTTGTCACTCTTATATCTTTTTACATGTTTATGCACATGTGTGTGACTTCATTTTATTCTTCTTTCTGTGGTCTCTTGCTGTATGTACAGATCTGAAACAACTCTGCACTTCTTTTTTTATTTCCACTCAAGTGTCTTTTGTGTGTGTCAGTATTTGAAATGAAACATCACACGTTGATGTGATACTTTTTAAAGAGTTTTTATGACATTAAAAAAACAATAAAATATATGATCCTCTTATCTTATATGTGAAATTAAATTTGTTATTTTAGGAATGTGTTTTGAAAGGTAGCTGGAAAAGCCTGATGTCAGTATTTGCTAAGAAAACACAAATTATTGTCAGGAAATCATGAAACTGATCAAACTCAATAGATAGACTCAGCTGTTTACATTAATCTCTGTTGTCTTTTTCACCACTTCAGTATTCCAGGACAGTACTTGTCGATCAGAGACTGGTAGTAAGGCTTCAGCTTGTCGATGTCTGGCATGTCAGTTGTCTTTGTGTAAAGGTCAAATTTGCTGCGGAGAAGGTGGAAGATGCAGGGTCAGGCCAGAGGCAGCCAACAGGAGGATTTACATGTAAGAGGAAGGTACTCACTTGAACTCTTGCACCCAGGGCATCATGCGCACGTCTTTTTCATCACTCAGATGCATATAGTCTCCATGGGAGTGCCAGGGGTAAAATGAGTGAAAGCGAATCATGTACAACCCCTGGCAGGAGAAAGGCAGAAAGAATTGGTCCCCTCCTTTGTTTTTAGGCCCGTCAAACAATTTCAACGTGCTTTTAACAAGTGTACTTTTGTTTATGTGAAAACTGTTAAATTAACTTCTACTCATACTTGACTTTACTCACCTCCTCAGGAATGGTGCAGTTGTTGAACTTCAGAACCTGGTAAAGATACTCTGAAAGCAGACACAGGTCAAACAGTAAGGTTGATTAATAATTTAATTCATGACCATTGAAATATTATCATGCATCTCCTCATAAATCTGACCACACAACAAACATACAATCATTCATTAAATTTTGCATTGGATGTTTGCGTGTGGTGTGTAACAGCAGAGTCTGTGTGTGCTTGAACGTGTCTTACCATCGTGGCCCCAGGACATGAGGATATCTTTGAGCCCACAGTTTGGCTTATAGATCCCATATTCAGTGCTTAAATGAGGAAAAAACAATGAGGCAAATAAGACAGAAGAGACTTTTGAGCTTTAAATTAATAGCTTTAACATAAGCTTTAAAAAATTATCAGGATATACTGACTTGTATTTGGGATTATTTTCATCAGGGTTATCCAGAAAGGTAGTGTCTCTGAACACAATGGAGTTTTGAAACTTGCAGCCCACAGGAAAGGTGTCTCCCACTACAGCCCACTGAAGAGCGCACACACAGGCTGCTGTTAGATAATTTAGCTCTACAAGTAGATTTAATGGTGACGTTGTGATACAGCGATAGTGTTTGCCTACCTGAGGTTCATCCCAGAGAGCCATGATCTTCCCAACATCGTGGATCAAACCTACCAACTGGAACCAGTCTGGAGATGGAAAGTGAAAACGTAATCATCATACGTGTAAGTATTTTACATTTTGTGTGTGTGTGTGTGTGTGTGTGTGTGTTTCAATCTCTCTACCTTTGTCAGGGTGTGCTTGGCGGATTCCTTCAGCTGTCTGAAAAGCGTGGAAAGAGTTGGGGAAGTCCACATCAGGGTCAGACTCATCCACTAACTGGTCTAGAGACATGATGGCGTCCATCATCCCCATCTGGGAGTGGTTGCAGCATGACCATTCAGAGTGCTGCAAGAAGGTAAGAGTCACAGCCTCTTAATACTTAACAAAATATTTTCTTCAGTTGAATTTTCAGGGACAATTTGATCAGGTCAGTATTGATGTTTTTGTGCATCTGTAAAGAAAGCCTAACCTCATCCCAAAACACTGTTAAAACAGCTCACTAAGAGGAAACCAGGGCCAGGTCGTTGAAATAACAGCGTGTATTTGTGTAACCTCAGAAAACAGGTTTAATCAAACAACGCTGAGTTCTGACATAGCTCCTGAGGGCTGGGGGACGATTGTTTACTCAGTCTGGCAGGATCACTGTGTCACAAACAAACCAAGTTACATAAAACAGTCGCCTCATCTTTAAAACATGACAACAAGGCAGTTGACACTTGATACTTTGTTGATATTCTCACCTTTTTTTTCACAAAATCCAGCGTCTGGTTGGTGTGCATCAGCTTGTATGTGTTGAACACGCGATCAATGAGACTCCCACTCTGTAACACACATACAGGCACACATACAATACATTGAAGCATTGGAATAATTATTATATTTAAAGAAATTTAAAAAGTTTCTGTACCAGCCCAAACTACATGTTTAGCTGTGTAGGTAACTTTCAAAAACAAGAAAAAGTCACAAAAAGTTGGTGCACAGAGATGAAAAATTATCACACCAATCCTTTGGCAAATAACAACTACAATAACTGCAACCTTTAAAATTACTTGATAATTTTTCAAATGCATTTTTTAAAGTAGTAAACAGTACCCCTGCTAAATTATAAACATCATCACTTTTCTTAGGTGATTAAAAAAACAACTTTAAAAGCTTACCTCAAAGTTTCTGTATTCTTCCTTTCCTTTGGTTTCATTCTTCTCTAAATTTGGCCGATATGCCAAGGAAGGATCTGGACCCTGAATCAGAAATAAGAGACAGAATATATTTTCCAAAGATAGAAAACATACTACTTTTGTAATCCCAAAAGTGTCTTAAGGAGAGGAACGTTAGCATAGGATCAATTATGTCTCAGATTTGCAGGTACCATGTTGATGACCCTCATGGTTGGCAGATTAAGTCGGTGATGGTTTCGTGCAGCTGACTGCCCAGTCTCAGAGCTCCTAATATATATACACACAAACTGCACCGTACAGACCCTGCCCGCTTAAACTGTAATACACCTACAAAAAGTCTGCCCCAGTCTCTGGTCACACTTTAACTAAACGTCTACTAATGGGGTGCCCTGTGTTGAACCTTGGCCTTGTGTACGTGCTCTTGTGTATGTGCGTACATCACAAAGTTTTCCCAGTGATCAGCAGGTTACAAATTTGAGCTGATGCAGGATGACACAGTACTTCTTCACTTCACATCTACTTGTTTATTTTAAATATTGTTATTTTCTTTTCTTAAAAATGTTTTCTTAAAAATATACATAACTAACATTAAAAGAAAATAAGGTTAATATTAATTTAAGGTGAAACCGACCTATTTAAGAATATCTACACATGAAACAAAACTCTGTCTCTCACACACACAAATGCACATAAATAACCCCCAATTTTTAAATCTTTGTGTCTAATTGCTTGGCACAGAATTGATTATGCAAGCCATTTCAACTCTTCAAAATCAAATGTTCTAGTTGACTATTGAAAAAGATCACACACAGCAAATGATTGGAAGAAAATCTACTCTGTTTGTTGATCCAAAGTTGACAAGAGTTCAAACAAGCTTGATGTCGATGACCCAATGCTCTTACTTCATTAATTCCTTTCAGATATATGTACCAAATGCTACAGGCATCTCCTACAGCAGGTAATCATGATCATGGTACACCTCTCATACATTCAGGACCAAATGCAAAAATTAGATATCCTTGAAAATATCTGCTTGAACACAGTGAGAAAATGCGCTCTATATACAAATCTGATTAAATAGTTGATGGATTTATTTTAGATTTTAAAAGATTTAGTATTTTGTTTAAAGCTTTTGTGCCTTCACACACAGAAACAAATATCTGAAACAAATGTGTGCTTCATGGCATTTCCTGATGTTGGTAGTAGGGTTAAGTAACTTGCCAAAAACAGTAAAATCTAAGCTCCTCCATGCACACAATTTAATAAGAACTTTTGTTTTTTGGGCTATCCAGGGGTGGTGGTGAGCTAGTCCAATACTGATAGCTTGTTGTCTGACTTAGATGCCTCGTACAGTACTAACTTCCACATTTCTATGGTTTCATTTAGATGCTTTTTTTTTTTAAAGCAACATACAACACGCTAACTTAGGTTAGCGCTTGACCCAGAGCTGTTGAGTGATAGTTGCACAGAGAGATAAATAGAAAGAGTTTGTGTGGAACAATAAAGAAAGATACCTCTGGTATATTTGTGCTAATCAAGACTGATACTCTGAAAACAAGTGGCCAAATTATGAAAAATATACTTTGATAACATGGATACAGCTTTTTTTTAAAGACCAGCTATATCTCAACCTCTGCTGCTTTGTGCCTTTGTTATGTCTTTTTGTGTGACCATAAGAATAACACCTAAAAACACTAAATATAAGAAATAAAAATGCTTTGCACTGTTTTGGTGAGGCTTTGTGCTTTTACACCAGTTAAGAGACATAAGCATGTCTTCCTTTGCAGTGGTTCACACAAACAGCCACCCGCTCACACACTTGTATATTGTCACTTTCAAGGTACTGCAGAGTTTTTGTTACGGTGAATTTGACAAATTCTGTGGCCATAGTTAGTTATCACTTTTACATGCTAACATTAGAATTACTGTACATTACTGATGTTTAAACACAAAGACATTTGATTTAGACATATGACTTAGGAGTTTCCAGTAGTTCAGTGGTTTGTACTCAGAAACGCTTCAGCACCTAGCACCAAGAGTCAACTGTTTAGTTTCACTGCAGGTGGCCTTTTAACAATGTGTGTGTGTGTGTGTGTGTGTGTGTGTGTGTGTGTGTGTGTGTGTGTGTGTGTGTGTGTGTGTGTGTGTGTGTGTGTGTGTGTGTGTGTGTGTGTGTTAGTGTGTGTGTGTGTGTGTGTGTGTGTGTGTGTGTGTGTGTGTGTGTGTGTGTGTGTGTGAGCAAGATTAAATACACAGAATGTTTGTCTGGCATTTTATTACACAACACTGTTACTGTAAATACAAAATATTTGGTTAAAGCGACACACTTTTGTTAAAGCTTTTTGTCCTCAGCAGGGGGCTGCCTGCACTGGGGGCCGCTGTTGGCTCTGGCTGGGATGTCTCTGTCTGTGGCGGGCGTCGTCTTGGCCAGGTGGGGGTCTGCAGCAGCGTTTTGCTGCAGTGGGCCCCTTGCTGGTCCTGTAGCGAGGCATGCCCGGGTGGAGGCGTCCTGGCTTTAGACTGTGGACGCCGCCCAGTGCAGTCGGCCTCCTGGCGTTTCCTGACCTGGCTCCTCTGTACTCAGCCACACGATTTTTTATCTACACATTTAAAATCATGTATTGTGTGTGCATATGTATGTGTGTGTGTGTGTGTGTGTGTGTGTGTATGTGTGTGTGTGAATGTGTGTGTGTGTGTGTATATGTGTGTGTGTGGGTGGGTGGGTGGGTGGGTGGTGCTTTGGGGTGGAGTTTGAATGGGGGGGCGGGGACTGTTTTTAACATGTATAGCACTTTGTGCTGCATTTCTTTTAATGTATGAAAAGTGCTTTATAAATAAACTTGATTTGATTTGATTTGATTTGAAAGGACACTTGTACAAAGAAATGAAGATTTAACCAAAAGTATATTCACAGTTTCACGGTGTTAATGATTTTAATTTAAATACAGCATCAAATTCAAGTTAAAATATAGGAAAAGAAAATAAAGTGCTCAATAGTTCTCTCTGATTTTTTTTACCTCAAAGATTGAGTGCAGAGAGAAAAGTAGGGGAAAAAAAGCTTCAAATAACTCTTTAGTAGTCAACATTTACTGTAATGCTAAATTTGAATAGTTAAAAGACAAAATATCATGAGTCCTCATGAACAATTTAACAAAATAGGGCTAACACAGACATTAAATATGCATTACAGCAATCACAGAAGTACAGTTTGTAGGTGAAGTGATCCATGGTGTATTTAATTGCTTTCTGGGTTACCTGTTCTGAGCCAAGATATCTGTTAAGAAGCAACCAGACAGTCGAAGGATTAGGGTTAGGGATAGGTTATTTTGACTAACTGGGCACACTCTAGGGTTTTGGGTGAAGGGTTAACTGGGTTTGGTTGGAGGTTATTCTTAGTTTCTGTTCCCATAGACGTAAAGCTACTTGCCCACAGGGGGAGATGATGGTACTTTTGATGGACACAGTGGATTAGCTCTGAGCTCCGGTTAGTTAAGATCAGCAGGGTCACGAATGATGACGACAGTGGACGTTGGTCAGGAGGGTCAGTCTGATGGCTGTGGTTCACATACACAGCTTCTTGTTGGTGTGGTCTTTAAGAGAACTCCTGATCTCAGACTTATAGATAAAATGATCCAGACACTCTTGGGTATACAACAAATATTTTTATTGTGTTGACTCTTGTAGCTAAAGCTATGACACTTTACTCTCCAGAAAATGCCAACGTTAGACAGAGAGAGAGAGACTGTTGAGGCATGTTGGGGGTCTTTCTGGCTACTCTGTGAGTGATGAGTAATTATCATCACAAAGCTTCTTACACTTATGTTTAGTCAGAAAACATGTTCTGACAGTGGTCTGGTTTAAATCCAAAAATACCAGATGCAGAAGCTGAAGGTCTGCCTGCCATCAACCCACATTTTTCCTGTAGCACTTCATTCACTCAGAAAAAAAGAGTTGCGTCTGAAAGCAATCCAGCTGCTCTTACATCCAACTGCAATAATTGCTACTCCGTACACAGCTCAAAGAATCCATCCATCCATTATCTAAACAGCTTTTCCCATTCAGGGTACGGGGGCAGGGGCCTATCCCAGCTGTCAGTGGGTGAGGTCTCCAGCCTATCACAAGGCCAAAATAAAAAACAAACAACCACCCCTACATCTACAGGCATTTTAGAGTGACCAGTCAACCTGACAAGGATGTTTTGGACTTTGGATAATGTCTGAGTACCTGGTTAAGAGAATGCTGTTTACTGCCCACTGACATGACAGGCTGATTACATATTATCGCCACCTCCTGGGGCAGATTGGAAAAGGCTGTTTTTAGAGATGTCCCAGTGTGTGTCAGCATGGCCTTTGTCTCCTTTTTGTTGCTAATGCAACTAGTAAATGTTTGTCATTTAAAGCATTTTGCTGGCTATAAACTACAGCCTTAGCCATAACTGTGTGGACTCCGAGGGTTTATGGGGGAGGAGTCTTCTCTCCCCCTCTGTCCAATCAGCTGGTATAGACGATGGCTGAGGTTTTGAACCTGGCAGGTGCCCAGGACACACCCAACCCTCATCAAGTGGCTGTGGCTCCTTGTGCCACCACTGTTTGCATGACGCCGACCCCGTGATCCACGTCGACTGACTGCTGCTTCTTGGAGTACAGCACCGCTTTCATCAAGTAATGGTTCAGACATCTTTGACTGGGGCTCTTTGTGCAGCAGAGCCCTCCAGATGATATGTCCGTCTCCATGGGTGAGGTGGTTGTCAGAGACGATGGAGAGGTCAGATGGCGTAGGCATGATGGTGGTGAATGAAAACTTTTGGTATTTACAGGGTTTGGAAACAGTCAGCCTGAGATGAAAACACACAGATGGACAGAGAGGGGCGTTAGATGCAATGTAAAAAACATACAACACTATTAAGAGACAGTTCACAGACACATTATACTGGTTGGTCATGTGCCTGCTCTGGTGTCTAACTGAGACTAAATTACTGCGAGAAGATGAAATGCCTCACAGGAAGTCAGGCTTGGACTCCAGGAATGTCCGTTCTGCTCTCTCTGTGGTTTGCTTTCATCAAACAGAGCACAGGAGGTCGATTAGGGAGAAAGTGAAGAGGTAATAAAGAAGGAGAGGTAATGAATAGGTTGTTCATAATACTATGCTAGTTTCTATATCGGTCTAATTGATAAATGTCAAACATTTAGGAGAAACTAACACTTTTGTATTAATCTATGTTACAAGCCAAACAGAAAACCCTTTGAACACTTGAGACAACCAAGTGCTGCTTACTCATCTTCACATGGACCTGTTGAACACAGTTAAATAGTGATGAGCTGACTCTTTTACATTTTTCCTAGACAATGATTACAGTTTTGGACCAACAGTACAAACTTCCCACTACCAACCCATTTTAGGGATAAATTGCTTCTAGCATCTATCCAGACTAAAGCAGCTTGAACCGACCGACAGAAAAAAACATCACAGCCTTCTTCACCATTACTGACACAGCTACAAAGTAATATTTCTGGTCAATCAACAACAGTGTCTGAGTTGACAAATCTTCCACCAGGGGAGCAGGAAGGCCAGGAAGTGACAAAAAGTGAGCACAGTGGTGATGATAAGAGGCTCCTCCACAAACACTCAGATGGAGTGTTTGGTAAGTACATTCTTTATCACCTCCCTGCTGCTCACCTTGCCTTTGTCTCACTCTGTTACAATACAGTTTTTCTTTTTCATTCATCCGGTCTCTTTCTCCACAGTGTCAAAGCTCAGGACATGTGACATGTCAAAAGTTATGTAATAGTATACATTTTTTTAAGCAACTGGGGTAATGATGTTACTTTTACTTTGTTATCAGGCTAGAAACAATTTTAGAAAAATACTGAATTGCCTTAAGAAAAAAATCATTTTGAATCCGCTTATTTACTTATTTCATACTGTGTATCCCAGACTAATCGTGTGCTAAAGAAAAGAAAAACAAAAGGTGTCCGGCTTTTTCTTCTTTGTTTTCGTCTTGTTACATTTGGACGGGTAGTTTTCTGATTTTAATGCAGAAAAGGATCTCCAGAGCTCATATAATAAACTACCTGATTATCAGCCGTTCAGTAATAGCTTACACTGTATGTGTCCTCACACAGGAGGGAAATCCTGTCAATAAGCCTGACTGGTATTCTGATCACTCTCCTGGCTGGGCACCTTGGGCTCTTACTGCCAACACATACAAATACACACACAAACACACTCACCTCCTCTGGCCAAGCTACTGTTGTGAATTTCGACCAGGAAGTATGAGTCATTTCTGGACTCATTTGGTGGGCTTTAATTTGCACACATGCAAATGACACGTGACTGCCTGGTAATGTGCACCACAAAACATGCCAAATCTGGAAACGGGCTCTTCCTGTGTGTCTAAGTTTGTATGCTCTAGTGCATTTTCCACGTGAACACTTTTCCCCACACACAATAACATACTTTCGCTCTTTCTCTCTCTCTCTCACACACACACACACACACACACACACACACACACACACACACACACACACACACACACACACACACACACACACACACACACACACATTGTTAAAAGGCCACCTGCAGTGAAACTAAAAACAGTTGTCTTTAAAGAAATTGGTGCTAGGTGCTGAAGCGTTTCCAAGTACAGACCACTGAACTACTGGAAACTTTAAGACCCACGTCGAAATAACAGTCTATGTCTTTGTGTTTTAGCATCAGTAATATACAGTAATTCTAAAGTTAGCATGTGCAAATGCTGGAATTGACTTTGAAAGCTGGGTGATGTTCAACAGGTGCAAAGTTGACCCTGCTCAACATCACAATAAAGCATGTGTGTGTGTGTGTGTGTGTGTGTGTGTGTGTGTGTGTGTGTGTGTGTGTGTGTGTGTGTTATTAGAAAGTTTGTGAACCTGAGGAGCCCCAGACCATGAGTATCTTCTCCAACATTCCTTCCAAGTTACAACACAGCATGAGGCTTTTCACTGTGAGAGACCCTGACACACACACACACACACACACACACACACACACACACACACACACACACACACACACACACACACACACACCTATACAGGTTACGGTGGTTTATCGGGGCACTTTTCTCAAACCGGCCCAGTGGTGGTTTACGGGGACCCACCTTTCCCTTTGTCCTAGAGAGGTGCAACAAAGAAAACACTGATCCAAAAAAATTGAGAAAAATTCCTGTCTATTTATGAGTTAAATATTGCGAAAGAATCTCAAGCTATGATCACCTGACATTTCACAGGACTACGAGGACGGGGCGGGAGGAGGCGTTTCCTAGCACAGTGGTGACTCATAGGGACACCCCGGTTTATTGGGACGTATACCACACACATACACAATCTGGACAAAACCCTGGTTTGTAAGAACTACCCTGGTTTGACTGGACACTACCCACACACGCACATGTACACACAAAAAGGACAGAGGCATGGTTTGTAAGGACTTCACTGGTATAACAGGGCACTAACCATACACACAAATATACACACACAATCAGGACAAAACCCTTGTTTGTGAGGACTACACTGGTATAACAGGGCACTAACCATACACACAAATATACACACACAATCAGGACAAAACCCTTGTTTGTGAGGACTACACTGGTATAACAGGGCACTAACCATACACACAAATATACACACACAATCAGGACAAAACCCTTGTTTGTGAGGACCTCACTGGTATAACAGGGCACGAACCATACACACAAATATACACACACAATCAGGACAAAACCCTTGATTGTGAGGACTACACTGGTATAACAGGCCACTTACCATACACACACACAATCAGGACAATCCTTTGCTTGTGAGGACCATACTGGTTTAACAGGCCACTAACCATGCACACATCAGGACAAAACCCTTGTTTGTGAGGATCCTACTTGTTCAACTGAACATTTAGATGGTAGTCTTATGTAGCAAACTTTTACTCAAAAAGTACCACAGCATTAGCGCCACAAGTACATCTTTGAAGGGTAAATCAGGAGTTCATCTGGATGAATCTGTCTCCATTTAGCACATTGCCTGCAGTCATGTTAGGCCAGTAGTTTGAGTGACACTGCAGACAAAATATTTTTAAGTGACCGATCAACATGGGTACAAGAAGAATGCAGGCTGGCATTGGTACCTCAGTCATCTGAATTTTCAACAAATGCCCAGAGGACATCATTCATCATTTTACTTCACTGTAAGGCACAGAAAGTGCTCTGGTGCAGAGAGAAATGCTCCCCAAAAGTAAAAGTAAAATCAGCATAAGATCCCCATTAGGTGCCTCCCATTGGCCACAAACATCTATGAGCGCGGTCACACTGGCCATCCAAAACGTGCCTAAGCACGATTGCCCCCATGCAGCGCTGTTCCCCAGCCAGTACGGCCAGCGGTCACACTACCCCAATATGAACCAGACTTTAGCGAGTATCACAGACGCTAACAGCCCGCCTTCGTCATCGTGAAGCATCTGTTTACATGAAGTGTGATCTCATTAGAGTCAGCACAATGAGACAAAGAGAGCACTGCTACAACTTTAGAGACTTTTGGACTTATGGTGAGTCGTTTTCGCCCGACACAGCCCTCACCACCGCTTTGTTTAAAATGATTGTGGTGAGATGCGCTCGTGGTGATTATACGTAATGGATCGCACGTGCTGTCCGTGTGCTTGTGCTCGTGCATGAAGTAAACCGTGCCGGAGCCCACCCCTTCGAAGCGTGCTGAAACACAGAAGGGAATCGTGCTTGAGCACGGCACAGTTGCGGTCACACTGGCCTATTCAAACGTGCTTTACGGCTGAAGCGTGCTTAGGCACGGCACGATTGGCCAGTGTGACCGCGTCCTTAGTCCCTCCCATATATATCATTTGTAGGAGAAGAGCTGCCAGTATTCTAAAGAACCCCTCTCACCTTGCCTATAGACAGTTGACTGCCCTCCCCTTAGGAAAAAGGCAGTGCAGCATCAGGACCAAAACAGCCAGCCTTCTAACAGCTACTCACAGAGGTTTTCAGAACGCTCAACCCTGCAAAACATCACACACATCCAACAAGGTTTATTTATTTTAAATTTCATATTTTTATGTCGGCAATTTAAGATTTACATAATTCTTTTTTTATTGCTATTACTTTTTCTGCTGCTTTTATGTGACCCTCAGTACTAATTTCCTTCCCTTTTTTAATCTTTGTCCTGGAATGACAATAAATACACCTTAAATGAGATGTGACAACTGCTGGTTTTACTGAGTATTAAACTGTATACAACAGCAGGGAATGTCCACAGTAAGAATCGTACAACTGTACAACAATGTAGTAAAGTACAACTGTTAAAACATACAAACTTAAAACCTTGTGCTCTTAACTGAAGGCCCCGGTTATTTACAAAATCCCAAATATTAAAGACTTCTGTTTTCTAAAACTGGGTGTTCAGTAATCTTACATTGTTGGCGCTCCATCTTGCTAGCTTTCTCTTTTCAATGTGTGTCATGAAGTGTTTCATCACAGCACTGATTTTGTTCTTGCTTCATGGTCTTTTCACACATTTTTCTGGATTTCATCTCTGTCAATCAGAAGAACATGCAATATGTTAAGATTGAAGAAAATAGTCGTTCAATGTATTTTTTTAAAGTAACATTTCAGCTACTAAAATATAGATTCATTATGTTATCTACAAAAGTCAAGCACTGTGATTGTTTAATTAAAATCAAAGTGAAAATAGATTATTGTGATGACACTTGGAATAACCTTAACAGCTGTGCATTTCTGGTCTTGGTGTACCACATGACTGCATTACTGACTGCAACATTGCTTTCCCTCAGATGCGCAAAAAAAGTTTTCTGCTTATCAAAGTAATGTGCTTTCAATAGTAACCATAGCAATTCTTGAAAAAGCCACATGAAAAAACAAACATCATATTTATTTGGCTACCAAGGACTGTTAGGGCAGAAATGTGTCTGTGACATGATATGTACTAAACTGAACTACACTTGAAGTTTTCTATAAACATTTTCTTATTTAACTGTGTTAACTAAATTAAGTTTAATCATCTGAGAATTAATGGAATGAATGGATGAATTCCAACCTTTGGAGCTGACTGCATCGGTCTTGGTTGCAAACTTTTCTTTTGTCCTGGAGAAGCAAGAAATGCTACTGTTAGAATAGCCAGTACAAACTTCAAACCACTTTTGGGGACATTCATTCTAAAAACAAACCACTTTACTGAAATAAAGCTGCAACTTGAACTTGACTCTGAAAGTATTTGTAGATGTGAAGAGACACCTCTTATTTAGGTAGACTAGATACACTCCTACAGTTTCATTTAGCAGACGCTTTTGCCCAAAGCAATGTACAACATAAGAAAGAATTTGGACAGAAGGGAAAGCCTTAGTGTGATAAAGTGCTAAAAGTTATTTAGCTGCTGGTGCTGCAACTAAGTGAAAGAACCACAATTAATCACTGCAGCAATATCATACAACCTTCAACAACATTCAATGATCAGTGCTGTAAATTCACTAAGAGCTGGGTCCGAGACCGTCTGACTTATTCTACCCCTGAGGACAAAGAATGGGAGGTGCTTAAGTGTTCCCTAAACAGATGAGTCTTCACACATCTCAGAGTAGAAAGGGAGTCTGGCCAGAGAGCACCAGGTGTCTTTCACAAGCAGATTGTAGTGGGCAAGAAGGAGTGTAGACCTGGATGAGGGACTCCAGGTAGGCAGGAGCCGTTCTTGTCAATGTTTTGTAAGCCAGAAGAAGAGCTTTGAATTTTATTGAAGCTGCTACTGGAAGCCAGTGAAGAAGGATTATCAGCAGGGTGACGTGCTGTTTTGGGCTGGTTAAAGACCAGACGTGCAGAGGTTTAAATGTACACGCAGGGAGGCCTGCTAGAAGGGAGCTGCAGGAGTCCATGTGTGAAATCACACGGGCCTGTACCAGAAGCTGTGTGGCCTGTTGTGTAAGGTAGAGTCTGATCCTCCTGATATTACAGAGGGCATATTGACAAGATTGAGCAATCGAGGCGACATGAACCTTAAAGGTCAGCTAGTCATCAATCATGACACCCTGATTTCTGGCAGAGTTTGTGGACACAAGTTGATTGGAATAAAGCAGGACACTGATCTGTGGTTGAACCGAGGGACATGCTGGGAGGACAATGAGCTCAGTTTTGGACAGATTTAGCTAAGGGTGGTGCTCCTTCATCTATGTGGAGATATCAGCGAGACATACTGATATTTGAGCTGAGACAGTCATTTCATCAGGTGGACTAGACAGGAAAAGCTGAGTGGCTATAACAGTGGTAAGAGAAGCCATGAGAGTGAATCATTGCACCAAGTGAGGTGGTGTATAAGGAAAAGAGTAGGGGACCAAGCACTGACCTCTGGGATACCCCTGTTGGTAAGCCATGTGAGTTAGACAATTCTCCTCTCCATGACACTCTGAAGGATCTGTCTGTGAGGTAGGACTTGAACCAAAACAGCACAGATCCTGGGATGCCAAGTTCAGAGAGTGTGGAGAAGAGGATTTGATCGTTAACTGTGTCAAAAGCAGCAGACAAGTCAAGCAGTAGTAGGACAGAGGACTGGCCAGCAGCTCAAGCCAGTCGCAATGATTCTGTGACTGACTGGAGTGCAGTCTCAGTGGAGTGGTCACAGCTGAAGCCAGATTTATAGGAGTCAATCAGGTTGTTTTTCAGCAGATGTTCAGAGACTTGGTTATAGACTGTTTGCTGGAGTATTTTTGACAGGAAGGGCTGAAGTGAGACTGGCTTGTAATTTTTAGCCTGGGCTGGGTTGAAATTTGGTTTCTTGAGCAGTGGGGTGACCTGAGCTTGTTTAAAAGCTGCAGGGAAGACCCCAGATTCCAAGGAGGAATTAATGTGTGTGGCTGCAGGTTTGGTTATGGGTAAAATGGTCTGCAGGATGCTGGTAGGTAAAGGATCTAGAGGACAGGTTGTGGGTTTGGAGTTAAGGAGAAGTCTGAAGACCTCCTCCTCACTCAGATGAGCAAAAGAGCAGAGTGAGGCATAGATAGCAGGTTGGATCTGACAAAGCTGGTCAGGCTCAGAGAACTGGTTGCTGATGCTGGCCACCTTTCCACTGAAAAAAGAGGCAAACATGTCCGGAGTCAGTGCAGAGGAGGACTGAGTGGTATTTAAACAAATTGTTACAAACATACCTTTGGAACTCGTCACCTCATCCTCATTCAATACCATTCTTTTTCTTTTCCCTAAATACAAACGACTTTCACTTCCGGTCAAATAGAGTGAGCAGCAGGTAGAGGCAGCTCTGTCCTACCAAATAACACGTAACTTTCTAGACCAGCCATTATACATGTATAGGATTGTTTTTTGACCCCGGGCGATAAGACAAGACAAAACATATTCTACCATGAAGAAGGACAGCAGTCGAAGACTCACGCAAAAAAACCTGTCCAAGAATAAAGGGTGTCTCCAATACAAAGATCCCCTGTTTACATCTTCCCCGACATGAGTCCCGAGGTCGGCCAGCTGTGAGCATCCTTCAATCAGGTAAAGGTCAAGCTATGGTCCTCTGGAGTCCCATACAGCCTGTACTATCTAGCAAGACTGATAACAGTGGACGGCTCCAGACGTACATTCGACAACCTACAAGTTAACAAAAAATTCATCAAAAACCTCCCCACTACACCTGGTGATGGAATGGAATAAAAACTGCATAATTAATCGGA
The DNA here is from genome assembly GCF_033239565.1 of Halichoeres trimaculatus. Taxonomy (NCBI): domain Eukaryota; kingdom Metazoa; phylum Chordata; class Actinopteri; order Labriformes; family Labridae; genus Halichoeres; species Halichoeres trimaculatus. The sequence continues at coordinate 20,067,770 of NW_027437187.1, read as the reverse complement.
TTAAGAGGGGGCCAAACTGTTAACTATTAGACTGAATACATGGTCATCATACAGGTTGGATTTCCCCATAGATATGCAAGTCTCAGACGGTGTCTCTAAGGTCAGGTTAGTTGAAATGAAACACTTTTTGTTTTTGTTCTCATAATTACTTTCCTTTTCTTACTTATCTTATCCTTGAAAGGAGAAATTGAAGATTCAAAATTGTATGCCACTATTTACCTTTGAGACAAGCTTCCTTTTTTTGTTGTAGTAATAATGCTAATTTTTTATATTTAATTGACTTATTTATTTTTATTTATTTATTTTTGTCATAATCAAAAGTATGAACCTGGGGGAAAGGAATTCTATTTCATTTTTAGTCACTCAATTGCATTCCTGTTGGAATTTAAAAGGAGGAAAATGTCTTTGAAAAGTATTATTCACTTTCATTAGCTGGTCTAGAAACAAAAACAAATACACTTAATGAAGTTAAGTGATAAGTCATACATCCACATACCTCTTGAAGCAGCAGACACACTTGAGAGACAGATTTTGGAGTGTCCCTTCCGGTTGCTTTTCGGCTGTCTTGCTGCTTGCTCTTTAGACATAGAAAGGTTGTTGTTAAAATTGTTCTTGAATTAAATCTTAACTGAAGAAAAAAAACAAAGAAACAGACTTTTGAAATGTCTTTTTAAAAATCATGAAAATTAATTGGTTAATTACCAGCCAATTATTTATGTTTATGATTGATTCCATCCTAACCCCAAAGTAACAGGTAATCCCACAGCCACTGGGTGCACTTTAACACTGGATTCATATAAAAAGTACATGCAATTTTAAATAACACCATTGAACAAATTCTGAGTACAGCATGATGTATGGCAAATTCCCATTTCCACTATCAGACTTAAAGAAAAACATAAGTAAATAATAATAACGAATTTTTATATTTTAAAAGTGCCTTTCAAAACACCCAAGGACACTGAACATCTAATTAAAAACATACTTAAAAAGACAATGACATAAAGATAAATAAAACCAACAGACAAGCAGGAGTGACATGGAGTTAAAATGGCTCAGTGGGAGTAGAGAACGCAGTTTGAAACAGATGGGTTTTAAGTTTAGATTTAAATAGAGAAAGGGAGTCTATAATTTGATGTGCAGTGGGAGTAAGTTCCAAAGCTGAGATGGGCGGAGGGCACAGAGAGGTGGAGAGAGGAGGAAGACCTGAGGGAGCGTGAAGGGGCGGCGATGCAGATAAGTCCAGACAGGTATGGTGGGGTCAGGTTGTGGATGGCCTTAAAAGTATTCAGAAGGATTTTAAGGTGATTCTGAATTTAACCGGGAGCCAGTGAAGCTACTGGAGGACAGGGGTGATGTGGTGAAAGGAGGGTGTTCTGGTGATGATCCGGGCAGTGGAATTTTGGACCAGATGAAGCTCATGGAGGGATTTATTAGGGACACCAAAAAGAAGTGAGTTGCAATAGTCAATACGGGAGGTGACAAGGCTGTGGACCAGGACAGCAGCAGAGTGAAGAGTCAGAGAGGGACAGAGACGATTAATGCTATGTAGATGAAAATATGCAGACCAGGTTACGCTATTTATATGAGAGTGAAAAGAAAGTGAGCTGTCGAGGATGACACCCAGACTTTTCACTTGAGGAGAGGGGGAGACTGTGGAGCTGTCTATGGTGATAGATAAACTGCTAGCTTTGGATAAGCTTGGTGTTATCTGCAAAAACAGTGGAAGTGGATACCGAATTTGCAGAAGATATTACCAAGAGAAAGGAGGCAGATGATGGAGAGTAGGGGCCCAGGACACAGCCCTGGGGCACACCTGAGGTAACCAGGGAAAACTGTGAAGAGAAGGATTCAAGTTGGATGAACCAAGTGCGGCCTATGAATTTGAATTTGAATTTGAATTTGAATTTGAATTTGAATTTATTTATTTAGAAGGATAGCCCCTTGAGATGGACCGTCTCATTTTCAAGGGGGTCCTTATGAGGTAGGAGTGAATCCAGTGCCGGGGAAAAGCCTATATCTGCTTCCTCCTCCATAAGGACACAAGCATTATTGCCTGCAATAGCTATCTATGGCTTTATTACACATTACCAGAGGCATTGGTGGGCTCATCAGTCGTAATTTATTGATTTTCTGCTGAAAATACATAAAGGCCATTAGCATCTTCAGCAAGAAGATACGTAATCAGTGCCTTACTTTGGTAGTTGCAATGAGTGTTTGTTTCTACAGGGGGGCAAAAAAGTATTCAGTCAGCTACTAATTTTCCAAGTTCTCCTACTTGGGGTGACTCGATGAGATGAGAGAGGTCTGTAATTTTCATCAGAGATACACTGATACTTATTTGTAAACAAGCTACAAGGTGCCCTCTTCCTGTGGACGAGGACCCAAATTATGGTGGAAAAAAAATATTTGGTCTCCCACAAAAACAAGCAAGATTTCTGCCTCTCACAGACCTGACTTCTTCTTTAAGAAGCTCTTATGTCCTCCACTTGTTACCTGTATTAATGGCACCTGTTTTAACTGGTTATCTGTATAAAAGACACCTGTCCACAGCCTCAAACAGTCAGACTCTAAACTCAACTATGGCCAAGACCAAAGAGCTGTCCAAGGACAACGGGAAGGACACTGTAGACCTGCACCAGGCTGGGTAGAGTGAATCTACAATTGGCAAGCAATGGTGTTGATAAATCAACTGTGTGAGCAACTGGAAGATAATGGAAGACACATAAGACCATCGATAATCTCCCTCCATCTGAGGCCCCACACAAGATCTCATCCCGTAGGGTCAAAATGATCATAAGAACGGTAAGAAAAAGTCCCAGAACTACACAGAGGGACCTCATGAATGACCTGCAGGGAGCTGGGACCAAAGTAACAAAGGCTACAATCAGTTCCACACTATGCTCAGAGGGACTCAAATCCTGCAGAGCCAGGCATGCCCCCCTGTGTAAGCCAGTAAATGTCCAGGCCCATCTGAAGTTTGCCAGAGAGCACATGGATGATCCAGAAGAGGATTGGGAGACTATCATGTGGTCGGATAAAACCAAAATAGAACTTTTTGGTAAAAACTCAACCAGTGGTGTTAAGGGGAAGAAGATTGATAAGTACGGCCCAAAAACACCATTCCTACTGTGAAGCATGGGGGTGGAAACCTCATGCTTTGGGACTGTTTTTCTGCAAAAGGGACAGGATGAGTAATCCATGTAAGGGAGAGAGTAAATAGGGCCAAGTACCATGAAATTTTAAGTCAGGTAAACACCTGCTTGATGCCTAATCAACATAAAACTTACTTTGTGAAGACGTGTGGGGGAGGGGAGCCTATAAGAGGTGTCCTTATAATGCAGGTTAGTCAGGTGAACAACTGATACACATCTTAGCTTGCTGCTGGATCTATATAAAACTTACTTTGTGAAGACGTGTGGGGGAGGGAAGCCTATAAGAGGTGGTGTTTCCTAAGCACCAATTTTTGAGCACCTGTGGACAGTTCTTTGTCTCTAAGATCACAAAGAGTTAGTGCTGAGTAAGACACTGGCCTAGAACTAGCACCAGCACCAGTAAAGTAGAAAAAAGGTATATGTGAAGATGTTTGGGTGTGTGGAAAGGGGCCTAAAAAGAGGTGTCCTTATAATGCAGGTTAGTCAGGTGAACAACTGAGACACACAACTAGGCTTGCTGCCAAATCTACATAAAACTTACTTTGTGAAGACCTGTGGGGGAGGGGAGCCTAAAAGAGGTGTCCTAATAATGCAGGTTAGTTAGGTGAACAACTGATACACATCTCAGCCTGATGCTGGATCTATATAAAACTTACTTTGTGAAGACGTGTGGGGGAGGGGAGCCTATGAGAGGTGTCCTTATAATGCAGGTTAGTCAGGTGAACAACTGATACACATCTCAGCCTGATGCTGGATCTATATAAAACTTACTTTGTGAAGACGTGTGGGGGAGGGGAGCCTATGAGAGGTGTCCTTGGTCATTGTTCCACAGTGATTGGCTCTGGCCCAGGTTAAAGTTGGTGTTTCTTAAGCACCAATTTTTGAGCACCTGTGGACAGTTCTTTGTCTCTAAGATCACAAAGAGTTAGTGCTGAGTAAGACACTGGCCTAGAACTAGCACCAGCACCAGTAAAGTAGAAAAAAGGTATATGTGAAGATGTTTGGGTGTGTGGAAGGAGGCCTAAGAAGAGGTGTCCTTTTTATGCACTTTAGTCAGGTGAACAACTGAGACACACAACTAGGCTTGCAGCCAAATCTACATAAAACTTACTTTGTGAAGGTGTGTCGGGGACAGGGGGCCTAAAAAGAGGTGTCCTTATAATGCAGGTTAGTCAGGTGAACAACTGATACACAACTCAGCTTGCTGCTGAAACTACATAAAACTTACTTTGTCAAAATATGTGGGGGAGGGGAGCCTAAAAACGAGGTGTCCTTATAATGCAGGTTAGTCAGGTGAACAACTGATACACAACTCAGCTTGCTGCTGAAACTACATGAAACTTACTATGTCAAAATATGTGGGGGAGGGGAGCCTAAAACGAGGTGTCCTTATAATGCAGGTTAGTCAGATAAACACCTGACACACAACTCAGCTTGCAACCTGGATCCACATTAAACTTGCTTTGTCAAAATATGTGGGGGAGGGGAGCCTAAAAACGAGGTGTCCTTATAATGCAGGTTAGTCAGGTGAACAACTGAGACACACAACTAGGCTTGCTGCCAAATCTACATAAAACTTACTTTGTGAAGACGTGTGGGGGAGGGGAGCCTAAAAGAGGTGTCCTAATAATGCAGGTTAGTCAGGTGAACAACTGATACACATCTCAGCCTGATGCTGGATCTATATAAAACTTACTTTGTGAAGACGTGTGGGGGAGGGGAGCCTAAAAGAGGTGTCCTAATAATGCAGGTTAGTCAGGTGAACAACTGATACACATCTCAGCCTGATGCTGGATCTATATAAAACTTACTTTGTGAAGACGTGTGGGGGAGGGGAGCCTATGAGAGGTGTCCTTATAATGCAGGTTAGTCAGATAAACACCTGACACACAACACAGCTTGCTACCTAATCAACATGAAACTTACTTTTACCCTTTTTTCACCAGTGCACGTTGCTGGTGCTAGTGGTTCTGCTTAGTTGATTCAAATCACATTCTCCTAAGAATAGGTTTGGTTTTCCAAAGGGCAAAGAGCCAAGTCAGGGCCATGCCATGATGTCATTTATAAACTTCAGTTAGTCACTGCCTACTTAACTGCTCTGGGGCGAGGTAGTTGGTGTTGGCTGCCGGTGTATAGGGCAAGAGACGGCAATAGAGTTGGAGCTCGGAGCTTGCAACTAGGCAGAGATTTGTTTTACAATACTTGTTTCTGACAGTGTGCTACACGCATGTGTTTATGTCAGTTAATGGAGCGTATCTCTGCCCTGTGCAATTCAGAGCAGGGGAATAATGTAAACACACATACACATGGCAAAAGTGAACCCCATCATGTAAATTAGATAAATAACATCAGACTGTTAAGTCTGTTAAATAAAATGATGAGGTATAGACCTGATCTATAAGAGACAATGCATTTAATTCAATTTCTCCTCCAGTTCAAGCTTTACACAAGTAAACACCAAGATCCAACAGACAACTCATTGAGCAGCATGCCTTTTCAAGAATGATAAATAGCATTTGGCCTTTTAGTTTGTTAAATAAAATAATAAGATATAGACCTGATCTGTAAAAGCGGAGACAAATCAGTGCTTTAACTTTGCCTTCATCTCAAATAATGGATAAGGAAACAAAACAACTCAACCGGCAGCCTTCCTTCAGACTTTTTTTTACAATGACTGTTTTTTTTTTACACTGATCTTTGGTCATTGTTCCACAGTGATTGGCTCTGGCCCAGGTTAAAGTTGGTGTTTCTTAAGCACCAATTTTTGAGCACCTGTGGACAGTTCTTTGTCTCTAAGATCACAAAGAGGTAGTGCTGAGTAAGACACTGGCCTAGAACTAGCACCAGCACCAGTAAAGTAGAAAAAAGGTATATGTGAAGATGTTTGGGTATGTGGAAGGAGGCCTAAGAAGAGGTGTCCTTTTTATGCACTTTAGTCAGGTGAACAACTGAGACACACAACTAGGCTTGCAGCCAAATCTACATAAAACTTACTTTGTGAAGGTGTGTCGGGGACAGGGGGCCTAAAAAGAGGTGTCCTTATAATGCAGGTTAGTCAGGTGAACAACTGATACACAACTCAGCTTGCTGCTGAAACTACATAAAACTTACTTTGTCAAAATATGTGGGGGAGGGGAGCCTAAAAACGAGGTGTCCTTGTAATGCAGGTTAGTCAGGTGAACAACTGATACACAACTCAGCTTGCTGCTGAAACTACATGAAACTTACTACGTCAAAATATGTGGGGGAGGGGAGCCTAAAAACTAGGTGTCCTTATAATGCAGGTTAGTCAGATAAACACCTGACACACAACTCAGCTTGCAACCTGGATCCACATTAAACTTGCTTTGTCAAAATATGTGGGGGAGGGGAGCCTAAAAACGAGGTGTCCTTATAATGCAGGTTAGTCAGGTGAACAACTGAGACACACAACTAGGCTTGCTGCCAAATCTACATAAAACTTACTTTGTGAAGGTGTGTGGGGGAGGGGAGCCTATAAGAGGTGTCCTTATAATGCAGGTTAGTCAGGTGAACAACTGATACACAACTCAGCTTGCTGCTGGAACTACATAAAACTTACTTTGTGAAGATATGTGGGGGAGGGGAGCCTAAAAGAGGTGTCCTTATAATGCAGGTTAGTCAGATAAACGCTGACACAGAGCTGCATCGCAGACATGAGTAGTACGTCTGCCAGATGCTGGTTGTTTTTTTTAAAATTTTTTTAAAACTTCAGTGACAAATGTTTATCACAAATTTCTTCCAAATTAAAAAAAAATGTTTGGAGTCTTAGAGTTTTCACTGATTTTAAAGTGTTGAAATTATTGTTTATAAGATTTAGTTTTTTAGTATCTTAGAATTTAAATTAAAGTCTTCAACCTTAAATACTTAAGAAGAATGTCCTTTTAATTTAAAACCATTTTGTGTTTTGCTTAAATACCAATCAGTGTAATTATGTAAACTTTATCAGCAGAGTGATTTGAGTTGTTATAGTAGACTGCTTGCAGATTCCTTGATGGAAATGTCAACAACGCTGTGTCCAGTCAGCGCTTTGCATTGTGACAAACCGTACAGGAGTAGACTGGTCTGGTGCATACTGTGGATTTTTTGGTAACTCCGAATACCATCTGGGTATTTTTGGCGTCCTGTAAATCTTAGTTGTCTGTATACTCCATACTACTAGGGAAAGGTACCTTTACAGTTTCGTTGTACTTTGCACCAGAGTCCTGCGATTAGTCGTTTTTTTTTTCCCGGGTTTGGATCTGGGTGGAAAATATAACATGCAGGTCGAGTCGCGGGTTTTAGTTTGACACATCAAAATGAATATAAAATAATAATAAATACAATAAAATAAAAACGTAAGTTGTAAGCTGGTTGTAAGGCTGTGACCATATTGCCACACTATCCAGTTCTTGTAATACATCCATGGTTGTGACTAGGGGTGTAAATCACCAGTTTCATGACGATACGATACAATATCAATTCTTAGGACAACGATATGATATTTGCCGATATCACAAAATCTGTCACGATATGATATGATACTATTCAGGGGCCTTCGATCGGTTTAAGACGATATTATGTCCTCACTGAACATAATCAGCAACATTTCACCTGAGGCAAGAAAGAAATACAAAACAATTTTGATAGTTTTATTTCTGAAATGTGGAACGATGTGCTGACCTTTAGGTATGATAGTTTGTCGAGGATTATAGCCATCTGTATGATCTAATTATGTTTTAAAATTAAAACTGGTTAAATTCAGGTAAGGTGCTTTTTGGCCCCCACAATTACCTTATGGGTCTTACTGCTATACTGTAATGTTTGATTATTTTATCAAGTAATGATGCAACACTATAAATAAAAATTACTGATCACATAAACTTTATTATTGACCTCCAACATTTGACCATTTTCTATCAAACCAAAAATGTGAAGCTTTGTTTTTAATTAAACCCAAACATTTCTATTGTTCAACATTAGAACTATCAACTTAACGAACTTAACATTGATAGTTTTTTTTTTTACTGTGATGCCTGATAACCACAGTTTGTATGTCAGTGTGATCAGACTTTGTTTCACTGTGTAATAGTCGATGTGGAGGAGGAATGACACTAAGCTCTCGCCGTTTGACTTTTTAACTGTATAAAATTTCATAATTCAGTGCGCTACAAAATCAAATTATAAGATAACTCACTGCAGTTGTGTGATGATGCACTCCTGTCTTGTGTGCAGCCTGCATCCTCTGCAGTCAGGTCGACCGTATCTTACCCGGATACAGGAAAGCTATTTTATGATTGGCGGATATGTCTGGCTCTCTTTTAGCTCTGTGATGCTAACAGCGTCTTGCTACACGTTCACGGTGTGACTCGGTGGGTGCTAAACAGTCCATTTCACAGCAGGAGAAATATCAGGCGTGACGTGTCAGAAAGTGAAAAGGTTCAAATGTGTGTCTCATACGCTGAGTGCGTGAGGCCTGAGAGGAAACTTCAGAACGACTCGCCGTTGGACGGAGACGGACACGCGTGTCCAGTCGGGATTTCAAAATAAAGGCGTACATTAACGACCACAATGATGATGGATGTTTAGACTTTCCATCGATGTGATTGGATCATTGCTTAACCAATCGATGTATCGATGTATATCGATGGATCATTACACCCCTAGTTGTGACATGATCACGGCTCATACCTGCTGAGTGTTGCTTAAGTCTGGACAAAAAGTAAGTCTACTATTGCACATGTAAAGGTCCTTTTAAGAGATTAAAAGTTTAAAAGCATTGAGCGTAAAAACCGAGTGATTTTACAGTTGTATGTGAGAAGATCACAGAGGGTTGATGATGGAGCTGAAGTCAGGCTTTTATTGGAAGAGTTGCTTCATTCAGGTGCGTTGTTTACTCACTGGCATCTGAACTATGGCGATATGCCGTTCAATTTTCAGACAATATGACCCAAAATGATTACCTCAAATACAGTTGCAGGTCGGGCTGCGGGTCGGGCTGTGGGTCGGGTTTCAACGGGTCGGATCAGGTTGCGGTACTAATCAGGCTAATGAGCAGGTTTGCGGTTCGGGTGCAGGTTTGTACGTCGGGGTGGGGCGGATCTTGAAAATTGGACCCGTGCAGGACTCTGCTTTGCACTGCAATGACAAATAAAGTCCTATTCTTTTCAATTCTTTCACATTTGAAACAATATGGTACCTGGCAATCGGTACTGGTACTCAAAGTACCAATTTTATGTACTTTCTGTGTTTGTGTGGTAAGAAATATCAATTTGTTTAATAAAACTTTTTTTTATTTAAAATATTTCTTCTTCACTATATATCCTTGCAATGCTCTGTTCACGTCCAGCATGGAAAATTGCCAACTCTTCTGACATAACATGCTGGATGTCACAGAATTTCCTTCAATGAAATCTCAATAAGACGGGGGTTCTGATTGTTGGCCCTGATTCTAGAGGAATTAAGAAACATCTAGGGTCACTTTCCAATAATGTTACTACCAGCTGTAAAAACCTGGGTGTCATCTTTGATGAGAACCTCAGTCTGAACCAGCATGTCAACCTAGTTGTACAGTCTTGTTTTATGCAGCTTTCAAAACTAAGGCCATTTTTATCTAGAAAAAATCTTGAGGTTGTCATTCATGCTTTTATTTCCTCTCGTTTGGACTACTGCAACTCTCTGTACACATGCTTAAACCAGCACAGAGTGCAGAGGTTGCAGCTTGTCCAAAATGCAGCAGCACGACTCCTCACAGGAACAAAAAAGAGAGAGCACATAACTCCTGTTTTAGCTTCTCTCCATTGGCTCCCCATTCATTTTAGAATTGATTTCAAGATTTTATTGCTGACTTTTAAAGCACGCTCCGGTCTAGCTCCTAACTATATTTCTGGTCTCCTCAGGCCATATGTGTTCGCTCGTACCTTGAGATCCTCAGCCAAGACCCTGCTCGCCATGCCGAGGTCGAGGCTGAGGACTAGAGGTGACCGGGCCATCTCTGTCAAAGCGCCCATCCTATGGAATAGCCTGCCCGAGGAGATCAGAATGGCAGACTCTTTGTCCTCGTTTAAGTCTCTTTTAAAAACTTATTTTTACAGATGTGCTTTTACTGGAGATTTTAGCTGAGCGCGTTTTAATTGTTGAACTGCTGCTTCAATACGACAGTGTTACGGGCAGCTTCTTATATCCTTTAACTCTTGTTGTCTTAATTGTTTTACCCTTTTATTGCTTTTATTTTAAAGATGCTATTTCCTTATTTAATGTATTATTTATTCTTTTTTATTGTCTTCTCTGTTGCGCCTCACATTTCTCTCTTTATTCTCTCTGTCATTTCCTCTCTTAATTCTTTTAATGCCCATTTTTATTATGTAAAGCACTAAGTAACACTAAGCACTAAGAAACACTTGTTCTATATAAATAAAGTTTATTATTATTATTATTATTATTATTCTACTCATTCACAGTCACAAGGATGCATTTAGGTACCCAAACATGGCACCTTTTGATTTTACATGAATCGGTACCCTGTACTTTTGACAGAAATCTGGTCGGTACCTATAAAAGTACCTAATTCGGTACCCATCCCTACATACTACCTACTGCATTTGGGCCAAATCAGTATGCACAGTTGGTATAGTATGCAAATATGGAAACAGTCTATAAGTTTGTTCTTGTCCTCACAGGCCACTGCTTTCTGACAGTCCTGAGCTGTATCAGGTAGTTAAAAACATTCAACACTGTGAAGACTCCTGAATACTGTCATGACCAAACAGAACTGAATTATGATTGGATGTAAAAGCATGACATTCAAAAAATACAGGCAACTTACCATGTATAGACCACCTTCAATGGCCCAGGATCAGGACTGACCCCTGTCATCTCAGCATCACTCCCACCAAGGCTTCCTGTGTGAGCCAATGACAAAACCAAATTTGAAATTTTTTGAAGCAAAAACAATTCTCGTTGATTCAACAAACAATATTTCATGACACTGGCCATGTTGATAGCAGAAATGTTAGCTAATATTTCAGCAGGGAAGAAGAAAGACAGGAGTAGTGAGCCTAGAATACATACCCAAAGGGCCAATAACATTTTTGACATATTAAGCCCAGTTAGTACTTGCCTATTTTGGTGCTGGCTCACTTTCATTGACCTTCAGGTCACTTTGCTCTTCACAAGGTGCCTGAAATAGCAAAGGGAAAATGCACTGTCTCTCAAAATGCTGTCACTTAGTTGAGATTGAGGAAAAAAGTAGGATTCAGTGAGGTAGAAAATAATTTACAGGCTGACAAATTTCTACACATCACAAAGATTATTCCATTCACTCACATTTATACCTGGCAGAACAGCTGCCAAGAGCAGTTTGGGGTAAGGTATCTTGCCTAAGCAGGACAGACTCTTGACTGTTGAAGCTAAAATTGAACTTGCAGTCTTACAGTTACAACATGCCTTAATACCAACTGAGCCACAGCCGCCCAATCTCATTAGGCGATATGCAATTCTTTTTATACTGATGATTTCATGAAGAATCCACAGGCTCTGAGGCTCAGTAGAATTTGAGGTCACTCTTAAAATTCTTAAATACATATGAGAGGGTTTGTTTCAAAACTCCAAAGTTTCCTTCTTTCCTCCACTTGCGTGGTTTACTTGTGTCTTAGTCCCTCCCACCAGAGATGCATGAGAGAGACGCAAGGAAATGAAGAGAGGGGAGAGGAATCGTGGCGATTTGTTTTAAGAGCATTGAGACATCCTTTCCTCTGGATGTATTTCACTGATGACAGCAGCAGCTGATCACCTCTAGATCATCTGTCAGTCAGCTCTAACAGCTGTTTGTGTGTCTGCACATGTGCACTGTAATAACTAATAAGACAAACAGTAACAGAGCTTTGTTTGTTCCTGTGATCTGTTTAACACGTTCCCATGGAGAAAATCTGCTCTCTGTTTATTCTGTGTGCTGTTTAGAACCACACGGATCACTTTACCTGTAAAATGCATCATTTTTAGAGTAATTATTCACTGACACTGACAGGAGGCAGTGGCTGCAGCAGAGAAAACAATGAAAAAGTAGGCCAAATAAAACCAGCCACCTTTGCAGCATAGCCAAAAAATGTCACTGTGAGTGTGTCTCAAAGCAATAAACTACAGTCTCCTCTCTCCTCTGTGCCACAAAGAGTACTTCCCAATCGCCATATTAATGCTGTCCCAAAGTGATAATTGTGCTCGGAGGAGAGAGGAGGGAGGCAGAAGAAGACTGACCGGAGGAGCTATGATCGAGGAAACAGGAGAGCTGGCTTTTCTGAAGTCTCTTCACTGACAGACATGCCCCCATTTGGAATATCACTCTCTGATCGGACGCTGCAGCGGCTCAGACTTCTCTACATGAAACTTCACAAACACAACAGAGTTTAATGAGAGAAAAGACGAGCTGAAAACAGGCACTGAGGATTGATCGGTAACAGGTCATAGAGCTGGGATTAAAAAAAGTGTTTGTTGTGAGTTTAAAGCACAAAACACTGAACACAACCATCATGAAATCAATGTAACGGGAGTTTAATACCAAACACTGACACAATAATCTAGCTTATATTAATAAGGGTCAGAGTTAACAATGATGATCTAGATAAAGACTGAATAATTACTCTAAAAATGATGCATTTTACAGGTAAAGTGATCCGTGTGGTTCTAAACAGCACACAGAATAAACAGAGAGCAGATTTTCTCCATGGGAACGTGTTAAACAGATCACAGGAACAAACAAAGCTCTGTTACTGTTTGTCTTATTAGTTATTACAGTGCACATGTGCAGACACACAAACAGCTGTTAGAGCTGACTGACAGATGATCTAGAGGTGATCAGCTGCTGCTGTCATCAGTGAAACACATCCAGAGGAAAGGATGTCTCAATGCTCTTAAAACAAATCGCCTTAATTCCTCTCCCCTCTCTTCATTTCCTTGCGTCTCTCTCGTGCATCTCTGGTGGGAGGGACTAAGGACGTGGTCACACTGGCCAATCGTGCCGTGCCTAAGCACGCTTCAGCCCTAAAGCACGTTTGGAATAGCAAGTGTGACTGCAACTGTGCCGTGCTCAAGCACTATTCCCTTCCGTGCTTCGGCATGCTTCGAAGAGGTAGGCTTCGGCACGGTTTACTCCATGCACGAGCACAAGCACGCGGACAGCACGTGCGATCCATTACGTATAATCACCGAGAACGCGGTGATTATACGTCTTAATATTAGTCCAAAAGTCTCTAAAGTTGTAGTAGTGCTCTCTGTGTCTCATTGTGCTGACTCTGATGAGATCGCGCTTCATGTAAACAAATGCTTCACGATGACGAAGGCGGGCAGTGCGCGTGTCTGATACCCGCTAAAGTCTGGTTCATAATGGGGTAGTGTGACCGCCGGCCGTACTCTCCAGCTGGGGATCGGCGCTGCAGGGGGGCAATCGTGCTTAAGCACAGCACGTTTTGGAGGGCCAGTGTGACCCTGTCCTAAGACACAAGACGCAAGTGGAGGAAAGAAGGAAACTTTGGAGCTTTGAAACAAACCCTCTCATATGTATTTAAGAATTTTAAGAGTGACCTCAAATTCCACTGAGCCTCAGAGCCTGTGGATTCTTCATGAAATCATCACAGAATTTATCAGTTTTGATGGAATCTAATATTTTGCTCTGATGAATCAGAATACATTTTGGTGAAAAGAGTCGCATTTTGACTGATGTCATATCTTAGGGCCAAAGTTGATCTTACTCTATTAAGAACTAACTTTTATTAATTCCTAACTTTTACACCAGGCTACAATAGCAATTCTATGACACAAAGAAAGACAAACTTCAATATAATGAGTGAAAAACTTACCTTTAAAGTTGTCGACAAATGTTCCTTCTTGGAGAGCTTAATCTCTTCCCTCAATGATATGTTCCAGTGCATCTTGTTCAGGAGTATCCTCTGCTGCTGCTCCTCCTCTCAGTCATCTTTGCTGTTATGCCAAGACAATAGCATTCAATTTCAGACATACTTTAGTAAATGGATGATGGCTTGTAAATGTTTAGAATGTATAAATCCTTCAGTAATATTTAAAACATATAAATATGTAGTGGTAGTTTGGTAGATATAAGCACCAACGGTAATACGCACCCTACTCATAAAAGCTACTGAATATTATGGAAGCAAAGTTAGATCAGTCTCACAAAACCAGGAGGGTAGGCAGTGTTCTAAAATTGCATTGTCAGGACTAAATATGGTGGACTAACCTGACACCTTTCATCCCAAGAAAAGCAGCTATCTTTCTCTATCCTGTGATTTTTACTTTATATGCATAACAGAGACATATGCAAAGGCCAAAACTTGTATAAACCTTTCTCTACAACTTTATTGGTATTTAAAGCTAATAACATTTAAAGGCAAACAAAACCTGTCTTCCCTCATTGACATTTACACGTCAGTTATTCCCTGAGTTTTTGACCACCACAAAACTACATGTTTTTTCATTCAGCCCCCTCCCTCATCTCAGCAGACTGATCTGATGTGACCTTTAGGGAACCCGATGTTTCATGGAGACACTTTTCTTAGTTAAGCTTTGCCTCAAACAAACTTATTTAGTTAAGTTACTTAAGGGTCAGCTACCTCTGTCGCACAAAAGAAAACTCAAAAGGAAAAAGGACCACGTTGCAGATTAAACAAAAAGTATTTCATTTACCAAAATGGGCAAAAATAAAACTTAAACAAAATCCAACTGAAAATGAAAAATCACTGGGAGGTTGGTGACACAGGAGGCAAACGTTTTACAATGCACAGACAACAAGAGGGAGAGAAACACAGAGACTGAAGTCACAGGGACAATCAGACACACCTGTGAAAGAACACACAGGTGAGGATGATCAGGGTCATCACAAGGACAAACTCAGGAAGCAAAAACTAGAGGCACACAGGGGCAAAGACTACAAAATAAAACAGGGAACAATAAAAACATGACACTGAGAAGTGTGCAGACACAGAGGGAACCAGAAACACTAAGAAACAATCACAACACTGAAAACTAAAAGTTAAGAGAAGAAAACACAGGGATTACAGAGGCAAAGATCAAGAAATAAAATAAAAACCATTATTTCCCTTAGTCTTAGTCTAAATCCCATCATTAACACATTTCTATTTCCAAATCATCATCATCAATGATGAACATGTCTCACCTGCTCCATCTCAGCTGATGTGAAGCAAACCAACATACTTTAAACACTTCTATCTTCATGAGGCTTTGGCTCACCAACTAAAAATGTTTATATCCAGAAAGATTAATTTGTTGACACCTTAACCATGGCCTCCACACATTGCTGGGATTAATTATTAATGAAATATGAACCCAAAACTGTGTGCTAGTACAGAGGGGATTTTTCAGGTCGAGCGAGGTGCAGAATGCATGAGGAGAGAGAGCGGCGCACTAACAGCTGATCTGATGAGGAGCAAAACCCGACACAACTTTTAACACTTCTATCTTCAAGAGGCCTTGGTCCACAAACAAACAACACATATCCTCGGAAAGCTTAACTTATTGAGACCTTAACCATGGCCTCCACATGTTGGTGGGATCAATAATTAATGAATTATGAATCAAAAACGGGGCGCTGGTTAAGAGTCGGTTTTTTGGCCGAGTGAGGTGCAGAATAAATGGGGAGAGTGAGCGGCGCACTAATAGCTGATCTGACCAGTAGCAAAACCCGACACAACTTTAAACACTTATATCTTCAAGAGGCCTTGGCCCACAAACAAACAACACATATCCTCGGAAAGCTTAGCTTATTGAGACCTTAACCATGGCCTCTATGCGTAGGTGGGATGAATATTTAATGATTTATGAATCGAAAAAGGGGCGCTAGTTCAGAAGGTTTTTTTGTTGTTGTTTGAGCAAGGTAGTACCGAATGAAGCTAGAGAGACTTACTCATTTTTATCCATAGCCTACCTCTGTTATGTGTCCTGTCTCAAAGACTAAGTTTAAAGCCTTTTTCACTCGCTGATAGTTTTGAAAAGTTTAACTTGGGAACACGTCTCCACATGAGGCTGCAGGAGAGCACGAACAGACCGTTAGCTACTATGTTAGCACAGCAGGTCAACTCCATACAACAGACTGAATAAGCACAGTAAATGTCCAAAACATGAAATCAGCAGTAAATTTACTAAATTCAAGCTTATAGAAGACAAACCAAACATTTCCCTTACCTTAGTCCATTTAAATCGCGGCCATCTTTGCTCTCTGTGAGTCTCTGCAGCAGCAGACTGCGAAGCCAATCACGGTGCAGGAGCCTCCCAGACTGACGTCGAGAGCAGCAAATCACTGAGCAGAACATCACGAAAGTGCTAAACCAATGAACTGTGCTAAATTTGTGTGTGAATATCCGGTTTTTGTGTATGAAAACCAAATGGCGCCAAAATTTTTCCGTGTGTATGACTTTGTGTGTGAGACACAAAAAAGTTAGATTTCCGTACTTGTCAGGACATGTCGAGAAAAAGCACGAGGCGCTTACTGGCATCGTCTGTAATGCGTCTACGCTGCTCGACTTATCGGGACACTTGAGGTGTCCCCATAATCCGGTGGTGTCCTGGTAATGTCGGTACGTAAACCGATAAAATGACCCGATAATCCGGTCGCACCAACACACACACACACACACACACACACACACACACACACACACAAACATTGGGTCTATTCATTTTTTTTTCTGATGTCTCCAAGTTTCGACAGGACTCTTATTTTTCCTTTCCTTCCTTCTTCCCTTTGGAAGCATGTTTTTAAATATGAGTGGTTGAATCATTCTGAAAAAAAAGCTTCATCAACTTTCATCAGCAAGGAGCTTTTTAACGGACCTCTTTTCTTTTCAGTAACAATACAAAAACAATATTATTATTTGACATAGTAACATAAAACAAATGACACCACAATACTATCTTTTGTGCTCTAGAGGCGTCTCAGAAACATGTTTGAAGGACTGTAAATCAAATGAAACCCTGTTATAATAGACCCACCATTACTTCTGTTTTACACTTTATCACAGCAGGGTGTCTTCACCACAGAGGCTCCTGGGTAATCAATCCATGCTGAACAGCTCTGCATGTGACAACCCTCAAAATTCACTTACAAGGTACTTGTCTTTAAAAACAACCACAGCACACAATCTGTAGAGACTGAAACAGTTGTGGTCCACCAGTCTGAGAGTTTGGCCTGTTTACTCAGCCCCTTGGTATGTATCCTTGTCCTAAACCACCTTCATCTCTTTCTTACCCCCTGCTGCTAAGAGGAATTACCTCAATCTGCTGTTGGACCTTTTTCTCACATTAATGACTGCCAAAAGCAAAGACAGTGGGTTTAATGTTCCCACATTACTGGGATGTGCCATTTTAAGGGCTGAAACTATTTTCATTCTACCAGGAATGTGAAACAATTTATCAAACCTAATTCGTGTTAATAAAATACTTGAAAATCACTTCAGTAGAAAAGCAACAAAAATGAAACTAGAAACATCATCATATTAGATACATTCACTACAACTGCAGAGCTACTGTAGAAACTGAAGAAACACTTTTTGTAGAAATATCGAATAGCACTTAAACTGACTTTTTATAATTTTTTTTTAGATTTGTTATCTTTGACTATTACAGTTCTGATGCTTGGCGTGTATAAAAAAAGTCAGTAATTAAGCGACATTACCTGTGTCTGTGAGTGAGGCTGTGCAGAGTCAAGGCACGGGACTGGATCTCCAGAGGCAGGAGGCCGAGCAGCAGCCACAGCCACGCCGGCAGCAGCGCACACATGGCGGGCGGAAATGAAGAGATGCTCGGTCCGGGGTGGTTGCAGATGCCAGACGATCAAAGTTTTATCTTTTTTTTTTTTTTAAGTAAATCGCTTAAGAATACGTTAATAAAAAATAAAAACACGTCAACTGTTTCATATTGTCTAACATTAATAACTCAATTTTCCGTGTCAACGAGTGACATTGAACGCATCATCAGTCGTGTCAGTAGCATCCTTCCCCTTCCCGAGTTTCTCGCAGCCAAAACCTGAAAACTCGGACGCTTACTTGAACCCTTCTTGTGCTCTCTGTGAGAGACTGTAGTCTTGAGCTCTTTCATATATAAAGCCTGGCTTAAGGGAGGAGGAAGAGGAGGGGGAGGAAGGCATCTCTCTTAGTCAGCTAACTAACCTGTAAAGTACGCCACAACCTAATTAAGGCACAACTCCTCATTTATTCCTGGTTCTGCAGGTAAAGTGCATTATCATCTTGTCTGTTTATGACGTCATGCTTGCCCCACAAGTTTCCTTTACTATGCTGCCTTATTTTACGTTATAAATGTTTATTTGCTGTTGGAGCAAACTTGACCCACTTAGAAATTGGCCACTAAACTAACCTAGCTACAAATTTTAACCCTTTTTCGTAGAAAAGCTAGCAGAGGTTTAGATCTGGATCTCTGACAGTGTCCAGCTTGTTGTCAGTTATTGAAAACATGGACTGAAGAATCATAGTGAATTAGACATATTATCCCCCTTTTCCAATAAACATGTGTAATTTAAAAATCTAGAATTAGCTTACGACAACATTTGAAGTTGACCAAAAGTTTAAAAGTTATGGACTATTCAGCAAAAGGTCATCCATGTTTTTGAGCTCTTGTGCTCTCAGACTATTAGCTCAGTGTCCAAAAAAATAAAAAATAAAAATGAATTTAGTTGAGTTTAGGTAATAAGAGTTAAAAAATGTGCCCAAGGAAAGAAAAAGGCCTGAACTCTACCAAAAGATGACTAAACCAGCATGGACCATGGAAATGAAAAGAGCAGTCATGGTTTTGGGCTTGAGTTACAAAACAGAAGCCTGCAGGTCATGAGAAAAAATAAATAAATAAACAATTAATACTGTATTAAAACAGCCAGTTGGATGTCTTTCCTGTATTTAAATGTCAACACTGTAAAAGATACCACATGACTTTTAAATGATATCTCATTTCTTTTATGTTTTTTTATTTTCTTTTATGATACTTCTACTTTTGACTTTGTACTATAGTCTTCTTAAAGTCGATACTAATTTTGTTTTTAAACAACTTTCCCCTTTTCCAATTTAAACTTTTAATTTAACATATATTTGATGCTTAATTGCAAATAATTTAAGTATTTATAATCGCATAGAAAGTGTAAATTAATGTAATGCACTTATGTGTGCACAAATAGTCCTACTTTATGCCACACTTATAAAAGTTAGCACCCCAGTCTGGCTACCCCATTGACAAAGGTCTTGCTTCTGCTAAAGGTCTGACATATGATTGTGAAGCCATTAGTAAAATGATAAGTAAAGCCTTTTACTCTGAAGCTTTTAGTTTTGACCTTAAAATCTCCCAAAATTCAAAAAGTGTTTAAACTGTAACTAAGTTATTGAGCGTTGTCAGACAAGATCAATTCCACGTGTCCTTTCTTAAAGCTCTGCCTCTGTGAAGACCGGGCTTCGTGACATTTATAAAATAAACTGCAAAATCTGACATCCTTGTGTCCTTGTATAACGCCAACCAATCTTTTTTTATTGAAGGAGGACACAGACGAGAGGCTCAGACTCTGAACCTGATTAAAAGAATGCTCTGTATGTGGAGGTGGCTTCAGGCCTTAATTAAAATGTGTGTGTGTTTGTGTGTGTGTGTGTGTGTGTGACTCAGCAGTTTGCAGTATTACCTTCTAAGCTCAGTTTCCAACACTGTGAGCCTCGGCTCAGTCCAGCATGTGCATTAACACGTCGCCTATCTGTCCTCAGACAAAAAAAAACCTTTGTGTGTGTGTGTGTGTGTGTGTGACTCATACCCTCTCCCTCTGATCTGCAGGTAAAGATGCTTTGGCTCTCAATAGAAAGGCTAAGTTTCAACTCGACAACACCTCAGGCTGAAACCAGAGAGGATATCAGGTGACTGCTCTCGTTCACTATCTCAAAGTAAAATCTGAGCTGAACTGACCTTCCATCTATACTTTCTCCTCCTGTAAATCTAAGAATGAAAAGCACAGTTTGTGAACATAGGTATCTGCTGTAAAGTTTGAGGAGACTGGATTTAAGATGTGAAAGTGATACCGTCAAATTAAAAGGAAAAGGGATGACTAGGAGCTGGAGATTTCTCCACTGTCAGGTTCAGTGAGTGCAGTAGAAATGTAATAAGAGGTGGCTGCAGTTTTTTGTGTTTGTGCATAAAAGTTTAATTTAGAGTAAGTATCCCACTTAGTCCTACAAGTATGTTTGGGTTATTCTTTAGGATCCAAAGCCTGATTTAAAAAGGCTTTTCAGATCAGACCTCGAATTACCAAGACCTGGACAACTGAGAAGCTTCACAGACTTTATTATTGATGCGTTTTTGTATTTCCTGTTGGTTGGGCAGAGTAACATTTGCAGTTCTTGGCACAAAATACGCCAAATGTCTCTAAGGACAAGCTTTTCCTGTCAGGTAAAGGGACTTGTTTTTTATTGTAGTATGATGGTATTTTGGCGCCTCTGTGTGGTGTAAAGTGGGACTACATACTCCCTCAAAAATGCCCTAACCTACATTTGAGCAAAAACATGTAAGAAACCGAGGGTCAGCTTAGAATTAGTTCATACCCTCAGCTTAGTATCAGCTTCCTTTCAGCCCTGGGCTAGCCTCTTCTTCTCTTTGCTTTCCTGACTGACAACGAAAATCTGATGAAAGTAATGAGAGTCTTTGAGTCTCATGGATTTTTTTTTTAATGAGAAAATGATGAGAAAAAGGCTGCACTACAATTTTGGGAACTCTCACATACGTTAGGTGAATGCAGTGAAGGTTTTTTTTTATCATGTTCAGATATGGAGCACTGGACTCAGTGGCTTACTGAGGGTCTTGTCTTATGTCATGGTTTTAACCTGTTTGTTTGATTTTTTTGGTCGTTTGGCACTACTTTATATTTGCTGTATTAGCCTACCTACTTGTAGAGATCATCTGTATCTACACTCACCCGCCACTTTATGAGGTAAACCTTGGTCAGTACTGGGTTGGACCCCCTCTAACCCTCAAAACTCCTCTAAAGGGGACATATCATGCTGATCCCTGATTTAATACTTACATATAATATAAAAAATTTGAAAACATGACCTTTCAACCCCTGAATTTTCAAAAAATGAGATATTGTATTTTTTCTGATATCCTAGAACAAGATTTGATGCCTCTGAAAATAGGTCATTGACATTTGGCCGCGAGATTTCGACCGTCGTGACGACACGAGGATCCTCTCTTTTTATTGGAGTAATCTGATAAAGCAGCTCCTCCTCTGTGAAGTCAGTTAGTCACACAACGGCCACGGAGGGATACACCCACCAAGAGCTGAGTATAAATAGAGCTCCCTACTAGCTCTGGCTAACTTGACTGAGTGCTGGAAGCAGGGACTCTGCTCTGCTGAGCAGCTCGGCTTTACATGGTGAGTTTGTTAAAACACTGTAGTTTTAGCAGACGTCGTAATACTTGTGAGACTGTGATATTTGCATGCTTGTTCTACCATGCACTGTGAACCTGGACCACAATAATGCTGCGGTAATAACATAGTGACGAACTGACGGTAGAGGCGATCTTTAGACGACACTTTCAGCATGATGTATAAAACAGACAGAGAAAAGTGAAGGAGCAGGATGGAGCCCTGTCATAGAAATAGTTTATTGGTGAAGTCTGTCTATATTTCCACGTATAAACTATACATGTTACAGTACCGGTTTGACTCACCACACTGAAGCTTCCTGAGATGATCTCGAGGTGGATTTTCTTCCTCCTGAGCTGCAGAACCGTCCAGGTCTGACTCGGGGTCCAATACAAAAGGACGTATCCTACACTCTGCCATTTTATTAGTGCTATCAATGCCTTACGGTGAAGTTTTGGCAAACAACAAACTCGCTCGGTCTGCCCCATCCAATGTAGCGATTTTGTAAATACTGCCATGCTGCAAAAACTGCCCCCTGGCTCTACCCCCTCCGCCCCTCTGATAGAACTGACCAATCAGAGCACAAAGGGCTGTGACGTTGCGAGATTACTGGAGGTGATTCTCGAAACGGAGAGTTTCAACGAGATCTTCAGAATGGCCTAAACTGAGGATATTGAGAACGCTATTGTGGGGCAATGAAGGAACTAAATGACTTGTACTGAGGGCAGAAATGCTTTACAGGCATCCTAGTCTGGTATAGTGAAAAGGAGAAACAAGCATGATATGTCCCCTTTAATTATTTGAGGCATAGATTCACAAGGTGCTGGAAACACCCCTCAGTGATTTTGGTCTATTTGAGACATAGAGTGTTATCCTATTGGGAGTATCCATGAGAAGATGGGTACACTGTGGTCATAAAAGAAGAACGTGGTCAGCAACAATACTAGGTAGGCTTTGCATTTAAACCATATACAAATGGCACTAAGAAGCCCAAAGTGGGCCAAAAATACCTCCCTGAATGTGGCAGTATCCAGATTCATCAGACCAGGCAACGTTTTTTCAGTTCTTTAGTTCAGTTTCTTCAGTTTTGGTGATCCCGTGTGAACTGTAACTTCCGTTTCCTGTTCTTAGCTGACAGGAGTGTCCCACGATTTGGTCTTCTGCTGCTGTAGCCCGTTTGCTTCCAGTTTGGACATGTTATGTGTTTGTGCGTTCAGAGACCATGTCTCAAAAAATGTGGTTGTACCAAGTGGTTGTTTGAGTTACTATTATCTTTCTATCACCTGAACCAGTCTGGCAATTCTCCTCTTTCTGTCTACCCATACTAGCGTGGTTTGAAATTCACCAAGTCCATATGCCGAAATGTAGGAGCTGCTGCCTTATGATTGGCTGATTAGATTCTTGTGTTAACGAGCAGTTGGACAGGTTTCTTCATTGCTCTAAGTTATGTTTTAGAGTTACAGGGAGTTATATTTTTGGCAGATTTATGAACATTCATTCTCAATACCACTCTTCCTGCTGAGCTTGGAGATAAGCAGGTCTTTTTTCTGTGAAGTGATACAGTTTAATCTACCAGTATTTGAACAGCTGAAAATCTTTATTCTTCTGGCTTTGATCCAAGACTGGGTATTTGAGATTAAAGGAGGACAAGGGTTTACAGTAAGTGCTGACTTTCCAGCTTAAAGGGTACAGAAGGATGTTAGTGCAAATCGTAAAAAGTGAAGGATTGGTCGCTCTTTGATACACTGTGCCGTTATTTTTTACTACACCTTCACGCAAAAGGTGAAATTCAGCACTCTACTCACACTATGGTTATTTTATTGCAGATCCACTGTGCTGCAGCTGACCAGTCCAACTTTAACTCACTGCAGTGTACTGCAGCAGACCGTGAAGGTTAAAATATAACGCATGCAGAGTTCCAAAGGGAGGTACGTTCATAGCAACATCACTTATACAAACACTGATTTAGCACATTTAATGCTAAATAATGTCACCTCAGTTATTCATATTATTTCATATCTATCCTTAAGAGAGCATATTTTATTTTTACCTTAGTGTTTATTATAAGGTTAGGTACACATAGAAATGGAGGTAAGCTGATTTATGCAGATGCAGTCACAACAATAAAATCACATTGGCATCGACACATCGCCGTTTGTGATTTGGCAAATTGTAACAATGTCACAGTTCATTCGTATGAAATATGAACTCTTTGTGTCAGTAAATGTCTTATAGGAAAGAAAAACACACTGGCTACAAACGATCCTGAAGATCTTGACCTTTTCAAATAAAACAAATGCCAGCTATGTGTAAATACACAAACATGCAGTATAATTTCACACGGTATCATAATAAACGATACAGCAAGACCAGACAGCACTGGTCTGTTATGATTTGATTGATAGCTTTTAAAGCAAAACTCCTTCGTTCACCAAAACCTGTCCATTAAATATGTGACATACACGTATGTAAGAAGAAACGAAATGTGAGTGCATGACATGTGTCTGCTCAATGAAATCAGCCTCACTGTCCCAGAGCCGTGATGAGGTCTTGCATTGGTTTTGTGTCCTCCGGGTCCAGCAGGCCGTGCTGCTGACAGAAGAGTGTGAGGTGTGCGAAGAGTGTGTTGAGGTGTGCGTGCAGGCCAAGTGCAAGCGTCTCTGTGTAGTGTGACCAGTAAATGTGTGCAAGAGTCCTGAAAAACAGCAGAAACACCTTCTGGACCAGAAAGACGAACCCCGTGGGGAACACTGAGCCTGGGGGTAAAATGAATAAAAGAGTTTTAAACTGAATCTGGGATGATGATAATTCAGTCTAGATTCTGTTGTTTTTACCTGCTTTTGTGGGGAACACGTCTTCATCAGTCAACAGCTCCTGAATGTACGACATGGCGCAGTCAAAGTAAACCGGGGCAGGGCATTTCAGCTTCCTGCCGTGGTCATCAGTCCAAATGTAAACCCTGAGAATACCAAACACACATGTTCATTAATAAACAACGTGCTGGAGGTCGGTCCGATGAAGCAGATAGGAGAGACTGTTTTAGATCCCATGATCTTAGTCTGGGACAAATACAGGGGATTACTGGATTCAGGATTGCAATTAGGGATGGGCATTGACATGATTTTATCGATATCAATGCCCTTATTGATTCTGCTTATTGATTCAATTCTTTATCGATTCCTTTATCAATTGCTTCTTTTTCAAGTGAACAAATATGTTACTGGCCACTGGATCTGGATATCTCCTGGCGTAAATATACAGAAATAAGTAAAAATTGCACGTGATGTGAAGCTGACGTATAGTTCTGTAATATGTTATTGACTCAAGTAAGCCATCTAGAGTCTCAAAGTGGTTGTAGCATTATTCTAAGTTGTTTGGGACCATGAGCCTAACTTTTTTTTTCTTAGCTTGAAAGTATTTTGACATTTGGAGTTCTCAGTGTTGTATAAAAAGAGTAACTGTGATATGCCTCTATGATGAAAGTTGAAATTCTACCCTGAAGCTAAAGTTATCCCGATGTATGCTAACCACTAGCATATCAATGCAATTTCCCTGTATACATTAGCATCAAGCTAGCGCTATTTTGTTTATTTTGAATGTATTGAATTGGAATTTCCTGTGAGAGTCATATAGATTTCTGTGTTCAGTTCGTCAGTAAAATTTCAAGCTAGGAATCCTTAAACAGGGTTTTCTTGGGAAATGTAATCTAACTGCCAAGCTGAGATAGCTGCAGCAGACAAGTCACATACGGTCCTGAAGCTCTGGCATAGTGTAAAGAATCGATAAGGGAATTGTTAAGCACAAAGGCTAACATCTGACATATTTGTGCATTTTCTTTACAACCCTGAGATTTGGAACGTTGTGGAAAATGTTGAAACACAAAGATCAAGCGGTGTTTGAAGAACAGATGCTTGTTTTAGATTTAAAATAAATTCTATTGCCACAAATTAAGAGTATTTAGGAAATACAGTAAAGCTCCATTTTAAAGTTCAACCAAGTAGTAAAAACAAGAGATGTTCCAATCAGCACTTTTTTACCCCAATATCAGCCTGATTTTGTAACATTTAGTATCTGCCAATACTGAATCCGGATCTAAAACTTGGGTTTGCACAGAAACTATCTGTGTGAGTTTAGTAAACTTAACTTAAAGAGGTAAAGCTACACACTTTTTATGTTGTGTATTAACTACAATGAATAGTAAAAAATAATAGAGAAATATGTCTTGAGCTTATTGATTTCACACAACTAAGTTCAGCTAGTTTTGATGCTAATGTCTCCTAATTTATGTTAAATGCTTTCCTGTATGAGGCCCCTTGAACTTGTGTGCATGCAATACAGCCAGCTTAAACCCTGAGGCTGCCCTGAACGCAACTCTCACAAGACGGCGCGAGCCCACAACATAAATATTAGACACTAATGCGACTAACTTGTGTTTTCCTTCTGTAATTAAGGTGTTTGTTTCTTTTTTTTTGCCTCAAACTGGATTACAACTAAAACTGACCTGAAAAATCCCAAACTCGAAAGTAGTGAACAATCCAGTGTGCTACGAGGTTCAGCAGAAAAAAAGGACAAACATGTTTAGATCACTTGGCCTGTTGTCACTGACTGCTGTACAGCTCCGATGAGGCAGAATAGGAAACAAAGGGTCGAAACCTTTTTTTCCTCTTCAAGTCCAAAGTTAGTTCACACAGCTGACATTACGACAGGGATCTTGTCCGGTCTCACACTCACTCTAGTTTCTGCTCACATGTCAAGTGATGCAACTTTCAGCAGCCTACTTGGCTATCTCTTAATGGCATGTCCCGCAAAGTAATGTTTGTGGCTTAAGGACTGGATCGGAAAACTTGTACTACAGTTCAATAGAGGTGTGAAAAGATATTGATAGATCAATTTATTGCAATGCTTTGACCTGTGATAAATTATTGATATTTCAACTTTTAATGTCGATATTTTTGTTGAACTACAAATTCACATTTCAGGTGAGTTAGAGGTACAATATAACTTCCATACCTCCACTGTGGTAGATAGCGCTGAAGAGCCACTCCGCTGTATGTTGCCTGTAAACTGTATAATAATATAATCTCAAAGTATACAAGATATTTTATTTCTAAACTTGATGATGTGGTTTTTGATGCTGTAAACATCATTTTTTTTCTCTATTCTTGGGTCAGTTAGTTTAAACCATTTGAAGTTTGATTTTTACAGTGTAGTAAACTGATAAAATAATAATTATAGTCATGTTTTGTGTAATATTAGATTTTTTATAAGTAACATTGGTTACACCATTCGACATTTATCAGTTTCACTGACTGACATTAGTTTAATGTCACAGTAGTTAAAGTGAAAAACTTGATGCACTTTATGTTTTCACGTTAAGTGTATGTTTGAAACACTGCATCTGACTTTCATTATTTCAAACAATCAAATAGTTAAATGGGTACAATATAGAACAGACAATATCACAATATTGTGATAGTTAGTTAGCCACCTCATGTTGCTTATCCTATCGTGAGGTTCTTGCTAATACTCACCCCGACAGTTTAATACATGTGATCCTGTATTTTTGGACCGATACAGATATCGAGTAACGGATAGACCCTAGTAGAAACTCTAAGCATCCTTCCTCAGTTTTAAAGTGTCCTCATCACCTACAAAGAACTATAGGAATTCGATAATGGCTTTCAAGCTGATAGCCTTAAGCAGAGATGAGCAGAGCTACAGATACTCCACACACCTGGTTTCCCCCTCCCTTTTTAAACTTGAGGCCCAAATAATACTGACTTGAGTGACATCACCTGAGGCAGTTAATTTAATATCCAGAGTCCCACGTAACAGCTTCACAATTTGATCTGTACTACCCAACACAACTCAAACTAAATCTCTGAATCTTTACAGCTTAAGTGTCTTGCTTACAAGGTATATAAAAACAATTTTATGGAATGATCCTTTAAGGTGCAGAGTGGTGCCACTTACGTGTCGCCTGGTCCACAGGCTGTCGGGCAGGTGCTGGGAGTGCAGAATTCAGACAGAGCACTTGAGAACAGGTTGATATGCTTAAAAAACGCCACAGCTGAAAAGATCAGAGAAAACGGGTTAATGAAAAGAGAGCAAGAGGGTAACAGTCTGACATATGTTTTGTTCAAAGGGCCTCACTCACTGTTGCTGGCGAGCCACTCTGCCCGATCGACACCAGGTGGCAGCGCTGTGAGGGCGACCATGTCTGTGTGTGAGATCTGCTGGCTCACATTCTGCTGCTGTAGATACGGACGCTCCTCCAGATTATTGTTGTTAATTCCCCTTGGGAGGACAGTGAAAGAGTAATGAGGCAGAGACAGAGAAGAGAAAAGAAACCATCCCACTGCAAAAAATTATCAGTAGGTCAGTGGATGAATTACTCCAGCTGTGACCAGCAGATAACATAGTTTACACTCAGACCCTATCATCTGTCTCTCTCTCTCTCTCTGTCGCTCACACACACATGAAAACACATGCAGACTCTGCTGTAACTGCAGACCTGAGTGTCCAATAAACAAGCAGTTAATGCAATGGAGGCAGTCAATTCAGAGCTGGAGTAATTACTGCTAATGAAGCTCTCTGCTGTTAGGCTCAGTGCTACCAAACAAATAACTGCAAAGACTTATGCTGTGCAAGATAATGTAAAGAGCTGGGGCCAGATTCTACAGGTGGAGCTTTATCATGACTAATGCTGCGCTGGCAGCTTGGCAACCTGTGATAACTTTAGAACATGAATGCATGAATGATGTTTGTGAGTGCCTACATGTACTGGAAAGTCAAACTTGGAGGAGGAATTTGACTTTATGCAAACCAGGAGGCCTTTTTGATGCAGGGAGGGTGTTTTGATGGTAAGTGCCCCACTCTGTGTCTCTTATAGCTCCATGTTAAGACGGTGAATATTTCATAGTGGAGTGGAGTCAGGCAGCTGCTGTGCTCAAATTTTAGATGTGTGCACTCCCAGCAGCTGAGAGTTTGTTCAGTGTGACCTTGCATAGTGAGATAAGGGAAACATAGAGCTCTCTATGGGGGTTTCACTGTACATGGGCTGAGCACAGAGAACTAGTTTAATGGTCTACAGCGAGGCTTTGTCAAAGTTAAGGTCAGGAGAGGTATAGGGGAGGGGAAGTGACAGAGGAGACTGTTTACATTAGCTATTCAAAGGTACAGTAGTGTAACAGACTTCACCAGTGTCCACAGGAACCTCTTTTGTTAACATCCTGTTCTGCTCCGGCTCCATGGCATTAACTTAATTACCGCCTCTTGGCTACCAGCCGCTGTCAGCACACAAACACAATGAACCCGGAGCTGCTTGTGATGTTGTGTTTGTGTGTAAACACACTCCTCTGCAAGTGACCCTGTTCTCCCACTCCTGGGCATCTGTTTACCTTCACCTCTGCTGAGCCGTGTGGGGGAAATAAACAGGCCTCTCAAGCACAGCCAGCTGCCTCGAAAAGATTCATCCTAGAGAAAATGTTTACACGGGACACATAAAGTCTGTCCTCCTCCAAGTTTGAGCCCACATGTGTTCGCGCTGTTCGTGGAATCCACTTCCACTGATGCCATCAGGCAAATATGTGACCCACACGCACTCTTATCTGGAGAACATTCCTCAGTTTACCATGTGGAGCCAGCTCTCCCACAACTACATCAAGCAGACCCTTTCAGAATAAAAGAGCGTGCAGAGCGTGAACTTATCCCCAGACAGGAAACAGGAGCACACGGCAGATAAAGAGAGTTAGGAAAGTAGAAATGCAACTTACAGTTTTTCATCGCTGATGTCAGACAGCTGAAGAGTCTTGCTGTCTGCCTTCTTAGCTGAGGGGTAACTATGACAACCCCCCATGGCACACAGCTAAGGGTAGAGCCTTAGGTCACACCAGCCCCACTTTTCCATCCCAAACATACTAACCCACACTCTTCTGCACACTACGAGCAGCATATGTTAACCACCGCTCAGTCATCTTAAAGCTCACAGATGAACCCATACAGCTGACAAACACAAGAAGACTTTCCAAAACACAAAAAGAAAAAGTAGTCCAGAAGTTGAGCACAGTCTCTTGTGTGAGAGGAAAAAAAAAAGTGAAGCTCCCCAGCTGTCTGCCTCTCCTTCGCTCCAGTGATCCAGTGTCAGTGTGTGTACGTCTCCTTTGTCTGGAGTCCCACACCCCACAGGCTCCTCCTCTCCCTGCCCCGAGCGGACAGGCAGGTTTCTCCACAACCCTATAAAAGTACAAACACACAACTCCGCCTTCTGCTCCTTCTCTTTTTCCTCCCACTGCATACACACTCTTCCTCTGCATGTGTGTGTGTCGTCTCTTGCACAGAGAGCAGGCAGGTGTGGATGACAAAGTGAGGATGATGGTGAGTCTGAGGAGGTACGGTGGGAGATATGTGGCTTTGCTCACAAACTTGAGTGGAATGTGTTGACGCTCATGAACTTGAAACTGATAACACACACACACACACACACACACACACACACACACACACACACACACACACACACGCAGATACACATACACACAGAGTGAAAGTGCAATGATATATGGATGGGACGCCAGGGTTCTTCAGCTCCTCCCCACACTGTAACACAAACTCATTTCCCCTCCGCCTGCAGCTAAGTAAGATCTATGTGACAGGCGGTTGAATGTTTGCACTTGGGGAGCTGCAGCGTTAATTGTTAGCGTAGAAGACTTACAGTAAAGACCAGGAAGCTCACCTGCCCCAAAGGCAAACATATTTGTACCACCAAAAGATCTGCTCTTTCTCTCACTTTGCTCAGTACGTGTGTGTGTCAGAGCAGGATTCAGATGAGAAAAAACACAGACTCACACTTCTTCTTTGATCAGACATATTTATTAGATTCATATCTGAATTTACAAGCTAAACTGACAACAGGTAACAGACACATTACTTTCTAATTGAAAAAAAACATACACCAGCATCAGTCTACTTTACAAAAAAGGCATTTTTTTACAACACAGCTGTCTTAAACACCCTTCAACAAACACACACGCACTCTCTCTCACACACACACAAATATGACACACTTAGCAGGAAAGATTCAAACTTTGAAATGAACTCAGTGTAACAGATATACATAAGAATCTGGTCACCCTTTGTCTCTGAAGTTCTGGGTTCAGATTTAACGGTTGGAGTTGTTCAGATTCTTGGTCAGTCAAAGCAGGGAAATCAAAAATCTGTGTGCAGTTTATTTTTTATCCCAGTATGTGTTGTAAAAATATCTGAACATCTCTGATCAATGCTCACAGGATGAGATGAACGAGGCTAATGTGCAAACTTAATGGCACTTAAAGATGACTGTATGGTACCTCATGTTATTGTGCATAAAATCTCAACACAAACACACACCACATTCACACACATGCTCACATATCATATGCCAAAACCATAGAGATAAGGGTCAGAAGCAGTGCTGAGGTTGAGCAAAAGACAGGATGATATATTCTGACCCTGTGCACACCCTGACATGAAGCAGCTCTGTTTTTTTCTCGTCTTACCCTGACTTAAACAAAACACTCTGCACAGCTTCACTCCAAACAGCTCCAAACTGACAGAAGCAAAAAAAATGAAATAAAATAAAATATCTGTGGTCATACACGAATCTTTCTTTGATGTGTGGCATCCTCCACTACTACTGATTACACTTTCACATGACGGTAACGTAGATCTACTCCTGTACAACCGTTGCAAGAAAAGGGAGGCTACTTCACAGATATGAAACCCAGTTGTAAACTGGTCGGGAAGACACACTTTGGCAGAAAGCATTGAAGATAAACTACAGTAAAGTATCTACATGATTCACTCATTCAAGTCGAACATCTCCACCTCTCTGAGTGGGGATTAATGTGGCGGCACTTTCCTCGACTAAATACAAACCAAAAGTGCTTTTTGGAAAAGTGCTTTCAAAATAAATACAATCTAAGTAAGTCATTTCACGTTGCATATGAATGCAATGAAAGTCAACCCTGCCCTGAGAAAGAGAGAGATGAGGAGGAAGAGAAAGTATAAAGCATGGCTCACTCATGCTTAAAACATAATTTTGGTTAATTCAATGCGATTTCTTTCTCTTTTGATTTTTTTTTCTGAGTGGTCAAGAAGCTGATATTATCAATCAGAAAAGGGTGAATGTTAATTCCAATTGTAAATTGCTTGTAACATTCAGGTGTTTTAAAGCATTGATTGACAAGAAAAGATGAAAACTAAGAAGCTGATTTTTTTTGTTTTTCTTTTTTTTTTTCCTAAAAAGTAACTTCCAACTAAGATAAAAAAAATAACGATAACGTTTTTCTGATGAAGTATGTACTCAGAGAAAATTTGCCCCCCCCCCCCCCCCCCCCCCCCCCCCCCCCCCACACACACACACGCACACGCACACGCTCCCAGACCTCCACAAAGGACACATTTATCAGAGGAGCAGGAACTGATGCTGGGGTATTAACCGAAACACACACGTTATTATTGC
The DNA here is from genome assembly GCF_033239565.1 of Halichoeres trimaculatus. Classification (NCBI taxonomy): domain Eukaryota; kingdom Metazoa; phylum Chordata; class Actinopteri; order Labriformes; family Labridae; genus Halichoeres; species Halichoeres trimaculatus. Next base: position 20,035,690 of record NW_027437187.1, on the reverse strand, counting down.
CTCATTTCAACAGTACAGCACACACACATACATGATACACACGGTGCAACCTGCAAAACAACTGCCTTTCCATACACTGGATTTATTCCAAAAATAGATATAATGTTTATATATACTGTTTACATTAATATTACGTTTACATATTACCAAGAGTAGCCACAACCTAATACAGGTTCAAATGTCACAATATTACATTTAAACAGCTCTTAGGGTGATATGAAGAAAATGTGCACTTCATTGTGTCCTGTAGGAGTTTTTTGTCCTTTTTTTGCACGTTTTTATAGAATCGGTTGTGTACACATGTAGATGGCTGTGTGTGTGTGTGTGTTTCTGGTATGCCTTCTTTGTATCTGCATACCTCACCTTTGACCTGAGCATGTACCATGTACATCGACAGAGATCTCTCTCTCACACACACACACACACACACACAAACAGCTGTGCACACACACATACACACCTCTGAACAATATGAATATGTCAGAGGTTTTGAGGAGGAAGTGACACATGATGCTCCAAATGAACCAAAAGCGATATGTTGTAAATGATCAAAGCAAGGAATTGTAACTTAAACTTGATCAAGGTTGCACGGTTAAAAGAATGAAGCCAAATTATTATCACTTTTACATTTTTTTGCACTAATAAAATCTGCCTGTTGCATACACTAAAATGCTGAAGTCAAATGGCAGCTAGCCTTGCAAGTATCACGTCTTTTAACTCTTGGCTGATTATTTAGGTACAGTCTTTCACTAAAATGTAAACAGTCATTCGCTCAGATAGAAATAAAAAAAAATCTCTGTTCTGTGATTTTATGCCCAGAGAGCCAACATACTCAAACAATCAGAAAGTCTGATGTTGAATTAAATAAAAGTGTTTAATTTCTGCCTCACGTATTTCTCCTCTCTGTATTTTAAGTGCCACAGCTGGCACACTGTGTTTAGCAACAGTATAAGGTGTTTTCACAAAGGTCAGTGAGTAAATCCCAGTTTTTACATTTGATAAATGTGTAACATAATTTGGCTTTGGGGTTCTGGCACTACAAAATGTTTCTCTAAAAACACACATCCTCTTTAAAGCCATTCAGTTGTAACTATGACAGAAAGGTGTGGGGAGAGATCAGGGTCACCCATGTGGAGCTTTGTGTTGTCCAGTGTACGTACTGTGAAGGGCTGTTTGTCCTCAGCTCTGAGGGTCTCCCCCTTCTTCTTCACACACATGAGGGCTGTTGGAGAGCTGCTAACAGGAAGCAAAGGTTGCATGTTTGTGTTCTCGATGAAGCATATGTGTTTTGTGTGTGCCTGTGCTGCATTGTTAGCCTGGTCCATTAGCTGAGGGCTGCGTCTCTGTAAGGAGAATAATACAGGAACATAACTTAAGTTAACATTTTACATACATATTGAAGAGTAATCTTCAAGGTAACAACAAATAAATTAGAAGGCAAATTTTGGGGCTTTTTACCCTGATGTGAAGGATCACAGAGAGGTTTTGACTTGTTGCAGCAGCAGTTAAAGCACAGGAGTAACTATCTGCATCACTCTTTTTAGGTGTGCCAGTAAACCTCACCTGTCAAAGATGCAAATGACACACACACACACACACACTTACTGTGTGACAGCGGCCGGTTGCGTACTTGGACTGGCTGTGTTAGGGTTTGGAGAGTTTCCTTTTTCACTCTCTTTGTCTTTGACGGATAGTCCCTCTGCTGGCACCTTATCTGCATCACTGTAAAAAGAAACACCATGCAGAATACACGGTAAAGAACAAACTGCTGATGCTTGCTTTTGCTTCTGGCTGTATTTCACCTCAGTTATCTGCTTTAAAGCTATCCTCACTGCCTGTTACCACGTCCGGGATGTACAGCAACCCTTTAAATCCCTTTTATCAGCTGAGTGTGAGTGACCCAATCTCTGAGGCCTGTGTAAATAATGTTACTTGAAAATTTCCCCTTAATTTCTTTTTTAACTTGAGCATGCTTTGAGGTGCACTGCTTGTTAGTAAAAAGCTATTGAAGAGATTTGTTAGAATGCTGATATTTTGGTTGCAACCGCTGTTCACAGCATGCTCTCTGACATACTGTTAGTAGAGGTGGTGCTCTGAAAGATAAAACAAATCACACACACTGAGGCCTGTTTAATGTTACTGGTGATAATGACTTTTTGTGTAATTCTAAGCATGATTTCAAACCCCGCTTGTATATTTTGGCGTAATGAACAAGAGATAATACCCTGAAGATGCTGAGTGGACTGTTCCATGCCAAAGGAAGAGTCTGTCTGGTGAATATAAATGAGGCTTGCCAGAGGAGTAGAGGTGGAGGAGCTCAACAGTTGTCAACAGTTTTGAGTTAGTATATTTCTGGGATGAATTAGGTCTGTTCTGCATTATGGTGAAAGTAACTGTTGCATCACATCCTATTAAATTCAACAAGCAAACAAAACAAACATGTGGCACATCTGTGCTCATGATGGCTCTATTTAAAATCCTTCACACAACTTCAGGAAAACATTCCACGCTCCAGAGCAGAGGACCTCAAGCACAACATACCGTCTTACTGCTGGTCTGAATACTCTGGAGTCAAAGGGGACAGACAGGAAGAGGGCAGTGTCAGAAGAAAAACAGAAAAGGTGGACGCAACATTGTGGGGGAAAGTGTTTTAAGTGGAAAGGCTCTGTGAAGAGAACAATAAGAGAGGGGGGAATACACTGTACCAATCAACACAGAGCACACACACATCACTGGAGTGTGTTTTGTGTACCTGCTGAAGACTGCCCTCTCATTTTTGGCGTCCACAGTGAGCCGAATGGTCTCCTTGCCAGCCCCCGTGGTGATGGTCTCACTGGTTGAGGACTCTGTCTTGCCCTCTTCCTCGTCGCTGTCTGAGCTGTTGGAGGAGGAGGAGTCTGATGCCACCAGAGGAGCTTTTCTTGCCACGCACACGCTCCACACACATGCTGTAGACAGGAAACACATAGTAAATACTGGAGTGCAGTAAGGTGCAAATTTACAATGGGGCTTTTCTTGATTAGGCTTATTTTTGTTAGAGTGAGCCAACCAACCAAATGCCAACCAAATGAAGGCTGAAACCAAATCTATACATTTTGCATAAGAGCACTGAAGCTGTATTTGCTTGGGAGCCAGACCAGGGATGCATTTTACAGTTCGTTGTTGTGTAGGAAAGGCCACAGGTTGGATTTGACCCTGGGCTCCTGGCTGAAAGGCTCGCCTCATAGGACACAGTTTCAAAACTACAAGGAACACCAGCACCCAATATAGTGTTGTAAGTTTTAACTCAATAAAGTTAACTTTTTGGCAGCAACTTACGGTTCTGGTTAGGTTTGGTGTTGTCTGATCCACTGAGCTCGGAGTCTACAGGAGAGCTGCATCTGGGGCCTGTTTCAGAGCTGGAACAGAAGTTATACAAATAAAAACAAAGTGTTTAATTTTCTGATAATTCTGTAAAGCTTCTTAAAGACATACACACAAAATCGAGTGATTTGTGTTGATGATTTTCTTTCCCAAAAACGTTGTCAGGAAAAAAATTAACAAGCCATAACCTAATGTCAGCTGAAGATGTTAAATTACATTATGTCAGTGTCCCAAAGATTTATTTTCTTTATTGAACTTTTCTTCAAAATACTGCCTCAATTTACAGTTTTCCAATTTCTGGCTCCATAATGTGAATAACTCAAGACTGACCAGCAGAAAGGCTGGAAGTCTGTGAACTTGGCCCATCCTTTATCTTCAGTATCTGTGGCAGCTGGTTGGGGGTCTGTAGTGTCCCAGGCTGAAAATCCTGTTCCTGCTGCAGGAGCCTGCGAGTTCACCTCTCCAAAATCTGCTATCCAGCCTGAGCCTGAGTATGAAGAGCATCACAAATACACTGTACTTTAGATAACATGCTTATCTCCAACTAAAAGAGCAAATCAATCATAGAACAATGGCATATTCCTCACTCTTGGTTGCATCGCTTTGGGCCAGGCTTGAGAAAGGATCCAGTTCATCTTTAGGGTCTTCTTCCTCCTCAGAGTCTGAGTTTGGTTCTTTGACAGGGGCCCCCGTGCCAGGAGCTACTGTCTTATCACATGCCTTACTGGTTGCTGAGCCCTGGGATGACTGTGAACCACCAAACCTTGAAACAATCAAAACATTTGCATGACCAAGCGAGGACTCAAACGACACGAAAAACAAGCTACAGAGAGCATCCACAATAAGTGTGGTGTGTCTACCTGTTACGGGACTTGGCTTGTGTCGCAAAGTTGATCTCTTTTTCCTCCCAAATGTCCTCTTCATCATCGTCAAAGGGCTGAATCCTCTCCTTGGAACAAGCCTCAAACACAGCTGTATTAGTCTGAAAAGAAAGGTTGATGCAGATGTGTTAGGTTTAGTGTTGAGATAAATTATCACAATTGTGCATTACCAAGAGGAAATTTTAACAGTTTATACCTTTTATGTTGGCATTAACTCAAAGGAAATGACTTTGAACATAAAACTATCAAGAGAAAATTAGTGATCAAATTAACACTTAAACTCACACTTTCCTGGCCGGCATCAATGTTAATATTGATCTCTGCAATACGATCAAACGTTGCCCTGCAAGAACAGTAAAAAGCGCTTGTTAAAACCCTATACAAAACTGTGTGCTTGATATGGAGATGACTGTCAACAAATTTACCCAATGCTGTCATCGTGATCAGTAAATTCCTCGTCATTGAAGCCAAACTGATCAACAAAGTTAGCTGTCATCTGTTGGATCTGATAATCTGAGAAAGCCTGAGACAAACGAACAAACAACTTCAATAAGACCAACATCAACATGAGGACTCAATATTGTCCATATGTGTGTTTTTCAGTCACAGTTTTTGAACCTGTTGTAGTGTCAGCTCTTTAGGGAATGGACTTTCCATATCATCCTCTGAGGAAGGGCGTGGGTTTCCAGTGCCGACCTGGATACGCACGAAAGCAGAGCCCACATTTTACGTGTGAGTGTTTACAAACAGCTGTATCTAGGAGAAGGATGAACGTGTCTGTGTGTGTGTGTTTACCAGGTCTATAGTGTTCTTCCTGTTAGCTTCTGACAGTGTCTGGTCTACAAAGGTTTCCCAGCGCCCTCTGCAGTCTTCAGGGAGCTCTACATCAAAATAACAATATCAAATACAAAATGCATTTTCATTACTTTTTCCATTTAGGAATGTAAGTGCACTTCATAAACACGCACACACACACCTGAAATCAGGGTACTGATCTGGGTGTGAACTGGGCCCTTCTCCAGGTTGTGCACTACTGTGTTTGCGATTCTGGTCAGATGACCCATGTACCCTCTTCTCATACCACCTTCTGACCTGAACACAGAAAGTACCACACTTAACAAACCTCACATTAGCAAGAGAAAAGAAAAAGGTGCATTATCAAACTTTCTTACTGTAATTTATCATTCTCTTCCCAAGCCCCAAGAATCCTCTGGACAAGGCGGCAGTGCTGAAACAACTTGAAAGAGACGAAGACAGAATCAATCAAATCTTTTGATTTATGAAGAGTTAATAACAGAATCATTTTTTACAGTGGATACAATATCTCTGCAAACCCAGCAGAGACACTTACATGTGTCACCATGAGATTATGTGCCGAGTTGTCAGGACTGATTGGTGGCTCAGAAGTGGTTTCAGGCACAGACTGTTCCTGTGAAGCCTCCTGGTCAGACTTGAATTTTTCCTGGGATCCCAAACCAGTCTGAAGTCTCATTTCATGGGCACAGGGCCGAAGGATGGCGGCAACACAGAGCTCTACTTGCAGGTGCAGGAAATTGTTCCATGTGTACTTGAAGAATAAGTCCTGAAAGACACAAACATTTTCCCATGGTAACTTCAGTATCTGACTCTTTTTTTTGACACTGTGTTCTATAAATGCAACACATCTGCAAATCTCACAAGAAGCAGGTCCATGGTATTGAGACAGCAGAGTTCCTGTGCAACGACCGCATGGCTCGCGGAGCTGGTGTAAAGCAGAGAGGCCACCAGCCTGGCTACATGCAGACGTGTGTTTCCAAGTGGTTCTTCCAACACACCCAAAGAAGTAAGCATGGGACTTCGCTAGAAATATGATGGCAAAGGGGAAAGAAGACAATCTTATTACCAGATAGTCTCAGCTTTGTAGAAAATATGATATTTCAAAACATTCATTGACCCAACAGCTTGTATAATGGCATAAACTGTTTATTCTCTGTTATAAAAAAATGATAATAAAAATGGAACAGGGGAAAATATCAAGATGACCTTTGTCCTTCAAGGGAACACTGATTTTTCAACCAATTGATACAGAACAAATAGATGATATCTTTGTTTAATTACCTTGGGTGGCTCCAGAAGTAGCTGGTGGAAATGTTTCAAGTGTGGCTGGATGGCCAACAAAATGCTGCTGTTAACAGTGTAACTCCTTTCAAATCCCTGAGCATCCATTACACCATCCACCCTATCACAAACATGGACCAAAAAGAAAAAAAAAACAAGAAACAGATGATTTCAGTCTTCCGTACAGGGTCAGAAACAAACCTAACAAAGGCCAGAGGTCAGTGAGAGAATTGTGTAAATTAGACTTTGATCAAATTTACAATGAAAGATTCAGAATACTCACACAGGCCTTCTGATTTCCAGTAGAGTGAGAAGAACTTGAATCCCGTTGACGATACAACTCTCAGTACGTTCCCCTGAGAACATATTCTGCAACAGTTGTTCCACACTCTCCTGCCTGTAGAAACCCACTGCAGTCAGTCATCACATCCACCCCCTGTTCTGAACATGTGTCTATTTGTGTGTGTATGACTTACGACTCTAGCACAGTTAGCAAAGGGTCCGGCTGTGAAATCTCTTGGAGCTGATTGGCCTGGTCTCGGCTCAGGCGTATGATGTCACACAATGTTTGTGATGCATTAGACTGCCTCTGCAGAGGCACAAAGATGCACATAACAAACCCAAACCATCAGTCCCGTAAACTACTGATCAAGGGTCTGTGAATGCTTGTCACAGTACACTTCATCACAAGTGTTTGTTATAGACTAATCTAAAAATAATCCTAATCCTATCTACCTCTTCATCTCTCTCGGGATGAATGAGCTCTATGAGTCTCTGGGCCAGCTTCTCCTCATTCAGCCACTGTTAAGACAAAAAATGAATTATCTGTAAACTATCAATGTTGTCTTGTGTGATACGTGAAATGTGAATGTGGGTCATTTTGTCTCATACAGTAAGTGTCTCAAGTCGAAGGGGAGGAGGCTCCACACAGCTGATGAGTCTCAGGAGCACATCCATCATGGCTGATGTATCGATATGCTTCAAGACCAAGGAGAGGAATCCCTCTTTACGTCGCAAGAAACTGATAACCTGAGCAAAACAGAGAAGCAAGGTAACAGTTATTCTGATGGTCAAGGTTACAGGGGTCACCTGAGTAACTGAACATAAAACATGACACATAAGCAATGAGGATGCTTTGTGCACTGGAACATCTGTGTTCTAGCATTAAACTTTATGGTGCTCTTTTGGGAGTAACTCCCAGTGAAAGCACTTTCAATTACGCTGCTGTAACTATCTGCCAGGCTCTGAATCAATCAGCTGTCTGACATGGCTCTGTGATTTTCTGATTTTGTGAGTGTGGGTTTGAGCATGTTACCTGCTCAGTCTTCCGTGTGATGAGGTTTCCAACAGTCTTGCTAAAGAAAGATGCCAGGAGGGGGTTAAGGGGGGATGGCTGCTCCAGGAAGGCATACAGAGTTTCCAGCAGAGGCTCATCATTACCCAGCTTATCGTTGATCACTCCCACGTCACATGTCAGGAGCTCACATGCTATATTTGAATACCTAAAATGCATGAAGAGAACACAACTGCAGTTAAACCAAACAAATCAAATTATTATATTCTGCTTTTGCCTATAAAAAAAGTAGAATGTAAAAACTGGACTGTGTTCATTGTAATGATTAGATAATACAACTGGCATAAAAGTAACTTTATATACATTATGCATGAAGTGATAAACCCATTAAGCTCTTGTCTCTACTATAAAATGGCAGGTGAGAGATATGATGGATTGCAGAACCAGCAGCATGCTTTTTTTCTAAATACAGTGTACAACATCAGCATTTTCTGCCCAACACCTACTTGAAGCGCTTTGTCTCCTCTACACCACCAGGGGGCTCTGTTGTGATCATCCGCACCAGCTCTTGCATACACTGGTCTTGGCACAGGAACAAGAGAAGTCTACAATGTGATAAAAAAGAACCTGTTAGTACCAACACTGGCAACTAATGGAAATTTAAATGTTACCGTATGACTGTAAAGCTGAATTGCAAAAGTCAACAACACACAGACCTCCTGTTCTGGGCCTTGCACTCCTGCAGCACATCTTCCTCCTCCATGAGCTCATCCAGTGTGACATCTTCCTTGTCCAGTAAAGCCTCCAGATGAGAGGTTTGTAGGTCAAACTTCCAAAACATGGCTTACGTCACAAGTACACACACACTTAGCTGTTGAACAAACAGACATCGTATCATGACATAGTAGCTTAAATGGTAATTGTATGTTTTTTAATGTGTGGGGAAACGCTGTATTGTATGTGAGCATGGCCTTACGTTTAGACAAGGACTTGTACCCTTAGTCAGAACTTCCTAAACGACCGTTTGCCTTATTGACATTGCTCAGCCTGAACGTCGGTGTGTAGGCAAAAGAAACAAAATGTAGATACAAAACACAAATCCAGAAGAGACTGCCTGCAATCTGAGAAGAAAACATAGGACAGGATGAGAGGAATAAAAGTCAGTGCTAAATGCATAGATGAGGTTTGCACTTCTCTCTGGAGCAAACAGGAAGCAATGCATTTGTAATTGAGTTACTGTGGAAGATTTAAGCCTAGGAGGTTTCGAAAACAGCCTCAAACAAACAGTCCTATGAACAGCAACATGAATGGAGTAAAAAATATGGAACACCCCCCAGATGGTGAAAGAAACTTATCTCTATAGAGGATTACAAATTCCTCTGCTTAAAAAAATGTCAGGGAGCAGTAGGTACATTTGCTGACAATCTTGTGAACATAAAATGAGGAGGGTGTTGATGACAGATGAGGCAGGCAGGAGCTGTTGCTGGCAGTGGATTTATTCAGGAATACCTGAATTACTTATACTAATACTTACATATTAAGGAATTAATTCTACCAGTATTGCGCAATGATTTAGTCAATTAGTCATTACATCTTATATGCTGATTGACATCATCATCATGCCACAAATCAACCATGCCTACCAACATAAGGGGACAATTAACGTTATTTTGGATGTTGTTCGGGCAAAAGTAACCTACTAGATCATGTGATGTATTTACATCATTATCAGTGGAGTGAAAACATGAAGGTGCTTATCTAAAAGCATGACTGAATAGCAGCATCCCAGTTCCTTCAATAAAAATGATGAGGCTTCATAAACAGGTGTTTAGGGGCTCAGACTGTGCATCACAAATGATCCTCTAGAATTTAAATATCAAATATTTTTACCATGGTCAGCTAAAACTAAACCAGGCCTATATTGCGTGTTAGGACCATTTGTATTAGGACCAGCTGGTTCCAGATGCCGTTAGCTTTAGGTGGGCATTGGTAATAACAGGTTAATATCACTGAATTGATGTTAGCATTAATTAGCTTACAGTTATCGCTGGTCCACATTAAGTGAGCTAGCTTATCTTCTTTTGCCAGTCTCTATCAGTGCATTTGCACAGCTAAACCACGATCCGTTTCACTTACCATGCATGTGAGTTGTAACCTAGCAGTATTTCAGTCTTGTCGCTTACATTTAGTACCAGGAGTAAATAACGGGTACATTAACACCTCACATCAGTTAGTTGCCTGGCTAACGACAGGGATGATGTCCTCCTCATTCAAACGCTACGTCCCCATCTTCCGACGACTTAGCAGAGAGACACACCACATAAGGTTGAATCACGGGTTTGCTAACAAGTTTCTTACAAAAAGACAAGCGTTTGTTACCTTACGTCCATCATTTTATCAGTCGTCATCCAGAAGCTTAACGGCAACTCGGCGACTTTGGCTGTCAGGTCACCCAGAGGCCCATACCAGCCTGTTCATGACTGCGTTGTTAGCTTGAAGATACTACTACCCTTTCCCGGTTGCAATGTCACTTACGCTGCCGTTACTCGGCGGTTGGAGTGTCTAGCGGCGGAGTTGACACAGCGCAAATAAATTACACTTTAGCAGGCAGACAACAACATTTCAGTCAGATTTAGAAATCAAAATGGCGGATACCTAAAACGTAATCAAAAGTTTGGCTGTCCATCATCTATGTAAACACCAGAACAAGTACGTGTTTATTTTTTGTCACACTGAAAAACTAATGTTACAGGGAACATGAAGAGCTGCAGTACACGGTGCGTGATGTGCGGATTCAAAGTCCTACTGGCAACCCCGTGTGACACAAAAAGTAAACAACCATCATCAAAACGTTATAAGGCAGCTATACATTAACATTTTGCAAAAACAGCTGTATACATATTCGTATCTATGTGGCTGAGACTTAAAGGTTTATAGTTACTTAAAATGCTCCTACAGTAAATTTTAAAATGAACTACAGAAATAAATCAAATGCAGCTTACCCAGGAACACCTGTTACTGCAGCGGATCCCAGCTTGTTGTGGTGTAAGATTGCATGCTTAACATTTATTATTCTACCACTGCAGCGCTTCAAGCTTTATTTCCTGACGAAATGAAAATGCCTTCAACATCCATGTTCAAAGGAAAATAACGCTGAGCCCAGGTACTTCAGTTTCTCCATTATATTTACCCTTAAAGCTCCCATGAGGATTTTTGCGCCACCTTAGGCGATTGTGTGTATGAAATAATCGTCTTTTGGGGAAAAAAAACACCTTGAATTTAACAGTCAAAAGTTGCATATTAAAGATTTCTTGTGTGGGAATTGTATATTTTTTGGAACACCATTGGCTAAATTTTCCAATCAGACTACTACTACTATTACTCAGAGTTATACAGTTAATTATTATTTTTGATACTGATTTTGTAGGTCATAAAGAGGAAGCAGTGTTGATTGACTGTTTGGTGACCTGTTAAAAACCCCTAACGGCGGGTTCAATATCCAAAAACAGTGTTAAAATATTTCAAATTAATCACACGCGAATCCTGTATAACTTTGGACAAGACTGTTCAGATACTATCTTTAATTATGATGTCAGGCGCATTTTTGTTATGCAACTATTTTAGCCACACCGGCACTCAGACACTTAATAATAAATTACTTATAACACTTATAAATAAAATGTCAAATAAAATCCATAAGACTCCGTGTTTCTCTACCAGACTGAATTCTTTCTGTGCTTTGTTTTGTAATTTTTTTTCGTTCGTCATCTGTTTCAGAGTGAGTGCTTGTGTCTGTCGTAGTATCTGGCAACCCTGGACAGTCCCAGCCGGCTCCTCTCTCAGCCCACCCGCCGCAGAAGCTCTCTCTCTGTTTAGCCGGTTAGCATCATGGCGAACGTTGTGGATACTAAGCTGTACGACATCCTTGGAGTTTCACCATCTGCCTCCGAGAATGAGCTCAAAAAGGTACGAACCACTAAAAGATTGTGAAATGTGTTGAAGTAGGACCAGAAAAAAACAACACAGGAAAGATCAGAAAATAAAATGTGGCCTATTTCGCGAGCTAAAGATGCTCAGCTGCAGCTAAGCTAACGCTGGCTAGTTATGCTCACTACTTTGGGGATTTTCGAAGACAGTCAAAGCTAACCACTGCGTCGTTGTGATTTACCGGCAATGCCAGGTATTTCAAGTCTTTTAGCACAACTTTTGAAAGTAAATCAGGTCTGTCTGAAAATCAAGAAACACGCGAGTGACCACGAGTGTGATAGCTTGCCGGCCGCTAGCGTGGGATGATAGCTCCTTTCCAGGAAATAGCCTCCGCCAGACCGAGCAGGAGCTACTCAAGGAGCGTTAGCAAAATATCTCTAATGGGATAATATATCCTGCTTATATCACTATACTGCTCTTGAGCCTAAGCCAAATAGCCAGACTGTTTGTTGTCCAAAACATCTTAATTTGTATTTATTTAAAGGAAACAATTGATAAGCCTTTTAGGTAGCTAGTTGCAGTGTTATAAGCTGTTTAGCTTGAAGTACATCGTTCGCTAATATGCACGCCGTTGAAAAAAGTATGTATCTAAACATATAGCATCTGGGATTGTAGTGCTAAATAAGGCTTTGGCTCTTAGTCAGTTGTATTCAAGCAATTGAACCGCATGGTTATTTCCGCTTTTTATTTTCATGTCATAAATCTTGACCAGCAAATAATAAAAGTCCATCATGAACTAATGTTAGACCAGTATAGCTCATCTCATTTTTCTTTCCTTTTTATACTATTCAGCTGTTTAGTTTGAGAAACGCCACATGTGAATTGATAGTGTTTGCCTTCATTATGTTAATCCAAAGTCATGTTTCGTCATATTGTCAACTCTGGAGTTGCTAACAAACTCATGCCATTAATTCAGGGTCTTTACACTCCTGCTGCCAAAGCAGGTGACTTCACAAGACTCTGATTTGAAGCTTTGTTAAAATTGTCTGAACAAGGAACATGCTAAGAGACGTCAACGGCAGCTAAGCTCTTGCTGGTGTCCTGATGTTTTTGACAGCAGGCCCACTAGTCAGGTCCTTGGCTCATAAGGCTGTTACAGACAGTCAGTGGACATGGAAACTTGCTTGCATGGCTATTTATCACAGTTGGAGTTTGGCCCCATTCATCAGGATATTTTGGTTTGTTTCAGGCCTACCGTAAACTGGCCAAGGAATACCACCCTGACAAGAATCCTGATGCTGGAGATAAGGTTTGTCACATCACAGACATGTCATGCCAACGTAGTTAGGAACAATACCAAACAGCAGTTAAGATACTCAACAGTTGTGAATGATGATTTATTATGTCATGATTACAGCGTAACTCAGAGAGAACAAACTCCAGACACAAGCTATGGACATGAAACAGATATTCCCAAGGGAGAAGCACATCACTTTTTTTCACTGTTCAGAGACGTAACCCCTCTTGTTCTGCTTTAATGTGACACAAGACTAAAAAGTCTTCTTTAGACTTTATAAAGTGGGGTTATGAGATGTTTTTGTATTCCTCACTCTGTCACGCTGTAGCATTGTTTTATTTGTTGTTGTTTTTTCTATTTTTCAGTTCAAAGAGATCAGTTTTGCTTATGAAGTCCTGACAAACCCAGAAAAGAAAGAGCTTTATGATCGCTATGGAGAACAGGGGTTACGAGAGGGAGGAGGTGGAGGACCTGGCATGGATGATATTTTCTCTCATATTTTTGGCGGAGGACTTTTTGGGTTCATGGGTGGGCAGGGCAGAGGTCGCAATGGAGGCAAGAGGAGAGGAGAAGATATGGTTCATCCTCTGAAGTAAGTATGTCACCTGGCATTGAGTTTTGCTGCTTCAATTGGAGAAGTTCAACAAATTCAATAACTCTTTGTTCCCACAGAGTTTCTCTTGAAGATCTCTACAATGGCAAAACCACTAAACTGCAGCTCAGTAAGAATGTGCTGTGTGGTGCTTGTAATGGGTGAGTTAACTTGAATTGTTATCATTACAAAACAGCATGGTGCTTAAAGTTTGAAAGCCACTGCTGCTTCAGTATTTTGTTGGGTAGAAATCTCTGTTGAGTGTGTCAGTTTTTGATTTTTGCCTTTTAGTCAGGGCGGCAAAGCGGGAGCAGTGCAGAAGTGTGTAGCATGCAGAGGGCGGGGTATGAGAATCATGATCAGACAACTCGCCCCAGGGATGGTTCAACAGATGCAGTCAGTCTGCACAGACTGCAATGGAGAGGGTAATGTCCACGTTCATAAACACCAACACTCACTGTCCAAATACAAATACAAAAATGATGTTGCGCTTGAGGAAAAGTGTCTCTACGAAATGGTCAAATCTGTGTTTGTTTGCTGGTGCAGGTGAGGTGATAAATGAGAAGGACCGCTGCAAAAAGTGTGAGGGTCATAAGGTGTGTAAGGAAACAAAGCTGCTGGAGGTGCACGTGGACAAAGGCATGAGACACGGACAGAAGATCACATTTTCTGGGGAAGCTGACCAAGCACCAGGTGTCGAACCAGGAGATATAGTCCTTGTGCTGCAAGAGAAAGAACACGAGGTAAAAAAACAACTAGCCTCTGGCACTGAATCTTTAGCAATCATGGTTTGCATACCACTGTCACAAACACAGTTGTGTTTATAGTGTTTTTCTAATGCTTTTATTTAACATTTTATTTTGATATAAAGCAAATTTTGGTGTGATCTGTCTCAGGATTTCCGCCGTGAAGGCAGTGACCTTCACATGGTCCAACGTATCGGCCTGGTTGAGGCTCTGTGTGGCTTTCAGATGACTGTTGCACACCTTGATGGACGTCAGTTGCTTGTCAAATACCCTCCTGGCAAAGTCATTGAGCCAGGTAAACACGTCAGTCTTAATATTCATAAATGTGAAATGTCATTGGCTTCCAAAGTCCCTGGGAAAATAAATGTTAGTGAAAATACAGTCATCTGATTGAATATTCAATCAAACAGTGATGTTGCCTGTAAAAAAAACAAAGTATGGTGAAAATTATTCCCAGCCATGAGCCTAATTACTGCTCGACCTTCAGACATAGTAACATTATTGAGAATAATGTATCTGCCTTGGTTTAAAAATATACCGTACAGGAGCCAAAGCCTCGTACTTAATGTTGATTCTTGCCTTTGTCAGGCTGTATTCGAATGGTCAAAGGAGAGGGAATGCCTCAGTACAGAAATCCATTCGAGAAGGGAGACCTTTACATCAAGTTTGACGTCCAATTCCCTGAAAACAACTGGATCAAACCAGAAAAACTGAATGTGAGTTGGCATCTTCAGACCTCATTCAGACAATTTTAACTCCACAAGGTTGGCTTTGGTATCTTTTTTAATCCAACCATTATCTTTCAGGAACTTGAGTGCTTGCTGCCTGCCCGAGCTGAGAATCCTGTAATCGCAGCAGATGCAGAGGAAGTTGACCTGACAGATTTTGACAGGAGTCAAGGTTTAGGAGGCGGAGCCAGGAGAGAGGCCTACAATGATAGTTCTGATGAGGAAGGAGGCCATCATGGCCCAGGGGTGCAATGTGCACACCAATAGAAAGACTCATACATGAAGACATGCACACACATAAAGACATGAACACCCCTCAAGTCCCATCGCTAACACCATTCAAGACTTGATGCTCATACATGCACACTTCTCTCCTTTCATGATTCCCATGAAAAAGTAGAGATTCACAAATACACTCATACAGGTATATCAGCCCTCCTCAGTTCTGTGGTGCCCATACATCAGAAATATGCTGGATGTGTAATGACTGTTTTGTGTTAATGGACAGTAGTGTTCATCAAAGCCTTCAGCAAGAAGGTGGTGTCATTCTTGGAAGTTCACTAACTGAGCTCGACCTGGACCTTTCTTTTTTCCATCACAAGCTTTTACCTTCCACTGTGGGAAACACCAGTCCAGTAAATAAAATGCAATAATGGTGATCTTGTATAAGGTGTAGTTTAGTCTGTCACACACAAGCGCATGCTGCTTTCTTGCTGAAGATCTCGCACATGTAGATCCAGCATCTGGACACAACTGAGAAATCTGACACCACACCTGTTTGGATTTTAGAGTCACTGCTATCTAAGTGCCCTGCTGTAACAAAAGCTGACCTGTTTATACAGTCCTTAAAGCATGTCCTCTGCTCAGCCCACTGAGACACACACAGATTGAGTCCACCTCATTCTTAAAAAATGAACTGTTGTAGTTTTTAAATGGGTTCTAAAATGGGACAGGTCCTGTTTAGTCCCAAGCTGACACTTTGCTAAAATATCAAAGGTCTGCCTCTAGCACCAGTAGGCACCATGTTTCCTTAGTTTGAACTTTCAGCTTGTTTGTCTTTGTTGGCGTGAATGCTATTCTGTTCAAGACCACAGAACTTGAACCTAAGCTGTGTACACTTCGTTTGAGGACTCACTTATGTACTTTGTATGTGTGTATTGCAGTGGCTCAGTGTGTGTGTGAGCTGCTGTGGAATGTTCTGGGCCCTTAGAGTGATAGATGTTTCTGTTTTGCGTTGGACTGCAGTGTGAGTGGGGACAATTAAAGAGGTAAAAACAGAATGTTTATTCACTAAAACTATCTCCCATGTAGACATCTCCCCTTCTACGCACCAGGACTGAGATCCTCCTCTCTTGCAGGAAAACCACCATGTACATACACCCCCCATTGTAGAGTTGTCAGCTAAATATACGTCCTTTGACATGTTACAATATTCCCATCCTCATAGACCTGTAAATAAATACAGCCATAGTCCATAGGTGCAGTCAGAGTCTACAGCAGTGTCCTTTCAAGTCAAATTATTTCTTACGCAAGTGAGTAATGGCCACCAGTGCCAATATTAATGTTATGTTCACATGAAGAGAAGTTGCTGGAACCTCTGTAGACTGTTTACATGCACCTCTGTGACTCATTGTGTATGTAATTTAGGCCACAGAGGGGTGATGTGTACACAACTAAAGGGGGTCATTGATAAATGACATTATTGTTGATGCTTATGTTTGTCAAGATGCTAATTAAACTGTCTAATAAAAAGTCACTTCAAGTTTGATACTTTTTTATGGGCAAAGTCTGCATTTTACACTAAAGATGGGCTAACATCACTCAAACAGTATGTGTGAAGTTTCAGCCTCTGACTAACTTGGAGGTCTTGTAGTTTCTCAGTCTGCTTCATCATCTGGTTTTCTGCAGGGGAGAGCTACTGGACCCAACAGCTCCTTAAATCCTGCAGTATTCCTAAGAGATTAAAAACAGGAATAGGGTCATGGTGGTCAAAATTAATTTGGCATTCATGCTAAATTTTACAAGACCCCTCACCTCTCTCGTTTGGACTGCATGATGTAGGAGCGCTCTCGTCTCACCTGCTCCAGTCGCTCTCTGACTACTGTCTTCTGCTGGTTTTTATCCTCCTGAAACATGTTGTGTCATGGAGACAGATTGTAAGGATTATAAAATCCTGCAGCCTGATTATTTTTGTGATGTTTTACCGGTGGTAGATCTTGTGTGAGGTGTTTAAGCCGGTCTGTTCCTTTAAGGCCCAGTAAGTCTTCCTCTGCCTTCCTGTGCTGGATGATGGTCAGACGCTCCTGAACCTAAAAAAAAAACATTTGTTAGACTGACGTGTTTATTTTGACTAATGTGTCTTCTTTTTCTTACCCTAAGAAGTTGTCTCTCTCTGTCCCTCTGCTGTCTCTGTTCCACCTTTCTTTGCATGTCCACCAGGTTTCGCATCGTCCTCTCACGCTCCACTGCCGAGACTGGCTCCATTGCTTGCTCCCTCTCCATCATTGAGGATGCTCTGCTTTTCTCCTTCAGGACAGAGTCTCTTTCAACCTTTACAGTAGGAGACAGCAGTTGAGGAGTGTTTTACAACTGCAGAATTTTTTGCTGCAGAAATGTTACTCTATGCTTACAGAAGCTGCTGAATCAGAGTCCTGCTCTTCAGAGTTGGTGAGTTCTGTTCCTTCTAATTTCCACATTTCTGACGCTGTTTCAGTGGGACATGTTTCCACTTCAACCCCTGCTCCGTCCACATGCACGGCCTTACTGGTCAGAGCAGAGCAGAGGTCAACAGAGATCTGCTCAATCACAGGAGGGTCAATATAATGATGAGCTGAAAGGTCGAACTGAGAAACAGCTTCTCTCTGCTCTGGTTGATTAGCTGATGCTGTCCCTTTAGCGGTCACCTTAAGGAGATTATAGAAGTAAAACAAGAAAATCAGATGTGGCACACACTGATGCAATGTTTGATGGGAACAATTCAGTACCTGGGAGTCAGGAAGATCTGTCTCTTTGTAAACCTGCTCAAACTGAGTCAAGTCCTCAGCTACGTGGCTCTGACAGACTTGAGTCGTCAAACTGCTTCCAGCATCCTGACTTTGTCCTGTGTTTTCCTCTGCAGCATCAGCCTCGCAGTCAGTGTCATCATCTGGAGGTTTACTCCAAGCAAGAGTGATTAGTGAGCCCTGTTTCTCAAAGTTCTGAGTGCTCTCCATTGCACCAGCTTCTTCTTTTTCTTCCTCAGCTACTTGTTTACACTGTTGAGGATTATTGGTTGTGTCTGACACACATAAGATCTCCAGGTAGGGTAGGTCCTCCATCATTGCCCCACAACCTGAAGAAGTGTTAGGAGTTGTTAAAACAGCTGTTTCCACTACTGGACCTTTCTGGTACAAGGGACTTAAGGACGTACAAAGTGCAAGTGGGTCAAAATAAGTAACATGATCAAGTAACTTAAGTGGGATTACCTGCACAGATGTCCTGTTTGTTAGTCTCATCTGCAGCTTGACCTGCATGTACTTCTCCCCCGCCTCCTCTGATTGGATCAACCGTCAGAGTCTCAGCTGACCCACCACTGCTGTTTTCAGCATCAGCTGCTCCTCTGCAGCTGGACAAAGCTTTCATTTGCTCATTGCTGCTTTTTTCAATGAGATTTTCTTCAGGACTGAGGGAAGATCCCAAAGTAGAAGGGACTTCTGACACCAGCAGTTTAAGAGTGAAGCACTGTTCACGGAGTTGAGACTCTAACTTATCTCGCAAGGCTTGGACACTTTGTGCACTCTAAAAAAAAGAAACAAGTCACAATGTCAAGCACAGTTCTTTAATGATCTTTTAACAGGATGCTGTGACTGTTTTTTCTCACCTTGTCCATCAGCGCAGGCAACAGTTTGGTAGCTTGGACCTCTTGAAGCTCCATTACTTGGATCAAGAGGAGCAGAGAACAACCCTCCAACTGAGGCTTGGACCACATTTCCAGTTCACTGCTTATGTGGTCCATTTGGAGTTGTGGCTGAGAGTTTGGAGACTCTTTGTGTGTTTGTAGGTCAGCACGGATCTGTCTCAGCCTTGTCATACAGTCGTTTCTAAAAGAAGTTTGCTCTTGACTCTCTGCGAAAGAAACAGGAACAGAAAAGATGGAGGACTTTTGCCATAGATGCTGCAGAATGGGAGAGAATATTGATTTACCTTCTTTTTGAGGCATTGTGCAACCTGGCTCCTGCAAACTCTCCATGGACACACTGTGTAACAACTTGATCAGGTGTTTCCTTTGCTGCTCCTGAGTCAGCACCAGCAGCTGCAGGGCTGCCTACAGGGACAGGGTCAGGGTTGGAGTGGTTCTTTTACAGCTGATAAAACTACAGTAATGGTCCCTTTAAGAGATATCTAACCCTTACAACTCAAGTATAAATTCATATCTTTGTCATACTCAGCCGCCCATACCTGCTGTGGTGATGCTGAGATGAAGTCTTTTTTCGGCTTCTCCTCTTCCTCATGAAGCCACAAGGCTGCCAGCTCCGCTCTGCATGGAGTCGTTACACATGGCCTATTCATAAACGTCACACAGACAGTTGAAGAGGATGACCTGGTGGTGTTGAGTTCATTTCTAGCCATGTTACTGAGCTATTCAAGAGTTGGCTCACCATGCCTCCCAGGACTGCCGAGCAGCCAGAAGAGCTTTGTAGGACAGATTTTCTCTCTGAGCTCGGAGAGTTGCCAACCTGATGAACAAACACATCAGTCTCAGGTCCTCCCTGTCCAACCTAGAGGTCGAAAACAACAACAACAAATGAGCTCATAACATCATTACTCAGAGGCATATACAAGCAAGATCACACAGATTATCTCCCATCATGCTGATTTTCACTATGTTGACACTGCAGCAGCTAAAATTTGTGTGAACTGTGTTTGAAGCCTGTACCTCGGGCCCAGAGCTGCCAGTGCGTCCTTTTCCTGCTGACGGCATGTTTGTAGCTCATACAGGAATGAAACAGCTGACCAGGACTCTTCTCTAGTCTCAGGGTGGTTTTTAAGAGCTGGTCCCTGATAGGCCCTGCAAGACAATCTTTTTTTATACATGTTTGAAAGGCTTAGGAGCCACAAAACATTATTTTTAACTGCATTCTGGTGATCTCTGTTTTCCAAGATGGTTTTGTAAAATTGTGCTTAATCTCAACTAATAACTTTTGACCCACCTGTATATTCTAAATGCCCCAGGTAGTTCAGCCAAACAGAGCACGTCACCTGACTCCAAAGCCTCCTCTACAAGCCCCTCCAGCTCCTCCTCTTCCTGCTGTTGTTGCTTTGGTGTTAATGTCTCCCAGATGCTCAGTGCTTTGGTATCAACAAATGGAAGAAGAAAAATATAAAACCTGGACCGAACAAGGTTCACTGATGTTAAGAAAGTTGTTGTGAGAGTCATAATGTTCTTCTGCGTTATGCGTAGTTCTTACTGTAGTGCTCCTGAAGCATTTCTGTATAAAACAGATGGGTCACCACATCATACTTCACTTCTAGGAAGAGGAGGACTTCTGACAGGGACAGAAAGCCCCAGACCTGACATCCAGACCCCAGGCTTTCACCCAGTGTTGGATGGGGCAGTATACTTTGCACGCCTTCTGATGCCAATCTGAGAAGATATGCAAAAAGCATCAACAGCATAACCCCAAACAACTCTGTACACAAGGGAGGGGTTGTGAAACATACGTCTGTATACCTGAAATATTTTCTTGATTAAAAAAGGATGCAAGCATGGAAATGTATACACAAAGAGTGATACTATGTCGCCTCAAAATTAGTCCGGGGTCATTTGTGCTTCAGTTTTAAGGGGGAAGAAAGGTATCAGCAGGAAAATATGATAATTTAACCAGACTTAAAGTACTGTCTTGTTGTCTTAAAGGGATAATATCCAAATGCAGCAATCCATCTTCGGACACTTCTGATAATCACCTCACCCAGCTCTGCCTGGACGCCTTCTTCAGCTTCCTCACAGCTCTCACACTGCCATACAACTCATTATTTCCCATCAGTCTCCCCCTCTGTGTGAGGAAAGTAAAAGTTAGGATGAATGGAGTGATTCTTCCCAGGCAGCACACACATTGCTGGCACATACCTGTTGGTTGTCTGTGTCACAGGTATCTGGATGGAGAGGTTCTCGCTCTGACTGGCTGTGAGATTTTCTGAGAGTAGAAAGTTCTGCTTTCTGGTGTAAGGTGTTTTTTATCAGGGGATCATTTACTACTGGCTCATTTGTGAGATTTCCAAGATTTAGCAGCTGGAGGTCCCAGTAAAGCTACAGAAGACAATACTTGCTTTTAGGAGTAAAAACTTAACATCATCTTCATTTCTCACACTTATCTTGCTTCAAAAAAGACACTTGTACCTTGTCTTTCTTTTCTCTCTCTTTTTCCATTTCTAGGAGAACATCCAGCACATTTTCACCAGCACAACACCAGCCACTGTCATCTCCTGCAATCTGAACACATCCAAACCCCTCACAGGCACATGGAGCATGCCATAAGCAGTGATGAGTAAGGCAAAGCTGCCTTCAGTTCCGAGTATACTTACCTTCTCCATGGCCACATGTGCTGCATCAGTGCTGGAAGGAACATGAAACACTTTACTGAAGAGATCACTCACATCTGCAGGGGAAAACTTTGCTCCAACAGACAAACCCAGGGATCGGTATATACCACGGATACAATCCTATGAACAGAAACAAGGACATGAGGGTGGCTCTTCAGGCAGCACATTGTTGTTTTCAAGCTTCAACATCAACACGTCTTACCTGCTCCATGTTTTCACCGCTGTGGGCTAATCAATTATACAGGGTATCACTATGGTTACAGCTTGATCAGGTATCTGTCAGAGGGACAGAGGAGTGATAGGTGATACATGGTCATGTGACATGTTACAGCTGTTTGTGCAGCATTAAGATAGTGAAAGCTCACATCACTAATGAAGGGCTAATCTCCCTTGAAGAAACACTAAATTACTGCTACTGGAATTCAAAATATAAACAAATTTGTGACTAATTTTTCAAGATAGACTTTAAAGAAGAAAAGTTTTTATGCAAACTTTACAGATACACATTTTTCTCACAGAGGTGCTATTGTTAATACAAAGTTAATATCTTTATTTTTTATAATCTTTAAGAAAATTGATTTCTTTGACCTACCTTAGCTTACTTAATGTTGTAAAATCACATTTTTTTTTCCAAAATCCTATGAGGAAATCAAGATTTTGTGAACTGGTAAACTATGACATTACATACTCCACACAGCACCACGATTAATAAAGCAAACTGATTGCAAAACAGAAATGAAATCGTACAATTGTTTGGGTAAACTTTATTTATTCATTGGAGAATGAGAGAACCTGAGGTTATGTGGCTCACTGTCTATCACCACAGTCAGTCATCACACAGTGCTGAAATCGACCTGTACAGAATAACAAAGCTTTGGTAATATATAAAAATTGTTGAACATGTTGTGTACAGTATCCTCTCAAAGTGTTAAGTACAATGGAAGTGACATGAAAACAACAAACCCACGTGTAGTATAAATATTCAGTGCTACATATCACAGAATGAAAACTTGTATAAAAACAGTCAATTGTAGATTTTCACTTAGCCTCTTTGTTATATCCACAGGTCATAGAGGTTCATCTGTTGAGATATGTTTCTTTAAAAACTGTGTGTACAGTAACAGAAGATGATTAGTGCATTTAGGTGTGTTTACAGGTAAGTGTCCACTGGTGCAGCTTTATGAAGGCTTCTGATGGATGATCTTAGGGCACTTGTCAGGCTGTATACAGTAGTTGTTGTGAAGAACCAGACCAGCAGGACACTGGCAGCCTGGAACACAGGGCTTGAAGCAGTGGCTCTCTATCACCCCCAGTGGTACGTCCACGTTGAAGCAGGTCACAGGACAAGGGGGGCCACACTCGTCGAATACAAAGCCCCTCTCCACCGGACAACCCACAGCTGTGGAAGACAGACATTGACAAACACGGCAGGCTGTTACAAGAGGAGCTATAATGGTTTACTTTAACCAGTAACCAGCTTTACTGAATAAATTACTGAAAAAAACTAAAAGATTGATTCATAGGTCTGTGTGTGTTTGTTAGTTGCTAACCACACAGTGATGGACTCCTCCACTGCAGGATGACTCCAGCCTCTCTGCACTGACTGGCGTAAGCCTCCAGTGTGTCACACAGACACTCGTCAGTGTTGGCCCCACAGGCACAGAGGTCGTACACGCAGGCTCCGTACCAGGGCTCAGGCGGCACCACACGATGGCACGGCTTAAACACAGCAGACTTCAGCACCTTACAGCGAGCGTTAGCGCTCTTCTTGGCCTGGTATCCTGCATCTTTGCAGGGGTCTACGTCCTTACCCGCACGACAGGATGAGAGGGCATGGCTTCCATTTGTGACCTAAGATGACAAATGGGCTTGAGTAATTTTCCTGCAGCTTACTTTTACATCATTTTTCCTGGATCCCCTTTGTGTTTACGCTACCCTCCAGCTGTTTCCAAAGTCAGACTCTGACAGACTGAGTCGTCCACTGGGCATCTGGAGATCATCCTGGTGGTAGTTGTTGAAGTTTCCACAGAGCCCACAGGTGTGGCCCTTATAGGAGCCGGGCACACTCACTTCCAAATGTGAACGACCGCTCCACTGCACCTAGAGGTGAACCAGTGATAGATCAGTCTATTAAAACTGGGAGTATCTGACCTGATATCTCCAGTGATATGTTGAGTGATAGTGAACAGGTTTTACCTTTAAACCAATGTTAGTGTTCACTAAGATGGTGTTGGTTTGCCGCTCTACATAGATGTCCGGTTCTTTGAGAAATGGCAAAATCACAACCTCATCATTCACCTGTGGAGTAGGAAAATGTCTGAGTTGACACAGAAGAGAAACATGTTAAATCATTTGCAGGATTTGATGACACAAACCTTTACAATCCAGTCCTGCAGTAGTTGCACTGTGATGTCTCCGATAAACACAGTCACCTCTTTGGTCCAGGACACACCTTTACGCCCTCGGTCTTCATTGGTGGCATGGATACTGAACAGAAAACGAGGAATCATTGAGTTTGACATAAGAGTACAAGTGACTGTTCACATAATGTTATATTATATGATATTTAAAAGTGGTTGCACCTGAAGTCTCCATTCTCACAGTCCTGCGCCAGGACGTAGGTGCACGCTCCCTGAAAGTGCAGCATGCGGCCATCAAAGGTGTGGTAATGAGGATCGCCGAAGGCAATGCAGGTTGCTGGACGAGGAAGGCAATGTGGGCAACACAAACCAGGGACGATGGCTGGCATCTCATCCTGAGCATAGACACACACATGGACAGGCACACACACTGCTTCACTTATTGTGTAACTTTGAGGAGCCTGGTGACTGAGGGGGAACCAAATATCTGCAGTGCCAAAATGAGCTCAGATGAGCCAACAGGAGTGGAAATACTCATGAGAAACATCCAACATTAAAAGTCACTGCACAGACTGGTAGTCAGTGAAGCATCATGGGAAAATGTGATGAAACACATTGAAAGATTGTCTATGTGAGTGTTTGTTGTACTGACTGTTGCACAGGTGAGAGGAGGGCAGCGTTCACTGAAACAGTGCACATCTCCAGACACACAGGTGCAGCTGGTGCACTCATCCACATCCCACTGTTCGTTGGAGTGATACACCGTCCCCTGGTGCAAACAAGATGCCCCAGAATCTGCAACACACATGCACAAGAACAAACCAGGCTATGCTAATAGATAGTTTGATGAGGCACTACAATCAGTGCTCTTTGCTCCAGCTGGCAGTGGTACCTTGGCACTCGTGGCAGCATTTCCCTGGAGTCTTCACTTGTTTTTGGCCAGTCAGACAAACAGCAGGAGGACACTCTTCAATGCTGCACTCGATGTAACCCAACTGAAGGGAAACACACACACACACAAAACACAATATCCTAAGGTCACCTGTGTTAACACGCACTCCACTGTCTCAAAAAGTGTTGTGCCAACATTGTTTTTGTTATAATTCTTGCAGACTCACAATACAGCTACATGTGACACAGTCATCGTCGCTGTCTGTCCATCTGCTGCCATTCGCCACACGTCTGTTCTGTCCCTCAATCACACAATCTGTATGAGACACAGGAGAGCCGTCAACCCTTGCAGATCAGTTACTACCATTAAAGGCAGACTGAACAGAAGAAGTAGTTTTGATCTTACCTTTACACACAGGGCAACATGAGTCTGGAGGGGTGAACTGTTCTTCAAAAGGGCAAGTGAGTGGAGGGCAGTTTTTGTGTAAGCAGGTCCATGTCAGGTCCTGAAAGAAGTTTTTTTCTGAAATTATGCCTTTAATGGTTGTCTAAATTATTTCTTGGATAAAAATGTGAAAAATCCCTTTAGGCTATGTACAACTGAAACAAATCTGACACCAGGTCCACACATAGCTGGGTATTTTCAAAAAACCTGATAACCCCCCCCACTTTGTGTTTAAAAATACTTTAGTCAACATGCCGCAGGAAAATCCATCGACAAGTGCAGCTTGAGGAATGCCAAACCCAGATTTGGCCATGTTTTCCAGACGTAAAACCCCTGTCAGCCAATCAGAATGAGCCCTCGTTATTCAGCTGTGACGTTTTAGAAAGTTTCCAAAATCTTCTCTTTGGCCAGAGTTTTCAGAATACATGGTTTTTGGTGACGTAAAGCTGTGGTTTCGTGTGGATGACAGGCATAAACGTATCGGTTTCTGAAATACCCGGCTACGTGTGAACAGAGCTAATATGTACTGTCGCTGCCTTACTCTGCACTGGCAGGTGAAACATGGATCATCAGTTGCCAACACCTCATTTCCAATCAGTGCAGATGTGCAGTTACTGAGAGGCTCTGTAGATACAATCAGATAACACAGCATTAGGAGAAAATGTATCACAGAGATGACATCACAAAACGCAGATTGGTACTGACGTGCACAGACAGGACAGCAGGAGTCAGGTCCAGAGAACAAGATGTTGCTCTTGGGACAGTCAACCAGACTTGGACACTGCTTCCTGTAACACTTTAAGTGCTGCTCTCCATCTGGCATCACCTGTGGTGTGAGACACAAAGTTCAATCACAGCTGCTACTGTCAGGAGTAACACTTCTGAACCATAACCTCTGCACTGTCTTATCTGTAAACAATTCAAATGCTTTGACCATTTAGTTATAAAAATGATTAACGGGGTGATTGAAACACAACTCTGACAACATATTGATCAAGTTGCAAGGTGATTTACTTGATCTTTACCAGAGTGAGATCTGAAGATTTCTGTATTTTTCTGTGTTTTTTAAGCTCGTTAATATTCATGTTTCTGTGGTTTTTTTGTGTTGTATTTTTTTTAAATGTTTTTCATTTACTTTTTGAGGTTTTAAAACCTAAAGATTAATGAAGAAAAACAAAGCTGAAACAGAAGCATTGTCTGAATATTCTGTTTTTTTCTGCCATCAGGTGTCATTGTATTGTACCTCACATGTGCAGATCTGACAGGGATCACCGGCCGGATGGAAACTGTCACCTGGTCCATACACCTGGCCCTCAAATACACAGTCTGTCAAAAAATATTATTCATTTTTTTGGGCTCCAAAAGCTTAAGCTTCCTCATGCAAATACAAACATTCAAAGTGGTTTTTCTCACCAGCACAGACAGGGCAACACTCCCCTGGCACATTAATGAAGTTTGTGCAGGGGGACAAACAGCGCACCTCAGAGCAGGTGGTCACCCCATCAACACACATGCAGGTCATACATGGGGTAGTATCTGCAAACCAGCTGCTGCCCTCAGTGTGCTCCTCCCCTCCATACATGCAACCTGCAGATGAAAGTTCCAGTCAGTGGCTGAACTTTTCCCTCTTTTGACTGTGATATTCAGTGTTTACCTCTGCACCGAGGACAGCAGGCTCCTGGATCAGTCACCTGATGCATGCAAGGCAGTTTGGGACACTGAGGAGCTGCACATTGCACCTCACCGGCCTGAAAGACACAGAGGCTGTTTTCCAAACCACCTACTGCATACTACATGTGAATGTAGTATGTAGCAGGCACTGCATACTGCCTACTGCTTTTGCATGTAGTATGAAACATGATTGTCTGTCGGGTCTGTTTTGTAGTATACTCTGGTTTTCTATTTTGGAAAATTGAGCTTCAGATGAATTTTTTTTGCCTTTATTATAAGTGTACAACACAAACTTGGGGTAGGTCTTGGCATTTTAGTTATTTTGTTAATCATATCATAGAAGAATTATCATATTTGATTTTAAATCTTACACCAGAAGTTATATCATTAACTGAATATAAATCTGGAAGGGATTTTTATTTTTACAGCTAATAAAAAAAACATTTCTATATATTCCAAGTATGGTTTAAAAAGTGAATTAGTGGTTTATATGGGCTAATAAATTTGTAGAAGTAGTCACCTCTTTTACAATTAGAAATGACAAGAGTTACTTATGTTTGTTTTGCAACACTTCACTTCTATCTCACGAACCGTCTAACATTATTGTTGTATTGCAGTTATAGTGCTGACACATTCCAGTAGATGGCGTTAATTCACCAAAACCTGCCACCCACATAGACAAACAGCATTAGTGCCATGCATTGTGGGAAACAGTATGACAGGTAGACTGGTCTGTTGCATACTGAGAAATTTTTCTGGATTAGTAGAACATTCAGGGATTTTTGGCATACAGCAGATTTTTCAAGTTTTCGCTACCTACCTACTACATACTGAATTTCAGCCAAAGTAGTAGGCAGGTTATGAAAACAGCCAGAGAGTTTAAGAAGTGAAACAGAAAACAGCTACATGGATGAAGAGAAAGAAGACAAGATGGAGGTGTCAGACCTGGCAGGTGCAGGTGGAGCAGGGATTTGAGCTTAGGGTCCACATCTGCCCATCATTGAACTCCAGACCATTAAGTGTGCACACTGAGAGAAAAGACAGACAAAAGAAAGGAAAATTTGAATCAATTAGATTTTTTCCTACATGATCAGTACAGTAGCATCTTTGGTGGGGTGGATATTTCACACTTTAAACACACATGTAAGCTCAGCATTGTAATCATTTAGGTGTGAACTTTCTGTTCTCAATAAACCAGTCTGTATTATATTTACCTCCTGCTGGTGAGTAGTAATCCATGTGTAGAAAGGAGTAGAAACATAAAACTCCCAGTTTTACTGAGTCAATTAACATTATCTTCAAAATAACCATATAAACTCAGCAATCATATGTTCTCCTTCAGATAAAATGTACCCAAACAGTGGGAAGTACCTGTGCACTCAGGGCAGCACTGTCCTGGTTTGGTAACCGGTTGATAGCAGGGTGTTGGAGGGCAGACCATGGGCACGCAGGTGACAGTGCCTCTAACACAGGTGCAGCGTTGGCAGGGGTTGGTGGAGGGTGTGAAGGTGTGACTGTGAGAGTGGACGACACCCTCATACAGGCAGGAGTCACAGACAGGGCAGCAGGAATCTGAAGGGACCGGATGGGAGCATTGGACCGGACAAGGTCTCCTTTGACAGTTCACAACTTCATTCTAACCAGAAGTAAGGGACAGGAGAGGAGTTAACGAGGAAATGTTAGTTTGGATCTCTTATTTTTTAACATTTCATCCTTGTCTCACTGACCAGACAGGAGCATGATGAGCACGGATCAGATGGTGATGTGAAGGAGGAGCCTGACTGATATTCTTTCCCTTGATGGAGACAGATCCCTGTGCAGACAGGACAGCACTCACCAGGCTGGGTCACTGGACGCAAACAGGACACACTGGGACAAGACACACCTGTACACACCACACCACCGTTCTATACAAAAAAACACACAGACAAAAAAAATTAGATGACCAAATGTCATTTTGCATTTTATATTTTGTAATCTTGACGTTCTAAATCCACAGCGTTTCATTAAAAACTATAAGCGAAGCTACCAGACAGGAGCAAAGCTGGCAGCGGTCTGTTGGGTGTGGGAAGCGTTCTCCGTTGAAACAGCCTCGTCCGTTAAAGTTGCAGCCATCACACACTCCACATGAGCAACCATCGAGGGCAGGATGTGTACATGGCACAGACGGACATCTTCGCTTTGCACACACCACTTCACCTCTCTGTAGAGATGGACAAAACAGAAAAGTTTGTTGGTTGAAATTTAGTAGGCCCCAACCTCGTTTAGCTTCTCCCCTCCTTACTGAGCATGTGCAGTCCTGGCATCCACCCTCTTCACCTGGGAGCGTTTGTCCATCAAAATAAGTCAAACCTTGGAAATGACAACCTGCTCACCAAAGGAAACCAAAGTAATTAAATTAATTAAAAACAAATCATGTTACTTGAAATGAACTTATTATATTGGTAAGTTCATACCTTCACACACAGGACAGCCACAAGCGTTGGTGACAGGGTGAGGACAATGTGCTGCTGGACATGATTTCCTCGTGCAGCGCACTGAGCCCGTCTGTCAGGCAAAAGCATGGCATGTTGTCTAAGAAGAGTAATCAGCAGGAATGTGTGTGTGAACATGTGGGTGAACATGTGTGTGCTCATGCTACCTGGCAGGTACATTCAGAGCAGAGGTTTCCTGGGTCAGGGACTGACTGTCCATTTGTGAGGACTGCGTTGTTAAAGAAGCAGCCTGTTGAATAAAAGGTGGTTGTTTAATTTTTAAGAACATAAACAAACAAAAAATAAGAATATGAGTTAATGATGAGATCTCAATCCCCATACGTTGACATTCTCCGCAGCATTGTCCAGCTGGTTTGTAGGGATGGCTACAGTCTCCGTAACAGGGTAACTTAGTGCAGACAACCTCCCCTCCATAACAGTAACACACACCGCATGGGTCTTTGTCATCACCAAACTCTGTGCCATCAGGATATTCTCTGCCATTAAACAGGCAGCCTGAAAGCAGAAAAAAAGACTCTTTGTAATGGACTTGTTATAGATGGTTTATTTTTTTTTATACATTACTTCACTCACCATCACAGGACATGCAGCACTGCCTCTGGACAGGGTGTTTGCAGTTCACTGGTGGACAACGCTTCCTCTCACACCGCACAGAGCCGTCACGACAAGCACACGCTGCACATGGGTCTGATGGATTGTCCCATGTTTCTCCATTAGCTCGTTCTCGGCCATCATAGAGGCAGCCTGCAATGGGGAATAAGACTTAATAAGCATTCTGGCTGACCAACTACCAATGCAACTACTCCTTTGTGAGACTGAGAAACATTACCTTCACAGGTCCGGCAGCATTCCTGTGTGATGGGGTGAGAACATGCAGCGAAAGCGCAGGGTTTTCGTTGACAGTGAACGCTCCCGTCGGTGCAGACGCATGATCGACAGCTGTCAGATGGGTGGTAGAAACGCTCATTGTGTCTGTAGGGTCGATGTTCATACACACAGTCGGATGGGAGAGCTGAAGGGAAGTCAATGAAAAGGATGTTTTCAATAAATCACTTTGTAATCTTTGTTAATCACAAATTAACATTGTAGGCAAGCACAGAGGGGATTCCTGACAATGAAACAATATTGTTTGAAAAGTTTTGCTGACCCGTGTTAAGCTTTGTGATACAATGCTGTTATTTTGTTTATAAATACAAACTACCTATACAAATAGAACTAGAAAAGCACTCAGAGAGCGCAGATCTCCACCAAGCATATTGTCATCGTCACGCAACACTTAGGTCCTACTTTAATGTTATACTCCCTTTCAGCAGACTGTCTGCTACAATTTGGTGTTCGTTGCAGGTTTGATAATTTGTTTTCTGACAGTGTTGAAAATTATGATGACCCAGTACATATTTCATGTTCTGGATCTTAGTATCCAGAATATTGCCAGGATCTGGATTGTACTTTTACATTTGTCAGAAATTATTGTGACCTTGTCTTGTATTGTTTTGCAAAGCAATCCAACAATTTATAGTGTAGTTATATACACATATAATGAAAACGTCCCTATCCGACAATGATAAAGAATCCTTTAAAAAAAGTCCTGGATCCAGACGGTGATCCGGATCACCTCCAAAGTTTAATCACTTCTTCCTAATCCCATTTTGAACATTTCCTGAAAACTTCTTCAAGATCTGTTCCTTAGTTTTTGAGTTATGTTGTTCACAGACAAACAGACACAGACAAACAGACACAGACATACAGACAAACTCTCCCAAAAACATTACCTCCTGGGTGGAGGTAACAAAAAGTAAAATATGAGAAGATAACTTAACAGGGTATGTGTTGTATAAAGTTGTGACAGAGTCAGCTGTTGCTGCCCCTATCTGTCACTCTCACCTGGACACTGAGGGCAGCAGTCTCCTGGCAGCATATTTGGGTTGGAACACGCCAGTGGTGGACACCTCTTCATCAGACACTGAACATTGCCATTCTGAAACAAACACAACACTGGTTGAAAGGAAAACCTGCTCGAAAACCCCCACAGATATCAGCACTGCAAGATGAGAAGCACTTGATATTCTTACCAGACAGCTGCATGTCCTGCACTCGTCTGTGGGATGTGGAAAGTCCTGTCCGTTTGGATATTCTTTCCCAGCATAGCTGCAACCTTACAGAGAAAAGGACAAAAGTGCCTGCTAAATGAAAATGAAAACGTAAAAGTAACAAGTTAATGTGAGATTCATCATACTTTAGGTAGAAAATTGTTATCTCCTCACCGTTGCAGTTGTTCCGGCAGCATGTTCCAGGCAGCGGTGCGTTACAGTGAGGATGAGGACACTGTGTCCGGTGACAGTCAATTGTACCGCTCACACACTTACACTCCTCACACACACTAACTGGATTAGGAAAAGCCTCTCCATCCACAAAGACATGATTTTCAAACAAGCAGTCTGATAAAGACACAAACAATCATGTTAAACTAAGATGACTTTGGATAAGATTGATTCAAATGGACTACCATTTGATTGACTGGACACATATTCTGGTTTTGGGTACCTGGGCATTTGGGGCAGCAGTCTCCAGGTGGTGGGTATGAGTTGGAGCAGTTAAGAGGAGGACAGGGTCTCCTCTCACACTCCACACTGCCATGCTGAGGAGAAAAGAAAGTTTTATCTGCCTGATTCTTTTCTGAAGTTATTTTTTTAAACATTTTATTCTGTATTGAACAGGAGAGACTGGAAACGTCTCTCTTACATGAGAATTGAAGCGTCTGTACAGCTGCTAGCTCAAATGCACCCCACATCTATGACATTTTTAGGCCAACAGTTGTGTTTAGTGTGAGTCAGAGGCATACCTGACAGGTGCACATGTGACAGGGCTGTTCAGGGCTTGTAAACCTCTGCCCGTTGCTGTAGATTCGGTGGTTGTAGGTGCAGCTTTCACATACGGCACAACAGGAGCCTGGGGCAGAAATCAGACAGTATGTGATGTGGTACAGATTCACATGGTTGAAAAGAGCTCACACACACACACACACTCTTACCAGTCAACTTGGTGGGATGCAGGCATTCTGTAGGAGGGCAGCGTGTGTGTGTACACACGGTCTCGCCGTTCACACAGGTGCATCTAGAGCAGGGACCCTCAGGCTGCCAGCTTGAGCCTTCCTCATATTCCACTCCCTCCAACACACAGGCTACGATTAAAAAAAGAGAAAAGGGATGTCATACATTTAAGAGCTGCAAATATCTGTGTGAACCTGTATGTGTGTTTGTTCTGCACTTTTTTTGTGTATTATTGCCTTTGCATATTGGACAACAGAGATGTGGGTCTATGATTGGGTTGGAGCATTGGACAGGAGAGCATTTCTCCTCATGGCAAATAACAGTTCCAGTCTGCAACATAGAGGCACACGATCATTCTGAGTTTTTAGGATCATAGGAGCATTTCAAAAGCAGCTTCATACAGGTAATATTTGTGAAAACATTATCACTTTTTAAGACATTTACCCCTTTTGGAAAGGTTTTCTCACACTCCAGGTCCTTAGACTAAACATATTTTGAACAATACACCCACCTGAGTCTTTACCACCTTTATATACGTACCTTACACCTGCACTGCAGGCAGGGTCCACTTCCAGCAGGGTTAAACACTTTTCCATCAGCATACACCCTCCTGTCATACTCACAGTCTGAGGAAGACAGGAGAAATTCTAAACAATGCTGTTTGAAGGTGTAAAAGGTAAAACAATTTAGTTTACAGATAGCCTCACCATCACATGAGGGACAGCACTCTTCTTTGCGTTTAGCCGGATGGCTGCAGCTCAGTGTTGGACATGATGAATCAAAACGCTCGCAAGACACTTCGCCTGCCTTGCGAGACAAATAGAGAGAAACTAAAACAGAAACTCTGATTTCATGGATCAGCATTTCCAAATTTACAAAGGTTTAAGATTTAGCTTGACAGGAAAATCTAACAGACCCAAATATTAACTGATATGAGATTAATAAAGATGATTTTGTATTTATTTGGCCAATGCGTTTCCTGAAGAGACAGTGAAAAATGCTACACTTGGAAAATGTAGTGAAATACTTTTTTGGTTACATTTAAGGCATTTATGTCTTCATTAGTTAGGACAATTGATGCGTTTTCTAAAATTTTGGATGAAGAGCACGGTGGAAAATATGGAGCAAAGAGTCAAAGCTAAAGGTTAAAACAGCGCCAAACTGGAATTGTGGCCTCTGTATACGAGGCGTGATTTGATTGACAGGATTTAGCACTTTTAACTTACAGAGGGAGAGGATCATGTCTTAATCCAAGTTTCTTCTACTCTTTACTGTTACAGCAGTGTTTATCAATAAGTTTAACAGTCTGTAACCTCACCACTAGATGTCCCTAAATCCCACACTGATTCTTTTGTCTCACGTCTTCTGAAACAGACATTCTCTCTTATCACATAACTGAAAAATGAAAACAAAAAGCCCAGCTGAACTCACAGAGCAGCGGCAGTGGATGCAGGGGTCTGTCCTGGAGGGGATCTTCTGTCCTTCTACATATATTTCTGAGTCATATTCACACTGCTCACACCTACACACAACATTAACACTCATAAATAACACACAACAAAAACTCTCTCCCACTTGCACCTAAATTTGTGCATTTTACTTTTATACTCCCTGCACAATCAAAATGAGGGATTAAGGAAAAGCAGTGATACAGGTTTGAGAACGACATGGGTGAGGTAAGGTAGGTGGGATACCGTGGACAACAGTCTCCAACTCGATGCACAGGGTTACGACAAGACAAAGCAGGACAAGGAAGGGGTGAACAAACCACATCTCCATTCTACAAGAAAAACAGTTTCACAATAAGACATGAAAATTTTTTTTTTGTGGTTATATGATTTTCACAATGACCATATGTAGCATACCACACATGTACACTCTTGACACCGGTCTCCAGTAGGGATCACAGCTCCATTAGGAAAGTCATGACCATTCACACCACATCCTGTAACACAGCACAAGACCCTGCTTGGCACTGAACACTCACATTTTTTCTGTGAGAAATCAGAGACACTCACCCTGACAAACTGGACAGCACGTGTTGGGTGGAGGAGCAGCTGGGTTTTTACATGGAGTGCTGCACTGTTTCCTCTCACAGTGAACTCGACCCTCCTGGTGTGAGTAAAGAACAATGTCAGTGAAGATGAAAGATGAAGGTGATGGACGGTGAAGCTGAGAGTACCAGACTCACCGAACAGTAGCAGACATCACAGGGACTCTCTGTCGACCTCCACTGGGCTCCATGTTCGTACTGAACACCAGAATGGCTGCAGCCTGAAAACACATTTTACAGACTGTTGTGGTACTATGATGATACTGCCTCTTTAGTGACGTGTTCTGTTATTCTGACTCTGTTTCCCATGAGCACTTTCACCCACTGTCATAGGGATACAATGCCTTGCTGATAGGGATGCACAATATTATCGGCACAATTACACGTTTATTGGTATCGGCAGATATGAAAATTTCTGCCAATATGCACAGCCAATAAGGTGCTATTCAGTTAGGATTATCATTATTTTCCATCTGATAAATAAGCTCCTTAAATAAAATGTAGCACTTCATGTATTTGCACTGCGGAGCTCTGTGTCTGTCACCAGGTTGTTACAGTAGCTCTAAAATAATCAAATGCAACTTGGTTATGTTTAAGAATGCATTGTACATTTAAAGTTCATATGATCTAAGGAAATTATTTTTCTGTATTTCAATACTGAATGTCTTGAGTTTGAAAAAATAATACATTTCTTATTTATGGTAAAATCAAATGTTTTTTTGTCTTGTTTTATGTGTGTTTCTTAAACAAATAAGACTGTCACAATTAGAGTAACATATAAATTCCAGTACAGGATAGACTTAGCTTTCTTTACAGTGAAAAAACAAACAAACTTGTGATTATTGGTATCAGCCAAAAGGGGTTTTGATATATCGGCAAATCGGATATTGGCAAAAATCCGATATCGTGCATCCCTACTTGCTAAGGCATGCATTTGTTCAGGAAGTGAATGAATGGATGCTACTTTTTGTATGGTGCACAAAAAGTTGTGTATTCATATGTGGTTATGTAGCACTATTGTAAAATGTGAGAACAATCAAACTTTGTAAGCTTAGTTTGTACTGCAGTTTAGAGTCCAGAGAGTGAGTAGACTTTCTGTTTGGTGTTACTCACAGTCCTTCTGCTGTTCAACTACCAACTACAGCCTCACAAAGCAGAGCAAAAAAACCAAAAAAAACTCACACTTCATTTTATTGATTAACTCTCAAGTTTAGACAGATCACTGCAGGATAACTGCTGCATGTGGGTTGTCATGAACATTATTATAAAGTGCTTAACTTGTGTTTTTTTCTCTGTCACACTCCTTTTAAGCTTTCTTTTTAATGTCCTTCTTCTTTTCAGCCACTTTAGCTCCAGTGTCCAAATGAATCTCCTTGGGGTGCTTAATCCACAAGTTTTTACCCTTTAATTTCCCCTTGCTGTGGGATTAATTCTAGGTCTTGACTGGATCTGGTAAATATTAAACTGAAAAAACACTATGCAAATAGAAGACAGAGGAACAATGATTTTTCTTTGCCACATGAAAGTCTGGTTTGATTTATATGACCAATGAAGTGTGACTTGTATTTGTCAATGAACTAATGATTTGTGACCATCTTTTTCAACTTCTCATTGTTCAGACAATAACACAACATTGTTGTACTTTTGAGAATCTATTGTGTTTTTTCTTCCATACGGATGTCAAAATTTGTAAACAACATGTCAGACAGCTTATTAGGGTGAGATCTTACACAGACCTCCCATGTTCCTACCTCTGCATTGCTGGCAGCAGTCTCTCGCTACATTGTCCTTCTGAGTGCAGTCCAGTGCAGAGCAGGGCAGGGGGGTGCACTCCCTGTTACCTCCCTGACAGGAAGGAGAACATACAGAGAGAAACTCTGAGCAGAGGGGGACTACCATCTGTTTAGGCTTGAGTAATATGTTTGTATTAATGCACACATCTGTAAAACACTCACCTTACATGTGCATGTCTGGCAGCCATCCAGAGTGCTGTAGGACACATTATGAATTATACCATCCAGCTCACACTCTGAAAGTAAGACAGAGGTTAAAGTGAATATGGATGTGAAAGCTTCCTGCAGGTTATCTTCACCTTTCCTCTAGTCTAGGTCACTGTGGAACATCTGGCTCTGCTTTCTTCCCAGTAATGACAGAACAGCATGGTTCTGATGTTGTATACACATGCCTGCTCTCTCACACACCATGTTTTATAGACCGTTACAATAACCACTAGTGCCTGCAGCCTTAAGACTGCAACCGGCAAGTCTGTTAACACTGAAAAAGATTTATTGTCAGAGAAACAGAGAGAAAACTGAATAGGGAATCAGTTTTCCGGAGGATCCCCAGCCCAACGAATGACATCACTGACGTTGCAACTCAATTATGCGTTTGTTTTCACAAGGAAAGTTGAAAAAAAAACAAAACTGAGAAATACTCAGTCATTTTTGTCATCAAAAATCGTCAGAAACCTCTTCAGATTATTTTTGCAGAGTCAGGACTTTTCAGTGTACACTTATTTTAATAGTGACCCTCTGAAGGATGAGCAAGATGTGTTTGTTGGTGAGACAGGGCAATAATCACATAGTGTGAGAGGGGCCAGTGGAGAAGCCCACTGTGCCCGCAGTCAACAGGCATTTCCTCTAGCAAGCCGAGCATGCAGGAGATCAAAGATGTGAGTGTGTGTGAGCTTGTGTGAGAGTCTGTGAGTGTGTATCTACATACTGATACAATTAAAACGAAGATGAGAAAAAGGCAAAGACGATGACAGAGAGAGCAGTCAATGGGGAGTTTTGTGCACATGTGTGTTACATTGATGAAACAATGAGCAGGACAGAACAAAGTTTACATAACTCTGTGGGAGTGAGGAGACAGCTTAGGGGAAGAGAGGGGGACAGAAAAGATGGAAACCTAAAGAAGGATAATGGATGTAGCCTCTGGGTTTGTAAAGTAAAGCTGATATTTAAGAGCATCAAATCTTCATTCAAAGGACGGCAAGAGGCAAAAACGAAACAAAGCAAGACCAACAACAACAAAATCTGATATGATAGTAGTGTATGGACATATTGCATTTCTTGTTTGAAGTATCATTTGAGAAATTTTCCTAAAAGGCTCATAATCT
Source organism: Halichoeres trimaculatus (assembly GCF_033239565.1). Lineage (NCBI taxonomy): Eukaryota > Metazoa > Chordata > Actinopteri > Labriformes > Labridae > Halichoeres > Halichoeres trimaculatus. The sequence goes on along the minus strand of NW_027437187.1, from coordinate 19,998,103 downwards.
AAACTGCTGAAAAAATCTGAAAAAATCTACTTTCAGGTCGGTGAACTGGGGCCAAGATGACTGCCTGTCAATCAGGACAACAATGCTTATTCATCCTCTTGTTTAAATATGGTCACATCTGGCTCCAAAAACAAAGATGACAACAACCAAACAAAGACCTGGAAACATGCAGATCACCCCGACCACTGTGACAGTGTGACTAAAAGTTGATGAACTTAAATGACAAACATTGTCAGCAGTCTTTGCCCTATTTATTTGTGTAACTGTCTTTCAGACGTTAACAATTCCTTTCTATTGCTCTCACAGGAAAAAGCTTAGCACAAAATACCCACTGAATTTACAATCTCGTATCACTGCCCTGTAAAAGTAAGCTGCTGCTTTTCTTTTTGTGGCAATAATTTCATATTTACCAGCCATGGCATATTACATTGTTTTTAGTAGCTGGTCCCTGTCACGTAAAACAGGAAACACAGTTAGGCACATAGCGGACTGCCTCTGGGTTCTTGTAGCAGCAGGCCTGACGGCCAAGATTAGGACAGGTGTTGGGCGCAGAGCCAAGGGGACAGCCTCTGAATCAGTGAGGAGGCTTGAAAAAAAACTAAAAACAGTGTTTTTCAAAGCAAGACCACTACAACATTGGTTAAAAAGTCTAACTTACAATTCACAACATGGATTTTGGTGTAGCAGTCTTCTTAACCCGTACTTAACATGTTGTGATGACTACATGACTCACTGACTCAACTTGAGAACTGTTTAAATTCATATTTTAAGAGTAAAATCAAGCATAATCAGCAGAAATCAAAACATACCTAAAACAGTTTAGTGAGTGTTTTCTCTGCCCGTTCAGGGGCCTGCAGGTCATATTTTGGTTTCTTGGTAAAGAGGGTAGTGTACTGTCATGAATTTCAAAACCATGAAGTGATATCTCACCCAAGCATCAAACTGTTGACCCTGGACTGGTTTTACACAGCTACTTTTGTTTTTACTTTATTGAGCTGATGCCTGGGACCTGCCATGCGATGCTCTTTCCTCTAACCCAGCCCTTAACCTCAACCTGCCAGGAGCCAAAAATAACAAAGGAAAAACGTACACAAAGCACCGCCATCGGTCACACTCAATGAAGCAGGCCACCTGATGGTCCAGAGCTAAATCATGAACTAATAACAGCCAATCACAGAGAGATCTACAAACTAAATCAGTTACATTAAAGGTATGAATTATTGTTGTGAGAAATGCAGTGGTTCACATCGTCTAGAGTTAGAAGAGGTGGTTAATCACTCTCTGTGCCTTCAGCTAGTAAGTCTAAATTTAGTTAAAAGAAAGACTAAAAACAAGAGAAACAGTCATTGTTTTCATTTCTCTGATCTGACTTGTAAAAGAATGTTTGTCTCTGAATGTACAATCTCTGCCCTTTTGAATATGCCAGTAAAGCATAAAGAAAACAAAAACCTCAAAAGAAAGTCCTAAAAGTAGTAAGCACTTTGAGAAAACTACAGTCTCAAGACACCAAACAAAAAGGTTTTTTGAAAGTTTGTGTTCATTTATGATTATGACCCACCTCAAGCTTTTGAACAGCTTTGGAGAGCTGCTGGCTAACAGAACACAAAGTAAGGACTTATTTGTCAATAAAACCAAGAAAAGCTCCCATGGAGGAAATCAGGAACGCTACGAGACGCCATGGGCTACATTAGCTTGCTAATATACTTGTGATTGCAACACTCATGTGTAAAATGCAAACCATTTTCTCTAGCTAGGTATGAAGGTTTGGATTAAAAAAAACACTGATGACTTTGAACTGCTGGAGCTGTTGGTTATTTCTACAGCTTGAGAAATATTTAGTCAAAAGCCAAAGCTGAAACATTTAATCTGGTGACACAAGATAAATTCCTGCTCATCGAACAAACAACCTTTCAGTTAATCATAGTCCATGTACCTTTTATACAATTTACATGTGTTTTTGATACTTTTATACTCAACTTATCCTCACATGAAAATCATCCTTTCTCTCTGTGTGACACACTGGTTCTTTGCTGGTGGAGAGATAAAAGCAGTGAAACCAGGCAGGGTCAGAGGTCAAGATAAAAGACACCCCTCTGCTTTGATAGAGAATAGACAGACAGGGGCCTGTGAGAGAACAGGTCATCTGCAAAACTTGCAACTAAAGACGTTGGATGTGTGTGTTGAGAGGAGAAAGAAGCAGCTGAGTTGGAGTTACCTTTAATATTAGCTTGGCATGTGACCTTTCCAGATTTGCATGTACACACAGTGTTTCGGTCTGTTTGCCAGCTTTGACCATCACCAACTTCACGCCCCTCCCACTCACACTGAGGCCTGACACACTCACATCCCTCCAGATAAAGCACACGAGACTGTAGATCTACATTCTGTAGAAAAGAAAATATTGATGTCACTCCACTTAGAAACACTTGGACTTCTTAAACGACTTATTCATGTATTTGTTTTATAACATATCCACCTGAGTTTTCACCATGTCCAACATAAAAGCCAACTCTTCAAGCTGCCTCTCCAGCTTCCTCAGCCTGTCATCTGTCTGTGCCTGAGAAACAGACTTTACTCCTTGAGGAGATCCTGGGGGGCCCAGCAGCACACCTCTCTGCAGCTGGTCACTCTGGATGTCAGGAGGATAATGGTGGGTTTGGACTGCTGACCTCTGGTTTGCTTGAGGTTTACTGGGAGCTGCATCCTGCTGGGTCATTGGGCCGCTGTCAGTCCGAGAATCCGAGCTATGAGAGTGAGTGTGCTGAGACGGAGGATGGGCATCTGGAAAGGGAAGCACAAGTTGGTGGGAGAGGAGATTCCTGAATAATTCTTAAATCAACTTGAGTCCAAAATTGAAGCTTAAACAAACATCCTGGGTAAATTAAGTCAAAATTAAGACCACTGCTGAGGAGAAGGCAAACAGGCTATTTGGAGTAATTTCTGCCTCAGGGACAGAAGATATAATCTGAGACACAACAACCGAAGTGATCCTGAAACTAAGTTAAAGCCCCAAGAACAGGACCAGAAAGGATTCAGAGAAAGAAATAAAATAAAGTTTGACTGTTTCTCTGAATAACTTTTTCAAACAAGTCCTTGGTTTTAATAGAACATTAGTGGTTGAGTCAGCAACTCACATATTTATAGGTGTTTTAAAATAGTGTCTTCTTATTTCTAGCTAATGGTTCTCTTAATATTTCCACACTGTGTGCTCCAATGTGTTGCTAAACTCTTTACCTGTAACGTTGTCACAGAGCCACGGGCGCCTTAGATAAGCTCTCATTGAAATCTCTGCCACCTTCAAATACCCCTGCAGAAAAAAATGATGATTGATAACTAACTTTACAGAGCACAATTAAACTGAACAGACATAAAAACTCTGAAGTGATACAGACAGAAGACAATGTGACGTATGCAACTGCATGACGTACTATATGTACAAGAAACTCACACTAAATTTACTCTCTTTCCTCCCTGGGGTGCTGGCAAGAGTGACAACAACATCTTCAGGCAGCTTCAGGTTGAGTTTTTCCTCACCGCTCACAGGTAGAACCACAGCTTCTTGGCAGTCAACAAAAAATATTAGCCTTTCAGTCTCCAGACTCACAGCCAACTGCACCCACGCATCCCTGGAGAAAGGGTTTCTCCCTGGGAGACGAAAGCTGGTTAAGCCTTTGGCACCTTCTCTTGCCTGGTAATCTAGACTCAGAGACTTATTTTGGGTGGAGGAGAGGATTTGGAGAATGGGTGAAGACGCAGTGGAGAGAGAAAAAAGAGTAGCACTAGAGCCTGATGCCTGATGCATCACCAGATGAACCCCCATGCCTCTCTGAATGCTTGAGTACAATTTGTGGTTGTATTCACGTGGAAGAGTCAGATGAGGGGCTCTGGGACGTATTCTGTACACCACACCGGCAGGACTCTGCAGCCTGGACACCCCGTTTATGTGGTGTGTCATGTTCAGCGTCAGAAGTAGGTTGATCACTATGAAAAAGACATAACAGAGAGTCATAATTGTGACACAGTCTGAGCTATAATGCTTGTGGTCATGGTTTGTCTGATGGAGTACAACTGTGGTTTTTGGGTTGTGATGAAAGGGAATTAAAATGAAGTCAAAGCTGCCCATTCTGACCACAAACACAACGGACCAAAACGTGCAGTATAGTCTCTTCCTCTTTTTTATAAAGGATGAAATGTAGTAACTGTCATTTAAAGCTATGGATCTCTGTATGTGTGGCACTCTTAATTCTGGGTTATAGTGAGCATACTTTCCACCCAGAGAGGTAAATATGTTAAAAAAGCCTCACATTCACAGAATTTTTACTAAAACGCTAAATCAACATTTTTGAATTGGATAATGTCTCAAACTGCCTGAAAAAAATGTAAAACTCTTCAGAGGAATTCTATGTTGACCACAACAACAGTGACATTGACATGACTTCACTGTGTGATGATAATTATGTGATATTTGACACTTTTACCCACCAAATGTGCATTTTAAGACTGTTTTCCTTGACAGTTAATCACTTTGTTGGCGGAGGAAAAATGTTTGCTTACTTATTCTGCAAATCACAGTGCTTAGAGCTACATTCATCAAAATACTTTTGTCCCAATTAGCATGCTTAGTTAAGTGACAGTTGCTTAAGGGTTTAGTCTCTTTAGTAAATACAAAAATTAGTTTAATGAACTGAAAAGAAAAAGATAACTTACCATTTTCTTGGTTTGGACTAGTTTGACCCTGCACAGACAGCGCGAGCACCCAAAGCAGCACGAGCGCCCTGAGTTTGCCGCTCTCCATTCTCCACACATCAAATTGAAAGCCCAGTTATTTTGAACAAGAAAAACTCAACTTTTTACCCAGAATGCATGCTGTTCATAGTCCTTTTAACCTTTTAAGGTGACATGGGTCTTGGAGAAGACTTTTCTTTTCCCCTGCGAGCACAGACTGCTCCGACGAGCGCGAGAGGGAAACATGAAACATCTGGATGCAGGCAGGGCGTCACTTCACGGCAGTCACACACACACACACACACACACACACACACACACACACACACACACACACACACACACACACACACACACACACACACACACCCTCCTCGGGCTATCTGTCTCTTCAACACGCTTAACTTCATCACAAAGGAGGGTGGTGGGTTGCCTACTTTATATGTAATGCTATACTGTCTGATTAATGCTGAACGTTCAGGTGTGCAGTTCGTGTGAGGTAACCTTTAATGCTGCCCCTGCCTGTTTTAAATCCCTGTGAGATGGTGAGTGTGGTCTTCTCTTCCCCTCTTTCCTCTCTTTTTGTCAGAGGGGAAAAAAAACCCTCTCCACTCAGTGTGTTCATAGCTGTTGATTCCCAAAGACTGCCGTCTCGGCAATCAGCTAAAACCTGGACAGGAAACTGGAGGGGAGCCATGCAGAGGTTTGTGTGTGTGTGTGTGTGTGTGTGTGTGTGTGTGTGTGTGTGTGTGTGTGTGTGTGTGTGTGTGTGTGTGTGTGTGTGTGTGTGTGTGTGTGTGTGTTGAGGAATAGGGTGGGGGTAAACACAAGTAGTCATGTTTCACTGTTGTAGAAAAGTTCCAGTGTAGTATCCCACTGTGCCCAACTCCACCTCCCATCTGTCTCCCCAACTTTTGACTTCTCCTTTATGTTGTTGTTCTTCTCATCTCTGCTCTGTTTATTATCTCAGAGACTTAAACTCAAACACTCATCGGATACAGCCTTGAAATTTGCCTGAAGGACAAAGGCATACGTCTCCCAGTTTGGTTCAGAGGGGTTCTTTCAATGGATGCTCTCTACTGGAGATTCCCTTGTGTCTTTTGAAGCAAACCCAGGCTCAGTGAAGAACAATGAACTGGATTTAAGCTCATATCTTTTTCTTGCCACATACCAAACAAAAACTCATCCATGACTCATGGGAGTTAGTCTACAGTATAATAATCACAATTAAAAAGTTTTCCCTCAGGACATGCTCTCCTTGCTTCAGTGGGTTTTCAACATAAAGTAATTTCCTCTCTGGCACTTCAAGGCCAAGTGGGCTGGTAGAAGAGTGCGATAAAAGCAGTACAAACTGGAAGACTGTACATTTCCACTCAAGGTTTTACTGTAGATTTCAAAGCTTTGGGGGGATGTTAATTGTTCTGTACTAAAACATCTCCCCGAAGAACACTGATAGGAACAAATTTTGTTCGCACGCCCACTTGTACCCCCAGGGCCTTTCACTAGTTTAGGAAGATTTGTGTTACACCCAGCCCGCTGTGGGTCAATGTGCAGGACATTTTCAGAAACTTGAGAAGCTTAAGCTTTACAAACATCTCCATGAGGCTGCTGAAACATACTTAAAACTGAAAGAAGATGAACCATGTTTTCCATTTGTTGAACATGCTGGATGTCCATATTAAGTGTGTGTAAATTTTGAAACTGCTTTGTACTCATAAGTTGCAGAAATCCCTGAAACTGTCTGTAATTTGCTCGTGTGGGTCCATTCAAAACTGCACAAGATCTTCACAAGACTTGCTGAAATGATGAGGATCTTCTTACTGGTTCATGACATGTTGAGTGGGCGGGCCTCAAACACTAAGGTCTGCCATTAGCTCTGCCTCTAGAGGGCTGGCCAATCAGACTGAAGGGGTTTTGTTGAGCAGGGTACTTTAAAGAGACAGCAGCTAAAATAAAGTATTTCAGATGGATTACTAAAAATACTGTAGGTTTTCTTTAACACTGTGGAAAAAATGATTTTTTAAAAATTGTTAATCATGCTACTATGGTAGTACAAGAGCGACATTATAAAGAAAAAAGGTAAAATACCCCTCTTTAATGCCACAATTGGCACACACTCGTTTAAAAAGATTCAAGGAAAGGGTTGTGAAAAGCCTTCTGAAATTAAATACTGTTTACCACTGCATATTTCATTCATTACTGTAAAAACAGATTTAGTAAAACATCCAATAAAACCATGCAAACAGAGTATGTTTGATTTGTTTTCCACATTCTACTCCTGCTCTAAACTACTCATGCTACAACAGACATAAAACAGCAGTTGTTGATGGATAAGTGCTTTGATGAGTTTTATATAGAGGCTGAACTAAAAAAAGGAGGAGAACATAACGTGTAGATTTCTGAAAACGTATGTTCTCATGCTGAAAGTGTCCTGCCCATCAGTTAAAAAAAACATTTCATGTCACCTTTTCCTTTTAACCACATCTCTGCTGACATCCAGTGGTCATATCCAAGCACAGCATACACATTCAACAAGTCCAATTCGGTTGAGTTCAGACTATTATGACTGCTTCAGTCTTCCAAATCTTTGGCATTAAAGCCATAAAACAGACCGTGTGTTCTCCACCCTTGCCTTGAAGCCGGTTCCAGTCCCCAAACATACCTGCTCCCCCTGCACTTCTTCTTCTCTAACAATGGAAAGCACTCACATGCCCTTGCCAACCAAAACACTTTTTGTGTTGTCAGACATCAGCTTTCATCACAGGAGCCCAGGGGCTTTTGAAGACCTCTAAGTGGGTCTCTGTGTGTTTATATGCGTCCATACATGCCGGGGCAAGTGTGAAAAGGGATGTGGGTTAATCTTGAGAAGGTGTTCAGCCATGTTTAATTGCTAATCCCATGTCAGAACACATTAAGGAATGATCACATCCAACAGCACCAGACGGTGTATAATTCAATTACCATGCTCAGTTTTGTTTTGTTTTAACAAGATCTAAACAAAAGAGGCAGGTTAAATATTTATCATGTGGCTTATATTTATTAAAAAACTTAAAATTTATTTTTCTGCTCTTTTAAATGAAGCTTGAACAGGAGTCGAGTGGACACTGACTGTTGAGCTTTGACTGCATCTTGAACTGTTTATGAAGAGCAGATTTCTTAGAGCCAGACAAATCTCTTAAATTCACTTGGCCTCCTTACCTCACTGACAGTCTAATCTGATTGGCCCTGTCTTTGTCTCTGACCAGGTAAGCCCCGCCCCCAGGCTTTAGTCACAGGGCTGACATTTATCCCAGGATACACACCATAAGCTGCTGTCTGCTTGTTAATGTATGTAGGCAGGGGTCAGTGTGTATGTTAGTGTGCGTCTGCATGTATATGTGTGTGTATTTGTGGTATTTATTGTTGTCACTTGACTTGTCTTTTAAGGCTCAACCTCTAAGAGATGTTTGGAAGCTTTTTTAGGAGTTTGGGGATCAGAGATGTTACTTCCATCGCATGTCAGGATGATATGGAGACTGACAGATGAGCGGCAGAGGATTTGACAACAACAGGTCAGTCTGTCAAGGGGCAGATTACAAAGACTGTCTGTTTTGGTACTGAATATTACTAAATGTGTGTATAACTTTCAGTCAGTGTATTTACATTCCACTTCACGCAGTAAAGTTGTTGATAAAAGAAGTTCTGTTGTTTATTTTTGGATTTTCCAACTTCCCTCCCTGTTAGTGCTTGTGATGAAATTAACATCCGAGAATACAGCGTTGCAATACGATTATAAACCCTGCCAAATGTGTTTTTAGCACCTTAAGATTAGCAGTCTAAAGTTAGGATAGTTCCTTTTTGTGAAGAGATTGGCAGGGAAGGGTATTAAGAAAATCAACATCAGAGACACCTAATGAGGAGAAAGACAACATGTCTACTCTTACCTTTGGTTTCTCTGACTGGGAGAGGCCTGGCAGAAACCCACTTAAAGGGGATTTGATGGATTTACAAGACAGGTCAGATAGTGTGTGTTTAACTCTTTGCACATTGGAAGAGGGTCTTAACCGTTCGCTGACTCTTAAGATGTGTTGGCATCAAGGCACAGAGTAAAGCTGAGCCCAGTCCTCTCATTCATACTATCCTAGGAAAGAGGATGACTGAGTTTAATTACCTGTGTTTGTTTTCTCTCTCCTCGCTTAGAAAGATCTGGTTCCTGAGGCCTGACTGAGCCCAGGAATGGCCGTCACCGACCTGAAATGGGATTTGTTTCAGGCCAAAGCTTTGGTCAGCACACTACTGTTGCTCCTGTGTCTGCACTCATCCACAGGTACAAGTTTTAATAGATGTTTTCATTAGAGAGCAGGTCACGGCCATGATGAAATGTTCCTTAAAAGTTCCTTCCTTCCCTATGTGTCACTGACAGGCATGTCAGGGTGGGGTGGATGTTTGGATGGTCAAGATGTGTTTGCAACAGTCAGAGAAAACAGCCACTGGGGGGAGGTTGTCACTGAGCTCATGGCTGACACCAGGATGGAAGGGGTTCACTGGAGACTGGACGGAAAGGATGCCGATTGGTTCTTCTTGGATGAGAGATACATCCGACTCAACACATCAGCCGACAAGATCCTGGACAGAGAGGTAAAGACACAGTTGAAACACTGACCTGAATGTTGGCGCTGTCCTATTGTCAGAGCCTTGAATACAATGCAAGGATTACGGATTGAAATCCCATTATGTTGAGTTGAGGTAAACGGGTGTAATTGTGTGGGGGTGTAACAGACAAGTAGTCTAAGTTAAGAACAAACTATCAGAGATTGAACCCCCGCAACCTCTTTCTTGGACTGAACACAATCTCTCTTACCCTCATCCTCTCCCCCCCAGCTGTCTGACATCATGGCAGCTGTTACAGGGTCAACAGGATTAGTAAATTCTCTCTGTCTGTCCATGTCTCTCTACCTTTGTAGTTCAATCCTTAAAAAAATATAGATCATCCCAGACTCAAAAAATTACTTCATCTTGCCAAACTCCTGGGTTGGGCAGCACTCAACTAGCACAAAAGTAGTGCGACAAACTCTACTGCACTTTTAACTGTGCACTTTTCCAATTCTTGTGAAGTTATTTTACTGATAAGAGCTTTTATTTTTATTTTTACACCAGTTTTCTTTGTCTTTGTTGTCCCATCTCTCAGGTCCAGGGTCCTTTTTTAACAGCTGAGTTATCGTGCTATGAGGAGGACATATTCCAGGTACGCGTCATCTCATCTTCTCAACTCTTTCCTATGTCAGCCTGATTTCATATCTTTGCATGAGTGTCTTTTTGTGTCATTGTTGCTGTTTTAGAGTGTTTACAGAATCATGGTGGAGATTCTCAATGAGAATGATAATTCCCCTGTGTTTGCAACAAACACTGTACACTCTCTCACAATCAGTGAGGTAAGAAACTGTCAGAAATACATGCATATCACTCTTTTTATACACACAAAACCCAAAAAGGTTTAACTTCTGAAACATTTCTCTGTCTGTGTTCTCCAGCTGACTTCGGTGAACACTGTGGTCTTTACTGTTCTAGCTACAGATGCAGATAACGACAAGATCATTTACTCCATTGACCAGACATCAGTGAGTTTAACTCCTTCATTCTGTGGCTCAATAAACTCAGAAACACAACCATGCCTCATGTACTTGTCTGTGTTTTTCACAGCCTGATGCAGAGTACTTCAAGGTTGTTCTCCCCAACAGTGGAGAAGTGATCCTGTCCAAGCCTCTTGACTATGAGACCAAAACCTCGCTCAGTGTTACCATCCACGCCTCGGTAAGCGACAAAGTACGACCAATTTCTTCTGAATCGTACCCATTATCAATTCTTAACTTTCAAAACTGTATTGTACCTCAAACACGTTAGGCCTACCGTATGTTTTATTCCTTGACTCAGGAAATGACCACAGCTGAGCGCTTCAACACCAGCACCAACATTACCATCTTTGTCCTGGATGGAGATGACCAGTACCCACAGTTCCTGCCGTGCATGCTGCTCCTCCAGAATGAAACCAGTCGAATATGTGCCAGCCCTGTGTACACAGTTAATGTCACAGAGGGGGAAGAGGTCAGTAGAGACAGTACACACAAACGACCAGTGTCAAAAAGGAAATCACACAATGTATGTCTATTCAGTGTTATGTTATTTGACTTCCATTGTGCTTAGCAATTAAAGAAACATGCTTGTGTTTTGATCCACACACCAAGAAGGAAGAGTGCTGTCCTGTCAAAATCCTTACGCACTAGTTGATACAGGTCTTTAGGGTTTATTTGCCGTGAATCGACCTGGATCTGACTTGTGTTAATGAATACTGTGTTGCAGGACATTGTGCTTGACTTCAATCCTGGTCCCATTCAAGCAGTGGATGGAGACAGAGGACTTAACTCTCCAGTCAGCTATGCCATTGTCTCAGGTATCACACACGCTGATGCAAGTTGAAATTTGAAAAAAAAAAAAAGAAAAAAAAAGGGGGTCTCCATTAAATCATCTGATACTTTTTTTCATGTTAGGAGATGAAGATGGGCGTTTCCTGATTGACAGAGAGACTGGAGATGTGAGGCTAGTTCATGGGGTGATGGACAGACTCTTAACTCCACTGGTGCCCCTTCAGGTCATGGTAAGACCCAGTGTTAGCTTCAGGCTTGAAAAACAGCCTCTGTGTATATTTTAAATCAATCTCCTTTTTTATCTTTGGGCCTCTTTGGCTGTTTTGCATCCAGGCTTATCAGGATGATGACCCCAGGAAGTATTCTGTTGCTACTGTGTTGGTTCGGTTTGTGGCGGTTAACCAGTATCTTCCAGAGTTTGAAATGGATGAATATCAAGGCTTTGTGACAGGGGGAAAGAGCCCTGTTTCTCTCGTCAACACCTATGGAAACAGAGCATTGATGTTACATGTTGAAGATCAAGACTTTAACCACGTACGCTCTTCATAAACACATTTACACGTACTTCAATCGTGCTCAAATGCTGAATACTTTTTATTTTGATTTACACAGTTTTCCTTTACCTTTTCTACAAATTGACAGGGTTTCAATCCCATGATTTACTACACCTTCAGTCCTACATCTAACCACACAGACATCTACAGAATCACTCAGGATGGTCTTTTGATTGCCTGGACCGATCATCTCCAACCACAACAGAAACATGTTCTTCAGGTGAGTCTCAATAAAAACAACTACAGTTTCAGTGACAGCCAGTCCTGAAAGTCAACTGCCCCCCTCTTTGAAAACATTTCTCCTTTGAGCTTTTTTTTTTTTTTTAAATATCTTTGTAATATTCCACTAATGATATATCTCCTTCTGCTAAATATTCATATTAGCATCATATTAGCCATTTAATCAAGCATCAACATTCTATGAAGCAAAAAAAATAAATAAATGAATGAAAACCAAACAAAACAAAACAAAAAAAATCTTTTCACTGGAGACAAACATTTCATAAAACATATTGATAATTTATGAAGAAACATTTCACTCAATGCAAAACATAAAAAGGATTCAAGAAACATTTCATTAAACACTCTTCTTCTCCTTTTTTTATTTTTTATTTTCATTTTTATTTTTTTTAAAGGAATTATTTAAAATTGTGTGAATTATGTTTTTTTTTTTTTAATTATTATTATTAAAAGAAATGTCTGGTATTTTGTGACTGAGAAATGTCATTTGACCTTCAGGGCCACCATAACACTTTAGAAATTTAGTTTAGATGTTTTTTCCATTGAATAATGTCTTATTTAAAAGATGAAGGCAAAGGAATTACACAATGAGGAAACCTGAATGTTAAGTGTGTGCGAGCTGCAATGTAAAATTATGCAGAATGAAAATCAATAAACATCATCTACCGAGTATTTTCAATTTATTTGTCTTAATTAAACTTAAAGTAAAGTATGAAATAAAATAAATGGCTGAAATGTTGGAATATATCAGCTTGTTTCTAAACAATAAAAACATTATGGAAAACCAAACTATGTTTCAGGTCATGGCCATTGACCAGGAGTCTGGCGATGCCACTGTTGCCACTGTACTGGTGAAAGTCTTATCTGATGGTCAACCAAGTAAGACAATCTCTCACAAACTCACATAAATCACGTATAAATTATGAGCAGGTTTATTGAATAAACATCCTGTTTGTTTTTACTCTGCAGTCCCGTATGGTGCACTTGTTGAGGAGCGTTTGACTGGCTGCACCGTGGGCAAAGCGTTGTTCCTGAGCATGGTGTTCATAACTGTGTTTGGAGGTTTCCTGTATTTGGTGATATGGCTGAGGAGGAGACATAAGGGACAGATGGATCCACTGGAGAGAGGCTGTGTGGCTCAGGGGAAACACCCCAATGTGGTAGGATGCTTGTTATTACTAAACAGGCAAGTGTTTACAGAAAGGTTCATTGGTGAGTTTCTGAATTGTCTGTACTTCATGTAATCCTACAGAGTTTACGCTGGTTCCAGTTGGTGAGTTGTCTTTTCATTACCATGGCAAATTTTCGTGCTGGTCCTTTACATTTCCAAATTAAAACTTTGTAGTAATCTTGAACCATGTCACCTGTAGCTTCCTCTTGATATTTGAGTACTGGTTGTTGTTTCTAAATCCTGAATCCTTGACTGTGGTTGCTTACAGTTGAGTCACCGCAGCTCCATGCAGCAGATGGAGGAAGATCCTTTCTCCAGTGAAGACTTAGGGACCTGCAATCCTTCCTTCAGCCTCCCAGATAACTCCAGCATCTACACCCAACCAGACCCTCCCTCCTGCCAAGGAGCTGCTCCAAGTGAAATAACTGCTCTATCGGACTCCAGCTACATCCCTTTTGAACCCTCGCTTAGCCCTGTGATCTTCAATAATATTGTTTCTTCACCGACCAAAAGCTCTTGCAGTTCACCCAGCTTTCATCTTGCAATTGTGGATGTGAGTCCCATTCTCTTGACTCGAGAATTGGCTCCATCCAAAGAAAACCTTGTGTCAGGAATAGATACTTCTCCTGAGCCTTCAGAGGAGCTGCCAAGCACCAGGCCTAGCTCTACAACCCGTGTTACCAGTAGCACTCCCACTTTCCCCTTTCCTGATTCACAAGCAACACTGACAACGCCCAATGACCCCACTGACCCTGTAACCAGCCCCTCCTCTCAGTCCAGCATCCCTTACAGTGATGCACGGATTGCTTCTGCAGAAATAGACAAACCCATTCGAAAACCTCGTGTGAAGACACCCCCATACTCACCTTTGCTGTCCTCGCCGCTGCCTAAGCAGACCAGCACCCCGCCTCCCACTCCAGAGCTTGCACCTGTAAAAGCGAAGCTGGTACATATAGATACTTCTCCCCTCTACACACCCCCAGAATCACCAGAGCGAACAAGCCTGAGTCAAAGCATGGAAGCAAATGAACCCTGCACATCACTGGACACACCAGAGCACCATGCTGGGGTAACAAACACCGGATGTCCATCTGAGGACAGAAGACCCTCGCTTAACTCACAAAACACACAGGACAGCCATCGGGCCGGGGAGGAGGAGGATGGTTTTCTGGGAGATGAGGATGCTGACAAGAACATCGATGGTGAGGATGAGTTAGAGCCTGACGAAGAAGAGCTCCTGAGAGTGATGGCTCGTTGTAATCCAGTTTTTATCACATTTAGTAAGTGATGTCACTATGATATCGCAGGCACTGAAAGCGGTGGAGTGGGTGGCACAGAATGGAGGAAGTATTGTGACGACGGAGGACACGGACAGCGGACACAACAAGAAAGAAACACCAGAGGTTCTTCTGTACTGTAGGTACCTCTGAGACAAGTAAGAGGACAAAATGTGTACACAAGATGAAGCACACGGACCACAGAGGAGAAGGTGTGCATTATGTATATTTACACAGTGTGTAATGTACATGAAAATATATAACACAAATTATAAAGTGTAATGATGTCAGGTTTTTAACTTGTAGTTAACCTAAAGCGCAGGGATGAGTAGCCTTGAGTCCATTGTAAAGAAAAAAAGAGAATATATATATTCAAGGTTACTACACACTAATCCATCACAAGGCTAGTACAAGTTTAGCAGTCAGAGATAATTAATCATGAGTCCGATACAAATGCATATGTTTACGTATAACTTGAGAGGGTATGTGGGAGTTTTTTTTAAGTGAAATCCACAGAAAATCACAAAGTGTAGAAAACTCTTTTCTAAAACAAATGACAGAATAGAACAGATCATCTGTCAGCAGCAGATGTTCACTCTCTCGTAGTGTCCTGCAGCACTGATTATTTTGTGATGCCTACTTTTGAAGCTGCCTCAGTTTTTTTTCTTTGAAAATTAAAGTTGTCTAAAACAAATAATGAAATGAGACTAGTTATTGAAGCAAAATGGATCAAACACATGAGTGTTTGATGTCTGCAAAAGCAAAGGCAAGAATGCAATAACACTGATTGTTCTGTTCAAAGTGCTGTTTTTTATGGGGATATAGTTAAGAAAGGGTTGTGAAGGTTGGGAACTCTGCTCCAAAATGACATGACTCCACAAATCTTTTCTCCTCTGCTTATCGAAGGCAAGATCACATGCTAAGGACAAGAAACCTACGTAAGTACGCTGTGTTTAAAGTTGAAGCAGTTGCTATGAGATGTGACCAGAGGGCCATCAGTGCTTGCTATTTCTGCAACCTAATAACCTGTTAGTAAACACCAATGACAAAGGTGGTCTTTTGGAAGGAAAAACCGTTTGGCCTTGGTCAACCCAGGGGGATTCAAAAGGCAGGAGACTGTTACTGGGTGACTCGGGGGGGCTGAGGCTTTTTTGGTTTAAAGAAGCAAAAACAGAGAAGCTTGGGAGAACTTTTAGTTGGTTTCAAGGAAGCTTTTAGTTGATTCAAGCAAGATAAGTATAGCTTGGTATAAGCTCTCTTCTGTTGGTAACGAGCAACCGACCAGGCTTAAGAATATTTTTCCGCTGGAAAGAGAACATTACAACTCATGAGGAGGCAGAGATCAAAGATCAACAGGAAGCTTTACCTTTAGTCTCTAAACTTCTTCATCAGAAGTTGTAGAAGTCAGGAGGTTCCCCAGTGACTGGCTGCCTGTTTGGCCTTATTCATCCAGTGTGATATGCCTACAGATGGTGGCCAGTTGAATGGTTCCCAACTTGTAAAGGATAGTCTTAAGGAGTACTTCAACTACCAGGATGTCTGGTAGAAACTGTTTCTGAACAAAACGGCACTAGACCTTGCGTGCAGGTGAAGAAGAAGTTTGCCTGGTGGCCCTCCTCAGCCCCACCTCTTTGGTTGTTTCTTTGCCGACCAAATGTTATGTTAAGTCAGCATTTCCATTTTGGAAACCATCATCATTTGGCTTCAGGCTAATCTCAAAAACCAACTGGTGATGTCATGAGACTATGCCCAAGATTTACATCAGGGATGGCCAACCAGTCAGAGACCAAGAGCCAAAAAAATCACCATGGTACTACAAAAAGCCTCATCACACCTGTGGTCTTACAAACACACTTCCTCTCACACATATATGAAATGACATAAAATGAAAATCAATACGTTTCCAATTTTCAAAGCAAGATTTATTGTGTTTTTAAGTGTGTTTATATTTATGTTTGGAGCTGTGTCAAAATCAAATGCCTGTTTTACTGCAGAAGAGACAAATTTCTATCTAATTTCTTCTATTCAGATAATCAAATGTATGATATCATAACTGTGGCATATATTTTAAAAGTAGACCATCAGTTCGAACAGTGTGGTCTTGAGGATCTTTTGAATTAAATCTCCTACCCCAGTTTTGATACAGAAAGACTAGGAGGTAATGAACTGTACTGAAAGAGATAGTGAAAAGGAAAAAAAAACTAAAACAACAGTTCAGAGGTGAAAGGGTCAACAGCCTGAAGAGGAGCAGGAAATGGCATTTCCTTTAGTGGAAGAAATCTGAGCAGAAAGGGAAATAAACTGATCTGTGAACATAGTTCTGTTAAACAAGGAGCTGTTTTCTGGAAAATTTGACACAGAGAAACCCATGTGATGATTCCTGGCCAACACTATTCAAACCAAAAGAATACAGTGAACTAAAAGTTCCAATTTTATTTGTTTTTATTGAGACACTCTCAACCACAAAAAACTGGACCTGATTTTTAGGGTGCTCCATTTGCAGACCAACACCTTATATACAACAAAGTCACTCATGAAGGGTGGCTGCTGCAGTGAGCCTGTAAAAAACACATTATCATATACATTATAGTATACTATAAAAAATTCAACAGTGGTTATAAATGATAGGAGTGATATTACAGGTATATCAAATTGAAAATGGAAAAGTGTTTGAAGGGAAAAAGTTGTTTTTTTTTAAACTGCTGACGAAACAGGACAAAAAAATTACTTGGCACAAGATTTAGTTAGTGCAGCTGAATCAAACAAAACACAAAATGTAACACTCCAAAAGGGAAAGCACTCATTGATATAGATACACACACAGATTCACACGCACGCACACACTATTAGGTGAGTGGGAAAAATAAAGTAGGCAGCTTAAATGATGTTGCTTTTATCACTTTGCTGATTCATCCTTCAACGTACACATGGCACAATCTGCCTTTTTAGAGTTCACTTGGATGCTTTTTGGACCGAGGGGGTTAACAGTGTGGTCCCACTGATGGCATGGTATTGCACTAATCTAAATTGGAAATACCCATTGATTAAAACTTCCTGCAACCTGAAACCCAAATAAGTTTTAAGAAAGACATGAACAAGTACAAATAAATCAGAAATATGGGTTTTAGTTTGGGGCTGGTTACATGAAAAGACAGAAGGACAAATTCTTATGTTAAGAAATTTGTTTCTCATTGCAGTCCAAGTGCATCCAAAAAAAAAAAAAAAAAGCAATGGTATGATAAATTATTCTGAGGATTGGCGGCCTTAACATTCTCCATCTTGTTTTTCAAACAAAGCGTGGCTATTTCATAAAACCCTCTCTTTAAAGACAAAATTACTAACACTGTTTATCCTTCACCTGTCCTGAAAAGGCTGGTGTAGTGTGTGGGAGCAGAAAAAAAACACACTGGTGACATGTCCCAATCGTGAGCACATGAGAGCACACTGGTCGGGCATGTACACATCAAGGAGAATGTTATTGTGTGTACAGTGGGACATGTTCGAGAAATCAAATAAATTATTGTCCGTGGCATTGGATCAGGGGAGCTCATCTTGTCTGAAGCACTCCATCCACTGTCAAAGCAGGAAGGTGGTACACAAGACGAGCACAAAGTCTTTGGAGACAAGCAGGCGTTAGAACTCATCGTGTCGAGTCAGAGCCTCTCCAAAATCGGTTGCCTGGCTGCCCACAAACAAATCGTACTTCTCCACTATTTCTGCTTTGGTTAGACGGCCATCCTGATGGAAAGAAGGAGGTAGGTTAATGTACTTGTGTTTGTTGACAACACATCAGTGATTTGCATATGTTACTCATTGCAGACAATAAGACAGAATTTTCCATCACAAATTATGCAAGAAATATGCTGCAGCTCTGTTGTAGATCAAATAAGTCAGGTCATCTTTGCAACATCTGAAACAGGCTGGTGATAACCAAAATATGCAAAGTGTTAAAGTGAGGGAAAGTCCCTGTTAGCAAAGAGGACTTTGTTTACGTGTGCAAGACATGAGTGAGAAGGAACTGCAAAGAACAAACTCATGAACTCATAAATATTTGTGTTTAAGCTGAATGCAGGTTGTGCAAAAAATCAAACAGATGTTATTGTAAAAACACTGTCAAACATGAATTATTTCAAGCAGTGCTGCCCCCACAGTATTCATGAAATATGACAGCAAACTTCATAAAAACAATGTGGAGTATTATAACACTTACCTTGTCTGCATCTGACTCATAGACCAGATGTTTGGCCTCAGCCTCAGCATGATCATAGTCAGTAGGCAGGATCCAGTCCCTCGTTTCTTCCTTGTCCATCTTCCCATCTTTGTTTTTGTCTCTGAATTCAGTGAACTGTTCCCTCTCTGTCTTTACCCACTCGGGTTCTGAGGCGTCTCCTTCCTGATTGTACATGTCACCTTAAAGACAGAGAAACACATTATCGAAAAAACTTTTTTTAGAAGGAGTCTTTAGACTGATAATAATATCACTGTTTCTCACATTTAAAAAATCTATTTTGCTCTCTTTCTTGATTTACTAACATTAACCCAAAATTATAAAGTTTGCACAACAATGGTTTAAGAACTCACCTATGTATTCATCTAAGTCTATCAAACCATCTCCGTTCTTGTCAATATCTTCCATAGTTTCCTATGAAGAGAATTAAAAAAAGAAAAAGAAAATGAGGAAACAGTAAAGTTTAGTAAATTAGCTTGACATCTGTATGAGTGTGTGTGTGTTTTTGACTCACCAGCACTACAATGTCTTTCATGTGATCGTACTCCTCTGGATGAAGGAAGGCTGTGAACTCCTCCTTGTTGGCTTTCAGGTCATTGTCCTCATCAGCCATTTTGAATCTCCTCTCATCCCGAGCCATCATCTGCCTGTAGCTGTAGCCATCATCGGGGTCTGGGTCATCTGCAAGTTCAAAGAACACAGCCTCATGTAGTACAGGCATTTAGAGCAAAGTGAATGTGTTTGTTTCACAAGAGGGTTAAGATAACATTTCATGGGCAGATGGGCAGTTGTACCAAGGATGTATCCATATGTGGCGTTTTTGTACTCCTCCCAGGACACCAAGTTATCCCCGTTGAGGTCATGACTCTTCCACTGTCGATCCACATCATCATAAATCCACCGTTTCTGAGCGTGCTTGATCCACTTCTTCATCTCCTCAACTGTCACATAGCCGTCCTTATCGTCGTCTATACGTTCAACCAGCATACTGTTAAAAAAAGGACACCAGTTTGGCAAACATTCATCATGTTACCCCAAGGTGAAACTAGGTTGTCAAACTGCAACACAAATATTGAATAGAAAATCCTCCTCCTGTTGACTTCACTGAAATCAGGGCTCTCACATTATTTGGCATGCAGCTTACCCGAGCCTCTCCTTGCTCTCTTCTGGTGTGAGCTGGTCGAAGGTCTTTGCCTCTTCTTGTCCCAGAAAGGCTTCATGGTCATAGTCAAAACTCTCTGCATCATCATGCTCTCTGTTACTGAGGGGATCATCGTGGTGAACTCTGTCCTTCTTCTCTGTGGGCTTGCTGGTGGCATAAACCACACAGAGGGCAAAACACATGACAAGCGGACGCAGTTCCATCCTGCGTTTAAAGGGAAGCTTTCTGGAGGAAAGATACAAAAGTATATGAAAAGGGTATGATAACTACATGTCTACAAAACCTATCCTGATATTTGATAACACGTAACACTTTCATCATGGGTTACAAAATGTTGCATATACCAGAGTGTGACTCATGGAGCAAACACATACTTGGACTGTGAGAAGTATCACAAAGCTAATGCCATAACAGCTGACGCAATCTCAGTTCGTACATTCTTCAGAAAAGAAAGCAAAATGTGTTGTTGTTGCTGTATGATAAACCATAACGTCGCCAATTGCATCAGGTTTCCCCAGCTAACATGTATCAGTTATGCTTGAAGCGTTGTGGATACATGCTAGCCATCTAGACTTCTGAATTGTATTCCCTTTAACTTTCAGAAAAATAACTTGCTGAGACAAATATTCTTGGCACTACAGAAAGTGTTAAGAAATCCCAAGCCAACAACTTCACTGGTGAGGTAGCTCTGAGAGGTATTAAAGTCTCGCTGCTATCTTAGACCCCCTGAATCTGTTCATTGACTGCATGTTATGAGAAAAGCTCTAGTGTACGATTTTATTTACGTAACCATCCAAGTCTAAGGTTGGGGTCCAACATTGGTCTGGCTAAGACAGAATACCGTTAGTTTCTCTGCGACTGACCTGTAGCGAAACTCTCATTATTGCAAGAATATCCACTTCGTGTTTACTTATACTGCGTTTCTTTAATCGCAATAAAAATGGTACAATCATTTACGTTATAATTTGAATTTCAAATCAAAAATGATAAAGAGAACTCACCGGTGTCTTCAGGGAAGTTATTTGATGGAGTCCAAGACCCTCCCCTCGGAAACACACCCATGCACTTCCTGTGCCAGAACGCCAACTGACCAGTCAGGCGCTGAGAAACCGAGTGCGATGTCGCGCGCTCATTGGTCCACTTCAAGAGACCACCGATGATTGGATTGGCCGAGAACCGCCACGTCCTCAAAGTCAACAAAACCCCTTCATTCACAAAATTTATCAACCAAGTGATTGCGACCGATTGCGACAGGTAAGCCTCACAGTAATCCTTCAGAACAAGTACTTTTCGATTATAGAAGTAAACAAATTCAAACAGATACTGCAGTAAAACAAAGTTTTTATTGGTTGAATTCATTCATGGTCTCTGAAATCCTACAACGGATAAAGAATTTTTACATTTACGTTTCATTGCAGACGCAAATAAAACACTCACTTGAGATGCTGAAATTTATTAACATAGAAGAAAAACATTTAAAAAATACTTTTTTTCACGACATGCCCCATAATAAGGACATCTGGTATGGTGTTCTTAAGACTCTCACAGAAGTGTTCAACCAAGACTTCCTGAAGGATGTGAGGTGGCATTGTTGGATAAACCACCAGCACCTTTCATTAATAATTCTGGCATCAGTGGTAATATAGATCATTACTATGTAGCCAAAACATGAACCACCATCACAGCCACTGGTCAGAGGTCTCTAAAATACCCTCTCCTCTGTTCATTCACTTTACAATTAACATAATTTAATACACGCCTTCTTCCTTTTTTAATTTATTAGATATTATTGTATTGTTATCATTCTTTGTGAATTTTGTCACAAAAGAAACAGCAAAATGCAAAAATGTTTAAGTGGCCAAAACCAAAATAAAATCTAAGTATAGCTGAGGAAACAGCTAATCACAAGAGTGACTTCATATCAAATTATACATTCATTTTCTGTAATAAATACAAGAGTCCACTTTTATGCAGCACACTCCTGATGCAACTCTCACTCAAATTTTTATTACAAAATGTAGCTTCCCAAACATACATCAATACCAGAGGTAGAAATGATGGAGAAATATTAGAAACTCCTTATTTGGATCTTACCAGGAAAGGGATCAAGATCATGATTTTAAAGATTGTTTTTGCTATTGATTTTGATTATGCTATCCAATTCAGTGATTTCCATGTTTTGACAAAGAAAAGGCAGTACATGGCTTAGGAAAAAAATACTGTAACATTTGGGCAAGCCTGATAGTAATACAGACAAATCTCATTATTGCTGATGTATACAAATCCAATGGTCATTGGATTGTCTGTTTCAGACACAGAGTCTTTAACAGCCTTACCAAAGCTGTAATCTATTCACCTGAATAAGGGGTTATAATGCTAGGCTCCACGTCAGCAGCCTTCTCTACCAAATCATTGTCTTCCATGTGCTCATCTGTCCCTTTTAGTGTGGCGTCCTCCCTGTCCCCACTGCCATCATTTCCTTATGGGATACAGAAAAGAAGGCATTTTTAATTCTAAATCTATTTTGCAAACTCAAGTAATTTCAAGTGATATGAAAGAGCTAGCAAAACAATAGCTACACAACTATCAAAAAAACTTAAATAATAATAAAAAACTTTACATGGTGCTTGTAGCTTTTTAGACTAACCTGTGCTTGGTTCACCCTCTTTCTTTTCTGTGAGGAAGACTCGTTGCATCATCAATTTCTTCACAGTGTGGCACATGTACTTGAGCTCTGGATCACCATTTTCTTTTCCTGGTGATTCATCGAGAGTAATAACATGACAAAGTAAACAATAATAAATAAAAATGGAAGAACCTTCAAGTATGACTGAAGCTCAAAGGATTTGACAAGACCTACTTTTTGGCTGTCCCTCTTCAAACAGAACACAAGTTCCCAAAGCGTCTATGAAGAGTAAACAGAGTTTTAAATTACAATTTTTTAAATAAAAATAATAATGAAACTAAAATAAAGTAAAATTAAATAAAAATGAGATATAATTTAATCTAGACAAGTTGAATAAGTCAGTTTTCTTCTTGTTAAAATAAATATCATCCCATTTATGAATCCATTTCCCTGCCTTCTTTTTAAGTTAAATTAATGATACTATTTCTCATAAGCAACTTTAATTAATCGTCTATTGAAGGTGAAGTTTTCACAAATATACATAACTGAATTTGTGAAAGGAACTCACTTGCCAGTTGCCCTATCCCAATCTCCACGCTATAAACTGTGTTCTTGGCAAGTGTGCAGACATATGGTGAAACAATGGATTCCTTAAAGCCTCTAACATGGGCCATATCACAGGTTCTCAGACTTTTCTCGACCAAGGACCTCTTTCAGGTGAGATATTTTTCCAAGGACCTTCACATTTTTGTCCCATACTATGTAATGAGGTACTATGTAGTGCTCCGCAATGACAGACCTAGTCCCCATTTATACTTTCCAAGCAATTCACTTTGTGAACTTTTAAGACAATGTTGGAAGAACCACTGGGCTATATGATGAAGATTTGTTCCATTCCTCGTATTTTGTTCCATCCTTCCATCAGTTTAAGCACTGTATATCTGCTCCCATTATTAATCAATAAGACTCATCAATAAGCTGTATACACAATACAAGAGTTACACTAAGTGCTGCACACACAGAAACAAAATAATAGAATGAAGTAACCAGACAATACCCCTGCCCACACACACCTAAATAAAAACAGTACTGAGGAAGCACTATTAGATCTTAATGAAGAAACACTGAAGGTTACGATGAAGAAACTAAAGACAAGATACTAGAACAACCAAAATAAATAAATATGATAATAAAATACCTTAAGATTAAAGCTGTTGAGGAGAATAAGATGTTGTACTAAAATTAAAATAAAGGTCTTCAAGGATTCAGTGATTAGACCTTGGGGAGGAAAATGGGATTAGGCCAGTATTTGGAATTTAAAACAGTTTTTTATGGTGTGACAACATAACAGCTTGCTGATAAGATGGATAAAGGGGGAGAAAGCTCTCACCTAGACTAGACATGTTAATATTATACTTTTTTTTTTTAACTGTAAGTCTTACCCTGATATTCCCCCGCAAACACATACTGTCCAACCTGCATCATGGGCATCTCGCTGTCAATATCCTGAAACACATAATGATGAAAAGAAGTGAGAGAAAATATGCAAAAAGTAAATGTTAGAGTGAGCCAAGCTACATATCCTCATTGGTCTTACCAGTATCTTGCATGTGCCACGACACTTGGTCAGAAAGTCATTGTTGATGATACCAGAGAGCTCCACCAGAACCAGCTGCTCCTACAATAACACAATAATATAGAAGGATTTTTTTCCAGAGCCTGAAATGTACAGTACACATACAGACGTCTATCCTTTGCAAAAATAACGAGGGAGAATCATTGCCCTCCCATTTAGGTTGCTTAAATTAACACAAACTGATAGACAAAGATGAAAAATCAATATTTCAATGGACACAGATTAAGGTGCTAGTCACACGAGGCTAACGCTAGCATCGCAATGTTGACGCTTGTAACGTCACGATGGTTTGACTTCCTACCTCTTCTTCCCATTCATCATCCATACTGAGAACCCTGAAAAAATATCCTTGACTTTAGAGCTTATGAAACATTCTTGTTATTTTCACTTTTCGCATCTGATACCATTTTAACACTACGATGCTATGATAACTTCCGCGAATGTACGGTGCCCGTGAAGCTTTCGGTTTCCCCTGCTTTGGATGTTTTCAGTTACGCGCGGCGACCGTTCAGAGGCGCTGTTGCACAGTCTTACAGGCATGTATTGTACTCAAACCATTTAATGTGAAATGGAAGTAAAATGAATACACCCCCCTTCAACTATCTGACTGTATCTCTGCTCACTCTATTTAAGGTCGATGATGATTAGATCTTAATATTGGCTACCTGTAGACACACTCATCTACATCTAACACTAATGGTTTTAATGTTGTCCTGCAGCAGACCATAGCTAAGGTGACAATATCAGAAGAGATTAAATGAGCTGATACACTTTTATTGATCCCCATGGGGAAATTTTTCTGTCAACAACAGATAAATAATAATAATAATAAAAAACAACCAAACAAAAAAAAAGTACACACAGAAAACATATCAAAAACAAAGGGATGCAGTTACACTAAAGAAGGCCAGAAGAGGAGTAGAGCAGAAAATCAGAGTGAACACGGAGAAAAATAAACATTGCATCATTAACAAAATTGTTAATCGATGCAGTTTTGACAGTTTTTGTATTAAAGTGAATTTGTAGGTCTCTTTCAAATGTAGGTCATCCTATGAAGCTAGCTCTGACATAGACTTTAAAAGAAAAAATATTAAAAAAAAAACCCCAAAACACTTCAAACACTTGGCTACTGATTTTTTTTCTATCTTTTAAGAAGCAACCATCATGTTTATGGGCAGGAAATTGTGACTCAAAGATTTTCTAATTCATAGAAGAGGTTTCATAAATTACCTGGCATTACTTTTTTTAGCATTATGAAATGGTGATTAATTTTTTTTTCTCAGACAAACAAATTGTGCTTGGTTTACAGATCAGATGTTTCATTCTTTCAGTGACCGACTTAAGCCTTTCGGATAAGAGGTACATTTTTACAAAAAAATTTAAATACATGTATTTTTTGTAGCTTTTATTGAATGGTTTGTAATGCATATTACCCTGTTAAGCGTTCACATGCATGTTGTACACATGAATGAGGCAGCGGATGAACTCACGAAACCACATTACTCATTGACCCATGCAGCCGGTTTCCCTTATTTTTTGCTGTACGGAGGAGTTTGAGATCAGGGTGAGCAGCAGGGCAGGCCCCTAGATCTGGTTGAGATTCCTCACCTCACTAAGCACTTTTCACTGTTTCCTCCACAGTCTACTGGCTGTATATGAAAACTAGATGTTATCAAATTAAAACTGGGTAAAAGAAAGTCAATAAGGGATACGTAATACAACAAGTGATGGGGCTATCCTTTTCTGTTAATTATAATGATGTCTGCATCACTGAGAAATATATCTTTTTTCTATACACATCAAGTGAAACTAAAATACAAAAATAATGCAGTGATGAACACAATTGTAAAATGCCCAGTTTTGCTGCTACCGCTACAGAAAAGTGCTCAAAACTGGTCAACAGCATCTTTGAGCCTTTTTTTTATGGACGTTTGTTTTGAATATCTTATCATAAATTCAACAAGTTTTCCTCTTGTTTCCTGCAGATAAGTTATATATCTTTTTTCTTTTGGGAGGAAAAAAATCCTTTGTTAAGATTTTTAAAACAAGGCATAAGATATTAACCTTTATCATTTGACATTTCACTTTTCTGGCTTTAATGGCAAAGTGGAAGAATATCTTGAAATATTTTTTCTAGCCTTTCCAATGCATATCCAAGTGCCGTGGAGCAAGGCACCATCACCTAATATGAGCTGCTTGGAGGCCCTGCAGCATTTATGGATATAAATATAAGGTGGAATATAATATTATATAAATATAAAGCAGCTCTGACTTTGCCTCAGTAAAAAGAAGTATTTTTAACCAGATAGGTGAACCAAATTAAACAGGGTGCAAATCCCCTCTGCGCTGTCTCCCTCCCCATTTCTGACCCATCATCTATCTTTGGACCATGGTGGGGTTGTCATGTCGACCAGCCCACAGGTTTCTATGACAACGGCTCAAGGGGAAGCACTTGGTGGGGAGGTTATTGCCTCCTTGGGGATGTAAGGAGGACGGGGGGAATGAGCACAGACACAAAGGTACAGGGACTTATAGACACAAGCAAAAAGCCTTCAATAGAAGCGGAGGTCAAGTTTGAGTGTGTTGGTTGAAAGTGTGTTTGTGAGTGTGTGTAAGGGCCAGTTTACATTTACAATGCAAAAGTGTGTAAATCAGAGTTGCCTCATTGACTCTTTGGATGCAGGGGTAAAGTTTACTCTCCAGGACAGGGCCTGGGCCTCTCCTGTACATGATATATTATACTTCTTGCTCCATGCCATACCCTGGGGCAGAGAGGGGCGGGGGCAGGGGTGGGAGTGACATTAAGGACCCTCCGAGGTGTCAGATGGGTCCCAAGCTTCCCCCACATTTTGTCATATAAATGTCATAAAGACAAGTTTGGAGTTGGGGAGCTTTTGGCTCTCCTGCTGCCTGGGGGGTATCACAGTGGTTAATTGCCCCATTAACACTGACAGGGTAAATTGGTGGAAGGGCTAACTATATATTACAGTGGAAACAACAACCCCTGGCATACACCTGAGGGCATGGAAGGATTGTGTGTTTTACAGTGTGACTCATGCATGTTTGAGTGTATTTGTTTGAGTGTAAATGCATACATGCATGAGAGTGTCAACATTTGAAGAACATTAGAGTCCTACATTTATTGCTAGAAAGGAGAAAAAAACTGACTGTGAGCAGGAGCTACTACTGTTATATTGTATATTATGATATGTTATACCTTTGTTAAATTCAGTCAAAGCAGGTTCGTTTATCCTCTCTATCTTGTTTTATTTCCATATCTGTTTTATTCTATGTGACTTTACGTGCATATGGTTTTAAATGTGTGTATACGCGCTTCCTCCCACACATACATTGATATGAAATCTGTAAGCGGTTGTGCTCACCTACCTTCAATCATAGGCTGCTATTAAATGCAAGTGCAAATTTATACAAATGGAAATTTACATCAACCGAAAAGAAATGCAAATAATATAAAGGCTCATTTATGGGTATTTCAATAATACACCAGAGAACCTCAGTGTAAACGTATTTGTAATAAAATTTAAGCAGGTTGCATACCACTTGAAATCAAAGCTAGGTTAACATTAATCATTCATATCATAGTCCTATTTAATCCTATGTTCTTTTTTCATCCGTGTGTATGTTAACAGGCTTCTTTTCTTTTACGTGAATCTTTATATTTCTTTAGCATTGTTCCAGCTTTTCTTTATCTTACCCAATAAGGCATTGACTGCACACACACACACACACACACACACACACACACACACACACACACACACACACACACACACACACACACACACACACACACACACAGTTGTATTAAAATTCTATCACCACTCAAAGTCATTGTCTTTTGCTCATAAAATAGCGTTAAATTGTCACCATTCTAACCCCAACCTTAGCTACTGCAGAGCCACACACGCAGGCATAAAAACAAGAGATCAGTCTCTGATTTATGTTTGAGATAACACAGTCTTTGCTTGGTGTTATGTGCCAATTAGACAATCTCTTTAAGCATTTTCACATGATAAAATAATTATTGCATGTGCTTCAAATGTAGGAGATATCATAGCATACATTTATTTGGGCATTTATGTGATTTTACATTTGTTGTTGCATAAAAAGAAGGAAATAATCAGACCAAACTGAGGCACCAAATGCAAAACGTCTGTGCACTGTAAACCAACATTACGAAATAGCATTAATATTCATGTACTATTGCGATAAGGCCTTATAGTGCGGTTGTTTCACGCAACAGTAACCTTACTGCTGTTAATGCTATATCATTTTGAACTCCTGCGGTAATGCCATTATATTCCTATCATATCTTTTCCCTGGGACTTTTACTGTAATATTGGTGCCTCGCATACCTTTCTTTACATGTATTTACATATCAGTTAAATTAGGACGAGGTTAGCTTTTACTGTCACAACCCAATAAAGCAAAAAGCTAGTATTTGATCTTACAAATAAATGCAGCGTTCAGCCTTTAATATATGGACGATGGACAGATTGCACATCCAGCGTGAAATTAACAATAGTATTATCATAACAATAGAGACGAGTGGCGAGGATGGGACGGCCTGAGCAGAAAAACCAAAGATCTTCTGTGATGAGGAATGGACACGTCAATTTGACTTAAATACACACATATATATTTTTTGTTTTCCAAAACATATGACTTAGCCTTACCACCAAGAAACATCCAAATCTCCAGGAACAGCTGCAGTCCACAAACTATCGTCTCATTTCACAATAGGTATTTTACATGGTTTCATCTTTAACGTATTCATTGCAAAGCCTCTTTGTAAGACGCCCTCAGGCTTCTTCTAAGCCAAATACTTTAAATAAAAGGCAATAAGTTTTCTAACGTGGATGAATCATTCAAGGAAATATTAGGATTTCATAAAATTACGCTCGAAGACTGCATCTAACGTTTAACTCTCAATTTCTATTGACAAACGCCCAACAGAATATTAGTTAAATAATACCCGAGGGCCTTGTAGTGTTTGTTGATCTTTTTCCGAAACACGCTCATTGTGTCGCACTGTGATTTTTTTTTGTCATCTGTCTTCAGTGGATCATCTACATCACCTGAAGTAGTCCGATGTGTATTATTTTGCCAGTATTGAGTCAGTTGTTTTTCTTAATGTCACTTTATGGACAATATTTTTCTTTTTGATTTTACATTCAAATGAATTTTATTATCCTTTTGTAGATATAAACTGTTTTCGGTTTCGTTAACATTTTATAATTCACCTTAATCTTCAACCTTTATTTAGAATGGTTTATTATTAAAATTCATCGTCTCAGGTAAAATTTCTATCGGTTTAATAAATATTTTCCTTGTCTCCTCTTTTGCGTCCGCTGTAGCCTCTCCCCCTTTCTCCCTCCCTCCCTCTCCTCCCTCTCTCTCTCGCGGAATCCTATTGATCCAAACGGGCTAATTAGCGGTGTCTGCGCAATTACGCACATGCGCACTGAGCGTAATCTCAGCCATTTTTTGAAGGAAACTAATTAGCAGGAATAAAGAGCCAAGTGTTTTTCCCCCCACAGTGATCAGAACTCATTCTACCTCTGGAGCTCGCACAAACCCCTCCGTCCCCCATCTTCTGTTTACTACAGCCTGTATGTAGCTTTAATTACTCTGTTGTTTGCTAACAACTCGGACCCCGCTGCTCTCTCTCCCTCTCCCCATTTTTCCTCCTGGCTCCGTAAAAACGCAGAGGATCATTCATAAGGAATGAGTGGACTCTCTATACGATTGTTTTCTGGACTACTACACATTCAGCGTACGGAGCTTTGTACCAGAGCCGCTGCAGAAATGTAAGTCTATTTGTTTACGATATATCAGGGACATGGGAGGAAACAACCCGGTGCTGGGGAGGAGGGAGTGTTTGCTAATTCGTAAAAAAATCACGCTTTGTTGATCATCTTGTGCGTTGAGTCACCTGTTACTGGATACAAAACGCGATCTCTCACTTTGTTTAGCCGGATCGGAGTGTGGTACGGTGGTCCACTGTAAACAAAGGCTGAAGTATAAAGTGTGGGCTGAATGTTGGTCAGTGACTTCACAACACAGAGGCAGGGAGTTAACTTCAAGTCGCTGCCCGCACAGCATTCTGAAACATCCAGGAATAACGCAAAACACAGCTTAGTGCTTTTACCTCAAGTGTGGTAAGGGCTGCATGTGGTCCAAGAGTTCTTCTTTCGCTGAAAACAATATCCGTACCTGGTTGTATTTATTTGTGGTCCACAAAAATGCTTTTTCTAAATGAACGAACATCACTTCAGCCTGTCTCTTTCTCTCTCTCCTTCACTCTCCCGTCTCCTTATTCTCTCTCTCTTTACACACACACACACACACACACACACACACACACACACACACACACACACACACACACACACACACAGATCCAAAGAAGACACTTTTTGTTGTAGACATTTATGCACAATTGTGTTGCACAACCTATTATGTGCACCTTTAACAACAAACATACTAGGTATTAATTATATCCTGTTTAAAGTACCATGTGTGTCCAATTTCAGGTGTTCTCTGTGTGCACTTAATTGACATTATCTGAATCAGTTTGCACTTCACAACAGGATGTACACACATTAACACACAGAAGAACACACACACATAGGCATTCTTAAATGATGGTTTCCCGCACTTGTGATCGATAGAGAGCCAGGAATGTTTGTATAAATAGTTACATTGCCGATAGACCTGGGTTATTGATTGCAGTGTAAATGAAAATCTTTATCAGATTAGAGACTGTTCTCAGCTGCTAGCAGGCAGGCAGACAGGCTCAGCCCCTCATTGCTACCCGATGGGACAGTGGACAGCTGCAGTGGGCAAGGGTCTGCGGCCTGTGACATAAACACAGTGCATTAAAGCACTATCAGAGTGCCGATATGAGCCATATATCTTTAAGGTGCAGAGAGGCGAGAGGGGGTGGCTGCAGGAGGAGATAGAGGGGGGTGTTTAAGAAGGAGGAGGAGGGGGTTGGTTGGTTGAAGGAGAAGGTGAAAGGGTACATTAAGGTCTCTCCTTGATTAAAAAAAGGTCAGTAATGAGATTGTGGCACACGCACAGTCAAAGAGATGTATCTGTCTCACCAGGCATCCATCTGTCAGTCAGAGAAGGGGAGGAGAGGCCGATTGGTTCATTTTAGGATGTCTTCAGAGGGGTGTGCGATTGTGCTAGTAATTCTGGCTCTTGGTGCATCCTTATTGTCCAGTATTTTTGACATTTAAAAAAAACAAAAACAACAACAACAAAATCAAACAAGAAAATGGGGCACACAGTCTTGAAATGTAAAGCTTTTTAAACTTTAATTTCATTGTTTTTTTCTTTTTCATTCCCCCATCATGTATAACCACAATTCTATAAAACTTTATCATATTATTAAATCAGATCAGTTATTCCATTCTTACTGTTGATGTGTTCAAGTGTGTGTTTATAGTGTGTTTGTCTTACAGAGGCAGGCACAATACGATGGGTGTGAATACAAAACACTGCAACTTCACAATTGGCTGTTTAATTTTAGTTTTTTTTTTTTTTTTTTTTAGCAAAAATCTTATCACAGTTTGTCTCTGCTTCATATTGACTGAAATGCAGTTTAAATAAAATATAAAGGTGTTTATAATTTGTCATCCCCTGTGTTTGCATTATCACTTCTTAAACTGCTCCTGCTCAACAGAAATCTCCATCTCCCCACATCATACCTCCGTGCTAATGAACACCAAGATGAAGAAAAGGATAAACTGGCTTTGAAAATGTTCTTTTATCCACTTTTATCTAAATGTGGCAATTTAGTGGAAGCCCTTTAGCTCACAAGCGTTCAGTTCTTTATTTAATCCCATCCCCGGAGGAATATTATAGACCTCCTGCGCAGCCTTTACCCGCATTCCTCTACCTAGTTTAGCGCTCATGCTATTGATTTTCCCATTAAGGGCTAACGCTAACCCCTGAGTAACCAGCCTCTGTATTGCGCACAGTGAAAGCAGTATTGAACAGATGCTATCCAGGGACTGTAATCAATGGCCTCCACTGTTACGCAATATTATTTACATGACTCATGTTTTTCATTTTCGTCTCTTTCTCCCTTTTCCTTCTTTCCTGTCTCTGTCCTGCTATCCTTTCCTCTTCCTCTGTATCTGAAACACACAGGTGGGGAAGTGATGTGTGGCAGCTGTAGCCTCTGGTATGGACAGCAGTGAGGGAGGAGGAGGGGATGGAGGGGGAGGAGAGGAGAGAGATGCTGACCTAAGTCCCCAGGCTTTATCTCTTCCTCTCCTGGCCCTGGCGGTCAGCCCTGAGAGGGGGTCATCCTCTCATACCTCAGCCACAGCCCCTGCCAAAGAGCCCCCGACCCTGCCACAGCAGCAGGAGGAGGAGGGCGCAGAGGGGTCACAGGCTAGAGAAGAGACCCAGGGATGGGAGCAGAAAGAGGGAGGCCGGCATCCACAGGAGAATGGAGCATGTCAAAAGCAGGGGACGAAGGAGGACTCGGTGCAAGGATATTTGTCAGGGCAGAGGAAGGAAAAAGGGGAGGTGCATGTAGGTGTGGGAGAGGCGTCAGTTACAGGGGGGCTTCCAGCAGCCCTTAGCAGCAGCAGCAGCAATGGAGAGGAGGAAAAGGAAGAGGAGGAGGCCATCTCAAACCAAAGCCAAACCAAATCCAAATGTTCTTTATTACCTCAACAGAGCCAGCACAGCTCTTCTTCCAGCACTGCAAAGGCCAGTGGCACACTCGACAGCAAAACAGCCGCCTCTCCAAAGCCCCCCCTTTCTCCTTCCACCTCTCCAAAGCCCTCCCATTTTCTTCCCACCTCTCCAAAGCACTTCACTTGTCCGTCCTCATCTTCTGCCCTGCTGAGCGAGACAGAGGTAAAAGACATTAAGGGAGATCAGGGCTGGATTTCTGGGTTTCCTCAGAGCTTTAAATCCCAGCAGTCTACTCTGGCTTTTTCACTGGCAGGTACGGAGCCTGCCAGTTCACCTGCTGAGGATGA
The DNA here is from genome assembly GCF_033239565.1 of Halichoeres trimaculatus. Lineage (NCBI taxonomy): Eukaryota > Metazoa > Chordata > Actinopteri > Labriformes > Labridae > Halichoeres > Halichoeres trimaculatus. Next base: position 19,965,054 of record NW_027437187.1, on the reverse strand, counting down.
TGGGCTGACAGGGGTTCCTCACTCTTCCATTTCCGATGGAGATGGTGCCAAAGCTCCAGAACCAAATGACAGCCAGCTAGAGACAGAGGTGGATGAGGAGGGGGATAAAGAGGAAGAACAGAAAGAAGCTGTACTTAAAAACCTCAACCAAGACCTCTCTCCTAATTCACTGACGAGTCACATGACCATAATGCACTCACGCAATTCCTGCAAGACGCTGAAATGCCCCAAGTGTAATTGGCATTATAAGTCACAGCATACACTGCAAGTCCACATGAAAGAGAAACATCCAGAGACTGGAGGCCAGTGTGTGTGTGCTGCCTCTGGGGGAAAGTGTGTTTGTGGGGCTGCAACACGAGACGTTTGTGGATATTGTAGTTCGGGGAAACCTCATCCTCGCTTGGCTCGTGGTGAAACCTACGCCTGTGGCTACAAGCCCTACCGCTGTGAGGTGTGTGACTATGCTACCTCATCGAAAGGCAACCTCAGCATACACATGCAGTCAGATAAACACCTTAATAACGTTCAGAATGGGGGACACTCAAACGGTCACCTGCCCACCTCTCACATCACCAACAATAGCAGCTCCTCCAACGGTCACACAGCAGAAGAGGCTGCATACAAGCTTCCACTCTCTATTCCCACCTCTACAACCCAGCCTGTTAAAGTCACACCACCTGCACACTCTCATGGTAAGCGGTGGCGGTGTGATGTGTGCGACTACGAGACCAGCATTGCCCGCAATCTGCGCATACACACCACCAGCGAGAAACACACGCACAACATGCTGCGGCTGCAGAGAGGTTACTATCTGTCTCACTGCAGAGGCCTTGCTCCGCAGCTCAAACATCTACAAAACGCAGGTGAGACATGAATTTTTTTAAGTGTTAACACTGAAAAACCTGATTGTGTGTTGATTCTTAAAGTGTTTTTCTCTGCATCACAGGCGCTGAACTCTCCTTAAACATGCGACTGACCAGCCAACAAGTCACTGAACAGCCAGTCACCCTGGGGTCGACACTTACTCCTTCCCCTTCCCCCTCTCCCTCACCTCCTCCAGCTCCATCTCTTTCCCCCACAGGTCCCCTCTCCCAAGGGGTGTTTCAATGCCTTGTCTGCTCCTGTTTCTCATCAGACAGCTTAGAGTTGGTGGAGCAGCACCTGAACGCCACTCGCTCTCTGCCACAGTCTGAGTGGTGCTCCCTGGTAGCAGGGGGCTGCCACTGCCGGCTGTGCGGCTACACCACCCCACTGAGGGCTAACTTCTCCTTGCACTGCCAGACGGACAGACACCGCACTCGGTACCAGCTTGCTGCTCACCTTCAGGAGGGCGGAGACAGGGGTCAGGAGGGGGCTGCGCTCATTGCTAAAGGCAACCCTGTCCAGCTGCGATGCACCCTATGTGACTACATGACTAGCAGTATGGAAAAGCTACGAGGACATTCCCTTAGTTCACACCACAAGGCCAGCGTCCGGGTTTACCGAGTCAGTACCCTCTTTTTGTCATAGGCCTTGAAAAGTATATGTATCTTACAGTTTCTGATAATCACTCTTGATTTATATAATGTTGTCTTTCCTTCCTCATTTTTAGTTCCTGCAGCAGTATGACGGTGAGGTTGATGGTGGTTCATGGCTGTTCCATTGTCTCCTATGCAACCACTCCTCCTCCTCTAAACTCCAAGTCCTGAAACACAGTCAAACCCCAATCCATCAACAGAGGGAAGGGCTACTCCAGCTGCAGCCCATGGGTGGCGAGGAGTTGGCAGCCATTTTTACCATCAGGAAAAGCTCTGATGGGGACCAAGGTGAGACGTTGTGTGGTTTGTTTGGTTTCATGTAAGGGCTGCGGCTGAGTGCAGACCAGGGATTGAGATAGAAAGAGCGAGAAAATGAGTAATGGCTGTTGCTGAGATATTGATCAAGTAGATTGATTAGTCAATACACATCCTTGTTATATCCCCAATAAGTCCTGACAACAGCTAACTAGCACCTGCTAATCGATGCACCAATATGAGTACGCTGTTCATTAATGGCAGAGGTGGAAATTGGCAGATGTCTGCAGCGTCTTTAAGATGAGACACAAACTTGACTCTTCTGAAGTGAAAACACCTAAAAAGATAAACTCATCGCTGATGTTGTGTACTCGGTGCATCATGTGATTTGTCTCTGAGCTGATTAAGACTTATCGAGGTGAACTGATGTGTTGTAAGTCCATATTACGTCTACTCCACCTCTGAGGAGTATCTAATGGAGAATCAATGATCAATCAATAGCGTAGGGATGCACACAAGAAGAATGAAGTGTTGCTCATACGTCTTTTGGAAAGATGCTGTTTAGATGATAGTATAAACTATAATTAACATGAAAGTTAGAAAAATCCTTATTCATATGGAAGATTTTTTGAAACATTTTTTCTTGTTCCAGGAGAGTTCAGTGAGGATTTGGAAACTTCAAGTGAGACCACAACTAGTCCTTTGAACTCAACCAAAAACAAATGTGACTTGATTTCTGAAGAGACAGGTATTGCTGCTTTTAATTGAAACACAGTTTAACTTGTGTTTAAGTTACATACTTTAATTGCATAATGGATTGCGTAAAGATTAAAAAAATTACGCTTGTATCATTTTTAGCTGAAGTAGAAAACAAGGGGGAAGAAAGAGAAGAGAGAAAGTCTGTGAAACGCTCATCCTCTGGATACGAGGAACTGGAAATCTCCATTACAACCAAACGCCCCAGACTACACCAGCAAAATGAGAACCAGCAGGTAAGAAAAGTAAATCCAACAATAATCACAAGAACTGTGGTTCAAAATATATCTAATGTCACAAAAGCATACAGTCTTCTAATTCATTGTTTCCCTCCATTCCTTAATTTTCTCTCCTCTCCCCAAGACTGTCCAGTGCCCTCTGTGCCAGGTGAAACTCCCCTACTTACACCTTCAACAGCATCTCACACATGTGCACAGTGTGGCCCAGGACTGTGTCGACAAGCTCATCAGCACAGTAAGTGTATGCCACTGTGTATTGTTGTATTTCTGTTTGTTGGGAAGCAAAAGAAAATGAGAAGGCAAAGCGATGGGGGATGGGGGAGAGTGAAATGTAGGGAGACAATTCCATTAAGAAGGCACCAGAGAGAAAGGCAGCGCTTTTTTTAATGCATGTTTAAGTAGCTCCCCGCTATCATCTTTGATGCAGCCGTGCATTCTGTGTGCATGTGTATGTGTGTCTTTTAGAGTGGAGGAGAGAGGGTTTGACTGAGTGAGTGAGGGAAAAGCCAGTCTTTCTATAATGCATGTTTAAGTAGCCCTCTATTACCAGAAGTGCAGTCAAGCTAAAAAGGGGCCCCCATGCTTTTTACTGTGTCTCTCCAACTAACAAAGACTGGTCATCTATCCACATCACCATCCTCCATCTCCCTGGCCCGTATGCTAAGTGGCCTTTGTCTCTTGCGCTCTTCGCCTCCACTTGACTGACTGCTTTTCACCCTTTCCTCCCTCTGCTGTCCCTTTCTCCCCCCTCAAGCTACTCCTATCATTCCTATTCAGCAATCTCTGCTTCTGCCCCTCCCTTTCTGTCTCTCCCAAGCTCTCTCTCAATTTCTTATGCGTTACCCCTCCCTTACTTGGTCTCTCTCTCTCCAAAGCAGTTTTTTTGTTCATTGCCCCATACTTCCTCACTCCCTCTCCCTGCTCTCTCTCTCTTTTTCATAAACTAAAATCCTAACCCCTCCCAATCATCGTCCTCCCTCCTTCCCTTCCACCCACCCCTCACTCTTTCTGATAGTAATTGAGGTTCATTAATTCAGACTGAGGTGATGATGGCCATTATGTACCTTGCTTTCCAATTACGCTCTCTAGATTAAGCCTGACCTTCAGTTTTCTCTGCAGTGTGCATGCGTGTGTGTGTGTGTGTGGTTGTTCTTCCCTTTCTCTCTTCTGAAGCTGTAACGCAGAGAAAACTCTTGTCATGTAAATCTCATCTTTAGCTGTCCGTCCTTTCCTTAGGGTAGCTAGCTGCTCACATAGATATAGTATTTGCTTTCAGTGCTTGAAGCTGTGGAGATGGAGGCTCTCTATATGAAGAATGATTTTGAATAAATTCATTATTCAGCTCAGTAAAGTTTTATTAAACCCTTGGGGCATGTTGGAGGATGTCGTGGGTGCTGAAGGGCAGAACCCACATATCTCTACCATATACGCTTATTACCAAATTGATGTTCCCTGCTACCTACTCTGCTGTGCAGGCAGGTGCAAGATTTAAAGATACACTCACAAATTCATACTTGAATGTTTTGAGGCACTGAAACAGAGAATGTGCAGCACTACGTGTTTGTCGCATCTTGGTGTTTGTGCCATGCATTTCATCACGTTTCATTCCCTATTTTGAATTGGGAGACAACAGAGATAGAAGCTGTTTAAATAAAAGATGACAACTCTCTTTTTCCGCCAGGTTGCACCACCTATGAAACAACCACCACCTTCGCTGCAGACGGAAACACAGCCAGAGAGGAGTGCAGACGACAGACAGAAGGATAAAAACCTTAAGACTTCAACTTGTTCTGAAGCCGCCGCACTTGATTCACAGAAAAATGAAGGTGTGTGAAAAATGCACAGCGCAGTTCCTCATATGCAAATATTTATGAATTATTAACTTTGTTGTTGAACTGCATGTTAGACTCATTGACTTATTGGTGTAATATTCTTGTAAAGTAATAAAAAACTGTTTTTCACAAATTTTATACATGTTGCAGGTATTTCAGTTGAACGCATTGAAGGAGAAGAAGCCACACCCAAGGATGTGACAGCTCTACTAACACCACCTCTTGAAGACAACACTACTCACCATTCAAATGGCAGACTGGATCCTCAGTCCCCAACTCAGATCCCCCCCTCTTCTCCGCCCACTTCCCCAGCCAGTGACCCCCCTTCATTTTCTGATCGCCATGGTTACCGGTTTCGTTGCAGCAGGTGCAGCCTGGCGTTCCCCACTCAGGAGAAGCTCCAGCTGCACTGGCAGTACCATGCCATGAGGGCGGCGACAGAATGTCCCATCTGCTCAAGACAATGTCGCAGTCAGGAGGCCCTGCAGAGACACATGCAGAACACACACTCACAGCTGGACAACACACAGGGACAAAATACACTCCTACCACCTCATACTACACAATTTACAGAGCTGAACAAGAGCTCATCTCAGCAAGATTTAAGTTTATCACCTCAAGTGGGTCAAGAAGCAGGAGCGGCTGAAGATGAGGACTTAGAAGAGGATGAAATGCTTGACATGGAAGAAAAAGAGGGTAAAAAAGAAGATGATTTTAAAGAAAAGGATATGGTTGGTGAGATTGATGGAAGTGAGGAGGAAGTGATGGAGCAAGATAAAACATCACATGAAGAGATTGTTTCTGAACCAAGTTCAAGCTTGCCCATTAAAAAGAGTTCCAACCCTACCATGGACCGGTACCTTGATCCAACCAGGCCCTATAAATGCACAATCTGCTCTGAATCTTTTACCCAGAAAACCATTCTTCTGGTCCACTATAACTCAGTGTCCCACCTTCATCGGGCCAGAAGAGCCCTACAGGATTCTGGTACATCTGTTGCAGCTCCTGAGGCTTCCCGTGGCCAAGATTCAAGGCCTTACCGCTGTCGACTATGTGGAGTGGGTTACAGCCAGAGCTCCACACTGGACATACATCTTCGCTCTGTTCTTCATCAGACCAGAGCTCGTGCTGCCCAGAACTCAGCACCACAGACTGTAGCATCTAGTGTAGCTGCTTCTGTATCAGTCTCGACTACTGTGACTCAGGCTGCGTCCACCAGAGAAGACAAAACATCCAAGAGTTTGCCCTCAACCAAGAGGCCAGATGTGGCTAGCTGTTCAGCATCTTCACTATTAGCCCCGGGCCTCCCAGCTGAGGCCCAGTCAGCCCTCTCCAACCCAAGTGACAACCAACAGGCTAAGAAGAGAGTGGCAGAGCTTCTGGCATCAAGAAACCAGCTTATGTTAATACAACAGCAACAATTAGCCCAGGCTCAGGCACAGGCCCAAGCTCAGTTACAACAACAAACAGCACTGCTACAGTCTCAGTTAATGCAGCACCTTCCTTTGGGGCCAGAGAGTCTCCTCAAACAACACTTTCCGCTAACACCAGACAACTTGCTTACTCTGCAGCAGCAGCTTCTTCTTCCCTTCTACTTGTCTGGAGACATGACGCTTAACCCAGAGTTACCTGTCAAGAGTTCAGAACTGCCAGTACTGGACATCCCCATTCCGAAAGAACAAGTTGAGACAGAAGCGAAAAGGGGATCTCAGGCAAAAGTAAATGAGAAACAACAACAGAAACAAGACTCAACCCCAGCTCTTAGTCAATTGAAGGATCAAGGACACTGTGAAAGTCCTGCTGAAGGCTGCAGTGGATCCTCCATGAACCAGACAGTAAGACAACTCAGCAAATCGAAGCTGGGGGAGGAAAAAGAAGAAAAGCCTGTCAATTCTGTTAAAAGTGAGAACCAGAAAAATGAAACAGATCCCTCATCATGTAGTCTTGGTCTTCAGTGCCCTCCTCCAAGAGTTCCTTATGCTGCGGTAAATGGGGAGCCTCTTAGATCCCTGCTGCAGAGTTATGGCTTTGAGTTGGCACTACAGTATATACAAAGTAGACAGAGACACCAGCAACAGCTATCAACTCTCATAATTACAGATAAATTTGAAAGCTCTTGTAAAAATGAAATTGACATGTTCCCAGAAGAAGAAAAGGACAAGTTTAGTGGACTGCAGGATGTAGAGATGGGAGGCTGTAATGATGACAAAAGCAGTGTAGAAGTCAATGGTGGGGTAGAAGACTTGCCACAAGAGAAAGAGCAGAACAAAGATGAGGAAAAAACAGCAGAAACAGAGAAAACATGCTGTGAAAGAGGAGAGAAATGCAAAGACTGTGGCAAGTTCTTTTCTGATGCCTTGATATTAAAGAGCCACCAAGAATATATTCACAGGTCTCTGTTTCCAACGGCTGCATTGGAGAGGTTTTCCAGAGAATACAGGCTGCAGTATGACCAGATGTATCCCCTCCCACAGCCTAAATCTGGGGAGGATTTAGCTACTTTTCCCCAAACTGCAGCTTCAGCACCATCCCCAGAACCCAAAATGGAACAAGTTAAACCACAAATTAAAACCCCTGCACCCTCACCTGATCTCCAAGTTTCAGACGCCTTAACAAAAGCATGTACACCAGTTACAGAACTAGCATCAAACGCTCCTCCGCCTTCTCCTCCATTACCCTCTCAGCCTCATGATTTTTCACAAGAGGTACTCAATCCAAGCACTTCTACCACAGCTACTTCTCACACCACATCCCAGGCTACTTCCATACCTCTGCCCTTGCCTATGCTTCCTCTTACCCTGCCTCAGCTTCCAATGCCTCCACTGACTTTACCTAATCTCTCCTTACCTCCTATTCCTTTTCCAATGGATCTCCCTCTCCTCCCTCCAGTTGTCATGCAGTCAGTAGCTCTCCAGTCTAAACCGTGGTTAGACTCAAGTGTGAACCCTGAGCTGGCAAAACTCTACCAATCTCAACTCAACCAAGCACTGCTCGGGCAACAGCCTCAGCTTAGTCCAGCTTTGTTATCCCAGCAACCTCAACTAAGCCCAGCTTTGCAAGTTCAGTCCCCCCAGCTTAACCCTGTGCTCCTGGGTCAGCCACCTCAACCAAACCCTATCCAGACAGGACAGCAGTCCCAAGTCAGCCCATCAATACTTGAACATGGCAAAAGAACACGAACTAGAATCTCTGAGGACCAGCTGACTGTTCTGAGGAAACATTTTGATATCAACAGTCTCCCTAGTGATGAAGAGATCAACAAGATGTCTGCTTTGTCTGGTCTGCCTCATAAAGTAATCAAGCACTGGTTCCGCAACACCCTGTTTAAGGAGCGTCAGAGAGACAAAGATTCCCCTTACAACTTTAACAACCCTCCTACCATATCTCTGGAGGTGTCCAACAAGGAAATGGCACAACCCCAACCTTTGTCACTTTCCCCAAGTTCACTGTCTCCATGTCTTCCAGCCAATAATGCCCCACTGCCCCAGGCAACAGACCTTCAAAGAGGAGAGCCCCACAGGGGTCGACGCTCTTCCCGAACCCGCTTCACAGAACAACAACTAGAGACCCTGCAAAGTGTGTTTGAAGCCACACCTTATCCTAGAGAGGAAGAATATGACAGGTTGTCTGCTCAGCTGTCTCTTCCAAACCGAGTCATTGTTGTGTGGTTCCAAAATGCCAGACAGAGAGCTCGCAAAAACCAAGATCGGGGAATTGATGATATGTCAGAAGCTAAGAACCAGCGTGACATCATTCACAGGCAGAAAAATGGTTGCCGGAAGGATGATGATGATGATGATAATGATAATTACAGCTGTGGAGATGAAGGACAAAGTGAATCACAAAATGAAAACTCCATGGATTTGACTTATGAGTATTACACCCATCCAGATTCACCTTTTATTGATTCTTCTTCTCCCTGCCCAGAGAGTGAGCATTCAACAGCCAAAGGTGAGTCAACACCTGTTACCAGGAAACCAGAAGATAAAACAGCTCTTGTTCAAACCCAAGGTGGAATTTCAGATGCAGACACTGAGCATAAGGACATTGCTCTGGCTATGAAAACAGGTTCTTCTCCAAAGCCTGAGTCCAACCTGGAGCTGCAAAATACTCAAGAAAGGCCTGTACCTTTCTTCGCCTCCTCATCACTAAAAGCAGAACCCACCACCATTTCTGCATCTCATTCCAGTCAGGGACTCATACACAGCCCCCATTCTGGTCAAGCTGTTGAAAAGTCTTCTGATACACCACCCAGCCTCCCTGCTCCTCCAGAGCCTGAAAAGAGCCACTTTCAGCTGCCTGATACTAACTCTGGCTTATCCATGGAGACCCAGCCTAGCAAACAGCTTCCACCCCAAGCCCAGGCTCAGTTCCAATGCAGTGTTTGCCCAGTGTCATTGCCATCGTTCCAGCTGTGGCAGGAGCACCAGACAAGGCATCTACTGGCAGCACAGTCCCATGTCCAATTTCTGCACTCTGGCTTCACAGACCGAACCATGCCTTATATGATGCTCCACCCCAACCACACTCTGATGGCAAGCCAAATGCTTTCAGGTGCTATGTCCCAAATGCACCCTAACCCATCACATGCAATGATGTCACACTTAAACAGCATGCAGATTAAGAATACACACCCTGATCACTCAAGTACCCCTCTCACCAGCCTTACCCAAAGCCCCCTAGCTACCATTAGACAGAATTCAAAACAGCTGGCAGAGAGTAGTCTAGAAAGCCAGAGGAATGGTAGAGAAATTGAGGAGGATCACAGAAGGGATAAGCGCCAGAGAACCACCATCACCCCAGAACAGCTTGAAGTGTTGTACCAGCGCTACAGCATGGATTCCAACCCCACCAGAGGTGTCTTGGAAAGCATTGCACGTGATGTAGGCCTTACAAGACGTGTGGTTCAGGTACTTTATGGAAATTCGTTGTCTTTATCTAAATATTTTTGAAGAGATAAACTGAAAAACAACACACCAAAACAAACTAATGCTTTTAAACACTGTTCTTTCATACACAGGTTTGGTTTCAGAATACACGAGCCAGAGAGAGAAAAGGACAGTTTCGTTCACTTGGGCCAGGATCGAGTTTCAGCTTGGGTTTCAACCACCTGCGCTGCCCCTTCTGTAGGGCTCTTTTCAAGGTGAAGAGTGCTCTGGATGCCCATATGAGGTCACGCCACTGGGCCGAAGCTGAAAGAGCAGGCTACAACTTGTCAATGAATAATGGGTCCAGTGGGCATATTGGGATGGTGCCGTCATCTATTAGGGACAGGCCTGGCCCCTCTGTCTCCTCCAACCCAAACCAGAGCTACGTCATCAGCAGCAAGGAACCAACTCTGAAATCACTTATGACCTCCATGCCTTCAACCACTGATTTGAACAACCCAGAAGAAGAGGAGGACTATGAGGAAGATGAAGAAGAGTACCCATGCGAAGAGGGTTCCAGCTTGGCTGACCAAGGTTCTCCTAGTCCAGAGGGATCTGGGGGTCCAGGTGCAGATTGGGGTGAGACACAAACTCTACAGCAGCAACACCAACAGCAGCAGCGCCAAAGGACACAGATGAGCCACTACCAGTTGCTCCAGCTCAGAGACTTCTACAGAAGCCACCGTAACCCCAACCGACATGAGTGTGAGGCACTGGGCCAGGAGTTGGGACTACCTCACCGTGTGGTGCAGGTAAATGCTAAAAAATCATTAAAAAGAACTGTTTGACTGCATTTATTTTTATTAATTTTCCAGGATTAGTGAGTGTATTCAAGAAAATGACATGTATTTCATGAATATCTGTTTTTGCAGGTGTGGTTCCAGAATGCAAGGGCCAAGGAGAAGAGGGCCAGGAGCCTGAGCTCTGATGCTGCAGAGAGAGAGCAGGCTGAGCTGTCCGCAGGAGCAGGGGAGAGGGACAGAGCTTAGAGAGAAAAAGAGACTAAGGCCTCTTGTGTCCTTCTTCCACATCCTCCTTGAAACTCCTGCACCTGTTGTCAGCCTCTGAACATATACTCTGTCCACTTTGCTGCCAAACCTGTTACCCTAACACCCCAAAGATGCAGAGCCACCTTGGCCCAAAGAGAAACTCTCTCAACTTTAAGTACGAGAGAGCCCAAACCAAGTCCTCTCTACAAGAGCTTTCCTCTGTTCATTTTGTTTGAAAACTCTTGCCTGGTCTGTATTTTCTTGTCAAACAGCACTTCTGTCCCTTTCCTGTCAGACACCTTACTACAACCAAACACCATCTTGTTAAACCAACCAGATGCCACAGAGGCCAAAGAGCATTCTCCAAGTATGTGACCTCACTGCCCAGCTAGACCTGCAGTCTACCTCTCAGTCTGCATGACAGACTCACAGTGGGCCCTCCAACAGACAGTGCTAGATGACTAGCTGTGTAGCATGTAGTGCCAGTCTGTAAGAGGCTGGAAAATAAATTGTCAAAGAGATTTAGTGTAAATAGAAAGCTCCAAAAGATAAACTTGAAGAAAAACAAAGCTGTTAACAGTGACAGAAGATGGGAAAAAAAAAAGAAAAATATCCTTGAAATAGACGGAGGTATTCGCATAGAGCTTTTGTAAAGACTGACTCAGATTCCAAAGCTCGTAACCAAAATTTTACATGTCTGTGGATTTAGTTTCAACATGTTTGTTTCCGATAACAAACTGCAGAGCTGACGTCTGTATGGTGAAAGGGTGAAACCTGCAGCCGGCCAAGGAAAGCCGGGTACCAATGGACTGATGCGGTGCTCAAACGCAGCTTCACCCTCCACAAGCCAATGATGAGTCTTCTGTTGTACATGTACACCTTCTATGTTTCTTTAGCGGATAACAGCCCAAATAGCACAGAAAGGAAAAATGTTAGTTTGTCCTGAAGGGGGCAAACTATTTTTTATAGCACTCAACCATTTAACTGTATATGAAAACTTTAACCAAACTCAAATTTACATTGTGTGTGTTTAGTAATAGTTTCTTAATATAAATCTTATGGATTGAGATGAACTGTCTTGCTTCGATATAATAGTGTCATGACTATGAAAAGAGTATGACAGCTTTGATATGTTCAGGCAAGGTGACTTACTGCCTTTCCGTTCTATTTGAATATACCAATGGCTGACCAATGTTATGTGATTGATGTAAAGCTTTCTATGCTCAGGTCAACAGCTCAACATGGCTCCACTTTAAATGTGACCCCAACTGAACTTTTCTGTTTTCAAAACTAAAGAGTCATGGTACAACCTTGGACTAAGTATTACAAGATATCAACAAAACATCTCTGTATTTCAAAGATCTGAGCTTTTCACCACTGAGTACTAGATTGTTACAAAACCTTATTGAAACTAAAGTGTTTAATAGTGTGAGGGGTAAATGTACAGTATTTAGCTTTTGTATGGTTGACTCAAGACTTCATTGGATGATTGAGACATGGCTCCCTTTTCCACTCACAGATAGAGAGCTACTGCGCAAAGAAGAACTTTGGATGTTATTGATGTTATTTTTATACACTTAATTTATTTTCCCTATTTCTTCCTCCCTTCCTACTTCCTTCATTTTGTCTCTACTTTTCTTCTTGTGTTAATTTACAACCAGTCCTTATTCTGGCTGTAATAATGATAATATAACAATAATAGCTGAACAATAATTAATGCTTTAAGACAAAAATCCAAAGATGTGATAATACTTTAACCATATGACCTACAAAATAAGCGCTACTGTTTACTTGACGATGTATTGCTGTTTTTAAAGAAGGAAGGAGTCCCTATATCTAAGCTACTGTTTTCTGCCTCTCATAAGCACACTGGAGACTGTAACCAAAACCCAAAACTAGAGCCATGGCAGTCTGTAATATAGCGGTTAAAGAGTTTTACTTCTCTTAAGAAATGTTGCAGTTTATTTTTCTTTCTTTCTTTTTTTTACCATAGTGTTGAACTTCAGCCCTTAAGGATGTCCAGTTTGCTGCTAATGTACTGTAGTTTCTAACGATACTGTAGAAAGATGCATGCTCTGATCGCTTTATCACTAGGCTTTAATGACTACAAACTGTAATGATACCTGTGATGCTGTTGATAAACTGCTCCTCTGTTATTTTGTTGAAAACACGTGGATATGTGGGGCTCAATTCCATCAGGCTTATTTTCAGTATCTATAATTTACCACAATTTAGAAAATAAAAATAACACTCATGATAACAGAAATATATTTCAAACTTTCACAGAAACCTGTTTGGGGCATTATCTTCTAAAAGTACTTATGGAGATACTGAAAAGCTATTTGAAGGAGTTAAGACCCCAAAACCCTCAACTGATATGTGTCAGTCCTTCTGTGTTGCATTGTCTCTTGTCAATATGTCCAACGACAACAGCTTTCCTGAACTCTGACATCACAACCTGCTTTCCAAAGGGTGTGGACTGACTAACTTCATCGAGTTTTGTTTTTGAACTAACCAATGTTTACGACCAATACCAATGAGCTTTCCTCTGTACAGTAATGTGCATTCCAAATACCACAAGGCAGTTTTTTTTGTATACTGATTATTTTGAATATCATTTCTCTCGTGTTCTCTCGCTCTTAGTGACTGTAAGATGTAAATATTGAGGTTCTCTATGGTGAAGGGACTCTGTTATCTTTACTGTAGGTAAAACTATTTTTTTCCTTTTTTCCTGGATATATTGTTGCCATAGTGATGACCAAAAAGATACCTGTGATGTGCACCTGTCCTCATGTCCTGCTCCAGTGGTTTATTGTGTCTCTATACTCCCCCTTCCCCAGTTCTCTCCTCCGTATGTGTGTTTCTCTTCCCTTCCCTTCCCATACTCCACTGAGCTAAATAAAGTCTGCTTTGGTGCATGTTCTGGTCTCATCCCTTTGGTCCAACTAAAAGAAGCCATTTTGTGAATGTTGTGGTATTTGCATGGGTTCACATTTTTCTGTTTGAAGGTGCGAGGGTGGTTTTGTCTGGCTGGAGACTTTTGATGTGCAATAGAGTGTGTGCATGTGTTAAAAACAGCAGTGTGTGCAAGGCGTTTGGTGAATGGAGCTGTGACCTCTGGGGTCACTTCATTAATTACATCTCTGACATTCAGCCAGATGAGTTTCCTTTGTGACTAAATGATATGATGAATATTAACGACCTTGGATGAATTACACTGCTGCTTCTGCTGCTGCTCCTGATGATAATGTGTTTTACGACTCTAGGAGAGAGGGGAGCAAAATTGCACACTACAGCACATTTATGATGCACAGATTTTCATATGCAATGTTTCAAAGACCACAACATGGGTTGGTAAAGAAGGTTTTATTTTTTGCCATTTTAGTGTAAACATTAAGTTAAGTAAGTTAATTGAGAAAAATCTTTGGTACAAAAATATGCGATGGTCCAGAGTGCAAACACAAAACAGAGTGCACAGTTTGTGTCTACCTCTTGTTCTCCACCAGCCATACTGAAAACCATTACAAAATAATTTAAGAACAGAAGAAACTGATGTGTGAAATGGTTTGTGATCTGAGCTGCAGGAAACAGGCAATTGGAGACATGGGGAAACAATAGCAAACTTAAAACAAAAGCTGCTTGAGATAGCTTCGCAGCTGATGATAGCCATCTTAGAAAGTCATCCTGATAAAGTGATCCCCCACCATTTCTCCTTCTCCCTTTCCTCCCCCTCTTAATCAAATGAGTACTGTGCAACTGGTGGGGTTGCGGCAAAAAGGGGTACGAGTGTGTGTGCAGTGGAGGTGGAGGGGGGGCTTTGAGGGATGGCGTGAAATTATTGCCTGCTGGTGTATATGTGTCGCTGGGGGTAGTAGGGTAGAGCAGGGGGTTGGGTTGGGGCGGGGGGGTGTAATGTCATTGCCTGCTGGTGTATCTGTAGTGGGGGCTCATTTAGATTTAGATTGGTTATGTGAGGAGAGAGCTGAAAGGCCAGCTCATGTTTATGCATGAATCCCAAAGCATGCTGCTGTGGTGGAGCCCGAGTTAAAGAGACAGAGCTCAAATACATTCACACCTTTAGCCACAGCTTCGCATCTTTGGATAAAGCGTCAGTAGACCCTAAAATAACATTTATTTCAATCAGTTTGTGTGGGTGAAGACCTGTTGATGCAAACAGATTGAAAAACAATTCCAATGAATTCCACACTGCCTCCTCTTTCAACAAAAAAATGTGATGAAATTTCAGTTAGAATATGTGAAAAGCTCCATTCATGGCCTGGCAATGCTGTAAAGACTGGTTCTGTATCCTCTGCAGCTGAAGCTACACGTAGCACATCGGTGCTTCCCACATTACACTTACTGAAATGCAAAGAGTAATCAGTAAATGTCTTTGAAGAAGAGTTTGTTCAGCACTTCATCAGGTATAAAGTGGTTTTTATTTGGAAATGTGGTCGCTATCCATCTTTTAAATGACTTTTTAATGGTCGTCACACCATCCTAATCAATCATTTGGCAGAGCTAGCCTGCAAGTGCAAATACACTCTATTTATAATTCCTACATTCTGCAATAAAAATGACACTCCGTGCCCTCCTTGTAATGTACAAGAACAGTTGAATAGTCTTCTCCATCTTGAGGAAATTTAAGAAAAAAATTCCTAATCTGGACTATAGCACCTGAGCGATAAGTTAACCTCCTTAAGCTGTCTTGATATTTGAAGAGCTCTTGGTGGAATTCTGGGAAAGGAATAGATATAAGATTGTGGGAAAAAAAGTGAGAAAAAAAAAACTTTTTTAAGAAAATCACACTTTTGGTGTTTCCTCATTCTCAGCAACATTTTTTGACCCCACCCATCCCCCATCCATGCAGGCACACCCCTGTTGGCCCCCCGTCAGTACTTTACATCTATAATGAGATACAAATACGCATCAGCAGGACAGTGTCTACGCCACGCGTCACTGTGTGAATATTACTCACACTTATTAGCTGGATTATGTTAATCTTTACACTCTCTGCTCACAGACAACAGACACCCCATGATATGGGGGTGGTCACGGCAGCAAGTGTGTGTTATCGCGTGTGTATGGCTGTGTCTGTGTGTGTGTGTGTGTTGGAGTGATTGCCATGTTGTCAAACTGATCTGCATGTGAAAGGGCGGTCTAATTACATCACTTATGCAAATGAGAATTGCACGTATGCCTGCACATACATACACACCACTGCTAGCTTACCACTAAGGTCGAAAAGACAGAGTGAGCCATCCTCTTATTGACTTGCACAGGCTGGCATCGCCACCTGTCAGAGAGACATGTCTTGACACAAAACATAGAAGTCAACACTGGATGTTTTGATACACTCCTTCACATAAATTAGGAAGAAAATTGGAGCTGGGACAAGCCCACAGTAGACTAAAGCACTTAAACTGTTATTGGAAAATGTCTGACCACATATCCACTGATTGGTCTTTTTTTCAGACCGAAACATTGATGATATCCCAGTTCCTATGATTGATTGAGTCTGACACATTTTAATTACGCCCAAATTAAATGAATCGGCTGGCGGACTATAAAACATTGCTGTTTAATAACGAGCCCCTCCATTTGCCTTTTTTTCCCCTTGCTTCATCCAATCCCATTTTGGCCGCCTGCACCAAATAACCTCTCTCCATTTAATGATATGCAAATGAATTTTCATGAACCCCATGATCCCATGCGATGATTAAACTGAGATGACATTAGCTGCCATGCTGCTGCCACTGTCAGTGTTTCTGTCTGCCTCCGTCTCTCTCTCTATCTCTTCTATCTTTCTTCATAACCACGACAACGGCCAACTGGTGATATTGCGGGGTTTATTGTCACCGTTCCCTTATGAATTTGCTCTGTGAGACTCAACATTCTGCACATCCAGTGTTATTTCAGAGAAGTTTTCCAAATGACAACAGAGCTGGAGTATCACAGCGAGGAGTGTTGGTCCCACTCCAAATGTAGTAGTTCTACACCAAAGACATACACGATACAGCATAATACATTTTATATCACATAAAAGCATTATATAGGTGATTTGGTAACCTTCCACATATCTTCATTTGCCATTTTCAGTCCTCCCCTCCCACCGTTCCGTTTCAGTCTGGATCCCGCTCCACCTCTGCTGTCGTTTATTGTACTCCATTTGCATAATGAAGCCCAGGCTTAATTAAGATCCCACTGGAGTCTGGAGCCAAGGATGAAGGAAAGAAGGACGAGGCGGGGGGAGGGAGATCCAGCGTTCCTTAGCTTATCCGCACGTGTCCAAATAGGAGGCACAATTTAAGGGGGGAGAAAAGCGTTGACGAGCGATTAAATCGCTAATTATGATCGGCTGTTAGAATTAGTGTGTGGCTGTTAATTAGCTGCAGATGAGATGCCCAGACAGTTGCCCGCCCCTGACGACTGCAGCACCCTCCTTGACTGGCAATACAGAAACACAGCTTGACACCCCGGAGATGATGCCAACACATCCCTCCCTTCGAGGGGATATCCCTTTAAGAACATCCCAGGTGTGCATGTGCAGGAGAGAAGCTCTTCATCATCATTGTCCACCCACTCCCACTGTTCTTCGTTAAGCACAAAATATCCCCTTCTTTCTTTTCTGTATCCTTATTCATTTTGTTCCTTCTTTCTCTTCTCTTCCTCTATATAAGGAATGGTACAATCCCTTCTGTTTTTTTTCAAATGGGCAGCAGCTTCCTTTTCACAATTAGCACTTGGTTCAGTTTGCGCTCAGAAAATGTTGTGTACACCAGACTCCTACTTCTTTTGCATTTGTAGTTCTGATCTTCTGTTTTACTTTTTCGTGTCCGCGTTTCTCGCACTTTCACACGGTTCATGGTGGTTCATGGTGGCGCCTGTTTGCGCATCTCTGTTTGTGTTTGGCATGATGCCATCTCTGTTTCTGGCATCTCCCTTGAGGGGTTCGACATCGCCAGAACATTTTAGGCATCCAAAATCTTCCGCTTACCGTATGGGGGTTTCTGTTTGTGAATGTGTGCGTTATGCTGGCTTGGCAGCATGCCATCTTGCTTCCCAGTGCCCTCTGCCGCTCCTGAAGAGATGCCATCACAGAATCACTGGCAACCGTTGCCTTGGTACCTCGTTTTGGCTTTGTCCAAGCAAACAGTGATTAGCAGCAAATCCTCTGAGGTGAGTCTTGTCCTTGTCTTTGACTAAGACAGTTTTCCAGTGGATGCGTGGATTGCTTCGGGTATGCTACGACTGCGGGCTGGCATGGTGCCCGCTGGCTGGCAGGAAGAGGCTGGCATCAAGAGAAAGAAAATTCGTAAAGGATGGAACATCAAATTTTCCTCCAACTTTTCTTTGCATAATCAACGATCATCTCTTTATCACATCTTACGGTTTCGGTGTATCCTTTATTTAAGTCTTCAACAGTCTTCTATGCCTCTCATCGTCCGTTACATCTGAGTCATCCTTGGTTTGCTGGAATCTTGCTTCCTTCTCTGCACTGCATTGGTTCGACATTTCCTATATCTCCGGGCTCTGCTTGTTCTATCTGTTTCGCTCCATTGTGCCCGTGCCAAGGTGGCACCATGGTAGTAGCATGGAAGTCTGTTTCTCTTCCATTCTTATTCTCTTAGCCCCAGCGCCCATGCCCATGCCCGCCCCCGCTCAAGTCCTGACTGGATGGCACTGTGCCAACCTGCCACCGCCATCGCTCTCATTTGCAGCTCATCCCTCCGATGCCCTTCCCCCTGTCTCTACATTTCCATTCCCCTCTCTTTCCTTTCATTTCATTTATCCACTTTTTGAACCATTTACCTCCTCTATGTCTATGAAATAATGCACTGATATATGCACAACAGTACTTGATCGTCTCATGTGCAACTTTTCATTTCTTAAATACACGCCGCAAATTGTCTCTTTGTTGTCATTTGGGAGACTTTTTTAACACCTGAAGGAATGCTTAAAGTGAATGCCCTGAAGGTAATTACAACTGCAGTTACTTATTCCACTGAGACAAGAAGAGAAAGACAAAGAGAGCCCATAGTTTAGAGAAAGCTTGTTTTGTTTTAATTAACTTCCACCAACCCCCATCAAGTATGCCACGTTTTACATATTGAAGAAGCTTATGCTGGCTGCGCTCATTCACAAATCATACATACCTTACAGCAAAACAATTGATTCTATCATCAGTACAATCAGAGAGTACCATTGACCTCTTCACTGGCCTTTTCAACAGGGACCCTTGCTCCCATTTCTCTCTTTTTTTGCAGGTCTTTTAAATCTCTAGAGCCAAACAAAAGCTGCCAGTGCTGTAGGAGGTATTAAGCAAATACCCTCATTAGTACACAAAACATAATGAATATGTAAATGATGTGTGTAATTTATGCATAGGCTGAGAGACTTGTTCTCTTTTTAGTCCCTCATTGTGTTCACTCTATTTTTATCCCCTTTCTTAAAACTTCATTCTCTTTAAGCCAATTCTTTCCCTGAACTACATCCTGTGAATAAATCCAAGTGCAATGTTGGGGGCTTCATTGTTATCTCTATTATTCATTTATTTTTACACATTTTCCTGCTTTCATCAACAGTCTTACAATCTTACAGACTCTCGCTCTTTTTTTTCAGATGTGAGCTTTCTTCTGCTCACATCCTACCCTCTCCTTCAAAAAAAAAAAAAAAAAAAAACCTGCAGTGACGCATTAAACCAACAACTGAGTGTTTGATCAAGGTCTTTCTTTCAGGAATCTAAATACTCAATGATCTATCCACTAAATCACATCCACACTTGACTGTGGCGTATGCTCTTTCCCTTTGTCCCTCTGTGACTGTGCTGATCTTAATGTGTGGTCCAAGCTGTGCGGCAAATTGAAGCCTGTCCTGATAGACGGTGAGTTGCCTTGCTCCTGTCTAGGATAAACACCTATAATACTCTGGCTCCCTTGGCAATCACCATAGCAACAAACCATGGTACCCACGTGAGTTGCATAATAAGATGTTCCCCAAGACCACGGACCATAAAGGGGCGACAAACTGGATACCTGCAGCAATGAATGTGAATCAGAAAAAACCCATCCAAGTGTCAAGTCTCACCTCTGACTCATTCCAGAACAATCTTTTCTGTTTATCAACAGGCACCTCTCAGACACACACGCACCTTCTCTCTGTCTCTCCAGACCTTAACAGGTGCTGATGAGCTGCAGTCAATGATTGTAATGAGCTATCGATCACCGTGGGAAAACAGAGGGACAGAGAGGGGTGAGGAAGGCAGGGGGAACCAGAGGACACACACACACAAGCAGAACAAGCCGGACTGCCAGAAGAAAAAAAAGAGAAAACTTAAGATGAACTAAATGGAGACAAGCTGGCTGAGACAGGGTATCAATACTTGCTTTAATCAAGTCCTCATCTCCTATTGTTCAGTTTAAAATAGAATTTATGGGGAACCACTTTCTACCAAGTGCAGATTAAAGGATACTGTTTAACATTAACAGCACTGAACCACCTGATCTGCTCAGGATGACCACGCAGACATGCTTGATATGACCGAGTCCACATGCCAACGAATGGCACTGACGCAGTATCTCTATTTTCCTCTCTTTTGTGCTGTGTGCATGGAGTGGAGGCAGACAGCTTTAGGGGAGGGGGAGGTGCATTGTGTGTGTGCGTGTGTGTATGTGTGTGTGTCGTGTGTGTTGGCTGGCGTTTTGGATAATGAAATGCAGCAGGGAACAAAGAGCTTGGGGCCCCTATTCTCTGTGCTGCAGCTTCATTTTCACTCCCGTCAGTCTATGATTCTTCCGTACCCTCTTTCTTGTGTACGTGTTTGTGTTTGTATGAGCAGTTTGTTGTGTACCTGTGTCCCCTCCTCCTCCCCCTGTTAGTATTCTGCATGGCAGATCCCCCTAATGTAATAACTGTGTCTGCATGTCTAATTTACAGCAGGAGAGAGTAAATAGCCTGTGGTTAATTACAGTACGTGTGTGTGTGTGTGTGTGTGGGGTGTGTTGTGTATGTGTGCGTGTGTCTATGCATGTGTCTACATGCGCGTGGGTGTGTCAGAATGATTTATGAGTTGCAAATAGCTACACCAGTGGCCCGTTTCTCCTCACTTAGTTTTTAATCTGCCTTTCCATTAATTTTTCCTGGAGACGTTATTATGGTTTTATAACAGTGTGCACGAGGATGCACATGTGAGTGCACGCATTTGTTAATGAGACGGAGGTGTGGACATTTTGTGAGAATGGATGTTAACTTGGGCACCTAAGCTTTACTCCACTTTTTGTATTTTTAACTTCTCCATTCCCCTCTCTACCTGTCCCCTCTCCTTCTTGCCAGTGCTTCATTCACTTTCTTCACTGAGAGGTACAATGAACACAGATCTTTATTGACAGTACATGGTAGAACATGGAAACAGCAGGTCAATCCGTTTAGCCCAAGGGCCGATACACCAATTCACCAATTTGTCAGTGTTAGTTTGAAAGAGAAAAGCAGCTAATCTCTCCTCTCTGCTCTCTATTGATCACACACTTAGACTCCACTTCTCTGTCTAAACACTATTGATTCTCTCTCTCTCTCAATCTCTTTCTCTTCCTCTCTCTCTGTCCTGCTCTCGCCACATACCACAGCTCTTAACACATCTCCCTTGTATACCCTCTGACTACTTCTAAGCCAATTACCTGAATAACTGAGTCACATTTTACGTGACTTCTTGAAAATGTGTAGGCATAAAAGAAATAAAACCTTTATTTTTCTGAGTAGTTCTGTTTTAAAGTGAAGGTTATACCAACTATTCAGAGCATTTTAGAGTTTGATCTACAAATGCCACAAATTATTGTTCCCTGCTGTGTGTTTTAAAGCTTATGCATGGCATCATTAAAAAATCAATTACTTTGCAACCCGTCCACGGCTTGACTAAGGAACATGATTAAATATTCACTGCTGGGTACACTGTCTTCTGCTTTGTTTTCAGTCTTCACATCACAGGCTTCACTTAAAAAGGATCACATTCCTGTCATGATGAAGGCTTCGTAGAAATTAAAGAACGATTATCTTAAGGAAGATGCCCCCCTTCATCATTGTAGCATCAATCCAAATTGCAGAGGATATTTGTTTGATAGGATTTGGCTTGTGGGGACCCCTGTCATGATGGGTTGAATTTGAAATGCATGATATGAAAAGGGAACTGTTTTTTGAAGACTGGATGATGAAACAGAGAGAGTAAATGAGGGCCTCACACTGTGACAAAAACAGACACTGGTGTAAACTGTGTTTTGTATCTTACGTGTCATTTTCATTTAAGAGGGGGATCAGAACTTTTACTGATTGTTGGGAAAAATGGGTCTCCATTGTACGTGTGGTACCTCTTATTTTTAAGACTTGTACGCCCTCTAGTGTTGGATTAAACCCATTACAATCCGTTGGCTTCGCCGGTTACAAAACACTAACACGTGGCTTGTGTAACTCAAAATCAGCTGTTGTTTGGTAATCAGTAGTCAGTGAAGCTTTAAGACGTGGAGTCACTTACCATAACGCCAAACACAGCACTAGTCATGTTGTAAGTTGCTACTACGTTTCGGGGATTTTTTATCGCAAACTCTCACCTGAAGATGCCTCCTTCAGTGGGTGCTGTTGAAGACGGTAAAGCCCTGGTGAGAAGGGTGTTAAGAGAAGTTCTGGTGGGTCGAGAAGATCCAGAGAGCTTTTTCGCGATATGTGTGTCCGCCTTGGGGCACGAGGAGACCCGGTCCCAGTTTCTTTCCATCATCCAGCCCCTTTCCACGGCTAACATCTCGATACACAACATCCTAACATCTATCTACAACGGCTACTTCTCAAAGGTGAGTGACCGTTGACCAAAGTTAACGAGTGCGTTAAAGCTTTTATTTATCAGATAAACTAAAACGGTCGAGAAGCTTCAACTTAAAATGAGAAATTCTGAAACCTAAGTAAAAGCAATTAAGGTCAGTGCGACTCAACATTTTAAGGAATAAATATAACCACATTTGTTGCAATGCTTCACTTACCGCCTGTACGTTACGTTGAACTGCACGAGACGAAGAAGACTCCAAATTAGCCAAACTCCAAGGTTCATCTTTTTGGCTAACAAGTTATCAGCCAGGAATTTTAACAAACGAGTTGGAATAGATAAACGTACTACAAATTATTAATTATTAATTTTAAGCGTAACAACATCAAAAACTTACATGTCAACATATTACTGTCTACCAACCCACAAGTAAAAAACATTCGCTTTAAAGGGTCATTTTCAGGGGTGAATTTACGACGCTATTTCTAAATTTAGACCCTAGTTCCAAAGTCGCAATGCAAATAATTAAAAGGCAATGTCCCAAGTTTCAAAAAAAGTTCCTATGGCCAAAATGAAGCTTTTCTCCCACAGTCCCTCCCTTTTTGCATTTAGCTACCTGCTTTGATGACAGGTTTAGCTAGTTTGTGTTGACTGTCAATCATCGTGTTAAGTTCAGCTGAGGTTGTTCTCGCTATCTCCGGGATCGAATAAAATTCAAAACTAAGAACATGTGGAAATAAAGTATACAGTATAAGGTTGGGTATCTCTAGGTAGCTTCATAACAACAATAATAAAAAAGAAGAGGCTAACCTGGTGTGAATGAAGTGTTCCAGTCACTTGATGAAACTAACAAAAGAGGGAATAACACCGGTTAGCCTTTCATGTTCTCAAACAGCAACCTTAACTGTAGTTACAAATAAACCGAAACTCGTTTAAAAACACCAAATCTGGTGTTAAATCACGCTTTAATTGCAGCTTCATCAGTATCTTACCATTTGCTCCTTATGCTATGTAGCATTTTGGCCAATGTCTATTCACTACTTGTTGCAAGTGTTTTTCAGAGTCACAGCTGTAAACAGTTATTTAAATTCATAAATAAATGAAAACTTGATTTTATGACCTTGCAGGCTGAAGATGATGAATTGGAAGTTGCATTGGCTCTCTCCCTACTGGAAATGAAGGATAATCAGCTCTTAGCCCCCAGCCAAGAGACACAGCACCAAAAGCTTAAAGATGGACCAAGCCGAAGAGGATCTTCTCAACCAGTCTCAGTTTCTCATGGTCAAGAAACTTGCCAAAATCGGCCAGCAGATGTAGTTAAAAGTAGAGATAACACCACTTCGGCCCAAACTGGGGTTTGGGTTAAGTCTAAGACACCAAAGACAACCAGCGAGAATAAGCAAGGAACAAGTCCAACTGTATGTGCTCCGTCACCTCCCAGCTTCTCTTTTAGGCAAGACACAGTCAAAGAAGGTAACCAAGTGATGTACGAGGAAGATTTGAACCAACCAGAGAAACCGAAACGCTCTAGGAACAGGCGACAAAGGCGAAAAGGTGCAAGCCAGAATGTCGTAGGCTTGCCTGCCTTACCTTCTGCATCGCCACCAGTACTGCTGTGGTTCAGGAGGGACCTGCGACTTTGTGACAACCCAGCTCTCATTGGCTCACTGGAGGCTGGTGCACCTGTCATTCCTGTCTTTATTTGGAGCCCCGAAGAAGAAGAAGGACCCGGGGTTACAGTGGCTATGGGTGGAGCATGTAAGTTGTTAGTGGAACCACTTAGTGTGTCTGTAGTGATGAGTCTGATGTCATGAAACTTTTATGAAGCCGTACAAGTCATAATTTTCCCTCTCACTGTTACCCAATGTGTTTTTCTAACAGGTAAATACTGGCTTCATCAAGCTTTATCTTGTTTCTCTTCGTCTCTGGAGCGCATTGGCAGCCATCTTGTCTTCCTCAAAGCAAAAGGAGATGGCAGTGAGGTTGGATCATCACTTTGTAGCCTTAAGAAGCTAATTAAAGAAACAGGGGCACAGAAAGTTTTTGCTAATGCCCTGTATGAGCCCTGGCTGAAGGAGAGGGATGACAATGTGGTGACAGCCCTTCAGAAAGATGGTGTGGAGTTCCAGATGTTTCACTCATACTGTCTCAGAGACCCTTACTCTGTCAGCACAGATGGTGTGGGACTCAGAGGTAAGTCACAACTAATGGAATTTGATAAGCTGAGGTTGTTACATTTTTTGTGATCAGCCAGAGCTTTAAGTATTACAGAAATGTGTCTGATCAACATTTAGTTCAAATTTTATGTTGATTTATGTTTTCTCTTTCTTTCAGGAATTGGTTCAGTGTCCCACTTCATGAACTGCTGTAAACAAAACCCAGGATCAGCTTTAGGGGTGCCTTTAGACCCTCCTGGATCTCTTCCTGCACCTGTCCACAGGCCTCAGGGTGTGCCTTTGGATGAGCTAGAACTAGCGCGCATGCCCCGCAGGAAAGATGGTACCACAGTGAGTGGCAAATGCATTGGAGAATGACAGTCTAAAATAGTTAAGATAAGAGTACAAATTCTCAATTCTTTAATTTGTGTTTTGGTTTACAGATTGACTGGGCAGCTAACATCCGTAAATCCTGGGATTTCAGTGAAGAAGGAGCACAATCACGACTTGAGGCATTTCTTCATGATGGTGAGGAATTGGCCAACAGTTTACACTTTTTAGTGGGGTAATGGTAAAAAGTATGGCTTTGACCTAACAGCAGATAACGATTCTTCTCATTGGCCGTAGGTGTGTATAGGTATGAAAAAGAGTCAGGCAGGGCGGATGCCCCAAACACCAGCACCCTGTCTCCATACCTTCACTTTGGGCAGCTCAGCCCACGGTGGCTATTGTGGGATGCCAAAGGGGCCCGCTGTAGACCCCCGAAATTCCAACGCAAACTAGCATGGAGAGATTTGGCTTACTGGCAGCTAACATTGTTTCCTGATCTCCCCTGGGAATCCCTCAGACCACCATACAAGGTTAGAATGAAAAATGCTCAACTACTCTTCACTTGACAATGTAAAGGTTTTATGTTTTATTTAGCAACTTCTCCCTCTGGATTTTGTAGGCATTGCACTGGAGCAATAACCGTGGCCACCTGAAAGCTTGGCAGCGAGGTCGCACAGGTTACCCTTTGGTGGACGCAGCCATGAGGCAGTTGTGGCTGACAGGCTGGATGAACAACTACATGAGACATGTGGTGGCCTCCTTTCTCATTGCATATCTCTATCTACCCTGGCAAGAAGGTTACCGCTGGTTCCAGGTGAGAGCTGCATTAACCCCCATAAGAGTTTCCTTGAATAGATATTCAACGTACAGCTTAAAAAGTACTGTTATCTTATGTTTAGGACACACTGGTGGATGCAGATGTTGCGATAGATGCTATGATGTGGCAGAATGGGGGCATGAGTGGTCTGGATCACTGGAACTTTGTCATGCATCCCGTTGATGCAGCGATGACCTGTGACCCCTACGGCACCTATGTGAGGAAATGGTGCCCTGAACTTGCTGACCTGCCTGATGAGCTCATCCACAAACCCTGGAAATGTCCTGCGTCCATGTTGCGACGTGCTGGTGAGGAAGTCATCATTGTTAGGCTGTTGGGTAGCAGTTTGTGATGAATACTGTGTTTTGAACAAGTTGTATAGTCCTAATGTCCCTGCTGATTCAAAGCAGGTCAATTGCAACTCTACATCCTATGATACAAATCTCCTTTACCTTGTACTCTCTAGGTGTGGTGTTTGGGCAGACCTACCCTGAGCGAATAGTCACAGACCTGGACGAGCGAAGGACTCATTCTCTACAAGATGTAGCTTTGGTGCGGAGAGAGTTTGCTCAGTATGTGGACAAGCACTCTGGCTGTGACTTGATCCCTCTTCCCCCACGTTTGGTCTCGGAGGCTCTGGGCTTATCGCACAGGGATGGGGCTGTGACGAGGGAGGGAAGGCAGTTCCTGTTGCCAGTCATCACCCGCATGGAATTCAAACACCAGCTTGAAGATCCAGATGCAGATGCAGCCATGAATCCCTACAATGCTGTCCTAAAGGGGTATGTGAGCCGCAAGAGGGACGAAACCATTGCCTTCCTTAACGAGAGAGACTTCACTGCAAGCGTGTTGTACGAAGGAGCCCAGAGAAAAGAGAGGCTGGAGAGTGATTACCGCAGGATAGAGGGACTTCCTCAGCCTCGTGCACCACGGGGTAGAGCCAGGAGAACTCCAACAGCTAAGGACAGGTTTTCTATTGTACCTGGTGGAGCAGCCGTTTACAGCTAGATGACCACACAGTTACAACACTGGACAGGCTTTACATTTTGCACATAAACATTAATATGTTCTTAGATATTGAGCAATAAGATCATACCAGGCTTTTTTTTAATTACAGCCAGAGATTGCTTAAATGGTACAAAACTACATACATGGAGTCAAGCTGAAAGTGGAACAATAAGGACTATTGATATCTGTTGGATTATTTCATTTTGAGATGCAGTTTATTACAAATCGATGCAAGTAGCATGGATTAAGTTTTCAGGGTGAATGTGGAAATAGGTCAATCAAATTCAGATTTTTACGTTTCATTTGCTTTCCTATGCAAGTGTGTATGCAGGATTCATTTTGTATGCATTTGTATTAGTGGTCTAACTTCTGGCTCAAAATGCATTATGTGTGTGTTTGTATACACTTAACTGGGTTGTTTTAAGCGAAGGAAATTTCCTTCTTTGTGACACTGACTTGGGGCCAATACTACAAGCAGGTCAATGAACTTAAGGATAAGGTGTCACTTTTAAAAAGCTGTTCATATTTAAATACAAATAAAGTTTCTATTTAAGAAATACAAAAATCAAAATAAAATGTTTCAGGAAATGTTTATTTACAGGTCCAGTATCTACATATTTTGTCTACAGCCTACTGTCACACATGCAGTGTAGACCAACATTATTGTTAATACCACAAAGAAAAAGTGCTTGTTAAGTCTATTAATGTTCTGCAATCTATATTCAAGTCTTTGTATGACTGAAATGCTTAGAAATTCTGCCGAGTCTCAATATCTTTTACTTGAGGCTGCAACAACTCATAATTTGAATTACTATCAGTGCAGATGGACAGTCCTGCAAAGTCATTTTTAACAGTAAATCAGGTTTCTATTGTTCACAGCATTACAAAACAAGCAGGTCAGCTTTTTGAAACCGCTGATCTCCAGTAGTAAATGCTTAGCATTGCATTGCAACAGTCACAGGCACTACTTGTGGGGTTTCCTGCCAGTTGTATTTGAAAGGAAGAGTGGTTTTATGTTAAAAGAGGGGTGTGATGTTAGTCTTCAATGGAGCGAATGTATCTCTCATAAGCTGCTTCATCCATGAGAGTGTCAAGCTCAGCAGGGTTAGCAATGGTCATCTTCATCAGCCAACCTGTATTGAGAAGATTACAACTGTGTTAAGCTATTAGCAAATGGCTGAATAAGTTCTCATGCTTAAGTCATCAATTACAAAACATACATTTTACATCACCACCATGAGATTCTTCAACATATAGACTTTCTTATGAGAGAAACACTTTAACTGATATAAAAACCAAATAAATGGTTAATGGATAATTTAATATATGCATGCAAAGTGAGTAAAATATGTACAAAATAATTATGGTTATTGAATGGTTGCTGTGCAGAGATGGTCACTACTAAGACAAATGTTGCTTCAAGGGTAATCATTTCAAACATTGCTTCAATATTGCTTAAAGCATGACACTTTCATTTCAATAATTCAAAACTGGCCTCATCTCAGTGTTTCTAGAGTGACAACCTCCCATAGGATGATACACTACTGCCATCTACTGTCCAAAGTGTAATGCAACATGGTAAATGATCACTGTAGTTGAACCTGATAAGTAAGAGTCAAAAGGTCTTGACCATACAGCTATACACTTTGTGTCACAAGTATGTTTTTGCTTACCATCTTTATAGCAAGATTTGTTGACCAGACCAGGTTTATCTGCCAGCAGAGTGTTGACCTCTACAACTTCCCCAGTCAATGGAGAATAGAGTTCACTGGCTGCCTTCACACTTTCCAAAGCTCCAAACTCATCTGTTAAAACCAATATTGAAATTATTACACATCATTTCAGGTAACATCTCTTTCTCTGTAGCTGTTCGTGGCCTTGGGTTGAGTTTAGCCAAAAGTAGAAAACTTACTCTCATGATAACTCTTTAGACAGTAGCAATATGTAGTTAGGTGATAAGCATGTCTAAACAGGCCTTAAACACGCTGTGAGCACTATATGGAATCAGGTTTTCTGGGATAAAGACTCTGCTTGCTTACTATTGCCCACTGTTATAAGAACATTATTCTTGCCAAGGTGTGCATTTTTTTTAGAAGGCTGGAGACCAAATTGTCTCTTTAACACTATTTTTTGTTATGGACAACTTTCTGCAGGATGCAAGGTGACCCAGAGTCCCATGCACAAGGTCGCAAAATTGTGACTCTGGGGTGCGTTTGAATTGAGATCTAACCTTTGCTTTAAACCTACTCTTTTTTCATTCGAGACAACTTAATATCAGATACAACACGACCAGGTAGATACACAAGTACGTAGCCCTGTTGTTGTGTCATGACAACGAGCAAACTGTGTAAGTTTATACAGCGTTACTCTCAGCCTGGTGCTCTGAGACATGTCCGGAATGTGTAATGTTAGCAAATTCTGGTTATGTCCCGCCAGTGCTCATTTACCAAGCAGAGCCAACGTAACTTCCCTCTTCATTTTATCGTTAGACTCTCAAGCTTGAACAGACCACTGCAGAATAACTGCTGCATGTGGGTTGTAATACGCACAATCTTGAACAGCTTAACCAATGTTGTAAATGGATTGGTCGGGTCATTGACAGACACTGAGAAACAGCACTTGGAAATAACTAATTTTGGTGCAAATATCTGTTACATGTACCTGGTTTACATTGGAGGCTGTGGGTAGGCAAATACAAACAGGGTATATGCTAAAATCCTGAGGTTGATTTCGATACCTTTTTAAGACTTTTTCAAAAACCTTTAAAAAAGTTTTAAGACTTTATCACAACTTTCAGTTGTTGTTGTTGGCATCCACTTTTTAACAGTTGTAGTTTACATTTTTACAGAACTGATGTAAGCTTAGGAGGAATAAAGCTTGAAAGATCAAATGAAACTAAAGGCAGGTTTATCGACACTCCCACAACTAGAAACAGCACGTATTTGAGGCCAACTTGCTGAAGAAAATGAGAAATTGTTTAATCATTTTTAAAATTTAGGACATGTTCTGGAGATAGTGTGATTTGCTTTAATGTTGTATTTAATTTTTCTTTATGAAACTAGAAATGACATTAATTTATAGCTGGTGTTTATACCGCTCACAATCTTCATTGTTGTACTTTATTGTAACTAGAGTCTTTATGTATTTTTTTTATTTTATTCTTTTTCTACTGACTCCATCGATTTCTGCTGTTAACACAACATTTCTCCAGTTTGGGATCAATTAAGTAACTCTATTATTTTCTATTCTTTTCTATTTCAGAACTTTATCGGCTGAAATGTTTAACGTCCCAATCAAGGGACAGCTGCAAGGAGGAAAATAAATAGTCATGGATATTTTTTGGGTCAAAGCTTGAATACCTATCAAACTTAATACCTCATAAAACCACAATTAAGACTTTTTAATACTTTTTAAGGCCCTTATTTTTCCCAAAATTGATTTAAAAACTTTTAATACTTTTAAGACCCCGCGGACACCCTGACATAAAAGTCAGACTATTTCATTATCACTTAAAAAGTTCACCCCTAATGCAAGAGTGAATGCAAAAAAACCCTCCAAACATTCGAAATTTTATGTCACATTAGTTAAATCTGTTAAAGCTCGCCTTCACACCACTGACACTAAAAAACTTTCCAGTGGGCACTGTGGTATCCTTTAAGCCAAAATAACACTGCCCTGAACTTTACCTTGCTGAGCCAGCTGTGTTCCCACCTCTGGCAGCCCACAGTAAACTACGTCTCCCAGAGCCTCCTGCAAGTAGCAGAACAAAAGGTCAATGTTAGGGGCAGTAACATACACATGAGTGAGACTGGCGTGTCACCATAGACGGTCACATTTCATGTAGGCACTTTTTTCGTGTGTGTGTGTGTTTCACCTGGGCAAAGTTGCTTATACCGACAGTCCCAATTCCATCGTCCTCCACTCGAATCCATTCGTGCTTATCCGTAAATTTTAGTGCTGCAAAACAACAGAAGAAACTCAGAGCTAAAAAAGCCCGTAAAAGGATTATCTTGTGTATTATGCTGTCCCAGCCCAGTCTGATGAAAATAAGAAAAACAGACACGCAGCAGCGTCGTCGTCATCTCTGGTGTCCTGTTTTTCAGTTAGCTGACATTACCCTTTAGCAATCAAACGTCTCATGTTACATGCAGAAATAAAACGAAGTGACAGCGTAATACCTGCTGTTAATCTGCTAGAAGACGCTAGAGTTCTTGCAAAACAGGGTTTGTACGCACACCGCACCATGCAAAGTGGTGCAGAGCGCCTGAATAAAGGTAAAACTGTGCTAAAGTTTGAAGACAGGGAGCGGAGTAGCCCACAGGCCGCCATGTCTGTCGCCTATTGATGAGAGCGCATGTTGCGGTCCTCTTCTTCTTCTTTGGATCTACTGGCGGGGTGCAAACAACCCTAAAGAAAATACCGCCACCCAATGGCACGAATATGTAGCATTACATGAAATTCTGGCCTACTTTTGAATTTCTTAACATGAAGATGACCCTTTACCCCCTAATTACTTTTGTGTCTTCTGCTTCTCCCTCTGTGCCGACAGACCTGCAAGGTCCCACCCATGCCCTACCACACAAACTACCCCCTGTAACTGCAGCCTCTCTTGACTATTGCCAGAGATGGAATGATTATTCTTTGATTTCTTCGCATTTAACACAAACACTTGATATTCTGGATTTTCACTTGAACTATTCATAGAAAAATCTCTACATAGCCTCTTTCCTTTTCATCAGTGAGAGCTTGATATAAAAGAGACATAGACCCTGATTCTGTTCTGGACACTGACAGTGTCTAGACATCTGAATGCTGCAGTCCGGGAGCAAAATCAACATCAGCTTCAGAGCTTATCAGAGAGATTAGATCTGTTTGATCAGCACACTGTAATGCTTTTATTCCTGCTTCATGTTCCTTTTAGAAAACCAGGTTCAGTTTTATTCAGATAACAGACCCACAGACTCAAGTGAAACAAAGAAAAATAAATGGAACGATAAAACTGTTTATTCAAAATAAAATTCTGGAGAAAAACACAGGATTAGGCTATTGTAAAATGTCTCCTTTTATCATGAGGATACTTATTGCTCCTCGGAGGCCAACAAACCATAAATTTAGAACAATATTATTTTCTGTGATGCATTATCGAGCCCTAGATGTGCCCTTTAATATGCAACCACAGTTCCTATAACTGTGTAGCCATTGTGACGTTTACATTGTTTTGCCTTATTTTTTTAAATAAACCCATAAAACTCATTGGCTAACACATCACAGGCTCCAATGTAAATAACCTGTCTCAGAAGTTTGTCTGTTCTTCAAAAGCCAGGAACAAACCTGTAATCCAAGAACTGCCATCAGTTATATCCTTTACAACAGGTTTCCCACATGTACACACCGGGTCCTTTGTTTATAAGAGCACAAAAGACTTATAAGATGGCTTACTGTTATTGACCAACCTGACAAAATCTTAAATTATTAAGTAACACTTTTATTTATACAAAACAACAGAAAATATAAAGAAAAAAGGTCACTCTCATGCCTGGGAGTTCCAATATTGCTCAACATTGCATTAGCTGAGAAAATGGCATGTTTAAAAATTAAAAAATAATATTAATATTAAAGCAAATTTGAGTTTTTCACACAATCATACACTCCCTTTGTCCTGTTCTGGCTTCATAAACTATGCTGTTAAACTAAAACACAGAATGACTAAAAGTGTCCTCCCCTATACCTGGGCTAAAAGCTACAAACATAAATAACAAAAGCACATTTGTTTGGCTTTTACATTACACAGCTTCAAGAGTCCATCCAGTGTCCACTTTTCCTTATTTGATTCTGAAGGTGAGACAAAAACAAACGACAATAACAACATCAAAAACAGCTAAGAGAAAGAACAGCTTTCTGTGGAGAAAGGAGTGAAAACAGAGGGGACAAAAAGTCCTGTGTGTGTGTCTTTGTGTTTGGTTGTGTCTCCATCAGAAGCTCTCGCACCCTCTTTGAAAGACATGTGTCTGTGTTAGCATCCCTCCTGTAGGGGGTGTTGTGTGCTGCTTGATGTTGTGTAAGAATCAGAGGTGAGTACTGGCGGTCCGTGGCAGGCAGGCAGGCAGACAGAGGGGGGTCTTTAGTCTGTAAAGTCTCTCTCCTCACTGCAGGGAGCAACAGCTAGGATGGGAAAAGCCAGGAAGTTCATCTCGGACCACGGTGGGGTCAACACCACACACTCTTTCTCTCTATCTTTTTGAACACACACTCGTGACATCTCTGTGCTCACAAACATGCGCACAATGAGTCAGACCCAGACACCCCTGCTGGTTTTTAAGTGGTTCGCTCCTCTTCGTTGGTCTCTTGCTTGGTCCTGCGCAGGTTGCTCTTCATCTTCACGAACTCAGGAGTGTTCTCCTGTTCCTCCTCGTTTTTCTGCTGTTCCAACTCGAGCTGAATGAACACACACAAACATTAGAGTTCGGGTAAAAAAAACTGCAAAGCCAGTAATCTGCAGAAAACATCCATTAACTTGTGGAACTGGAAACTAGCAATCTTAATGATGCCAGAAGGGACAGTCCATAATTACTCTTTTACTCACTTACCTGCTCTAGTTTCTGTTGTCTTTTCATGAGCTCTATCTCCAGGTCGCTCCTCTTCTTGTGGGCTTCCTGCTCTTCCCTCTGAGCCTTGAGAACTTGCTCCCTCTTCCTCTTTTCCAAAACTTTCTGCAGCTCAGGTTTGTTCTGAGGAGCCAGACCCCTGTGAAGGCAAAAATCAGTAAAGCAGCATGTTACAACAATACTTTCACTTAAGAGGGAAAGCACATAACCACACGCTGACATACAGATCTGCAATACATGCTCTGGACCTTTTTCCATCCTTGGAGATAACTTAGCGAAAAAGAGTTGCAGTCGTCTCTAGGAAACCAGAAGGATTGTTACACAACTGTCTGGAGCATGTGTAAAAAAAAAAAAATCACAAAGAGGACAGGGACATCTTAGTAATGTGTGAGTGTCTCAGATGTTATGTAATGTTCTAAACTCCTCCAAATTATGAGAGAGAAGGGTGGGGGCTGAGGATGAGAGCCTCGGGAGGAGGGATGCTTAACAGAGAAGGGAACAGAGATAATGTAGGGGTATCTGGGAAATGCAAAAACATAGCAAAGGTCATGAAGGTACAATAGAAGTACAATAGGAAGGCACAATAAGAGCCAAAATAAAAAAAGAGAATTTTAGGCAGACTACTTCATGAATCAAAAAATCTAATTTGAAATACCATGTTCTCTTAATCATTCTCCACATGATTACTGTCTCTGTCTGCAATAAAGTTGGATTCTGCAAAGGCTGTGTTTTCACCTTCAAAGACAGCAGCCTGCCCACCTCACTGCAGAATAGCAGCAACATTACCTTAATTAAATGCATTATTAAATCCTACAGATTACATAACCAAGTCCTTGATGTTCTGAGAAGTGGCGGGAAGCAGTGCTTTTTCTGAAGTCACTTGTGTTTTTCCTGACAGTAAGATGTCTTTTAAAAACACTTAACAGGCTGAAGCAGACAAAGTGAAGGAGGTGGTCAGGACATGGTGTTTGTCGAGTACCTTGTACAGGAAGGGAGTGAGGTCAAGGTCACTGAAAGCAATAAGACAGGCTATAAAGATGCTTACACTGCTCTCCCTTCACCGTGGGCAACGTTTACATAATCACGACCCCCTCCCAAGAGAGCACGCTCTCTAGCAGTCTGGGAAATATGTGTGTTCAAAATTCCACACATCGATACCTCCATGTACACAAATGCTTCCAGCGTCTCTGTGGCTGAAATTTCTCGCATTCTTGTGTATGTATGTGTGTGTATGTGTGTGTGTGGGAGGGGTCATCACAGCTAAGGTAGCCCAGGCAGGAAAAAGGCCCTCAGCCAGAAATTGTTTTGTAATCTTGATTACATAACACTTCTCTCCCTCTCTTTGTGCAGCCGCCCATCCATCCATGCATCCATCCACTCACGATCAACCCCTCCCCACTCTCATCAGCGTGACTAATCCACTATGCAGGCAAGCTTTCTATACTTCCAGTACACCATAGAGCCCAATCATAACAAGTTCACCCCCACAGAAGCCCACTAGATTCCTCTCTCAGACTCCTCCTGATGCCCGAGGACATCCTCCGTCTGGACAACCAGTAAAAAAATAAAATCTGGAGCAGAAAAATATGTTTTCCAAATATTTTCACGACATTTCTTCCATAGCCTCATCATCCTTCCCACAGTGGTCTCTTTCCATCATTCATTAATAATACCTTGCATCCATCACTGCAGCAGGAGCTCACTGTTTGACCTGTATAAGACACAGCATCTCTGCTGTGATGTAACAGCTGTCCACAGCATGTGTGTTTACGCTGCTATTTATAGCTTATGCACAGCACTGCTGACACTGTCTGATGAGAGCAAATACCATTTAATGTAAAAAGGCTGATCTCAGGATCTTGTATAAATGAGTATTCAAGATGCTCACATAGGCTAAACATAATCCTGTGCTGGATGGTCCAGTATTGATATCAACAGCAAAAGCCGCTTGATCCTGTACAGTGTATCTGTGTGACCTTTACGTAACCAATTTTTGACACACTAATGCACTGGAGGTTTTATATAATAGCTTCTATGCAAGTTTTATACTCTGGCTTTTGCATAATACAACTGCTGGAGGTTGGATTGAGTGACTTGTGAAGTTTAGTGACATCCTGCAGAAGCATTGGTACAGTCTGCATGGATACAGTAAGATCAGTTATAAGAAAGCAGAAGAGTAACTGCATCAAATCATCCTAAGAAGCAGAGGTTAAACTAATTTATCACAGCTAGAGGGCTGGCTGACCTCCCTACCTCACATTAACTGGATCAGGGCAAACTTTATATTGTTGCCATAAACAAACCAGTGATAGTGACCCAGTAGCATTTGGGGAATGTAACCCTCCAATATATGAATAAACTTTTATCACTCCAATTATGTTGTGCACGTGAATAGACATCACATGCTGTTTCACTATTGTCCTATTTATAGGCTTGAACCTAGCCACCACTGATAAGGTGTTTGTGTATCATAAAACCATGATTTATAGTTGTAAAAACAACTGCCTTTTTCTTTTGCACGTGCGTTTGCCCAGAAACATACATTAGAGAAAGAAGCAAAGTGATTTTTAAGTGTATGTTTCTGTGTCCTGACCTCTTCTGGTTCATGAGCAGCTCTCGGTGCAGGTCTTGGTGGTTTCGGGAGTTCTTCACTGGGTTGATCAACTTCTTGGGTTTGATGAGCTCATCACAGTCTCCGTCCAAGTAGTCGGGCTCCGCCATGACACTCCTCCCTGCTGACAGCGACAGAGCAGGGTCACAGGGATCTGAGTTGAAAAGTAAAAAAAATGAAAACACATCTTTAACTATGATACAAGCTCAGTTATAGAACTGCTGTGACGACAGAGACTCTCAAAATCTGTGTTACAGACTTAAGGGATCAAGACTTTCTCAGAAAAGTCACTTTTTTCACACTGTGATTGACAGGAGCATCTGTCTCATCCTCTGACATAATCTCAGAGTTTTTGGATGGTCTCTATGGTGATGGAGACTAAGTGCAAGAATTACATAATGGTGAGGAGGAACAACGCAACTGTCTGATGTTGTATGCAAAGAATTAAAAGGATGAAACAGAACGGTTCTTTAACTATCACTCAGGCAGGTAGTCATGCAAATATCTGTGAGTCAAAGATTTAATCCACTGTTTTCCATTGGGATAACTTTCCCATCTGTGACGCATAAGGACACACAGCCTTTTCCCCTTTTACTTAGTTCGAACAAAAAAAGAACATTTTACACATAAATGCACCTTAAAGAGTTTTTTTTTTAATTTTGAATGTTTTATGGACTAAAATTTTGCATGTGGTGTAAACAAAAAGGCAAGAAAGCTAACAAATGCCACATGTAACTTACATGCTGTGTACAAAAACATCACAGTCTGCTTTGCTCCATTATATTTGCTCTTATACCTGACAGACAACTCGCATAAGTCCAGAAAATTCAGACAGTATACAATGAATACAAATATTAACACAACCTTTTAGCCATTCCCAACACAGGAAAGATCAAAACAGAGAAGTACTCTACTTTTTTAAGAGTCACAAAATCAGACATTAACATTAAATTTGAGCTAAACTCACCCTGCAGATGAGGAAAGACGGGGTATCTGAACATCGTCGCCATCGCTGCTATTTTTACTTCTCAGTTTATTCTCCAGAAAAATCGATTTAAACCTGCCGTTCAGTTTATCAGCACGCTGCAGAGCGTCACAAAGGAGATGTGCTTTGTTCTACACAGCTGTTCGCTACTGAGCTGGGCTGAGTTCAAAGTCTGTTTTATAGCTGCGCTCACACACAGACACTCACACACACCATCCCTCTTTCTCTCTCTCCCTCCCTCACTTGTCTGGCTCTCCCTCACTGGCTTTCATCATGCACATGTAAGAAAACAATAGTTCATTCCCCTGATCACATATACTTTTTTACTAGTTGAAGATCACTCTCATTTTTTTAATTCATGGTTTCTTTTAACGTGAGGATACATCAGTTCAGATACAGATATCCCCAAGTTTTTTTTCTAAATAAAAGCAGAAAAATCAGGACAAAAACCTCAAAACAGAAACAGAACAGTCTGTTTACGCCAATGCAATGTGCATTTCTTCCCACACAGTCTAAAAAAAGAGACTTCAATTTATTCACAATTACGTTGTCAAATGCCTGAGAGCGAATCTCTCCTGTCCATGGCTGATGAGGATACATTGGCTTACAGCACAGAGCGATTTTACGGAGCTTGAGGGGGCCAATCACATCTCTCAGTTGTAGCAAAGATGCTTTTAACTGCACGTGTTTGACACAGAGGTAGGGGTGTGCTTCCTCAGAATCAAAACAGTCAAATCAGAAGTGTAATGGCTTCAAACCGCCACTAGAGGCCGACATTCTTGCATCCTGAAAAGCCAAACTGTTCATGTTACATAACAAAGCAACCAAAGATAAACATGCTTTGTGGCTGCTCACTGCAAAACAAAGAGAGGGAGATACAACATTTTAATAACCAATGATGGATGTGTTGACATGTGAAAATAATGTTCTCCTGTTTGTTGCCTCAGCAGGGATGGTGGTTGATAATCCTATCTAATCTTGGATTAATAACATTTGAAACATAATGGGAGTCTTTGCATGGAATATCAGGTTTAAAGCCCATCTTTTCTCAAAATGAAGTTTTACCAGTGAGTCAAAGAATTTTCATCTGAACTCAACATCACTAGCTGGAATAAGTCACTGTGACAGTAGGAAGACCGAGGTGGGCTGCTGCAAGCACAGGGCATGTGAGCACACACAGCTTCCTGTGTACATCAAAGGCGGTTTGTGTTAACGCTGGCAGTAGGGGGTATAGAAACTTACAGACTGGCAGTGTTGTCAAAGTGTCCGTTAGCTTAACACATCTGCTCTGACTTCCTGTGTGCCCCGAGGGAGAAGGGAAGTGACATGGGGAGTTCAAAAGGAACCTTCAACCTCAAATTGGAGCCCTGCTAAAATTCAGCCCTATCACTGAAGGCTCTGCATGTTGTAGTAAATATCTGGTTTCACTTAAAAGCTTTAGATAACTCATTTCACAAGCTGTAAAAGTCCAACATGTAAAAAGAAGAGTGGATAACCTTGTTAACCTGCAGTGTCAGACAGATAAGACCTGCTGTAAGAGCAAACTTATGCCATAAGATCTGTACTTTTACTAGGGTCTTACTCCATGGAGCTTTAAAAACTACACAATATGTCCATACTCTTACACATACAGACAGGACATTAATCAATATGTGCAACTGTTAAAAAAAAAAAAAAACAGGCACCATTATAGCAAGCCTCCAGGCAGGTCAGTGTATGCATCACGATACACAGTTCCTGGGACAACATGTCCTGCTGTTCCAGGACTCTCATAAAAAAACTAAGTACACCCTTTCTGCACAGGCAAACACAGACACACACAATACACACACTTACACAATACATGCAGATAATGAGACGCCAAGAGAAAAAGAGGGCAGTATTTCGAGTCTTGAAAAATGCTTGAACTCCAGACATGAAAAATGAGGAGAATGTTGGTGAAAAATGATGAAATAAAGGAGACAAACTGGGTCAGTGGACAGGAGAACTGAGCAAAACCGCCTCTCTTTGTTTCCTGTAACCCCACTGACCCATGTTTGACCAAAAGTGACTCGATCGAAAAAGGGCTAGCTTGTGCTACTGCTTTTGCCAGTAGTTCAGCAGTATTTTGTCTTACTTGATGGTCTGCCACAAGGGGGCATTTCACTAAGCTAACATGCTGATCTATTAACTGGTTACCACTTTCCTTCCTAATGCTCAAACGTATAAAAGACAACTATCAGTATCATCATTGTTCCATCCCTACAATAAAAATCAAAATGAATGCCAGTGGTCTTGCTTTATGATATTAACCGGGACTATTACAGTAGACACTTTTTTAAACAGATGTGAAATATGAAGATGTGAACTATGGAATCTGTACATTTCTCTTGTCTCTTTCATGCGTATGAAAGGTGTGTTTCTTCCATATTCATGTAGAAAAAGAATTTCACAGCCATATATTTGCTGATTTAACCTCCTTATACAGCTTATGTGAGCTGATGTAAATGGCTAGCATTGGCACCTTAGCCAGCCAATCAACAGAAGAATTCAATCCCAACAAAGACTGTTCAATATATGAATGTATTCCTTGTGATGTCACTCATCTGGTTCTGGACAAGGGGCAACATCTAGTCAGTAAAAATGAAGCCTATGCAGAAGTGATAAATGTTACTGTTTGTTGAGAACCTGCTTGAAGCTGGCTGCAGAAAGACTGGGAGTTGCATAAGCACCCAGCCATCAGAACAGACTTTTACGGCATTAGAACGCATATTTACAGCCTGGTTCAAAAGGCTTGGGTCTTCAACGGTGATTTCACTATCTGTACACACTGTACGGTGAGTGCATTCTTTTCTAACTGGGTGGTTTAGAAGTTATTAGGATCGTTTGAGTGTCCAATCAGAGACACAGCTCAGGTCACGAGACTGACGAGTGCCCTGGAGCTGTTAAAAGGGAAACTCACAACCGGTATCATATCCAATGTGGCTGTGTCCGCTGATTGGCTTCGTTTCAAAAGTCAGGAACAGACAAGTTTGTTTATGTTTTATTGAGTCTATGGTTCTGAAGCTGAGTTTCAGTGCCTATCATTGTTGGCAGCCATGTTGGAAATGTTGAACTGAACTTATCTTTGGTCGATCTAGTGTGATGTTAAGAGGCAGACTTAAGGCAAGCTTGAGCCTCATTGCCAACAGCTATAGCGCTGCTGTTTGGTGGGTGCTTGGTTTCTGGAACTTCCAAAGCCAGCGTGAGGTGGACACTCAAGGAACTGCAGTTGTAGCACTTCTACATCGTCTGAGGACGCCGTCACACTAGCTAATTGTGCCATACCTAAGCACGCTTCAGCCCTAAAGCATGTTTGAAATGGCCAGTGTGACCACAACTGTGCCGTGCTTGAGCACGATTGGCTTCCGTGCTTCGGCACGCTTCGAAGAGGTGGGCTTCAGCATGGTTTACTTCATGCACAAGCACAAGCACGCAGACAGTGCGTGCGATATGACTGCCGCCAGCGCATCTCTCGACAATCATTTTAAATACAGCGGGGGTGTTAGAGGGCTGTGTCGGGCTAAAAACGACTCACTTTAAGTCCAAAAGTCTCTAAAGTTGCAGCAGTGCTCTCTGTGCCTCATTGTGCTGCCTCTGATGAGATTGCGCTTCATGTAAACAGACGCTTCACGATGATGTAGGTGCGTGTGTGATACCTGCTAAAGTCTGGTCCACGTAGGAGTAGTGTGACTGCTGGCCGTACTCTCCAGCTGGGGAACAGCGTTGCAGGGGGGGGCAATCGTGCTTAAGCACGGCACGGTTTGGATGGCCAATGTGACCATGCTCTTAATTTCTCGCAATGAGAGGTTGCCACTTGGGTCCAACATTATAACATTACACAGAGTCAGAACTTTGCCCAACAAAAATGTGCCAATGAGACAAAGCTTGAGATATTTGGAGGTTTATTTGCATAAATGAACTTTAATAAAATATTTTCAAACATTTTGTACAGGCTCACCATAAAGTTGAGACAGACAGCATTTATTCAGAGCGACTTTCAGATACACTTTGTTATAATCAGGAGTTGACTGAATGGTGTCTGATAGGTGTGTTTACCCTGTTGACCGTGTGTGAAAGTGTACCTAACAGTGGCAGCGTGCATTGGCTCTGATAGAATAACTTATCTGAAGGAAAGAGCTGCTGCACTGTGCCAAGTGATTGCATCAGCACAGCCAGCTCTGCTGTATGAGTTAACACGCTCAAAGATCTGCATTCATAATCCGGCTTCATTTCTCAATTTCCCCTCTCAACTGTCGTTTTCTTAAAGTTGCCATGGAGATGGGCCAACACCCACACTTGGTTTAGTGACACAGCACTCAAGAGCTCTAAGGGCTGCTGGCAGTTTACACCCACACCTAGAGGATTCACATGAGACTAACTGGGGAGACTTTTAACAAAATAATAAAA
The DNA here is from genome assembly GCF_033239565.1 of Halichoeres trimaculatus. Lineage (NCBI taxonomy): Eukaryota > Metazoa > Chordata > Actinopteri > Labriformes > Labridae > Halichoeres > Halichoeres trimaculatus. The sequence continues at coordinate 19,923,798 of NW_027437187.1, read as the reverse complement.
ACCCCATCTTTTCCCCAGCAAACAAACAAATATGTTTATGGTTAACATAGTCAGAGTCAACGTCTGATAATAGTTTTTTCTTCTCTAATGCAGCAGTGGAGAGCACAGATAGCCAGAAACAATAATGACAGATGAGATGGAAATTTTCAACTGGCCACTATCATTGCATCCTTTTAGTTTTGATTCCAGGAAGCAGCGAATAATTCTGCAGGAGCAACGTGGTATTACAAAAAGTGGGCTTTTACAGGCATGACAGACAAGAGATGAAAAACTGCAGAGGTCGATTTACTGTATGTATGATTGGCTCTGTGCCAAGACAGACCGAAGAGTCAATAGACATAAAAATGAAATGGATCAGCTCTCATGAGTCAACAGTGGCCTGCAGAGTCAGAGAGAAGGAGGGCGAGGAGAGGAGAGGAGAGGAGAGGAGAGGAGAGGAGAGCAGCTGGTGGCCTGCTTCACCATGTGACCCTCATGTCCTCCTCCAAGACACGCACACACACACAGAACAGACCATAAACAGGGTGGGTTTAGACTGGCAAACATCATTGGTTGTGAGCATATGGCTGACCACACCCACTCCAACATCAACGGCCAGGATTTGTTTTTTTTTACTGTATCCTGCACAGAGATGCACAAGAGTCAGATTTATGAATAAATATGAATTCTGTGAGGACACAACAAGCTTTCACAACATTTTAAGGGTTTTTAAGGGAGAAAAGAGAAATAAATTCAACATTTTCCAAAATTGGATTTACTTTTTGTTTTTAATTAACCCATCTTTTCTTATGTGGTTCCTTGTGTTCAATCTGGCTTTATCTTTCTCTGCCCAGATCCTGTCTGTTCCACTCACAGATGGGAGGTCCTCCCCTTAGGGGAAATTGCATCATCAAAACCCCCCGAAGCAACCCCCACACCCCCTTCTTGTCTCTTTCTCTATCATACACACCCTTTCTCCCCTCACTGTGTCATACACCGGACATCAGTGTGTGCGCCTTGTAGCCTCTCTGTTAATGAAGCAACCATTCAGCCACAAAAAGGGGAGGCTCTAATTAAAACACACACACAGATAGATGAGCTTTTAACTGACAGCTGTAGGGGGGGTTGAGATGGGGGAGGGGGAGCAGGGGGAAGTGTTGTTCAGGAGAAAGTGACAGAAAAAGTGAAGAAGCTGGGAGTTGGGTGCCTTGTTGTGACAATGAGCTCATTTCCCGTAAAGCCCTGCATGAGTAGAGGCTCATTTACAAGCTCTCTCTGTGAAGTCACATAAATCATGATGGGCAGCGCAGTGACGCACATGTGCACTTGTTTTCTGGGCACAGATTTAAACAAAGCACACATTTTCCTCTAACTTAAAGCTTAAAGTCAGAGTGAACAGCACAAAAAGGCAACATACCACATATGAGGAGTCTTTGTTTCAGTCTGTGTGTGTTTAGGCAAAATATGGTGTGACACTCGAGTTCCCTGTAGGAACAACTGTCTTGCGTGTGCATGCCAAAAACAGCAGCAGATAAAAAGATAAGCGAGCACATGAACATAATGATCTAGTCAGGAGCACAAATAGTTTTGTCCTGCGGCAGCTATCATTAGTTCAACTCAAACTTATGGTTAAAAACAGTCCTTAGAAGATGTTTTGTGTGCAGTCAATCAAGAGAAGTTCGACTGTGAAGACTTAGAATACATTTTTAAGAGGGAATAAATGTATTGTACTCAGCTAAAGAGGACAAAGTCATAAGAAGATCTGAGGTATTAACAGAACAAAGGAGGATGACGGTTTTCTCAAAGTCTGCTTTGGGGTTTTGGGGGTTGAGATCTGTTTTGTATTTCCTGTGTTAGAGTTGGAGTTGGAGTGGGGGTGTGTAGCAGAGAAGAAGAGGGTCCAGGGAATTCAGAGGGCCTCACCATGTTCTGACCTATGAAAGCATTCACCCTGCTTCCCACAGCACAATGATGATGATGATGTCACTAGGGAGATGCTGGGTACTGGAATTTACAATCAAGGTTTAGGGTTCATAAAGGAAAGATGTGCATCTGTGCACACATACCCGTGCATGTCAGAGTGAACTAACAATAAGCAGAGCTAATTGTGTTAATGTACATGTGTTCATGTTAAAAAACAGTGATGTCATCAAGGGAGCTCCAGGCTGCTCTACAGACTGCTGAACACCCAACTCATTACCACACTTGATAGCCAAGACTAATAGCTTGTCCACAAACTGCGGCTCCCCCACTCACTCCCTCTGACCTGGTTCTCATCTCACTGGTACAGCAGAGAGTACAAAAACTGTTTTGCAAAAGATCTAAATTTTCTGCCTGTTATTGAGAGGACTTGTGTGGGAGGTAAAGCCTTAGGCTGTCAGACACTCACTTCTTTTGAGAGAGAACTTAAAACTTTCCTTTTCATTAAAGCTTATAGTTTCAGCTGGCTCAAACTTAGACCAGTTCTTTGTTATGTTGCTGTAAGTTCAGACTGTCGAGGGGACTGGTGTCTATGTGTCACTAATTTAAATACTTAAGGTCCAATCACAGACTGAATGGATCATGTTCTCCACTACTAACTGGGTTTTGTGGTTAGTGAGACAGTTTCGGAGCTAACTCAGTTTGTTGGGCTATGATGGTCCATCACTTCTTCGTGATGACAACTCATGATAAAAGCAAAACTTCTTTGTTTGTAGCGAGAAAGCCTGTATTTAAGCAATGCCTGGTGATGGATTCTGTTGATCACGTGGCTCAAAATGAAGATTAGAAGGCCAGAACATTTTCAGAAACAACAAACTCTGGCTTTTGTTGTGCTTTCACAAAGTCCTTCCATGGAAACTAACTGAAGCTTCAAAGCCCCGTTGTCCTTAGATGGTATAAAAGCTACTCTCAAAACTATTAGTCATGTCATGCTTTTCTGCCAAAAACTTCAATACCTCAGATACTAACCCATATAAATATGCATGTGTCTGATGACATTACTGTAATATCGCCCATTGTAACTGCATTCTTATCACAGATTTTACCAAGTAAAGTGGCTGTGCTTCATTATATGGCAACCATCAAAACATCTCTGTGTAACATGGCAAAATAAAATCATAACAATTATTTCATCTCAGCTTCTCTTTTTTTATCATAAGGGCGTTCAGTGGGACCTGCAGAAAGTTAAGGAAGACTGAAAAAGGAAGTTTAAGCTTTCTCTTTCTTTACCAAAAGCTTTTGTCACACTACACACTGTACTTTTAAATGACATGCAGATTGACAGGAACCTGCACAACTCAACTTCTGATACCCTTTGTCTACACAAGGTTTTTATTGTTCCTCATGTAAAACAGTGAGGAAACAAACCAGAGATAACAGTTTGGCATAGGTGGTATGAACAATGCTCACTTGATTTTGAAATCACAGTGCTGAGCTTCTCGATGGAGAACTGCCCTCTCTAGCAGCAGCATTCTCCAAATCTGCTCTTGGGTTACTTTTTTTATTTTATCTCTCACTGTGTCATCCATGTTATTGAAAACCACAGTGGCTGCATTTGGTCTTGTCTGATTAAAATGTGGGTTTCACTGCTTCCATATCAAGCTTTTTGAGTTGGCTGCAATATGAGCATGTTTCCAAGCTCTTTCAGTTTATACACTCCAACATTTTCAGCAAGTACACCTTCTATAAAGGTGATAAATTGAAACTGATCATGTAGTGCTGAGACCTGTCTGTACTGGTGGTTGGTGTTTAGAGATGAAGTCATTTCACGTGGTGGCTCAGCACTGTTGGTGCGTGTTTTGAGCCCTCAGCAGAGGCAGATTACAGAGTGAATAGATGGATTGAAAAAGCACAGACACCACTTTGAGTCACACTGTAGGAATGTGATGAACCTGCAAAGTCATTATTTGCTTCACTCAAACAAAAAGATTTGCATATAGAAGCAAAATGCCAGAGTCTAATTTTGTTATACTGACTGCTTCAAGTGAAAGAAACACTCAGGTTGTGGCTTTAAACTGTTTTCTTTAAAGGTCAGAATCAAAGCGCTTATGTGGACAAAATTTTGAACATATGTTGTAAGGAATTGGTTAGGGGGTCACACCTGTCAGTCAAGCACAAAAGACTGGTCTATACTCTCACAGCTGACACTGGCACATGCTCCTGTATGTATATGTGTAGGCTGAAAGAAAACAGGTGGACCCAGACATATGCACAACACTTGCACAGAATCCAACTGTTAAAGTAAAAAGACACACTCGAAATAGAAAACCCAAAGAGGGTGCACATGCACACTTTATGTGGCTCATCACTCCTGACACGTAAACATGTGCTCTTTTACTACTACACGCATCACCCTTTAAAAGCAATTCAAATATCTGCCTCTATAGCGGTGTAAAAGCCATGTCGTTAAAAAGCCGCAGCCGCTCGGTCTGGCTCGACAGTGTGAAGTCCCGTCCACTCATAAAGGAAGAGTCTTTGTTACGGCTCTGCTGTCTGATCCAGTTCCAGATTCAAAGCTTTGTGCTTTACTGCTGTTTTTCCCTCATAGAGCAGAGTCCCTCCCCTCCTCTTCCTTTACTGGCTGAGCCCAGCTGGGGGCCTTCACCTGATTGGCTGAGGGGCACACAAGGAAGGATTTGGGAGGTTCTCCTTTGTTTACATGCTTGTAGAGAAACCCTAAATAACAACTGTTACTGTGGGCAACGAGACGAGCTACAGTTAGCCAGACAGGCACACAAACACACACACACACACAGGGGTGCAAGGTGATCTTACACACACATACACATGTACACACCGTCATGATGACATTGTTTGGTGGCAAATTGAGAAGTCTTTGTTATGTTGTGCTCTATGCTCAACGTTACACAGAATATAGGAAGTTGCAAGTATAATTGCAGTTGTGACACAATGCACTTATGTGGTTTCATTGTCTGATGAAACTTTCCAAAGCCTGCATGAGGAGACATTCTTTGAGTCCTGTTGAGACAGAAAGCAGCAGCTCTGTTATGGCTCCATCCGTTGACGTATGTTTCTGTTTGTTATCCTAACGAGACAGTGTTATACATCTTGATACTGCCTTTAATAGAGCTTAATTCAATTCATGCAGCTCAGACTCCAAATCTCTACATACTTCAGCCTATTAAGCTGCAAGGAGGAAGGCAGAGTCTGTGTACGTGCATACATATGTGTGTGTCATCCGTCCTCCAGGACTCTACGCAAAGTGGTCAGCACAGTAATGGTGCTTTATTGTGATTGAAGCTCCAGCATAACAGGAGGAAAATCAATGAGATTCTACAGGGGAGCAGAGTCTCTGTAGATGTATACAAGTCTGTTTTACACCTAACTATATGCATACAGTATCTCTGATCTCTCTTTTCTGTAAATCAAAAACAAAGCCCTGATCCTGTTTTAGAAAAAACGTCTGCATGTCTGACTTTTATGCTCATTGAGAAAGACTATCACGTGCACAAACACACTCCCCTCCCATCCATCCCACTCCAGCTCTCTATCAGGAAACTCAATACCTGAATCATGACATCATAAACTAAAACCATGGCAACAAAACTACAGCAGAGTGTAAACAGATCCTTTGTCCTGTAGTGGGATTCAGTGATTGCATCACTTTTGTTCTGCAAAGAGCACGCTCACAGGGCTGCAGAAACAACTGAATGTGTTCTTGTCTTGGATTGGGTCTGGTTCTCACAGTTTCCTTTCAGGGAATTGTTTTGTGGGGGCCAACACGCCTCGTAAATATCTTGTGTTGTGATGAATAAAGGCTGAAAACAACACTTTGAATCACAGCCTCCTCAATAATTCTGGAATCAGAAATGCTTAGGCTGTCTCTTCTCATAATATTGAAAGCTTTTTATTCCTATGATGTTAGAAGATTTGTGGCATTTTCAGGGAATAGACAATGTATTTTCAATTGTAAGCTAAGAATAATTTACTTTAGACATTTAAGTAAAGGCAACTTATGTGAACAAAATGCAAGACTTTGTTTCACGTGTCAATAATGCAACTAAAGGTGGTACTTGCACAAAGATATTTATGGCTTTGTTTTTTTTCCTGGTTGGTAAACTTTTCTTGGCTTCTACTTAATTTGGCAAATGTATACCTTGACTTGTCAGTTTGTGTTACAACAAAATCAAACACTTTGGTAGCTTTTCCTGTAAAATGAAGATTGAGACTTAAAAAAAAACATTGTTTTCCATAAGTTTCCAAACTCAAAGGTTACAGAAACAATCTAAAACCATACTTAGCCAATTTCAGACCTGAAGAAAGAAATAAAACAAAGCATAAATCAAAAAAGCCCCCTTAAAGGCTGGACCTGAACAGAGTAAGGACGGCAGCACTCTGATCTCTGACAAAGAGGCTCCCAAACCTAACTTTTTGTTTACATATCTCATTACAGGGAAAAAGACTAAAAACATTCACTACAAAGCATCCTTGAGAAATACCTGTGAGGAACTAGTAACAAAGCCTTGGCATGAAGCACACAGTTAAACTGTGTCTGGTGTGGTGTGGGTCTTAGGATCGGCACGTTCTGCTGAGTAGCAGAGATTTTGTGCCCACAGACAGACCAGCATGGACTGTCGGAGATAATACTGTCAACACACATGCGGTTGCCAGTTGCCCCTGGTGGACACACACCCTTTCCTGACCCAAATACCTTCATTTTCTCGAGGTCAGGTTGAGTCCTTGACATGGACTCAGATTCTATAATGATACATCTGAGAAATCTGCCGAAACCACTAATAGACACATGATGTTACGGGAAGAAAACTCATTCAGTTCACATTTTGGAACTCCTATGGGTGCTGTAATAATGGGGGAGAGGGCAGACACAGTTATAACACGCACACAGTGACAGCATCACCTCTTACGGGAAAGAGAAGACAGCAAGAGCAAGAGAAACAGGAGAGAGAGGAGGGAAGGAGGGAGTTCAAAGATCAGAAAACAGATGTAAATCGTTTAGCAAACTCCCCCTCCAAATGACTAACACATGTGCGAGAAAGTTTCCCCTCCTTGAGTGTGCACACACACAAGTCCATGCTTGATTCAAGCTCCGCACCTAGACAATATCATCTGTACCACCTTCTTTGAGCCCATCAACAGACCTAAGCTTTAACCACGTTACATGTCAGAACAGCCAGGTTATATTTCACCAGCACCTCCACCCAGTAAACACACACACTTAACCCTAAGTAACCCTCTATCTGGATTTGGGCTTTACTGTGTTTAACATCTTCTTAATGTTTGACAGAAACTCTCCCAGACTTCAGAGCACAGAGGCCACCAAGAGTTCAAACCTGTACACATGTTGCCACACAAACATGATACTTCACTTGACAGTTGGCGTCCTGACTGCAGAGGCCAGTGAGTCTGCTTTGACTGAAGCCATGTGCTTTGACACAGACAGCAGTCATTGCTGTGTGATTACTCACACATGCTGATTTCAGATACAGCTCATTCATAAAATATGGTCATGACTAAAGCTGTTTTTCTCACAGGTGGGCTTTTGTTCAACATTTATTTATGAATTAATGTTGTATGGCTATGAGCCCAAATATTCCAAACAAAGAAAGCTTTAAAGGATCATAGGTGACTTAGAGATAGAAAATAATTATGCGTTTTAGATTTTTAAAAAATATAAATTCCCAACTGTAACAAAAACATATTCTGCTACAAGCTCCCATACGAGCTCTTGTAAATACACACAGGAATTATTTATACCGTTTTTTTTTCTTCCATTGTCGTTCTCTTACATGTCAAATTAGCCTTTAAACTGCAGTAAATAAATTCAGTTTGCTGTAAAGTAGATGTTACCAGCATTTACAATCACTACAACGACCTCAACGTGTTTGTTCCTCACTGTCCCATTGGCTACAGTCCTGAGCCGCAACAAAAGGAGACAATGCAACAAGAGTTGCTATTTTGCAATCTCATGTTCTTTTTCCAGGGTCTTTCTTTCCTCTTTAACTCTCCAGTTTTTGATTTAAACAAAAAGCTTTGTCAACAGGATTAAACAGGCAGTTAAAGCGTGCCGCTTTTGTTAGTGCGCTCGTGGAACAACCTCACAAAAAAACCGCACGAGCTCCAGACACAAACACACACACACCTACCTCAAAGTCGACCCCGACGCGACTTCTCCAAGTCAAGTTGTTTAATATTTAAAGCGACAAAGTGGTTCAGACCACATCAGCGCGCCTCCGGGTCACTTCTTGGGGTTTGAGGTGTGTCCGCGCGACTCTGCTTTAGTAAACTGTTCAATTGCTCCAGAACAGACACACACGTATTCTCAGTCAGGACCCATAGAAAATGTAAATTTAAGCTGGGTGGGAGGGATACATTGACGTCACAGATGGGCTCCTCCCCTACTCTTTCTTCATCAGAAGTAGATGTGGGGACTCCTCGAGTTCAGGGCGGGGCATGGATGGAGCGCGCGCACCCACAAACACACACGTGCACGAAATGAATGGAGATTTCTTAAAAGCCTATCAAATGAATGTTGATCACCTTATGCACATTCAAGGCTGTAGAAAAATTGACATTTTTAATGTCTTTTTCTAGTTGTTGAGTAAGCTATATTTATATCCACAATAGAGTTTCTAGTTTTATACACAACAGGTGATTTAGTCTTCTGGCAACCATAAATTATAATAGATAATACTTAAGAAAGGTCCACTTCATACACAATTATTACAGAAAAAACTCTCACACTGTATATTTGAAAACTATTAATCTGAAGGCTGGAAATGAAAACAACAGCCCCCAGCTTCTGCTTTCAACTCAACTGTTCTGACATCCCTGAGCTCATTTAGGTTTTTATGGCTGACACTTTTACTGTTTACGTTCACCCCTGTGACTCTCATGACCCTTGTTTTCAGCTGCAACTGTCAGTCAAAAAAAAAAAAAAAAAAAAAAAAACTGAGATAAAACTGGGTAATGCAGGAAACTTATAGGTCATTAATGAGATCAACAAGCAGGTCCACATCTAGTTAAAAATTGTATTCCTCTGCAGTATTTTGAAACAAAAACTAGAGTGAGAGAAGAGGGATTTAATAAAGTCAGAGGCAAAACCCCAAATGAGCTACAAACTATTTCATCCAGTTTTTCTTAATTTATTTGCTGACATGTTTGCATCAGCCCTTAAATGGTGTTGGGCTGGGTGACATATTCAAAATATTGAATTTAACAGCCAACCGCCAGTGAATAAAAAAAAAAACAGATGTGTTTTGCATTATTATCTCCATAATTTAGCTAGGATAATTTGCATTTGAAGGAAGATTGTTTTGTATACTTTAGTTTAACATTTGGCTTTGGATACAACCACTGTAATTACTTGAGACCACGATGTTATTCAAAATATTGGCTTTTCTTCTTAAAGGTTGAGTTTTAATTGTTCTTTGATGTCTTTGTCATTCCTTGCTTTGACAACAACAGATCAGTCTTCTATCTGTTGTTGTCACAGACTGAGTCCAGGGTATTCTTTGTGATCAAGTGTAATCTGCTTACTGATGAAGGGTCGGTGGGTCTGCTTATCCACCACCCTTCTGTTTAATCCGCTCACCAAAACCGCTAGTTTAATGGAGATCTGTCAGATTGTATTTCTGTGTGTATTACAGAGGACATACAATGCTGTCTTCCTGACTGCGTCATTACTGGATAAATGTTTGGTCTGTGTACAACTACCAAAGAGAGGTTACTGGAAATGACAAAAAGATCAGAAAACAGCCCAAAGTCCTGGGTTTGAAATCTAAACTGTGGGAGCCTAGAAGGAGCGTCAACATAAGTATAACATTCCTAAGGACCTCCTCATAATTCAGAGGAGGGGTGACTAAGAGAGCCGGACTTAACAATGGGATGAGTCATGAGAGGGGTCGCCTCTGACGGGAGGACACACCCCACAGAGACCCTCAGAGCTCCCACTAAGCAGGAAACAGATGTGTACGCAGTGTGGTCAATGTATATACAGATGTGTTTAAGAGAGTAAAAGATTTAAGGGAACCAAAAAATTAAAAATCGAATGTTAAAGCTGCTCTAACCATACCCAACATATTTTCTCTATCTCTGAAAGGAGTTTTCCACAACTGGGGGGATTTCTTTTCTTCCAAAAATATGGAAAAAGTTTTATGTACTAAAAATATGTTGCAAGAGCCAGCATCTCCTTAGCTTAGCATAGTATGAAGACTTTCCTGAACCTCACTTATCAACCTGTGACTTGTTTTATTCGTTTTTACTCAAATCTAAAATATCACAGCCACTGTTTCCTGTTTGGGGTGAGTTGCTCAGCAACCGATAAATAATATGAAACAGTGAAACATTGACACATATTCAGAAAGAGAGTGTCATCTAACTTTTGTTAGGAAAGTGAAAAAATGTGTGTCTAAAAATGAGTAATCTGTCTTAAACTGGAAATTTTAGGAATCAAAATAAGTTTTAAATTGACTCACTCATGAGATATACCAGACTTTAATACACATTTTTAGCTGCAAAAGTCAAACTGCTCTTATCCACTGATCAGTGACAGTATTTCACCTGTCAGTGGTTTCCGTTTTGGGTGGCTTCGGAGAAGTTACAAGTTTCTCTAAACTGCACTTCAGTTAAAGCAACTCAGCCCAACATTCGCATTGCACAGACACACCCATATATTGGTTTAAAATGAAAACCCTTCCTACCACTGTAGAAAAGACACAACCTTTCACCAGCATGTCTTCTTAAAAGTACAAAGTGTAGAAATACCCAGCAATGTTCAAGATTTTATCATGGAAAACTTCTATCAGAACAATTTGATTTCAACGCAACAGCAAACATTAATCAAGCCTTCGTTCTAACCTGGGTGCTTTGTGAAGCCACTTTCTAAATGTTCTCAAAAATGTTAAAGTTACTAGTTTGTCCACTGTGAAAAGATGATGGCGAAAGAAGGTGAACCCTTTGGAAGGGACTAACTTCTTAGACACTACAGCCTCAAGCCATTGTTTCAGTCATACCTTATGTTGACATGGTTTGTGCTGCTCTGCTGCGAATGTACAGTCTGCTGTGCATTCTCTCCAGTGCTGCCTCACTAAATTAGCAGTGGCACTAGTCAGACATGCAGTAGTTTTTTTTAATGTTGAAAAAAATAGAGTTTATTTCTGATATAAACTTTACAGGTCCAAATATATTTACTTTAGGTATCTCATCATCATTTATAAAGGTAACACCAGTATCAATGGAGCAAACTTGACAGGGCTTACTGGTGAATATCTTGGAATCTTAATTGATGAGCCACATTCACCTGACCAGTCCAAAAAATTGTTTTGTTTCAAGTTATTTTAGGAAAAAAACGAGGTCTAAATTACTTACTTAATCTGGCAATAGAATAAGAGAAAAGTTACTTGTATGAAGACATTTTTCTGGTTTCAAGAAACGTGACAAGCACATGTTTCTTATTCCATTGTCAGTTTTTTTTTTTTAAGTTGTTACAAACAAGTCAGACCTCATTTTTGTCTTCAAATAACTTGAAACAAAACCTTTTTCTGGACTGGTCAGGTGAATATGGCTAATATCAATAATGATAACAAGACAATCTTCACGAACATTAGACAAAAACACTTGATAAGATTTGATTTTTTTGCAATGCATCACTGCATCTTGTACCATAAAGCTGGATGGTCCCCACTCTCAGAGAGGTGTGCTTTACACTTTTATCTGTACAGCTATAACACACTTAACCGGATAATTTCTCCCTCCATTTACTTGTATGCCTTATTATTTACATCACCCCTGGTCTTGTGACTGGCAGATGATTAAGTTCCTTGAGTTCGTTCTAAGCTTGGGAAATCTTATTTTGGTGTTTTTACACCATCTGCTTGAAACTCACAACAAAACATTTTAGAATGACTGTCCTGGTTTATTATTGTTCAGAGCCTTAGTTACACATTTTTGAACCTCTTTCATCAACTGTTTTTACATTACTTTTTAATTGTGCCTGTATTTCCATTCATTGATCTTGTGTTCAATGTTCTTTCATGTTTTCAATATTATCTTAAATGTTTGCAATGATAGTCATGTCCAAATAATGAGAAATTATGTTATAATCATGTCCATGTGATCATAAAGTAATCTAAACATGTAGTTATCAAATTACAATTCTACCAATGTGTTTTGATGAATGACACTTATTACCACATTCTGCACTTTAGAATACACTGTTTTAGTTATACTTGTATTCAATATGATGCCAGTCAACAAGTCCAATGCTTGATCTGTTTTTCAACTTTTTAACACAGTGTCATGGTTGAGTTTGGACAACCAGGCCATGCTGTTGTTTCTTCCTGTCTGTCAAAGGGGGGGTTTCCAACCCTGATATCGCTGCCTGGAAGTGTACAACCTTAACCCCCACCCTGTTCTCTGGTCTGATTTCTGGGGCAGATGTTTTGGTTATCTTCCTCTGGTTTCCCACAGTTCTTGTGTATTTGTGTGTGGGTGCGCACTTGTACGCTAGCTTGTAGGGCCCCTTGTGTTTTTCTTCATCAGGCCTCCTCTTTAAACAGGATATGACCGTCATTTGAAAATCATAGTGACACAGAGGCCTTTCTGTCAGCGAGGGTCGATCTCAAATCTGATGAAAGTGAATCTCTTTTGAATATGAAAAGTGAGAAAGTATTTAAAATATAAAATTATCTGGAAGTCTGTGCTATTTTTGGTCTCAATTTATGTTCATGTTTAATTCTAAGCCACAAAATGAAATGTCATTAGATTGAAAATGGACCCATAAAACCCCCCATATACACTGTTGTAATGAGAGTAGAGCCAACATTAACATAAGAGAAGTGCAAGAAAGGATCAGTTTGTAAATAATAGCATATAATTGTTGCGTGTATAAACACATCCCCTAAGAGCGTGACCTACTTCTCAGTGACTCGGGGTTTATACCAGCAGCACACCAACCATATGCTGATCTAGCATATGTTTTAGAGCCCTTGGTTAAATCTGTGATACTTGTTGGTTCTCCTCTCTGAACATCATGCCACCATTTTCTTCGCCTCCTTGCCCCAGAATCTCTAAATGCATTCTTTCCACTCTGTTTTGTCTGACCCAGCAACAGTTTGGAGCATTTAACCACAGCTCACTGGTGGAGGAACCACAGGATAAAAATCTGCACTGAGGCAATGAGCCCCTTTTACGACGCGTTTTGTAAGAAAATTGCCAATTAGGTCAGTGTGAGGGACCTCAGACATAGCATGTCTGTTCTTCCCAAAGGGGCGTGCAAACTGTTTGTTCAATTAAAAAGGGAGAGTTTTCAATAAATTTGGGCAAAACTCTCACTGTCACTGACAGCCTGTCTGTCTCAGAGATTTGCTCACTAGTTCTAGGGGTAACGTAATCCATCGAGCTCTTGCTGCCTTTCCTTCTTTCCTCTGTGAGTGTTCAGCCAAAGTTCAGTTAATTCAATCACTGCTGGATGACTCACACCACAGCAGTGTCCCTTTTCTGCACAGATGCACAGACGCGCACGCAGGCATGAGAGCACTAACGCACACTCACGCACACAAATGTACCACAGTGCCTGGATGGAAGAGGCTTGTGAGGTCAGTGCTGCGTCAGCCTCTCGGCATACTAGTGAAATGATCTCTTGTTCCACCGCTTTAACGCTGACACACACCCTCCCCATGCCTCTTTTTTATCAGCTGTGGCACTGTCACGTTGTCTCATTCTTTACCTCATGATGTCCCTCTGTAGCACCAGTCCCGATTATTACCTTATTGTATAGTTAAGAGGCATGAAACCTTTTTGAAATACTAATTTTAGTCTTATTTTACATATGTTATGATCCGTTTTGTTCTTTCCTGTCTATTACCACACACTGACAGGAACCTGGCTGTGAAGTCCCCTCTATTGAAATTAAAATAGAGTCACTGGTGCAGAAATCATACTGTGCACAACATTTCCTTTTTCCAATGAATGACTGCATTTGCATGGGTTGCCATGTCATGCATGTATGCACATGAAAAAAGATAAAGATATAGTAGTTTAACAGCAATCCTTGGATGTTGCCGCTCAGGCTGTTATTACTGGTCAAGCCACCCAGATTTATCGAGTCTTACTGTACAGAGCCTTTCCACTTAGTCTAATGACTGCCGACAGTAAAGGGAGCAGATGGCTCTGTTACAGTACACTGAGGTACAATATCCACAGTCAGACAAAACTGCCCATGGAAATGTGTGTCTGGGTTATAAATGTGTGCTGGACACTGAATTAAGTGATACACCAGACATGTGTTCAAGCTATTAGAGACAAATGTTTTTTTTTTTTAGATTTACTCCCTGCACATTTTTTAACATGAGCATAAAAGGCTGTTTTTTCACTGTGGACTTTGCACATTTGAGTCAAATCAAATGAAATACAACGTTAAACCTCATCATGCTAACTTAAGCTAACATGCTACACGGCCCATAAAATGGCATAAGCTGATCTTTTACAATGCAAACCAAAAATCTGTGAGAGAGTAAAGCTGCTCTGGGTAGTAACCCAGCAGTGTAGTGAGTGGACAAGATGGACAATGGAATAGTATCCTTGTATCTGTACTCTCTGTCCGTCCACAGTGTGCATAAAAAGGCTGAATAAGCAGGATTTCCAACACAGAGAGCAGGAAGGCCCTTCCAACAACACACGCACACAACACAGGAAATCAAGGTCAGTGTTACAATTGTGTGCCTGTACGTGTGTGTCAGGGAAAGACAGAGGAGGTTCTGTGCTGACATTACCCCCTGGTGCATCATAATCTCTCATTTGGAGGAGTGGAGGGGGGGCAAAAGTGTGCATGTATTGTTTAAATTTCACTCGCTGGAATAAAGAGACCTCAGTTTTCAGACCTACAGGGCTCTTTGTGTTGACATAACAACTGTTAAAGAGCCACATGTAGAGCACAGATGTTCGCTTGTTTTCTCTTTTGCTGTGTGTGGCACAGAGGCACAGTTAAACATGTTAATCCTTTAAAAGCATCTGAAGCACTGTGATAGGTTAGTAAAGCATTTAAAGCAGCATTGGTGGGTTAACCGTCAGCCTGCTGTTGTTCCAGGTGTTAGTGTAACAGTTTAAAGTAGTGCTCTGCACAGTGAAGGTTTGAAATAACCCTTTCTTACTGATAAACTAGATCCCCTTGTTATAGGGTCAAGTGAAAATTGAGATTTCTGTCAACCTTCTTTAGGTGAGCGTCCCACTGTGGTGATGTGGCTTTTCTTAAACCAGAAGTCCTCCAATAGACTTGGTTACACTTGCAATACCACAAACACATCTAATTTACAGTTTAAACCCTATGTGTAGAATGGTTTGAGTCAACCAATAAAACCAGCTTTAAAATTTTTTTAGAATAGGACTTTTTTCAGAATGGATCATGTAATGTTTAGGCTACATTTGGATTCCCGATTCACTGTTCTTATACTGGCAACAGGTAATGGTCCAATACAGACTAAAAAA
The DNA here is from genome assembly GCF_033239565.1 of Halichoeres trimaculatus. Classification (NCBI taxonomy): domain Eukaryota; kingdom Metazoa; phylum Chordata; class Actinopteri; order Labriformes; family Labridae; genus Halichoeres; species Halichoeres trimaculatus. Next base: position 19,908,375 of record NW_027437187.1, on the reverse strand, counting down.
AGTTATATCAGACATTTACAGTGTTAATTTTGACAGCAAATTCTGATTTAATTGCAGTCTTTTGAATAACACACAATTTAGTTTAAGCCATATTTTAGTTATATAAAACCTTTTAATCTAGTTTAGTCAATTAAATACCATAACAGTTTTAGGATAACGTTTGGGGCTAGGTCAGGGTTAAAATAGGATTAGGATTTAGGCTAGAGTCAGAGTAGGGTTAGAATTTGGGTAAGGGGTTGGGGTTAGGGCTAAAGTCAGACTAGGGGTTAGGGTTAGGGTTGGGATGAGGCCAGGGTTAGGATTAGAGCCAGGGTCGGTTTAGGGCAAGGGTTGAATCTTTAGGATTAGGGTTAAGGTTAGTCTAGTCTGTAGGGTTGGGGTTAGGGCTCGACCAGGTTAGGTTTAGGATTAGGGTTAGGGTTAGGGTTGTGGTAAGGTCTTTAGTATTAGGGTTATTCTTAGTCTATTCTCAAGTCTTTTTGTCTCAGTCTAGTTTTAGTTGACCTAATATCAGCTGATTTTAGTCAAATATAATGTAAACAACCTAACAGTTGTGAAACAATCCTGCAAACTGTGTGAAGTTCTGCAAACCTATCTTAGTTCTTCTCCCATGTAACTGCTGCTGCTGTGGAGCTATAGACAAAGACTTACTGTTCATATTCCTGTGTTTGTACCATAGACTGTGTAATGATAAAGGCACAGGTACAATAATAGAGATACATTTCAACCTAGTGCCACACTGGGTCTGCATCCCTCCCTTTTATTTGTTGACGAAAGTGTCATTTAGATTTCATTACAGTCTTCATTGTCATGTCCGACTATTTTATTTATTTAGTTAGTTAGTCAATAGTGGCATTTGATTGGATCAGTATTAGTATTTATTTTGTGAGATGATTTTTGTCCCAACCCTCCACCCCTAAAAAGTCCACTCTTTGTAATGTTTTAAAGGAAGTGAATGATACAAGACAGTGAGATTACCTCTGGGTGGGGCAGCCTGTGTGTATGCATGCCAAGGCTTTGTTACTTCCATTGTAGGCCCACTGGCACTCACCCACTACATTCATACTTACACAAAATGTTCCACACTTAATAACATTATCAGCCACTCAACTTTTAACCTTTTACCAATTTAATGCCCCCCCCCCCCCCCCCCCCCCCCCCCCAGCCAGAGATGTAAGCATACCTTTCATATGGGCAAAGTCTACCTCACTAGTCATAAACAGACACAATGGTAATATTTACACAATGATAAAATGGGCCTCTTATCACAACTCACGTGCAGAGTGGATCATTTCACAGATATGTACATTTGAGTATAAAACTTTTTTCTTCTTTTCATAAGTAGATGACAGTAACAGCCTAAATGTTTTTCCATTTTAAATCTGTGCTCAACAATTCCAGTCCGAGGAGTCAAGGCTGGAGGTGGAAAAGGAAACAAAGGGAAAAGAGGAGGAAGCTTGTGTTGTTTCCCATACCTGATAACCCGCCATCCTCCGTCTCCCTACTGTCCGACCTGTCAGACGCTGTTTCCTGGAATTCAGGTTCCTGAGGGGAGTTTGTGGGAAGGGAACACAAAGGGATACTGTCAGTCACTGTAAGGTCATCACTGAATAACAAGCACATTAATCTAATGGACAGAGCCACTCACATCAATATGTACTCGCCTGCACGAGGATGAACAGAGGAAGGTGTAATTATGGGGCAAGAAAATGGTGAGGCCAATAATCTTGGTACATTGGCTAATTTTAGATGAATGAAAAAACAGAACATCACTATGATGATGAAGATGTGTTCAAACGTCTGTGGAATTAAAGCTCCTGTGATAATTTTTTTAAACTAGTTATGAAACCTACTGAAAAAAGTGTGAGGCCTCTTCAGAGCACTTTGAATTGCCTTGCTGCTAAAATGTGCTGTTTAAAAGAACTTGCCTCTTTATGACCAAAAAGAAGCAAACTATAACCAAAAGAATTACAATTTCTCTGTAGCAATTTTTTAACCCCTCTATCTATTGTGGGGGGTTGGGTGACAGACTAGTCTACAAAAACCCTTTACCTTTTTCACAACAAATATTCATGATGAGTGATGATTTGACTGCCAGTAGAGAGCAGGATAGGACTTTTTGTCAGAGCACACAACCAACACATGTACAGGTGACCAGCAAAGATATATGATATGACAAACCACTTTGTCTGCAGGGGGCGCCAAAAGTGACACAAACAGAGAGTATGTCAGTGGAGAGATACAGCCCCAAATTTAAGAAACTTTCAGATTATTCTGCTTTTATTTAAGTCAACAGTGGGATTCATGCTAAACAACCCCGTAAGTGAAACAAAAAAGTGACAATACTCTGATACCTTGTGTTGCTGCAATGAAATAATGCTAAGAGCAGGTAAGTTAACACATTAGTTTCATCTGATTCAATACCTGTTGACTTCTACTAACAGTAGCTTTAAGATACAGTAAGTGTCAGAATGTTGAGATAATCAGTTACAATCAATAAACTTTAGGTTCGTCATCCCTTTGCTCAGTAATATAAAAATAGTAATTTTCAGATTTAAGTGAGTGAACAAGTCCTTCAGAGCTAGCTGAAAATGCTCATTCTGTATTAAAATGTCCACTCTGTGTTTTCTTTTGTTCCTTTCAAATCAACCCTGAAATTTGCTTAATTACAGGGTTCAGTAATCTCTCACTTCTGTGTGCTGCTCTCTGTGTGTTTGTGTGACAGTGTGATACTGGAAACACTGTATTGATTGTTGTAGCTGAACATTGTCTGAATGTTCCAGTGGGAGTTTTTGTCTACTGTGCTGAATCCTGTTCCTGCTCTTGATAAAAGAAGAGTCCCATAAACATGTCTGCTTATCAGGGAAGGGTCAGAGATAAATGCAAAACACAGAATAATGACACAGTGACCCACACACAGATAAATCCTTTGGGCGGAAGGAGGAGATCAAAGCTAAATCTGTTATGTCGGATATCTCAACAAAGATGCCAGTGTCTAAGTCAGAGGAAGTGCACAGTATGAAATGACACAGTTACTCTAATGTCACCTCCTTTTCAAACACTTGATAACACACCTATTTATGTCTGTCACCGGACATACTGGACTGTCATTTATGGCCTGTGTGTTCACAATCAGTCCCTCAGGCTCTACAACAGAAGGGACATTAATTTGTGCCTTGAGGGCAGGAATCATTCAAGCTGTGGGATGTGATTTGTGAGGTGACAGCTGATAAGGTGGGGGAGCATTGCAGGGGCCTATGCACACATGCTCCGATGCTCAGGCCTGCACCTTGGTGGATCAATTGGCCTCTTTGGTCATGCTGTTGACAATGCATTGTGATAGGGAAGGAAGCGACTCTTCATGTCCCAAAAAAAGAGATGGCTTTGCTAAGTAACACTTGTAAAACTGTTTTCCTGTTTCTACGTAAAGTGAGAAATAGTTGCTTTAAAAAAAAAAAAAAAACATATGACACAGCGCATTAATGGAGGTGTTGGGGAAGGGCACAGTTGTTAATGATATTCTCGGTCTAATAACCCAGGAGGTGTCCAGTGCAAACATGGGCTGCTCTGATAATCAATGAGAGGCTGAGCAGGGTTTTACTCTTATGTAAACTGTGATTAAAGGGTGCTTTTATATGAAATATTGAACAATTAGATGTTTGGGTTGTTGTAATATTCATAAAAAGTTGTTTTTGAGTGCAAAATTAAATCAGTCACATGTTCGATACTTTCACAGCAAATATCCTGTCTTAAACCATGCCAAATGGGACAATCCTCTTGTCTGAAACAATCAACACAACAGATGTCTCAACATCTGCTGATGAGATGTCTCCCTGTTGGATAAAGTAATCAACAGTGTAAATTCCAGGATTCCCATCAGAATGCTCTCCTCCCCCTCTGCTTCCTCTTCAGATTCCAGCGCTGATCAGCATTATTGATCAGAGCCTGAGGACACAGGCTTGAACAATGTGTCACCCTCCTCTTCCAATAACAGGGCTCATCTTAGTCACAAAGACCGTGTTGGGACACTTTTTTTATGTTGTCTTACTAGAATGGGATTGACAGCAGTAGAAATGCGACACACATGCTCAAGGATTCACACACCCAGACACCAATGTGTTAAAAGAGATGAGGAGATCATGTTCAACAAGAGCTCAGGACACATTTCACTGACATCCTATCTGGCACAGAGCAAGCTGTCTGTGGTGTGTGTTTCTGTGTGTGATATTTAAGTTTCAGGGCTCCACTTTTTGTTGATAAGAAGATTTTGTGGGATTTTGATGAAATATTGAAGAATCAGATCTGAAAAAAGAGATTTGTATCTGCCTACATACCATACCCTGTCTTTGGGGTATGGTATGGGTTTAGTTTGGGTTCTATACCCCCCTTGTGGTGATAAAGTTCATTACATTGCATCCACAACCCAGTGGAGATGCTTCAAATTTAAAACTGAAGACAAAAAGGAAAAAGAGAAAACACGGTTAAGTTGTGAGAAAAGTATATAGGGACAGCCTGTCTCAGTCTCCTCATTGTGAAAAGTGAAGCCAAAATACAAGTCATAATTATGAGATAGTAAGTCATGGTGATAGTAAGAGATAGTTCTGAATTGGCTTCTATGTGTGTTGCACGGAAGCTACAGTAGATATAAAACCCTACATTTAGATTTATAACATGATGAATGTGTGGAATAGGAATGTCCTGTGAGAGTAATGTGTTAGTGGGCTTTTGGGGAGATCTCATTTGTAGCCCTTTGTCACCTTAAACTTAGATAAAAGTACAAACACATAAAGTAAAAGATATGTACACATGATTAAACTTTATAGCATGATCAGCCTAAAACAGGATGGGGTCATAACTGTAAACACAAAAGCTAGGCTTTCAGCTCAGGCTAGCTATTGTTAGCAAACTACCCTCCAAGTAGCAAAGAAATGAAGACTCATACAATGTAATGACAAAATAACCAGACAATACTCTGCACATCATTGATAGACACTTTAGGCACCTCCAGAAAACACCTTATTTATTTAATCTTTGACATCATAACACTGACTACATGTACAAGCAATCAGTATTAGGGTTCAGGTCAATATTCTGGTTTCTGAAGCAAACAGGATATTCCTTTTTACGTGGTATCCCGATCAAAACAGCAATACAGCAATACACGGACAACATTTCAATGCACAGAGAATGTCATTGACGCGATGCACGTCATTTCCGCTTCTTCTTCCTTTATTTATTGCAACAGCAGCAACAACAACAACAAGCAACACTTCCTGTACTTGATTATTGATTCCTTGTGAACAGAACATGGCCAGAACACAAATTATTGTTCCTTTTGATGGGGATATCTCAATAGGCGTATTTATGACCAAATGTTTGGGATAAAAAAAGAATAACTCAAGGTTGTTTTTTTTGGGGTTCTAAAAAAAGGGATAATAGCATATTCTGGTTTTTAAAAAAGGGTTATTGGTGTTTACATGGCCTTGCGCAATCGGGATATCGCTAATATGCTGAATATGGAAGGGTCAATGACTATTTATAAATTGGGCCATTGGCTACTTTTACTTTCTAATGTTTCTTTCTGTAATCAGGAATGCCCGCACATCCTCAAGCTAATGTAGAAGTGATGAGTGCATAGAGCTCATTGATGGTCGGCCTAAGTCAAAGTTATGACTAAGTATCTAATAATTATGACTTACCTTTTTTTTTTTTTTTTTCTTAACTGTTACATTTTTATTTTCCTTTCTTTAACTAGCTTCTATTTGTTTAGGTGCCTGACTTTCTGTAAAGATTGATTCCTTTCTGATGGTGCAGATGGGTGGTGGCATACATGCTGCCTGTAGAAATTAGGGTGTCATTATGATGTCATATCCCGTCTCTCAACAGCCAGCATCAAATAAGTTGTTAAACTCAAATCTGACTGTAACACAGAAAGCCTTGGTGAAATTGCTTTGGTCAGTCAGTAGGGGGAGCTCTAATTTTTTTTTGGCTCCACTGTGGTTACCGTTGCCCTGTCCATGATTTCAAGCCCCCTGAATTATGAGTAATTATGAGTATTACTTAAAAACAACAACAACAACAACAAACAAACAAAAAACACCAACTAAGGTTAAAAAAAAGGTGAGACTTTGTCATTTACATCAAATATAATACTTAAATAAGTACACTTATTTAATAAGTGACCATAGCTCACTTACTTTTGGCTGTCTGATGATAATGGAGGGTCTGGGGATTTGAGGATACTTCACTTCCAGCTCTGGACTCAAGTCAAAGTCCAGCTCTTCATCCTCTGAGCTTTGGGAGGGGCTGGAGCAGGGTGGAAGGGACTTAAAGCTCTGGCTGTCATCTGCATCATGCTGATGGCAGATGGACACAGAGTTGGTACCGTTCACTTTACTTGTCCTGGTGGAGTGGTTGGAGTTACAGCTGACAGCCTTCTGAGCTTGTGTGTGCTGCTGCTTATGTAGGCTGCCTAGTTGCGCTTCTGGCTGGGATATAACTGGCTCTCCTGCAGGAGGTCTGTGGTTATTTCTGCTTTGCCTGGAGTTGTTTGATTCCTCAACAGGTCCTGGATCAGTGTTGACATCAGATGGATTTCCAAAGCAATGGCCCAGAGAGGAACAGGGCAGTCCATGCATACTTGGAGATTCAAAAATGAGCAAAAGAGAGAATGTAATAAATCCTACATGAGCTGACATTGGATGCATCCAGGTTGTCCCAGTACAAGAGGCAATATTGAGCAGTTCATCCAGAGTAGCTCCATACACATCATAAGAGACTCAAACAGGATTTTGACCATTAGACGTAAGATATGCATGGGTTAAAATCAAGAATGAGCTGTTTCTTCACAAATAAAGAAATATATGAAGTAAAAATATCTTTTCATCCAGGGAAGACATTAAGTTGATCCATGCCAGCAGATGTCCTCAAAGGTTGTCCCATACCTCAGCATGTTAACCATGGTAGCATTAGCTGTCCACTTTTCCTGCAGTAGAAAAACTGTCCCACACCTGACCTTAAGAGTCCAAACTCTATCGGCTCCATCAGAAGGCCAAGCTGTCATCACATCATTGTTTCTTTCCGTCACAGAAACCAGATCCTCAGCCAAGTTTCTTCTTTACAGAGAAGGGTCACTCTGTCTTGAGTCATTCATAGTCTGCCCTGTCTGCCTCCGTGACGACCTATGTGTGTGAAAGTCTCAGTGTTTGTGTGTGTGTGTGAGTTACTGTGGCACTACAGGGTGTCTCGTTTCATTACCAGGTAGTCCCTGGTCTGTTGTGGGCTTGGAGACCGGGTCTAGGCCACAGGGACTCTTGTTACCATCTGATTCAGGGTCAGTTGCTAATACACTTGCCCTACACTTCACTACAATTAATTAATGAATCCACCTGATCACAGAGCAGTGGCCCCGAGTGTAAAGGTGACTGGAGTTTTACAGATGGTTGAATATGGGAGCTCATGTTGCAGGCAAACACCGTAAGTGATAGGCTTCTGATGAGAAAGAGAAAGGGAGGGAGACAGAGAGAGGGATGGAACAACACACACATAGAAACACACACATAGTACCACACACCTGGCATTTCACAGGAGAAACCCAGCTGCCCTTGGGTGATGCCTTCTTAAATATTCATACAATCACATAAAGCAGACTTGCATCAATAGTTTATTCAGGTTGGTCCATGGGCTGATTATGTATTTTTTATAAGACAATATCAAATGGAGCATTGTGACAACCATACAGAAAATATTGGGGGTTGGTCTGCAGCGACCTCACCTTGATTCCGAGTGTTTAAACAACAAGCAGTTGTTTTTTTTAAGTTGGACAAGAAAAAAAAAAGAAAAAAAGCAACCATAAAATGTACACTGGTTATATATCAAGGTGATGACAAATTAGTCAAAATCTGATTATTTTGTGTAAATAACAAGCATATTGTCTGAAAATTTCACAGGGGTGACCTTCTATCTCAATAAATTTAGACAGTTAAACTCATTATTACAAAGAAAAGATTTTAAAAAGTATGAAACAGAAAGGTGCTTCACTGACATTTCTTCAAATGACATAGAAAACATTTTCCGTCATTGATTTATTTATTGTTAAAGTTTACAAATATGTTACCTCTACAGTGCCGTCCTTATTTAAAACCTCGACATTCATGTTGCATCACTGGCTGTATGGCACATTAACCTTTTCCCCCCGTTTAATGAGCTGTAGCTGATACATGCAAAGATAGACCAGTCATCACAAACTGCATGGTTTTTTCCTTCAGGGGACACATGTGACAATAAACACAAGTCATTGCCACAAAGATCAACAAAGATTGACTCATGCTGGGTAACTGCAGGCCCAAATACAACACAACCTTAAATTATGTTGAAAGACCAAAGGTATTGGATCTCTTTTACAACTTAACTGCAGTGTTAAACATGGGCCACATATGAAAAAAATTAACACTTGTTCTTCTTCTTGCTCCTCAAGAGAAACACAGAATGTTATGAACTGACAGATCTCTTTCATTCAGTCCACTGTGCTGTAACACACCATGACTGACAAATTGAACCAAGTTGTGATTATGAAACATGCATGAGCTCTTTGTCTCAGGATGTAAACAGAGATATAGTATGCAACCAGCATTTAGAAACCTGAAAAAAACCCCACACAGGAAAAACTGATAAAAATATTACTAAATGTTATTTCTACTTTATATTTGCTGAAAAGGGTTTTGTTGTTGTTGGTACTGTATACCATGGTAGAACCTTATTGGTGGGAGATAGCAGACAAGTTATTTTTTTGATGTGAAAGCGTATAAAAGAAAGTGATAATGATGGTAATTCAAGTAATCTTTGGATGTTGAGATTGTAATAACATATTCTAATAGACCTGAAAAGAAATCAATGGCATTCAATGACAAAAAAAAAAAGAAAAACTGAAAAAAAAAAAGAAAAAAGAAAAACTGAAAAAAAGGAAGAAAAAAAATCAGCTGCTACCACTTTAGCCATTTGGATATGAACCTAAATTTAAGGAAGGCCCTGAAGGGTTATATACAGTACAAAAGCACTACCCGCTTCCCCTTACATTAAAAGGACTAATTTACTTCACTTGGATCAGTTGTATTGGCAAACAATTTTGCATAACTACACGAGCATCAGGCCTATCATTTGCCCCTGAAAAAAAGCTGCTCAACAAGAAATATCTTTCAGATTATATTTTGGAATCGCTGTAAAGTAAGTAACGTACAGTATGTTGCCGTGAAAAAAAACACAACCCCCTGGCCATGAAAATATTGAATAAAATCCATCCCTGTACTTTGCTTCCCTCTGGTGGTTGATGATATGGACTACATGGACATTATTGAAAATGAAAATTAAAAAAAAATATATAGTATAAAAAAGCAATGAAGAGTAAAATTATTTAGCAAAATTATCTTTCCTTACTTTTCCCCGCTACATCAACGCAAATAACAATAACACTTTTGCAGGAATATCCATCATTTACCCCCGGAGAGACTAAATTCTGTTACATTCAGCCAAATCCAAATAAATTACCTGCAATTTTAAATAATTTATTTTTTGTATGGTTTTATTTATTTTTCTATTTATTTATTTATGACAGCTCAACGACACATCAGGCTATCTGTTTTTGGCGTCCTGTAACGTCACAGTCTAGCGTCATAGCCGTTGGCTTGAGGCGCACGCACAGCTGCGTCAAGTCTTAAAATGAGGCATGAAAAATACAAGATGTTTGAATTTTGACCTTCAAAATAAGGTAAATTAGGGTCAATTTTAGCTGAAGGACGCCTTTGAAGACAATACGTTTCATACCCAAAATATTATTATGTTCAACCTTTTTAAAGATGGTCGTAGAAGATGAAATGTAATGAGGAATATCAACTAATGTTTTTTGCTGCTTTTACTTTGAAACTCATTAACAGGAAATAGGCTGTTACCCTACCTAGCTTGTGTGTGATGAGGCGGCCTTACGGCGCACTGAGGATAATCGCAGGTGGTTAAGGGTTACAATCTGCCGACAAGAGGCGACAGAAGGTATCGACTTGCGCCCAATCAAGCATTTACCCGACGGGGATTCATGATACAAATTTCACGCCTAGATCGAGGATTTTGTGTTTCTTCTCCCCTCTCCTATTAATGATCCATGATGCGGTCCACGGCTCGGTTTGTCGCCAGTTGCGCTCTCATCATCCTCTGTACGCTCCAGCTGATTGACGGGGCTAAAGGACAGCGGCAGTGTAGTGAGGTGAGAGACGACACAATCGATCAGTAACATTCAGTCCAATTTTCCTCTCTCTTCATTCATGGAGCAGGCTTTCCAATCACAACACCACCATGACTATAAGAAAGACGTACTGATTGGGCAGTTGTACTAACAAGACAGATAATCACATCAACTACGATTAAGAATTGATGACACATTCCCGTGTCGATAGGGGGTATGAATTGCAATATCATCATCTCGTCCTCAGTTGCAGCAGTTTTCTTGCTTTGTCAAGAGCACAAGTGTAAACAATATGGAAGAGCATGAATCTCTGATGAGGTCTGGTGTGTGTTAAACTTCACCATTCAGTGCAGTGCGGGCTGTTATCAGTTTCCTGCATGGACTGGCTTTTCCTTCCCTCTGCTTTGGCTTTACTCAACACCTCCCAGGCTGGCAGCAGAGTCACAAACTGACTGTCTTTCAGAAGTAGAGCAGCATTCCTAAATAACTGGCATAAGATCTGTTTTCATTCTAGAAAGATTGAAGTGGCTTCCAGGGAAAGGTGTGTCATGTGCTTAATAATATTTCTGACTTGCTGCAGGCCTGGAGTTTGGGGTGACAGAAATGACACCAGCTGTGACACAGTGCTGTACATGTGAATTTGACTTGCTACATATTTTCTGAAAGTGTTCTTATATTCTTTAAATGTTTGGTTTATTAAAATAGGGACTGTAAGTCAGTAAAAGACAAAAAATCTGGGTGCAGCATGTGTGAGAGTTAAGCACAAAACCACATTTAAGTAAATTCATGATGCGTCTTGCATCACTGAAACCATGATGTCAAAACATTGAGTTAATTCTTTGCCGTTCAGCCTCTTTTCTCTCGCATAATCTGTGTGACTGAATATTGTCACAAAACCCCCTAGACACCCGTGTAAATCATTTCAAACACAACAGCCTGCATGCAGTGTGGTGTTAAAATCTGGTTTGGCTCAAGGAGCAACATTATGTAAACTGTCAGAAATGAGGCCACCTCCTCTGCAGACCAAAAGAAAGGAAGAAGCTCTGTGGAGCTGAGAACATCAAATTAAGGATTTTCACTCCAAGCCTCAGATTAAAATACTCTAAAAATGACAGCGGTTTATAAAATGGTCAAGAGGTTGTTCTAAAAATATAAAAGAAAAAACAGCGGGTGAAAAGCCCTAGCCTGTTCCAACAGCAGCACGCTGCTCCTATCACCCCCTGTTTCCATTGCCGTGGAGATGGTATGTTGTGTATCTGGAGAGCAAGAGTGGCTGTGGCTTGAGATAACAGGCTGTCATGCATTAAGCAGCTGGAAATGGAAGTTAATTTAAGCCTTAGTGGCTAATGCTGTAGCAGCATCCATGTAGCTCTCTGATTAGTAAAATATTCTCAGCAAGAGTGTCATAACAATTGCTCTGATTCAGGTGGAGGCCTCTCATGTTTAAGGTTTGATAACCTACTGTTTTGGCAATAAATTCTTTCCTTGTGTGTTTGTGTGTGTCTTGGCAGACAGACTACTACTACGAGTACACAGAGTGTGATAGCACAGGATCTCGTTGGAGGGTAGCCATCCCACAGAGCCCGGGGGCCTGTACTGGACTTCCAGAGCCAGTCCGTGGCACTGAGTGCAGTAAGTATGTATGGAAAAGAGAGTGATAGTTGAAGTGTGTGTCACACTTTCTTATCTTTCTATGCCAGAATTTCCATCACAACAACCTGACTGATCCTGTTTGGGTGCTCTCCAACCAGCCATGGTGCAAAACACTGTCAAAAAATACAAGGATGAAAAGGAAATGGAGCTTTAGTTGAGCTTTATTTGACTTATAAATTTAGTCTTGACCTTGCGTAGTAATGTTTTGCCACAAAACACTCATCCAGTTCGTCTGAAAACATTTAGTGTTAATGGTCCTGAAAACAGTATCACCCGATGCTGTTGCAACAACACATTAATGGCTGGAGTAAAGCTTGGCTTCAAAATGAAAATTAAATGAATGTGGAAAAAAATGAAATAAATTGACCTTCCTGCCTATATGACCATCAGCAGTGATATCTATGTGCAGGGTACTTTTCAACCAGAAAGCCACTCACAAAGGATGCAAGCATGCTAATGTCCAACCTGTGCTCTCTGACAAACATAGTTTGCATTATGTACAATGGAAAGCGTCCCCTTGTTGCACATAAGGAATGTTGATTATCCTTCATTGTTTGACTTTAACAACAAAGTAAGGCAGTGAATGTTATCTTGGCTCCTTATCTGGCATACCTCCATAAGACAGACACCTTTTGTACTTTTTGACGATTTTGTTTCCTTCTTCCTGTTCAGGGGTTTGTAAAATTAAGTGGAAAAAAACACATTTTTCTTTTCTTCACAACACGTAAAAAACTTTTTTAAAGAAAGGTAAAATCATGATTTCAATTGTATTATGTACAACCAAAATCCTACCAGTGAAATTGATCATTACAAATAGCTTTTTTGCTAAGGAAAGAGTGCTGACACACTGTAATCAAATCCCCAAGTGCTTTTTGTTGTGCTTCTTTTCTCCTGGGTGTTTTATAGAAACTTTACACCTGTGTACATTTTAGTTTTTAGAGTGATTATTTTCAAGCATGCAGAGGTACAACGATAACATCTGATCACATATGTGGAAAAGCTCACAAGCCGGTGCAGATGATGATGGTTAAATCGATAAGAAGAGGAGAGACTAGCACAGTGTGTAACAGGATGAATGGATTAAGTTTTCCTGACTGAAGCATGACAATGTTTGCATCATCTTTAATCTGTAAATCCTACAACATTATTGTGTGTGATTTTACAGCAGAATACAAATAAAATGGTTCTGTTATCCCCATTTCTTTTTATTTCTCCTCTGTGTCCTCCAGCCTTCTCATGTGTGGCTGGGGAGTTCCTTGAGATGTCGGCTCAGGAGTGCACCCAGTGTGCAGCAGGAAGCTACTCTCTGGGCAGTGGCATCCGCTTTGACCAGTGGGATTCCATGCCAGCTGGATTCAGCAGCCTGGCAACCTCCCTGGAAAACAGTCCCAGCGGAGATAACAGCCTCACCTGCAACAGGTTTGTAATCAGTACATAAAAATCTATGAATCCTGCAAGCTGGTATGCAATTACTTCTCAACTTTTTTTTTCTTTGCAGTTCATCTTGGGTCCCTCAACAAAATTACCTGGAGTCCAACAGGGATGAGTGCACAGTCTCTCTTATTTATGCTGTCCACCTGAAGAAACAGGGCTCTGTCAGCTTTGAATACCAGTATCCAGACAACAACCTGCTGTTCGAGTTTTTTGTGAGTTTCAACCATTAATTCAAATACTGCAAATTGATAATCATAATGCCACACTAAATTCTAACTTCCTGTTTTACAACATTTTAATCCTTGTGAAAACCTCAAATGGTGAAATTTAAACACATTTGAATCAAAATGAAGTGTTTTATTTTAATGTATTTTTTTAAGTGTGGCATACTGAGCACAACAACAATCTAACCACACCTAGCTTAGTCACTCCTTGCCTTTGAGTTCAGTACATGAATAGCCAGCATTGAATGCCTTCTGGCAAATTCATGTCAAAAATAGATCACAGGTGTAAACACCTAAAGCTAAAAAGATGGAAAACCCTTTTATTTAAAAACAAAACAAAACAAAACAAAACAAAACAAAACAAAACAAAACAAAACAAAACAAAACAAAAAACTAGCCTGGGTTTAAGAAAGTGCCTTTTTTAAAAATGTCTTTAGACACATTTTATGGCTCTTGACTTCAAGCACAATCCAACAATGGACACATAATTTCATCTGTGGCATAATAATGGTCACATAAAAATCAAGGTCATGTTTTGCAAAATTAAAATTTCAAACACACTACTGACCAAACTGCAGTGCAAAACAGACTTTGTCGGAATCAAAACTCGGCGTTTTTCCTCAAAACGTATTGGTGCTGCTGAGTTTTATTATTACCTCAATGTGGGGAGGTTTTTAAAGTCCAAGTGTGCTGGAAATTTCTCTTGTTGTAAAGCATGATAATCTATCCAAGTATCTTTGCTTTATCTTTATTTCCTTGCAAGGATGGAGCGATCAAACAGTGTCGCACAGTCAGTAAAAAAAGCTTGATGGAAATCAGTCCCTTGCTCGCTGAAATATACAGTTGGATTTATGAAGATGATGTCGTACAGTTCACCTAAAGGTCAACAGAAAAACAAATTCCACAAGTTTATTTCTTATTCATGCTCAGTGCAGCTTAACACTTCCTTTTATCAAATCAATCACAAGTCAGATGTAAGCGACAACCTCTGCAGATTTAAGCACTTACACATTGCCTCATATTTTTGACCTGTTTGTCGGGTGTCCTTTTAAGGCTTGCCCCAGAAGTACCAGAAACCATATACACACCAAGCCAAAAAAGCTACTTTCACAGCAGAAATTAAAATGTTGACAGCCTGGTACAAAACATGTCTCTTGTCTGAATAGCTAATTTCTTTGATGGCACACACTGTACAGGGGTGAATTTTTTTCTTACTCTGCAGTTTAGAAGATACTAAGAATGAGAGTTTACCCAATTAGAGGCAGAGCTTGTGCGCTGTAATATAACAGGTAAAATATTTATTCAAATATGAAGAAATAATGTTAATTTCCCTAATATGGCATTCATATGCATTATTCAGACTTCATTCTTTGTATTTAACTAATAACAAAATGCTCAATATTTAAAGAATTAAACAGGGTTGCTGTGTAAAACGTGATTCCTCTGTGCAAACCCACAGGTCTTGTGAGTGAAATCTGTTGTGAGCTGGTATTTGCTCCCCATGATGATTGTTGTTTGTCTCAACTGCACCAAAACTACACATCTTATCATTACCATAGGCCTTTTCCACAGGCCTATTTCTATTGCCCACACAGAAGCAAATGAAGAAGATAAGTAACACAAGATAATTACGTGTGTGTGTAGATCCAGAATGACCAGTGTCAGGAGATGGGTCAGTCATCTGATGCCAAGTGGCTCAAGCTTACCAATCACGGTGAATGGGCAACACATACAGTAAGTACTTTTTGCAGAATGACAAATCTTTTGGTAGTTTTTGTGGGTTAGTGAAAGTGTTTAATTGAAGCTGTGAGAAATGGGTGGATACAAGCAGGAAGTCTGTAAATACATAGACAGACAATTCACTCACGCAACTTATTATTGTCTCCAGTGTTTTTCCAGTCGCAAAGCTGGCTGCATCACTGTTTTTAGATTTTTATTTTTGGCTCTAGAACTGTGTAAACAATCTTTGACTTGTTTTAATTTAGGGAAGAGTGTTATAAGGCTGTGTAGATACTTTTTTAAGCTTGATATATTTCTTTTCCATTGCTGAAGAACTGAATTTATTAGAAGAAGTGGTTTCTGTGAGGAAAATGTGGCGCTACTCAAATGGTGGAAACTTTTTTTAAATTAAGTTGACTACAACTTAACAGAGAGGAATTATATAAATTCAACCATATCGTGTAAAAAGTGTTATACATGACAGTTTTTCTCTGAACCACTATGCATGCATTTCTGAACTGGCCCTGATCATCACACTGTGCTAATAATGGAGTCGTTTGTTCTTGAGGTGAACCTGAAATCTGGTACCAACATCCTGTACTGGAGGACAGGTGGAGTCCTGATGAGGACCAAAGTGGTTAAGCCTGTCTTATTGAAAAATATTCAAATAGAAGGTAGGAAACATTTTCTACTTTTGTCTCCTTGTAGCTGTGATCTGTGATAAAACATTTATTGGAGTATATCCTCATGCTATGTGTGTGATCATCCTCCAGGAGTCGCTTACACGTCTGAGTGTTTTCCATGTAAGCCGGGGACGTTCAGCCAGGTCCCAGGCTCATCCACATGTGACCTCTGCCCTCGCAACACTTATTCAGCCCATGGTGCTAGCTCCTGCACCCCCTGCAACACCACCACTCAGTATGCAGGTAAGAATTCACCCTGAAGCACTGTGAGTTAAACTCTCAGGATGTGAACCTATAGCGTGATGCCTGGACGGTTGTAATCCTCTAAAAGAACATACCTCAAGAGATCAAGAGAGCTTGTCCAGTTTCTAGAAAAAAAGCCAAATTTAAGATAAAAAAACTTGATTTTTAGCTCAGTAGATGAGGTTGTGTGATTGTAAGGGAGCAGCAGATTTGACAGAATATGGTTCAAGTCTGTGCTCGTATTTTCCATAGAGCTCCTTTATTACTCATGTTTTAAAATTTTGATTTCTAACATAATACCATTATTTCTAATTTAGAGATTTAGTTGAAACGGTACCAGATACACAGCAGTCAGTGTGCAATAACTCACTAAAGTGGCTTTGCCAAATCACTCGAGGAAAGTTGAAGTTCCATGTTTTGAAAACAAAACAAAACAAAACAAAACAAAAAACTGCCTTAAACCTGCAAATTTAGTCACTTTAAAGATACTGAAGATAGGGATTGGTACCTTTCACATGTGGAACAATACAGTACCAATCCCTGATATCTGGCAATCAGTAACGGTACTCAACAGTACCAATCTTTGGTACTTTTGTGTGTTTATGTGGTAATGCATATTGGTTTGTTTATTGATAAAATTTCAAAGTTTTTCAATTTAACATGTTTATTTCTAATTATATAAACTTGCAATGCTGTGTTCATGTCCAGCATGGAAAATCACCTATTCCCTCACAGTCACAAGGATGCGTTTAGGTACCAAAAAATGGTAACGTTTGATCTTACACCAGTCAGTACTCTGTATTGAGACAGAATTCGATCGGTACCTATAAATGTATTTAACTCAGTACCCATCCCGAACTGTAGATAGACTGTTTGAAATGTCCCTGAGAAGCGAGTGTGAGACTGCAGGTATATTCTAAACACGTGACATGTTTAGTTCTGTTCACATCTATATGCATTTTGTATTTTTATATCTTTGCCCCACTGCCACGCTTTGGGTCTATTCTTAGTCAAAAGTATTTTTTCAAGGGCCCTGTACTTGTTCTTATTAACACACATTTTACAGTGTTTAAAGAGCTGTGTGTTCAGCTAAATAATTCTGTCTTTTAAATGATTGATGCATTGTTATCTTGGGCTAATGTAAATGTATTTGTCTCAATCTTACCTTTCAAAGGGGAGGGATCTGCCATGTGTAGAGACAGACCTCCATGTTCAAAGAAAGACTATTTCCAGATCCACACAGCATGCGACCAAGATGGCAAGGTGAGTGAGAAGAGGACACCATGGATTAAGTACACTGAGAAGTCAAAGTCTGTCATCACAGTCTCTGCTTTCTCCATCTCTCTGTTTACTTCACTACTCTAGACACAGATCATGTACAAGTGGATTGAACCTAAGATCTGTTTGGAGGGGGTGTCCGGAGCTGAGCTGTTGCCTTCAGGTGGAGAGCGAGAGCCTTGCCCCCCCTGTAACCCTGGTTTCTATAACAACGATACAGCCACCTGCTCACCATGTCCATCTGGGACCTATTCTGATGGGATGAAACGTACTGACATTTAAATGGTTCCCTAATTGTCATTTATCTTCCACTTTTACTTCCCTCTGTGTGATTTCCTGATTGTGATTTTCCACTGTGTTCATCCTGCAGCGTGCAAACCGTGTCCTGCAGGCACTGAGCCCACCCTGGGTTATGAGTACAAATGGTGGAATGTTCTTCCTGCAAACATGAAGACCTCCTGTTTCAATGTGGGCAACTCCAAGTGTGACAGTATGAACGGTGGGTTCTGTAGTTTTCCCTTTCCCGCCATCAAAGAGTATTCTATCTGGCTGCCAGTGCACTTCCATTTAAAGCTTATAAAAGCAACCTCTGCAGCTTAGGGTCACATGTTGTATCTTGAAAAATTCTTCACTGGATACAGAAGGGAACAGCTTTTTGTATTGACTTTCCTCTGTTTCAGTCTTTGTGCTCAGCAAAGCTTAATAGCTGTTTGCTAAAGTTTCATGTTAACTCTCAGTAAGAATGTATTATTTCTCATTCCTAAATGGGGAGAACTATGTACAATATAAATGTAGATGGAATTGATTTAGTTGTATGTCTTATAATGTAAACATGGATTTCCGTCCTGCCCTTCAGGCTGGGAAGTGGCAGGTGATCACATCCAGAGTGGGTCAGGAAGCTCAGATAATGATTACCTCATCCTCAACATCCATGTTCCCGGCTTCAAGTAAGAAGTCATGTTGTGTTGTTTTCATTGTCAAATCTAGGCTGTGTGTTTCTACTTTGCTGTGAGTGACTTGGCCCTCATTTGTTTGCATCGGTCCTCAGGCTCCCCACATCAGTGTCCAGCCAGTCCGAGACAGAGTTTGGTCGCATCACCTTTGAATTTGAAACTGTGTGCAAAACAGACTGCGAGCTCTACTTCATGATGGTGAGAAAGGTGTATGCAATGTATGTTGCTTAAAACATGTTTAAATATAAACGGAGGCAAATTAAATGACTTGTTTTTGTAGGATATAAACAGGAAGAGCACTACGGTGGTAGAGTCATGGGAGAGAACAAATACAAGACAGACGTTCACACACATCATGACGAAGAATGCGTCAGTTTCTTACACATGGGCTTTCCAGAGGACAAACCAACCTTCAGAAGTAAGAATTGTTACATTTCTCTACATCTCTTTACACAACATTGATAATAATATACTAAAGTTGTATGAAATATTGCATTTTAGTTTTTTTTTCTACCTAGATCTTATCTGATAAGTCCCCCATCATATTAACTTCTGTATCCTCAGAAGTACTAACAGTAGCATCTACATTGCCTTGATGAAAGTTGAGGACTTTTAACTGTTGAAATTAATGGTCATGTTAAAATTTGGGAATTGAAACCAGAAGAATGAATTTTGTATATGTTCTTTTAAAAAATGACTCAATAATTTCCTAAGCATCTTTAAAAACATGAAAAGTCTTAGACCACAGCGAGAAATTCTTTAAGGCTTGTAAATCTACTCCAACCACTCCTTCCTCTGTTTGATTTGTGGTTTGGTCTTTAAACTAACAGCACCTCAGACACAGACCACTTTGTCACTGTGCACACTTCATTCCATGCATTTATATGAGAGTAAAACAGTTTCTATGGTGGGGCACCCAGTCCAAATGTCTCTTATTTCACTGGCGGAGAAAGAGCCAAAACTAGGGATGAGATGGTTTTCAACGAGCGTAGATCTGCATCTTGTATCTACTGTCTGTAAAGGCTGGTGTAAAAGCCTCTGTGCTGGCTGCAGATTGGACTAAATGTTTTTTCCCTGTGTTTCACACAGGTACGCAGAAATCTCAACGACATGGCTCGAATTTACTCCATCACAGTGAGTAACGCTGTCGATGGAGTGTCTTCCAGTTGCCGGGCCTGTGCCCTCAGTACCCGGCCCTCTGGCTCTTCGTGTGTGCCGTGCCCACCGGGATATTACATAGACGCAAACACAAGCAAGTGCATTGAGTGTCCACGCAACACATACCTAAAGTCTCATTCCACACCAGGCCCAGATGCCTGCAAGCCCTGTGGACCATCCAGCATCAGTGACAAGGTTTGTTGAACTCATGCTTGGTTGTTTAAATGAACCTTATGTTATTTATTAATATATCTTTGTTTTTTACAGGACCACAGGTTGTGTTACAGTGACTGTCACTTCACACACGTAGATGGAAATGTCACTCTGACTTATGACTTCAGTCGCCTGGGGTCTGTAGGATCTCTGATGAACGGTCCCAGCTTCACCTCAAAAGGAACCAAATACTTCCACCATTTTAACATCAGCCTGTGTGGAGGACAGGTGAAAACAACCTCAGACACATGCAGGAAACAACACCTTTTTTTAAACCTTGTTCAGTCTGAAAGAGTACCTCTCTCCTCTTCCTCAGCTTGCGGTATGCACAGACAATGTTACCGACCTTTCTGTCGCCGACTCCCAGGGAGAGAAGGGCGAAGGATCTAACGCCGTCAAGACTTTCATCTGTCAGTCAACAATAATCCCAGCTAACGGACGAGGCTTCCACACAGCGCTTGCCTCACAGTCAATTAACCTAGCCGACATGTTCCTGGGTCAGTCATGAGTTTGTTGAGCTATGATTAGTTTGCTTTTTACTACTGTCATTGTCTTTTAAGATAAAAGTCAAAATAATTATTAAGGTCAGAGCTTTCAATATTCAAATTGTTTAACATAAGAGAGAAACAAGTGTTCCTTGTCTCGACATTTACACATGGTTTCTTTGTTTATTATGAACAGGGGCGACAGTAGACAGTACACTTGATGGAATAAGAGCCCGACCTGAGCTGTACCCGCAAACCTCCAAAAAAGTTCCTGATGTCAACTTCTACTACAGGTTCCTCCATTAACTATGATATTTCTCTTTTCACCGATAAAAAATGGTGCTTCAAGTCCTGTGTCCCTTTTTTTTTGTGGCCAGGTCCTTTGAGGCGACCTCATCCTGTGAGTCAGGCCGTAGCGCAGTGGTGACTCTCCGCTGTAACCCAGAGAGGAACACTAAACAAGAGCTCTTAGTTCCCAGGTACTGCATTTCTGTCGCATTTTATCCTTTCTAATATTAGTTACAGCCTCTCCAGTGTGGTGTGCTTATGTTTGCTTCTGCCTGACTGTTACAGCCAGTGCCCTGCAGGAACCTGTGATGGCTGCACCTTTCGTTTCTTATGGGAGAGCTCAGGAGCATGTCCCACATGCACAGACAGAGACTACCATCAGATAGAGGGAGCCTGCAAAGGAGGACAGCAGGTGGATGTGGTGACATAGTCACACCATATGGACAATGATTTAGCACAGATTCATTGTATTTTTTGGCTAAAGGAAACTGGATTTTCTGTAACAAGCACTGTGGTGACTTCATACAGAGATATTTAGCTTTTGTTTAATGATGTATATAACTTATATTTCCATGCTCAGGATCTGCTTTTCGTGTGGACGGAGCCCAAGCTGTGTATTGGAGGTGTAACTCTGCCTGAAAAGAAAACGCTGCCGTGTGAGGGGATGGAGTTCTGGGTCCGGCTCGGTGCAGGGCTTGGAGCCTTCACTGCAGTGCTGCTTGTTTCCCTCACCTGCTACTTCTGGAAGAAGAACAAAAGGTGCTATTTTTTCCATTTTACTTTTCTCTCCATGTGGAGCTTTAACTTTCGGGGTATATTTCATGTTTACTTCCTCACAAACTTTCTATTGTCATACCAACTACACCACCTTCCTTTATTTCTCTTTCCTGTCCCTAATCACCTGCTCTCTTTTGTTCTTCCACAACTCTTCCTTTCCAAACTTCCTCCTGGTGGATATTTTCTGCAGTATATTTATGTGGATAAAACTATTCCTTGTTGTTTTTCCCAACAGTGTTGATTCTAACCCTCCTCTTTGCCAGGTTGGAGTACAAGTACTCCCGCTTGGTTATGTCTGCCAATAAGGAGTGTGAGATGCCAGGAGCTGACAGCTGTGCTGTGATGGAAGGAGAGAATGAAGGAGACATGGAGGATGAAGTTGTGTACACAAAACCTTCTTTGCTTGGAAAACTCAAAGCCATAGCATCGAAGGTGAGAGCAATAGCTCAGACCAGGGCTTTTCAAAGTGTGAGACAGTGAGCCTTCCTTTTTTTTAATAAAACAAAAATTGCTAATGAGAAATGAATAATCCACCTTGGTTTTCAACCACTAAACACTGAAGTATTAATTTTGAAAATTCAATCCTAATGCGGTCTCCCACATTTTAGTGATAATGGGTAATCAGATGAATTTGGGTCAGCACCTATTTCTGCATTTATTATAATGACAACATTACCGTCAAACATGAAAATAAAATGAGACGGCAGCTCTTGAGCTAGGAAAGAAAGCATGGACACTGAAGCAGCAAAGAATTAAAGTTAAATCAAATGCAGCAATTAAAACATTGTTCAATTCCAGATCAATCATGTACAGAGCTGCTTTTAGCAGCGACAAAATTCTTGGTAAGGTGAGCATTTAGAATAGTCAAACACAAATAGTAGATTGCAAACTCACAGTCAACAACAGCACACGCCCCACCCAAGAGGGAAGCATGAGTGTCGAATGAGCAGTTGTTAGTGGTCCTGTGGTTGTCTCCATGGTCAAACGTTCACAAACGAACTTGCATGAACACAGGGACGAGCACACTCTGTATGGCGGACAGAGAATCAGGGGAAATAATCTGGAAACCAATGAGCACTGGTCTTTGTACTTTTCGCACTTTCTGCTGAGTTCAGACTTTTTTGTGCTTTATTTTTATGTCTCTTCTCACACCTCCCCTGGAACTCTTTGGCGCCCCCCAGGGGAGGCACGCCTCACACTTTGAAAACCACTGGCTTGGATGGTAATGGAAATCTCAATTTATCTGAAATGTTTGATAGTAACGGATGTTTTTGTTTTCTTTGTAGAAAAACGGAGAGAGCTTTGAACACGTGCAGCTGAACTCATCTCATTCGAAACAGTTGGTTTGGAGCTAGAACGGCAGAAACAGGGTGAGAGGGAAGGGATTAGACCCTCAAGAGACTTTCAGCTGGACAACCCTTTTAGCCAACCACCCCCTCTATAAGCTTTGGTTCCTAGAACTGTGTGTATATAAGCAAACACACATCAAGCATCTGGAGCCAGGTTCAGAGGAGTCACGCCAGCACAGTGGCCTTAAAGCTTGGTACGATGGATTTGTCCCACCTGAAGCAGAGAGCTGTTCTGCGGGTGTGTGCGATGGACACTTCATGGTAATATTCTGATAAAAACCTGATGTCAGAAAGGCTGTTTGAAGAGCTCAGGGTAAGACAAGGACCTATTTGATGGATGTTCTGTTTTGTTTGTATTAGTTTCAGTCTATGTAGTGTCTAGGATGTGTTGAAGAAGCTGTGGTGTTATCACCAGGCTGAATATGTGTCCGGTTTCCAAAGATGTTTACACAGACTGCTCTGTTCTAGCCATATCAAGTTGCTGTCTTCTCTTTGTTTTGTTCTGCTGCTGACAAATTGGAAATGAAGATGTCATATGAACTGAGGGAAGGTTGTGATGTTGACTGTCTATGTATGTCAAATAAAATATGGTGTATTTATGTAAGAGTGGCCCAAGCCTGACTGATTCCCTGATGAACAGGTCAGCCCAGAAAAAAATAACCCTTAATAAAGATTCTCAAAGTTTGGCTCCTGAACTAAAAAAAACCTCCTAGGTTTCTTTGGAATACATTTTCAAGAATTTGATTCAAGTTTTTCTGAAAACTCTGTAAAGTGTCTCCTCAGATTTACAATAAATTCACTGTAGTGTCTGGGGAATTTCCCAAAAGTTGATGAAGTCTTGACAGCACGACACAAATTTGAATTAATCTAAGTTCCCTTCAAACTTTTTCCTAAATTGAAATAATAATTTTAGATTTTCTTTTTTTTCCTTTTAAAAAAAAAAAAATTTCAGGAAAGGTTTTCAGGAAAACTGACAACTAATTAAGGTCCTTGCTATAATTCCTGAGAATTTCTTGAAAAATTGCCCAGAAATAAATGCTAAAATGGAAGGTTTATGAAACTTATCATATATTCAGCCATTTTAATTTGATTTAAATAAAAACTTTTCTGTGGCTTTTCATTTGTTCTCTGTCAAAATTGAAAAGGCACTGACCACTAAAGACCCCGATATTCATGAACAGGTGGAGCTTTCTGTGACACACTTAATGTTTTTTTCTATTTAAAACAAACGAAACAAAAACAACAACAACAACAACAAAAAAAACCTGTTATGTGTTGTGAAGGGACTGGGAGGACTCCAAGCAAAAAAGCCTCACTTGCCTGAATCCAATGCCCAAAAAGGAGATTATCAGCACCATTGTTGGTTATTCCTGAATGCTATTTCTTAGCTTCCTGATCAGGTTGAGCACAAATGGATTGATTTACGCTATGTCTAGGTCTCTGACAACACCATGCTGACTGACGAAGTTGTATATAGAGAAGACAGATCTGTGTTTTTCTCTGCTGAAAACAATTTCTTGGATTCATTTTGTAGCAATGGTGGCCACAGTTGCTAGACTGTTAGACAGGAAGAAGGCAGAAGAGCAGTAGAAAGCCAAAGGAGAGTGATAGAGAATGAGCTAAAGGCTAAAACACAAGCTGAAGGGTAAAACACAGGCTTCACTGTTTGTGATAATAGCCATTCCAACCCACATGCAACAGTTATCCTGCAATGGTCTGTTAAAACTTGAGAGTTTGTCAATAAAATGAAGAGTGAGGTTACATTAGCTCTGCTTGGTAAATGATATGTCCTGATAGGACATAATGAGGGAGGATTCACTAACATTACACATTACACACATGTCTCTGAGCTCTGGGCTATGAGCAGTACTGAATATAGCCAGCTACTAAGCTATTGTGCAAACTGACAAAGTCTTCTATTTGTCACATTTCAAACAACAGCGCGACGTAACTGTTGATAAATACCTTACTTTGTCACTTTGTATCCAGTTAGAGGTTGTCTTGAACAAAAAAAAAGCAGAGTTAAAAAGATTTGATCTCCATTCATTGCTAAGACTCATGTCTTCACGACACTGTGCATGTGTGTCCGAGCCAAAGGTGCTGCTGCAATCCACTTCAAACAGACCAAAAACTATTCTAGTACACTTTTGATTTTTAGGATATTTTGGGGAATCTTTAAAATGAAAGTGCCTCCACCTAAAACACAAACAAGCTTTCTGTCCAAACTGTTTTAGGGGGAATAATATTTCCTGACTGTTGACAGGTTCAAGACCCATTTAAAGACCCAAGCCTACCACCAGAGGGCAGTCATTGTCTGCTCATAAGATGACAATGAGACTGTGCTGTTCTCCAAAGGTACAGACTGTAAGGAGTGTGCTTTTCCAAGAAAGAAGCAATAGGGCATACGTAGAATGTAAAATTCCCATAGAATTGAGTAAGTTAAGTGAAAAATGTTGCTCCTTTTGTTTTTACTCACAAGACAATTCAGCAGTCACTTTGTAAGTATATAATATGAACAACAAACTGTAATGTCTCCCGTTTGTCTTTTGTTAAAGTGTTTTCTTCCAGCCTTTCTTGTCGAAGGGAACAAGTCTACACACTGGATTTCATTGTCCTAAGGCAGGGAGCACTCCAGGAAATGGTTTAATTGGAGTGCCATCACTTAGGGAACAGATTAGGCAGGAGTGTTAGAGGCATCTTTCAACATTTGCCAACACACACTATGAATAGAGCCTGTGTGTAAGTGTGTGTTTGTGTGTGTGTGAGTGCGTGTTTGTGTGTAGAAGTGGTGGCAAGAGACTGGTAATGTGACTGAAGAGACAAATCTATCTACACTGGCAATGAACTGTGAGATTTTATAGATTCATTAACAGACAGACAGACAGACAGACAGACACTGAAACAGTTTTTAGTGTAAACAGAGGAGCAGAAGACACTGGATGCTTGCTTGTTGTTATTTATTATGATGTCATCACAGCCTGTTTATTGCACGTATTGGAAACGATTAACTATTGCTCTGTGATTGACCAGAGTTCAGCTTCATTTCCTCACAGAGACCCTGGTTTCAAATCCAACAGAGGCTGAAGACTCATTCTGCTGTATAGCACAGAGAACATTGTAGAGCACATGACATTTGGCAGAGGGTGAATAGAGGAACAATGTCAGAGGTGGATGGTTTTCTGTTTGAAAGGGATATGCTCGAATTAAGCCAATTAAAAAGTTAGCATGAACATGAGAAGGCAAACGGAGTGTAATAGTGAGCAACACAATTAAACTTTTATATTCCCATACTCTCTCTCACCCTTTTCATCCATCTCCTCCCTATCCAGCCTCCCTTAAGTCCCTCTGCTGGCAGGCTCTGCAGCATGCACCCACATCATGTTGCCTCAGTTGAAGTGTGGGCTAACCAACCTGTTTGTCTGGCCACTGAGGTCTGTGGCTGAGAGCGGCTCAGTAGCCAGTTTCACACATACAGTTGAGACCAGGCGAGGGAGAGGTGGGCTGAGAGGGAGAGGGTCAGAGGAAGGGGTGTGAGACTTGTGTCTGAGACTAGTCCCTGGACTAAATGAGAGCAGAATCAAGGTTAAGTGCTCTGTTTGTGTGACCATTAAAGAGCTGGGAGTAGAGCACTGAGCCTCCACCAAGCCAAATCTCATCAGTCAGTGCCAATTTGAATCCTAACCAGCAACCCGTTCTTCTTCTTTCTATGCCTCCTCTCCCTCACTCCTTCCTCCCTCCTCCCTCCTCTCCATGCAGACAAACAGACATTCCGGCAGCGGATGTGCCGGCAGTTCTCCATAGCAACCTGCCATGCGGGGTGTATCTTGTGGGAGCAGGACCACAGAGTGAATGGCTAAGCCTTCTGCTAACAAAGACTGTGAATCTCAGAAATGCTTTTGAGCTTTCGTAGCAGTGCTGCGACTTCTGGGCTGTGGGAGTGCTTTACATAATCCAGCAGTAGCATCAGCTCCCCTCTGCTCTGCCACACCGCTCACTCCTCCTGCTCCCTGCACCTAACTCACACGCCTTGATGTAGGTCGGCTCGTCTTGGCTCATTCTCTAAAAAATGCCTTCAATCTCATATTCAGTGTGATTACCATGGAGTTCTGCTGGAGAGGTGTAAATCAGTTCCCACTGTATGTCCCCTTGACAAAAAGCAAGTCGATTTAAAAAGCTTGTCTTGGGTAGAAATAAAGGATTCTGCTCACATAGTTTGTCCAAAATATTGCTCGACAGTGACACTTTATTTGATACAGCATATCATAGTATAAAACCATTTAAGATCAGCTTATTAGTGATTTAATAACCCCTCTATTTGTCTTCAATGGTAGGCCTCTCTCCATTTGAAAGGAAATCTGCTGTAACATAAAATTAGTTGACAAAATAAGTCTATTTAGATTGTCTTATAAAAAAATTATTCATGTATTTTTCTCTCATTTATCCCCCCACCTTAGCAGGGGTTATTATTTTTCCAGCCACAAACAGACTTTTGATATTTTTCTTAAAGTTATGTATGTTATGCATATTAGTTTTGCTGCTAACAGCCTGTTGTTGTTATTTTCTCGATGGGATCTGCCAGCAGCTGACATTGTGTGTTCTGCCTCCTCTTGTGATCCTCTCTGGGACTGACAGCCGAAGCCAGCTGCTCCACTTTGCCTCTGCACGTCAACACATTTAACACAGACGTGTAAACCGCACACTTGAATAAGCTGACGAATAAATGACTCTATCGTATCAGTATATAAGCTCCTCTTCCTTCTTTTATTAGTGCCACCTATCTGTAAAAAATGAAAACAGTATGATGGATGTCTACCTTAAATATTATCTTCTTTGTTTTTTTTGTACACAAGCTAAAGAAAGAAGGTGGTGGAGGAAGTTTGCTCAGATTTCAAAATTGGAACACTTCTGATACACAATCAATGGCAGAAGGCTTGGCAGAGATTGACACCTGCAGACACTGTGTGGACTCTATACTGGGCTCATTTTTATACGTACCAGCTGGCAATAACAAAAAATCACCTCTTACAGTCTCTTCCTGCAGAACTACCAAACATACGTTAAGGCACATAGCCATATTCAAAACATCACCACATGCTGTATCAACGGGGAACAAAAACAGAAGCTACCTCTCCCCTGTAGTTGGAGAAAAACCACATGTGTCCAGAAAAGCAGACAGTTTCCCTCCGTTATATTCTGTGTCGTTCATAATTACTCTTTAGTTTTTAGGCAAAGTAAATTTGTTGTTCCTCTTAATGAACAACAGTTTGAGAGTGGGATTGAACATATTGGTGTTTCTCTGAACACATGCCTGGATTTATGGCCATTTAGATAAAGGGATTCAGTACTTATGAATAGAAATGTATCCATTTGTATCAAAAGCAAGACATTTTCTAGCCACAAAGGGTTCTTTTTATGGACTTCGGTTGCAAAGCTAAACTTTTTTTAAAGAGATGAGTTCTTTCCAAGCTGCAAACTGTGCTCTGGCACAGTGTCGCTGTGAGCTGATGGGTATCATGGACTTCTGTACATGTCCGCTCCAGCCATCTCATCCTGCCCATTAGTCCACATTCATTCTAGGGTTACATGACTGTCAACATTGTGCTGTTTGAACCATCAGTAGTAGAATATACAAATGTACAGATACACAATAAAAATGCTTACATAATTGGTTATTACAATGAGACCTACAAAAAAGCATGGGAATAAAAAGTCTGTGAGATATTGCAGGTGAGGTAAGCAGAGCCACAAATGTGCATCCAGACTGAGGGATACACACCCTCCTACCAAGATAAAGCGCATGTCTATTTACATGGCATCATAACAAAGCTATCAAAAACAAAGGCTCCAAAAATTCCTCCTAAAAACTTTTTTTGTTCTTTTGTTTCTCTACTTACAACAATGTCGATTCCATGTATGTACATCCCTAGAAAATAATTTAATTTTAGTTACACACTTTCTACATTTATGAAACAATACAGTTCTAGTCCACAAGAAAGTATGTTTGTTTGTGCGTGTATTTGTGTGTACATGTTTGTACGTAAATGTGTGAGAGTGTGTACAGTATTTTTTTAAGGAAGAGAGGGTTGTTTGGCGCGGTGGAGGAAATGTTCATGGGTTGGCTAACAGTCGCAGGGGCTGGTTCAGAGGGTAGATGGGATGTGGTCACAGAGAAGATGTGGTGGAGTCGACAATTTCTCTCCCATTGCACACAGTAGGGACGTGTTGGGCGCTGACTGAAGCTACAGAGAGATGAGAGAAGAAAAGAGACATTTTAGACAACCATATTGAAAAAAAAGATGACCACATATATGAATTTTAGGAATAGAAAATTCACTCTGTTTCAAAAGTGTTGAAATAAAGATACTTTTCCAGCACAGGAACTAGGGAGTTTTTGAGGAACAGTATGTTCAACAGCAGGAACCAGGGTCTAAACTAAGTTCTTGGTTTGTACCCAAGCTCCTGGTCAAGGAGGATACTTTCAAAAGGTCCAAGAACTTTTGGGGGTAGGGTCTAAAATATGCAGCATTTCTGATTGGTAGACCACCCTCAATTTTTTTGATCTTTTATCTGTTTTCCACAATACATTCACTTGATTTAAAACACTTGATTTAATTGCTCCTTCACATTCCGTGACTTTGTCTCTTGAGTTACTGGTGCTCCCATTGAAGAGTGACTCTGTAAATTGGAGATTTCTGCTGAATGTATCAGTAATTGTTGAGTTTACAGTAGCTGTTGACACGTGGAAAAAAAAGACCCCAGAAATGTATCCTAATAAAGCTTTTCTTTAAAGTCAGAGGGTCAAATGTTCCCTCATTGAATGAGTCTTTAGAGATAAACTTAGGCTGTTTGTGATGGAAACTTTTGAGTAAAAGTCCCAAGTCAACAGGATCACTCTTTAAACTGAAACGACAGCCAATATCTGCCAAAGCTTTTAAGATCTGTCATCTTGCTTGAAGTTGAACATTTAAGGTGTTTGGAATCTTCTTTCTTTGTCTCTAGCATTTGTCTCCTTCCAGTTGTTGATTCAACAAATCTATGTGCAATGCAATAAAGCATCATCAAAACCAGAAAGAGCTTGATCTCCTCCATGCAAACAGGCTGAGTGTACATCACACATGTTGATGCTTGCCCATGTTTCGTTTTCTGTGGCGTCATCTGTGATGTAGGGTCTTTTGTTGACTGCTCTCTGCTGGACTAGCAGTGTAGTGCAATTTCTTTCTTTGCCTCTCCATATATCACCGGACTGATTTGCATCATTTTTACGGGACTTCAGGCTGCAGTGGAAATGAACACAACAACGGCCAATAGGAACAATTTACTGTACTTCCTAGGGGAGAAGATCCTGGAACACAAAGTTCCTGGTACTTAAGCGTGAAAAGCACTTTAAGTCTCTTTTCAGGGTGCTTCTCTTTTGCCATATCAGTGCTTTCAGTGCATGAGCTATGTAAACAGGGTTTAGTCATTACCTACAAAATAAGTCCTGATTGAACCTGTCAGTCATGCATTATTTTAGAAATGATCCTTTTGGAGTGACAGCAGTCATTTTATCAACGTCTTCTCTAGGTGTTTTGAAGAACCAGAAAAACAAAAAACACTTATACATTTCAAGATGTCCTTGTAAAACACAGAGGCATTAAAAAAAGACCAAAGAGTGCTGCTCCAAACCCTGTCTCTTTAAAAATGAGGTAACAGCGTGTAACTTACCGTGGGATGCGTATGAGGTGGCAGCCCCGCTGACACTGAAGCGATTGAGGTTAAGCCTGTGGCTCGTCACATTCTTCTGCGGCTGAAACATGATTATATGGACCTTGGGAGCAAACATACATCCCAGAACCACAAAGCCACTGAGGCTGACTGAGATACACATTGTAGTGGTCTGAACCTGCAGAGAAGAGAAGGAAACAGTGAGAAGAAGTCTGACTCTTATGAATAAATCTGATGGTAATGCCTTGCAGGGTTAATATGATGATGAAAATCGATTGTAATGAACATTTGTCAAAGGCATTTTTTAAAGGAGCAGAAATTGTGCTTCAGAGGCAATAAAACAATAATAAACTGAAGAGAAATTCAATAAACAGAGGATAACTACAGAGCACAAAAACGCCTGGAGTAATTAACCTATCTGTAAGAGAACACAGAGCAAATGATGCCCATAAAGCGAGTCTGTAACTATTGGCAGACTTTTTTTCTTCTTATCTTACAACAGTCTTGTGGATAACAATTACAGGACAGATCAATGAAAGACTTAATCAACAGAGACCACAGGCCAAACTTAACAGCATCTCAGTGGTAAATGTAACTCTATTTTCTGAGATTTGTCTGATCAAAATCAATATAACCTGTGCTTTTTGTCCCTCTCAGGCTGCCAGATCACTGCCGTGTGTTACTCTGAGTGGCTGAGAGATGTTTACAGGGTTGATTAACAGCAACTCTCAGTGAAATCACAGTGGTGCAAGAGGAAGCACTCACCCTTCAACATCTCCTACGCTCCTATGTGTGTGTGTTTGTGTGTGTGTTTGTGTATGTGTGTGTGTGAGAGAGAGTGGGTGGTTATGCATGTCGGGATCTAATGCCTCCACCTGTCTAATCTTAAAGTCAGATTACAAGGCCAAAGAAATGCTTGTTTGCAGAGAGAGGGAGAGAGGAGGGGGATCAAATGAGCAGCCCTGGCATCAGCACTCCTCTCATATGCTCTTTGATACTGTGCACTGTGTGTGTGTGTGTGTGTGTGTGTGTGTGTGTGTGTGTGTGTGTGTGTTTGTGCAAGCGTGTGTGCTTAAGGTGTGTGTGTGTGTGCGTACAGCATGCTTATGATTTGTATGTACCAGGTGAACACTCACCCCCCCTCCCTGTTAAATCTGGACATGTGTCAGCAGTTTGACTGAGCCTGTCTGCTTGTCATCCTCATACTGCAGCGCTGGGATTTTTGACAGCGGGATTAGAAATTGTTTAGGTTGCCACTAGACCTGTGATGGTTACAATACTAGGATGGAAAAAAAACAACTCCCTTGATGAAAAAAAAAAAAATTTTGGAAAACATTTTTTCTTTGCATGATAAAAGAAGATATGTCAAAATAAGAAGCTAAAGCAAAAATCAGTCTTTCTTAGAAATCATCAAATAAGGTCCGCTGCATTTATAAAAGTGAAACTTAGGGGTACAGATAGGATCCCAAGGTAATTCAATCCAATACCCAATGCATGGCCCATGATAACCTGAACATAACAACATTATCATTCTGCAATAATTAGTAGATTGCTAGAAAATCAATAATAATGTCTCATTAAATCCAATTAACAAAGAATGCAAAATGAAGCAGGAATAATTTCCTTAGTGTCACAGTGAAAAGTCATGAAGCAGAGATGTGCTTTGTCAGATTGAAGGAGAGCTCTCTTTAGAGTGTCATATTATTTCAAGTGAATATATATTTATATCTGATGTCTGGAATGTGATGAATGAGTGGCATAGGTTTGACTTTTTATGGGATTTCATCAAATTAAAACAGATACCTCAGTTATACCAAACCCATACTGCCTCTAACTAAGCAAGGTTGCAAGAAAAAAAAAACTGACACTGTTTGTAGTCAAAACGTTATTCTTTTGGATTAAAATCGAGTCCCATTGTCTTACACTAGAGTAAGGTATTTTGAAGTAATCTATGTAATCTAATTTGGGTTGGGTTATTTTTTATTATATTTTTTTTAAGCAAGAAAAAAGGAGCAATCAACAGGCCTAGTTTCTTTTTGAATTAACAGTAGGCCCTATTACATTTTGAACAGTTGAACATCCATTTTTAATGCAAACTAAAAAGACATGAAATATTTCATTTTCTGCGTTAGCCACACCTGCGATGTGGGAGATGGTCTAATTAAGTTTCAGGACCATGGATAAGGGCTGATTACGCAAACATGGTGCAGGATTTAAAGCAAACAGGATTAGACTGTAAAAAATTACATAAAACTTAATGGATCGGGATTTCATACCAAGTCAAAATAAGCATTCAGAGAGTTAGACTAAATAAAAAGTTTCCTGTGATGATCGATTTCATGGTTTTGGTTTTGGAGCTTGTAGCGTGGACTCTCCAGGATTTGTATCCACGAAAATCTTTTGTTTTAAATCTATAAAGGGATTTGCCCCCCAACCATCCCAAAGATGAAATTCATTCAGCAGAAGTAGGGATGTAAAAACCAGACCCTCCACCCAACAACAATTTGCACCCTGCAGACAAGTACATGTGTGCATGTGCGTGTGTGAGAGAAAGTGTAGATGATTATACCCTGTAGTCACTGGATGTGACATAGAAGATGGGAAGAAATGCCAGCCAAATGATGCAGGTGGTGTACATGGTGAAGCCAATAAACTTTGCCTCGTTGAAGTTCTCAGGGCACTTCCTGGTCTTGAAGGCATACCTTAAAAGTAGAAGGGTTTCAGGTTAGATAGAAACAAACTGGGAAAATGTCTGATAGGTTGTACTTCTTCTAATTTTTCAATGGAGAAAACTTCAGAACCTATTAGGAAAGAGACTTTTTATTTGAGAAATCAAAGTAAGGGAAATGCTTTGCTCAATATTTATTTCACATTGAATCAACTATGACACACTTACACAGTACACAGGATGACCAGGAGTACGTCGTATCCCAGCGATAGCAGCATGCTGGAGTCTCGTACATTGCACTTGAGGATGACCGTCTGTCGCCGCTCTGGCAAGGTGAAGCGCCGTGTCCCGGGAACTTCCAGAAGCAGCCACACTGACACCATGACCAACTGGACGGAAATCAAACTTAGACAGATAAACACCTGGAGACGAAGAAGAGAGGAGGTGAGTAAGGTCATCAACATCCTCTGTGTGTCCATCCATCCATCCTCCAGTCTGACTGATGCAGATGGATGGATGTGATGCAGCAATCACTCACCTGAGAGGATGGGCTAATGAAGCGTGGCCTCACTGCTCCCGCTCCATCTTTAACGCCGTTAAAAATCCTGGCGATCCTGTTGGTTTTGGTAAGGAGAGCGGAGTAGCAGACAGCAAATGATGTGCCCAGACCGAGACGCCGAAGGGCACAGATGGCGGGAGATGGTTTGGCCAAGAAAAGGAAAGTCATGGCATAGGACATGAAGACTCCCGAGAGAAGGATGTAACAGAGTTCTCTGCCTGAAGCTTTCACCAGCGGTGTGTGGTTGTGTCTGACAAAGACCCAGAACACCAGGCCTGTGCACACAAACCTGTGATTAAGGCAGACGAAAAAAAGTTCAATGATGTCAGTTTTGAATGATGCTTGTATACTTTTCTGAGAGTATAGTGTTCATATCAGTATATTCACTGATCATAAACATTTAAATAGTCAGACACATTTTGGGTTAAAGAGGCAAGATCTTCTTCAGTTCAACTTGATGTGTAAATATAAGCATTGTTTTTCACCTGCAGTGTAGAGGTACATAGTCTTAAGGCTGAACATTCAGGGACACAAAAGAAAGAAAGCAACAGAAAGACCCTTTAAAAATCTGATGAAACTTTTAGGATCTTTTACTGTAGGTTTTAATCTAATTTACTGGACATAAGTGCAGCTATAAGAGTTAAAGATCAGATCAAAATCTTGATCCATTTCATTCGTATGTACACTTCTGCTCATGTGAAACTACAAGCCTTCTTGGCTCTCTGCTGCTGAGCATTGCTTTCACTAGAGATTCACGCACGCTGTTTCAGCAAGCTGAAAAATCAAAACTTGACAGGCAGAGCATTACGTTTGCTAAGCTATGATCTGACAACAACTGTGAAGCTGGAGAAGTTTAGCTGCACTCAGTTATATACTCTGGTCCAACACCCATACAAACATTCACATATACACACAGAAACACCTCAGGTCAGGTCAGACATTGGAATCATAGTGACAGCCCTTCAGCACTCACCCTACACATGCAATAGTTATAGGACCAATTGCCCAGGCATCTTCCCACATTATGTAGTCCTCGGGAAGGTCATAACAGGAAGTCAGATCCTCAGTGGGCCACTGGCCAGGAGCACAAGGCGAGCAGGTGAACTCATCTGCCAGGTATTCATGAGGCTCACAGGCTGTGCAGATCCAGCAGCAGTACTCGCCTGGGAGACAGGAATATGAGCAGCAGAGTGTGACAGTCTGAAATGTTTCAAAAGGCCTGCTATGGTGTGTTTCAATAATAAAAAAAGGAACATTGCCTCCCACCTGCCTGCATTTTCTTCATCTCATTGCGTTCACAGGGGTCGCTGCACTGCGAGGTGGGCACCACTTCTTTGGGCCAGTGAATCAGATCGTTGCTCAGGCTTAGAGTCTCTGCCCATTCTCCTACTGGCACATAACCGTAACGATCAGCAGAGCGCTGGTAGCTGAAGATATTGTATCGGCCCATGCCGTCCCCCTGGGAATCAAACTTCACCAAGGTCTCAATGCCTGGAGGAGCAAAGGGTGCTGGAGAAGTAGAAGGGACAGTAAAAACATGAATAGAATGAGGAGATTAAAGCTTAACAATCACAAACAATCACTCCATTGATGTCTCATTGATGCCTCTCTAAAGCAGCAGTGAGGACACAGACAATAAGCCGTGGTCAGTTAAGCCTCGAGGGAACAGAAAAGATAGTGGAGGGGATAACAATCATGTTTTTATTACTGAGGACCAGCCAGTCACAGAAGTATTTGCTAAGAGGCTGTAAATGCCTGCTATGCCTGGTAATAACTATGTGTATCAATAGGCTCCAATGTTTCCCTGAGGTCACATAGGGACGAAACACTGCTTAAAATTCTGATCTGACAAACTTTATTACCAAATGCATCACTGACAGGCTGCTCATAGAGTCATACAGGCAGAAAGACAGGCGACTGATCCCCTGAGTTGCGCTATAGCTACCCACACACAGAAAGAAGCAGCCTCTAGGTCTCTTATGTGAGGGAGCTACACTGCTAAAACTGCCAAATTGGTTTGTATACAAGTTGTTATGAAAGGATTACCATCTACCCTGAGGATGTGGGAACAGAAGACATTGTGAAATTGGCAGGAAGCTGAAACCATTAAAAAAAGTAAATTAGAAAGGCATCTATGGGCTGGGAAAAAAGTGAGCTCTTGACGCCATGCAGGCAGTGTTGGACCTGACAGAGTTGACACCCGGTTATTTTGACACAGACAAACTGCATGTCACTCCTACTGAGCCACCTCTTTCCTTACAGCGGAGCAATCAACTCTGTGCTGCTGACACACTGTACATGACCAAGTTCGATACGCTGCTGCCTTCACTGTCAAATGATGATGTGGCTTGGGGATAGTGCAGCGTGCACTGAGTTTATGGAGCATCACTCTTTAATGTTAACAAGGCTCTCCGCAGCATCGATAATGTTGTGCTGCCTCTCTCATATCTCTGTCATCGAGAAATGAAGGGATCATGTGACTAAACTCAGGCTTCACACTCTGAATTGGTGAAATAAATCAGAAAACGTGGATTTGGAAAACGCTGTTTGGTAGAAAAGTGTGTGGATGCACACACTTACTCACTCCCTCCCTCACACACACACACACACGTCTTTGGACGCTCCATTAGGTTTTACTTTACAGCGTGATGGTTAAGGTATTGCTCTGAGCGCTGTGAGAGGCTGTGCTGACAGAACCAATGCTCTGACCCCGCTGTTAGTCTGCTTGTGTGTGTGTGTGTGTGTGTGTGTGTGTGTGTCTGCAGCACTGACAAGGGCTAAAACTGTGCTATTGTTGTTAAAGCTCAGAGTGTTCAGAGAAGAATGGTATGTCAGACGGCAGCAGGGGGGGTTAGGGTTTATGAAATCCATAAATCACAGAGACAGCACAACCCTCCCTCTCTGCCTCTCTCTTGCTGTCACAGGAAATTCTATCTGTCAAGTCTTGGTTGGATTTGGGGCTAAATGTTTCGGTGACAGCTAAATGAAAATGATTTCAATAAGAAAGGGCCGATAATATCTTCAGACGAGTTATGAAGCCATTAGACTGCAAGTTGGCAGATAATAAAGTCTGCTAATAACACTGTGCTATAAGACAGGCTGGGCCTCCTCCTCTTAGATATCTATACACATTCACAGAAACAATTTGCCACTCACTAATTATCACAACTGCACCTTATTAGGACCTTAGATGTGTGCTGAAGCCTAATGAGCTGTATTTGGTAATTACTTGTAATACACGCTAAAGAGATAACAGCGTTAGCCTCCAGATCCATCTGTAGGTGCTGTATTGTCCTTGACTCCCCTCTTACGGAGCGCATTCAGAAAGCAATTGACTCAGAGGATGGGTGATTCCTCCGTCTGACCAACATCAGCGACCTTGCTGACGTGACAGAGCGGCTTATCGAAAAAAGTGTATGAGGGAGCAAGTTCGTGCCAGTGAAGGCCACCAAGGCTCCTCTGGTGACTGCAGAAAGCTGTGAGAGTCAGCCCAGTCCTTGACTGATGGACGGCTATCTCTCTCCCTACAACACTGAATGGAAAAGTCTGGGATGGTAAGAGTTAGACTGGGAGACAAAGAAATACAAGAAGTCTTCAGCTGTGTGGCAGCTGATCTTACTGAACCTGTACTTTATTAAGTGATTGTCGTTTTTAACCTTTATATCCTGTTTGGATCGAATTTGACCTGTTTACCTCTGACAGGGAGGATATGTTTTTAGGAGAGTTTGTCTGTTTGTTTGTCTGTGAACAACATAAGTCAAAAAGTTACAAATGGATCTTCATGAAATTTTCAGGAAATATTCAAAATGGGATAAAGAAGAAGTGATTACATTTTGGAAGTGGTCCGGATCACCGTCTGGATTCAGGACTTCTTTAAAGGATTCTTTATCATTGTGAGATAGGGCCGTTTTCACCATACGTGTATATAACTCCATGATAAATGGTCAGATTGCTTTGCAAAACAATACAAGACAAGGTCCCGATCATTTCTGACAGATGTGAAACTACGATTCAGATCCGGGCAATATTCTGGATACTAGATCCGAAATATGAAATATGCCCATCACATTAAAGTAGGACTAAAGTGTTGCGTGACAATCACAATATGCTTGGTGGGTCTTGGAGGTCTGCGCTCGCTGAGTGTTTTTCTAGTTGGATATTTGACAGCAGTAAAAAACCCAGACACCATTCTTTTGGCCCCGTAATCTGATGACTTCGCCTAAAATGATCCAAAAAACCACAAAAAATAATCTATTGTAATATTATTTTGTGCAAGCGCTGCTATTTTTTACACAAAGAGGCTATTTCAGGTCAAATCTGACCAGTGTCAATTTAGATGGGTTTAGATCTACCAGTGTGAGTCAAATCAAGGGAAATAGTTGTTTGACTGTATCTTGTAAAAGTGCAAGTGTGGAACTGTACAGATCATCTTTAAAGGGATAGTTCGGATTTTTCGACATGAACCTGTATGGCATCCTCATCTATAGTTATGTACATCAGTGCTGTCTTACCCCTGTCAGCGTCCTGTGACCCGAGATCTGGTGCGGTTTTGGTCCAGACGAAAGTAGTCCGGCAACATGGCTGGGGTCACGAAAATAAAGCGTTTTTCGGCTCAAAACAAATTGTGTTCGAAAGATTTTTATTTTATAGCACCCAAAAATGGGTGCTATAAAATAAAAAACACTTTTAAAGGATTAAACATACATTTATTTGTGTAAAATGAGCTATTCAAACACTCTAAATGGATATGTGGTTTAAATTTTGGTATGAACACTTACTATGAGGGAAAAAATCCATAAAAAAATGGATGTCATCTTGCTCGAAGTGAGGTCAAAACAAAAACTGCTCTCCCTGGTGACTGGCTGCAGTATAGGTAAAAAAAAATCCGGCTCTCCAGTCATTCCAGATAGGCTGTGGTCAATTTTTTAAAAATTAATAAACCTCGTAAAAATGTTCCTCACGTCCGATTGTTGTGGTGATTTGAAGATATCATTTGGCTGCCTTGCATTCAGAGTCCTCTTTTTTTGAAAAGTTTCGTTTTCAGTGGTTATATGAGGTTAAAAAAAAGATTTTATGTCACATTTAATGATGATTGACAGCTGATGTTCTTGTGTATTTTTTGGGGGGGGTTTTAAAATGTGCCGGGAGGTAGAGTCAAAAAGTGAATAGACTCTCGAAAGAAAAAATAAACATATTATTTTTGTCACCCGGCGCCACCTAGATTCTCCCAGAATCCCTCATCGTCCCTACTGCGCAGACTTTGGCTGCACGACTGCTACAATGGCTGCACCTGTGACAGGGAATTTTGGCTTCAAAACCGTACAATGGCAAAAGGCTGCGCCATCCTGTCCACTCTATATAAAGTCCACGGAGGGCTATAGTAAAGATATAGAATATGAACAGTATGTAAGAGTTAATAGGTTCAGCATCTGTGTTAACGTAGCTACTTACAGAAAATAATTTCAGGATGTTGTCTTTTATCAAATGGTCTGAATTTGGCAGCATTGTCAAATGTTATAATGTTAATGATGTTGATTTCAATCAAAAGAAAAAAATCCAAAATACAGCTAAGACAGATATTAAAGCCAAAGTTGAAAGTAAAAGAAAAAAAATAGTCTTCCACTGTGTCCCTGTACTACAGCACTGTTCTCTTGACCATCCATTCAGTAGACATTGAGGTGTTTTAGGTGAATTGTTACAAAATAATTAATATTCTGGCAGAATTGTACAGCTGGTAAGTTGCAAGAGCAGCTGAAGGGACTTTTGTCCCTGAGTTATCCTCCTCCTGCACATCTTTGAGCAATGTAACTTTCATGAACCATGAACTGAATCATTTTGATCACTTGATGAACTGAATACAGCGACTGCTCTGACAAAGAGTGCAGCCTTTCCTGCAGTATCAAATCATGTAACTCAACACAACCAAAGAACTAAAAGAGCAATGATTGATGATTCTGCTCCACCGCATGCACACGAAACTTCCCGCTGGACCTGACACAACCAGCTGAGACCACATGAGGATTTGGCCCCCAGCACTCAATGCAGCCTTGCCTGACTTTTCATGCCTCAGAGTTGTCACCAGCATCCAGCTTTGAACCAACCACATTCGCCTTCAACTTTCATGTTACGCAGCTGTGGTTGAACTGCTGTGAACACATTCACAGCATCGTCAACTGAATCTGCTCCTCTTGTGATTGCAGTAATCAAAACAGCTTCGTGTGGCGGGAGAGTAAGCACAGAGTGCAAGACAAAAAAGCCGAATTTAGGTGAGAAGCTGTTTGAGACAAACTGCTGATTTAAAGATCCCACATTTTTTGTGAGACACTGGCATTCCTGCTAACTGGAGAAACACCTTATTATTCTTGCTTAATTAGAAGCATGGTGAAAACTGGCTTTTCATTCAGAAGCTGTGAAATTGATTATGTTCTCGGCCATGTTGTGCTAAAGCAAAGCCCAAGGGGGATTGTGGGTATTAAAGATGAGGAGGGGAGAAAATAAGGAAAGAAGTTTTGGAGAAATAAGTAGGTATAAGTAATCTGAAAGTGGAGGAGAGAAGGAGAGAAGGAGAAGTATACAGGCTCAGAGAGAGGAGAAAGCTTTTCTTTCTGAGTGTGTGACTAAAAATTCGAAAGCTGGCTGTTGATTATTTCTTGGCTCGGGAATAAAGACCTGTATTTCTAAGCATTAATTCATCTCCCTGACTTAATCCCGGTTCAAGCCTGACAAAGTAAACATTGCATGTTGGTTTATTTAGAAAAGCACATCTGTTTCAGGTGATATGAATACATCTCTGGGTTAACCTGTCCTGACCTAGTTTTGTTCTCTGGTGACCTTAGAGATCTGTGACCTACAGAACACAAACTCATCTTCACATGCAGGAGAAAAGTGATGCACTCTCATGTCACACACAGATCTCATCAGCTATATTTGTCCTCTTGGCAGTTTTTCTCCCTAAGGACGGAGGAGCTGCTGGCGCCATGGACCAACAGGCCACAGGGGAACAGAGGACAGAAAGGCGGGAGCAGAGGAAGTCAAGAACAAGGGGGCAGGAATGTATGGGAGGAAATGTGCAGTAGCAGCAGAGAACTGAGGCATGACAGAAAGAAAGGTGTTGAGATAGAGAAGACAAAAGGGAGGAATGGCGAGCCAAAAGCAAGGAGGTGCAGGGAGAAAGGATGAGCTAGAAGATGAGATAAGAGGCAAAGAAAGGAGGGAAGTGACAAGGGAGAATTGTTAAAAAAAAAGAGAGGAGATAGCACAAGAGAGGAGAAGGAGACTAATGTGACGCTAGTGGAGATACAGGTGGATGGAAGAAGGCCTTTAGAGAGAGAAATCAATAGAGAGAAGGTGAAGGATGGATGGAAGGATGAGCCAAAGGAAAGGAGTGGAGGAACAGACCGACGCAGAGAGGCAGCGGAGGCAGAAGAGCAACCTTGTGAAGTCTGAGTGGGATGTGCTGTTTTTGAATGTAGAGAGAGAAAGAGAGAAAGAGGAGAGGGGAGAGAGACTTTCTGGGTGAGAAAAAGGAAGAGAGATGGAAAGATGGAGAGATGGAGGGTGAGAGAAAGAAAGGTAGAGAGAAAGGAAGAGTGAGAAGGTAAAAAAAAAATGAGGAAGAGAAGGAGTGAAGGTTGTTCTCTAGCATCTAAACGTTGCAGTAAGCTCCCTGCTCAATATGGCCCTGAAGGCACACCGCCTCTGCTAACACAGACGTATCACTCACACACACACACACACACACACACACACACACACACACACACACACACACACACACACACACACACACACACACACACACACACACACACACACACACACACACACACACACACTCAAAAGCGCAGAGAAGAGGGAATATCACATCTATCACCACTATTTCAACAGAAGAGTGTGTGCTATGTGTGTGTGTGTGTGTATATATACTGATATGTTTGCTGCAGATCGGGGCGGTGGGTGGGTGGGAGTTGAATGATGGCTTTGAGAAGTGTGTGGGCTGGGGATGTCTGCAAATTTCTTACTGCTGAAAAAAAACAAGCTTTTCAAGCTGCCTCTTTGTAAAGAAGCTGACTGTGTTTGTGTATCAGTCCTTTGTCTGTTTGTCTGTTTGTGTTTTGTGATCCTAAGAGGATGCAGAAGCGTGCCCCTGTGTGTGCTACCAGTTGGTAGAGAGCAGTGCCCATGATCTACTCGATCACTTCAACAATTGGCAATGGTGTCGGCTTCATTACCATAGCAACTAGCGAGATGAGGCTAGATAAAGAGAGGAGGATATGAAAACACTCCTAACTGCTAAAAGTTATATTTCTGTGCATCGCATAGGCTGTCAGAAGCGCACAGCTGAAAACACTGTTTGCTCTTATATAAGTTAAGATTGATTGGTGTAGAGACACTAGTGGGATCAACTTTGCTCTGTGAAGTGAACATGCGTGTGTGAGTGTGTAAGAGAGGGAGATCTGAGGGGGGAAAGGGAGCGAACGACCGTGTTGGTTTTGCGTCTGCTACAGTTCAGACTGAGAGCACTGCGGATGGTGATGCTGCAGTATTTATACCCCACATTCAACCTCAACTCACCTCAGCTCCTTCTTAATGTACTGTAGACGGAGGGACTTCTATGTACAGCAGAGTGAGTGCGTCACACAGGGCGAACCAGCAGCTCAGAACAAACGCTCCCACAGCTTTTCCTTTTTTCTGCCCTAAACTGATACAGCTGTCACTGTTGAGCTGTGCACTAACAAACCCAACCTATAGCAGGCTATCACTGCAGTGTAAGACATATGCCTCATGGACATACATCACTGGTGAAAAGACAAGAGGCACTGAGGGAGTGGAGGAGGAGAAAGATCAACAGAGACCGAGATGCAGCTGGATTCACATCATCTCATCTCCAACTTACTCCTCAGCCTCTTTAAACTTTCCACGTGTGGATCTGAATATCTGCTCCAACCCTCTCTGTAAGCGTCCAAAAAGGGAGTGGCTATCCTGTGACTGCATTTTTCCTGGACTGTTTCTTGTATCTCTCCCAATCTCACTTACACTCTCCCTCCTCTCTTCCCTCCTTTCTGTCTCCCTCCTCTCAGGCAGAAATGCTCCAAGTCCTTTGATTTGTAGCAAAAATGAAGATGGGGAATTTCAAAGAGAAGCCTCATCTTCTGCTGACGCACGCTGTCCCACTCCAGCAATGCCTCACTGCTCCCTTGTTCCTTCCCTCCTTCCCTCCCTATCTCTTATTCTGCCTTACTCCCGTTTACCTTACCCTAAACTCTGTCTTTTCATTCCAGCCTGCCTGCCACTCTTATCGGTAAGCCTCCTCCCCCCTCCCTTCTTCGGTGATGCCATTCTTTCGTCCTACATCCATCCCTCCTGCTCTCTCTCCTTGGTGTACAAAGCTGCAAAGCTGCCGTGTAAGTGCTGTTTGTCTGGTGGTTTTGATGTCTGCTCTTGGTCACGGTTGGTGGAGGAATAAGCACCTCTAAACCTGTGTCAGTCCCCAAGACACAGCAGTTTATTTATAACGCTTCCTTTGTACGCCATCTGTCAGTCAAGCCAATCCTCTGTTTCTTCTCTCCCAACTCTACAGAGACTGACAGACAGACTGGCAGCCTGCTATAGGAGCTATTATAACACACACAATCTCATTAGAGCTGGAGAGAAGAATATGGCTGACGGATTAACTGCAGCCCTCTTTCCTCAAAGCAACTTTGTAGTGTCCTATCAATTACGCATGGATAATAGGTGTCAATGGCAGGCTGGCTCTGACAATACACAGCAATTAAGTGGATTTGTCTCAGTACTTTTTATGTTCTTTGGCTTGGTTGCTTTGGCTCAGGAAAAGGACAACATTCCTGTGTTGTTTATGAGAGGATTTTTAAGTATGCACAGAACTTACTCTCCTGTGTTTCCCTGTCCTCCCAACTTATTCTTTGACACTTACTCTGTTCCATTTTCCTCCACTTCTAACACCTTAACTTGGACCTTCACTCCCTTTATAACACCCCACTTTTCTCACCTGTGAAGCTGACATTAAGGATGTAATCCCTGTAGAGTCTGCGTCCATCTAATGCCTTCATGCTGTCGCACAGCTTGGTGGTGTTGAAGCACACACTCCGCTGCATGTTATGTAGGGCGATGGCCATGGCGTACACTGCGTTCACAACAAACATGATCTTGGACTCTGGTTCAAAGCTACTCTTGTCCATTGACAAGTCTTTGTCGCATGGTGGGAGATGCGGCTCTCCCCCTCCTCCTCCACTTGCACCCCCGCCTCCTAGAGAGCACTGAAATCGTTGTTCCCAGAATTCCCTGTACCAGGGATTACGATGGTTCTTGACAGGGTTCAG
Source organism: Halichoeres trimaculatus (assembly GCF_033239565.1). NCBI lineage: Eukaryota > Metazoa > Chordata > Actinopteri > Labriformes > Labridae > Halichoeres > Halichoeres trimaculatus. The sequence goes on along the minus strand of NW_027437187.1, from coordinate 19,864,416 downwards.
GTCTAGGAAGTACTGATTAAAGTCTGGCACTGGATTTGCTGCCAGTTCAAGTGTGATGGCTCCTTCAGCAGTGACCTCGTTTCCCTTGACAATGCTTTCCTGTGCGCCCCAGCCATCGCTTGCCACCCAGATGAAGGAGGTGTTAAGCCTGGCAGCAGCTGCCAGCAGCTCTCTGGCATCGTCGCTTCTCAGGAAGAGGACGGCCACACGGGCATTGGGCTTCTGGAGGAGCTGACGGATAACAGCTTCATAGGATTTCTTCGCATTAGAACGGCCCACCTGAATGGAGATAATGTTATTGTATCAACAGATGTATTATGAGTGTTTCCTCTACTCCCACATTTGTGCCTTAGCCCCTGTTTATGGTTGTTTATCACTACTTATTCACATGGAAAAACAAGCTGAAAATCTCCTCAGTCTCATGTTCTCACTCCATCATGCCCCTCCAGAGCAAATGAGATGAAAAATGTGACTGTGCGAGAACCCAGAATGAGTTCCTGAAAATAAGCTTTCATTTTCTGGTACACAACTGATAACACCAGTGTAATATCAAACCTATTTGTGTGAAAGACAAGAAACTTTTTACAAGCTCACAAATGCAGCACCTTGCTCATTGTTGCTGTTGCAGCTTAGGGCCATACACCAGCGTGACACTGCTGATAAAACTTTTTTTGGTATCTCGCTCTGAACACTGATGTAGTTTTAAATGCATTACTGCGTGCCCAATTGGGCCTTACCTTCTCTGAAGTAGCAATGCAGATATTCCTCATTCGGGCTTCTTGTTCAAAGGCCTCTATACCGGTTTCCCCATAGTCACCCTCCGATGCAACAGTGGACACATACGTCCAGTTGAAGAAGCGGAGGATCTCTGCCATGGCTTTGGCCTGGTAGAAGTCAGGGGGCACCGTGCGGGCAAAGTAATCGTAGCGGGTCTTATCACTTAACTTGGCACTGGTTGATGCGTAGCTTATCTGAGGAATCTGGAAGAGCCTGAGAAGATTGGCAACCTGGCGAGAGAAATTAGACATTATTTAGGTGATTAATTCCAAACATACAACCAGTGGCGATTGCTCTAAGACTGTGTGGGAAGCTCAGCTTCCCCTAAAATGTCCCCAAAAAAAGTGCTGATATGTACTGCTGTGAGTACATTTCATTGACAAAATATGCGTTAGAATTCCTTCAGCTTTTGAATCAGCTACCTATCACAGGTGACTGGCTCGACCTCCTTCTCATTCATCCCTGCAGCGTCTCAGCGCTTTAACACAGTTGGACGCTGGGCGTCTTCTGGCTTCAGCGGGGAAGCGAAGAGTGGGTTGTTCCACGGTGGGAACTGGACGGTCATTGGATAAACGCTGGGCTTTGTCCCGCCCATCAGACGCTGAGCGTCTCTGGGGGTCTATGAGACAGTGGACTGGCCTGGACGCTGGGCTTCTGCATGATAATTGGATGATCTGTCTGAGGCCGAATCTCTTTTTGATTGGCAGTGAAATGAGCCAGTCAGCGAACTTGAAGTATAACCCTCCACCGGAACATCTTAAATAAATAAACAAATTTATGATGTAGGCCTGAAAAAAATGAGCTTCCCCTCCTTGACTGACCAGCAGCCGCCACTGGTACAAACCCTTTTTTAAATTTCTCTGACGTTACCTGGAATCATCGTGGAGTATTCTTTTCAAGCAAAAAAGAATCACAAATAACAAGAATAATCTAGTGTTTCATAAACAAACAACACAAAAAACCAACTCAGTGTGAGTGAATACACAGAACCAACAGATATAGTAAGATAGGCTGTGACCGGGCTGATGATACATTAACTTTTGTTGTAAAGGTGTTCATTTCAATGAATGTGTATGTGGCTTTCACTGCTTTTGGAGCCAGCCTCAGCTGGACACTTAAGGAACTGTGTTCTATGCACTTCCACATTGGCTTCATATCCCAACACTGAAAGTTGCTGCCAGTTTTGTACACAAAACTTTGCAACAGAGTTTTAGAGGAGCTCTGCTCTGCTGTGTCCACTTCTATATTTAATGATACATATGAACCCGCCATGTTTGTGTGAATTTAAACAGCACGGGCATTTACACAGGCAGTTTTTTGCCTCTGCTACACTTTGGTTACTATCACAGCTTTACAGCAAAATGACTTTACAACACTACAATGCCTCTGTAACTTTCAATGTAACAGTGATAAAAGTAGCACAACAGTTTCCTCTTAAACAGATAGTGCAAAGGGGCAAAGATTGTAGTTTTCTCTTGGCAGCTTTTAGATAAATACGCCTGGATAAAATCAGTCGCAAAATATATCTCTTGAAGTAATGTGACAGTAAAAATGTAAAGTAAGACACAGCATTACCTTATATAGAAGACTCTTGTTTCATGAATAGCAAATGGCCTACACGCCTTTTTAAACCACTTCTACATGTCGAACCCTATCCAAAAATGTAATACCTGCTTTCCTCCAAATTGAGATCCTATTTAACTTATTTGTAAAAAAGCACTCACACTATTTTGGCTGTGAGAGTTTTTGGCTGCTCAATATTTAAGACAGGTGCACTGTGAAAGCCGGTGATTGAGCCAGCGTCTCCTTAATGGATGAACAACTCTACCTTCCGAGTCACAGCTGCCAGTGTTGCTTCACGCATAATGGGATCTAAAGAAAATGCAGCATACAGTACATGCACATAGAGAAACACAGAGTAGGGCTCACACACAAACGTCCACACTAAAGGTTCAATAACACACTGCCTCATGCATTAGTGATGGCTCTCCTGATGTCCATATAATATTCTCTTTTAATGATGATTGGTCATGTTCTCTTCATTACATCTTTCGTCACAGATGCCAGCTCGAACATAAAGAATGTTTAAGTGGTACAAATTTTCTCCTACATGTAAACAAACACAAGAAAAAAGGCTCACACAAATAAACACAAAATTACAGTCATTCTGTTCTAGCTTCAGTTTAATCCTTTTAGGGCTCATCACTCTGGGCTTTTCTATATTTCATTCACAGCTCAGTTGATGAGCTGTTTTGACAACGTGTCAGAATCTTATTAGACTAATAACATAGAAGATTAGGATGTGCACTCATAAACATAAACTCATGTGCACAGAGCCAAGTTGACACATCCACAAACACCTGCACGGGTACATACACCCTGGTGCACAAGTACATGCACAGCGTGCTTATAGTACTTGCCGCAGGTTTTATGGTTTAAAGATGGCAGTTGACTTAAATGTCAGGGAAGGTCATGCTGCATAATGTAACTGCATTGCTCCATTACCTGTCAGTGAACAATGACTATGGCTAGCTAAGAGACCTGTCTGTAGGGACACAGAGAGTTTTCTCTGTTAGTGAAAGCTGCCACCTTCCTGTAAGAGAAGGGGAGGGAAAGGAGATGTACTAGGGAATGGGTTCAATATGAGGGACAAGTATAAAAAAAAATCAAGAAAAAGAGGAAAAAATTGGTGCAGTGGAGGGCTGCTGTGTGTTTTCTGCTTTGAATGCAAGTCACACACTTGCACGTAGACACACCGTGACACATACACACGTGTGTTGGAGCAAAAAGGAGGAATGATGCATGGTATGTGAATGCCTTTGAGACACCTGAGTTAAGCTTTGCATGTTCAAGAGTAAAATTCACTACTACTACTTTGTTTGAAAGCCACAGACAGACAGACAGAGGGATATGGAGGAGGTTACTGCATCAAAACAGAGCTAAATCAACAAAGGGCAACAAGAACAAGCAGCAAAAAACAAAGGATAATTATGTTTGATAAAGGACAAGAGACATGTTAACAACAGCTGCCCCAGGAAGAAGGAAGAGGAGGAGATGAAGGGGCTGAGGTCAGCATACACTGTGCTCTTCCTAAATAGCTCAGAGGAGTGCCTCAGAATGCATATAAAGATGCAGGACGAAAAGGAGGAGAAGACTGGGCTGAAAAGGAGGAGAGCAAAGATTTGAGGGACAGAGATAAAATAACGAAAATAAAATTAAGAAAAGAAAGGGTTTGAAGAAGCAAATACAGGAAGACGCTGCAGAGATTAGGGATTTAAGGACTGATAGGAAGATGCTTTTGTGCAGTCACAGAGGAGTAAAGGAGAAGGAGGTTTTATGCTAAACTATGCAAATTACTCAGCTCTATGACAAGAGCTAGAGGAGCTGGGACGTCACACAAGAACACGCAAAAATGGAACTTGGTTGTAAAATATAAGTACACACACTCACACATGAATTCAATGACACAGACATGCTCAGTCACTATAAGTTAGCACTTCCACACTTGGCCATAGCACATTAAAGGCTGAGTACAAGATAAGAAAAGAAGACAGGGTGATGATGAAATGCGTCGTGCAATACAGCTGTGGAATGAATTACCTGTATGGAAACACTGCTGAAGGAACCACCTATGACTCCTGAAATCGCCAGCGGGCTGTCTTCTTGCAGAGCGTAAGATCCATCCGGACAGATGAACTCAGTGTCGTCTACCTTGGTGAGGGAGGCTCTTACAAACTCCAGAGCCTAAGAAACACACAGGGATAGTTTAACTTGAAAGCAATGCAACCTACCGAAAATTATAACGTTGCTTTCATCAGCCTGTTCCTAATCACTCCATGAAACACTATGGAAATAAAATCATAAAATCAAGAAATTTTAGTCATAGACAAAGTTCGGTTGGTAGTTCTTGTCCTCCTGAAGAGACCATAAAAACATACTGATTTACATGAGGGGCTCATAAATGCTTCAGTGCAGGGTCCTATTAGCAAATAAATTCCTTTGAGACCAGGACTCATTTTATAATAGTGCTGGTGCGTGAGAAACAGCAAATTAACTTGCAATGCATCAACATCAAAAATCCTTGGCTCATACAAAAGTCAATGCGTTCACTAAATAAAATCACCACAATACATCCTTTAATGCCTCCATAATTGTAAACAATATGTATTTCTCAAAGCTTACAATACCCAAGGGAAATCTGTCATACAGTTCATATACAGCTCATTCACCTCTTTGCAAATAACCCCAATTTCTATTTCTCTCAGGGGATTTCTCTCAGTGGATTTTCTGCTCTCATTTGAGTTCAAATGTGTCCAGACGGGACACAAAAGTATTCCAAAATACATTTACTTCACTTGTTTAATACTTCCTGTTAACAACTTATAGATTCACAAGGTTTAAATTAAATAATTGCACATTTCTCTTGCATCAAAACTTACTTTGCTGAGTATTTTTGATAAAAGTGTAGAAAAACTTTGAGTCTCCCTGAAGCAGAAGCAAAAATAGAGCTAATTAGACTATCAATAAGAGTTGTGTCCACATTCACAGGTAAAAGCAGGTACGAGTAATCACTGGCCAAAAACACAGACTCCCAAACCCCGAACCTGCTGTGGAACCACATATTATGCCAACATGAATACAACCAACATCCAAAAGGGAGCTGATATTGCAATATTTAGTCTGCAGGACCAGGTGACCACATCTAAGCCAGAGATGCTCTTTTCCACAAAACCCAGGTGGTACAAGTTCCAAAAATTGTGCAGTGAGGACACAATAAACCTCTGAAAGGTTCTATTCTTGCAACATCAATACAGCAGCTATCATACCTTTAAGTACTATAAATGATGGGTTATTGAGGACCAAATAGCCCTATTTTTTGAGGCATACAGATGGCCTTGGGCCCATCGTTGGGCCAAGGTGTTTGTATCAAGTGGGGGAGTGTCCTTGACAAAGAGAAGAAAAGGGAAAGATGTGTTGCCTCCCTGCAGATCGAAACAGATCTGCTACTGCTGATCAAAAGCGGTCACATCTCTGCCACAATCTGTGTGTGCAGCCTCCATTCTCCAGGGCTTGAGCCTCGTCAGGACCAGCAGTCCTCTGCCTAATTCTCTGAAAGGATCTTCACCACTGCATGTGGTAGACCTATCACTAAAAGAATGGTCCTATCAGGAACCAAGCCCAAAGTCAAAATCAAAGCCCTGGGGGAAGTAGTAAATCATTGTCCCCTGGGCCCTCAGCATATCAGTTGTGAGTTTTCTAAGAGACAGACCACATGACGCTAGTTTGAAGCCATCAGAACAAGCTACATAGACAGAAAGGGGAATCACATTCAGAAGGCATCAAGTCTCAAACACTTGCCCTGCAGAACCATTTCATACAGCTCGCTACCTGATATCAGTTTATAGCAAAATCTGGCTCGCCTCTTTTTCTGGGTTGAACGTGAATGCAACTTTAAAATCAAATGGAAAAAAAAAACAAATTTTTGACACGCTTATCAATAGAGGTCTTTTAAGTTACAGGATGTTAATGGGAGAATTGGTTTCTCGAGAGATTTTCTTTTGTGAGTGCTAGGGTAATTAGCGGCAACTGTGGGAAAGTGTGAAAAGGGGTAGTGTGGCAGAGAGTGGGTGAACCTCTCCAGAGCCTAGGGCTGGAGAGGAGAGTTGGGAGATGCCTCTGTGAGGAGCTCTTCCTCAGAGTGTTTTTGCCAGCTGTGACTCCTGTTTGAAAAATAAAAGGGATATTTTTGCTATAATCTGGTCCGTCTTGATGTGCTCTTTGACACAAAAACCAAAAGAAAGGTTGATATCAGGCCCAGGGTGTTTCAAGAGAGGAGGGGGACTGATCATTCTTGTCAAGCTTTTAGGTGTAATTTGGGAAAATAACCTCAACTAAAGCAGAATGCAAATGAACTACACCACAGGAGTAAAATCACAGAACAGGTCAAGATTTAGCGATGCCATTCCCGAGTCATACTGAGGGTTTCATGGCCACCTCTCTCAGAGCAATTGTGACCCAGCTCTCTGGAAAGAAGTGCTCTCAGGTGTCTGGCAGCAAGGATTGGGCAAAAAAAAGCCAAATATGTCCGTAAAATAATTAACATCAAGAAGTACAGTTATTTGAATAGTTTAGTGTTTTTTTCTGCTCCTTTTTTGGTGGAACATCTAAAGTGGGCCCCTCTAGACAAGTTGACTGCTCAGTGCCCCTCAGGTTATTTGTGTTTGAGACTCCTGTCTTAGGCTCACTGATGGACCAAAACATCTGGACCATGGTGAGGGTTGTCCTTCCTCAGGTAGACGAAACCAGAGCATTGTGTTGACTCCCAAGAGGCAAAAAGATCTGCCACCGCTATTTAAAAGCAACCTCTGATTTCTGCCACCACGTATAGATGAAGCCTCCATTCATTAGTGCTTGGGCACTTTTTGAACTTTGAAACACCCACGGCCATGGCTTGTGCAGAAGCCTGGGGAGCCAAGACCCCTGCCTGTTGAAAAAAGCTGCCATGAATGTATGTTCCCGGCCACGCATGGCGGCACTGAAAGGGTAGCTGGTGTTTCTGTTGACAGTCTGAGCCACCCTCACTCTCCTGAGCCTCTCTGATGCTGAGGAGCTGCAGATCTTTTATATCATCTACCATTTTTCTTTTTTTCTTTGTTCACCTGCCCAACCCAAGTCACTTTAGTGCTGATAGAAAGCTCACACGCACTAGTGCCTTACACAGGTGTGGGGAGGCCAGCTACTGATGTAGTTTTTTAACACTTGTCCATGCCATCTGTTAGGTGGTTATATTCTGTGTACATAGGAAAAGCATAGCTGGGTGGAAACTGCTTTTTGAAATGTGGTAAACTTTCACTAATATGTGTTCAGTAAATATTTTTGCAAAACAATATCTAGGCTTCAAAGTAAACATTCTAGACTTTTGCAAATGAAAGCCAAGGTTTCTGATAACCATATCCAAGATTTTATCTTGTGCCTATGTGAACAATGTTTCAAATAGATAACAGGCAATATTGACTTATTTGCGTGGCTCATGTTTGCCCACCTGCTCTAACGCATAGGTATCTCTGGAGCAGGTGTCCAGTATGTGGACTCCCAGAGAAACTCCTGGCAGCAGAGTTTGGTCCATATTGATTCTGTCTATGGCAAACAACATTGCCTCGAGCCTCTGGATCCCTCTGTCCTCATTCACTCGTCCACACTCCTCCATCCCAGCACCCTTCTCATGTACTGGGAAGAGGCCTCCCAGCACCAGGTCCCCCTCAATGCGAATCTCTCGGCGGGACTGCTGTGTTTGGTCTCCGGCAGAAAGCAGAACGCCTCGACACATCATGACCAGGAGAAGAATGGGAATGCAGACCACCATATTGGGTTCAGGGAGGGCTGGGAATGTCAAAATGTGAGTAGAGGCTTCGCAGACAGCAGGACAGAGGGAGGTGGGGGGCTGAGGGTGACTATTAGGGGTGAGGGGTTATGGGTGTGGTCTTCAGTGCAAGGTTGGGTTGAGTTGAGCAGTGGTCGTGGATGCTTGGGTCTGTTTTTTGCCCATGAAACAGTCAGGGAGAGCTTGTTTGGATCGCTCATGGAGGGGCACAACATCTGGACTTCAGTCCTGTTTGGAAAGGAGAGAAGAGAGATACTACTATCAGTCAGCATGACACAGGACCAGTCACAGAGCTGCCAGGACCTGCACGGTGGAATACTTTTGAAGGAGTTCCTACCAAGTAAAAAGGCTGCAAAGTAGACCAATGAGGGAGTTTGGGGACACTGTTAACAAGAGCTCCAAGTTTTTTCCACTTCACAGGCAAAGCTTGGCCATGACTAAAAGGGATATAGAATTGTTTGGAGATTGTATTGCACCCAACTGTTCTCCAACCACAACCACCCTGTAAAATTTATTTCCCAACGTGTGTATGTGTGTGTCTTTGTCCCTGGTTATATCAGGATAAGCCAGCTTAGATGGCTGGTTGATACATGAGCCCACCCTTCTTTCTCCACAGATCAGAAAAGCCTCTCTAATCTGATCTCTGTTCCAACAATTCTCAGCTCGTCCATGAGTTTATACCCCTAAGTATGTGTGTGTGTGGGTTCTCTCTCTCTCCCTCTGTGTTTGTGTGTGTGTGTGTGTGTGTGTGTGTGTGTGTGTGTGTGTGTGTGTGTGTGTGTGTGTGTATGTGTGTGTGTATGTGTGTGTGTGTGTGCCTTATCAGATTTATTGCTCCCCCTCCATCCTGCATAATTGCAGTGTGATGTCTGAGTGTATTCCACTACAAAGGATGCTGACTGACAACAATGAGAACAACAGCCAGGGCTATTAATCACCTTACATCTTAACACCTCAAACATTTAGACAATCAAAGGTATAGCACTGCATCTTTAAAGGGTTATTCCACGGATTTCACTCATCATTATTAATTCACTTTTAAATAAAATAAGTAATCATTCTATAAAAAACATTCTAATAAAGTCTAAATGGCTTAAAATGGCTTTTATTCCTTGAAGATGTCCAAAAAGTAATCTCAGTGGAATGTACAAATTTGTATGACAAAAGATGTCAATGGGAGAAATAAATAGTAATAATAATAAATAAATAATATTTTTCCTTGGGTATTTAAAACTTGTCCCATGTTAGTTAGCTTTTGTACATGGTATCAGTAGGCATTTTGAATCCAGATATAATAACATTGGATCGCTTACCTTTACATTCACAAGCACAGTGAGTAAGCTCTTGTTACTTTGATCTTGTCACTTTGTTATCAGCCTTAACAAACAAATGAGGAGGATGGAGCTTGTGAACTTTCCGACTAATATGCCACTTTTCAGGGGAACAGGAGCCAAGTTTCTGTTATACCTCTGCGTCTTTCTCACTTGCAGAAGACATCATTTGTATTTACAAAAAGAGCAGGAACACATGCAGTAGGTTTCCCCTTTGTGTTGTTGTGAGACTAATTTGCCATGTTGGCTTCAGAGCCTGATTCAGACTACATGAGTGTAAAAACTCTTACCTGGTTTTTGTATCAGGTTGACTTGTGTACATATAGAGATATGTCTTCTGTTCTTTCTTATCTTAAACATGAACACACCACGAGACAGTGTTAAAGTATACTAGAACCGATATGTAGGACTTGTGACTTGACTCAGACTTGTACACAGGTAACTCAGACTTAGACTTGAACTCGAGCGCTGGCTGCATTAGGACTCTGGCTTATTTATAAATGAATGCTTTGTAATCTTTATCAATCATTTCTTCTGGTATTAGGTGCAAAATTTTAGGCTAGATTTTAGGCTACAGCTGGCAAGTGTTTACCTGTATGCATTTTCACGTGCCATCCCGCTCAACAACAAAGATTGCTTTTAAGAATGTTATGGCTAACACTGGCAAATGCAAAGTAACATGTTTGGTATTTTAAAAAAAGCTGAAGAGCAGACAGGGACACTGTCGAAGTACTTCAGACATTTGTTTGAGATGCTCTCAGAGAAGTAAGAACATGGTGATGCTGATTCTACTTTGACTGTTGGCAATGTTGGCATAAGCTAGCTGCTAAATAAAAACATTAGCCTCTGAAGTCACTCAAACAATGGTTCCATGATGTTTGGTAATGTTCTGATATGTTTTTAACTTTACAGACGTGCACCCTGACACAAAAAGCACCATTACAGCTGATTACTGTCAATTGCTAGGCGCCACCCTGTTGGCTATGGCTGCTTTTTGCAGCAGCTCTCTCTTCTTTGTCCGTTTCTTGTAATTTTTTTGTCTCTTTTTTGTAATCTTTACATTTGGAGTGTAACATTACTTTGTAAAGCTCATTTGTGAACTCAGCTGTTAGCAGCTTGTAGCATGTCAATGCTAACTGGTGTAAGGCCTGATGTCTTCCCAGGAGGTAAGGAGAAGGAGGTGAGGACCACGTGCTGCTTCTCAGGTGTGAGCTAAGAAGTGACAACATAGACCTGTCCTTCCATCCATTGTTATTGGGAAAGTAGGATCTATCTCCAATAAGATGGACAAGCTAGCTGTGCTAACCCAGCAACAGAGGGAATACCAGAGGGCAGAGTAGCATCATACTATTCACAGACATGGCTAACAGAGCTAACATCAGACACCAACGCCACATTGGAAGAGCTTCACCTGCAGTGAGCAGACAGGATCCAAGAGACAGAGATGGAGCATGACTGAAGAAGCTCAGACCTGGACCCTGTGGAGGTGGAGGCTGGCTGAACTGGAAAATGATGGACAAGCTGTCATCATCTATTTTCTTATGGACCTTTTTGCACTTTCCATACACTTTCTTTCTTTTGTTTTCTTGATTGCTGCTGTGACTTCAATTTCGTTGTACTTGTTACAATGACAATAAAGTTCTATTCTATTCTATTCTATTCTATTCTATTCTATTCTATTCTATTCCATTCTATTCTAATTGGATGTCAAGTTTTATTTGAATTCGGCTAAGGTGAGGGGTTCTGTTCACCTTTGGTGGAGATGTTCAGTTAGTAATACACCGAGCATTAACATGCATTTCTCCTCATACAGATCAAATAAGACAGTGCATGTTAACAGCACGGCACCAGAGTATGAAAGTCAGTATATAGTAGCTCCTGCTGCACCAACTCTAGGTCAGATCTGACCTTTCTATTCTTGCAGATTCTAGAAATATAAGCTAACTCATTACTGTGTGTCCAAAGGTTCCGTTATTAAGCTGACATGAAGATAATAAATAACCTGTTCTTTCGCCAGACTTTCAGTTTTTATCCCATTTTAATCTATTTGGCTAATGCAATGTCAGGATAAGCCCAGAGTAGAAAATAACCTTCTAATTTTAAATGATGTCTCTCTTTTCTCTCTCTTGAAGCCTCTCTGGTTCTCAAGAGAAATAAGATAGAAGCTGGATGTTGACATTTTGACAATAGAAATCAATCCAGACCAAGGAGCTGGCTTGTAGTGAAATATCTGTTGATTGCTGGGATCTCCAGCCTCGACCCTTGTTTGTGGGTGTGTACGTGTTTGCAAAAGACAGAGATAGAGTGTGTGTATGCCTCCCTCTTTGGTGGGCAAGTAGGAGGATGAAAGCTTCCTTTAGATGCAGGCTGCTCAGATTTTCCTGCAGGCAGCTGCCATACCTTTACCTCTATGCTCTGTAATATGACACACACACACACACACACACACACACACACACACACACACACACACACACACACACACACACACACACACACACACACACACACACACACACACACACACACATACAGACAAACACACAAATCCAGACAAACACCCACCCACACTCAGCCATACACACTCACATGCATGCACAAACACACACCTCTCCTTCTCTGAGGGGTTGACCTAAAAGCAGACTATTTCTATGTCTTAGCTCTTTTCTCTATCATCAGACAGAGATCTGAACTAGAGTTTAGCTTGAATGTGGGAGGAAAACTGAAAAGGGATATATGAAAAAAGAAAAAATCAGTAGAATCATTAATCATCATTAACCATTTCAAAATCTTAGCTGTTTCTGCTTATATCAGACTGTTTATGCTTCTCAAGGCTGCAGGAGTTCACACAGCTTCACATTCAAATCTCTTTCACATTATATCATAGCTTTAATTTTTATGATCATGTGCAATACAGATAACATAAGCAACTTTTTTTTTTTTTTTGGAATGTGCTTCTTCATTTATGTATTAGATTAATGATTACATTTTATATAATTTTACAACCACTGGCATCGACTGCGGTTTACTGTGTGCAGTACACATTGAATAATATAATATATTGTACTATATTGAGCTGTATAACATCATATTGTTTTTTATCGTGTTGTATCATCAAATGGAATTGCATTGAATTCTTTCTTACTGTATCATGTTGTATCAATTGTATCAAACTGCATTATATCAAACCTTTAATTTTATTTATACTTATTTATACTTTTACTTGATGGTATCTTAATGCATTGCATCCATCCTATTACATTGCATTGTAATGTATTGAATTGTATAGTATTGTACTGTGATGTATAATATTTGCCCAATCCTTTTGATCTGAATTGTATCATACTGAATTGTAAGGTGTGGCATTACACTGTATAACACTGCATTGCATTGTACTGTACTGTATTGTATCATATTTTACCATACCTTATTTCATTGCATCATACCACATCCAATATTATTGTAATAATTCCTATTACATTGCATCACCTCACATCAAATTGCTTTGTATCTTATCCATTGTATCGTTATGTACTATGACTCATCTTATTTTATCATATTGAATTGCATTTTACTGTATCATGTTGAATTATATGGCACAGTATGGCAGCTATCTATAGTGGCCGGTAGATGTCAAATGATTTGCAAAAGCCACAACATGAATGCAAAAGTGAAAACATAGATGCTAACAAAACAGCATAACTGCAGTTAAAAGAGGTCCGTTATCCCAACACATACAGAAAAGTTGTGAAAGTAAGTCAATGATTGTTTTCTTTTTTAACTTGAGCTATGATAAATATAGTTTCGTAAGGGTCTCACCTTGAGATATTCCGCATGGTACTTATATTTCTATATTTACCAGTCATCATATCTTTAGCTTTATGAATCAGTCATGTCATAATGTTAGCATTACAGCTGGAACAATAGACCTCTTAACTCCCTGTGTGTTGTCATGTTTGCATTCCTGTTGTGGACTTTGCATTCATGTTGCTGTGTTTGTATTTGAGTTGTTGCTTTTGAAGACTGTCTGACACTTACAGGCCACCGTGCCTATCAGATCATATATTGTATCATATATTGCATTATATTGTATCATAGGGTATGCTATTGTATTGTGTTGCATTGTATAAAGGGGACTAATAGTAGTAGTAGTAGTAGTAGTAGTAGTAGTAGTAGTAGTAGTGCTAGTATATCTTTCATACAACTACCCAATTATCTCACTGCATTTATTTAAAAAGTTGTTTCTGAACACCCACTGACACATATTTGATGAATTCATTATACAAGTCATTTTTCAGGAAATTGATGTTTGTGAAAGATTTATTTTGATAAGATTTATTTACTCCACTACTCAGTTTTTGTCCTATGTGTGTTGTATTTGTGGCCATGGTATGTGTTTATGTAAAATAGTGGAGCATCTTTGAATATTCTGCAGTATTCCTCTGAAGCAGCTTTAGTTACTGGAAGTGAAGGCCTTAAACTAACTTTTATCATTATCAGAGGCCACTCTCAAACAAAAACAAAGAGGAACTTGGTAATGAGGACAGTTTGGAGGAGGACAACACTGCAACAAGGCTGCAGATGTGACAGTGTGTTTGTTGTGATTGTGTGTGCACTTGTGTCTTGCGTACACATGGATATGTGTGTTGTGGAATAAAAAATAATAAATATATATATTTATGAAGCTGAAACTCTTACAACAGTTTTACACAACTCCTTCCTTTAAAAGTATACTTTAATGTCATCGGCAGCTCTTAGAGCCAATTTCCCGGAAATGTGCCAAGTAATATCTCCAAGCATCTTTGTCCTGCTTTCGTGGTGTCCACTGAAATTGAATGTTTGCTTCATTATAACCTCTTGGATGGTATCCAAACACAGTTTCCTGTCTGAAAGGCAACTGTGCAAGCACAGCACACACTGTAAAACAAAAAAGGTTCTCTTTTCGTCCCTTTTTTCTTTAATAACAAAGATATTGCCAAACATCCCAGAGCTCGCACAAGAGATTGCACTTGATTTATCCATTCACTGCATCTATTTTCAGACTGCAGTATACTTGCAACATTTTATTAAACTGCCAGTAAATTACTTTCAGATGTCTTACATCTAGTTGATATGTTACCTTAAAGCCTTTTCAGGAAAGCACTGGTACATATTATCTCTTCTATTGGGGTATGAAAATCAGCATGATGACAAAAACTGTAGCAGAGTCTTCATGAATCTCACTAACAGAGAAGTGAAAACTTTACTAATTCACAGCTTCTTACATTGTACTCCAAAGCTTTGTGCCAGCGGTCAACTTACAACACAAAGCCCTGCGTCTGTGCCTGTTTGTGTGGGAAGTGTTTGTTTGATCTTAAATATTCTTTAGCAGTTTCATTTATCAATGAAAACCATTTCAGTCAGTGTAGTAAAATGTTTTAAACATACATGGTATGTAACAAGCTCAGAGAAGGGTACTGTTGGCAATTTTGGCAGACTACATGCTGAGAAGCAGATAATGCAGCCTGACATGACCTTCATAAAAAGGAGCCATTTATGTGTTATTTAAATGATGCAAACACAGCATGGTGTCCCAAAGGAAAGGTCAACAATTTTTGGGATATAAACTCATTGGCTATCTAACTGAATGTAAGATGAGCAGATTGGTATGACTTCCTAATCTGTGCCTTGCGGAAAGCTGTTGCTGACAGTTGGTCAGCTTAGTTTAGCATGACATGGGAGACACTTGTTTTGGCACTTGTAAAGGTGACAAAAGCCACATATTTGCACATTTTAAAATAATCTTTGATATAAAATGCACAAATTAAAACTTTGTTAATATTAAAAAAACGAAAAGAGTTGACCAACAATATGGGGTTTCACATGGAGTTGTATTTTTGGCTGTGTCCAGGGATGGGTACCAAATTAGGTACTTTTATAGGTACTGACCAAATTACGTCTGTAGTACTAAGTACCAATTTGTGTAATATCAAACAGGACCATGTTTTGGTTCCTGAACACATCCTTGTGACTTTTTCCAAACGGGACATAAAAACAGCCTAGCAGGTTTATATATATTAAGAAATATATATGTTACATTGTTGAAATTTTCAAATTCTATTATTAAACAAATTAATGTTTATTACCACACAAAACACGCGTAAGTATGGAAAATTGGTCCTGTTGAGTACCAATCATAGACTGTAAAAAAAATAAAAAAATAAAACATGGACGAAGCATCCGCGACGTCACCCGTCTGTTCTTGAAATCGTGAAATGAAGCCAATCCGCGGATGCAGCCACATTCGCTATGACCCCAGCTGTGAGTTTTTCTTCAAGCAGCTACAGGAGCGGTCACGTGACCTGAGCTGTGTCTCTGATTGGAAAGTCAAACGATCCTAATAATCTCTAAACCGCAGAGATAGAAAAAAATTCACTCACTGTACAGTGTGTGCCGATAGTGAAATCAGCGCCATAGACCCAAGCCTTTTTGAACCAGGCTGTAAATATACTTTTTAATGCCGTAAAAGTCAATTTTTATGGCTGGGTGTGTAAGCGACTTCCGGTAATTCTGCAGCCAGCCTCAAGCGGATTCTTGACGAACAGCGACTTTTAGCACAGGCTTCATTTTTGCTGACGGGATGTTGCCCCTTTGGTACCAATACCGACTGCCAAGTACTGGGCATCTGTACTGTATCGTTACAAACGTGAAAGGTACCCATCCCTAATTCCCTCGTGGATGCAATCAATATCTTGAGATTTTTTGACCCACAAAGTTGCGAGTGTGGACATAAATATGTTTGACTAACAAGTGTAACATAAACACTAGGAAGACCAGAAATACACTGCAGTCTGTAAAACAGTAAGACACAAGAACAACTTGAAAGGCTACACTGGTGTAACATTTGGCCAGCTGTTTCCTTCTTTCTTCACAGAGCAAGGTGGTTGATGGCTGCGGACATACATTAATGTGATAAATAAGTAAGTGGTTTTTGAAGATAACACAATAATGTCAATTCCCAAAATGTTAACCATTTTTAAAAGTTATGTTCTTTTTTTCCTGGTAAACATAATGTAGTATAAATGAGCTTTGGAAGCATGAAATGTCTTACCTGAATAAAGAAGGGTAAGAGCAGATAGCAGCTGGTACATGGCAACATCGCTGTAGACACCTATCAAAGAGAGACAGGGAAACACATGAGGTGAGTAAACAACCTTACCAGGAGGAGGAGGAGAAGGTGGAGAGAATCAGATAAAGGTGGAGGCTGACTACTGATCCGGCTTCCTTGGAGCTATGATGCCGAGCAACATCTGACAGACAACCCCATTTCACCTCTGACCCTGTTCAAATCTGAAGCCAGCGAGTCAGCGGCATACGCACCACCACACTCCTCTTTTTTTCTTTTTGAGTTTCATCCCCTGTTCCTCCACTACATCACCCCTAGATCCTCTCCTCCTCTCCCATTTATTTCCACCAGTCTTACAGCCTCCACAGCCCTCACTTTCCCTCTAACAGGCAGGGCTGCTGTGGATGACACGTATCCAGCTGAGAGCAGCCATGCAGGGTCGATGGACCGCAGAACACTGGGGGGAGAGATAGCCCCACAACCCAGTTTCCTATCCATCTGTTTTCTTTTTTTTTCAGTGTGTGTGTGTGTGTGTTCTTGAGATTGTTTATCCATCTATAGTCCACCTAACAGAGCCCACAGCAACACCAGTGACTCAAATCTCATTGTATGGGAAGATACTGTGAGTGCATGTGTAGGAGTTTCCCTTTTTTCATCAGGGAGGGAGATCAGAGTTTGGGTATCAGAAGCTTTGCTTCCACAGAACAATAGATCCCTTATCAGACTTGAACACTATCTTTTCAGCTAATTCAGTAATTGCTTTTGTGTTTCCTGGCCCTCTTTATATTCCTGTTTGCACTGCTTTTCATTTTACCTGGGTGATTTCTTTGGATTTCGTTGTTTCATGTCTGCATTATGACTAGTCCTCTACAACATGTGGGCACTGCCTTTATTTTGACCCTCACATAACTTTCACTTGTGTGTGTGAGGGCAAGATGTTCCTTCTGACAGTTAAATGAAAGCATTGGGGTGTGACCATTAACTATGCATGAAGTTCATTTAAGACAGGAATGACTGATGATCCATAAATGGGACGGAGATATCAGAAAACCCATCTACCAAAAAAAGCTAACGAGACACAATGAACATCCTTTGTTTCTTTCAGGGGAGCACACTGGTTCAAAACACATGAACACATGTTTGAGGAAGGTTTCATTTTCACCTAGATTAAACTGCTATTGCCACAAAGGAGCAATCAGATTGATGATCAGGAATTGTAATCTTAGATGGCTATCAGTGCTGTGTTTACACCAGATAGAAACCATCTTTCCTGTATTGATCAGTAAGTCCATTCTGTGACCTTACTGGGTTCAAAGGTCAAAGGCGGTATCATGTTAGACACGTAGAAATTGACTTTCATGACCTTAAAGATTTAATGGCACAACCACTGATCTGTGTTAAATGAAAAAAAATGAAGGCACACCTTTGTGGTGAACAGTTCACATACTGCATTAGATAGAAAAGTACATTTATGCCCAAAATTGGATTAACCCATACAAGAAGTGGTTCACTTCAGGTACTAAACTCTGTGCTCTCATGTGCAGTGGGTACTCCAAAGGGATTCTCCACTAAAAGAGCTTTTAACCTTTGAGCACCACACAAAGACTGTTGTCTAAGTGCTCAGTGGACCATTTGACTCAGTTCATTTTACTACAGTGTGTCCTCCTGAAAGGATCTGAACACGATGACCTAAAATTAACCACTACAACAGATGGATGAATGAATAAACGATTTGGATTTAATTTTAATTTTATTATTCATTGATCAAAAACACCAGGCAAAAAAATTCAAAGAGGACTTCTCTAGAATATGTGAATTTTTATGTTTTCATCATCATGAATTGAATATTGACTTTTATCTGCAGAAAAAGCCGTTTCAGAACATAACCCTCAGCTCCAGGTAATTGTGTTATAAAATAACGGTTAGTCGCAGCCCTTAGATGTATCTGTTACATCTTCCCATTGAGTTACAGTCAGTTTCCCCTGTCTTCATAGTTTCCCTGAGTTTTTGTGGTTCATATTTCATCCAATGTGGCATGATTAAAAATGTCTGTTCAGCCTTAAACAGAGCAGGGATGTGAAATGTGTGAAAGCATTCGTCAGATCGGCATTTCATCACTGTGGAGGGCGGCGGGGCCTGTCAGTAGGAGAATTACCCTTCTGTTGATGACATCAATCAAGTTAACCGTCATGTAATGACCCAGGGACTCATCATGGAGCATCAGTCAACCTCCTCATGGTGTGGATGCAACTGCAGCCTACTAAATTCATGTTCACACCCCGCCAGTCTGTCGTCACTGTGGTCGATACATGAAATATACAAAGGGCTTCAACAAACCAGCAGACCCTCAGAGACAAAAAAAGATTGGTTTGTACAGAGGGGATACAATAAACAACGTTGATGTTTTTTCTTGATCCAGGTAAATGCGGCAATGAGATGAAAACAGTTACTGTAGCCTTTCCTCTCTGAGTTATAAGAATTCAAGTTCTGCACTTTGTGGTTGGCTCTCTCACAAAAATTGTATTGTTGTTAAAAATGGAGCTTGGTAATTCATCAGATTATATGTTTATATTTATGAGTAAATATATTCATGTTTGTATTTTCAGTTTCAATTTTAACCCGATTTTTCTGATCTGATACATTGCGCCTCTTGTATGAGAATGCATGGGCAAAGTATGCGATACTTTTGGTGCCATCTGCAGGGGTTTATAACTTTTGTGTAAGAACTAGAGCTTCTTCAAACATGGTCTGACTGCCTTTTTAGTGGAGCACACTTACCTTTGATAAACACCTCATGCAACCTTGTACTATCCTATAAAGCTTAAGTGACACTGAAAATGTCAGCAGTTCTGACATGCATGCTTTGGCAAAAATTCCTTGTGTTTTTGACTTTGGATAACTTTTGAAAAGTTAGACAGACTGACCTTTAGCTACATCAGATCCATGCAAGTAATTTGTGAGAATGGAAGCTGCTTATGTGGTCATTTGTATTGTATTTTTTACTAAAAAAAACCAAGATGATCGATATGATACAGTAACAGGTTTGCATTAAGAAAGGGAAAGTCCTGACTGTTTTTTTTAATGAAGAATCCTGTAGGAACTGTAGTTAATTGATTATCTCACACTGGCATTCACAGCTGATGTGTAGTTCATGAGTGTGTGGCAGATGCCCACACAGCAGTGAGCGAGGCAAAGCTGTGTGGTTGGTGTGAGAGGGTTCAGCTTCTGCATTAGAAGTGAATTCCCAGAGTAGCTACTACACCTGATGCAACAGTGGAGAAACACTGACACTGCTTTTGTGCCTTTAACATAAGCAAGTAATGATGTGAAGTCACTGTGTGACAGAAAGCCTTGCATCGTCATTATTTGGTTGATAAGAACCAAAGTGCTATTTTAGAAAAATGAAGTGCACGTTTTGTTTTTCTTTTTGATTAAGCTAATGTGGAAAGCTGTTGTAACTTTTTTTTAAGTGAAAGGCTTTATTTACTCTGGAAACACTGAGTCAAGTTATCCCTTGAGCCATGTCAGTGTTTGAACTCAAAAACAAACATTAAGTTATTGGTGACACTTATCAAGTCCCAAAGAACAATCAACAAAGTAAGTCAGCATGTGACACTGTTGAGCTACACATTGCTGAGATGATGATGATGATGTCGATGATCTCAGTGTTTGAGATGTAGTGATATAGCAAGAAGCAGTAGTTAAAACTTGTATAAACTTTGGGCTGTAATTGGACCCTGTAACTCCACAATAGGCACCAATAAACAAGACATGTAGCCATCGGGTACCTCCTGTTATACAGTAGTTGGAACATTTCTATTTTTTATATTTTTTAACTTTACTTCTCCAAACATCCTGGACAGCAAAATGTTGAGAAGGCAAAATTATCTGTTAAAGGAACTTTCACCTGATAACCCAGTCACTTTGAACAGTGGTCATCTGAGTAACAGCAGATGAATTATATATATGAATTATATGAATTATTATATTAAGATTAAGTTAGTGATGCTGTTGAATGAATTGTGCTCTGTAACTCTCATGATAACACTTTTATTAACAGTGGCCACTTCATGACCAGTAAGCCACCTTTCACTCTCTCTGTCTCCTCACACACACACACACACACACACACACACACACACACACACACACACACACACACACACACACACACACACACACACACACACACACACACACACACACACACACACACACACACACACACACACACACACACACAAAGGCAGCTTCCTCCTCGAGCTCATCATTTATTAAAGAGTCTGATCTTTCTCTGAGACACACCATCACAGCTGTACATCCCACTGCCCTTTCCTTGCTTCTTCCCCTGAGTGTATGCATGTGTGTGTCATATGTGCTGTTTGTATGTGGAAATGTTTGTACATTTACTGAGGGATGGATGTCAGGGGACAGACATAGCAGTGCTGACACTTTGTCCATCTGTGTATGAGTGTGTTGCTCATTATATGCTGACCCTGTTGTCGCTAATGGGTGGTGAACTGTGGGAAGCTGCAGTGATTTCTTTCCTGTTTCCTCACTAAAGCACAGCAGTGTGAGAGCCACACAGAGTGGTAATTAAAAAAAAAACTCCCATACCAAGAACTTCACCATGCACCTAAGACATAATGTAAGTCCTATTACATGGCATGAGGTTGGGTGTAAATCATTAGTTATGTTGTAGGATCAATGAAAACATTGCTTCACTCTTTTAGCAGCATCATGGTTTCACTGACTTACACACCTCTGCAGCCCTTGTTAAGGGGAGATACTCTGCAGGATATTTACAGCAGACAACAAATACCTGTTGCATTAACCCATTACATAGGAATGTCAGAATCTGCAGAATACAGCACTAGGTTTCATAGTTATTTTTTACAACAATGCCTTAGTGCACAAACTAAAACCCTGGACTTGCAGGTAATGACAACATAATGTTTCGGTTGAAACATATCACCATACAAAACTCTGCTGGAGTTGAAAACTAGCTTTTCTAAAATTGATTAAAGCTATTTTTTTAAAACATAGATATGCATGTAGAAAATGTCAAACACCTTTTTCCTACTCTATTATATTCTGATAGCACAAAGCTCCCATTGTAAAAGTACACAACTCCACGTATCATTTTCCAAAAACTATGAAAGGATATATATATATATATATATATATATATATATATATATATATATATATATATATATACTGAGTTTTTATTACATACCTGTATTATTAGTGTATTAGACTCCTCTTGGCTCCTCTGATGGATTCCATGTTTCTATTTCCTGAAACAAGAAACAAAGAGACTAATTGGAAAAAGAAGATTGATCTTTCACTTTTCTCAAAAAAAAAAAAAAAAAAAAAAAATCAAAGTCAAAAACTTTTAAAGTTGGATTTTAATGAAGAGTTAAATCTGTGAAATATTTCTGACATGAATTCAGCACCATGGACAGCGACTTTAAGGAGCACCTGTTGAATGTATTCATGGCGGTGCTCCTTGATAAACCACAACCTTACATATGATAATGTATGTGAACCAGGGCAGAGAAACAAAGCTAACAGTTCTTTATTTGGGTCTAAAGCAGACTTTCATCTTTTCTACTTTTTAAACAAGTAAACGTGTTTTACTAAGTGTCTGTAAATATTTGCACTTTCTTCAGAACATTTACAACACTGAGCAGATCTTTAATACATCATTTAACAAAAATATCAATTATTTAGTTAAAAATACATTTCTCTCCATTAATTATGACCTGCTTGTTTTCTAACTCTTACAATATTTATGCACCCACCTGCATATTTACACATATGTCTGCATAGCATTGGGTGGAACTCCTTGGTATAGTGTTGAAATTGTTTGACTTTAGGGACCCCCGTGGTATGATACCACATAGATGTTGGGGCTCTCCCACAGACTGTATAATAAAGGGATATTGTCTCAGTGATGTCACCCACTGGTTTATGAAGCAGAGTTCTGAAGCCTATGGACAGTGTTCAGCATATAGAAAATGCTGACTCTACCCTATAACAACAGGCAAAGCAGTAGAGTTTAGTTGGGCTTCGTTTCATATCTCAACAACAGAGTTGCTGCTTGTTTTCTCTATGTAGAGTAACTGTAAGGTAAGTGCTAGTTAATCATGTTATTGAATACATTTCTGAAAAGTACAACAGGAAATACACTGAGTAAAAATGTTCCATAAATACATAATTTATAATGCAGTAAGAACAAATTATTAGAAAATAAAAATCCAGAACAAAACCTTACGTACAAGGGATTATTTAGGATTAAGACTTGTTTTACTTTTTCATCATTTAACGCCTGAGGCAGCAGGCCACACAGTTTAACAAGCAATCTGGGGATAGTTTGCTGTCAATGAACTATCACATTGTTTAATCTTGATCATATTTAATCCCTCCATGTCATCTGATCAGGTTTTCTGTCAGAGTTGTGGCACAACAATAACCGAAACATTCCTCGAGTTCAGGTCAACATAATGCTCTTTGAAGCACAGCATCACAAAAGTGCTAAATTAGGAGAGAATGTGTTGCTTTTCTTATTCCACAAAACAACAGTGAAGTGCTCCCAAAATTCTCTGAAATATCAAAAAGAAAAAATCCTTTATGGACACTTGCTCTGTGTTGTTGCAATAAATTTCAAAAGTGTCAAAACCTCAGAAAACAGTGTTGCAGCATGGACCACACATTCGGTGTCTCTCATATGCTAAGTAATTCTGTTCCAGACACCTCTGGTGACACCATTCGTATAGCTGCTTTGCTCATATTACAAAGACAGTTATTCTACAGGATTACTCTAGACACATTTTTCGTCTCTTAACCCTTCCTGTCAGTAATCTAAGTTGGTGGCATTGCCGTGTGATGTTGCAGGATGAGCCTCTACATATAAAGTTCTTTGATATATCAAAATGTTATTGAACAGATAAAATCCATCAACAGCAAAACCAACATGAAAAACACCAGCCCATGATAGCCTGCAGTGAGCACTGCCTGTTCTTCAAAAATCTCTGTCACAGCACAGCCTAACACCTACACATTACCAACAAAACTAGAGGAGCTCGCTGGTGCAGGTGCTTCCTTTATCCATGCACTGAGCTGAGATGAGCCTCTATGCTGCATACAATCCTGTGAGTGTTTTTGTGTAGAGGCTACAAGGCCATTTGAACACAACACATACACACATCAGAAACTGAAAAAACACACAGATGTAGACTCATGCTAGCACATTTAAAGCACACAGATGCAGAAACTCAAGGCCAAATCAATCTGTGGATGGACAATCGTCCCCTGAGCCTCACCAATAGATGCACATTTCTCTAAAATACAAACAGAAATGCATGTGTGTGCATGAGTCTTTCAGGTTTAAGGCCACGAAATGTATACTGCACACACACACACACACACACACACACACACACACACACACACACACACACACATACACACACACACACACACACACACACACACACACAATGCACAGAGCGCACACACTCAGCAATATACAAAGTGTAAATATCTGATTACACAAGTGTTAATGAACACATGAGAGATGCTGCGAAGTACACCATCAAAAACCTCAAAAACACAGATATGTTGCATTTTTACATCAAGGCAAATTAATGTTATCAAATTAAATCAATAAATATTCAATACGTACTGGTAATAAATAAGGTGTATCTTTAATGCAGGTGCATGTGTGCTGCAAACACAGAAATGCCACACAATGATCCCAAACCTTTGAAACAATACACAGCAAAAAGTGGAAATTTGTCATTTAGCCAGTATTTTATTTCCTACCAGCACACAAAAACTGCATTACTACATAATAACTTTCTAGGATTACTATTGTTATCTATGGAACCGAGCCACTCATCCTTCTAAGCATTAAGAGGCGATGCCCAGTCCTCCTCTGACAAAATTCTTCCCTCGCCTTTTCTCTCAAAAAGCACATAAAGAACAAGAGTCAATTTGAAATTCCCATTATTCCAACAATGAAACAGCTTTTTTTGTGTGTTGGTGATACATTTCCAAAATCACTGTGAAAGTAGACGAGTGTTTCTATAAATTTGTTGAAATTTCATTTTATGATGAAATGTGAATATATATTTCACTCTCATGGATTATAAATATGACCTTGTTATTTTTTTATTTACAAAATCCACTTTTTCATTGGCTGGTTAGAATAAGTGTGTGAGTGTATTTTTTATTATCATTCTTATGTGATCGTCTAAATTCACTTCACATGTACACTGGAAGAAAATGTACTGATACTCATTTTTTGAACTAGAGAAAATTAATTAACACAGTGCAAGAAAAGTCCTCACTGTTCACTGATAAAAAGCCACACCTGCCAAAAGTTTTCATATTAAAGGATGCCACTGAGTTTGAGAGTGAAACATGTGGCTCATTTGCATCAAAATGTTTAGCCATTAACTAATTCAACCGGCTACCATTCTTTAGAGCTCGACACTAAGAGAGTAGATATCAAAGCGCAGCTGCATCACTAACTGTCTGTGTACGTAACATCTGATGCTCGGTAACACATTCTGCTCAGGCTGTACCTTTCTCACAGGTCCACGCGCCTCTCCCTGGCGCAAGGTGTGGAGTGTACGAAAAGTCACCTCACTGATAAGTAGTGAGCCATAATCAGATCCACCTGTATGCCTGTTTGCAGAGGCGCACTATCCGCCCATCTTTTTTTCCAGGGCGCTTTAAAACCGCAGGACTTGCCTTGGTGCGGTCTGCCTGAACCTAAATAACTTCTGCACGCAGCGTAAAATACGCAACTGCAGATACTCTTTGTTTCACCTTCTGTATCTTCAACAGAGACCTGCTGCAGAGATAAGCAACCATCTTTATCACAGCCCGCGATCAGTAGGTGGATCTGGTTTAAAGAAACACAGGAGTCACGTGTATGCAGAAAACTCGGTGTTAAAATCCTGCGCAAAGTTCAAAGCAAATTGTTCCCCACTGTAGGATGCCTGACGCGCGCTCGAACGGTCCCGGACTGACAATTTTTCTTCTGCACTCTGTCGCCTAACCCGAAATCTTACACTGCAACACAATGTCCTGAGAGAAAGGACTGTGCTGTGTGTGACCTACCTTGACTTGGATCATTCAGATGTTGCGCACGAATCTTCATCTGCTGGAAGTTTGACTTAGTCTACTCCGGATCCCTCGGAGGAGTCGCACTGAGAGAGAGGATGGGCGCCACAGCTCTGCGCGCCAGCTCCGTGGATGTGCGTGTGGGTGTGTGCGTGTGTGAGCGCGCGCGTGAGAGAGTGACTGAGAGAGAGAGAGAGAGAGAGGGAGAGGTGGAGGGAAACAACAGACGTGGAGAGCTGTAGCCCCTTGCCAAAGGATGCTTCAGTCTCCTAGCAACAACAATCGATCTGGCAAGGAGACATTTTTATTGGATAAAAAGAAAACTTAGCCATTCACCCCCTTTAGAACATGTTCACCACTCCGAGTAACAACTCCAGTCTTTGAAAGGTGAAGAAAAAAAGGAGCGAGACAGAAGAAAGAGGCAGAGACAGAAGGAGGGAGATGATCCCAGATGAAGGTGTTGAAGTTGCAGAATGACGTAGAGAGCACATGTATCCAGCTGTCCGTGTAAAATGATTCAGAACAGACATGGGGAAAAAAGACAGAATTCCTGCAGCTCCATCAATGTTTTAACACAGTATTTCACTCTGTGATGTCAGCAGCAGAGAAAAACCGAGCAGCAATAAAAATGCTGTCCATGCTTCAACTTGTTCAGGCAATTTAAAAAATACTTGCGCATGCTTCAGTAAAGCACATCCAAACCTAAATGTGCTTAAAGCTGTGACTACAAGCATACCTCCAAAGCCCTAATCATGCATCCCACAAACGGGTTGTGTGGCATATGGAAACCAGACACACACACACACACACACACACACACACACACACACACACACACACACACACACACACACACACACACACACACACACACACACACACACACACACACACACACACACACACTCATGCTTACAAGTTAGATATCACTCTATCCCCAATTTTCCCAATGTCTCCACGATGTGGACAGACACGGTGGCACTCAGTGCTGCGTGCTTGTGAGTGTGCATGGACTCGCATGTCTATGCATGTGTACTTGTTTGTATGATTATGCACATGGAGTCATTAGAATGCAAGTATGCAAGTGTGCAGCCCCTTTTGAACAGAAAATCCTCTTCACGCATGATTGAGTCACAGAGCGTCCTCTCTTTCTCTACTCAACACAAACACGCACATAAGCGCGCACACTCACACACATGCACTTGCACACACACTCACAGTCAGTCTAGAAGCCTGATTTCTGCATTGTAAAGTTAGTCAAGTGCACAGAGACACACTGTCTGAGGGCTTGCTTAAAGCAGTTTTCTGATTGCAGCTACCAGCTTCATAGCATGTCATTTTGCCTGTTTTATATGCAGATCTATGACGACAGGAGGCTGGAATTTCCATCTACCTCATATGTTTTCATGTTTCTACTATGTGACACCATATGGCATAAGAGAACTGCCTCTGAGGAGAAGCCTTGGATGGGCAGAGATTGATTAGCTGACTGAAGAAGTAAGTGTAAGAGCATCCACTTCACACCTCTGAGACACACATGCATGCACAGGCATGAGGTGGGAAGTGGATCCACACTCACACTAGAGCCCCAGTGTCAGTCACAGCTTTTCCCGGACCCCATCCCTCATCCCCGCTGCTCCGGCCTCGGAGATGCTGGCTGCTCTAATAAAGGCCTCATTGTCTGCATGGCATGCATATATGCAGAAAGCCCAGAAAGCCAGCTTTGTCCCATAAGGGTCCCTCAGCGAGAGCTTTGTGCCTGGCCTTTCCCCATAGACCCGGTCACAGCGATGCAAAACAGACTGAAAAAAAAAGACAGAAAGAAAGAAAGAAAGGAAGAAAGAAAGAAGGAAAAAAGCATGAATGGATCCAAGAGGATAAAAAAAGAAAGATGGAAAAAGAATGAATGGATGAAAGATAAAGGGAAAGAAAGAATCAAAAGGAAGAAAAATGAATTGCAAGAGAGCAAAAATGTGTGGGATGGTAAATAAGGACAGCGTCAATTCACCAGTGAAACTGAGTTATGGGTAAAGGCCCTGAGCGTTAGTGTGTGTGGAAAACTGGTGTGCTGGAATTTCCGCCTGATCACTGTGAACGGCTCCAGCTCATACCGCAGGAAGTGGGTCCGCAGGGATTATGCTTCCTTCTTCTTTGATTCCCCCCAGATTGTTTGTGTCCCATTGCTAATAGAATTTGCCATGCTTCATTTCCCATGGTCGTCTGTTCTGTCTTGGCCTCGTGATGGATGGAGCTTCACAAAGAGGAGTGAGTGTGCTTAGAAGTGTGCCCTGTGTTGGTCCGACAACAGGGCCAGTTACAACCACAAGCTTCCATTTGCTTTGGTCAGTGTGGTCACTTGTGATGTGGCCAAGTGGATGAGAGAACCTCTAACACTGTGAAGCGTCAGCACAGTGAAAATTTAGTACAGTTTGTAATGTGATGAAGAAGAAAGGCATGTGTGAGTTTCTGTTATTGATCAGATTTCTCAGCACATTTAGAAAAACAAAACAACAGACTTCTTCTTTTTGGAGTTTGAAGGAGTATTTCTTGTGGCTCAAACCAGTAATCACAAATTAACCAAATATCTTTTATCTCTTCCAAATGTACCATTCTGAGCAGCCTCTTGCATCACAACAACATACTCTACAACAAATACAATAATTATTTATTATGTAATGATTCCTTAGACCTTGCACATTTAAAGCAAATCATTTTTTACAATGTTAATAATGTGGATGGTTCTGACCTAACATAGGGGAAAACTGAGGTCGTCCTGGTTAGTTTGTAACATAACTGCCAGAACAACTTTGGCACAGAGGAGATGGGCTCTGCATCAACTTTGTGTTTTGCTTCAAGTGGTATTAGAGACTCAGTGTCTGGTGGTAACTCAGTTCACATTGTCTTTGACAGAAGATGCAAACAGCTTTAAATTTGTTGAGACAAAGAAGCTCAACCTGCCACTTAAAATACTTCGTTTCAACCAGAGAACCTAAAACATTGGCGCTTAGATTTGTTTGTGTTCCCAGGATGGCTACAAGTCATCATTTCCTCATCCAAAAGGGAGGTTTTACTTTCTTATTAGTGTCTTCAAAGACAACTGAATAGTTCATTTAGTACAAAAGCAACAACATCATCAAAGTTTCTGCGATCACAAAAATCTACTTGTTGGCAGAAGAAATAATGTTTTAATTCAGGTTAAAAAAAAAGTAAAAGTATCAAATTCTCCATGAATGTCTCTCAGCTGACAAAGTACCAACGTGTGTTAGTATCATATGGTGGCTAATGTTTTGAGCTGTTTATGGCTCCTAACAGGAGGCTTCTCTGTCATTACCCTGGTTACAGAGGCATGGCCAACAGGCTGCAGGCCACACACACGTCACAGGACGAGCACTGACCTGCCTCATGTTCTTCTGCTCGCCAGTCCAACACACACCAGCTTACACACAAACACACATACACACAAAAATCTTTGTAACTCGGCAGGGACTCACTTCAAGAACTCATGTCTAAGGTCATTGATACCGTCACTTTGTTCACTCTTAGTCAAGGCATGAAAGAATTTGTTTCGTTTAACTTAAAGATTTACCATGTTGTTACACATTTGCGTTGTTTCCTGCAGATCTAAGAACTTAATGTTTTAAAGAGTTTACAGGGGCTGTGAGGAGTTTGAAAGTGATCTTGAAAAAGGCTCCCTTCTAGATATATGCCTGATCGTAATCGACACATTAAAAGACATTAGGTTACAAATTGTTTCAAATTGTTACTTCTTAACTTCTCAGGAACCAGGACTGGATTGATTTACGGCACGGCTAGGTTTCCATGACAACACCGGCTGACAAAGTTTAGTCGTGAGAAGAGATAAAACACAGAGATCTAAGTTTTTCTCTGCTAAAACACAGGAGCCTAACTGTCAGACAGAAAAGGGACAGAAGAGCAAAAGAAAGCTAAAGGGGATAGTGATACAGCCCGAGCTAAAGACTAATTAGCCTTTAGCACGGGCTGTATCACTCTATAACACAGGAGCTAAGCTGTTTGTGATAATGTTCATTCCAACCCACACGTAGCAGTTATTCTGCAGTGGTCTGTTCAAACTTGAGAGTCTATCAGTAAAATGAAGAGTGAGGTTATGTTAGCTCTGCTTGGTAGATGACTGGCAGGACATAGCTAACCAGGATTTACTAACGTTATCCATTATGGATATGTCTTAGAGCACAGGCTGCCAGCTGCGCTAAATATGAATGGCTGCTAAACTACTTACAAACTGACAGTGTTTACTTGTTGTCACGTTAGCCAACAGATATGTTGGAGCACTGAGCTGCCGTTGTTGCTGACATATAGCCGGCTGCTACAACGTTTGCTTGATGTCATGTTTCAAATGGTATCGCTATGTAACTGTACTGATAAGTCCGTGGCGTGTTGTATCCAATAAAAAGTTGTCTTGAACAAAGAAAATTTGTTTCAACCTGATCTCCATTTAATTCCAAAACAAACACGCCTCGCTAAAAGTCAATTACGGCAGTATGCAGAACATCCAGGCAACAAGGTGGCGAGGGAGCGCTATCAAACAGATCCTCCTTATAGCATCTTTAAGCTATCTTTGGTTTATGATTGTATAGTTGTGAATAATAAAATAAAGGTTGCCTTTTAATTCAAATGAAAATACTCCCCACATGATCTGCTTTTTCCTACATTCAAACAATTAAGCTCGCCAACGAATGCATTTCCCCCAAATTTTGTTTTCCTCAGGGCACATTTCCTCAAAGCTGTCTGTACAAGTATCAAATCCACTGCAAACAGCAGATAACTGAGTCACTTAATTTAGCAGAAACAACATTTGGATGGGATTTAAACAAAATCTACGCGCTGTTTGATAAAGAGCTATTAAAAAAACCCAACAGTGCAACCAAACTGTGTGCTCAGTGATCAGATTTTACTCAACACATTGAAATGCAGAAACACTCTGAGAGTGTTTCCATGTATATGGACATGCACACTTATGCACACACTCTCAGACTGTGTACAGTATCTGATCTGGCCTCTCCTCTGAGCTTTCTCACCACGACCACAATTCATTAGTAATTGACCGCAGCAGCCTCGCTCATTAAACATTAACGGGCTACTGGTGAATAATTGATTAATGATATGAGGCGATCTGCAGCAGCATTCTGACAATAAGAGTGCATGGATGAGGGGGAAGGAGAGGCCTCAATCAATGCAGAGATGAGCAAGGGCTCTGACACATGACAGGTACACACACACACACACACACACACACACACACACACACACACACACACACACACACACACACACACACACACACACACACACACACACACACACACACACACACACACACACACGCACACACGGAGCTAGCAAGTCTCTCACTTAAACGTGATAAACTCAATGATCAATTCATTGGCAGTATTTTTAAGCAACAGCACTGATTCATTGTCTCACTCTCTAATTCAAAATCAGACCACAAGAATAATGTTCCACCTTAGTGCTTTGAAACACTTCTACCAATCTCACTTTCAGAGCCAGTGTCACTCCTTTCAATTGTTTGAAGCTGTGTCTCATTTTGGACTAAACCGCAACCCAATTTCTTAGAGTAAACACCCCAGTTTGTCAGTCCCAACAGGTACTCATGGAGACTTATCATTGTGGCCTGAATATTGCATTCCCCTTCCCAGCATGTTTTTGTGTGCTTTTGTGGGACAATGTGGATAAATTACAAGTTTGAGTGACAAAAAGAAATAAGATGATGAAAGGTGAACACATGGATGCCAGAATACAGAGTTGTTGGATGCCACAACCACCTCAAGATCATTTGGTTTTAATGCAATGGCATTTTTAAAGGTTGATATGTGGTTCAAACATAGTGTAGTGCTTCAGGTGGATCCAAGAAAAATGCTTTCACCCTGTAGTTTCATAAAAGGCCATTAGCCATAGTGAAGTTGTGCCACACAAAGTGAGCTACCTGATACTCAAGAGGGTTTGACTTTTGTTTTTTTGTCTCTTTGGCTACGTTCACACTGCAGGCATTAGTTCTCAATTCCAAATTATTGTATAAATTCTTTCTTTTTTTGTCTGTTTGAATTACATTTTTAAATGTGGCCTGTCTGCTGACTGTGGTGTGAACAGCCCATACTCCTGAAATGATCTGCATGCCCAGTTGTAGATTAATGACGTCACACACAAAGCGGTGTTAACGGACATGAACCAGGCGACAGCTGGTGGAATCAGTGTTGGTCTTATGTTACTAACAGTGTGTGATGACAAATTTGTGAGCTGGTTATGGAAAAAAGGGGAAGAAGAGAAAGATTTTTTTTCTTATTAAGCCTTACTCCCACCTCCGTTTTTGTCCACGCTGCATAACTATGATGTGAATTGCTCCGGAATGACGTCAAGTTGCATTACATGCAGTCTGGCTGTTCAGATCTGGTTGCCTTTAAAACATTCAAATTTGTATCAGATCCAGTAATACATTTATAAGTGGTCTGAATCTGATTTAAAAAAAATAAGTCAGATTCAATGTGATTTTTGCTGTTCACACTGTCAGGAACAATGCCAACATGGTCACTTTTAAACACAAAAAAATGCGACTCAGGTGACTTTTAACTGCATTGTGGACATAGCTTTTGAGATACCAATTGAACTTAAAGCAAACTATTTTTAAGGCATTGTGAGGAATTTTAATGGCTGTGAGATAGTACCACTATTTTGATACCTGATATGCCTGTAAATGAGCTATCATAGTAAAATGAAATGATCAGTTACAAGAGAGGCTATTTCTTTACATCAAATTTTGAGAGCCTGTGTCAATGTTGAGTGGCTGTTTAGAGCACCAGCAAGTTTGACAATGAGGAATAAGTTGAAGAAAGAAAACTACTACTTTCTTTCTGTGGCTACTTTTTTTCCCCCTTCCAGGATGGTTTGCAATGGATTGTCGAATAAGCGAAAAGAGGTTTTACTGATAAAGCATTATTTTAGACTGACAAAATATTTCAGTACGAGCTTTGTCAAAATAGCGCAAATTGGCTTTAGCTGGATTCAATTTCGAACACAGAAGAGATGTCTTTGTATATTTAAATAATGGCATACCAGTGCACTCATGCACAAAATACACCAAATGCATCTTGGGTACCTCTTGGGTCTGGCTCTGCTCTGTCACTGCACCGGATCAGGAAGGTTTTTACTCAAGTCGATGTGTCAACTCACACTGGATCTGCTCCATTGTCTGGTTGCTTCCCTGCTCTGGCAGGTTGCATCAGATACGCAGCAGACCTGATTTTGCTGAATGCTGGAGTCAGTTCACCGTAGGGCAGATCGAGCAGGACAGGCAGCATTGAAACCACCTGATATGGCCGTTGACTCTCAACTTTAAACTGTGTCAAACCCAGATTGTATTTAGTTTGATGATAACAGCAAACCAATATCTTGCCTGTGTTCAGAGCAGGAGTCAGAAGTCAACAGGTTTCAAGTTTTACAGCCCAACAGGAATGTAAAGAGGATCATCAATGGAGTGAGAAGCACAGGGTCTCATGACATTAGCTGTCTGGAGGTCCTGCAACGTGCTGGACTTAACATGCAGTCAGTGTGAGTCGACATACACAGTCAACACACTATGGACCGCAGCTGGATTGGAGACTTGGAGACACATCTGGTGTATTCCCGGGACGTCTCCCCCTTTATGCAAGTTAAGCGACAGGATTAAATCAGGGTATAAAGAGAACTCTTGTAAATTTACATTCCATAATTTTAAGAAGCTACAAATTAATAAATCACTCAGCATCATGTTGTCTAAAAGTAAAGTATTAAAGGTCCCACATTATGCAAAATTTACTTAAGACTGGTTTTGTAACAGTAATATGTGCCCCCAGCCTGTCTACAAACACCCCTGAAATTAGAAAATTCTATTGTCTCCTTCTTTTGCTTGCTCCAGACAAAGTTTGCTTTCAGGACATGTGTGCTCAAACACAGAGAGTTGAGATCTGCCCTGCATGACGTCATGATTCTAAAAAGGTAACTCCTCCAGGCCTGCCCCTTGTACTGCCCCTTTTGTGTAGCGCGTTTTTCACCTTGGCTGCTCGACTGCTTCGGTAAAGTAAATATGGCGAAGGTACGAGCAAAGCACGGCGGTTGCTCTGTTGTTGGCTGCACCAAAGAGCACAGAAGTATTTTTTAACGCCATCATCTGAGGTTTTGAAGACGCAGTGAATTAATTTCATTTTTGATGGAGATTCACCCACAACACCTCCTAAAATGTTGTCTGTGTGTGCTCACCATTTCACTTAGGGCTGCTTACTCAGCGAGGGCCAGTACAAAGCAGGATTCACCAAGAACCTGAAGCTGAAGCATGGATCAGTTACAACTGTCCGTGACCCAGCTACATACGTGGGAGCTGTAAGTATTACATGGCAGCTAAGTTACGGTTTGTAACTTAGTTTCCTTACAGTACGTTAACACACATGAGTAAATAATATCAGGGGACATTAAAGAGAAGATTTATGGACATATATTTCACGTGAAGCTAGCTTTATATACATAATGTTATGTTTTGTTTGGACAGATGTGACTACTTGTCGCGGTAGCCCCCGGCGGAGCTAATGTTGTGCTACAGGGTAGTGAATGCACTCTCAGCTGTTATTATGGACGCTAAGACCGCAGTCACCACTAATGTGTGTGTTACTGCTGCAGTTAAGTTTGCTTGATATATGTCCTTCATGGTACTGTCTTGAAAAACTAACAGTCCAGGCTGCACACAGTTCTTTCTGCTCGGTATGGTCATATAACTCTGGTTAGCACCAAGCTGCTAACGTTAGCCTTATTTACCTGATGGTAACTGCAGCTGCATCTCAAGACACATAATATTTGTTATTAACCACTCAGAAACGTCTTGCTGCAGCCGTAGACTTTGGATTTCTTCAGGCGCCTCTCCTTATGGGTCAGACTCTGGATCAAACTGGTATGACTGAACCATGGTGCTTCTATGAGCCATATCTATGCACTCTGTGTAAACACTGCAGCCATGCTATCGGAGTGAAAGCCACATCCTCGTCCTAAGAAGTTGTGAAGAAGGCGTGGACAAGGCAGCTCATTATCATTTAGAGCTATGCCCACAGAAACAGCTTGTTCTCAGGAGCGCTCGGGAGAGGGGATTTACAGAGTGGCTGAAGTCCAGGAAATAACTAGATTTTGAGGCAAAAAAAAAAAAAAAAAATTGACGGTACTGGGACCTCTGAGATCTATTAAAACTTGTTGAAAAGTTGCACAATATGGGACCTTTAAAAACAAGGCCTCTGGTCCACTTGCATCCACAGCAGATGTACATTTTGACAAGCTCTGTGCTCTATCCTGTAATGGTGAAGGGGAACGTAGTCTTCATCCTTGAAAAGCAGTTGAAAACTGCTCAGCACGTGTAACCAAACCAAGTGGTTGTGGTAATCATTCCCAAACAAAACATGACGATTGCTCAGCTTCCCTATCAAGACACGGGCGCAATGAAAGAATCACAGTTTTGTAAGGTTCAGGCAGCAAACTTCTCTGTTAGAAGATGAGGGAAAGCTTAGAAAATGATGTGATAGTATACTGAAGAAAGTATCTCTGTGAAGGAAAAAGTTCGATGATAAAAATGTTTTCAACTGCTGCTGTATGCAATGTATCTGGCATCATGAAGCCTTTGCTTGTGTACTTTTTTTTCAGGGACATGACCCAAAAAGAGCTCAAACTGTGCTTGGAGACAAGTGGGCTGATTTTAATTCCATTCAGTCGTGATTGTTTTGAACCCTTAAAGCCCTCTAGCATCTTTAGTGAGGGGAATGCCTCATTACACATGGTTAGACAGAGTTTCATTAAAGTTATCTGTCTTTAAGCTGATTGGATGTCAAAAAAGCACAGCAATAATTAAGCCTTAACTTAATTGACAGTTTTTAATATACAGCACTATTAGAAGAATTTCTAACATTACAACAGCCATGCAGACAGGTAAAAATCTCATTTCTAGATCAGTGTTTTTTCTTTTCTCACATAACACGTTTCAACAGCAGTCTTCCCACAGTCTTCCTCAGAAGAGTCAAATGATGTTGTGACTCATCTGTTAGCTGATTTACAGAGGTCTACAGGTCGTCCTATCTGAAATGGCCGGACAACCATGCCTCCTGTCTTTTCAACAGTCTTATGACAGCATCCCAGTATGTGAATACATGTAGGTTTCTTCATTCTTGTTTACATTCTTCTGGGGCCACTTCCTGATCTCTACAGCATCCCCTGTCCTCTGTCGAGCGGATGACCTTGGCCTTTTCCCGGTCTATGATGTGACTTTCTCTCTTGCAGTGGTCTGAGATTGCTGACCTTAAGTTATCTTGGTCCGTTCATTGCTTTGTTGCTTTGTTGTTTTGTTGCTTGTGTGTGTGTGCTTCCCCATATTCCCTTCTCACGTTCGTTCTTACGTTTATATTTTATGTTCACTGATGTATGTTTTGTTGCAGGAGAGACGTTTGATTTTATAGATGTTTCTCTTTCTTGTGATGAAGCAGTAACTGTCTCAGTTTGATGTGTGGCTTAACAGAGGTGCTTATGTTGTGCTTTTTCAGTGTGTTTCTGATGCTTTCTGTTGCCCCTCTTGATGTATGGCAGAGTAACCATTCCTATGTTTTCTGGTTTGGGTGTTTTTTTGTCTTCATTTTTTTTCCTTGTTCAGAGAAAAATATGATTTCACTCATTTTCAGTGCCTGATGTCATCTGCTGCAAATGTCCAAGGGGCAGTATTTTTTTTGGCAGACACTGTGAGGGCCAAAGGTTCTCGTGAAACAAATAAATTTAATGTTGTTTTCTTAGTAATGTATAATTATTTGATTAATTAATTTTCATTCCAAATGTATGTTATTTTTCAGTATTTGTTTGTGCTAATTTGCCAGACTCATATTACCTGTACAGCACTTAGCAAATACGGGGTGATTGCAATATTCAAGCTTTCATATTTGTGAGTTTGTCAAGCTGTCTGTCACATCATCTGACGCAGAGGAACGCAGCCTTAATAAAAAATGGACTGATAAGTAGATATGAATTTCTGTACCTGTGCGCCTCATTAGCAAAACTGTTGCTGATGCTAAAGAATATAATCTGAGGTGTCACCACAACACAGGAGTAATATGCCAAACAGTCAGAGGCTCGCCAGAGAGATATTTCTATTTTGGAATGCTAATATTTTCATGCAAGTGGGGTTATTAACCGAAAAAGAAAGGGAAAAAAGTGCATCTCTATATGCAACAAGTTCCAGTGAATGCATCACCTGGCAGTTCAGCGGATGTGTGTGTGTTGTACTTCTCTGCTTGGAGTTGTGGGATATACCAAGAGTTTAAAAGAGAGCTAAGTGCTATTCTTTGACAGTATGTAATGTTGTTTCATGGTATCGGTAACGTTTACCTCCTTTAAGGAGGTTATGTTTTTGGGAGAGTTTATGTGTTTGTTTATTAGTTTGTCTGTGAACAAGATAACAAAAAAGTAATCAATGGATCTTGGTAAAATTTTCAGGAAATGTTCAACATGGGATAGGGAAGAAGTGATTAAATTTTGGAAGTGATCCAGGTCACCGTTTGGATTCAGGACTTTTTTTAAAGGATTCTCCATCATTGTGAAATGGGGCCATTTTCACCATGTTAGGGATGAGAGAAGACAATAGTTATCCTAGTGTTTCTCCTTTTTCATATTTCTATTTCTTTTCTATATAATAAATATTTTTCAGACTGGTTTCACAACAGAAATAAGGTGTTTGGATAAGTAATGAAGAGTCACTGTGTTGCTCAGAGTCTTTGAATGCATCATTTCTGGAGCGGAGGCTCGGTTCCCTTTTAGACATCAAGGTACTCTAGAGAAGTGGCTCCAGATGTGAAAAAGGCTGGAACTGATGCACTGGACTGGACTACAACACCAAGACACAGCAGACTCGGAGGACACTCTTTTTTGGATTACTGGTGTGAAACCCCTTTGCTTTTCCGATAAGTCTCAACTTCTTTTAATAAAATCTGAACTTTGATAACCACGCTGGGGCTGGCCATTCCCCTCAACGCCGCCAGCCGGTCTTTCACCGGACTCCGGAGGCCAGGTGAGCTTATCCTCACTTAGTATTTCTTGTTCATTAAACCAGTCCTTAACAGCGGTCCGTCTTTCGTTCTACACTCTATGTGCAAGGGTTAGCTTCCCGGGTTTATGGGTCTTCCTAAAACTTTGTCTAACCTGTAACACATATGTGTATAAAACTTGACGATAAATGGTCAGATTGCTTTGCAAAACAATACAAGACAAAGTCTCGTACTGGGTCATCATCATTTTCAACATTGTCGGGTAAGAAATTATTGTACAAACCTGCAACTAACACCAAATTGTAGCAGACAGTCTGCTGAAAGGGAGTATAACATTAAAGTAG
Source organism: Halichoeres trimaculatus (assembly GCF_033239565.1). Lineage (NCBI taxonomy): Eukaryota > Metazoa > Chordata > Actinopteri > Labriformes > Labridae > Halichoeres > Halichoeres trimaculatus. Next base: position 19,826,254 of record NW_027437187.1, on the reverse strand, counting down.
GACTAAAGTGTTGCGTGAAAATCACAATTTGCTTGGTGGAGGTCTGCGCTCTCTCAGTGCTTTTCTAGTTAATCATGTAATCAGCATTTCTTCTGTTTGAATAGCAATGCATGATGGTACATACTGCTAAAGTTCTGAGCACCGCTCGTACCCTACCTTTCAAAATAAAATGTGAGATACCAGGGAGTGATTTCAGACACAGCTGTAGTCTCCTTGACGTCACGCATCCTTTTCTGGTACAGCGTTTTGAAGCTCATCGCCATATTGAGGAAGCTTGACTTAACAGAACATTGTTCTAAGCTACTGACAACAGCAGACTGGTCAATAAAAAAATGAGAAATTCTGGAACAAAGTGGACTGAATATCAAGTATATGTTGAGACACACACACACACACACACACACACACACACACACACACACACACAGGGGCGCGCACACATGCACACTCACTCAGTAGTTATGCTGACACTCATGGAGTGAAAATTAGGATAATGACAGTCATCTAGCAGGGAAAATAAGAGCGGGATGTCTCCTAACAGGCATCAGGCTGAGAGAGCAGAGCTCATCAGAGAGAATAGAGAGAGATATGTCCTCTGTCAGCGCTGATGAAACTCACCAGGACTTGGCAGGGCCTGGTCACAGAGGTGCTCCGTGATGAATAGGAGGCAGACTCACCCCTTTCAATCAACTAATGCTGTGTGTATGTGTGCGCCTGTTTCAGTGTGTTTGTATGCCTGTGTCTTGTCTGGGTCGGCTCCGCACTGCTGTCAGAGCAGTTAGAGAGACGGACCAGTTCATTATCACGTTTTAATATTTAATTTTACGATTTGATAAAAGATGATGTTTCATTAATGAGGTGATCTATCCCTGGGTATCAAGAGTCATTCAAAGCAGTGCCACACTCTGACACAGAAAACTTCTCGTGTATCGTCCTTTTTGTGCTGTGTTCGAGATGTTTTCTACTGTTCCGCTCTTGTAATTTTACTTTATCTCTTAATCGGTATTATCCGGTGTGAAATTGCGTTATCTGCTTGTGCATGTATGCTGTAAATAGCTCCAAAATAATTTCATCCCTGTCCATTAATCTCCCATTTGGTTAATTATCACAGTTGCTAATTACAAACCTCTCAACTGAAGTAGACCTGCTCTGCATGTTCCCTCCTCTATTCTCCCTTTCCTGTTCCCTCATCTGTTTTCTTTTTCTTTGGCTATGCTGCAGTTTGCAGTATGGCAACAAGACAGTTGCACAGAAAACTTTAAATGACAGTGAAGTTAAGCGGTGACAAATTGATTAAAAATGTCTGGGAACAAACCCCAAACTCAGAAAATCTTCAGTCCTGAGCAGACGGTGACATTGGTTGTATCTTTAGCTCTGCCATTAGATTATCCTCCCACCCTCCTCTTTTTTAAGTAGCTGCCGCGGTTGGTGCTGGCTATGCATCCCTCGCCTGTCATGATGCTATTTCTGCCCCTGCAAGTCGCTCCAGGACGGCTGTTCAGAGAGGGCTGCTTTGAAGAGCTGTCCAGGTGAGAGCTTGGCAACGGCAAAGCTTTTTCTGCTCGTTCACATCACGGAGTGCCCTTCAGGGGCACAAATCGCCCTGCAGTGTAATGGATAACACTCAGATCCACACCAAAATCACACACAGACTGTCTAACAAACACATGCACAGGAACTCAATCTTAAGCCTTGAGCATACCCACTAACACTGCAAACACAAAGCATATGTGCACACTCTGTCAGGTACACACACAAGCTGAGCTCCTTCACGTTTTTTAAATAGAAAGTCGGACCAAACAGTAAAAGCACAAGACAATTGCTTTGGCATGAAACTTTCCCTTGGTACCATTTCAAACACGGTGGAAAAAAAACAACTTTAAGTGCTTTAACAGTTTATTTTTCTCTCTGGACTTAAGCTCTTCTCTCAGTCCACTCCTTTTTGTTTCCCCTTCCAAACCTGCTTTAATTTTTCTCCCCTCTTCTAATCAGGAAAAACACAGCCAGACGACAGATGAGACCATATGTGCCTCTGTGTGTACGTGTAATTATGTGTGTCTAATTGTGTGTGCTGCTCTATTCAGAGACACTGCAGAGCAGGAACAGTGAAAAGTGAGCTCATCACTTGACAGATCCTCGGAGGTGCTCCCAAAATGTACTTAATGTTGATTCCAAGAGCTGCTGCTCTCCCTTCTTTTTCTGGCTGCCTAAAGGGACAGATCCTTTGTACACTGACGGTACCTCACAGGGAAACACTGAGCTTTTCTATGCCCCCATAGTCTCTCTGTCTCTGTGTGTGAGGAGAGGAGCAGCCATTAGGAAGGGTCCAAATAGACCCTTTTTGTGACTAGGTTGAGAATAGCTCAGTCAATCTACTCCAGATATTTTATGGGGCCTCCATAGAACTCTGAAGCTGTTTTCAGACCTGATACATTTACTCACTTCCTGTGCTATAAAATCTTTTTTTGTTAATGATACCAAGTGAAGCCATTTTTCTGGATGATTCTGGGACACACTTTGTTAAGGAGGTACGTTGGACTTGATAGGAAGAGAAGGACAGGCTGCTTCTCTAGAGCCCTATGCTCTGAACCTTGGTTTTAAACTTTCTGCTAATTTAACATTGGGCAAACAAAAAAAATAGAAAACTGAAACAAATGCAAAAACCCGGTATACTCAGAAATCAGCTCATACCCAAATTCCCCTCTCCATTTTTTTCCTTTTTCTGTTGATCCATTATCTTTGCCATCCATCCAGTAGCTTATCATGTTCAGGGTCGCAGGCGGCTTGAGCTCATCCCAGCTGCCTCTGGGCGAGAGGCTGGGTATGTCATGGACAGGACGTTAGTCTATCTTTTGGCTAATATTTGTGATAAAGGGAAAACTTTTGGCAATTTAGAGCCACCAATCAACCTGACAGGCAGGTCTTTGGACTGTGGAAGAAAGCTGGTGTACTGTGAGAGAACCAGAAATACTAACCTGTCACCTAAAAACCAACAGCCGTGCCTCATTGCTTCCTAAACTATTATAGTATGAAATACAACAGAATCATGCTCTGCTGATCTCTGAGACTCTGGGATCAGCCACTCACCTGTGACTGTATCAAAAGACTTTGGCTTTCTTATTCACTGGCTTCCACTCAGATCAAGTATTGATCCTGAAGTTGTGCCATTTGTTTTAAAAGCTGAATAGCTGCCACAACTTACATCACAGACCTTTGTAGTTCTTACACTTTCCCCCGTTACCCTTCAAATGTCTGATATAAACCACCTGGTCTTTTCTTGCTCTAATTCTGAAGCCTGAAGGTGATCATCCTCTTGCAGTCACTGCACCGAAACATCTCCCCTTGCTAAGATCTGCCCACTCTGTTGACTCTTTCAGTCGTCCTATATGAGGTGTCTTCTATACTGTGTTTGTTTTCCTGGTTGTTTAGTTTACTCTTATTGTTCCTGGTGATCTTACTTTGCTTCTTTTGCTTTGTGTCTTTTCCTTTGTAAAGCTCTTTAAATAGCTGCCGCACCAAATGCACAAAACCACGTCACATACATGGACACATTCGAAATATAAATATGCAAATGAAAATAAAACCTCTCAAGTGACACAGATGAATGCGTTCACATCCTGTATGTACACACAAATACGAGCAGATTACTACCACAAGAGCACAAGTTACAAGGGTAATAAATCATTTCCTACTCACAGATGACAAACTTCATACAGATTTGAATGTGTTTTTGTCACAAAAGTGTGTCCTCACACATTTTGCCCCCCCCCCTATTTTTTTTTTTTCATTTCCGGTGTAATTGTTGTCGTCTGTGTTTATGTGTGTGCAGCGTATCTGTAGGAGATAAGTGTGAACTCTGTCATTGAGCCCTGTGGGCACAATTTTAGATTGGAAACCTTAAGGTGGCTCTTTTACTGATCAGGTTAGAGAAGCCGGTTGCTGTGGTGCACCAGGTGAGCCATTATGAATAGATGATACCTTGATTTATTGCCTTCCTGGTGAAGACAAACTTTATTTTGGACCAGTGAGGCCAGCAACAACAGAAACCATTTACTTGTAAGATTATCCATCTGTATAAAAAAACACAACTCTTAAAAATAAGTTGCATTCATCTCAGCTTTTATTCAGTTATGCAGCAAGAATTTGTAAGACTTCTTGTGAATGTTTGTTGAAGCTCAGCTCACATAACCTTCAAAAAATGTAGTGAAGAAATGTTAAAAAATCATTACGCTCTGAGGTAAAATGGATTAAAATGATCAAATGACACAGTTTATTTTATGATTCAGCAGTTCCAATGTTTGAAATATTAATCACAGAATATACTGTATACCTAAAATAACCTAACCAAGCCTATTGTAACAACCCAAAGAGGAGACAGTAAAATAAAAAACAACACAGGCATCTAATTTTTGACCCTTTTCTCTTCTATCTGCAGTCAAGTGGACAATTTGTGGTTCAAGCTAGGGCATAAATCTGCTATGCATGCCAGCGCACAGTTTGTGGAGCACATCTGAAGTCAGTTGCAAGTCTGAATTAGAGCGCTTGGTAGCAGCACAATGTAAATGAGTCTTAATGAGTTTCTCAGCTTTTATTTTCTGCACTGTTAGACAGCCCCATGGCAGCACTGAGATGTCAGCCGCTCCTGCTGGGGCTAATATCCTCAAACACCATGATGACACTGCCACCAGTCATTCTCACACGCACAGGTAATTGCATGCTGCAGGCATGGATGTATATGTATTGTATAATGTATGTACATGAACAGTGAAAGACAGCTTCCTGCCTGCATTTAGAGAGACTTAAGGCAAATGTATTCACTTTTAGGTAAAGAGGATTAAGACAGTTCTCTCTGGCAATGATAAAAATATAAAATATTCCTCAGCAGTGTGTATACGTGTGTGTTTCAATGAGTGGAAGTAGTGTGTTTGTGATCTTTTTTTGTCATTTATGTTTTACTTTAATTTAAAGTCAGAATAAAATGGCCATCAAGAGCCAGACTAAAGATGGTCATTAAAAAGGAGCGCATTATTTTTTGAGGACAACCAAAATTAAAAATAAAACTTTGGGAATGCGCTGCAAATAAAAGAATAAAAGCTACAGAAGGCCAAAAACAAATGCATTAAGAGCAAATGCACTGCATATAATGCAAAGCCAAGAACACAAAAGCGCAGAAAACATATGCACAATTAGACCTTGCATGTCTAACAATTGCAAAGGAAAACTGCTCCAGGCCTTCAGGGCAAATGTGTTTAATGGACACAATTTTCAGGCACAAGAGCTCGGGGGAGAGAGCCAGGCAGAGACTAACACAGCCCTGAGACCAGCAGTGGTCAGCTCAATGAGAGGGAATTAGCAGTGTAGTTGTCATTCAGGGTTTTGCTCCCAGTGGGTCCTGGGGATGTTACCATTCAACCACCATTTAGGTCTCTGGAGACAGTACCCCCTGGTGTCTGTCATCCTTCCAGCCCCTCTCCTTTCCCAACCATGTTTCTGTCTGCTTTTAACTCAGTCTTTGTCTGAGCCACTGCATATCTCGTAACTTCTGTTATATTAATGTTGCTCCCACCTGTCAAACTTTACCACAAGCCAGGGGTGTGTCTACAAATTTTTTTGTCTAGTTTGGCCCAACTGGGGCTTACATGTACACACGAGAGCTCCACATCCTTGTGTTTTGTACTCATTAATATAAATTTTTAACAAACTTTTATAATTGGGAGCTCTAAGGATGAAGGTGGAGATACCAGGTGTGGGGGCAGGTAAAATTTTATATACTTGCCTTACAACATCAAAAAGCAGGCCAAATCTGAAAAGACCATCTGACTTTGAGCTGTTGGACATAGGTTGACCATAAAAAAAGGACTGGGTTAGTTTATTTCAGATTTTATGCATACACGCACACTTCAGACACCTAGGAATATGAGAAAAAAATGTTGAAAACTTCAGTTCTTCACTGTATCTGCCCTAAAAAGGATTTTTTTTAAAGAGTGATAGAGCTCTTAAAAGTTTTTCAAACTTTTTTTTTGTGCAGAAGCAAGGACAGACTTTATAAAAGACTCTGCAACAGTGGAATAAATCATTTACAGGTCTGACAATCTCAGTATACAGTAAAAAGTCCTGATCAGTGCTTGGCATAGACTGTATGAGAAATGGACGTAGTCTCTGTGACATCACCTGTCTTTTTGCGAAACAGAGTATTAAAGCAAGTTTTCAAGGGGAACTGTTTTGCAAATGAGGCGGGTTTTAAACCTCCACACTAACAGCTATAGGGCACACATCTCTCAGTCAACTGACCTCTGTCTCTGATTGAGGTAACTCGTGATCCTGATAACTTCTACACTGCTGATTACGGAAAATATCCCAAACCTGTACATTGTATTCTTTTAGAGAAAATAGCTACTCAGATAGGATTAATCTTTTGTACTAGGCTGTAAACATGTTTATTTCTATTGTATAGGTTTTTTTTGGGGGCTCTGTGTATGTGTGTGGTTTCTGTGGTTTCTTGAGCCAGCCTCAAGTGGACACACAGCAAACTGCGGTTTCTAGCACTTCCACACTGCCCCCTATTTCTTGGGGAGGTGCCACTTGGGGTGCGTCTCAAAGCTCCAAAGTTCCATCCTTCCTTCCTCCACTTGCGTCGTTCACTTGCTGCTTAGTCCCTCCCACCAGAGATGCATGAGAGAAACACGAGGAAATGAAGACTGGAGAGAGGATGGAGGAGATTTGTTTTTAGAGCAATGGGAAATCCTCTCCTCCGGAACATCACATGAAGTGACTTGTTTTATTGATGACGGCATCAGCTGATCACCTCAGGATCATCTGTCAGTCAGCTCTAACAGCTGTTTGTGTGTCTGCACATGTGCGCTGTAATAACGCTGGTAAAACATAGACAGTAACAGAGATTTGTCTGTTCCTTTAACCTGCTCTGTGTTTATTCTGTGTGCTGTTTAGAAGCTCGAGGATCACTTTACCGGTAAAATGCCTAATTGTTAGATTATTTATGAATTATTCAGCCCTTATCTAGAGCGAATCTAATCGTGAACTCTGAAACTTATCAACGTAACCTAGTTTATTTTGTCTCAGGAAGATATTATTTATTAGATTTCAGTTTAAATCCTCCATTATATTGATTTGATGATGGTTGTGTTCAGTATTTTGTGCTTTAAACTCACAACAAACACATTGCCAGATTTATGATCAGTTTCTGAACGATCCTCTGTGCCTGTTTCCAGCTTGTCTTTTCGCTCTCATTAAACTCTGTTGTGTTTGTGAAGTTTCATGTGAAGTCTGAGCCGCTGCAGCGTCCAATCAGAGAGTGATATTCCATATGAGAGCATGTCTCTCAGTGAAAAGACTTCCCCAAAGCCAGGTCTCGTGTTACTTCAATCATCGCTCCTCCGACCAGTCTCCTCCATCCTCTCTCCTCTCTCCTCTGAGCTCAATTATCGCTTTGGCACAGTCTTCAAAATGGCGACTGGGAAAGTACTTCTGGTGCCGTAGAGGAGATAGGACGGAGGAGGCACGAAGTTAACGCATTGAGATGCACCCTAGACCGAAGGTTGCCACTTGGTGACTGGTCTCTGTCTCTATGTTTCCCCTTAGTTAAAATCAAGCAGATCTGCACAGTGCCGTCTACAGGTCTATAGAACTTTGATTGAGAAAACTGGTTAAAATACATTTTCTGTTGCATTTTTTGTGAATGTATAAAAATGTATTTGTATACATTTTATTACATTTTGATTGTTGCGTTTGCTTCTTACAGAAAACCTTTGCCTGTAGCAGAGGGTTTTCTTTTGTTAGCCTTCATACTGTACACTTTTGAGATCCATCCCTCAGTGGAATCACATGTAACAGTTGTTCTTCCTTGGGAATGTGTTTGAGTGATTGCATGAGTCATCTAAATACTCAATCGCTTTTTCATGCTAAACACCTCAAATCCTCATGTATGCTGCTAAATACAAAATAAAAATCTTGCTTGTTTCTGCATTTTTATCAAACTGCTGGCAGCCTCTGCCACGAAGACTTAGAGATCTGTTAGCCGGGAATGTGGGGCAGCATACATTAATCATAATGATATTGAGTGGAGTGACAGATACTCATATCAGCATTTACATAAACAAGTGGAACGGGGTAGGAATCCAGATGATGGACTGTTAAGTATGCATGATACTGGACAAAATTGTACCACAAATGCTGAAGAGCTTGAACAAATGGGGGATGGGAAATCTGAGAAGCAGGCACTGAAATGAGCTTGATAACACAACAGAGCAGTTACCTTGTTTACTGCAGGTTATATCAGCAAATCTGATCGCTTGACTCTTTGGATTCTCTCCTTCTCATGTTTTTGTTTGCCTTGTAAGTGGTATGAACAGGTGTATCCTTTTTTTTTGTAGATTTAATATATATGTTTTAAAGAGTCAGGGGCTATTGTGCCACCTGTTAGGGGTAATCATGTTATCAGAAATAAAGCAAGCAACAAGGTAAAGCTTGGTTTGATTAACAAAAACAACATCAACAACTAAAAATACAACACAGAACTCTAACTCTGTGACTTTGTCTGTGTTTGTAAAGTTTTCTGACTTTGAGTTTTATCTATTGTTGCCTGTCCATTTCCTTGCTGAGCATACATTCTTCTTTAATCTCTTAGACCTTTGTGAGACTCAACCACAATATAAGTAAGGAGACTTGAACAATCAGAATCAGTCTGGTGACGTCTCAAAATCTCTTAGATGTACTGACATGAAATATGACATGACATATAACATTGTAACAAACATGAACCTTTTTCGAAGATAAGCCCTAAAGACTGTTGTGATCCCCTTACTGTTTTTCTAAATTCTACTTTAGCATACCTGCCAACATTAGACTTTGACAAAGCAGGAGAATGTGAAGGTAAAAGTGCAGAGGAGAAGATGCATGGAAGCGGACAATTGTCGGATCTTCCAAAACTATAATTATGCAAAATTGACATGCAAAAATGTCAATCTCATAATATATCAGTGACATGAACACTATAAATCTGATAAGCAGTGCGCTGCAGGCAGAGCATGTCTGTGTTGCATCTGCAAATGATCTCTAAATTATATGGCAGAATCATCTCTGTCTGCAGAAAACTGTACCCTAGCTGGTGTGCTGCAGTTTCCTGTTCAAGAGGTCAGGCTGTACAGGTATTAAAGAAGACAGCCCTTTACCTTTTTCCAACTTTCTCCTGATGTTTTTTGTTTTCCAGACTAATACACACTTGCATACTTACATAAGATCCATTTGCTATATTTGTGGCTTCACTGTAGATTCGATTTCCAGACTGGCTGGAACCACAGGAGCCTTATATATCTTACATGATCACAGAAAGCTTCTCTTCCCCTAGCTCTTCTCCACCTCTTTCTTCCCATGCCCCATCTTTCTTTCTTAACTCCCACCATCACTTCCTCCATGCTGGGCTTGCAGACACAACTGTCTGGTCTTGAAAATGTAGTGTTTGATTTTCAGAGTGGAATCTCTTATGCTTGGGGAATGTGTGCATATGATCCATTCAAGATAAGAATAAAAACGTGACATAATGCTAACGAGCAGAACAACAGGAGCCACAGCAATGTTTCAGCTCATGAACCTTAACATATTTCTTTCAATTTTTCATAAAATCCAGTCACAAGTCATAATTAAATGTCTTCCCTTGAACTGATTAACATATAAAATATTGATTGATCTGAAATTTTTTTTTTTTTCAAAAAGCTAACAGTGAAGATGAACTGTAAACAAATTGTGTTTTCTCTTTCACTCAGATGTCACTGAATGGTACAAGCAAACATAAGACTTTCCACACTGTGCTTCTATTGATAAACAGGAATCTTCAATAAATCAAATAATACGTGTCCAACACACAGCTCCGTGCCTTTTCATTCTTTTACATAACATGGTAAATCAACACTAGTGTTTGGCCTTGATTTTGTCTCTTCAAGAAATCGTTTCTCTGGCTGTGCATCGTGCCGAGTGTTCAGCCCCCTCCATGCTGTGAATACGCTGCAAAAATGTCAGGGCTAAACTAAAAAGTGTGTTCATGCATGTGCAAACACATGTAGGTTTTGTTTCTGTTTGTTTCCTTTGTCTCTTTCAATCCTAAGATCTGCTAAAGACATGTTCCCAGGGGGATCATGACCTGACGGTTTGACCACCACTCACCATTTCCTCATGTCAACCAGACAACATTTGTCTTCAAGCCTTTCCAACCCACACAGCTTGGGCAGGGATTAGATAATCACTGTGTTCCCTGCCTGACTTGAGGACAAACTCCCATACAGGTGCAGCTTTTAGACAAGAGTCAGTGCACATTAGGGGGCTTGTGCTTGTGCTTGTGCATGTGCTTGTGCATGTGCATGTGTGTGTGTGTGTGCGTGTTTGTGTATGAGTATGCAATTAGTCCTGTGCACATGTTCAAGGATTAGGTGATGTGTTTGTAGTGCGGGAGCACAAAGCCAAGTGTTGCATACTGTTCAATGTCTTTGTTGGCAGATGAATTAGAGAGCAGGAGAGGGGAAGAGAGAGGAAACAAGAAAGAGAGACAGACAGAAAAAAACAGGGACTGAGCTCTCTGAACTGTGCTGAACTTAAATAACCCACCCACTCACACTCTGATTTTAACTGAGTTTAACTTTTCTTATTGTCGCTGTCCAAGGTGCTGCTTAACACTCAAACTGTGCCAAGGTAGATGTGAAAGGTTCTTTCTGAGTGCTTTACCTTCAGTTTTAAATGAAAAACATTGTTGGTGTGCCAAGCTGAAACCTTAAGGTTTTAGAGCGGGTATAACTGTTTTTTTTTTTTTCTTTTTAGGGTTTATACTGTCCCTATGTGACTCCTGTATGTTTTTCATGAATTACAGCAAAAAATATCTCTCTATCTTACACTGGTGTTTTAGAAAACTGTTATTTCATCCTCTATGCGAAACACTTCTTTTTAGCCATTGTCTCTTTAAGGTCCCTACTCCAAAAATCCTCTTCCCTCTGACTGGCCAGTCCTCTTGAGGCCTATTGTCGGCAGAGCTATGGAAAGAGCTGGGTGTTTCAGGCCCACCCCTTCAGTGTCTCATAGACATGGTAAGAGATCCTTAACTTTATCCTTCCAGCAAGTGTCATAAAGTACTTTTCAAAAAATTTTTTTTTTTTTGGAGTACAGGATTCAGGAAACTTTTTCTTTACCTTACTATTCAAAAATATCCAACCTGACACAAGGGTAAATGGGTCATAATTTTTAAAGTATTTAAAGGCAAAGAACTGCTTTTTCTCTGGAATAAGTTTAAGGTCAAAATCTAAGAAAAGCTTTGGAGGACTACAGGGATTTAAGAAACTGGGCAGAATTTTCCACTTCTTAGGGACTTTTTGTCTTGATGACTTCAATCCAGGTAGTAATAAATGTTGCACCTTGAAATTACTGACTAAATTCGAGCCTTCTGTTATGAAAAGCATGAGTAGGTGTGCTCTATTTCAAGCAATGTCAACTCTGTTTCAGTTTCAGATTGGGGTTCCTGGTGAGGCAAGAACACAGTCACCAAGAAAAAACAAACACACCTGTACATGACGGCCATAAGAGAAACCTATTTATATCACTTCATTACCCCCCCTCTCCTGTGTTAGTCTAGTTTCCCTCAGCTGGATGGATGCTTACATGTTGATAGCCACAGTGGGAAGTATGAGGTGGATAAATACATCCACTGGTTTATCACTCTCAGCATGAGGTCCAGTTTGTAGGCTGCTTGTGAGGGAATTCAAATCGACTCCGCTCTGGCTCTGACTCTGGGTTTCTATTGTTAGACCCAAAGCAACTGGGCCCCTTTCTTTTCCCTTCTTCATTCTCCTACATTTTTCTCTTGTTCTCCTCCCCTTTCTGCTCATGAAAGGCTGATGGGATGAATGGCTTAAAATATCAAAAAGCAGATGCACATTTTTTGGTCAGTGAACAGTGACTTTTATTGTGTATCTACTATATCTGTAAACCCAGGGTAGAAAAGAGATGTTGTTAAGTTATATCATTTCAAAAAGACCTGCATGAAAGATACAATGGTCTTTGGTTAAACAAAAACACCTGAAACCCAAGCAAGTACAAGCAGAACATAACTATTTACTAAAGCAATGTGTGATGGCTTCAAATAGTGAAAACTATCTGGTGTTGACTACATTCTTTAAAAAGCAAACACTAGCACATATTTACTTTCTTGTAGTCTTCACACAGTTCAACTTCCATCTGAGGGGGGAAATTGTCTTGTAAACCCTTCAAGCTTTATTTTAGTCAGCGATCTTCTCACTTCGTTACTGAGTAGATATGTTAGGTTGAGAATTAGGCATGAGGTTTAGGGTGAGGGTTGGGAGCAAGGAGAAGAGATTAGGGTTAGGTTTAGAGTAAGGGTCACCACTAGTGTCAAGGTTGGGGATAGGGATTAGGGTTACAGTTTAGGGTTAGATTTAGTAATTAGGGGTTACCAGAGCATGGGTACCAAAACATGGTACCCTGAACCAGAGTCCTGCACAGGTCCAATTTTCAAGATCTGCCCCTCCCTGACCCGGGGACGTACCTGCAACCGAACCGCAAACCCGCTCATCAGCCCGATTAGTACCGCAACCTGATCCGACCCGTTGAAACACAACCCGCAGCCCAACCCTTAACATTATTTAAAGTAATCATTTTGGGTCATATTTTCTGAAAATTGAACGGTATGTCGCCAGAGTTCAGATGCCAGTGAGAAAACAACGCACCTGAATGAAGCAACTCTTCCAATAAAAGCCTGACTTCAGCTCCATCATCAACACTCAGTGATCTTCTCACATACAATTGTAAAATCACTCGTTTTTTTTGTTTAATGCTTTTAAACTTTTAATCTCTTAAAAGGACCTTTACATGTGTAATAGTAGACTTACTTTCTGTCCAGACTTAAGCGACGCTCAGCAGGTACTAGCCGTTGGGTACCCGCAGGTACCCGACCTAGTGCAGGACTCTGCCCTGAATCATGTGTCTCCTCAATAAATTTCTAATAAGACAAGCTTGAGACATTATTTACCCATACTCTTCCCTGGCTTTTTGTAGCTGTATGACAGAACATACTTGCTTGTCGTCTGAAGTCCCTGTTGGTAACGCAAGCTTCGTTAAGATCTCATGTCACTGGAAGGGGTACCCCCAAATGTAAAGTGTGTAGTGTCATGGTCTAATTGATCGTTGAGTGTGTGGGATCTAGGGATTGCCATGTTGAAAATTGATCTGAGCTGTCTTAATGTGTGTGTTCTCCAGAAAATTTTAAAGTCTGTTAAGATCCAGAAGTCATCTACTGTGTGCCCAGCCAGAGAAAGAGGAGGAGGGTACAGTGGTCGGAAGTCATTGAGATGGTTCTGCATGGATGCCTTACACCACCTACATTTGCAAATAGAATGATACAAATTTCACTAATAATCATAACCTAAGTGTTGCTTTCTAATATGACAAGTACCAAACATGGGCAGATAAATTCCCCAGAAATGGGAAAGTCCAAAATTATAAAGACAGGAAAAATTGTCATTGGAGAGTGACAGAGAAGACTTGGGCGATAATGGGAAACCATACTGAATGGCTTGCTTCACATTAACAATTTAGCCCTGAATATCTATTAATCCACACAATAGACTTCACAAGTCAAATATTTATTAGCCCTGATTAGGAAATTCATATTTTAGATACGACTGTGTCTCATTCCTCTCGGCTCATAAATATTCACATCATTTCAGATGAGAGCCCCGGAAGATTTCAGACTAGACAGAGGATCTCTGTCAAAGATTCAGCTGTCCAGACATGTAATGTGTCTCAAAGTTTCTTTGAACTCTGTATCATCCATCAGGAGTTGATGGTTGATGATGTCAGACACTTGTTTGGATTACCCCAGAATTACACTTCTGGTGGGGATCCTCCTCTTGTTGTAAACTCATGCTTTAATGTACATGTTTACTGTGTGTATGTGTAGAGGAGATGGGCAGTCTTGGGAATTCTCTCTGGGAATCTTCAGGAAGCAGAAAAAGAGAAAAGAGAGAAAAGAGAGAAAAGAGATAAAGATGGTGCTGTTTGCCAAATCTGCTCAAGATTGGATTGGAGTGACTGAAAGTGGTGTGTGTGTGTGTGTGTGTGTGTGTGTGTGTGTGTGTGTGTGTGTGTGTGTGTGTGTGTGTGTGTGTGTGTGTGTGTGTGTGTGTGTGTGTGTGTGCACTCTCTGGCAGTGTTGGGTCTTAACAAGTTGAGGACACCTCACATTGGACTATACAGGTCATGGGAACCTGCTCTCTCGGGGTCTCCATTGGCCATCACTTCACACACTCCCACTACACACAAACACACACTCACACACTCACACACATAGTCATCAGAGGTTGTAGTGTGACTCCGTGCCTATCCCCATTGCTCTGTTGCCCAGAATTAAATTACCCTCTAGGGCAGATTAACACCACTTGTTTGTGCCATCTAGTTTGCAGCTATAGGTCTGCATGCCCTGACTTGTACTTTCTGACTCAGAGGCTCACTGACAAGTTGTCATTGTGTTCTATTTTTACACTGATTATAGTGCAAATGGCTATATTAATGTAAATGAAAATAAAGAAAATGATTGACAAATCATTGAAAATAAGTAAGGATTCCAGTACTTTCTGCATACAATTCACAGTCCAGCTGCAATTGAAATGAAATTATTCATATCATCATCTAATCTTTAGCAGTTCAATGAGGATAATGCAGAAACCAAATAGGAGATAGACAAAGAATACATGGCTGTATTTTCCCTACCTCCAACTGAAACAAACAAACAAAAATACTCAAGAAGTTGCTTCTGTGGAGTGACTATATTTTGTCACGCCTTGTGGTCTGAAAGGTTTAATACATGGAGGACTTTACCCTGAAGTTTTTCAAGGCCTAACTTTGCAAAGCTACCTTGCATTTTAAGAGCAAGGCACCAGGCGTCCGGGATTGGACAATAACTTCAGGCAGCATCGCGCCCATGCAGCTGACCTGGAAATTCAAACAGAGGACTTTCTATACATCCCTCAATGACAGCTAAAGAAATATTTCCCTTAGTTTTGAACTGGGTTTGTATGGGTTGATGTCACTGGTACATGTACTACCGATAGTGGTTGCCTGTCAGTTCAGCCCTCTCATTGAGAAAACTACCAAGAAGGAAAACTACGTAAACAAAGCTACAGGTTTTCTGCACTTGGTCATTAAAAAGCACTCCCACTCTAGTGAAAAGAATTTATTGTTTGCATGCATTAAGTTATATTTGTCAGTACAGCTCTGTTCTCTGATCTGCATGCAATTCCATGCCTGAACATGGAATGCCAAAGTCTGAGATAGGGAGAGCACACCTCTCATCACTGTCATGTGCATACACAAAAAGCCAAAGCAGGTTGAGCAGCAGCAAAGACCCTTGGATACAGAACAGAACCAAGCGGGCATTAGTGACAATACACATGACGCTGGTTTAATCAAACAGCACAAAAGGAGGTGGACTGCAAAGCGGTTTGCAGGGGAAGCAGTTTACATAAAAGTCTTTTTTACTATTTGACAATTCCATGTAATCACCTGAGCTGCCAGCTGATGTACTGTAGGCCAAGCTTGACTTTGATGCCTTCCTAAATAAATACTATGCTCAATGCTTGTTTTGCAATTTGCAGACACATGACAGATGTATGAATGGGTTTCTCTGATGTTTTCTGCTCAAGGCTTCTGGAGGCTCCATATGATTCCCTTAGTAAGACTCTGCTAAACCTTGCGAATGTTGATAGAGAGGTAGAGCAAAACTTGACCTTGACAACTTGCAAGTGTGAGCCACATATTTCCGACAATGCTTATCCAAATTTTGCTCAGAGAGAGACAGCCTCTCTGTCACCAGGCAGGCTTTGTGGTGCTAAATGTTTGAGTTACTAAGGACAGACAAGCAGCTACTGAGAGGTAGCCCATTATACCTGATTTTCCATCATTCCTTAAGCAGCATGAACTGATTACTTTAAGTCTCTTGCTTATGTTCCAGCCAGGCAAATTTAGTACTGGATATCATTTGTGATTATACCCGTGTACCATTACTCTAACATGGTGACTTAGTGAAAGGAAACACTTTTTAAAGACCATAGAAATCCTTGTCATGGTGGTCAAAATCCAGATGGTACTTTTCAGAGAATGTTCTTTTATTACTGAGACATTAATACCCATTGCTTAGGGGAGGTAGGGGAGGTAGGAGAGGTACTACGGATTCGCATATTTTAAGCATGGATACCAAGTAAGAATGTTGGGTGTCTATACTAAACATGGGCAGATTTTTAATTTGCTACACCATCATATGTCGTAGAAATCCATGAATCTGTATGAAAACTCCTTCAAACTATCTATTCTAAAATCAACCTTATGTTCATGGAATCTTCATGAGACTTGTAAGGCTGAAGTGATGAGATCATTGCATAAGGATCTCCTAATAGGTTCACGACATGACATGAACAAAACACGGTTGGCCTATGGCCCTGGCCACAGCAGGCCTTTAGAGGGAAGGAAGGCCCTAGGGAAGGGGGTTTGTGGTGTAGGGAGACATCAGTTAAAAGAAAGCGTTTCAGACAGAAGCTGAAATAAGTCTTTTCTAAAGCACCAGTGTAAGAAATATAGCTTTTTTCAAGCTGTTAATCATGTAAAGCTACTATTGGGGTACCAGAGGGACAGTATAAAGCCATAAAAAAGCACAATACCTTCTCTTTAATATTACTTCCAGCTATGTGACGCAGGTTGGAGCCCTTCATTACACATTTACACGTAGATTTCAGGCAGTAAATTTTAATTATTAAATATTTGAACAGTGAAGCCTTTGGCCCTAAGGAGGAAAAATGGAAGAGAAAAGAAAGACAAGCCTGGTTGCATGCATACCAACTGAAGGTCAAACAAAACCTGTCATTTAAGTGTTATCACACGTTATATCCCTCAATTCAGTGAAATACCTTCTTCAGATCTGCTTAGACCCATCTCTTAAAAACATTTTTTATACCTGTTAAAGATTTTTCAGAATTGTTGATTAAGAAAAATCTGCAAAACAACGAAGGCACGTACTTTAAAGATGACATCAGAAATAATCGTCCTTACATAATTTGCTGACAATATGATGCATTACCTCAATTAAGCTCATTTTGGGGGGGTGAATGATTTGCAACCCATTAAGCAGTATGCAAATGCTTGTGCTTGTTTAGGGAGGTCTGGGAAGGAGAGAGACGGAGGGAAAGACACACCGAGGAAGAGAGAGTAAAGAGGTGTTTGAAGGGAAAGGAAGAAGGAATTCAATGTAATTGGCCAAGCTACTATCCTTTGCTCTGGGCCTAATGAGGTACACACACACACACACACACACACACACACACACACACACACACACACACACACACACACACACACACACACACGGATCTTCAGATGTCAGATGTGATGCCTATTTTGCCTTGAGTATCATACATTCTGTTGTGTATCATCAATAACATTTGACAGGGAAGCATGAGACATGTTGCATGTATCACATCCAGGTTGGTATAGCTAAAAGGGGCCCTGCTATATATATATATATATATATATATATATGTGTGTGTGTGTGTGTGTGTGTACAGACACAATAAGTTAGGACAAAGCTGCTTTTTGAGGTTGACTTCTCATAACTCTGTTAAAGCTGAAACAAAGAAGGACTATGAATGAGAAAGGTACCTCGAGAAAAGAAAAGAGTTGACTCAAACTGATTTTCAAATAAAAAGGTCCCATTGAAAAATCACCTGGCTACCCTTTGGACTCTCTGTCTCTCTCCGTCCCTGCTTTCGCACAGAGAGTGAGTGTGTGACCTGTAATAAGCTAATCCATGTGCAGCCATGGTCAGGCCTGCTCAGGGAAACCGTGTTCTCTCAGGCTGAACCATCACTGTGCTGTCCCCTCTCCAACACTTAATGACTTTCTGCTCCGTGGACAACTTGGGCAAGAGAGATTACATATAAAGAAGAGTGAGGAAGGGGAAAGGACAGAGAAAGACTGAGTGAGAAAGAAAGAGAGAAAAGAGGAGGGAGGAAAAGAAAAGGGGGTTGGGATGATCAGTGAAGCATGCCCAGTCCTCTAAGGTGGTATAAATTGGTTCAGACTGGGGTTGATCTTGATTACTGGCACTGGTACTGTTTCTTATCTTGACAAAAAATAATCTGAGCATTTCTGTTTAACTTGATCAAGTCAATAATTTAACCAAGGTATAAGAACAAGACTGGTCCATGTTGGTCTTCTTTTGTAACAAAGGTTATCGGCCATGCAACCCTGCCAGTGGGGCCAGGTACTGAAACACAGAGCACGTTTTGCCTTTTCTCTGTTGCATCACTCACAACAAAGTTTTGAGAAACATCAGCAGCACATGAACTGTGTGTCAGGGGCCTCATCCCATCACATGCACGGTGCCAAACCCTAACCGGAGAGATGTGAAGCAGTCCATAACAGGACTCTGGAGGACTGGAGACATGGTCTTTTAAATGATGCATTTTGTTTGACAGTCTGATGGATGAATCTAGGTGTGACGTTTGCTTGAAAAATGAAACCCTCATGAATCCCCAGTGCTTACAGTCAGTTTTGGAAAAGGGAGGATAATGGTCTGGGAATGATTTTCAGGGTTTTGGTGGGGCTCTTAAGCTCAACTGAATGCTCTGCAGAATACTGTGGAATAAAAGACATCAAGGCTTTTTTGTGGCTTTTTCAAACTTTGGGACAAAAAAAAGTTAAAGTCTTTTGTTGCTCAGCATGACAGTGCTCCTGTACACAAATTTAAGGTTATAAAAATATGGTTGGAGAAGTCTGATGAGTCTCACTGAGACTTGGCTTCTAGTTCAATGACCACACTCGGAAGCTAGCGCTTCTCATTGAAGATCTGCAGCTTGCTTCTCAAATGCTCATGTAATCCTACAAGACGTCTTAAAGACTGTCTTCAGTTTCATCTAGTTACATGTTTCTTTCCAGTAGAAAGACAGCTGTTGCTAAAACTTTGCAGCAGCTCACGGTGGCAGAACGTGCCCATTCAATGATCACCTGAGCAATGTCATTTTGATGTTTTAGTGTGACTCTGCACATGGTTTATACCACCCCCACCATAAATCAATTCACAACCTGCAAAATGCCAGAACTCTGTTGACAGGGACCACACAGTCAACAGGATGTGGAGATGTTATGGATGCATTGCACAGTGGGTCGTATGAGGAGAGCTCGAGGTGCAGCAGTAGATGTCAAACATGCCTTAATGAATCCCTGACAACAACAGGATGCCAGCTGCTCTCAAAGTTACTGTCATCAGAATGTTTACGCTAAAGTTTCCAAAGTATGGCTGGTTTGCAATCCCCTCAAAATACATGAGATTTTTTGAGGCGGTAGTCGTCGTGCTGCATTGTGTCAAATCAGAACTCTGGCCCTCACAGATGCAAATGCATCACCTTACCTGAATATGAAACCCTGCTCACCAATGCCTATGTGATTTCAATATCAGATGGCTCGGTCTATTAACAATACGACCATTATGCAAACAGATGTTCCTAACAAAAATGGTTCCAGATAAAGGCAGCATTATGAATATAACGCTTTTAAAATAAATGAAAATAATTCTTTTTTTTTCCAGCCTTCTCTCTTGTCTCACTCTCCTCTTGGGCCAATTACAGGCCGAGTGGAATTTGTTCTGTCTTTGTATTTCTCCCTTCGTCTGACCCCTGGGCTTATTCTCATGCTAAACTACTTTTCATTTGCTAACGATGTGGCACGGCTTCAGTCGTCCTGTCTGAATATGTATGGAGGCTGGGAAGAGAGAACAGGTTTTATGGAGATGCGGATCCATCACTGTCGCCCTCGCTCCCGTAGTCTGCTCCATTACTGATGACCCTGCATTCTCCACATCCAGTAGACGACTGAGTGTGTTAGAGCTTGAGGCTGGTTGTGTTTGCCTATGTTTGTGTGTGTGTGTGTGTGTGTGTGTGTGTGTGTGTGTGTGTGTGTGTGTGTGTGTGTGTGTGTGTGTGATGTGTCAGTGGTAACCCCTCATTTAGTCAGCCCCTCATTCGGCCATTACATCCACAAATGCAGGGTATGCATGGCTGTACACATAATAGCACTTCTGTGATATGCAAAATGAGCTCTCCACTGCACCTGGCATCCAGACACACACTTCTCATCAGCAGTAGTCTCCTCATCTTAATTTGCTCCCTGTTCAAATGTAATAGGAAACCACTCATACTGGAAAATGGTTTGTTTTGTTTGCCCTGATAATAATGTGTTACAAGGTTCTGCTGAATGTGGCTGTGCAGAACAAAGGCTGTGTTAAGGTGAAGACAAGAGGAAATTGGAAAATAGGAAGCAGGCTATGGTTGAGGATAATAGAGTTGCTACAGGTGTATTAAATTTTGCACACGCCAACTATTATATAATCGTTTTACTTTTACCTGAATCAATACAGAACAAATTAGTATTAAAATTGTGTGAGCCAAGTAATGACAGCCAATTACTGTGATACATGTATTAACAGGGTTAAAATGTTGCCAATACATGTGATAATTAATCATCCAGCAATGTTTCTATTACGCATAATGTCTTTAAGTGTGTGTGTGTGTGTGTGGTGTGTGTGTGTTATGACGGGTGTTTATGTGTTTGTGTGGGCAGCAGATAGAACAGCAGGTGTGAAAAGAGGATGTTTCCGCAGGCTGCAGATAAGAGAGTCAAGCCTGTCTATCCACACCTCTTTCTTCTCCTGGCGTCTGTCCTTGGCTAAGTCTAAATAAGATCAGCTATGCATTTCAAGTTTGGCAGTGTCCAAGCCCTAATTTCTCCTCTCAATTGATTACCGCCGCCTTGCATGAGAAGTTCTGTGCTGTAAAGTTACACCTCAGGGGGTGGAGCAAGGTGGATTTATAAAGGGGATAGTTTGAATCCAAAGAATTTTGACCAAAGAGGGCCTTCATAACTCAGAATAAGGAAAGGAAAATGTTATTTCCCACCCTTCAAGGTTTCTTTAAGTTTAACGTGAGGTCTATCATGGGCCTCAGTGTGAGTTCAGCACATCTCCATGAATTTAGAGTAAGTTTCTGAATCTGATGCATAACTGTGAAGCGTCTAAACAAGCTGGTAAAATGTGATATGTTCATAATAATACAGCTGTATGTGGACCAGATTGGAAAGGAGAAACAAACCCTGCATACCTTTCTAAAAAAAGGTTGGTAAGGGACACATCACCATGACAACACAGGGAGGAATAGGACATACGCCACACACACACAAGCGGGAACACACAAACATGAAATCACAGTATCTCATCCCTAATCTGAGTAAATCGTGTGTATGGATAGAAAGAAGAGTGCATGCACATGCACGACCACATGCCACACATACCTCCACTTTGTCCTCCTCTAACACACATCCACCAAGCGCGCACACACACACACACACATCTCTGCTAATCCATTTATTCAGTCCTTGCCTAATTTGCCACAGCGATGACAAACTGAAGTAATTTCCTCCACATCTTTTTATTCCAGTTCAATGAACTCTTAAACAATTCAGCTTGAACTTTGATTACTTGCCGCTCATTTGCATACTCTTAGCTGGAGCCAGTATGCTCTTATGTCAGAAGAGTTGAGGTGACCTTAAAGAAATGTGAACAACAATGGCACAGTTCGTCAAGTTAATCAAGTGTACCCCTCCAAAATCAAATCCTTCTTGATAAGGTGTGTTTGCAGACGTGCCAGAGTCATCATCTGCTTTGTGACCATCGACATAAATGGTCAAGGAATTAACGTTATGAAAGGAGTGGGCTAAAATCCAACAGGGGGATGCTGTGAATAAAATTATAAAAGTGTTATGAGTTTGAGTTGAACATGTCAACTTGAGCAGCAGTATCATTTAACCCAGATTATAGTGCCATCTAGTGGTCAGCATGAGGAATCCAAGCTCTGAGCAACACAGCTCCTCCAGAGCTTTAATTTTGTTTTGTGTGTTTTGCACTGGCAGGTACATGAACCTTTGCCTTTGCGTTACCCCTCGCCAACACACACACACACACACACACACACACACACACACACACACACACACACACACACACACACACACACACACACACACACACACACACACACACACACACACACTCCCTCAGTGTCTGAAGCTCTGGGAAGGCTGTTTTTCCTCTGTGACATCAAATTTATTTAATCAATCCAGCACAACCCCAGCTGTCCAACATGAAGTGTTTCCCAATTATCTTAATGTGATTTGCTCCCTGCTGTTGGCTGCTACACTACTGATTACGATGTAATAAGATGCTGAGTTAACACACACACACACACACACACACACACACACACACACACACACACACACACACACACACACACGCACGCACGCACACACACACACACACACACACACACACACACACACACACACACACACACACACACACACACACACACACACACACACACACAGAAACATGTTTCTGTTGTCTGCACTCTTCTGTCATCAGATAGCCAGGGTGAGTAATGACAGGACAAGCTGTGACAAAGGGGGGGATGATGAGATATAAATCTCGGGAGAGGAAAGCTGGTGGGATGGAGGGACAGGATGGATAGAGGAGTGAAAAGGCAGACAGACCCAGAGCTCCAGGCCCCAGCAGATTGTACAGAAGCGGTGCCTCTGTCATCAAACCCACAGCGTGTCCTGCAGAACGGCAGGAGAGATATCACCCTAACTGCGTGATGACAGGGCAGATGAGATGTTAAATAGGCATTAGAGGAGACGCATCACAGCCCCTACAGGGAGCAAACAGACAGATGGGATAAAAGAAGACAGGAAGAGATGACAGATCAGTATATCAGTGCCTCGGCCTCTGAGGTCTTGTGAATCCCAGCAGACAAGGCTGACTCTCTCTGTGTCTCCCTTTGGTTAGACGCTGAGCAGTAAACAGCAGTGGTTACACTTTTGTGACTTTGCGTTGACAGTGTGAACCCAGGTCAGATAAAAAAGATAGCATCCCAGAGATGCTCAGTCCCAGGTGAGGAAGATGTGGACATGCAGCACAGCACCTCCAGCTGACAGCGTGGGGAGCATAGCTGGCCTACTGTCAGCAAAGTGGCTCTGTGACAAACGAGGGGAAGGAGGGTTGAAAGAGGCAAAAAGTTGTGGGCCTCCTAGGTATGAGGAAGATCAGGGCCCTGGAGATACTCTGATCCCTGGAGCTGTATACACCCCCCTTTGACCCCTTTTTGAAACCTGTGGCAGGGGAAGTTCAGGAGCTCGAAGCTTCAGAGAAATAATTAACCCAAAATTCAAGGGTTCACTTCTTATCACATATGGAAATTAAGAGGATCACAGCTCAATATCATTAGCCAAGTATTATTTTTTATCGCTGCTAATAAGCTTGTAAGTGAGAGCTTAATTTCTTAATTAAATTAAACTGGGTAAAAGAAGACAGCAGTGTTTGTGTTGTCCACAGGGTGCAGAACATTATAAGATAGGATCCCACCCTTCAGGGCCATTGAAATCCATGAGCCACACTCTGTCACTCTGTTTATTTCTGTTTTCTTTTTTTCTTTCCTTTTTTTTCTCTGTGCCGAGGCCTATAATCCTTGCTTAATTTTGTCAAGGAGCTCATGAGAAAAAAAAAAACCTTAAAGTCTTTTTCTTGACTTTATTTTTCTGTAATTCCTTTTAGGCATCCTAACATGAATATGGTTAATAACTAAAGCAAATCTTGCTCAGCAACAGCTACTTATATCAAACGCTTTAACTTAAGTTGCACTTTTTGAAGCACCTTAAGGGTAATTGCTCCTCTATTCATGTTTCACAAAGTGTGCTGCCAAAAAAAGAAGGAAAAATTCTACAGAATTAACATTAGTGCCAAAACTTTCGTGTTCTTGATGAATACTTCACACCAAATTATTGGTGTTTCTTTAAGTCAGATGTATCAATAGTTAACTCAATAAATAAATGAAAAAAAGTGCTGAATAATCACCTCTTAGCTCTTAAATGTGGACTGGGTGTCTGTTTAAGAACTAAACTGAAGTGCCACTGTGAAGTTGGAGCAGACATCATAATGGAGTTCCTGTCACTGTGTTCAATTTCACACTCAATGGCTTCCATATGGTAGAGCTTAATTGGGGCATCATCAGGGGAGTCTTTGAATCTCCATTTCTGTATTTTTGCATTTACAGGTGTGTGTGTGTGTGTGTGTGTGTGTGTGTGTGTGTGTGTGTGTGTGTGTGTGTGTGTGTGTGTGTGTGTGTGTGCGTACTTATATAGAGTCCCACTGTTTAATTGCAAGCAATGCTTTGTTCAGACACTTTTATGACAACCACAAAAGCAGCTCTTTTACACTTCTGTGCACTTAGTGAGCTTCATATGCTCTTAGGAACAACACTGATGAGTTTCTGTGTCAAGGAAGAAAACCTCTCCAAGAAGTGAACATCTGGAGGAGGAAAAAAAACAATAACACAACAATTACTGACATCTCAAGATTTTGAATACTTAGATGTTAAATAAATAAATAAATACAACACTAGTGAAATAAATGAAACACTAATGAAAATGCTCTCATCTAAAAAAAACTTTGTGATGTATTAATTCAGCCAGACTGTTTGCTAACTGCTTTAAACAGAAAAAGATAAAGAAGATCTAGACCAAAACTACTAACAGCACCTTGCCTCAGAGTGTGTTAATGCCGCTGCCAGGACAGCTTTCCCCTGTGAAGTTTATTTTACATATCCCCATCTTCAGTGTGGACAGTTACAGGTGAGTTGCTGTTGCTTCTTTAAAAACCCGCTGGTAGAGGACAGGTCCCAATAAAAAAGACTGAAAGATCCTGTGACAACTTCTGTGTTTGTACTCTTCTGTGGGTGTTTTTTGGGCTTGAGGAATCCCAGAGTTCCTTTAACAGAGGTTATGGGATTCAAGTAATTCAAATTTAATGTTACAGCCATCTATTTCTACTGTTTCCGTGAATTGACACTTAAGCTGCGTTTCCACCAAGAAGTCCGGGTCGGTTCAGTAGGGTTTGGGACGGTTTGGTACAGTTAAGCCTGATCCCGTTTCCACAGCAAACTGTGCCCTCTTGTGGTGGGCGGCGTGTAAGCTGGATGCCTGAAGCCGCAGCTGTTAAACAATCGCGCAATGCCGTAGCAGCTTACCCCGCTATTAAATCCAACAAAGAAGAAAAACGCGACACAGTAAACAAAGAGCACGGATGGAAGACATGCAGCATTTCGTCCTCTCTGTGATTGTCATGTAGCTCTTTGATACAAAGTGCAATCAAGCTTTGTGTCAGAGAAGTCTGTGTACCGCCAGGAGAAATGCAGCCGCTGTCAGGGTAAGTGACAATTCTTTTGACCAATCAACGGTCTGCAGTGTGTTGCTCCACCTTCCGAGAGCGGATCGGCTCATTCTGGCCCATATGAAAGGGTCCCAAAAAAGTAGGTCAGCTCGTCTCTGTTTTTAGGGATCTGTCCCGGGATGAGTCAGTGGAAACGCCGCAAAAAGCGCGCCGTACCGAGATGAACCAAACCGGTCTGCTTGATGGTAACGCGGCTTTAGTGATTATACATTTTGCATCCTCTGGACTTTTTTTTTTCTCCAAATTTTCTTTAAATGGTAATTCTGACTTTTCTTTAACTGTGTGTATTTTGGTATGAAGGTAACTTTTCCTTTACCTGACCTACATATGTGGGCCTTGTTTTTCATGGTTATGCAGTACCCTTTGATAAGACATCTACTTCACAGTGTTCCAGGTGTGTGCTCTGAGTTTGACTGTTTGACCTGCTGGGCTCAGCTCAGCTCACAGACATCAAACACGTCAACCTGAGCCTCGATCACTAACCCTACATCAAAGGTTTCACTGCTTTCTGGCGCCATCTGTCCTTTCATTCCTTTCTGTCCATCCCCTCAAACAGAGGAACCGCATCAGCTCTTTGGGACAGACAGTCAACAGAGCATTTCCTTTTAAAGTCATAATAAAATGCACTGGCCGAAGGAGGAGAGGGAGCCCATGAAACAGGTTTACAACACTGACATTCACTGGTGAAAGGGATAGAAACGCTGTGGCTAAAGTCAGCGGGGATGCAGCTTAAAGATTTTGTCAACATCTTAAAAGCTGCTTTCACACAATAAAGATGTTTAATCCTTGACATATCCAATGTGAAGTTTCTGAATTGTTCGCTTGTCTGAAACTGCAGCTCTGAATAGTGAGGTATTAGTAATCAACCATTGCTGCGCTTTTCTGTAAACTGCCTAACTTACAGGCAAAGAACCTCACCTGGAAGCAAACTTTTCAGCTTGTGACAGAGAGAAAATAAAAAGAAGATATTCTTTCTTATGGTGACTCAAGTTTTAGAAACTAAACAGAGGTATTATAAAGAAAAGGACCATATGGATAGCCAGGTGACTCAATTTTTTTTTTCTTTTTTTTATTTGAGTAAATACCCAACACCTGTCTTCCATTTCATCCACACTTTAAAAATAAGGTGCAGGAACTAGGGTGTGAATTTAGTTCTGGGTTAATGAAATGGCCTTGCTTGGGGGTAGTACTTACTTTCCAGAGGACCAGGAACTATGGGGACAGGGCTTGCAAGTCAAACACTTCTGAGCACCCTGATTGTTTTTATTCTATTTTTTTTTAAATGCAAGAACCATTTAGTTACTGTATGAGTAGTTCCTGTTACTTCTTGTCAAAAGGAACCTTTGGAGAAGTACACAAGTCCAAAGACACACTACTGCAGAGCAGGTGTAAAGAAATGAAGGGAATATCACTTATTAAGATGTGTTGTTTTTGAGTCCCCAATTGCCCAAATTGAGTCCTGAGTCCTCAACGTTTAACCTCAAGGGGAGTCACCAGAGTGGCACTGGAATCTGAGACCTTGTCAAGTCCCCATCCCATGAAAATTCCCACAGCACTCGCATTTTTGGTTCGTTGGTATCACCGTAGTTGTAAAATGTATTCAAAAACATCCTGAACCCAGCAGATACTAATCTGAATTTAGACTGACCATGCATCCTGGACTGTTCAGTTAGAAACCACTTCTTGTGATAAAAGTTTAAGTAACTTTGGCATCTTACTCACTTTTGGGGTGAGTAATTGAGGTAACCAACTCTCTTCTTCCTAGCCTTCAGTTTACAGATTTGTGTAAAATATCAATTTTTCACCACGGCTCCTTCCAAGAAATGAAGCAGCACACATTAAATATAGTCAATGCCAGTTATTTAATGTGAAAAACTGCAGCTTAAACCAGTTTTCCTGATCTGAAATATATTCATAACTAGGTGAAATCAGAATGCTTCTGGAGGCATTGACCTCATGCATATTTTTGAAGGAGAGATGCATCTATTTAAAATGTTTGCTGTATTTTAAACTTTTGGCTTGACCGTGTGTTGCACACTTTAACAGACCTGTTCAAGGACTGGTTGTAATGGAGATGTTATCAAAACAATCTGCTCTATGCCCTGGTTTCTATTTCTCTAAAACATAATGTACACATTTGGTCGACAGTAAAGAGGTATGATGAAAGGTGGATGTGTCACATGTGATGATACGCCACATTAACAAAAGCTACCAGCTTTATTGGTGAGTAGAGTCTGACAAAAACGGCTGAAGGGAAGGGAAGGGAAGGTTGACAGAAAGAGATGAAGTGAATACTTAAGAGTAAGTTGTGAAAAGCTGAAGAGTTTACGCATGCAGACCTGACCTGTTCTTTTAGTCACTCAGTGCGTCAGCCACAGGTGGGCTGTATCAAGCTACATAAGGTTTAACCTGAGCAGCACAATTACCAGAGCAACTCCATGAAAAATGCAGACATCTTTTCCTGCGTGTGTGTGTGTGTGTGTGTGTGTGTGTGTGTGTGTGTGTGTGTGTGTGTGTGTGTGTGTGTGTGTGTGTGTGTGTGTGTGTGTGTGTGTGTGTGTGTGTGTGTGTGTGTGTACACCCATGGAAGCAGGAAGCTAATCAAATGAAATACATTCCTTATTAATGTGATTTATTACTGCTGTGTTGCCAAAATCAGATTTTACCGACCGTCAGCAGATGGAATTAATCTGTTTCTCTTCTAACCAGCGACACATGCCACAGGGCGCAGGATGCGCTGCTTTCTTGTTTGCTGACAGCTTGTGTTCCTCTGTTCTACCTTGAGGGATTGTGGGATTGAAAGGGGTTGCTTTAGTCTTAAACTGAAAGATAAAAGTAAACACAAATTCTCCTGCTTGGAAAAAAAAGTTAAATGTAATTGGAAAGAAGACAGGTTGGAAGAAACAATCTTAACATACTTTTCTTTATAGAAATTTTTACAAGGTATGTGTGTTGTGTTAGCTAGGTAATTGAACACTATCACCCTTGCTAATCAGCACCAAGATAACAGATTCTTTAGACAAACTAATGTAGGCTAGAAATGACAGTCATGTGTTGTGTGTCAGCTTAAGCAAAGCCCTCAACCATTACACAGGGTAATGTAATGTAACCCAGCACAGTCATGAGGATGTTAACATGCAAAGACAACTGAGGCTGGTGGTGCTGGCTCTGCTAATGTTAGGCAAACCACTTTGACATTGCTAACCCACAGACTGTGTGAACCTGCAGTGAGCTGTGTTTCTAAGTTTCAGTCAATCATAACTGATTTCTGAGTATATTCATCTCTTTTGACAAGTTAGGGTCTGCATAGTGGTGCTGTTCACAGAAGGCTCCTTGTTTGAATCCCTAGCTGGGCAGGTGCCTTCTGTGCATGTCGTCCACACCAAACCACAGTTTTATGTTACTAAAAACAATGCTTTCTGCAAACTCCAGCCAAAGTGAAGAGCCAGGATGAGTGGTAAAAATTAGGACTGCAACAATAAAATCGCTAAAATCAATTAGTAAAGATGTTTTTCCATAATCGATGCACTTGTGCTGCGCCATTACTACATTAGTTTGTCTGGAGTTTAATTTTCTTCCTCCTTTTTGTTGGATTATTTAGCCGGAGAAAAGCTGTTCGTTCAAAAATTTTTTCCTGACTTTGGGAGTATTTCACACTGAGTAAAGTACAGATCGTGTTACTTGTAACATTTGCAAAAATGACCTTGCATGGCATGCAATGAGCACTTAAAACGCAAACATGTTCAGCTCATCGATGCCAAGCTGGGGAGCTCAACAGCGAGGCAAGTAGCTACTGAATGAGGACACACTTTTATTTATTTGCCCTTTAGGCCCACCAAGTTCTTAATCTGCTGACACAACAACATATTTTCTATTATTTTGCATTACTGTTGGTTCTTTAAGTGACAATACATTCATGTCATTTGTTATACTTTAAACTGTGTTCAAATATGTTGTTTCTTTTTTATACATCTTTAAGCAAACAATAGTCATCAACCAAAACAACAATGCATGCTTTGTTTTGCGAATTTTATGATTATGTATTCTCATCCTTTTTTCTCCCCTGATTCATGGAATAATCATAAATATAATCATCAGAGTAACTGATTACTGAAATGATCGTTAGTTGCAGCCCTAGAAAAACGTAAGGGAAGGCTAGACAGAATTCAAATAACCTAATCAATAGACATAAATAAAGAAGCTACATTATGAGACCCATGCTTAAAAAAAAAGGACAGTCACTTTTGAAAATTTTAATAAGTTCAGAGTTAATATGTCGAGGGAAAAATAAGAAATTAGACTCAAACTCTCTAGGAAGCCTCTCAAAAAACTTTAAAAATTCATTCAACAATAGTTCACTTCATTCAGGAGAAAATCAGTATTTTTTTCATGTCCATAAATTTCAAAATAAAGGATCATTGTAGCTTTTCTTTCTTGTTATTGCTGGCAACTACAAAGAAAGGATTCTGTGAGGATGGATCCATATTTGAGAGAAGCAAATCCTGATCTTTGACAACATCCAAACTTAGAGACCTAGAGAGATAACTTAGCATGTTTGTCAAACAAATGCTCTAGACGCACAGTAACACACAAGCCCATGCAGGTGACCCCACACCAGACACCTCATGACTGATTACAAGCCTCAGGCTGTCCCTGTGTCTGAACTTCCTGGTTTTTAAGTCTTGTTTCCTGCTTCTGTGATGTGATTAACTCCCCAGAATGAGGTCATGATTCATGCTGGAGTCTTCAAACAGGTAGAGGTGAAAGCGCGGACTACAGACCATTTCCCAGGTGGCCTTGCTTAGAGGGTGAAAAAGGGGGGGCTGAAAAAGTCAGATTGAGGGAGGACACAAGTTAAATCCACTAGTTATTGTTGTGTTTCAGGGTTATGATCTGGGTCATGGCAGAAAAATGGTGAGTTAGGCCAGCAGGGATATCTTTTTCTCAAGGGGACAAAGAGTTTACAGAAGCTTGAGTCTTATCCGTCAATAGGGATATTAGAGACTGTCAAACTGATTGAGAACTCTGGATCAGTATAATGAAGTTGTCTGAGATATGGTTAACCAGCTATATAGTTTAAGCCCCTGGCCAGAGGAAGAGACACACTCACCTTTGCAAAACACTTTCAAAAGATACTGAAGATAGACAATGGAGAATCTTGTGATAAGTGGAGGACTGAGTCAACTGCAGGGAGTAGAGGTGGCTTGACAGCAGAGGAGTAGCAGTGTAGCAGATTTGATTGGTGGCAAGTTGTGGTGATCCTGCCCAGCTCTACATGAACAGAGAAGACAAACAAGACACTCAAGGAAAAAGGAAACAGGGGGAGAAAGGGAGAGGAGGAAGCCAGGATCCTTACACACCAAACTTTTTATCAAAACTTTTAAAACAGTGGTTGAAAAAGAGCATTTTGTGAGCTTGAAATACTGATATTTAGTTGGTCTTTATAATAAGGTAATCTAATTGCTCCGGTCTATGTCTTCAAATAGTTTTCAGCTATGAGAGTGGTTGTCCTTTCTACATGACCTAAGCTATTTTTTTTTTTTAACTCTAAAATATTCTTTGAAGAATGTGTGCCAGTCCTTACAGTAATTTATTTATTTGGATTTATTTTTTCCTCTGGATGTTTGGCTTGTTCTCAGAAGAAAGACTTAAGTGATTTCTAAAATCACAAAGTAAGAGTTAGTTTCTGTTTGTTTTTTTCCACTATTTTACAAATTTCCCCCTCTCTTTCCATCCATCTCTCCCTTGAAACCGAATGCCCTGGTATGACCCTGTGCGCCTGCTAATGAAGTTTCTTCTGTTAACAGCCATATGGTCTTGGTTTCAGTTGCACTACTTCGATCTAATGAGCTATCCCATGTGGACAAAAATAAAACCCCTCAGATTTATAACCATCTCTTTCTACTGATTCTCAGTTATGACCTCATGATTAAAAGGTTACTTTTTTTTATTGCAGGCTAGCACAAAGTCAGCTAATGACCATCACCACAAATGAAAAGCAGATAAAGGGTTTCACTTTCCAAACTTTATCACTGTGGCACCCCTTTTTCTCTGCCCCTTCTGTTTCTTTCCTCTCTATTTATAGTCCATTTCTCTTGTTATTGGTGTCAAAGTCAAGCAGCTTACTGCACCAGACTTCTAAGTGCCTATAGCACAAAACAGTTTTCACTGGCAGCAAAGAAACTTATTCTTTGGTTAGAATTATAATAAAATGATTACAGAACAATTAACTTCTGGGGAGTTTCATTGCCATGTAAAAGAACATTTAATAAATTGGCTGAAAAATAGTTTGAGTACACGTCACGTGCTTTGGCTGTTTCGTTTTTTTTTTTTTTTTTCCACTTCATAACTATTCCATATGCTTCCACACAGTAATCCATCTGTATTCATGTAATCAGCCATTTGAGATTATCGTTGCATGACACAATTAGGTGTTACCAGCCTGTGACAGTGCTGAAAGGGAGGAGTGTTAACAAGGGGCAATGGGGAGATTGGTGCCAGAGAGTGATTTTCCTTATTTAAAACACAGTCTGCTTCTCTTATCCCTTCCATGTGCAGCCACACACACTCACACACACACACACATGCAAAGGCTACAAGTTGCTTCCTGTTTCAGCACCAACATCCTGCAGCCTAATAAGCATCATGCGCCATGGAAACCCAGCCTCTACCTCTAGCATACATCCCTGGCTTGTCCCAGTGCCACTTTGACTTCACAGTGAGTCATTGTACCAATCACTCCTCATTTCCTCTTCACTGAAGGCTTTTGCTGTGTGGTAGCAGCCAGAGCGCAGTATTCACCATTCTGACACAGGACTCATTATGGCCTAATGGAGGTGAAGGTGTTTTTATGGCTTGGTCTAGCCCATTTAGCCAGTCAGGTGCCACACAAGACTCTCCCTGAGGACCTTATTACAAATTTCCTTACACAAATACTTACAGATACACTCTGTACCTGTGATTTGTCATGTCTACCACCCTGCCAAAACCTTACAGTTTTTCACCTTTTCCCCTTGCACTCTCTAAAGTTCCCTGACTGTAGGCCCCAACTCAATGAGGAACCTCACTTTTATTGAAACTTCTAACTGCTGAGAATTGTTTCCAATTAGTCTAAATTGGTCAGTTAAATCTTGGTTTTATGATGGAGGTAAGTGAGTTACTGAATCCCTTCAGCATGGATCGTGACCGTATTGAACTCCTCGATAATGACACTAAGGTTCCACAATAACCTGAATGTGTTAGTAATTGGCCGCTTAACTGCTCTTAATTCTTCTCAATTGTGTGGAATACTGTAATAGAGTGATTTACGGCTTTCAACAGGCCAGCCAGCATCAGACTCAGACACAGAGCTTTCCCCAAAGTAAAGCCCTCGATCTGAAACACACTTAAGGTAGACTTTGGTGGATAGAGAAGTCATGCTTCACCAGCATGCATATTATCGTCGGTATGTTCCTCTGAGACGTACTGAAAGACATGTAAATGTATCCCATTGTTATCATGAATAGTTGCAGGAATGAATGCCTAATTATAAGTGTCTGGAAAGGGGAGTCAGTGGCGCGGTTAAGAAGATTAGAAATAACAGCAGAGTTGATGCTGTATCAGTAATTTGATCATATAGTCCAACTTTGGCTCCGGTATGTTGGAATGTCTCCTCTAGCTACAAGAGAAGGAATGAAAGGTGGAGATGGAGAGACTTTTGCCCTTGATAATGTGGAAAAAAAATCTTTACTTTCTGGTATTTGTTGACAGGAACTGACAACAGCAGGGAAAGAAGTGAATCGTTCAAGAGAGACCTCACTGGCATAAAGTCGACAAATCTAAGTTTACTGTACTTCAGTAAGGGTACTGAGATTATCACAGAATCCATCTCTCACTCGATTCAGCTTTTTTTTTCTCCCTGTCTGGCTCTCGTTCTGTCTCTCTCTTGCTCTTTATGCTTGAGTGACCACAATTACAAGCTGAAGCCAGCACAGGATGCAGCAGTGATTTAAAATGATTCATTTAGGGAATGCAGAGAGCTGACACACTGAAACGCATACTCCCCCTGCAGCCCTGCATCCCACCCACATACACGCAGAAAGATTAAATGTAAAACTGTGCCTGAAGTGTATGCGCCCATGACAGGTGTTGATTGAATACGCTTGTGTCCTTTTCAAAGCTGCATTGTATTTATAATCAGATCTGGTAATAATTAAAACTGTTTTTCTTGTACTTCAGCAGAGTGTTTTCTGGGGTTACCGCGCTAAAGCACAACACATTTTCTCGCTGGAATCAGACCTCACACTGTTTACTCTGGCATGTCAAATCCTCACTGCATCTTTAAAGGGGGACCTGTCTCAGTGTTTGTGAATGTGGGACCACCTGAGGGGACCTACCCCCTCGCCTCATGCCACCCCTGACTGAGTGAGTCGTGATGTTTGATAAGCTGTGAGAACTCTGCAGTAAATTTAGCCTGGTTGGGCCACAGGCGTCGAAAATATCTCTTTCTGCAGTCCTCTCTCTTGCTCCCCTCAGATCTGTCATACTTCCACTGTTTGATGGACTCAAAGTGTAGATATGAATCATATGTCAACTATGTAACAGTCCAAAAATGAAGCGCTGAAGATGGAGAGAGGGGAGCTTGGTAAAGAGAAACTGAGGAAGGGAGGAAAAAATTCTGCCGTCCCTCGTGGCAATAATTAAGCCTCTTTGCAGGAAGTTGAGAGCACATGCCTGCTGCCCTCATGTCCGCTCCTTGATGCCAACATCTGATCCTCAAAACACAAGTTTAAACCTCAAGATGATAAGCAAAAGGCATCATGGCCCCGTGCCTGTTCATTGAAAGTGTTAAGTTATCTCTTCATATCTGGTTCTCACTTCATAAAAAAAGGAAAAGTCCAAAGTCATGACGCGTGGGTCTTGTTTAAACGTATCATATTTGTTCAGCAGTTAACACTCAAGTATGACAGGATGAGCGAGTGAAAATCCTTATGTGGTTAAATCGTTAGTGCAGATTTAAGATTTATTTTACATAGTGAGAGCAGCTGATTCAAGGGAGGAGAGGTCTCCCTGATAAAGAGACACAAAACACAGCTGTGCTGTATCACACAGACACGCACTAACTACACTGGGGAGGATGCTGTTAAATGTGTTTTGTTGAAAGACTCGCAGATCATCTGAGGCAGCATGTCAGCCTCCTCCCCTGAAGGTCTCATTTACACTCTATGCTTCTACCTGTATCACCTTTAGTCTCCTGCTCCTCTTCAGGGATGATGTTAGCTAAACAGATGAGATCCACAGATGTTTATTTCCTCAGAGAGAAATGTTTGGACTATCAAGATTTCAGACAGGCATGTGCTTAACTCTTTGGGCAAAGAACCAAAAAAGTTAATCTTTCTACAGTTTGTTGAGCTCTGACTGAAAGAGAAGCACCTTAGAAGAAGCAGTGCTGTGGTTAAAAGAAGAATCCAAAAAATGTTCAATCTGTTAGCGAATATGAAATGTATTTTAACATCCCTGATCTGACTTCCAGTTACACCCATTTTTGCTCATGAATTCCCTTACAATAACATTCATTTTTACCAGACACAGCTAGATAACAGCCATCCATTTCCTCGCGCAGACCCTCCCTCCTATGATCATTACTCTGCAGCACAGAGAGGATAAATGCATCAGAGAAAGTGAAGCTGATATTGGCAGCACTTCACTCTGGAACATTTGGGACACTTGTGGTTTCCCTTTGGTTATTTCCTGCTCTGTAGAGTTTCAGCTATACAGAAATGCTTTAATATCTTTATGTGTTCACAGAGGAATAGACGTTTTAGCAGCTGGTATTCAGCACAGGCCCATGACTGGAAATAATCAGAAACAAGAGATGAAGCTCAAGAAATAAAGGCCTTTCGTTTTGTTTTTACCAACTATCAAATGACTTCTTTATCAGAAAGTATTTCTTTTTAATAAAGTAACTGTTCACTTTTTGTATACATCTTGGACTTTGAAGCCGTTTTTGTTCCTACACCTCAAGATGTGTCACACTGTCTTTTCTCCCAGTTGCTGTGCATCCCACCCGTTTCCACTTTCAGGTCACTTCACTCCTACTGTACGGTTTGTTGCTCTGAATACCACACAAAAATAAATAGTCCCACGCTCAGACACTTGACAATGAGTAACAAACTGAAAACATAAATAAACACAAAGGAGACAGGCAGAAAAAGTGAGTAATTTTCTTGGTGAGTGCTTGTTTTAGCTCCTCTCTGCTTCTACGGTCAAAGCTTAATGGACCAATATGTTTAGTGTTTACCTTTTGCTGTATGGCTTGGTGAATTTTAAAGTGTTTGTGTTAAAGTTTGTGTTTGAGTGAGTGTGTGTATTTGTAAAATGCATTTAATTGGGCTGTGGGTTTATTGTTTAGACTGCTTGAATGTGGTGTTTGAAGCTGTTTGCTTCCCTTTTGGTTGAGGGAAAAGCAGTCGGCTGATGTTTTGTTTGGGTCACTACGTGAGCAGTCTGAGACAGAACACTTCAGGGGGTTGGGACAAAGAAAATGATTTATTTTTGGCTCAATATGAAGAAATAAAGGTTAGAAAAACCATTGAGATGAAAGAGTTTTAGTGGGAAGTCAGGGGAAGAATGAAAGCAAAGAGGAGATGATGTGTTACTGCAGCACATTTAACCTAGAAATGATGAAAATTCCTCACGTCTTTCAATATAACTCTGGCTTTTGAACAGTAGTGATTAATGCATTATTTCAATAGTTCATAACATTTTAATCAATTTTGAAAGTCAATATTTTCTTTAATTATTATTTTTTTCTTTCAAAGTCCTGAGTAATTATGCAAAACAATTCTGATTTGGGGATTAAATGAATACAATAAGATATGTAGATTTATTTTTTATATGAATGCTATACTACACCAGTATGGTCTGAAATATTTAAATGCAGGTTTAACATTCTTTTATTTTGAAAGGATAATACTGTTACACATCTTGAAAAATGCAGCTCTTCATGTACATGTCCCATGAGAATTGTCTTGGTGTGCAATGATTCTAAACTAGTTTTTATTACTTACTGATGTCCAGCGATCCCTGACTATGATGCCCTGATAGCATTTTAACTCCTCTGGAGTTCCACTTTAGTTGCTTTTTCTGCTCTAAACAGGTCCTGTATGTGTGAAATTATTGTTCTCAAAGATGTCACATGAATAGTCTCGACCCAAGGATGTTCCTTAGACCAAACTGTTTCCAACCATTTAGCAAGTGCCTTTGAAAGGCCTTCTTGTGGTGATATTTTGGAACTTTTAAACCTTTATTTGGAGAATATAGGACAGTGGATAGCGCAAGAAAAAAAAAAAAGTAGGGTAATGAACAGGCTGGAATTAGACCTGGGCTACTGAACCGCCAGGCTGTGTCTATTGTACTTCTTTGATACTGATTCATCTACAGATTTGTGGTGATTGTTCCAAAAAACCATGTCTGCTGGTAGTACTTGAGCCAAAGACAAATTTCCCCAATTAAGGATACGGTGATATCATGTTGTATTGATTGTATCATAACCATAGACTGTTTAAAACATGGACGTTGTCTCGCCGACGTCACCCATCTGTTTTTGAAATGGAAAATGAAGCCCCATCTATAGCGGCCATATTGGTGGTGGCAAGGGCTTTGCGTACAGCAATAGGGCGCCTGTGACCCTCAGCTGTGCCTCTTATCGGGGGGGCTCGGGATCTTAATATCCTCTGAACGGCCGAGTTAGAAAAAACTTCACCCCCCGTACAGTGGGTGCTGATAGTGAAATTAGTGTTTTTTTTAACCAGGCTGTAAATAGGTTAATTTCTGCTTTGAAAATAGCTTTTTTGGCTTGGTGTGAATGTGACTTCCAGTACTTCCAGTGTTAGCCTCGAGTGAACACTTGAGAAACAGCAGATTTTAGCACTTCCACGTTGTCTCATATTCTTAGAACTTAGGTTGCTGTTTGATCATAACATATCGTACAGCATCGTAGTGTATCAGCTCGATTTCACTCCATTAAGTTCCCTGATTTAACTGGAACTGCACTGCAGCCCAAATATTGCACGGCTTAGTTTACCTTATGACCAATGATCTTTATGTTTTGTATATTTCTGAATTATAATCTGTAAGACAAATAGGAGTCTGGCAACAGTTGCTCTGGTAGTAGTCTGGGTGATTCTGAAGTACCAGTCTGATCAAAACTAGGCAAAGATTTGGCTGCTGTTATCCTTATAGGTTTATTTTTCCAAGGTAGACTTAATACACAAAGTCTCAGCAATTGGAGGGGATACACAGAGGTTGATATGTATGATGAAAGCTGAATGATCAGTTTGATTCAGATCAGCACTGGCATGAAGATCCAGAACAGACAATAACTTTGTTTATCATTTACAGCTTCACATCATCCACGCGTTGGATCGTTATTTAAATGAATATGTGGCAAACATGCTATGTATGCATTGACGCCTAATGCACTATTCTTAACTCCTTCTATCTCTGTTGACATGTCTCATTGAGATCTAATTAATGACACTTATCCCTTATTATTGATAAGTAACAACCACTAATAATTAGCTCTGCTCCAGTTGTTTAAGAGCACTACGAGCCTGGTGGCAGCCAGTGATCGAGATTAGCTACTCAGTACAACTCTACTGGCATTACTGCTAAAAGGCCTCCATCAGTGTATGTCTCTGTGTGTGTGTGTGTGTGTGTGTGTGTGTGTGTGTGTGTGTGTGTGTGTGTGTGTGTGTGTGTGTGTGTGTGCTCCAAGAAGTGGCGCCCTGGGTGACCAGGCCTGGCTGCCTGCCCTCTCACTGGAGATTTTCACGATTACTATAAGAAATTACTCACAGATTGCACTGCATTCTGCCATTAGTGCGATTGAGCACAACAACCTCTCTCAAAGGAATACCACATGCATGCAAGAAAGGCTATTTCTTTCCTTAAACAACCGGAGTTTGAGAATCTACTAATGGAACATTAATGCCCAAGTTTATATGAATTTCTGCTCTCTCGCCTCATGTCCCTATAACTCAGCCTCCATTGTTTTACCAACTGCCAAATGCTTTAGCCAAACCGAATGAAAATGAGAGAGGGAATGCAGACCACAAACTGTGAACTGATTTATAGGACACTTTCAAACCCAACACAATCCAAACACATAATACACAAGTGCAAGTGTTTCCAATCCTTCAAGAGATAATCCCTTCGAACGACAGAAGACTGTACATCCTTGAAGAGCATATACAGTATTCACTTTAACTCTGCTGTGCGACTGCATATAAAAAATCCACTTCCTCCTCAGATGAACACTATCTTCTGTTTATCTAAAAAAAAAACTTCAGTTGGGGAATAATACACACTTAGCATGATGATATATACCTCTAAAATCCACTTAGCTGTAGATCTTGCTTTGTCCTCAGCTTTCCACCTCAACCATAGTGAGTGGTTGATCCTTCTAAATGGGGAATCACCTGGATAATGGCATTACAGGAATGAGTGGGGATTAAGGGGCAATTCTTTGGTTTTCTTTATCATGTCCCGCATTGCCAAATCCTCTCCATTCACTCACTGGGGGTTGAGATAGGAAAGCACAAAAGACATAACATAAATATAACTATATATGCAATGCATGCATGTAAAGTATGTTTATGTGCTACTTAAGTCTCATTTCTGTAATCCTGAAAATAAAATGAAACCAAATCATAATAACAAATTTTGCTGTAGTTTGCTGCACATTTCACTGAAAGCTTAGGTGCACATTTGTTTCTGGCAGATGTCTTTTGAAGGAATGTAAATGAGAAATGATTAACACTTTCGCCCATTGCCCAGCTCTCAATTAACTATACCTGACTAACTTGATTAACTAGGATGGACCCCTTACTGGGCTGTTATTAGACTTTGCTTAAGATTTTGGGTAGATTTTGGCAGATGTTCTGGGAACATTGCCAAGAAACCTTTTGAACCGAAACATAGATTTTTTCATTTGTCACTACAATTATCTGAGAAATGTCAAGTCCTTTACACCATAAGTGGCCACAAACCCCTGCATACTTCATCTGAGCCTTCTGGAGATATTGTCATGGCTACCAGGCCAAGATGGTGATAACTAACTGCAATATCCCAGCTATGAATCCAACAGGAAACCAGTGGCGTGGCGTGGAAAATTTTTTTTGAGGAAGCCAAGTGAGACAAAGCCTGTTATCTGTATTTTTTTTAGGGAGTGGGGTACATAAAAGGCTATGTTGTAGTTTGTATCGCTATTTCATGTAACGGACCTGTTAGAGTGCCCAGAGAGCGCTCGTTTTACTTACTTTGAACACCGACACACGCCCTTTAGCTCTCCCACCCTCACTCACTCATTCACACACGTACATTGTCCTCTTGACTTAGCTTAAACATCGTATTAATTAATTCAACCGCCCACTTAAACACACAACCGGCCGCTTCATGCACACTGCTAATGTGCTAACCTCCCTGATTTCATTCAGTGGCTCGAGGATGACGATACTGTGATTTGATTGGTTTGAAGCCAAAGACGGGGTGGCTTCCCTTGGCACAGTCTTGGTCAATCACAGATGAGCAGTGTCATGACCACGGCCTCATCTGATTGGTTAATCATTCTTGTTTTTTTTCATCAAGGGATGCCAACTCTGCTTGGCTTCCATGCGGACAACAGCGTGCAGTATCGTATTTTCACCACGCATTCGCCACAGAACATTTACGAGGGTGCTGTTTTAAACATTGTAAAATGCTCAATAACTAGAGGAGAGGGGTAAGGAAGAGATGACGGTGACAAAACACAGAAGAAGTATTGAAACTGTTAAAAAGGAATATTTTCATTAAATCACAGCTACAGTTTAAAAAAAGAGAGGAAGCATGGCTTCCCTTGGCCTCCGGGAGAAAACGCCACTGCAGGAAACACTTTTTACCCACCAGCCTACTTCCTGTTTCTTCCTAAATTGTAAAGCAGCAAAAGCAAAAATACTTAGACTCTGTTTTTAATCAAGCCTAAGCTGTAAAACTGTTTCTCTTAAACTCAAAGCCTTTGTCCCGTATCACTAACAAAATTTGTCAGATTTGTCTGCAGCTCTCAGGAAGCACACACCCTGAAAGCAAGGGAGGATACTTTCTAACCTGTCAACTTGTGATCTGATCCAGCGAATCCCACTGAAGATACACACCCAAAGCCAGAGCGGGAATAGGTTAATTACCACCAAAGGGCAATAACAAACAGATTCCATCTTCTCTCGCAAACTGAAACTCTCTTTTCCCTCTCCAACATTAGAGCTCTCACCTCATCTGAATTTGACCTCTGCATGCACTTGGCTCTAACCCCACTATAAAGAAAATAAAACACTGTGGATTTGGACTGACTCATGTCTGAGTGTGCATGTAGGAAAGTGCCAAAGAAATCCATGTTTACTTCAAAATCAAGCGGGGGATTTGGACCGCACGCTCTTTCTTGAAAAGACACGCGGCCCAGGCATCCCACCCAGCAGGATCTGCTGCCTCAATCCAAATACAGCAGCTGGTTCATTCCTCTCACCGACGCCTGAGGAACCAACGTCGGCTCATAAGTCAGTACAGGCCTTGACTGGACATGCTCAAAAATGCTGAACACATGAGATTGTTTAAGAGGTATAACATATTTTCATGCTCCAATCCATTTCAGTTAATCCAGTCTACTAGAACTAAGTTGTGCAAGGCTCTTTGTCTGTGCCTCCTGCCATATTTCATGATGTTTTGCTAGACTGTGGATAATCCTCCACCATCATGTTGTAGAAGTTTCCAGGGAGCCGCTGAGGGTGCTATGTGTGAGCAGCATTGTTTAGAGCAGGTGTTAATATTTTTAGAGCATAGCCTTTATTTAGACAGGCCAGGAAGTCAGTCTCAGCCCACAGCACATCGACTGCTCTTAGTGGCAACCCTGTCAGCTGATAGCTCACAGATTACATATGTGCAAAAAAGCAACTGTACACAACACCAGCTAGCTAGTGTGTTACTGTCTATAGTTAGCTAAGAGTCATCAGACATATGTTTTGTGATTTAACAAAGTAACCTTGGAAACAGTTAAATGTGTATTTGAGACCCAGCAAAACATCAAATTGTTTTTCAACATAGGCCATTTATAACTCGTAATATATAAATGATATATATGGTAGTGACATTTTTCAAATAAAGGTCTTCTTTCTTTCTTTCTTTCTTTCTTTCTTTCTTTCTTTCTTTCTTTCTTTCAGTTTTATTGTCATTTTTGACAGATTTATGACTTTGTTTTTCCAAATAAACTGACTTTTTTGGCAAAATTTCCACTGTGTCCCTGTGATTTTAACCCCCCCCCCCCTTTACTGAAGTGCAAAAGTTTGGAAAAAACAAACAAACAAACCAATCCTTCATTCTTTTTGCCTCTGCTATAATCAACTCCCCAGCTAGACTGCAAAATAAAATATGTCAGTACGAATATCTTTTTTATTTAAAAAACAAAACAAACAAACAAAAAAGAAATCCATATGTTTATTTTTGATTATCCACTTGCTGGAATTAAAAAAAAAAAAAAAAAAAAAAAAGCTTTTGCAGGATATGTGGGGTTCATCATCCATTCGAAACCAGTTATAAAATTGCTTTGATGATTGATTTAAAGTTATTCAAAGTTTGTGCAAGAGGACGTACATTCGCTTGAGGCATTCAGCATCCTGGCTGCACCATTCAATCACACAGAGTTGCTAAAATTAAAGGGTTATCATGAATTGTTTGGCAGTAAGCACAGCGACTGACTGCTTCGTCCGCCCTGGCAGTGGTACAGATGCTGAGGGCCCCTCCCCTCCAGCAGTGTAATTGGGAGTTTACTGTCTGTCTTTCCCGGAGTGAACTGCCACAGAGGAAGCAGCCATCCAGCACACACACCCACACACACGCTGAGTGCACCAAGAGTTCAAGAGCGCCAGTGTGCGTTGAACTACAATTAAGGAGAGTGGAAGTGTTATTCTGGAGAGGAATTCTGTGTATCCATTCACTTTACGTTTGGTCGGGACGAGAGTCACACTTTTGGTGCCTTTTCTCTGTGAGTCAGCCAATTAGAGAGAGTGACGCAGCGGCTCCATGTGTGCGTGAGAGGACAGCTGGATGCACAGGTAGGATGACATGCTGAAAAAGCGACCGCGAGATAGTAAAGATATTTATAACTTCATTTAAACTGAACACCTTCCCGGAAGCTGCAGCGGAGAATACTTTGAGTTTATTCACCGTTTGCTGTAGTGCAGTTTCACTGCCTTAAACGCGTTTTATAAGTGTGATTGGGCTTAACGAGGCTATGATGTTCACCAGCCTGTTGCAGTTACTTTAGTGAGAAATTTGATCTTTATGGACTTATTTCCCCAGCTAACCTGTATATGTTGTTTTTCTTACTAACTAAACAATATTTTCTTTATAATTCAACTCTTTGAAAGCAGTGTTTTCTCTCACATTGCTCAAGAGTGTAGACTTGTGTAAACTCTGCTGAAAGCATTGCAACTTTCTAACTTTTCCCACAATATAATGAATTCTTGAAAGATTCTCTGATCCCATAGAGAATTCCCCTAACTTATGATTGGCATGTAGGCTAATCCTTTCGAAAAACTAGAACAATGTAACAATAAACAATCTTCCTCTAACAATGCTGTTAGAGCAGTTATGTGCTTCTCAGTTATGCAAACATGAATGGGATAATGGCTTTTTAATGAACATAAGCATATTAAGAAAGAATTAATGTTTTCATTTAATGCAGCTGATTACTGAGCCACATTAACTCTTAATTTCAAACTTCTGAAAGTTTTTATTTATGGTGGAGATGTTTGAACATAGAATGTTTAACTTATGAGCTTCCAGTACTATCAGACTGGATGTTATTAGGCTCTTCTCCAACGTCTTATTCCTGATCTGAACATTCACATGCTTTTTTGATACAGTACAATTAACAAGTTTAGAGATAATTTTTTTTCTTCTATCCGACTATTTCTTTCTTTCCTTTTTCTCTTTTTTTTTTTCTCCAACAAAAGATGCTTTCTTTTCTAGTGTAGCCTTTCTATTTCTTCTCCATGTTCAGCCAAATAGTCTCAAAAACACACTTCTAAAGGTTTATGGAGCGCCCTACAAAGAAGTTTGGTTGAGGGAGTGTTGAGAGAGAATTGAAGATTGCGTCGTTTGGTTTTTTGTTTTGCACCACAAAGGAACAAGTCATACAATTTTTTTTTTCTTTTCTGTTAAATTAGCGGGTCACTAGGTGGTGTCTGCCTGGTGTGCTGAATGCAGGCTGCTGCATAAACACAAGCAGTCACAGATTTACAGCAGATGCAGCTGCTGAAATCGAAGCCCTGAGAGCTGTATTTTGAGAGCTTAGTAGACCTTTAGGACACCTTTTGAGTGATGACATGTTTTCAAAGATGAAACTTTATCTTAATCTCATGTCTCTGGCTCTGTATTTGATAATTACATACAATGAGAGACTCATTGAAGGGTTAA
The DNA here is from genome assembly GCF_033239565.1 of Halichoeres trimaculatus. NCBI lineage: Eukaryota > Metazoa > Chordata > Actinopteri > Labriformes > Labridae > Halichoeres > Halichoeres trimaculatus. The sequence goes on along the minus strand of NW_027437187.1, from coordinate 19,782,375 downwards.
GAAGGATGTGTGGCTTACTTTGTTTACTGTATCCCTTACTTCAACTATAAAGAGCTAACCTTGAGGCTCCTGGGTGTTCTGATTCCCTCATGGTCTTTATGGCATGTTGACGCACACAGCATCAATATTCAGCTGTGTTTTCAGTGGCCTACAGCACCGATCCTGCTCTCTGAGGCAGTGTAGCACAGTTCATGCTGAGGCTCTTTTCTGGACGGTGATGAAAACTAAAAACTGAAAGAGCACTTTCTCAAAACTCAACGGGATTTGGGTGGAAAGTGTTATTAAAACATACTTGTAGCCATGCTGCACACTAACCTAGCCTTTTATGGTCATTTTGCCTGAATCCGTTAGAGCAGACAGACAAAGCAGCTTGGCCACCTTCTCTGCAGTGCTGATGTGAGTGTGTTTAGAGAGTCTACAACAGCTAGGTGCCAATGACTTGCAGACAGACAGCTTGGCTGGGTTGGCCTGCCCTGCAGCTCTGTGGCCTCTGTGTTTCCTCCATCTGCACTGAACTGTGTTTGAGCCAGTGTAGAGGTAACCACATTACTAAATCCTTCACAGGGCTGAGGAAGAACAATAGAGCGTATTTTCCATGACTTTAGTAAACTTTTATGCTCTTGAGAGGAGATTTTACATAGCATAGTTGGGTGAACCCCTAAGTCCTCAGGCCATCAAGAGACAAGTGAGAGCACTTAAAACTGTCACTCACTGTCTCCATACCCTCTTGCTCTCATCTGCCTGCAGAGGGATGGTGTGTGCCCATGCATGATGACATGCATGCACATCAGAGCTGCATGCAGGGTTGGGTAGTATTTCCATTTTATTAATCTTGGTTCTGATTTTGATTCTGATTTTGAATCTGATTCCAGTTCTTTTGGTTCAAATCAATTTTTAACTTTCTTAGGGCAAAAATAAATTACAAATATTTCGAGAGCCTTTCCTTGTTTGGGGGACATTTTGGAGCTCAAAAGTGAAGCGTGAACTTAGATGAGGGTTTTTCTTTTTTCTTAATGCATCAGAATAAACATTACTCTTTCTTATGAGTTCAGGTGACACTCTGTATCTTAAAAAAGTACATTTGAACTATTTATAAACAGGATGTAACCTGAATAGAATGTGAATGTGAGCTCTGTAGTGTTTTGTACTTCAGTGAGACAAATGTCACTAAAGCTGCCACTGCCAGTTGTGGCAGGAGCGTTGTTGTGAACAGAAGACTGCCATATGAAGTGAGTGCTTTGTCACAAAGATGTGCTTCTTCACTGGCATGATTTTTTTTTACACTTTGTCATTATCATTTTAAGTAAAGTTTGGCCAAATTTACATGGTTTGCTTTACGCTGACATCATGAATCACAAATGCCAATTGTGATGTTAGTGCAGCTGGATTAGGCAATGAGGTGGGATGAAAAATCCTCACTTAGGTTTGATCTTAAAAAGATTTATGTTGCTGTCCGAAATTGAAAACCAAGCTGACGTCTTATTGAATGCACAGATCTGAAATTTGAGCCAGTTCTTGATACCCAACCCCGGTCATGACCTGTTCAGCACCTATAGAGATACTTGTTTTGCTGTCCCTTATCTACAGAGTGATCTGCTTGTTTTATGCATTGCGGACTCAGTTACATGGATGCTTCTTGGTTTTGAATAGCCGCTCCTCTTTGTTTCCACCTTGTTGTTTTTCCGTTGCTACTCTCTCCATTGAAAAACTGCAGATCAAGTGAAACTTCACCTAATTTTCACAGCTACTCTTTGCAGCATGGGGCAGCAGTGGAGCAGTGGACATGTGACAATTTTAAGGCAAAAACAGGGAATCAGATGCAGAGGAAAACCCCAGACACAGAAAGTTAAGATAAAGGCCAAAAAAATCAAAGAGTCCATTTAAAAAATCCAAGATCCACAATCCAGTCCAAGTAGTCATAAAACAGGCAAGCAAACCCAGGTGCATAAGGCTTGACAGCAGGAACATGCAAGGACAACAATGGTGATCTGGCAGAGTACTGGTGAAACACAGGGCAGGCTAATGACAAAGGAGGCACAGGTGTAGTCCTAAAAAGGTGGGAAACAGAACAATGGAGGCAAATAAAACTGATAGCATAAAAACACACCAGAATACAAAATGAAACAGGAAGTAACACATGGCATAATAAAAGGACAGGTTTTAAACAAAGGCACAACCAACAGTATGAGCTTAGTCACTTAATTGTCCATTTTATACACAGTATACAGTGCAAAATCAATAGTTTGCTTGCCACACTTTGCATATAGAGTCTCTGAGATTATTCCAATCGTAGTTTTATCTGCAGAGGTTAACAAATACTCCATAAAGTGGCAAGTTTTTGGTAACAGTGAAAAGGGAGGGCTTCCTTCTAACAGGCAGAAACCGCAAATAAAACGAGACTAATTTGGGAACAGCCATCTGTGCCAAGAAAAGTGGGATAGAGGAAGAGGCAGAAGGACTTCATTTGTCTAGTGTCTGTCTCTGGTGTATCTTGTTACCATACCAGCAGTTGCCCTAAGTATTCTTTCACCAGTGTTTTCAGATAACAGTGTAGGGAGGGACAAAACGTGGACAGACAGGACCTCAGGGCTGGAATTTTATCCATCTCCTTTGGGTTTTCCCTAAAGACGTACTCTATACTTCCCAAACGGAAGGAATTCAACTGGAATGTTGTCTCATCCCATTCATTGATTTCCCATGAAGGAGTTTAAAAGCAAAACGTGATTTCATGAGAAATCTGCTGCAGTTTTGTTGGGCTGTTGTGAATTTGTTTATGTGATTCAAATGACTGGTTGTAAATGGTTTGCATGGAGGGAAAACCTCACCTAATCCCTCTAACTAGGGCAGTGGGGTTTACTGTCAGAACCACAGTGTTGTGAAGTTGTGTGAGTGAGTGTAACAGACTGACTTTGGAGACTGAATTTATAGGATTTATTAAAGGGGGATTGCTGCAGGATATACAGACTTTCCTAATGGCAGGGGATCAAATGTTCTAGTCCATAGGAGGTATCAGGTATCCTTACCTAACATGTTTTGTACAATGCAGACGTTCCTTATTTAAAAGTGATTTCAATTTAACCTTTCAACCAAAGCACTTCACCATATTTATCAACATCTTGTAGGTAAAGTGATACTTTGGCTTTAATTTCCCTTTCATTTAACATCTGTTATGTTATTTTCCCAGAGGAACACATGCTGTGTGTGTTTCCCTCAGATAAGGTTGGGTGATATAGGGAGCTTCTCTCCAAAGTGAAGCCCAGCTTGCTGTCTTAATGTTTACCTTATAACCTGAGTGAAGGAATAAAAGAAAAAAACAGAAGCAGTGGTGCTTTTTAAGATGCCAAAAAACTTGAGCACACATGGGTTGAGGTTTTTGATCTGAGTCCAGAACTATCTTTTATCCCTACAGGGATCACATGTTTCATATTCACTACATTCAGTTTACTCCCAGGGTGCAGTTAAACACGGTTAGATGTGTACTAAATATGTCATGTTAACATTGTTGGAGCTAAATGGTTCAGACAGGAGTTAGAAGATATATTAGTGTTGGACCCGTTGGATCAACAATATCTCTTTTATTAGTAGCCTGTGGACACAGAGCTGACAGGATTTTTTTTGATGTATTCATAAAAATGAAATAAAATGTTCTTTCTTTGAAAACATTCACTGTAAAAAAAAATGACAAATTATAAAAGAGTGGTGCTTTTCTGTGTTTGAGAAGTGCCGTGTTTCCTTCTTTACTGCCATCTTTAACATGAGTTATAGCCACTAGAACAACTTAAGATTTAATGCTCCTTTCATATTCTTTATAGTTTGTATGCAGTGAAAACACAAACAGTGTGGCAGTCCTCTACTTTTCCTGTGAGACATGAACTCTCGCAGCCTCACAGGGGAGTTACATGCTTGCTTTAATGCAATGTGAAAAACAGATGATTGACTGCAGCCAAGACAAACAAATGTTTCAAGAGTTAGAAACAATTACCTATGTTGCTCTGCCAGGTCAGTGCCTGTGGCCAGGGAATATAGACAAATAACCGCTCTAATGCACTCTGTCCTGTGGAGATGGAGAGTTTGATAATAGAGTGCTCTGCAGGACACCTGGGTGCTGCTAAATGCCTCATTAGGGGTGGCCTCTGTGTGTGAATGCCCATGGCCGGAGCACTTCTTCACCATCTGCTCCGTCTTTATCTCTACTGATAACTTCCAAAGGGGGTATCGTGTCATTTAAAAGTTCCTTTATTTATTTATTTTTGTGCATCATCTTTATGTGTTGTTTTTTTATTCTTGAATTTCACTGATTTCCTTTGATGTTAACTTCAAACTTAAACAAGGCAGTATTTTTGACAAGCTGACATATACGAGATCCTTTATGGAGGAGATCAGAAGCCAGAAGCGCCGTATCTGCTGCCAGCTTTAAATCTGTCACCATCACCATCAAGATTGTTTCCCATCACCCCCTGCACCGTGTGCCGGCCATGCTGCCAAAGACAACAGGGACTCTAGCCGTCAGGAAACGAGGGTGTTAGCTTAACCCACATGGCACAAGCTGTCTGTTTCTCCTCTTTTACACCTCCCACTCCCTCTCTCCCTCTTTCTCTCCCTTTTTGCTTTATCTCTCTTCACATCTCTATTAACCACTCTTTCTGTGGTATTGACCTACTAGCAACACCTATTATCTCTTTTCCTGTGTGACAATCTGCTGTTGTCATCCTTTTCTCACCAGATGGAAGTTTTAATGCTCCTTTTCTTCTCCTTTGTTTGGCGTGCTGCATGGATCTGTACTCCTGATAGATGTGGGCACTCTCGCAGTAAAGGCAGATACATTACTTGAACACCACTCAAAGGGGTGAAATCATGTCAATGCCCCCCTGAAGAAAGTGTGGTGAAGATGAATCCAACCATCGGTGCTATCTCTGGTGTGTGCAAAGACTGCACAGATTTAAAGCTTCACACTTCCTCACCCTCTTTGCCGATTGCTCATCCATCACTCACAGCTCTATATCTGTATTTCTAACCCTGAAGGTGTGAAGGTGCCTCAATTTGTCTTCTCAGATAAACAGAAGTCTGTTTATCAGGGCCTAATCCTCTCTGGTTTGAAGCTCCAGAATGTTTGGATGGGTGCCACTCTGCCCAGATTCTCAGTCATGAGCTCAATCTTTAAATTTGGATGACAAGACTGGACAGATTCAACAAATAAGCTGATATAAATTGTACATCTATTGCTTATAACTGTCTGCTAATGTGCATTTTTTATTGAGACGCGCCATACAAAGAGTTTATTCATATTCTGATTGATATTTTTGTTCTGAATGCCATCTCATATGGTTTCCTACCTACGGTGTTGTGAATATGCATACAAAATCATGATAGTGTGTCCCCTTGTTTGTAGATTCAACTGCTCTAGACATCATTTTTTCCAGCGTTAGGGAGAAGTGACTGTGTGTGGTACACTGGATCAATTAATCTAGGTTGACACTGTTTATGTTGTCAAAAGACGAGTTGATGTGTGTTATCAGAGAGAAGTGGTAGGAAAATAATAAGTCAGATATAGCAATCTGGTCTTTTAGAGGAGAGGCAAAATTATAGATTTCTTTATCAATCAGATGGTCAGCTGGTAACCGAATGAAAAGCTGAAAAAGTGCAGAATTACTCGTGTATAATCTCTATTGAAACTCATTTGGAAAGGTCTTAGGTTGGATGATGTACAACAATTATGTAGAGTCAAAATGACACAAAAGTAAAGTTCACTGAACCACTGGTATGTATTGCTTGTTAACCAGATTTTATTTGGGTAAACATGGCAACAAACTTTTAATAAAGTAATCAGAAAGGAGTTGCATAAATTTAAACCATTGGTTTCTTCCTTCAAGCAGAAACACTGAAATATCAAAAATACTGAACGTAACACAAAACCCACAAAACCCCCTGCAACTGCCATAAAGAAGTGAGACATTTGTAAAGGTGCAAGCTTATTAAAAATCATCAGCTTTTAAAAAAAGTTACACTTATTTTAGCTCAAGCACACATTTAATTTAATAGACAACTTTTCAACGTCATCATATTAGCAAGTCTATATTAGGCTCTTATATTTCACCAGTGCAGAGAAGGAGATTTGCACCGTGTTTAGCACACAGAGGTGCAATGGTGGGGTGAAGTTGTTGCACCTCTGATCTTCTGTTAGAGGCAGTAAAGGAGCCAGCAGGACATCGCTGTGTTTCTGCATGTCTGAGTGTGTGCTTAAATGGAGCTCCCACTGTGTGTATACATGCTGTGCCTCTCATGCTTAATGTAAAATCACACTCTGGGACACCAGTATTACACTGTTTTTGGAGAGTAGTGTGATCATAGTGGAATTCAAATACAATTCTGATGAAGAATTAGTTTGTGCAAGTAGCTAATGTTGAAATGTTTAAGTTCTGGCACTGGAAAGAACCCAGTGTGTCCCGTGACTAATAAACACACATTGCTCAATTTCTCCCTGCTTTATAACAGAAGAAACAGTGAGTTTTCCCATGACTGTCCCCTCATACGGCTTACTTTTCACTGAGTGTGAATTAATGTCTGTGCTTCAAGCTTCTTTAACACACTATGAAGTCCTAACCAGGACATGGTCTATTTTTTACAGGACATAAAGAAGGAGCTGACAAGGTCATCAGCCAACTCAGAAACTATTGGCGAGTATCAATAAGATGAATAATTAAATGAGTTAACCCAGTCAAAAGACGACAGAGCTGAGAGAGGAACTGAAAGAGGGCATGGCAGGGTGAAAGATAGGAGAATGAGACGGCTTTGTTAGCCTGACCTTTGTTTTGGGCAAACAGATTTAAAGACGATACAAAAGAGAAGGCAGCGACAGGCAACAGCTGATGTATGATGGGTAAAGAGAGGAGACATGCCTCTGGGGCTCTATGGTGATACAGTCTAATAGTCCTAACACAACTCTGTAAGCATATCCTGCGTGAAGTGAGATGAGACTGGAAACACACACACACACACACACACACACACACACACACACACACACACACACACACACACACACACACACACACACACACACACACACACACACACACACACTTTGATTGCTCCTCCCTAGCTTAACTCTCTTCTCGGGTCTCCCTCCAGGGTCAGCAGAGAAGGACAGACTGAAAACAGAACAAGACCAGTCCACACACCATGAGGGGAGAAGACTCTCATAGTCAGAGTCTGGATGAAGCTGGGACTCAGTGCTGCATGTCTGCCAGAAATTATGGTGCCAAAGGGAAGAGGATTAAGGTACTGTCCCATCCAGGGGTCCCATTAGTGGGACTGATGTTGTTGGCCACCATCCCATTTGGAGCAAGCATCAAACAAAGTATCCCAAGGGTCACTCTCAGCCACAGAGGTAAGAGGTGAAATAGTTCTGTTTTTAATGGCTGGTACATTTTCACACTTACTTTATAACTTCTACATTTTTACTGTTGGTGTTCTGAGTGTCAAGGAGAAAAATTAAGTCATTCTCAAACTCTCATGTCAGGCAGACAGCATACATCATCAGTGCACTTGCCCTTACTGGGGTTATATTTACAGTTGCATGTGATATATGACTACTGTGACCCATCTGATTCCTCTACATCTTCTTCTCCTAATCCCTGTTAGTATATTCAAACCATTCATACATCCACATCATCTGTCTTTCTCTGCAACATTTTTCTCTACTTGTCTCTGTTTCTCCTGCGGTTTTGTGCACACAGCCAAGAGGAAAAATAAAGAAGGATTAGCGGTCTCAGTTGCTCTGTTAAAATAAATGGTCTCTGAAACATTGCTGTAAAGTGGGAGAACAGTGAGAGATTTGAGACATACTCACTTATCCATTAGCCAACTCAGAAATTTAGTTGGACGGGCATAAGAATGGTCAATTTTCGTGCAAAAAGAAGATAATCTCTTAAACCTCTTATTGAAGTATCCTGTTAGAGAAACCTGCAGTCAGTTTCAATAAAATCATTTGGATGCAGTGGTGTCTTTTACATATTCCACACACAGTGAACACTATCAGTGAAGCTATTATTTATACAGTAACCAGTTACTTCACTGAGTAGTGCATCCATGTTCTTGGTTTTAGCATTTGCTCAGTCTGTTTGCTCTGTGTCACCAGAGAGAAACTAAATTATTGCTCCCTTTCAAACCCGTTCTACACTCCTGTGCAAATTTTACTTCAAAGTCTCCATCCCTCATGCAATGTATGAGGCGCAAGGAACCACACAAATGAACTTCAGTCCTGCTTCATAAAAGTGAATCCCCACTGTGACCTAAAAGTAAACTCTCTTTGACTCCTACTTCTGAAAGCCCTCCTCTGGTGAGAGCCTTCTAAATCCTGGTAGGGCTGGAAATAGACGTATGTCATGTATATGTCCTGGGTTTCCAAAATAAATACATGAAAGTAGCTGCAGGAGTAATGATTGCCAGGGACTGTGTTTATGCTGTAGAGAGGCTTGTACTTAGCTCTACAGTTTGTCTCATTTTATGTTGGTTCCGAACCTGCCAGCAGATCAAACAAAGCAGTACATCATCTCACACATGACTGCGTTTTAATGAGGTCACAAATTTGGGGCAGATTTTTTTATTCGCTGTTAGGGTGTGTCTTTTGGCTTTGACTCTGAGCACGGCTGACAAAACTTTAGAGTTCATTCAGGAGAACAAGTGTCTGACTATGCATTGGTTTCTTTTGGACCGCCAATTAAAACACCAGAACAATGTCCATTTTTGGTCCTTTACGACTGAATGACTGAAGCACAAGAGAATCAATCAAAGGCAAAATCACCTCCAACTCAGTGCACACATCATGTCATCATCTCATCAGTGCACACTCTTCACAAGTATCGCCAGTCAGCCAGCAGTGATCACTCTGCAAACATCACATCTAATCGGCCTCCCGTGAAAGGAGGGCTCCGATGAGTTGAGAGGGGAAACAATCAAAGTGAAATCTGAAGCGAACACCTCCAAACAACTCTTCTCCGATCCAAACTTGCAGATTTTCCTCTGAAAAACCAAATCGTAAGGCTCAAGTTCAAGTTCCACTAAGAGTCAAAACACAGACATGTAGCCTCCTGCCAAAAAGAACGTAGCGTGGAGTGTTTACAGTGGCTTTCTTCGTTGTTTTGATATACTGCACCTTCCCATCGAACTATATTCTTAATGTGCAACCAAAGAGATCAAATCACACAACATTCATCCTCCTCAGAGTTTTGTGGCTGTGGTTTATTAATCAAGATACTTTACATGGGTTGATTATAAACAGCTCCCAAACTGAACTGTGCAATTTAATCTGTATCAGCATCGTCATCAGTTTCTCATGAATTTACCTGTTTAACATGCTAAACTGGCTGTGATGTCATTTAATGTGATCTGAAACCACAATCAGAACATACCACACTGCATTTTAATGTCAAACTGAGGCTGTGATCGTGCAGCAGGGAGACAGTGACCTCACCTCAGATTACTTAAATGCAGAGTACAATCATCATTTTGACTTATTCATACTTAAATGCTCCCACTCTTCCTGCTACACCTGCCAGATGTGGATGATGTAGCATTAGCTTACTCATCCTGGATTAGAAGTACTGGAAAGTAGATTTTAAAGCATCACACTTTAGATTTACTGCATCAGTCAAGTCTCAACCTGTTGGCAATAAGCCAGCACTGTGATGTCTTACTCAAAGAAAAGTGTGAATGAGCCAGCCTCCAAGCTCCAGCAGAGAGGCTAATCAAGAGTAGTTCAGCCGTTTGCAGAAAGATGCAGAGCTCCATGCTAAGCAGCAACAACTAAACAGGCTGTTTGAATGGGCTCATAGTGCGGCGTGTTTACAGAACAGATTAGCGTTAGCTGAAGGCTAGCAGGCCTAATCTCTCTGTAGGGTTTAGTCTGCTTGGAGCATGATGTATGTGTAGGAGTGGGAGATATGAGCATGTGTGGGGGCCCAAAAAGTGTGTGTGTGTGAGGCTGTGTATAGGAGGAGGTATTAAGCAGGATTGTGTGGTGTGGAGGGCTCCTTGAAGTTCAAATATTGAAGGTTGGTAACCTCTCCAATCCTTCACACCAAGAGGGTAATCACAATGTCAATCCTTTCAGAGTGACTCCCACAGGACTCCCCCGTATTGAGCCTGTGTTTATCCAGGGCATGTTGCTATACTGGCGCAGAGAAAAGAAGCTGGTGACAGAGGAGATTTCCTCAAGATCAGCCAGACCAAGGACACAATATTGAACCAAAAAGGCAGGCGGTGTTCAGCTCCCTGAAATAGAAAGTGAAATTGATCAAAGTTTACCAACCCATGATGCAGCAATATAATTTAACTATTTCTGCAAATTATGAACTGCTTTCAATTATATAGAAGTCAACAGCAAACTTTACCACCATCTAAATGGTGACTAACATGTATCCCACCAGCCCTTGTACAATCATCTTGCCATCTTGCTACAAAATAGAGAATTCAACCATAACATCTTCATGGTCAATGAGGAAGTTTTGGAAATACCCCCACAGCGATATCCGATAAGGCGTACACTGAAATTCTGTGCTGTCAAACTGTTAGCTACTGTGTCTCTCCTGTATCAGGATCTGAAGTGAAGGTGTTGAACCACAGAGGATTAGGTGGTTTCAAGCTGAGCCAAGACATGTCCTGTTCTGCAAAAGGAAACCCAATGCTTGTTTTATGATTTGTCATGAAAAGATCTTAGAAAAAAAATAACTTTGACAGGGTAATCTTGCCAAGCTATCAGCACAAGTGTAATTCAATACAAGATAGGAAAATGTGTGCTGCAGGGCTTTATTAATCTCTTTTTTCTCCCTCTCCCTCTGGACCAGAGCTGCTGCAAGCCGGCAGTCTGTCTGTGTTTTTAGGCCCTTCTGATGGCCTGCACTCCCACTCCCTGCTGTTGGATGAAGAGAGGGGTCGTCTTCTTTTTGGAGCCAGGGATCACATCTACCTTCTGGACCCTGACAATCTGGCTAAAGCCCCTAGAAAGGTTCGCCAAGCACAACCTATAAAATAAATGATCAAGTAATGGATACTTAACAATGCAATCTCAGTTTTAGAGGTGGAAAAAACAAGGTCAAGAATGAGTCTGGTGTGATAAATAAAGAGGAGCGCTTTGTTATGTAGCAGTTCAGTCCATTTACTATTCTTGAAGGCTTGTTTAGGTAGACTGTGGAGTGTTTACAGCAGTCTCAGGACTCTCCACACCCTGTGACAGGAGGCTAGTGCTGGAAGAAATTCAAGTTTGAACAAGAGACAGAGTATCTCCCCCACACACCAATCCCCAGACATGCAAACTCAGGGCTTGGAGTCACTTGAGACATGCTAATAACCTCTGTTATTTACTTTGTATGGCTCATTATTGAAGAGACACTCATTTAGCTCTAGCTCAGAGCACTATATACCTGTCTATCCATTAAGTAGAGTGATGTAAGGTATTTTCTTCCATTACTGTGTGGTGTTTCTGAGCTGAAATGCACTCAGCTGTGTTTTGTTTCAAAGAAGAGCTCCCCTCTCAGTCAACAGCAATCTGAAAGTGTCTGTCTGGTGAGGTCAGGGCTGTCCTGTCGGAGGGCACATGCACATGCGTTCAAATCTGCAGAGTGTGCACGCTCATGGCGCACTCAGACATATACACAAGCACACAAATGCATTTGGACTGATGCCATATGTTTAAGTTTGTCGATGTGAGTGTGTGTTTATGCAGCTGAGGTTGATCCTGAAGAGGCTGGGGGACAGTGTGTTTATTTGATTGTTATCTGGTTGTTTTAACTCTCGGTCTTGCTCTCAAAGTGTTGCTTTTGTGTTACTTCCCCCTGTCGCTGATACTGATGCCAATGAGATACGGCAAAAGTCTCACTGGCTCTGCCTTTTGGGACCAGGGCTTGACAGTGAATTTGATCCAGAAACTCAAACTTGGTGTTTATCAGTTAATGAAAAGGCATACCTGAAAAGGGACCCCGGGGCTCTTAAACAAACTTGAATGTACCGCTCCAAAGCATTCCAGCTGTTCCTGCCTTGATTATATAGAGATAGCTGCAGTCTTTGAACACCTATGCAAGCAAATGGGAAACAATGCCACCGATCATTCCTTATTTCTGCATTTCAAATCCTTAAATTAAACAGTACCCAGTCATCTTATCACTCTGCACAGTCTTTTCTGATAGAGCTCGTCAGCGGCATGCTATGGTCTGAAATCATGAGATGTTTTAATAATTGCTGTGGTGCGTTTGCATGTGTATCCCGACTCTGTTGACCCATGAATAAGTTTGGCGATAGCTCTCCATGGTAGGATTTAGGCGAGGTAACAGGCTAAGCACATAAGCCTGTTATAACACATGTGTGAACATGGCTGGTGGGGTACGATCGAGGGGTGCTAGATGTTATACTCGTACCAGCACCAGGAGGGTCATTTATCGCATTACTGAGACCAGTGCTTTCACAATCCCTATGGTGTAGAAGAGGGAGAGGCACGGGGTGATTTCCCATTTTCTGAATTTAAATGACTATTTTAACTATTATGAATACTTACAAAAACTGTAGATCAAACAGTAAAAATAATCCAGCTCAGCCTTGTCTGCAGTATGTTTCAGAGTTAAGGAGCCCTAAAAGTAAGGGCCCATTCTCCTGACACTAAAATGAGCGTTGGATTGCACTCAGGCTTTGGATAGGTTGGGGTCAGGAACTCTAGTTAGTGGTACGCCTTAAAGTGCTCCATAAAATTTAACTTTCTTCTTTAAAAATCACTTAAAGCTAAGTCACCAAAAAAACCTACAGTCTCCTTTCAGGAGTTGTGGTAAGTCTGGCCAGTGAGTTTTGAAGCTGTGGCACCTTGCAGACGGTGTATTTCTTTTTTAATTGGCTCTAACCTGATAGAGAATATTGTCCAATTCTCTAGTTGTTTTAAGTCGTTTTTTAGTAGGTAAAGCACTCACCTTAACCCTTTATCACTCAAATATCATACAAGCCACATGGACTTTTTTTTTTTTAATTTGATCTTAAAAGAGTCAGAGGTTTCGCCAAGAAAGCTCATCTTTTCTTCTTTTAGAAATCATTTGAATTATTTTGCTTGCACACATGTTTGAAGAATTACGGTGCAGAGAACATCCTACATTAATTGTTGCCTGTGATTGGAACGTCATTGCACATGGATTCCTCTGCAGCACCATGATATCCTGTATATAACTGTGAAGCTTGTCTTTGGAATTTTGAAATTTTTTGCTAGCCCTAGTAGTTGAGGAGTTGCTGTAATTTAAAGAGCACTTGTAAAATGGGAGCGCTTGGTGCTATGATAGATTTTAAAAAGGGAATTATTGCAGCCTTTGAATGAAAATAACCTTCTTAGCAGTAAAGACCAACATACTTTATGATTGTTTGAAATAAAACTCCTTTTTTTTTAATCTATACTCAGATTCACTGGCCTGCTCCCCAGGACCGAGTAGAAATGTGCAGACTGGCAGGCAAAAACGCAAATGTGAGTGCCTCCAACAAAATCCACTTCCTGAAAAAATCTTCACAGGGATTCATCAAGTGTTACACTACACCACTTCTGTCTGACTTAATGTAACACTTCACTCTTTTTCTGCCTCTGCTGTGCTAGCTGGAGTGTGCAAACTTTATCAGGGTCCTCCACAACTACAATCGAACACATGTATATGCATGTGGAACTGGAGCCTTCCACCCCAGCTGTGCTTTTATTGAAATCACCGGAAGCAGAGAGGTAAAGCAGATAATGAGTCAGCGAAACCTGGCAGAAATGATTATAGCACAAGTTTGAAAGTGTAATATGTCTTCCTTTTCGTCTCATCTCAGGACGGCGGGTTCCAACTGCTTTCTAGCACAGTGGAGTCTGGCAGATTGAAATGTCCTTTTGATCCCTTGCAGCCGTTCACCTCAATCCTCACAGGTAAGATGAGTCGTCACACAACACTTCGCAGTCCTCTGCTGCCTTATCTTTCATGCGCCAGAGTTTTTTCTTCACATAGGAGTAAAAATTGTTTCTCCTCAAGTCACCACAAAGTAGTCTGAGTGCACTTTTTTCCCCCAAATACTTCTGCATATACTTGAGGTCTAGAGAGAGGTAGAAATTTCACAGGCAGCAACAGAAGCCATCCGATAGGAAAGTGATCAAGACAAATTTTTGAGTTTTGTCTCATTTTCATGTTTGATTCTGTAAGTTTTTTAATTTTTACTTATGAGCTTAATGGCCTTGAAATTATTCTGGGTACTTTAAAGACATGTTTCATCGTCGTTTCTGTTCATCTTGTCCAGATCAGTACCTGTATGCCGGCACATCTTCAGATTTTCTGGGCAAAGACACCACATTCACACGCTCCCTCGGACCTCCACCTGACCAGCACTATATACGCACGGACATCTCTGAAGACTACTGGATCAATGGTACACACATGCTTGCACATATCCACATTAACATGCTGAGTGCACTCAAAACTTGTTATTGCTTTTTTTTTCTCCAAACTCGCAGCCTCTCGACCGATACAAAGAGCCTCTCTGTGCCCTCAGGATGGTTATTGGCATTCCTGTGTGGAGGAAACAGCCCACTTATTCATTTCTCTGGAACTTTTATATGAATGCCAAAGCTGAACAGGGACCACACCTACAGGGGAATTTACAGTGTGCCACAAAGTTCATGACTTTACTCTTAGTCACACAACAGCATCATACACTAGCACACACACGCACACACACAAACACATGCACATATATAGAGTCATCAGGAAGGAGTCTCCTCTTTTTGTATACATCTCCAGTCTCCAGTGTTTTACAGCCAGTGATGGGCTGTCGTGTATCAACAGTTGTCACCAGCATCTAAATCCTTACACATGGTCTCCACATTTCACAACCGCACAGTCGGAGATGTTGGAGCAATGACGTCTCTCTCCCCCAGTTTGTGTTAGCTCAGGGCGGGCAGAGAAGAGAAAAACAGCGTGTAATTTCTTTCAGTGTTTCTGTTCCCTGTGAGCCCATGGAACATCTCTCTAACAATGACCCCCTGTCCTAAGTGTTAGCAGTCGTACATTAAGCAGTTCCAGTCAGAGAATCACCCTCTGGTGCTTGGCTCAGCTTCTAGGGGCTGAAATAATGTTGATGTAATGTCACTGCAAAAGTTAAGCTTTTGGACTTGTCCCTCCCTTGCTTGGCAAGGACATCGAGGATAACATGCTGTTCACAGTTTCCTCTCCTCACTGATATGACCTACATTATGAACAGGGTGTAATTCTTTGTTCCAAAAATATCTTGTCACATTAAGTATTGTTTCTCTGATGTTTGGATACACACAGTATCAGCCCTGAAACCCGTTATGGTCATGTTATTTAAAGAGTTTATTCCTTCTCTGATAGTAATACTAGCAGATTAAGATTTTAAACAAAAATTCAGGATGGATTAATTGAATGTAATGTGTTCTCACAGAACCTCGGTACTCTAAACATTTCTTTCAAACCATAATAAACAGTGATTTTGGAGCATTTAGCTGCTTTGCTAATCAGACCTGTTTTTGCGACTTGCTGTATATAACAATAAACAAAAATCTTCTTAAACTCTTTTTGTTGTTGAAAAGTGATGACAAAGGATTATTGAAACTCCAATGACTGTCAGAGAAGTAAACACTCCCTCTTAATTTGAGTCTGACATCAGTTTAAGTCAGCTAATTGTACCACTGGTGGCTAACTGAGGTCACAGATAATTTGAACTACACTTACAGTTCTTACTTTAGCATAGCTTTAAGAACTTTTATTCTTTTATAAATTTGTAAAACTTGGGATTTTTTACTGTAGACATCTGGGCATAGTCCTCACACACAATCAGGTCCACTCAGGTTTTTGGTTAGGTGGTCTCAGAGGTTATAAACTCAGTGTCAGCTTTCTTCTTCCATCTGGTCAATAAAGAGCTGAAGCACTAAGCGCTCTCATGGACCTGGAGGTGGTCTGCTTAATATGAATTTGCGGTGTTTTTTTGCAGTTTCTTGATTTTGTGTCTTGACTTTGGATCATTTTTGCATTCACCGCACATTTGCTGGTATTGCAGTTATTTTGGCTTTTTGCAGCATTATATTTTATTTGTGATATGTTTTTTTGACATTGTTTTGGATTGTGGACTTGCATGTGTTTTTAAATTTGCATTGTAACAGTTTGCAGCAAGTCTCTTCTTATGAAGATTGCTTGAGTTAATGCAGCCACTCTACAAGTTTGACTCATGTGCTAGCTGTTAGCATGGAAACTGCAGGCTTTATGAGCTATAGTCTAGACTGTCAGTTAACGGAGGACTAGATGTGTTGGCTTTGCTTTTTGGGACCTTTCACGGTTTAAATTTCTGTTCTCTAAGAACAAATTCAATTAATCTTATTTCCATCTGCAGCAGGTATCTTTCCATAATGGAAGACAGTTCAAAGAAGTGATTAAATGGTAAACATAATGAAGTATTTAGCAGCTCCAAATTCTCACTTTTGGCCTAATATTACATTCATGTTTGACTGTTGTCTTAAGATTTGAAGTTATAACCCATTGCCTGCATTAGAATTGAAAAAGAAAAGAATCTGAATATTTTCAAAAGCTCAGTAAAATGAAGATACTTTATTTTAGATTTGCCAATTTAAATGTATAACAACTGCTTTTTTTAAAAGCTTCTGTAAAAAACTTGCTGCTTATGTTCCTTTTAAACCTTTGCTACATCATAAAAAGTGTCACTTTTTTACTTTAAGTCATAAACTCCTTATAGGAGCTTTGGACCACCTTCAACAAAATCACTCAACCTACTTCTACATCCATCAGCGTAACAGCAGAAAGTTTACGAAACTCGTTATAACTCTGGCCTTCCTGTGAAGGTACAGTAAAGCTGTAACTGAACAAGTGCTAAAAGTTGTGTCACCTCAAGGTTACGGCTCATGGTAAAGCCATTACCTGACTCATTTTAACACTCCTCACTCTCCCCTTTTTCCTCCTTGTGTCTTCAGAGGCCAGGTTTATATCTGCTCATCCCATCGCAGACACCTACAATCCAGACGATGACAAGATATACTTTTTCTTCCGTGAGGTGTCGTGGGAGGGTGGCGACAAGAGCATCGTGTCTCGAGTGGCTCGTGTGTGCAAGGTGAGATATTACCCAAAAGAGGTGGTGAAAGTCAGGGGGTATTCAGAGTCCTAGAGAGGGTAGGCCAGGGTGTGAAGGATGGGTGGACAAACAAGGGGGGAAGACAGGAATGGAAGTGTAAAAGGCCCAACAAGGATACTATAGGATAATAAAAAAAAGTTAAGCTCAGTTTATAATGTGCCTGGGATCCCTGAAACATGATGGGGCCATAGAGAAAGGAAGTGAAGGACCTTCTCCAGTGTGTGGTTGATTCACAACTCCAGCAGTGATCTGATCGGATAAGGATCTCTGTGTTAGGCCCCTGCATGATAGTTTTATGTCCCCCAGGAGGAGGCCTTCCTGACACATTCTTTCCTTGTAGTCATCAGAAAGAGTCGGTCAGGGGCACTTAATCATGCTTTCAGCCTTTTTGTGCTCTGCTGACGGGGCAGTCTTTCTGCTGCCCACACGGTGATTGGGGTTGATGTAGTTGAAAAATCTTTTTCATTGTCTTTAATAAAAGTAGATTAAGACTGAATGTTTTGATACAGCACAACAGAGATCACTGAATCAGTGTTATGACATTAGAGAGATGTACTTTGCATGACAGAGCTTACATTTCTTATTGCGCTGCGTTACATTTTGTGCAACATTCGTCTTCTAAATGGGACTTGCCCACACAGCAGTTTTCCATTAGCATTCAGTGGGTTATTGCTACATTCTTAGAGAAAAGCTGTGGGCATCTTTATGACTTGGGAGTAAGCTGTAAAGCAGACTGGATGGAGAATCCTTAGGATTCCAGCTCTTTCTTTTTTTTCTTCCTGTCTCTCTTTGCTATCTCTCTCCCCTTGTCTTTGTATTTTTCTCCTCCACTTTCATTATCTTTGAGTGTGTTTATCCCTTCATGAAAAGGAATCAGGGGCACTTCACTTCAGTTCTCTTTGAAGATAATCACCATTGTGAAACATTCTCATTAAGTGCTTACATTTTTTGGGCCTCTTGATCATAAGAACGTTATTGAGGGTGTTGAACCTTAACGGTCTTTATGATACCGCTCAGTTGGTGCGCTGGCTAACTTTAATAAAGAGGCACTTGTAGATTTTCTGAGCATCACAAAGAGGAGCACTTGAATGTTCTAACCAGAGCTCAATCAGAGGTTGCTACTTAAAACAGCAATTCATATGCTAAGATAAGGTTTAATGCTTGCTCCAACACTGCACCTCCATTTGTTTCTCTTTGCCTTTGAAGTTTCCCGTCTTCACTCTCTGCTTCCGCTCTTTCCTTTTCTTCTACCTCTGCAATTACTCCTGACTGTCATTATCCTAACAAGGAGGGCTCCTTTGTGCCAGATAATAAGCATATCCACACTAGAGTCATGTGTTTCACCTGTTTATTTTCCTAATGAGCACAGTGAAATCAGAGTCAGGCTGCAGCGCTTTGTGTTGTCTCTGTGATTAAGTCTTTTAGATGGATTACTGTCAAAACTGTGGTTAAGTCAGCTTGTTATTTATTGTGGTTGTCTTTGAGCCATACTGGACAGCTGCATGAGGCTGAGTCTGAGTGTTTTGTTACAGTGTGTGTTCTTTTGTTTCAGAATGATGTAGGTGGGCTGCGGAGTCTGACCAATAAATGGACCACCTTCCTTAAAACCAGACTTGTGTGTTCTATCCCCGGACCAGATGGAGTGGACACACACTTTGATGAGCTCCGTAAGTGAAAGTGAACCTCAAGAGTACAAACCAAACCAAACAGAGATCTGTATTCCAGGAAATACTTTGTGAATGTATTCAAGAAAGAATTTCCAATTGTACTCACAGTGGCTCAGTAAGCAGGAGTCTCTATACTGTTATTTTTTATTTACTACTAAGCAGAAACTACAGTCTGATGTTGGGGTCCAGTGTTGCAAGGAAATAATTTTATGTTCCTCTTCTTCTGTCTAACAGAGGATGTATTCCTGCTTCCTACGAGAGACGACAAAAACCCTAAAGTGTATGCCGTCTTCACCACCTCCAGGTAAGTGATGTGTTTATGACTCCACTGTCAACACCACCTTTACTCCTCTATGACTAAACTGCTCCTTCTATCTGTTTTGCGCTCAGCTCGGTTTTCCGTGGGTCAGCAGTGTGTGTGTACAGCATGGAAGACATACGGGCTGTGTTTAATGGACCTTATGCCCACAAGGAAGGGCCAGACCACCGATGGGTTGAATACGAAGGGAGGATACCTTACCCTCGTCCTGGAACAGTAAGTCGTCTCGTGTAGAGCAAACCCATAGCCAGTACATTTTTGTTAAAAAGATTATGCTTTAGACAAAGAAATTGTAGAAAAAAAAATCAATTTGGATACTAATTAGAAAAACAAACAGTCCAAATGTGAGAGATTTGATTTCAGGGTGAAATGTTCATGATGCTGCAGGCTATGCATGCTCACAGCTGCACTTGCAATCCTTGATCGATGACATAACCTTGGATTTGATGCTATGCCACATGTTAATCAGACTTTTGTTTTGTATGTTTAAACTGTAATCAAGGGAAAGAGAGGGATTATAAAGAGTGCTTCATATGTAAAGCTGAGCAAGCTTTAGTATACACAGAAAAGGGAGCAGGAGTTACGCAGATGTTCCAGATGTGTCCTGCCCCCTGCTGTTTTTTGTCTGACCACTAGAGGGAGACATGCACCAACAAACTGTTGGAAACCAGGGGTTAGTGTTGAGAAATGTATTTCAGTGAGAGTGGTGATCACCTTTAAACAGAGAAATGTGCACCGTTCTTTTTTTTTTCTCTCCAGTGTCCAAGTAAGACGTATGATCCCAGGATCAAGACCACAAAAGACTTCCCAGATGAAGTGGTCAGCTTCAGCCGATTCCACCCTCTTATGTACCGCTCTGTCTACCCTCTGACTGGACGACCCGTGTTCACACGTGTCCGAGTGGACTACACCCTGACTCAGATTGTGGTGGACAGAGTTATGGCAGAAGACGGACAGTATGAGGTCATGTTTTTGGGAACAGGTAAGATACTCTTTTTTTTTTTTCCTTTTTTTTTTACCATTCCCACAGCCTCTCTTGAAGTTTCACATTTGACCAGCAGAGGACACTAGATCATCAGAAATTGTCCTCAGCCTTTTTTGATACTGTGAAGGTTTTGCTGGTGTGCAATTTTAAAAGTCTTATACCATGGTCTGGATGAAGGAACTACCACACTTAACTTTCAAACCTGAGATTTTTAATTTGTAGGTGAAAGGTGTGAATGCGTGGACCAAAAGTGCTCAAATTTAAAAACAATATAGTATTTGTAGTTGGTTGGTTAGCTTAAGTAAATGCTAATCACAAAAAAAACACATCCTGTGTTGTTTTCTTAATTCATCTTTATCACCTCTACTTTCGCCATCCCTCTCCTCAACATAGATGCTGGCTCAGTTCTGAAGGTGGTGAGCATCACTCAAGAGAACTGGCCTACAGAAGAAGTGGTGCTTGAAGAGCTTCAGGTTTTCCAGGTTTGTGCAGGATATAATAAGAAATGTGAAATCCACCAAAACAAACAACTAGTTTATTGCTTTGACATAATGCTGTTAATATCAAGGCAAAGTATTGATGAAAACTCTGATATACAAACCCCAAGACACTGATTAGTTGTCTTACCTGTTCATCATCAGCCTCATGCAGCTCACATGTTGCTCTATTCCAGGGGTGGCCAACCAGTCAGAGACAGGGTACTACAAAGAGCCACATCACACAAGTGGTCTTACAAACACACTTCCTTTCACACATAAACGAAATAACATAAGATATAAAGCAATACATTTTAATCTATCTATCTATCTATCTATCTATCTATCTATCTATCTATCTATCTATCTATCTATCTATCTATCTATCTATCTATCTATCTATCTATCTATCTATCTATGAGCACATGAGCACATGAGCAATTGAGAGGAGCACATGTAGAGAAGAGAAACCGAAACTTAAGTATCAATCTCATCACCCAAGCATTGATCAATACTGATCCCAATGTAGGCACCACTATATCAATATTTTAGATTGATCAGCACACCACTACTTATAACTACATATATATCTACGTATTTTTTTATGAATGGATCAAAGAGCCGCACACTGGAAGACAGAGCCACATGCGGCTCGCGAACCACAGGTTGGCCACCCCTGCTCTATCCACTAATCTGTACGTTTCTTTTTCTCCTAACAGGCATCCACTCCCATCCTCAGCATAGAGATGTCTTCAAAGCAGGTTCGACAACTCATTATTTCTCATTTATCCTTTTCCTAAATCATTTCTGAACAACAGTTTTTGTTTTCTTCATGTAGCAGAAAACAAACTGTTTCCTGACCTCATATCATTCATTTTCATTCATTTGCACCTCTTCCCTGTTTTCTGTGTTTTCACTGTTTTCACTCAGCACCCTGTCCCACTTCTGCTTCATTATGTTAGGGGTCAGTGGTGTCAGTAGACACTTCAGCCCCAATCACAGCTTCTATTAATCTCTGCAGGGTTTGACCTGTGTGTGTATGTGTGTGTGTGTGTATGTGTGTGAGTGTATGTGTGTGTGCATGCTTGTTAGTCTACTACATGGTTGTTTCAAGTTCTGATGAGGAATCTCTTAAACTTCAGGCAAGTTCAAGCAGATTCTTTGAAAAATGTTTGTAAATTCCTCACGTTGAGGACTTCTTAAAATACCTTTTTCAAGTTTTTTAAGGTTTTAAAAAAGTAAAAAGAACCAAACCAACCTTTTTTTTCATTTGGAAACTCTGAAAAGTTTGGATTGTGAAAGGAAATGTCAGCATTTAGTGTCACACAAAATTCTCGTATTGATGAGTAAAAAACAGAGAACTGAACTTTCACTTTATTTACCCTCTCAAAGCCAAAGGAGTTTCCTGCATGGAAAGTAAACCTGACATTGAAACTAATCTGTAAGTCTGCCTTCCCTGAAGCACTTCGTGGTGTGTATTTCATTCCAGCAACAGCTCTACGTGGGTTCAAGTGAAGGTCTGGCCCAGGTTTCACTCAGTAGATGTCACCTGTATGGTCATGCTTGTGCTGAATGCTGCCTGGCAAGAGACCCCTACTGTGCCTGGGATGGACACACATGCTCAAGATATGTCCCTGCGTCCAAGAGGTATGCTACCCTTTACACAATTCATTTTGCTATATCAGCCAAGAAATAGTTTGTAGCATTCTTCAAATTTAAATGTCAACACCCACTTTGTTTCACTAATCACGGTTTAGTTTCTACTGCTTATGAATTATCTGACAATTCTCGGTGTGGTATCATCGGTGTAGAAAGTAACTGTTTTGTCTGTTTGTACTCAGTGTGCGAACGTGTGTTTTCTCTTTGCTGATGATGTCATATGATTTCTATCGAGCTGAACATGTTTTTTTTTGCTTCTCTGAAGGTCTAGAGCACTTTTCTTTGACTTAGTGTTTACTCATTTTAAGCTCTGATTAGAAATGCTACCCTCAGCTGATTAATGTGACTGTCTCCCCACTCAGTCCATGAAGTGCAAAAGTGTGCATACTTTATGTATGTCTGTGTTTTTGTCATGTTGTTGCGTGACAGTTTGAACAAACTGAGGCTCTGCAGATTGCATACCCCACAGTTAGAGGTCACACTGCCACATTATTGTCCAGTGGGGATGCTGTTATGGCCTGTGGAATAAAGGAGGCTCTTTGAAAACTGATCTTCACAGTGTCAGTGAGTGTAGGCTGCAGATGTCCCAACATGCAGGGCTGACAGGAAGCAGAGGAGGTAAATCAATACAAACTGAGAGAGCCCAAGTGAGCAACTCAGCCAGAGGCCAGTGCAACTTTTCTAAACCGTAAACAAAACAGTCGGGGCACTTTGTGCAAGAAAATGACAAGCAACTGAAGACAACTAGAGAAATTTTGTTGTGCTTTGAGGTTTAAAGCTGCAGTTAAACCAACAAGGGTAACCAGTAATCAGAGGTTGTCTTTAATCAAATTTGGTGTGATTCTAAAACATTGTGCATTGAGCTGAGACACCTGAACACATGGTCACAAGCATTTGATTTTTCCATCATATGATTTTTTGAGTGTTCCTTTTTCTGGCGAACAATATGAAAGTTTTACATTTTTTTTATATTCATGTAAGGGATTGTTTTTAATTTTTTATTTGTGACAAGTCCTTAAAAGAAAGTGTATCATGCTTTCCTGTACTTTCAACATGAATATAAAGCCGCAAAGCTGGCTGTTCAGACCAGACATGTGCAGACTTTCAAAGCACTACTAATTTATATGTTGTATGAATCCCTGAATCTGACTGTAAAAACCGCTAAAACTGCTCAAAACAGTCTATTCAAAAATATAAAAAGTGATAATCACGAGATAGTCCCAAGACTTGCTGAAATGATGAGGTCATTACATGAGGAACTCATAACTGGATTTGCCTCTGAGAGGACTCAAGAGGACTGACCAATCTGAAAAAGTGGGTTTGTGGAGTGGAGAGCCTTAAAGAGACATAGAAGAGATTCAGGCATAGGCTGGAATAAGGCTTTTCTAAAACACCAGTGTGAGAAAAATAGAGATTTGCTGTAAATAATGTGAAGCTGCCATGGGGGGTACCTTGTATTCTCAGTGATATGTGTCTGGCATGTAGAAATTGAGAAAGTACAAATCGTATGACTTAAAAGTGATCTTGATTTGCTTTCTGTTTTCATTTTTTACAGGCGTGCAAGGAGGCAGGACATCAAGCACGGAGACCCTGCCAGTCAGTGCTGGGACACAGAGGACAGTATGTAAAATTTGTATTGTGACGAAGTGAAGCATGTATTTGAATTTGTAAGGTAAAAATGCATCACTGAATATAAAATGACTGTAGTGCTCATCCAAGAAAAACTGCTTGACATGCCTGATTTAGAGCACAACAGAGACTCCTGAATCAGTAACAGCTATGTTTTCTTCAGGTCTTGTTGGGGGAAAAGCAGAAGAGAGGATCATTTTTGGGGTTCAGACCAACTCCACTTTCCTCGAGTGCATCCCCAAATCTCAGCAGGCCCAGATCCGCTGGTACAAACAGAGACCTGGATCTGAACGCAGGGAAGAGGTCAGCTATTTCACTTAACATACACTAAAACATGCCACTCCTTTCTTTTTTTAACTCCCTCTGAACTCTGTGAATGTGCCTGTTTTTGCCTTTCTTGAGTTCACTGTTCAAGTGAGGTCACATCATTTTTCTGTCAGAGGGTCACAAAAAAGAGAAGTTATGTATGAGGGTCACAAAACAGAGAAGTTATGTATGCAGAGATAAATGTTTGCCACTAAAACCTCTTACATAACATCAAAACATCCCAAAAATTCAAACTTGACTTTCGCCTCACTTTGTAAGAGGTCTGAACCTTTAACCTACTGACAGACACAAATCACATCAAACAGGTCCAGCTTGTCCTAAAACTGTTTGGACCCAAAGCCCTTCCTCACAGGCCTCATTTTAACAGCAGAGGTTGTTGCTTGTTTGATTTTACCTTGCTGACTTAAGTAAATACTAAACACAAGGGTGAGAAGAAATTTGTGACTTTTATGGGTTGAAGTAGTTCCAACTTGAACATTTCAAGGTGCTTGTTTATTTTACAATCAAATGTCTCAGCTAGCACAAAATCTTTTTCCAGAGATCAGCTGGGGATGTTTGTCCGACTGCGGGCCATTTGTCACGTGTATACCTTTGTTGAGTCTATCAGTTGCATAGATGTAAAAATATATCTGATATTTTTGAATTTTACTTATGATTGTATGGCCAAAGGGTTATTTTTGAAATTGAGATCCTTAGAGAGAGGATGGGTGACAGAAAATGATGCACAGGGACAGGAAACTAATGTGTTTGTGTTTGAGGTGTTGAAAGAAACTCATTGATGATGACACTCGTCCCCTGAAAGAGACAACAGAGACCTGCTTACTCAGCACCTCAATGTACCCCTCCTCCCCTATCCAAACATACAAACTCTCCTCCACCCATTACCCACTGACTCTCTTTCTGTTCTCTCTTCTTCTCTGTCCTAACTTCCCCCAACACTTATTTGCACCCACAACTGCTCCCCTGTTCTCTCTCCTTCTCTCAGGGGGTGAGTGTAAACACAGTGACAGGTGCAGAGGTCACCAATACCCATGTGTTCCTTTATTGGTCCATGCAGCACTTTTCCTGTTTGTGTGTGCGTGCTTATATGTATGTTTCTTTAGGATCTCCCACAGCAGAAATCATAACAGAGTGCGCCCTGGGGACGGCCATGTGTTTTTGGGGTAATGAACGTAACGGGGTATCTGTGCTGTTTGTCTTTGAAGGCATGCGATGATATGTGACCTATTGTACTCTGGACAAAGTGATAAAGGAGTGAATGCAGGACTTCTTTCTCCCTCTGGACTCCGAGGGGAAGGATTCAGAAGGGCGAAGACACCAAATAAAAAATGTTCAACTTTAAGGATTAAAAGAAAACCTGAACTACTTTCAAAAGCAATATAAAATCATATTGTTTGAATTTTACATTTTGTTTGACTCTGTGTCTGAGGATCTCTGGATATTTACTGAAGCTTTTACAATCTAGAATATTTTTTATGAGCTGTCAGCTGATTGGGACTGGTTTCATCAAGACTAGCTGATGTACTGTGAGCCAAGTTTGACTTTATGGCCTGAACTAATACTTCTCTCATTTTAGAAAGAAAAGACTTTCTTTGTGAAGACACAGGTCAGCTGGAATCTTCTTCATGTTGGTTCACATTAAGCACAACTTGTTGCAAGTGAACATAAACAGAACTGCTCACAAGGAAGTAATGGAGGTCAAGTAGATAACATCAAATTGAAAGTCAGCTTGTACTTTGACCGGTGATGGAGGAGACTGGGATATTTGTGACCTAATTTCCTTGATTGTCTCCATAATGGATGGTATTTGGCTTTTTTTGTTCAGTAGTTTCCTTACTTGCTACAGACATGGCTTTTCTTTCTTTTTGGTTTTGCTCTTTCCAGCATTAGTCAGTTTTTTCTCTCTGTCTCAGACTGGATTTAAAAACTGTTTTAAATTTCTGATGATTTTCATTTTAAGATGTTTAGAATGATAGTCCATTTGATCTTGCATCCTAAGGTTTTGGGGTTACCTTTACAGGAGTAGGTGGTCCACCTGATCTCACAGCTGGACATGCAGTGATCTGTAAAGTGTCTGGCTCATATCACCCTCTCACCTCCTGTGCCCACTCTGCTTCCTCCTGTCTGTCATCCCTTTCCCTCTCTTGCCCCTCGTCCTCCCTCATTATCCACTCTTATCTTTCTTCACCTAATCCCGAGTCTTGCTCCTCCAACCGTTCACTTTGTCTCCTTATACTTTTCCTGTCATCTCCACAGTTTCCCACAGTCTCTATCCCTCTCTGTTTCCTTCCACACTTTTTGCCTCCTGATGGGTTTTGATCAAGCCAACCTCCACCAGCTGCTCACAGCACCTGCAGCTCTTCATCCCCTCCTCCTCTTATTCTTTTGTGAAAAAGTCAGCTATTACAGATGTAAGAGTGAGATTTCTCTCTTTCTCACAGCATGTTTCTCAGTGAGTATGCGTGTGTGTTCACCTCCCAGGGCATGAAATGCTGGTCCATTAGAGCACTTGTCATAAGAAAAGAATGGATTATGTTGAATGTAACCCACAATGTTTATAACAACCAAACACAGCCTTCCTGAAAGCACCAGCCTAAGCCACTTTGCTGAAACTCATTTGACAATAAAAGCTGTGTTTCACTGGGCTGCTTCACATCAAGGCACACTTTTCCAAACACTCAAATATGCAGTGAAGTGTCCCTATGAAAAAACAACATCAGGATCTATGTTTTAAACTCTTTGCAGGAGTTTGTTTGCCCAAACACACACCAAGATACCCACAGGTACACAAATAAAGACCAACCATCTGGGTGAGTTTAAATGCTTGGCATTGTCATTTAGTCACAGATGCCTTTGTTTTGGAAAGCGGAGAGGGGATAGCCTCAAAGGCACACGAATAACACAATAAAATACTGGTTTAATGATTTAAAATTGCTCAGCTTCTCCCCAGAGTCTTGCCTGAGTGGAGTTTTATGATTTTAATAAAAGTCCCATGGGTTTTGTCAGGTCAGCGAGGTGTGCCAGGAAATGAGAATGTGACAGGAGACAGACGAAAAGTCTAATGTGGGTAAAGGTCGAGGTCCAAAGAGCCTGTGAGGCCTGTGAGTCTGCTTCTGGCTGGACAACACATCATCAGTGTCAGACCCAGAAACCACCACAGTGCTGTATTGGGACACAATTATGCACACACACAAACACACAACAAAAACAAAGGAATTTTCTAAACCTGAGCCAAACACACACACAAACTCACGCTACTATTCATTGTTTTGTGCGCATAGCTAAGCATGGGCCTCCTTCTCTGGCTGTCTTGCACCTCTGGGGGGTCAGAGCACAGCTGTGGGAGGTTTTCTTTTGAAGCATCCTCACATGCATGGACACACGCTGGACACACACAACCCTGCCCTCCCTTTATCGTCTTCACACAGCTGTGTTGTTTTAGGCCCTGACAGCAGCCACACCACCTGATAAATCATGCTGGATCTTAAATGAAAAGAGGGGACCATAAATATTAGCATGCTACTCCCACTTTAAAAACAAGCACACGCACACACACACACACACACACACACACACACACACACACACACACACACACACACACACACACACACACACACACACACACACACACACACACACACACACACACACACACACACACACACCCTGGACATCCCATCTTCTGCCTTTGCTAACTGCTGACACTCATCACGCATTTAAAAATCTCTCTACACCCCATAATGACTCTTTGCCCCCCAAGTTGTGGTTGACTCTTACCACACCTACTTCAATGTGTTTCCTGTTTCAGGGGTCATTGACATGTTTAACACACCCTGGATACAAATACAGCATGAAAATGTGTGCGTATGTAAACAGGGTGGCAGGTGTCAAGTTGGTGTTCGAAGATTCTGTTTGATTGTTGTGAAGGAAAAAGACTGAATCCAGTCTTGAAAGTCATTATTTATGTACTTGTTACTTTGTAACTTCCGCCTCATAGTCCAGGTAAACACATCTGGAGTCACATGACCTTTGTACTGAAATTGCCTCTGTTTGTTTCCCAGGTCCGGCTGGATGATCGAGTTGTGCACACAGACAGAGGTCTCCTCATCCGGTCCCTTCACGCCTCGGACGCTGGTGTGTACGTTTGTGTGGCTCAAGAACACTCACACTTTACACACACTCTCCTTCGTCTCACTCTACAACTAGTTTCAAACACACACAGCAACGGGCGGCCTAAACCTAGTGAAGACCCCATGGTGGAGCTGCGTCATGGAGCCGAGTCCCGTCAGCGTTACAAAGACTACCTGCGAGTGATGAGTGCTCCTTTCGGCTCTCTGGAGGAGTATTGCGACTCTCTGTGGTTGGAGAAACGGCCATCGAAGGTGCGAGGTAAAGGCCTTGGAGCGGGCAAGTGGAAACATATTCAGGAAATGAAGAAGAGCAGGAACAGGAGACATCACGGGGAAGGTGGGAGAAACCTGGGAGGGTGGTGAAGATGGCTGAGCAGTGAGTGCAGCATCAAGATCTTGATCTGTTTCCTAAACACAGAACTGCAAAGTTACAACGACAAATCAACCAATAAACAAGCCAAGATGAAGGAGCCTAATGGGCTGACACTAAAATATAACTTAGATGACATTTTTTTACTACAGTAGAGCTTGCTGTTCTTGCAGTATCATTCTCAAGTTCAACATCAAATTTAGCTCATTATCAACTCTATGACTCAGCTTCAGTGCTGCTTAAGTAATACTGACCAGAAAAAGGACTGCAACATGACTGCTCTTTTTTTACAGACTTTACTGGAAAAGTTTGTCCCCAACAGCACATTCTGATGCTAATGAAATGATATTTAAACATATGACTGAAACAGTGAGGTGAGAGCAATAAAGATGGGAAAGCTAAGACTTTTTGGATGCGTGGATGAGATTGCATTCATGTTGAATGTCTGTAAATACTTTTAATAAATGTACAGGAGATAGAGCATGCTCGACTTAGCCTTTTACTGATCTGTGTAACGTTAATAATCATTTATTATGTTTGGACTAACAAAACATATTTTTGTACAAATGTTCACACTTCCTCAGTACTGTAAGTTTACCTGATGTTACTTTTTTGAAAAGTTATGTAAATAAATTGGTCTTGGAGCCTGTTTTTTTCCCCCTTGATTTGCATCCTTACATTCTGTGAAGAGGCAAAATCTGATCTTCGGAGAATTTTTAACGATACTCATGTGGTTCCAGGCTGTCTCTTGCTAGCAGCAGACAGGTTGAGAGCGGGTTGAGAGCGACGCAAGTCCCTGCACACTGTATGCAGATGTCAGAATGATTCAGGACCAGCTGGTTGGCTATTGAGTTTGTGTGTGTGTATGTGAGTGTGTGTGTGTGTGTGTGTGTGTGTGTGTGTGTGTGTGTGTGTGTGTGTGTGTGTGTGTGTGTGTGTGTGTGTATTTGTGTGTATGTACAAAACAGATAAAAGTTAGGTTAGGAAGTTGAGGTCCTTAGGGGTAACCATGCAAAATAAAAAAGCTTGCCACCAAACTGGAAGAGATTTCCCAGAATGAACTTGCGCAGCCGTGAAGTTATCAGCATAAGTGGCATGAGCGTGAAACATTATGCAACTCAATGTAGGTGACCTGAAAAGCAGTTCAGACTCCCACAATAAGGTCAGTAACTCCATACGCTGTGCAGGGTATAAATGTGCCACAAACAAATCTGACATTTTAAAGAAATCCAAATTCCTTTAAAGTTTTTTTTTTCCAGATTCAACCTCCTCTCTTCTTACTTTTCATGCAGCTTTTTGCATCACAGAAATCTCCATACCAATTATTTTATGTGCTTCTGCTCCTTGTATACATCTCTACATACAAACAACATTCAGATCTCGCATTTTATCACTCCACAGTGTTTTTTTCATGTCTCTTGCAACAAAGACAATAAATATTTTAAGCACTTCCTCTTTGTCTATAGTTTATTTATCAGTCAGCTGCATAGAACAAACTACTTCTCCCCAAATGGGAAACAGAAAAGGGACACAAGGCAAAGACAAGAACAGGTTTTAAGACAGCCTGCAAAGGAATGAATGCCACATGTCTACAAAGTAATGAAGCTATATTTTTTCATAAAGACAGTAGACAATGTTTTTATTTCACAGAAATAAAACATTATTGAAACCTGAAATCAAACAGTCTGCATCATAAGTATTATTGTAAACCTCTTATCTGAACTTTTGGCTTGTCAATTCAATTCTGTGAGTTCTTATTACTTCCTAAACCTGTTTATAAAGTGATTGAGATAGCAAAAGAATTTATCAACAAAAAATAATTTCAGCCTACTTCTGCAAGTCAAGTTTACATTTAACTGAACTTTTTTTTTTCACAATACATCCTCAACATTATCAACAAAGTTGTCATCATTAAAGGCGCATTTCTATAATGCTAATTGTAAATTATTCACAAAGATATATGGTACCTGATTAAGGTACCCATAACTTGTTATTTTCATCCTCCATCGCTGCTTTCACTTCTTTCCTCCCTTCTTCTTATTTTCCATGCTGGTGACTGCCTG
This sequence comes from Halichoeres trimaculatus, assembly GCF_033239565.1. Taxonomy (NCBI): domain Eukaryota; kingdom Metazoa; phylum Chordata; class Actinopteri; order Labriformes; family Labridae; genus Halichoeres; species Halichoeres trimaculatus. Next base: position 19,751,602 of record NW_027437187.1, on the reverse strand, counting down.
ACCATTTATTAACTACAGAATGAATGACCTTTGCTCTCTAGATTAATAAATATTAATATTAATATTAATAAATAGAATGATGACTTGTTTTTGTCCCAATGTCAACAGGCAGAATTGAAATGTGCCACAACCACAGACCATGTGATACAGGCACGAAGTCTGTGTAGTTTGAATGCCTGACAATTAAATCAGCCATGCCCTTCATTATTCAAAGCATATAAGTTCACTATCTTCAAAACTATGCTGATAAAGAAATAAGCTTGAGACTTTTTTTGTAAATATGCATTCCTTCAATTCAGAAAATATTTAAAAAGAGTCATAATTAAGATGTTATTCTTAACACAAATTGATGAAAACTATCAATGATTTTCCCAAATGAAAGTGTGTGGATGATTTCACCAGAGCAGCCATTTTGAACATGGTTTTTATACAATTTTAGCTGCCTGTTGTGTGATGTTAATTTTGAATGAGGTAGAATAAATATAAATGTATAATTTTTTTACTTTTTTATTTTTTATTTTAATGGGTTTTTAATTAAACTATTTATCATGCTGATGAGATAGACATCTAATACATATATATGTTTGGCATATTGAGTTAACTGTACTTTTCTTTGTTCTAGACAACTCTCTACCAAATACAAAGTGATGACGTAATGTATTCATCGACAGTTATGTAAAGCCATTGTTTGGAACATGACAATATTTAATCATTGTGAGCCCATGTTTTAGCATTTAGCCTGTGCTTTATCGCTCTTGTATTTAGCTTTCTTCTGCTCTTGTCTTTCCTCTTTTTGCTAGTCCAGCTCCAGTGTCCACAATTACAACAAAATTAAGCCACGAAATACTTTCCAGCAGAATAAAATACAGATCTTTTTACATACTTCTTAACTTCGTCAACTGGTGTTATATTGTCATTGGGACATAGATGTATAATAACACAAATAACAAATAACTGATAACTTTTAACTTAAAAATGAAACCAATATCCTTTAACTTTCTGTACAAAGACCAAGTTTAGTTCTTATTATTAGGTCTTAATTATCCTGAATAGAAAAGAGAAACATGAAATGCACACCAGACAAAAGCTTGGGCTTCAGATTAAGACAGCTGGGTAAAAACAGAATTATCAATGTACAGTTTGTCCCAGACAGTAATATTAGCTTGAGGGTAAAAGGTCAAAGAAAAGAACTCCTATGTCTTTGAATGTTGCTGTTGGTATTTTCCATGTGTGCCATGACAAGATCAGTAAAAATGATTCCTCTTGCAGATCATTCACCCAAAGCACTAAAATCTAAGTGCTTCTTTGACGTAAAAGATCCGTTGTAAGCTGTTTCACCTCCTCATGAGTGGCTCCTCACATTGTAGACCACGACTGAGCATCAGGCACCCAGGGATCAACATAAGCAAAGAGATAACTTGACCCTTTCCAACAGGCTGAATGAACAGATGAACCCATGAGTAAAGACGTCTTGCTGCGATAGACAAGCACACAGACACGGTGGGGAGGAAACAGGAAATAGATTTCATGGAAAGAAAATCAGATTTTGCGGAAGAAAGTGCTTAATTTGATGTGATTGGTGTAATGAGCAAAAAAAATCTGTGAAGGACCCCTGTGGTGACTTGACTTAATACCTAGGAACAGACAAAGGCTAATATACACAGTATCCTCCTGTTTATTTCCTGTGTGCAGTGACCCAAAATCAACCACCAAGATCAGATACAGTGCAAAGGACTGGGGTCAGGCCTGGTAGGTTTCCCAGGGTAGACTAAACAGTCTATGGCGGTATGGGCTGCAATTTACAATGCAGAGCCTTGCCAACGATTTTCTATGCCTCAGTTTAGATGCATTGCAAAGTTTTATTAATTTTTCAGTTCAAATTTAAACATGCTTTTAATTATGGGAAAGACTGTATGTAATTGAGACTGGATCAAAAAACGCTTGATGACTCCAAGAGGCTACAGTGCAGTTTAAAATTCAAAATATACCATAGTAGGAATTACAAAGGCTCTATTATGTCACTGGCTGGTGTTGGTTAACACTTACAAATCACCACACAGATTTCTCAAATAGCTGTCAACCTGAATCTGTCATTCTGTCTGCATCCATTATCTTAACACCCAAGAGCACATATTTGTATTTCCAGGTGCAAGAGATTAAAGGAAAAGGTGTTTTCTTATGAACACTGTCCCACAGTAAACCTTCACAGCACCACGTCACAGTTAAGATATCAAACAGCCTGTCAAGAAAGAGTAGAGGGACCAAGATCATCAGAAGAGAGCAGAATTGAGGGCACAGGGGTGTTCCCGGGACTATATTACAGGGTATCCACAGCTGGGCAGATGTGTGCATTTGTCAGGTGTTGACAGTGAGTGTTCGGACCGGGGATGGCAGCCGTCAGGCCAGGAGGTATTGATGGCTGCCTGAGGTGCTAGAAGGTGAGAGGTATTTGTGTGTGAGCCTGAAACAGTTGTTCCCTCAGAGTAATGACTACCTGTGCTTCTCTGCCTGATTTACAGCCATACATAATCTGTCCTCACTCCAGGGTTTGTAGCAGGACAGACAGGATCAAGTGGATCACCTAAACACACCCTGTGATGGATGCTTTTGTTTGTTAAAGGAGCTGCTTTGGGAAAGCCACTTCCATGAGATACCTCTTCTATGACCTTTCCCTTTCTGAATCTGGATGTAAGCTTTCCTGTGCGCTGTGCGTGGTCATTACCCCTGATTGGATATTTAGTGTCAGTTGGTGATGCGCATTTACTGATATAAGCATCCTTCAAGAGGGTATGATAAGGTCCATGCTCCTCTCTTTTGGGGTTGGTAGTCACAAAAACCACTTCCGGACCGAGACTCCTGTGGTATCACAATGTCTTTTACAATAATATTTGCACTTTAAAAGTTTTCAGGCATGCTGGCAGTATTAGACTGCACTGAAATTAATAAAACAGAAGTTCTTCTCTGACAGTTTCTACTAGTTTGTTTAAAGGATTCAGTCTTCAAGACTGTAACCCCACACTATGCCATCTCTTAACATCCATCATACCTAATCCAATCCAACTTTATTTGATAAGCACTTAAAAAAACCACTGTTGACCAAAGTGCTGTACAAGAAAGTAAATAAATAAATAAAATAGAATGAAATTAAAAATAAAACAGCCAACATGAGACAAAAGAACAGTACAAGCAAAGTACAAAAACATGGTTTAAAACCAGAAAACAGAATTAAAATAAATAATTAAATCAATAAATAAAATGATTACTGTGTGTTAAAGGCTGGTGAGAAAGAAGTGGGTTTTAAAAAAGAGATTCAAAAACAGACAGAGAAGAGGCTTGTTTTACATGCTGTGGTAACTCATTCCAGAGAGTTTTGGAGCCTCAACAGCAAACACCCAGTCCCTCCTTAGCTTCAGCTTGTTTTTTTTTTTTTTTGATACCTTCAGGAACAGCTGATCAGCTGACCTGAGGGGGAAGATGGGTGTGTATGGGTGCAGAAGCTCAGAAAGATAGGGGTAAGACCATAGATTTAAAAGCAATAAAATAATTTTAAAATTAACCTTGTATTGTATGGGCAACCAGTGGATTAGGGCTAAAATGAGTGAAATGTGGTCATATTTATGAGTGCCAGTTAAAAGACATGCAGCAGCATTCTGAACCATCTGGAGATGGGCAATGGAGGATCCACCGACCCCCACATACAATGCATTACAGTATAATCCAGCCCAGTGCTAACAAAGGTGTGGATTACTGTCTCAAAGCGCTTTCCTGATAGAATTGGCTTTATTTTTGCCAGCTGCTTCGAGTGGAAAAAGCTTGATCCAGAATACCCCAACTAACCCTAATCTAGTTATTATTACCACCTCCAGGTAGTTATAATACTGATTAAACCTACACTACCCTAAGCTGCCCCAACCCCTAAACCCAGCAAGATTTTTCTCTCTCTCTATATATATATATAGAATATAGATTTAAAAAAAACATAAATATATTGCTAATTTTATAGTAGAATACAGAAATTTATTAAGTTCAGGAAATGTCAACGATTCAGGGCCTCGTAGGCTCTAACAGAGTTAAAATAAATTTAGAAGAATGGACCAGCTGGTTTAAGTCGGTCTGTTTGAGTTGAGCTTTAATCCAGCTCACATTCGGTGTAAACTTGCACAACACATCCAGATTGTTTTGGAAAGAAAGCTTGGTCCTTCTTTCAATCATTTGGATAGTAACCTTATTTTAACTCCCAAAGAATTAATTGTAGAGCTCTCTTGCACAACAAACTTGTCAACAGTGCTATCAAATGAGCAGTTGGCAGGATCTTTATAGTCTCCTTTACAATCATAAAAGCACTTCAGTTATTATGTGAATCTGTAGTCTGTCGTGCTATATGAGTTATTAGAGCTAAGTTTGGCTTAATTCTCTCTCTAAAAAAAAAAAAAAAAAGATGTCAATTCCACTGCGTCTTTCCAAGATTCCAGTTCACCTGGTTTAAACTGAGAGGTGAAAGACTCTCTTTCCATTGTCACAATTTTTCCCCCTCGTGCATATAGGTTATTAACTTTAGCATGGTCATAATTTTGCTGTTTTTCCTGGCAAGAGGGGTAAGGCCCTAAGGATTGAGAGAAGTGTTAAGAGAAAGAACAGTACACAAAGGCAGAGTGAAGAGAGATAAAGCATTGTGCATGAATAGCAACACCCTATGGCTGCTCCATGTCTGCTGTGTATCATGGAAACCCAAACCCACGAGAGAGTACCCTCAGCCATGAAGGTTAATGAGCCCAGTAAACATGGAAATCTACCAGAACATTGTTGGTCACTGAGGATTTGTAGCTATTTTCCATGTCAAGGTGTGAAGAAAGCTCTTAAATTTAAGGCTTGATTATGAAAACCAACACAAATAGTCTAACTTGTTCACACAACTTAAAGTATGCAGGACTTCCAGGAAAGTGCTTTCACGCTCTGATGGCCCAGTATTGACCTACAAGGTTCATACTAAGGTGTGAAAATAAAGAGAATTTAAATGACTGAGTGGCTGTATCATTTATGAGCTTCAAAGTAAGCCAGATGTTTGTTTTTTCTGTCAGTCTTGGAATTTGTATAATTGTGTTGTGTTAAAAAAAGAGACTCTGTTTCGCTTTGAATCAGTTTTCCATGTTTTTACACTATGTCACACAGAGGACATGTTTAACTTGACCAAGGTTTATTAACACAGTAGAGTCAAAGATATCCTGTAAAGCCGAACAAATATTTTTCGGACCCTTCACAAATGAAAATTAATGTTTGGAAAACTTGCAATTTTTCCATTAAGAATACCTAATGGAAATGTGGTTATGAGATGTTAATATCTTTTTTTTTTCACCACGCTTGGAAAAGTATTGATTTCAAAGATGACAGGCATGTATACCACTGAGATTCATTCATACAGCTATACGTTTAAAGTCAGGGTCAAATTAATCTAGTTAACTTTTTTTTAACTGAAAAGTTGATTGAAAGATTTAGAAATGTTGTTTTACAGAGAGTTTAAACAATACAGTTCATTCAAAGCTCTTGATGAATGAATATATCATGTAGCATCTGGGTAAGGATTACTGATTGCAATGTGTGGCTTATTCTATGTACAGCACATCATACAGCATTGGGGCAAACCACATTCCTAACTCTGTATGTTGTGGTACAAGTATCTGTGTTTGCTTGTGTGTGAGTGTGTGTGTCTCAGATTACTGCTGGCTTCCACTGATCCTTGGGGCAAACACAGTGTGGGTATCCATGAAATGGATATGGCTTTCAGTACAGTTTGATGCCACACCTCATTGACCTTTCACCTTTCAATCAGTTTTTCCAATTGCTCATATCTCTAATTCATCCTCGCTGTACTGACATGCTGGCTGGACTAATTCCATTTGGAAAACATTTTTGTTGTAGATACCAGCTGTAACTAAACCGAGTTCTGGCTTTTCTCCAAACTATTTATATCCTGATATGTATGTGCATAATGGGGATAGACTATATAAATAATGGACCAAGCAACTGTGATATCATCTATTGGTTTCTCAACAGCAGCATTGAGTTTGGCATTCCAGCAATCAGCTGCCATATCGGTATTCTTACAAATGTGGCAGACTGGAGCTGAACATCTCTGAATGACATGGTGGCTGCAGAGGCGTGAGGGACTAAAAAACACCAATAATATCTCTGAAGCAAAGCCAACAACAATCATGGCCCCTAAACACACAAATGAATGTGTTCATAAACTCTGAACAAGCTTACAAGGCAGGTACAGGAAGTATGTTTTATTGATCTACATGGTGATAAAATACCAATTTGATTTAAAAAAAAAATTGACCCCTTTTGATTTTTATTTCTTTATTATACTTTTTTGTTTGTGTTTTTTTTAATCCTCTTGAACCTTTGGTTGAATGTCAAAACTGATCCCAGGCTTATTCTTCATTTAAGGAGCATCAAGAGGTTTCCAACTGCTCCCCTTTGTTTGACTTGACAGTTGAAAAATGATAGTTAATGTGACCAGGACTACAACCTCTGTATAAGAGCAGCATGCCGAAGGCTTGTCATGTCTTTGTCCATATTTCTGCATAAAAAAACATCCACATTGAACAAAAAAAACAACAACAAAAAAAAAAAATAATAAAAAAAAAACATAGCCAAAAGGTTTAAGCCAGTGATAATCAGACATCTACCAGCATTCTGCCATTTGGAGTGATCATGCCTATAACTTTGTACCTCTTTAAACCTATAAGGACAAGCAAAGCCCCATAGATGATGTTATCCAAACCAAGCTTTAAATTCAATTCTGCTGTCAATTTTTTTTTATTTAGGCCTTTAGTTGAGGAACAACAGCTTTTGGCTCTACTGAAACAGCCGAGCTTGCCACTTAGGAACAAGTTATCATTAAGTCACTGCTGTATCAAATATTTACTTTGGTTCTACTGAACCTGGAGACATTTGTCCACATAAAGCTACTAAATCACCAATCCATGCACTTCTCTGTTTGCTACAGTCACACAAAGCCACAAAGAAGCAATGAGAGGGGCAGGGATAATAAATTGAGGTTTTCATCCCGGAGGCTGTGTAGGATGCTTGCCAAGTGGTCAAGGTTATCAGGTGACCACTTGACTCCTGCTCCTTCAGTCGTACCACATCAACTTAAATCACCAAGGATTTGGCAGATGAAATCAAACGCTCCAGGCCTCAGGCTGGACTCTCTCAGCTTGACTCCAGGGTGAGACATTCCTCCTCATTTTGAAAGTCCATTAAGTTTACAGTATTACTGAAAACAATAAAGTTAAACCTGTCTCTCTTGTAATGGTCAGGTAGTTGTTCTTGAGGGTCACTTGTTAAAAAGGGTACTTAGCTGAGGAACAGTGCAGCAGGACTGTGCTTTGGTATTGCAGACTGTGTTTCTTTCTGTTTTGAGGAACAATTTCATCTGCTTTCATCTTCATGGTTGATGGAGATTCCCCTCATCACGACACTAAATAACGAGAAGGTACTGTGTGTCACTGACAGCAGTTGGGCTTGTTGCTACAGCTCTCATGAAATGACTTATAATTACGCATTAAAATTTTCAGTGCAGTATTGGCAGCTGTAATGAGATAAATCAATCTGAACATCTCTATAAATAAAACAAACATGCATGAGAGGGTGTAATACTGTTAAATGTTAGTGTCTCTCTTTGTGAGCTGGAAAAAATATCATAGCCTTTTTTTAACACATGAACAAACAGGAAGAGTAGAGCCATCTGTGCCTTTAAGAAAGTGTGTTTATATCTGTTGGTGTGTGTGTGGGGGTACACTCGGTATGTTCTAAGTATTTTCCAGAAGTGTGAATGGTGATGGGCTGCCAGTGTCGGGAGATCAAAAGCTTAGACTAAATTTTTGTCACTATAACAGCTGAAGCACTGTGGATTTCCACTTGATACTTAGAGCACATTGAAACTGCAGGAAACTCTTTTCTTATGCTTCTAATGAATGGAGGAATAAGAAAGGTTTGTATTCATTTGCTGAAAGATTTATAGAAAAATAGTTTGAAGACATTTTCATGTTTTTGCCTGGTGAGACACGTCTATTTTACAAGATTCACTCTAGCTATTATGCAAACGGATTGTTGTTCTCCAACAAAAACACACACAATGTCCTCCTCTGTTTGACTGTGGATAACATCCAAGCAGAGTCGTTTTATTGAAACCAAGGGCAGTTTGATTTGAGTCACTAGCTGCCAAGCAAAATTCACAACAGCATTGCATAAGACAAAACCTGGATGAAGTTAACTTGCAAAGTAAGGCAATAAAAGGGGGTATTAGGGGCTTTATAAAAGCAGTAATCAGACTATTTAACTCAGCAGGCAATTCTGAAATGACCTGAAGTGCTGCTTACACCTCTGCATGCAAAGAGAAATATCATCACCAGACTAAGATATATATAGACAGGCATTTGACGCGTCACATTTCTATTTATGATTGCTAACAAGATTCAGTGCTGGCATCCTGCAAGAAACCACAGCATACTGCAGCAGAGCAGTGGCAGTGAGCATTGGCAATCTTAGTATTTATCAATCTCAGCTCAAAAGATAAATGAAAGAGCCATGCTCGCACAGAGTGAATTTCCTTTTCTGATTTAAGGCCAGTCAGATGTGCCAGTAATGAATGCCAGTCATTGAGAGAGAAACAGTCCAGTTAGCGAGGCTTATTGTGTACAGCTGCAAATGAAAAATGAAATCGGAAGCTCTGCATCCCAAACTCATCATTTAAAAACTGATGCCATAGCCTGATGATCACAGCAGGTCTTCTTTTTTTTTCTAGCTGATTTCTATGAGGGGATGATTCAGTGCTTTCATAAAGGAAGAGCTGCTTGTACTGTGATAAGACTTCGTCTGCAAGCGTTCGTCTTAATGAGCTCATTCTACATTCATTTCTGGCTAATTACTTTCCTTAATCGTCAGCAGACACATGGTGCTCTGTAATGATTATTATTTATAGTAGACAATAAAATGGATGATATTTTTAACATTCATGTACTTTCTGTCTATTTTCTCTTATGTCTATCTTCCTTTTTTGTCATCTTTCTTTTTTTCTGTCTTTATAATTTTTTCTTCCTTTCTTTCTGTTTTCTTCTACATTCCCCATTCCTTTCTTTTTGTCTTCCTGCCTTTGTGTTTCTGCCTCCTCTTCTACTTTCCTTTCTCCCCATCCTTTCTGTATTTTCCCGCCTTCCTCAGTTCATCTGATTTGCTTTCTTTCTTCCTTCCTTTCCTCTCATCCTTTTTAAATTCCTCTCTTCCTTTTTTAATTCCTTTCTTTCTTTTTTTAGTTCAGTTTAATTTAATTTATTTCCATCCTTTCTTTCCTTTTTTTAGTTCAGTTTAATTTAATTTATTTCCATCCTTTCTTCCTTTGTACCCTTTTATTCCTTTTCCTTCTTGCCTCCCTTTTTTGTACCCTATTTTTCTTCCTTTCTCCCTTACCTTTTAATCTCTTTTTTCTTCGATCTTACCTCTTCACTTCCTTTTTTCCTCCTTTCCTCCTTTCTTTTACTTTATTCCTTCATTTTTTTCTTTTACATTCACCCCCAGCTTTCTTATTTCTCCTCCCTCCTTCTTTCCATTCCTTTATCTTCTTTGTCTCTGTTTCTTCCTTGTCTCCTTCCTTTCTACCTACGTTCCCTCTTTCTTTTTCTGGCTTTTCTAACCTTATCCATATGGCTTGGTCTTTGATGTCTAGGCCAAATCCATGTGTGTGCTGGTTGTGCTGTTGCCTCATAGCAGGCACATTCCTGTTTTTGAGCATGGGGCTTCACGACACATCCCTGCACCCCCCCAAACACACACACACACACACACACACACACACACACACACACACACACACACACACACACACACACACACACACACACACATATATATAATTTTCCACCATATTTTTATACTGCTATTTTTTTTTTTGAAAATGTAAACTAAAGTTAAAAGCTTTTCTTCAGTCAGTCATCCCATATAGTTGTAGACTCATAGATGAGCCCACCTTAGGTCTTAATGAAGAACTGCACCGCATAGTGAGAGGTATCAAGGCACCAGTTTTGGCTAGCATGAAGGGCAGTGCTCTCATCAGGGCAGTGTATGTCTCTTAGCCTTCTGCAAGTGACAGGTGACTGCACTCACTGCCATTTTATGGCCCCACCAGCCATGCTTGTGGTTGAAATATGTGGAAGAATAAGCAGAGCATATATCTCAAAGCAGACATGGAGGTCACGTCTAACCTGCTATGAATTTTATAGTGGCATAGATTCCTACACACAGATATATATTTGTGTGTGTGTGTGTGTGTGTGTGTGTGTGTGTGTGTGTGTGTGTGTGTGTGTGTGTGTGTGTGTGTGTGTGTGTGTGTGTGTGTACACGTCTTACTGAGGTAGAGAGCAAGGGAGAAAAAGGGATGAAATAAAAGTCACAATGAACTTGATAAATGGTATAACATTCTCTTTGGAAAGTGACATTTTACAAGATTCATGAGTCACAGGGCCTCTAGCTGTTCAGGTCCGTTCATCGGTTTCATGGCTCAAATATTCCTGTCACTAGTGTCTGCTATCTACTCTGGAGACTGATTAACAGAACGTGGGTTTGAAGTCCATTGAACTGCATTTTCAGCACCATTTGCATAAAAAGCATTTACCTCCATAACATCACTTATTAGCCTGTGAAATGTCTCCAATTGTCCTATAATTTCCGTCACCAAAGAGTATATATAAATCACATTGCTGAGGATATCAAGTTCTAAATAAACAAATAAAATCTTAAATGTTATTGGGATACTTTTAACAGCGTGTAACTTCAGGTAATCACATTTTATGGCCACAAATGTTCCCAGTACAAATTTTTTCCATTGCTTTTGTTGATGCAAAGTGCATGCTAATGTTCATTCATTGCTGTATTTCATTGTGTGAGCCCGTGTGTGTGTGTGTGCATGTGTGTGTTTTTGAGGGATAAAGAGAAGCAGATTGATCACACAGAGGTTATACTTCCCTGCGAGTGTTGTAAGGGTGCCTCTATTATGCAGATGAGCGCGTTAAATGTAGTTGGACACCACCCACTGCCATTAAATCCGTAATGGCAGTGAGACCTTAATGTCAGGCTGCTTTCACATTACACACCGCCTCTCCCCCTGTTGTACAATGAACAGCCCTGAACCACCATTAACCACCTGGCAGAGCCTCTTATAGTTATTTTTGTCGTTCTGGGTAATATGTTAGCTCAGTCTCACTTTCCCCTGAAATTCTGGATTTGTCTTTGTCCACTTTTTATGTTCAAACAAAAAATAAAAATATGAAAGCAGGCCATTATATCTGGATCATCCTATTATGCCTCTGCACAGCTCGGGTGGATGGCGTAAATATAGCAGTCCATACCTGCTTGTAATGATGACAGTGAGACACATTACCCCAATTACCCAATTATCTCAATGATGGGTGATTATCAGACATCATCACTGATACTCCTCCAGCACCACCTCTGGAGCAGATATTTTGCCGTGCTGAATATAGCCATTCATCTCTTTTTTTACTCAGTGTCAACACAGGGACACACATGCAAACACACACATGCATGCAGTCCTTGGCCTGTTGTCATATGCCTTTATTTTGACAGGTCACTCAGAGCAGTGTTTCCTTTTCTGAACCATTTGTGGATCCTAGATGAAGCTGTCGTATTGGATGGTAAAGGAAACAGAGCTGTTAGTGCAGGGTCACAACCTCTCACCTGACATGTGAGACAAGAGTGTGTCTGTGTGTCTGGGTGGGACATGTGAGAAGCACAGGTCACACTGTTCGGCATTTACTGGTATGTTGTTCCTGTCTCTTCCTGTCAGTCTGTCTGTCTGTCAGTTCTTTAATCTCTCTAGACTCTTAAATATGGCTTTCTAGAGGAATGGAAGCGCTTTTGGAATGACAGCAGTAAGCATAGTGTGCTATGGATTGCTCTCTCTGTCCTCTAATCAGCGATAACAGCCTGAGGTCTTCATGAATCCAAAGTTAAGAATGTGTCTAAGCACCCTGGCAATCCCACTTCCTGATGATTATCCATCTCCTCCTTCTAGTGCCTCCTTCTCCCCCTTTCCCTCCAACTCATTTTCATCTTCTCCTCCCACCTCCCACAATTCATGGCATCACGCCCAGCGATGATGGACATCTCAAACACAGACCACTGTTTACATAGTCTAAAAATAAGAGGTTAGGCTCCAAGCTCCTGCATGACTGACACCGCCTCCTTATGTGCAGCAGTAGTGTGCACTCCTGTGTGTGTTTGTGTGTCTGAATCTTTCTCTACAGAGGTCAGAGGGGTCATCAGCGTAGTCATGTGTACATATTGATGCCAGGTAAGAGAGATGTCCACTGAAGGATACCTCCCATGAGACATAGTGTCATGTGCCCCCCTCCTAGTGGTAACACAGCCACCGCTATTCTTAGCTTCTGTGTCAAGCCTGTCTCCAGGGAGCAGTCAAGGGGTCTCTGTAACATGACGCACACACAGACACACACACACACATGCACACAGGTGTCTTCAGACGTCTCTATTTGATCTCTCACTGCTCAAACCAATTTGGGGAACAACACGCTCAGTATGAGATCCAGCACAAGTGAAAACTTTAATAGAGATGCATGCAGTAAACATGTTACTTTGACTTACTCAACCATTACACTACTCGGTGTCAATTTTTAGGCATTAAGTATTTTTAGGACAAAACACCTGCAGATAGCTTACATACACATAACTAAAACTTTTAGTTAAAACTATGCCAATGTAGTACACGCAGAATTGTAATATTATTTTAAATTTACTGAGTGAACAAAATAGGAAAACTTCTGTGCCTATCCTCAAATCTTGTTAGGATCAGAGCAAATAACTTGGGGTACTCTCCCTGTGAACTGCCCAGTTTTGTTGCATAAGAAAGGTTGACACTTTAATCTGCATGAAACAGATGTAGCATCAGCTCTTTGAGCTCTTTCTGGAGCTGTATGACTGCTAACATCTTAATTTCTGGCCAGTGTAACCACACGTAAAGAGGTGGAGTAAAATCAAGCTTCAGAACAAAGAAAAAAGGCATTGAAATTTTTTTTTTTAACTGTTAAAATCAGCTTTTGAATTGGTGTATGTTTGATTTCTGTTGCTCTTACAGCCAGCCTCTAGTGGAATCTCAAAGAACTGCAGTTTTCAACACTTTCGCATTCCTTCTTTTAGATCTAAGGTTTCTGTTGGCTAAAATTCAGAAAAAAGTCACTGGAACAACAAAGAAATACCAAATAACAAAAACAAAACTTATAAAAAAAAATAGAAGGAAACACATTTTCTGAATCTCTTACAATTTACTGATTGACTAGTTATTTAACCTTAAGTTGTATTTACTCTTCAGAATATAACTTTATGACTGTTCTTCATAATTTTGATTCCTCATACCTTTTTTCTACAAAATCTTGGACGTTAAATGAACTTGTTACTTAAAATGTAGTTTTATTGCAGCAGAGACAAAAGTTAAATAATTTTGTCCAACTTATTTAAAAAGTAAAATAAAGACAGAGCAATGAAAAGACTCACGTAAAGTTCCATCATATCTATTCAGTTTAGTTAGATACCAGCTCTGTAAACTGAGGCTTTTGGCTCTGCCTGAACCTTGTAATCAAACCCTCTTCTGAGCAACTTGATAGTGGAAATCTGACCTACATGATAATTCTGCTCTATATGACAAATGTGTTACTCCCATCACACTTCATGTGACAATGAGTCTGCCTGTCTTCATTAGTGACTCACTACCACCTGGCCCTCGGCTGCAGTGGAGTGTATGTGGCTTCACATGTCTGGACCAGGACTACAGCATCGACTCCACTCATGTAAATCCTGAAGTAAGCGTCTCCAGCACGTAGTGCTTTATAACAAGGGCATTGCCTTACAGACCACACGCAGATTGACACCCTTTCGGCTAAAGCCTCGCAGAGGGGAGAAAATCCCATCAGCGTGTGTCTGTGTGTGGCATAGGAGGGGACGCGGTGAGGACGGAGGTCGGGGTTAGTCCCCAGCGCAGCTGTCCTGAACAGGGTGACAGCCGTGCAAGCCTGGACTGACCCAGTCAACTCCACATACATCACACACATGAACAACCTGGCACAAGTGCTACTTTCTCTGTGCCACAGATTGTTTAAAATAATTCCAGGTATTAATAAAACCACATTGAAGACATTAAAAAGATTTAACTTCTTTTGCTACAGTGGTTCTGTTATTATTTGAATCTGAGTTCAGTTGTACAATAAGCAGCAGTCAGTTTTGTCAAATGAGAGAATTAGAAAAGTTAAATAAAAGAAAAGCTGTTTTATCACACTTCATTGTACTTAACACAAGCTGTTCATAAGCTCCTTTGAACCATCTGAATATTTGCTGTACTTCACTACAACACATCTCAGCTGTAGGTATTGCTAACTCCAGCTCTCTGATTGGCCAGATGGTATTTCAGGCCACTTGTGTAACTCAATACCTCAACAAGTTGGACAGTAATTTTATCTTAAAAAGGTGACTATCAAAATTGTTATTTCCCATGATTATTAGTTGGTAGTGACTTTGAACAGACTGACTGATAACCCCTCTCTACCACCATTACTATGAAAATAATGCACCGGAGCAGTTTGTCTAAGTGACACTTTCAAAAGTAAATGCCCAACTCAGAGCTGAAGCTACGGTACATTCCACAAAGGCCGGGCTTTCTTTCTCCTTAAACAACTTAAAATTCTCTGGATCACATGCTGTAATTTTATATGAGTTAGAAATTCATTTTCTCAAGCCCCAACTTCAGATCAAAATGTTGGCGGAATTGACCCCTCCAGAACAAAACAGTGCCATTAAAGCATAAAAAGCTGCAAGTCAACCAGTTATCAATCACGCAATGATAATAGTGCTTTTTTTTCTGCAACAGTGAGTGGCCTTTAAGCTGCAGGAGGTATACTTTTGTTGCCATTTTTATTGCCTCGGCCAAGGAGGTTATGTTTTCGTGAGTTTGTCTGTGAACAACATAACGCAAAAAGTAACAAATATATTGATGAAATTTTCAGGAAATGTTCAAAATGGTCTAAGGAAAATGTGATTAAATTTTTGTGGTGATCCAGATCACCATCCTTTGTTTAAAGGATTCTTTATCTTTGTGAGATAGGGCTGTTTTCACCTTATGTGTATGTAACTCCACAATAAATGGTTGGATTGCTTTGCAAAACAATACAAGACAAGGTCACAATCATTTCTGACAGATGTAAAATTACAATCCACATCCTGGGGATATTCTGGATAATAAGATCTGGAATATGAAATAAGTAGTGGGTCATCATCATTTTCAACACTGTCAGGTCACTAATTATTGTACAAACCTGCAACTAACACCAAATTGTAGCAGACAGTCTGCTGAAAGGGAGTATAACAATAAAGTAGGACTAATGCGACTAATGTTGTGGTATTCCCCTATTTCAACTAGGCAGCAATGAAAACAACTGCAGAACAGAAACATTAGAATGAATAAACCTCCCTTTCTCTGTCATTGTAACTTTGACTAAAAAAAAAAACATAAATAAATAAAAAAAAAACTTGATAAATTGCTGATCACTGTTCACAGTGCATGGGTGCAGGACTCAGAGTTCTGTGGAATGGACAGAGCAGGTCTACCATACCTGGTTTCATTTTTGATGTCAGTAGTTGTCCTCTGCTGAATTGCTGAGTTTCTGGTGGTTAATAGCCTCCCATGAGCCTGCTCCTGTTTTACTGCCCAGCCTGTGGGAAGGAGGAGGGGAAAGAGTGATGGTGCCCGAGGGGGAAAGAAAAACAGACGCCCAGAGAGATAGAAAGAGAAAGCAGTCGTAAGAGAAGAGAGAGCAGTATTGGGATGAAAGGAGGAGGGTGTGATGTGGTGATACAAGATGGAGATGAAAAAAGGTGACATGGCTTAAAACTGAAGAGAAGCAGGGATTGTGGTGCGAGACATGTTGTAAAGTGACCCAGAGCCCTGCAGCCAGCCTGACTCCTGCTGATGGATGGGCTGTTCAGCTGAAGACGTATGTCTGCTCAAGCTGCAAACTTGACATTTATCCACACCACATCCCTGTTATCCTGGTCAGTTCTGCTTACCAAAGTATACAATGAACCAGAACTTAAAATCAAACTCAGACTGAAATGTTGGAAGTTATTTTCTGGTTTTATAGGTCCCGTAGCTTTTTTTTTTTTTTTTTTTTTTTTCAATACATTTCAATTTCGTGTGCAAACTTTAAAAAAAACAAAAAAAACAAAACTGCTCTGGCTCCACACGGTCACCATCGTCACATGAGCTATTTATTTCACAAGGTTCCGAGGAGTGTGTGTGTTTTACTAGTTTCTCTGGCCTCCAGAGTACAAAGGTCCACCCTCAAGTTCAGGGTCACATTCACACCCATTAATCACAGACGGGGCACCAAACTGAGGTACTGCTTCAGCTTCTCGCATGCAGGCCTGCTGTGGATATGGTTCCTTCTTTGAGGCACTTCAATACGGATCAGATGTGAAAACTTCATTTTGAAATATTGTGTTAGTGTCTCTCATAATAGACTAGAGGACCACTGTGGAGGTAAAAAAAAAAAAAGTGTTTGGATGAACAAAGTTTTATAAGTCTGGTTGGAGATGTAAAATAACTATATATTTTAAGGCAACACTCAATAAAAGGTGCCACAAGATGCAGAGTAGAATGTAGAGTCATTAAAAATATTTCAGACAGAATAATCAACTGTAGAGAAAGAAAACTCTGAGGATCAGGTGACGTTTGAATGAGTCTAAAACAGAGCAAAGTGATCCGTCTCTGTTTAATTTGGGCTGTAATGACACTGAGGAGGAAGCTGTGGTTTCACTTTGGTACCTCTGTAGTCAGTTAAGTTGGAGTCAGTTATAGGGCAGTGAGATGAGCAGCCACACCAAAGCACCCTCACTGCAGTTATATATAGAGCCCGTCCCCCGCCCTGCTCTGGAGGTGAATGGACTGTATACGCAAACACATTCTACAGCCTACATGACCTGTTTTCACACACATACACGCACACACATCTCCCAAGTTCAGCTTTTCTTTCCTCTTTCTATTTTCACATCTATTAAATTTGTGTTTCACGTTTGTGGTTTGGCGGAGCGTCACAGAGGGAGGCTCAAGAGAAAATGAAAAGCCCTGAGTAACGTAGTGAGAAAGCTTTTAGAATAATACGATGGTTAACTCTCTGACAGCAGCATTTATTTAATTTGTATTTATATGTGCAGAGATGAAATTCTTGGCCGTGTCTTCCAAATGCACAGACAGGCTGCTCATGATACTGTGCCTCTAAATTTTTCACACTAAGTAAAGTCGAAGCACTGTGTTCCTTAAAAGTAAGAAAACATCAAACTAAGTTTCTTCAGCTTCCTTGAACAGTTAAACTTTGTATTCTTGATTTTTTCCCCTCTTTTTTGTGTTTAACTTTTGAGCTTGGCTCTTTTTAGTGTACTGTTGAATTTGAAAATGGCCTACAATATCTATCATAGTTGTCTCTTCACAATGCTCACAATGCTCTTCAAAAATGTTGGACAAGTGACAAAGTTTGGAGTGACATTTAGGCTGTGTACTCAATATCTACAGAGTGTTATATTCTAAAGTTGATAAAAATGGATTGATTGCATTAAGGTTTTGGCAGGTGGTTTTAAATTTTTTGGACGCTCATGGTGAACGAAAATGACGGATTAAAACAAAATAGTGAGAGAAAAAGACATGGATAAGAAAAATATAGGAAGGATCCAGAGTGAAAGAAAAAGGAGAGAGACAGTGACAGCAACAGGAGGCATGGCCCGGGGCAGTGTGCAGTCGGTTGTGATCTTTCACAGTGGGGTTGTGAGTGTGTGAGAGGTCATAGGACAGACAGTGAAACCATTGTCCTGAAATGGCTGACCAATCATTTCGCTCTCTGACCAGGTGCTGAGGCTGGACAATCAAGGAATTTCCCTGTGTGTGTTTATGCGTGTGCATAGTAGTTTATAACCTCCACCAAAAAGGTTAGGTTTTTGCTAGAGTTTGTCTGTTTCTTTGTCTGTAAACAACATAACTGAAAAAGTAACAAACAGATCTTTATGACATTTTCAGGAAATTTTCAAAATGGGATAAAAAAGAAGTGATTACATTTTAGAGGTGATCCGGATCACCACCTGGATCCAGGATTTTTTGAAAGGTTTCTTTATCACTGTGAGATAGAGCCATTTTTACCATATGTGAATATAACCCCACGATAAATTGTCAGATTGCTTTGCAAAACAACACAAGACAAGGCCACGATAATTTCTGACAGATGTAAAAGTAGGATGCAGATCCCCGTAATATTCTGGATACTAAGATCCAGAATATGAAAGATGTACTGGGTCATCATCATTTTCAACACTGTCAGGAAACAAATTATCGTACAAACCTGCAACTAACACCAAATTGTAGCAGACAGTCTGCTGAAAGGGAGTATAACATTAAAGTAGGACTAAAGTGTTGCGTGCCAATCACAATATGCTTGCAGGAGGTCTGTGCTCTCTGAGTGCTTTTCTAGTTATTATTTGTGCTGTATTCCATCATATTGTATCTTGACATATCCTCTTGGATTGCATTGTATAATCTTTTGTTGCAAAATAATTTGACCCTTTACCACAACAGTTTTTGACATGTTAATGTATTTTATGATTTATTGAGTGAAAATATTGGCGAGTAAGTGTGTCTTTGTTCTCCAGGATTCCCGCTGAGTGCCAATTAATCCCCAAGTCCCTAGAAAATGTTATTGCTTGTCAACTTCAGTCTTTATTGAGTTCATGCCCCTCCAGTTTCTTTCCCTCACTTTCGCTTCACGGTGAACTCACAAGGTGTTGTTTTTATTGCTCTTTCTTGGTTGGTCCTGGACTCTGTGCGGAGCTCCTGCTGTGTGTGTGTAAATCAACATCTTGTCATGCACACCAGTATAAAGCCACCTGTGACTAAAGAATAGTGGACAAGCAATTTGGTGGAGTGACAAAAGGATAGCAAGAGTGAAAAACTACTTGATTACACAATGTGTTTTGGGCAATGGAGACTTTCAACTCCCAGGTTCATTGAGAAACCTGTTTCCAGTGAACTGGTCAGAGGGAAGATGTTTCCCTTTTTTAATGCTGTTCACTCATCATGTGACTCATCAGTACCAATAACAGGACTCAGAAACACCTTCAGCTCACACACTTTCGGTTGGGAAGATGTACTGACAAACACACATGTATAAACTAGTCTGCAGTGTCACTAACAGCTGCTGTTCAGCCACACTTAAAACAAAGGAGGTGCTGAAAGGTGACAGAAACTTAAGGGTGGGGAGGCTGGTACAGAAGTGTTTCCAGTTTATTAGAAAAGCTTTGGTGGCAATACTAGCTAATGTGGATATGCAGAAGCCTGATAATATCAAATGATAACTTTCATGACACTACACAAGAGGAAAACGCTTGTTTTCATGGAAGTTTAAGCTGTTTAATCTGTGCTTCTTCACTCATTCAGTGGCAGCACAACCAACACAGTGGGGGGAAGATTCAGCAGGCTCTACTGTAAAGAATATTAAGTCAGCCAATATTATGTCAGTCAAAGAAGGATCTGTCTGAATGTAAGCTTTAGTAGCCAACAAAATACACTGAAGCAAAAATTCCTGATGGATCAATTTAATTATACAAAATACCATAATTTTACTTCTTCCTCATTAAAATAATTCCTGAAGTGATAACTTTCCAGTGGTGTGAAATACGGTCTGGCAGTATTTTGAATTGCTGTGGAGGGATTTGAGAACCAATAAACCTCAAACTTATGAGTCTGTTCCTCACACTGGAATGTCTGGATCACATTTTACATCGCACAGAAGCAGCACACCATGATTTTTAAGCAGTGCTGTTAAGTATGAAAGCTTACTCCCAGGCCAAAATGAGCTGTTTGCAAGGGATCCATAATTTCGTCTTTGCTTGGGCACACCCGTCTAAAGCTCCCCATCCTGTACCGCCACCTTCATACCACGCAGTCGTCATTTTGAAGCAGGTCCTGTTACTAAACATTTCCTTCCAAAGCAGCAATAATAAATAATATGGCAGGGCAGGTCAGATTATGGACACCAGTGTGTATTTTCATACAGCTGAAGACAAGGGCTGCATATTGAAGCTGTAATGCCTCACAGATGGTTCCACTCACTTTAGTCAGCTCCAGGATTTAGCTGCACTCCATCCTTGCTATTTGATATGCTAAGGCCTGACCAGACCTCTTATACGACTCTGTGGAAGGAGAAACACAGTGCAAGATTTCAACAGGGACTTACCATTTCAGATAATAAGCTACATGTTATAAGCTACAAAATAAAATAAAAAACCTGTTACTGATTCAGCTTGTTGGAGAAAAACAAAATTATCCACACTTGACCTTCCTGGGTCTCCTCGAAAGGCCTGTGTGGAACATTTGGTTTGTGTTGATTTTCACAGTCCTAAAAAAAAAAGAAAAGAAAAAAAAAGGGGGGGGGACCTCAAATCTTGCTGCTGATTCTGTCCTGAACATGTTTATAATAACAAAATAATCTCACCTATGTCCTGCAAGTGGTTTGAGACATTTAAAAGCTTTATAAAGATACTCAATCATTATGCAGAATGCCTATTTTGCTCTTGAAGATCATGAAAAACCATCAATACAAATTTCATGTTTTCTCAACAGCCCCCCAAAAATCATCACAGGAGCTTTTGAAGCTAAAATGAGTGCAAAAAAGTCCTGGAAACTGAAAAGTACTCATATTTTACTTTACCAAAAAAAAAAGGTTTTTCAACTTGATTTTAAGCCTGTGTCACAGCAAAATAATTGTCTTTCCAGACTAACTGTTGATATGTAACAGTCTCAGAGAGAGAAAACCATCCAGAGTAAATATCCTCTCTTTCCATGAACATGACATGTGCTCTCTTGCTCCTGTGAAACTAACAGCTGCAATAAATCAGGACAATTGTTTGGCGGGATTTCAAAAAACATTTTTCAAATGATTAGGTGAAACTATCAGGTGAGATGCAAAAGAAACAAATGAAAAAGAAATGCAGTTAATCTCTGTACAAGGAACCAGAAGATGTAGATGCAGTCAAACAATACATTAAATCCTTCAATGTTGCCTGGTCTCCAGCTGTATAGAATAGAAATGTTTAAACCCTTGTTTTATATTTATAAGAATGACCCAGGTTTATCTACCATGTCGCTACTCTCTTATAACCTCTACTATCTGATGTTCTAAAGCTTGACGACCTTCAATAATGTCTATTTAGACCAGACATTCTTGGAGTTGATACTTTACACAGCAATTTGTCAGGGATTTACTGCGTCAGATATTAATCTGCATGCTACAGTGTGCACAAAAGAGAACTTCCTGGCCTGGGCTGATGTAAACAAATCATTACTTAGTTTGATGTATTTACAATTCACTCTGCTACTGCATGTTGGTATAAATGGAATAAAAAAAACCTCTCAAAATTTGAGTGCAGGTTGGTGTCATCTATTTCTTTAACATGTAAAGTGTGGCTAAGAAGGATGTCAGTGATGTGATAACAGGATAAACTGCTGATGAATGAAAATATTAGCACTGTGTCGACGTGATCAAGGCGTCTCTTCACTCACAATAACTTGAACTTTTACTGTTCATAAAGACGACTGCTGAAGCTCCAACACTTCAAAGTAGCATAAAATGAAACACTGTTACATGAGAGCCTCTAACAAGAAGCAATTTCTTTACAGAACACTCTTTGTCTTGTCTGAAAAGTATGATCACAGATAATACACATTATTCCACTTTAAGTAGGTCCAGACATCTTGTACTTTTTTTAATGAAGTGTCTGGTCACATCTGTTTCTCTCTTCACTTTTGCATTACTGCGGTATGGGTTGTTAAAGGGCATCTGCAGTGTCTCTGTTCCTGTGCAGTGCTCTTTACAGTGGAGGTCACAGAGGTGTCATGTATTTAAACACTTGCATGCCCCGTGGAAAGTCTGCAAAGGTCTGAAAGTGTTGCTACTACAGAGTGTATAGTGCACCCATATATGTCCTCGTATTCCATTGAATAAATCACTCCATTCATTCTGTCACATCTGCTGAATTAGCAAAAGTGTTCGATTCCAAGTATGGCTTCAATGGCTTTTAATGAAAAACTGTACTTATAATTTGGAGGGCTAAACAGTCTCCAATTAAGACTGTTAAGTTTCATTTCAAGCTAGTAAATAGCACTTAGTTCACACAGCTATTCTGTTGTTCTGCCAATAACCACACCGGAGCCTTGAATAACTGTTGTTTACCAACTTAACTGACAGTATGCTAATCTGTGCAGACACATAATTATCTCAGAAGACTTCTTTCTGTCTCCTGGCTCTACTGTTCCTTGAATTTCATTAGACGCAAAACTCTCTGGTCAGGCTGATTGTCTTGTCATTTGCGCTGAATGATTTAAATGAGATTTTGCTGATGGAATGGGTCAGAGCTCGGTTCAACTATTCATCATGAAGTTAACTCTATTATAATAACTCTCATAAGAGACAATTTATTCATCCCTGTTGTTTTATGTAATGCGATTAGCTTAGGCTCAGTCTCCTTGGCTCTGTCCTCGTAGGAAGACAGCCAGGAGAGACAGCAGAACTGTAAGAACAGAGGGGCTTTGTCAAGGTATCACACACACGCTCATATGCATCCATGTGCACACACGCACACACACTCCCAGCACTGCGGCGACAGGCAGTCCCACTCCGTTAGGGGTAAAAACACAGAAATTAAACACTGCGTGCTTGTGGTTTTTAATTTAGCGTGCTGACAGCAGTCCAATAGTCCTGTGGTGACACAGGATAACTTTACGACCCTGGTGAGCACAGCTTGGGACAGGGACCAGGACAGACTCCCACTTCTCCCTCTGTACACATGCACACACACTCACACTCAGACAAACGTCATTAAAAATTGGATTTAAAAAACCTGACCTATGATGGCAGATGATCACCACTTGATCAGTCGTTCTAAATTCTTATTTAGAGAATGTAATGAAGCTATTCATAACACAGTGAACAAAGTTTTATGGAAAAATAATGATAATATTGTCAAAAATAGAATTTTAATAGTTACTCATATAGCTTTCATTGAATGTTGTGTTCTTTTCAAGGCTGTAACACCATTATTCCAACCATACACACTTATCTAGAAAACAATGGTAGCACAAGTGCATTTTGAATATAGTTTAATGTTTTCTTCTTCTTTTTTTCTTTGCTGACAGCGTCATATCTGAAATGCATCCTTTCTGTAAACTCTGATTTTTAAGAAAGCACCTCTTGTATCAGATTTCCATTGATCCATTACTTGGTGTTGATGGATGAAAAGAGATATGACTGTGTCTTTGCTTTGGTGAAAGCTCATGGCTCAATGTCTTCACTATTGGCAGACTTAACCCGGTTCTCAGCTGACAATATTGACATACTGTCAGTATGCAATCATTACCAACCAGCTGCGCTCAGTTTGACCTTGGTGGTGTGCCAAGGTAAGAAGTGTTGCAGTCAAGTCACAAAAACCTTGGGTCTGTGTGGTTTTTTGAGCCAAGTTGAGCCAAGCCTGAATCACCAGAGGAGATGGGGGTCAAGTCCGAGTACCCTTAACCGGGGGGTTAATGAGGAGGACTGCTGCTGGGCTCCAGATTCTGACTGATCTTGCTGACCTGTCTGGAGATTTAAATCATCAATGAAGTCACGGGGCTGTGTTTTGGCGTCTCTCTTATTTTGGGGACAGAGTCATTTTTTTTCTGCTGCAGTGGCATCATAACCTGACACGCAAGACGAACAGTTTCATATATCCGCCACGGAATTATTTCACAAGTTCATCTGGGTAGCAGCTCTTCCGATTTGTTTTCAGAAGCGGGACTTCAAAAAAAATCTGCAGCTGGTGATTGGACGACCGTTCTGATTAACACACTCACCACGGACCAATCCACAGTAAGCCACGGTATGACGTAGCTTATGTGAGCCGATGCTTCTAAGAAACAATAGATGAACAACTACTGAATCACGAGAAACAGCTGTGAAAAAAGGCGTTAGATGACAGCTTCGGTTTTTATAAATTTAACTTAAGAATCAAAGGAACGCTGACAAGTACGAAAGTCTGCTGACGTCACGTCTGCTCCCACAGCTCCTGCCTCTCTTCCCTGATTGGGCTGGTCAGAATTTAGCTGAATTAAATCGTTGGTCATTGGAGCCTGGCAAGATGGACCTGCACGAGTTCAGAAACTGAATCAGGCAGGTCCATCTGCTCTGCAAGGTTAATGGCATCACGGCAGGTTTCAAAAACTTAATCATGAGGCATCTTGGAACCAGTGGTTGAGTCTTTTTTGAGGCTAGCACTAAGACTAAGCAGCTAGCTAGCAGTTACTTATCAACAGTCCTGGTAACGTTAGAATCTCACTTACTTTTCTGAATTCATTCTGGATGTTGTCTATTCACGTTATAGAAATCCTCACTGACCTCCTCCACCATCACACTTCTTCCTGTAACCTGTGTTCATCACACACACCAACTGCCTGTTTCCCCCTCATTGAGCCAAGCAACAAACCTGGGAAGGCAGAGCATTCGCCATAGCTGCCCCCACAAAGAGACAGCAGCTAAAACAAAGCATTCGTTTTTTTGTTTTTTGTTTCTTTTAATTAAGCCTAAAAAAGCACAATACCCATCTCTGGGTCTGAGGTTGTCCCTTTCCTCCTTTTTTTTTTCTTTTACAGCTCATTAAATGAATTATTAGGCCTAACAATGAATAAATGAATAAATAAATAATAAAAACAGGAAAACAGTCCTAGTCAATAAAGAAATTTGGGTCCATCACTCTAATTTCTGGATGTGAGTACAGTCACGGCTGGAGTATGAGCCATCAGTGCTCCATTTCAAGATGAGTCACAAGTCCTGAAAATAAGGATCAGACTTGAGTCAAAGTCCTGAACGTACTTCAGATAAGACATTACACAGCATTTTTTACATGACCAGAGTGTATAAACCTGAAGAAAAGAATATCTGGTAAGGGGGAAACTTCCAGAGCTGTTCATTTATCTTTCATTGTAAGTATTTGAACAAAGGGCTGTATTTTCCAGCCTGAGTTTTCTCCCCCCCCTTCTCCATTCTTTTCCTCCAAAGCACTGCTGTTTTTGGCATGAACATATCTGAATCTTGTAGAAATATCATGGGTGAGATTAATCATTTTGGTTGCTGCATGTATAGAGCTGCTCAATGATATGTGATATACACTGTATGGATTCAGTGACAGACACACAAGTACACGTAATGTGAGAAAGTAGAGCATGTTGGCAGAGTGAAATACAGTGCATGGTGTGGTCCACATGTTTTGCTTTATGACTTCAACCAAATAATCAATATTAAGATACACACATAAAGGGGTTAATTCGTCAGAGCTGGACTTGTCACTTATGTGTGTTATTGTGAAAGTGCTTGCTCTGTAGGTGCTTGATATGTGGCTTTTCCATTGCTGCAGAATGGTGACAGTGTGTGATGATGGAAACCATATGCAATGCCAAGCCCGTATGTGGTTCATTTGTTTGTGCGTGTGTGTTTTCATGGAGGCATAAGCAAAGTGGATGTGGTCTCCACTTGATGGACATTACTGTGACCTGACTTCATTTAATGAAATGAATCGTGTCTCCAAATCAGCACTCGTTCATGTTCTTGTGTGTGTGTGTGTGTGTGTGTGTTTGTGTGTGTGTGTGTGTGTGTTTGCTGGTAAATGAGTCCACTGATGTCATGTGTTGGACAGTTGTAGAGGAAAGATTTGCTGCTGTGCTGGAATATTCTGAATGGTTACCAGGCACGCTGTTCAACAGTGAAAGGCACACTGGAGAGCTGTAAATCACTGTCTTTTGGGAACCATAAGCCGCACATAATGTAGCCTTTTTTAATGTGTTTGTGGCATCTGGAAAGCAGAGTCAATCACACGTCTTTATGAATGAGTCACGGATGAGTCCTTGGGCTTGTCGGAAGGATCTCTGTGGCGTGATGTTTGTAAACACTGCATCCTTTCTCCTTGGGGAGATGTTCACACCTACACTCTCCTTATCTTCTTTGCACTCTTTACTAAATAACCTTCTGCTCCCATGTCCCTGGTTACCTGCAGGCAGCAGGCAGGCGGGCATGCCTGGCGCCAATGTCTGTCCTCCTCTGAGAGCAGCTGATGTCACTGCTCTGCTCCCAGGTGATACTGTGAGACACAGCAACACTTTCACATCTATATTTTCACATCAGACTTGTTACCAGGTAGGATCTATATGCACACAAGCACAACTGTTTATGCTGAAAAACAGAGGGTGAGAGAGATAGAGAGATGGAAAGAGGGAGAGGGATGCTAATGATGAGTAGTTGGCAGATGGTGGAGTGATGCAGCTAGGACGGATATCACTGCCCACTTAAACTCATCTGCTGTTACTCCAACCCCCAACGCTACTACAAGACTGGACTCGATCCACGCCTCTCGCTCTTTCATACACCTCCAGCTCTCATTTACACTCTCTTCCAAACACACAGGACTCTTTACAAACACCAGTCTGGATTATGATTGTAAGTGTGCACCATTTTTTTTTTACTTGACTGCATTCTTTCAACATAATTATCAGAGATCTGATATGTGATATGTCTATCTGGGTTACAGGTGTTGGTTGTTGTTAGTCATTCATACACAGGACTATTGTCTTGTCATCGCTCATGAAATGCTGTCAGGGTGAGGAGTTCAGTGATTGCATCCTTTGTCAGTGCAATAAAATGACTCACAATAACAGTTGGTTGAATGTCATCTTGTAAAAAAAACTGTTGTTTCTTTATAAGCTCATGTGTGCGTTAGTCTGTTGACATGACATCATTGTAGTAACTAGGCGAACAACTCTGTGCTTGACTGTGATTTATGACAGCAGCTCTGTTTGAAGAATTACGTAGCACTTAATTTTCAGTTACAGACTTCAGGTCTTTATGAAGTCTTCCGAGTCTCATATTGGCATATTGGTCTGGAGCTTGAGATGAATTTTATGTCTGGTAAAATAATGACAGCTCTTGTGTTTCATGCCTGAGGAAAGAAAAATAATACTTTGTTTTGATTATCACATATCGTTGTTTTGCAGGTCTCAGGGGGAAATGCTCAAAATGAGCTGTGTTCATTCCAGTACTTGAATTAATCACAAGTTTATCAGATATCACGTGATGATAGATAAAGGTCATGACTTTATACAAAAATTGAAATTACCTTGCTGAATATCAATGGGGGTGTCACCATTCTTAAAAAAAGTGGTGAAAATTGTGCAGAAATCTACAGTAGTCACCTGTCACATTTGCATTTTTTTTTTTTACACACTGGTCTTTACAGTCTCTAATGAAACAATTTGTTCAGGGATGTGTTCTCTCAGTTAAATGCTGAAAGGCGTGAAAGCTTATTTACTGCCTTGCTGGCCGTGGGGACTAGTTAAAGGTGCTGACAGTGGAACATGCTGGTCTGAACACTGTAACACGTGCACACACACACTCTCTCTTTCACACACAGTTGCAGCAACCATTAGGGCGTGATAGATAGTGCACAGCTGCCCTGTCTCAGGAGAGGGAAAGGAAGAACTGAGTAAAGACCACTCCCTGTTTGGTACAAACTTACAGCAGAATGGAGCAGATAAAAACTAAAACTTGGATAACTCATATGCTTCAACTCCAACAAGCATCACATTATAGTTAACAAACAGAACAAGTTTATCAGTGTCTGGGCCCAAACTTTCACCCTTATTCAGAACACAAAGTGTTAAGTCTGTTGGGGCATTTCATATTTGGGCCAGCTGGAACTGAAAATGCATTGTCTCCTGACATTTAAGTCTAATATTTCTTCTCGCATGATCAGCTGCTGCAAGGGCAGAACTATGCGCAGGGATTTTGTTTCTCTGGGCAAATTTCAACAGAGCACTTCTTATTAAGTGAAGCTGACTGTTACCACATGGTCGGGAGGTCAAGAGGGGTTAGCATAATTCATCTGCTACTGCTCAGCCAGAGCCTGTAGAAATTAAACGGTTTCTAAGAAGCAGGAAAGAGGGATCAGTGTTACAATATGAAATATTCAAAAACAGAAATAAAGAAAGTCAAAGCAGTGTTTGTTTTCATATGCTTAAAGAGAACAGAGGAAATTGGGTTACGTAAGTTATTTTGTGCTTTCAAATTCATCTGATCTTACTATGAAATTGTTGAAAAGTTTGAAGAGCTCAGCCTCAAAGTATAAAACTTTTTAAGCATTGAATGGATTTTTTTCAACCTGTAACTTTTTTAGCTATTTATTACCATTAAACATGGCAGTAAAAAGCAGTCATATATGCCATTTTCTTTCATTACACCTTCTTAAGGATTAGTGAGCACAGGGCGAACTGAGCTTTGACAAATCCTGAATATTATAGTTTCATCATGAAACAGACATTCCCTTTAAATGTTTCCTGTAAGTTGAGTATTACTTTCAACAGAGACTGGATCCAGGATCCAGAAAATCTGGATTGTTTCAAAAAGATGTAGACAGAGGAATTTCAGGGGAAAACTTTCAGGTTTTACCTGTTAAAATAAGATCCATGAAAGACATCTTTGTTTTAACAGTCTAAGATGATATCCAGAGATGGAAAAATACCCACTTAGGATGAATGATATCAGGGAAATTACCTGTGTTCTTCTGATTACTCTGGCTATTAGAAAATGAGTTGAGCTTTAAAAAAAATGATGATTTTTATAAAGATGCAAACAACTTGTACTTTGATGAATGCCCTGTTTGTTTCTGGAATTGTGACAAAACAAATCTCAGCAATTCTAACAGTGTGTTTTTGAGTAAAGGAAGTAGATTGAAGATTTCCACTCACCAGTCAGAAAGCTCAGAACTTGTCTTTTTTTGTGGCTCTCCCTTTTGTTCACCCTGCGATGTTGTAACTTAAAACCAGTTCTGCCGACTGCCACTGTAACTCAACCCCATCAGATTTCTTTTAGTCCTTCACTTGTTAGTGAATCTGCTTTTGAAATGCCTTATCTGGACAAGAAAAGTCAAGTTTGTTAGAAACATGTTTTAACTACTCACACACTTTTTTTCAAATAATAGTGCAATTTTCACATCGCCTATTTTCTTTTTGAAACCTTCACCTGCTTCTGTCTCAGTTTTGATGGAAACGGCAGAAGCTGATTAGGCTAGATGAGCACAGTTTACATAGTTTTAGTCTGTCTGATTCCAGTATGGGGCTTTACCACTAACCTCAGAATAACAGGCAACTGATGGTACTAAATAGTCTACTCTGAAGCACATAAGAACCCAAACATTGGAAGATGATTTGGGATCAAAGGATTTTCTGTGACCAGTCTTTGGAAATGTTGACAATCAGTTGTTGATTAGTCTTTGAAAAAAACGAAAAACAAAAAACAAAACAGTTTGCATACATTTCACCCTAAATCATGTTCTTCTCTGCAATATGATTTATGTAACCAAAATATTACACAGCTGTAAAACATTTAGAAGTATATAAGTTGTTAAAAATACTGAATAGAAGGTTATGATCTTGGGACACATTGTAATGCTGAGCGAGGCACAAACTACTAAATGTGGATTAGTTGCAACAAGACTGAACAGAAAAAGATTTCAGACCCACAGTGTCCTGTTTACTGCAAACTTTTTTTCTTTCTCTTTTTTTTTTTGAATTGGTGGTCACATGGTTGGATGTAAGCCAGGAGGGCAGGAGGGCAGTAGAAAACATGCTAAGGGCACTGTTGCTGGCCTGTAGAGAAACTTGCAAGCCAATTTTGTGAAATCTCTCAGCACTGACTTTCCACCAGTCAGTCAGATTTTTTATCCAATGACCTGGTTATATTTTGTGAGATTTCTTACTCCCAGCATTGACGATGGTGGTTGTTGTTTATTGCATCCCGGAAAAAAAAAAAAAATCATGGAGACCTTTCACTACCTTGACTGTGAGACCCCACTGTGTGCAACACCTTTAGCAAGTTAGTTCAGATTGAAACACTATTTAATTTTAAAACACCACGCTGATAGTTTAACCACAGAGACCACACATGGTTAATATATTTCTGATGAAATATAAAACTGTCAACATCCCCAACAATGCCAAAAAATAGCAAAGCTTTCTTTGTGGTTCATGTTCCACAGAAAATACAAAGGTATGAGTAAGTCTATCATCTCACTGTTCTTCTGTGGAGTTATTTACCTCTGCTTCACTACCAATGCTCATTTGTCTTAGTACCCCACCTTCTTCTCCACCCAAAGGCATCTTGATGTTGACACAGATGGGTGCTCTCGTTAGTTCATGCTAGCTGACCCATTAAGTGACCTTCTCTGCCCCACCGGACGCTTCTGTTTGCAAACTGTGGCAAAGTATCAGATTTACCCTTTTCTATATGTGCAGGTAGCGTGGAGGAACAGGGGATCTGGGCATGTTCCTCCGTATCACCATCTCACTCTTGTTGCACCACAAGGTGCGCACGTTTACTGACACATGTAGACATGTCTGCGCGTGCTCTCTCTCACACACACACACACACACACACACACACACACACACACACACACACACACACACACACACACACACACACACACACACACACACATTCCAGGGAGGCCAAATGAGTGAAATCCTCAGTGGTTAGACTGCTGCTCTGAATAAAAGTTACGGCTGTGTCATTGAAGGACAAAGTCTGATTAAATTAACTTAAATGATTGTTTGGCTGATGCTAAAGTGACTCCAAGGCACAGTATAATCCACGCACACACACACACACCCACCCACACACACACACACACACAGATATCCTAATTAGCTAAATGAGTCATTAACTTTTGCAGAGTGTTATTAAGATAAAAGTTAATGAAGGTAAGACTAATTAAGACGTGATGAATTGACTTGTCTGTTATGCCCATTTATACATTATCTACTGCCTCTCCCTTATCACAATTATCTGCTTTCCCTGCAGAAAGCCACCTCAAATTAGATGCTGAAGCTTTATCCTGCTGATTTATCTTGATGTTTTGACACTAGCAGAGACTTTAGTGGAGTATTTTCTCCTCTTTCCCATCACTTAGTGCATAGTATTTTCCAAAGGACGTGTGCAGCATTTTTTTTTTGCCACACTAAAGTTTAAAACAGATGTGTCTTGTTTAGAATATGATATTAGGCTGCTTTATGCTGTGGGTGACACCATTTTTGTATAGTTAGGTAGACTGATTATGTTATATGTGTGGAAGCTACTGTTAGTTACTGTCACTTTGCTTTGATTTTGGTATCCCCTGTAAACAATCCAGAGCATTTGATCTCTGTTGTTTTTGCATGTGAAGCTAGTTGTTGTTGTTGTTTAAAAAAAAAACAAAAAGAGGAATCCTGTTTTCAATAACAATAGAATCAGTTATTAAGACGTGGAAAATAAAACTATAAAATTTAGTAGTCTGCTTTTTGTTGTGTCATCTGATATTAAGCAATAGCAACAGTTGCCACTGAAGGTCTTGTTTGTTTGAGTAACTCATTGGGACACATCTGTTTTAATTTCACTCTGTTTCATAACTGGCAATAAACTCCCAACAGAAGCTTTAATTTGGTGTCAGTGAGACTAAAAAGAGAGATTGCTGCAAGTAATGTTTGGTAAGAAACATTAAGTGTATTAATAACTGTGAAGGTCTTCTATTGCCAAGTGGGGTTGAACCCATCAGGGTATAATAAATAACAATACATGACTCTGGTTTCAACAACTCTGAAGTAACATGGTATTTAGCCAGCAGAGGAGCTGAGCAAGGCCGTTTTTACCTGTTTCTAATCTCTTTCTTTTTGCACTGAGAATGTGATGCACTGTATCTTTCTCTGCTAAATTTTAATGCCCAATTATTAGCCATTAGCATTCTATGCCTTTAAAGCTGTGTGTAAATGATCTGGTACGCAAAGCACTGCTACAGAAAGCAAACATGTTTTATAACTAAGGAGGCTGCAGTCAGCAGATTGAGAAATCTAGTTTCCTATAAAAAGCACTTAATGACACAAGATCATGACTGTATAGACGTCAGTCCATGGGAATCTCTGCACATGGCTGCAGTAAAAACTTGCAAAGGCTCTTTAAATGGTGGAAAAAGAGGATATTGCTTGATGTATTTTCAAAGTCAATATGATGTCATTTGTAAATAACTTAAACTGGGTTCCTATTAAAAATTAGATATGACATGGTCAAATACAGATAGCCTGTTGATCAACTTATGTGAGGAAGGAGACAAGGTGCCTGAGGGGTATTTAACCACCTAATTTAGGAAGTAAAGGTGACAGTCTTTGTAAAGTGAGTGCTTTAATGACCCAAACGGCCTGAGGTAAGTTTCACTTTGTTTTGAGAAGGCCGTCTAAGTGTGCCATTAATTCCTGTTCCTCCCCCTTGAACTCTGACCGCCCTCCCCTCCCCTGGCTGGGTTATGATGAGCTCCTCCGTGCAGGTGTGAGTGACAAGAGTAAGAAGATATGTCATGTCTCTAAAAGATCCTCTGTGCACCAGTTTCCAGACAAATTGGTCTTTTTCATAGAGTACAGGAACCAGAATAGAAGCTCCATGGGAAGTCTGCTGCTTGAAGAAATATTACACATCATGAATATAAATCAAAATGAGTGTCTGTGTTTGTTCATAACCTTATTGTTATGAACTGTGGTGTAATATACTGTAGACTTATGGATCCCGTGAGCTGCAGGCTACTTGCAGATAATATTGAGTTGGAGAACCACTTCTTATTTGGTGCTAACTCTAACACACTATCTGATACAGCAGACAGGAAGGGAGCCAAGCAGACTCACTGTGGGTTTTGGTTAATTACTCAATTAAACAATGCAGCAACACTGTGTTCTCAATAATGCCTTGTTCCAGATTCAGAGTGTTGAAGTTTAGTGTGCCCCTACTTCCACTTTATGTGATTGTTCATATTCTGAAGTGATAGGAGTTTGGCTTGGGTTAGTTTATATCTCTTAAATAAAGAACATCAGGAACATTGCACAGTCTGTTGTGTTTTAAGAAAGTTGTTTTTCACATTAAGAGACTTTGTATCCACAGGACATGGCGGGAACTTGAAACAGTGAACGCTCAACAGAAGTAGATTAGAAAACTAAGCCCTCATTAAGAATCATTTAAACCCGTGTTTACAACACTCAGAGTGCTCATACTCAATGGATCAGTCATAATGATGAAAACAAAATGATGCAGTTACACAATATTTCCCCATTGATCGGAGACATGAAAGCTGCAGAACACAGTGGGATGATTGGGGATGGCAGGTTGTCGGCTCAAACCCTGTGTGATCAGTGGCAGCACGGCAGAGCCATTGAACACAGGGGTAAAGAGGTCGCAGACAGAAATAGAATAACTGTGCATGTAAGGATGCTTTTCGAAATCCTTTGTTTATGTTTGTATGCAATCAGCAGCATTACCAGAATGTGTCCGCTCACTGTAACAGTGGCTGCCTTCATCTTTGTTCACCCGTGGGTCACTTTAGACTATACATCTATGGGTACTGTGATGAGGCAC
The DNA here is from genome assembly GCF_033239565.1 of Halichoeres trimaculatus. NCBI lineage: Eukaryota > Metazoa > Chordata > Actinopteri > Labriformes > Labridae > Halichoeres > Halichoeres trimaculatus. The sequence goes on along the minus strand of NW_027437187.1, from coordinate 19,717,979 downwards.
CCAAGCAGAAGAACATGAGGCTTGGACGAGGTTGAGATAAATGGATTTGGGTGGGGAGAGGAAGGGGGAGATAAATGAGATTTTCGACTTGGAAAGCAGTGGCTGTGTTGTGTTTGATGCCTTGGCAGAGACTGGCGCCTGACTAATGTGGCGTGATACTCTGGGTACTGAAAGCAAGGCCAAGGGTTCCTTCCTGGGCATGAGTTTCTGGGTTGGAGCTTCTGCTTAATTGGACAGCTGGACCATTTTCCCCACATATTTTCACAGAAGAGGATGCTGTAAGCTTCTCTTTGCTCTTTCTTAGGCCTGCTTGCCCAATATTGACATTATTTTAGCATGGAGTGCATGGTACTCATGCTGAAATTGGAGATGGAGAGGCAAATCTGTGCTGTTCCTATTCACTCGTCCATGAAAAGCCCAGGAGTTATTGATACTTTAGCTAACAGGGTTATACAATAATACTCCCCTCTCTTTCTGCAGGTTGTAGGGGCTCTTCCTGCCTAATTTGGAGCAGAAACCCTTCCCAGTCAGTAAGCGCAGTATATTACCTTACAGGAATGCAGGCCTTCTTCTTAGAAGTGAAACTAAACTCACTAGCCTTTCATGATGACTTGTTTTTGTCTGCAGGGCACTTATTATGATAAATGCTGCTCATGAGACATGAAATGTGATCTGTTGAAAACATGTTTGCATGAAGTCTTAACATCAATGAAAAATCAGGTTCAGTGCAAGGGATGCGTTAAGTAAAAGGAACAATAATGCCAAATGCTTCAAGGCTTTTGATTATTTATGAGCAAGATGTAAAAATAACGTGTTAAAATTTAAGCGTGACACATGGCTGAAGTGTTTGTGTCTTCATTGCGACTGAATGAGAAAAGAATGCAGCAGGGCGGAGGTGAAATGGTTGGTGGAATTTGGTGAGAAGGAAGGCAAAAATTCAAAACACTTCTCAGAAAAACTTTATTTACTTTTTTAGTGGGAATGCACAGCGGTAAATTAAGAGTCAACACCTGGGCCGACCGGGCAGGATGGAAGACATGTTGTGTCACATTTCTACTCTGTGTCCAGCAATAAGCCAAAATGAGGCGCAATTTCCTCTTGGCTAATTAGTGTGGAATTGCTGCTGTTTTATCAACCTCCCCCAGGCTTTAGCCGAGTGAGCCTCTAGCTAGAGCTGTAGAAAGACTGAAGGTATCTGAATGAGTGTAGAAAGACACAGGCATGACACGGATGATGTAATGTGAAAAAGACAGAGGATGTTGTCTGTTAGTTTTATGCAGGGCAATGTGGGCTGAAACATAAATCCTTTTGTTGGTTTCATGGTTGTGATAGAGACCCTCATGATGACCCGATGAAGATGCTCTCACTTCAGGTTATATGATGGCCACTGGATTCATGGAGTCATGGAGCAATATTAAGCCTATGGTTTTGCACTTGATGTTGATAGGTATGTGCAGATAGTAAAAATAGGGTCTTCAGAATTTTTTGTTACTTGTTTGTAAACACAAACTCAAATTAGGCTCCTCTTCCTTAGCTCAGTGCCAGCAGAAGCGTACACCTACAGCTTCTGACCGTGTCTACATGAACACATTCACTAGCCCAGCAATCGTGTTTCTATGTGGGAGAGACTCGAGAGCTGTGCACCTGACTGGGTGTGTTAGCACAAGCTAATCATTGGGTTATTTGACACATACAAGCTCAGCAGAAAGCCAATTCACATCACTATTTGTCCTGTGCTGCTCTCCAAGTGCCCGAAAGCAAGTGAAAGCCGAGCCAGGCTCGAGTGTTTGGCATTTGGTTTCACTTCGGTGTTGTTTTTTCTTCGTGCTATGCCCACTATCGTTGCTGCTCGAGATAACTTTTCCCACTTGATAATCAACATGCAAAGTCACTTGCGCTCAGGGCGCGCAGCAGTTGGCTGATGTAACCAAATCTGCTCCCTGCCCAGAAACGTCCAGAGACGACCTAAACATCAACATAAAGGCAAAGGGGAGGGTTCCAGGCAGACACAGACACTGATACACATGTTAAGAGGCCCAGAACTGATGATTGGGCAGGATTATTCCTGTAATTGTTGACATTCTATTTTTTAGGACACTTCCTTCAAGGATTATCTTTTTTCCTCAACAATCCTAAAGTGCTCCTGTCCCCTGTTTCTGTCCTAGATTTGAAACTTCACTGTCTTTCCAACTCTCTCTTTGTGTCCTTTTGGTTCTTCTCTTTCTTCCATGCCTTGTTAACACCTTTCCCAACCCCAGTGATTTAGAGCAGGTAGATGGTATCCAATAATGGCACAACAGTCCAAGGCTGAACAGGAGTTATTGGGTTTATGTCAGAGTCAAGGTTCTGACTGGAGGTATAAATCTAGGGTGGAAGGATAGAGGCTCATGGATCCCTTCTGTTTGACCTCAGCTTAACACAAGGGGCCCCATTAAAAGATATGCCCTGGTTCAATCGATCATGTCCCAGCCCCATCCTACAGGCTGCCCTGCTATTGACAAGGTCATTTAATCCATCGTTAGATGTCAGAATGCACAATGTTTATGGGATCACCTGACGCTGCTGATGTGCACATTCAGGGGTCGGCAGTGGCAAGCAAGGTGACGTGATAAAAATTCAGAAAGAGGCATTACATTGACAATCAACATGTAAAGTCTTAAATGGGGGGATGCCAAAAAGCACCATCAGCTTTTGACAAAGACAATCTCCATTTTAAAGAGGTACTGACAAATAAAAATGTATACTTGCAGACTGGAGTTGGCCCATCTTAAATTTTTATTATAAATATGGCTTGACCTCTGTGTTTCTGCTGAGATTAATAGCTTCAGTTTGGGTCATTTTTTCCACCTCACTTCCAGGTATTGTTTTCAGACTACCAGAGTGACAAGCTCAGAGGCTAAGCTTAACGCAGAGTGACACAGACTCTTATCTGACTCGCTTCAAAGACCCAGCAGGGGTGTTATCCTAAGTCTTCAGTATTGTTTTTTAATGAAGTCAAACCTTTAACCCCTTGTATGCCTCAGCGTGCTTTTAAAAAAGCCACCGTGTGTTGGCTGTCATGTTGGTTCCTCTGTAAAGTTAATGAAGCTGCGTTTTGACCAGAGGAACTTTCCCATGTAACGAGGGGCTTCCCCCCTGGAACTACTTGCATTTTGACCTACAGAGCTAGGGTAGAAATTTAGTTCTGTATGTAAATGTACCCCTGAAAATAGCCCTTCCAGTTTACAGAATGACCATGTAAAGCTTGCTCAACGTGTTTGTGAGATCCCAGCTGCTTTGAGTGCAAAATCATCTAAAGCTGTTTGAGAATAATGCATTCTGTTGAATGTCTTCCATTAACAGGATCATTTTTAAGGTAAAACACAGGTTGATCTCTGCAATCTTTATAATTTAGATGAGAGATCAGTCCGCTGTTTCGCAGGTCATAGCTGTGTAAAACTTTTAGAAATGGCTTCAACTGTCAACAGCTTTGTCACAAGTGCCTGGCTCCTCTCTAGTGTCAACAAATGGATCTGCAGTTCCATAAAGCACCACTGAAGCCAGCATGGGCTAAATATCCCTAAAGGTAACAGGCTAACTGCCGTGCTACATAGGTTTTCTGTCTCCTTCTACGGTTTCATTTTCATTTAAAGGCCTTTGTTTTTTTTACTGCCCTCTGCTGGTCTGGTGGTGTTTTCATATTATCTGTATTTTTTTTTCTCATCAGGTCATTGTCCTGGTTTGCTACCCTACCCAGCTCTTTGCCCCCCTGATCGAAACAGATGGGAACAATTAAGTTCTGAGGAATGTTTGAGCAGGAACTAAAAGTTACTGCACCCAAAGCTGAATCGCACCTGAAGCTACAGGGTAGTAGTTCACAAGTAGTTCCCATTTGACAGTCATATTGCTCCTAATAGCACAAAATTCTTGAGAATTAGTGTTTTAAGTATCTTGACATGTAACGGTTGGTGCAGGTTGGTGAGCAGGAAATGATGCCTCTGTCCTGAGCAGTAGGTTTGAACTTCTTGAAGCAGGTGTAAAAGTAGCTCCCTTGTAGTAGAAAAAAGGTTTGCACTAGTCTTATTTTGCGCAGAAGAGGTTATAGCTATGTCTACTTCCAGAGGGTATAACATTACATGCTGGGCCTTGGTTTGGTGTTCCTGGGTTCTGTCTCCTTCCCATTCCTCACATTTTCCCCTTCACAGCTCTACACTGGGTTTGCTATGTTAACCACCAGGAGCGTGACTGAGAGATAGAAAATAAAGTGCACGGTCATGTCAGTTGGGTCTGTTAAAGCGTCAACCAAGTGTGCTGTGTGATGTCTAGACTGCTGCCACATTGAACTGAGTCAATAAACAGCATCCACGATGGGTTTCAGCTTGTCTGCAGCACACACACGCTCACACACACTGACACTGCCAGAGAGAGGAACACACATTATAACTCATTCATTCAGTTTCTATTCCACCCATCTGGAAAGTGAGCCTCTGCTCTGACTCTTTGCAAACCAAAGTGTGATAAATCTGCCAAATTTAATTACTTTTCCTAACCTTGTAAAGAAAAAAAGTGATGTTTTAGAGTTTGGATTTAAGGGTGGAGTGAAACAGTCTTAACAATTTGGAATTGCAATTTCAGACTTTTGTGAAGAAATGATGACTTTTTTCAAGTTTGGTTGTCTCAAAAAAGTCTTATTTGAAGACAATAAAAGACAAAAATGATGCCCGAATTGCAAGAGTGAAGAGTAAATCTGCCAATGCATGAGAAAAAAAATCATTTGGTTTCTTGTATTAAGACATTAAACCTATTTTTGTTTTTACATGAGAGTTCTTACCCCGTTGGCAGATGTTTTTTTTAAGCAGTTCAGAAAACCCTTTTGTCTATTAATATCTATAAATAAGACATTTATCAGATAAATGCGACTCCTATAAATACAACAAGACTATTTTACCAGAAATGTGATGAAAACACTTGTGTTTGAGTTCTAACAGTGTGTGGAGCTAACACTTTTTCGCAGCAATGTGTTTTTAATGAAGACCTTTTATTTGTAGATTTAGTGATAGAGACAATGTTTAGAGGAATCAAAATACATTTTTGGGCTGCCAGGATCAGTGAAGATATTTATTAGTGTGCTCCTTCTTAGAAATTCAGTTTACAATTTCCAAGCTTCAGGAATAATATTTATCAACAGGATCGCATGCATATGTGTGGATTGTATCTTCAACCCACAAAAATCTGATGCAGTGAATTTACCACAGTGGTAGATCACTGTGAAATGCAGTGAATCAAAGCAAAGCAAAGTTGTGGAAGTGATTGCCAAAGAAATTAAATGTGTGAGCCAAGCAGTGCTATCAAACTACCTTAAGGTACTTGGAACCATAGTGGGGGAGGTTTTTCATTTTTCAAAAGTGCCATTAAGATAGCCAGAAAAATCCTGAAGCACTGCCACCTTTGGGTCAGTGTACTGCAGCTGACCCTGCACTCTCATGTCCAGGGTGCAAGACAAACAAAGCTTAGTTGTATTGTCATTTTGTTGATTTTAAGTTCTGTCAAGCTTTTATGGCCAGATTTTTTTTCCAAGACCTAAATGTCTTTGAATAACAGCTAACATTTGCCAGTGTTTGGCCTTGTCCTTGTTCGTGTGATCTCTGGGTGACTTCATGTGAGTCAGAGAAAGACTGTGCAGTTTTGTCGTTCCCTGCAGAGGTGAGAAGCAGGTAGCCCAAAGGTTTAAATATTGATGGTGATGATAAATTCATGTGGCGAGTGAAAGAGTGAAGCACATCCGAGCAGACTCTGTGTCTTCTGATCTCAGTGTTAATGCCATCTGTGGCAAACCAGCTCTGTCCTCAAGAGAAGACACGCTGTGAATGAAATGAAATTTGTATACTCATTAAAAATTGACTAAGCTCAAGAAAGCAGCATGACTTTTCCTCAATATTTGGTGTACATACAGGATGTATGCTTTATACATACAGGGTATATGCTCAAACTGTCAAAAAGCCCACCCTCAGTTAAGCTACGTTGGACCCTCTGGTTGCCATCACATGGGTGTGGTTGCCTCTGTGTTGAAGATGATGTACTGTTCAGAGTAATTTATTCATAGCTCTGAGGTTTTTGCTGTATTTTTCATCCATATTTCATTAAGAAAGAGTAAATCACCGACTGCGTGTGGTTTATTCAGTCATGAATAGTACACGGCACACTCTATTTATGCCATACTCTCATGAGCCTGCTTACACAGAAGATCCAGAGTTGAAAAGAGTTTTCCACACTCTGATGACAGCAATGACAAATGTGCTAAAGTATGGTTTTAGTCTGTCTCAACTAGTGTTCAAAACAGTAGTAGTAGTGTTAAGCTAGGGTATATCTGATATGTTTTTCTTGTATATTGTCTCCCAGATTCCCCTGGGGTCTGTTAGTTAGGAAAGATCCCAGTAGCTCTTGTTCCTTTTTCCTTTCATACTAAGTCCTGTGTGCTCAGACAGCTGGCTTCCATCAGAGTGTGTGTGTGTGTGTGTGTGTGTGTGTGTGTGTGTGTGTGTGTGTGTGTGTGTGTGTGTGTGTGTGTGTGTGTGCGCGTGTTTGTATTTGAGTCTGTGTGTTTGATTTATGGCCCTAATAACCATAACGCCAAAATATCAGTCCTGTCATATAGGTAGTAACTCAGTATCCAGGCTGTACTGTGTTACTGTATCAAATCTCCCACCCAAGGGACAACATCAGGTTTAGAAAAATGAAGCCAATGCGGAAGTGCTAAAAGTTGCTGTTCATCAAGGATCTGCATGAGGCTGGCTGCAGAATGACTGTAAATCACCTATACACCCAGCATAAAAAAAAAGAGTTTTATGGCATTATATTTACAGCCTGGTTCAAAAGGTGGCTTGGGTCTAAAACACTGATTTCGCTATCAGATGTTAGGACCATTTTATTGTCCAATCAGAGACACAGCTCAGTTCACATGATCGGCAGGCGAACTAAAGACATGGTCACACTGGCCAACCGTGCCGTGCCTAACCAGGCTTCAGCCCTAGAGCTCGTTTGAGTGTGACCGCAACCATGCCATGCTCAGGCACGATTCGCTTCCGTGCTTTGGCACGCTTCGTAGAGGTGGGCTTTGGCACGGTTTACTTCATGCACGAGCACAAGCACGTGGACAGCGCGTGTGATCCATGACATATGATCGCCGCAAGTGCATCTCTCTACAATCATTTTAAACAAAGCGGGGGTGTTAGAGGGGTGTTAGAGGGGTGTTAGAGGGGTGTGTCGGATGAAAACGACTTATTACAAGTCCAAAAGTCTCTAAAGTTTAAAGTGCTCCCTGTGTCTCATTGTGCTGACTCTGATGAGATCGCGCTTCATGTAAACAGACGCTTCACGATTACTCAGGCGGGCCATGCGCGTGTGTGATACCTGCTAAAGTGTGGTTCATATAGGAGAAGCGTGACCGCTGGCCGTACTCTGCAACTGAGGAACAGCGCTGTGGGGGGGGGGGGGGGGGGGGGGGGGGGGGGGGCAATCGTGCTAAAGCACAGCACGGTTTGGATGGCCAGTGTGACTGCGCCCTAATGAAGCTCAAAACCAGTGTCAGATCAAATGTGGCTGCTTCCACAGATTGGCTTCATTTCACAGTATCAGGAACAGATGAATGATGTCGTGGAGGCTATGTCCATGTTTTAAACAGTCTATGGTCCCACTAAAACCAGGGCTTGAAAATCTAGTGTCACAGTGTCACAAGCAACAGAGAGCCATATTGTGACAAACTCTAACAGTGTGTACCCACTGAAAGCATCGCAAATTTTTCGCGCGTTGATATTACATACAAAGTCAATTTAAAACTGCGAATTGACGCTGTGTAGGGGCGAGCAAGCGTTCAAGCGTTGAGCGGTGAGCAGCGAGTGTTTCTAGCGAAAAACGCTCGCTGCTCACCGTTCAACGCTTGACGCTCACGTTGAAATAATTGAACTTTTCGAGCGAGCGAGCGTCTCGACACGCCGGGACAGCCTACCAGCATGGAGATCGTCACCGATGGACAGGCGCTCCGCGGCTGGAATGGAGCGCCTGTAGTTGGTATCCAGGCAGGAGATCCTGGCACCAACCCTGAATATCAGGTCTTCAAACTGGGCAACGGTCAGCCTGAAGTACCGCTGGAACCGGCCGTCGTCCAGACACAGCTCCTGCAAGAGACGGTGGAACTCACTGAGCTCACACCGTCTCTGTAGGGTAGCATGCATCCAGTACCTACGTCGGCGCCTAGTCCGCAGCTGACTTCTTGACAGCAGGTACAGAGCAGCGATGGTGGTGATCGGAGCCATGTTTGACGATGAAATGATGATGGTGGACTTTTCGTGCAACGAAGCCACGGCGAGCGGTGAGCGTTTTTTGCATATTTGTACCAGCGTCAGAACTTGAGCGTCCAGCGCGGCACGATTTCACGTGCGAATACATTTGCTCTCCACGCTTTCGGTGGGTACGCAACGTAAGAATTTTTCTCACTTATGGCACATTTGCAAAACTCTTAAGATGTTTGCAGATAATCTAACCCATCTTGTATGAGGTGATCTTAAAACTTATTTAGTTTAATCACATCCAAACAGCATGAGTGGCATGATAAATAGGGGTTGGGTACCTTTCACATTTGAAGTGATATATTAGCCAAGCCTGGCACCTGAACGGTACCAATTTTCAATACTTTTGTGTGTGTTTATGTGGTAATAAATATTGATTTATTTAATGATAAAATCTCAAAAATTTTCAATTCAACATATTTATTTCTCATTACAGAAACCTACAATACTGTGTTCAGCATGAAAAATTGCCTACTCTTCCACTCCCCACAGTCACAAAGATGCGTTTAGACCGAAACGGGGTTTTACAGGATTTTACGAAAATCGGTACTCGATACTGCAGACAGAATTCAGTCAGTAGTAAGAAAAGTACCTAATTCGATACCTGTCCCTAATGATTATAGTCACAGGGACTTAATGGCATGAACTTAGCACAAAAATTAAGAAAATTTCTGTTTGTTAGTTATCTCTCTGTTGCAAAAATGCTTCTTGGCAATAGATTTTATACCGTTGGAAGGCCTGTTTGTTTCTCTTTTAAATGATGCCACATTTGTAATGGACATCCATTTGTGTGATGAGCAGCGGAGCTGAATATGTGGGCTGTGCCCATGAAAAAATTGCCAAATCTTCTCTGCCAATGCCAAACAGCTTATTTTGCCATTGACTCTTGTTTGGTTGGTTTGGTTTGGTTCAGGTAAATGATAAATTTATTGGTTTTGGCCATCAACAGTAGTTTAGTATCAGTTATCATACCAACTCAGAAAATCTGTATTGTGCATCTTTTAAATTTATGTTAGGTACAAAAAGACAGATGACAGACATCCCTGTTCTCATCTTAAAAAATCTGTCCATATTTGACTTTGGAAGTTTATATACAACACAACTCATGTTGCCGTTTCAGGGTTGAAATAGTTATGTTTCAAGTTTTGATACTCTAGCCACTCACATTGCAGTGGATTGCCTTGAATGTTTACTGCTATGTTCTCATATCAGCACTACCTGACTTCTTGCTGAAATTTCACAAGGGGGCTGGCAGGTAAAAGTTTGGGTGATGTCAGGTAGACAATCCTAGTCCAATCTGGAGTTCTGTGCACATGTGAGTAAGGCTTCTTTTAACATTATTCCAGTCAGATCAGTCAAAAACAAACACAGGTGGAAACATTAAAAACTGCACTATGCCTTTGTCCTCTACATATTCCATCTTCATGCACTTTTCTGTAGTGGTGAGTTTTTTTTTTTCTCACACATGCTGGCTGCTCCAATCACTCAGTGCTGCCTTCCATGAAGCTAATCTTAACTACAGCTGGGTGGGTGGGTGGGTGCATGGGTGAACTATGCAGACTGGTATTGTAAAGGATAGGTGGGCGGCAAATGTGGTTAATTTGCTTGTCTTGGACTTGTGCATCATTTTGCTGAACCAAATCCTCTCATTAAGGGGATTGTGTTCCCAGGCTTGTTGAGAGGAGGTGGAGGTCAGAATGAATGAAACAGTTAAGAGGAGGAGTGGACAGAGGAATGGAGAAAGTGTTGGAATGAGTTTTCCATGTGGGGTGTGGGTGCAGAGGGATTGACGGACATGGCAGCAGTTAGGGGCTGATGTATGGCTGGAGTGGGGAGAGGGGGTTGGTGATGGTCAAAGGGAGGCAGGGGAGAAAAGCAGCTTGTGTGTGGAGAGATCTGAGGGTTGGGGGTGTACTTGTGTAGGCAGGAGGTGTGCTGAGGTGTGGAGGGTATTGTTTGAAGAGGGTTGAGTGAGTTGTGATGTGGGGGGCTCACTCCTCCAATGCTGTACCTTCTGCACAGCACTTATCAGCACAACTTCCATACATACCATAACCCTCCACATGTTAAAGAAACCCACTCTCCCTCTGTATTTGGACACATGAGTTGATGAACCCGAATCTCTGGGTACTCAGAGCCTTTTGTCTTTGGTGAATCTAAGAGTTTGGACCATCAGGCCAAATTGGTGCTTGAGAAAGGGGAATCCCCTTGAACTACTCAGCTGCCTCTGGGCTCTGTGAAAACACACAGAGTCAAGGATAAACCCCATCTCAGTGGGGGCATGAGATGCAAAAAAGGATACTATGTGACAGTTTTACAAAATAGAAACCTAAAATAAACTGTAGGGAACAAGACACTGCAATTTTGTGTCCTGGTAACAGCTTTGAGGTTTAATCGAGAAGATAAAAGCAATAAAAGAAGAAAAGGAGAAACGTTAAAGAGACAATGAATAAGTAAGGGCATTCAGGGTGTATACGTACAACAACTTTTAAGTAGGAAACTATTAACTCAACATGAATATGGACAGCCTGCCTGAATCTTCTTGTAAAAGTATGAATCCAAAATCTGGCATAAAGGGTACTGACCGGGGTGGATTGTTTTATAACTCCTTTTGAAACCGTAAAGCTTGTATGTTTTGCCTATAAAGGCATTGGCGAACTGGCTGACATTAGGGCACCATGTTGCTATCTGCTAGTTGGCTAAAGGCCCACCTCTGTGTCTCATCTAAACGCGAATCACATAAGCTGCGTTTCCACCAAGCAGTACGGGTCGGTTCAGTACGGTTTGGGACGGTTTGGGACAGTTATGTCTCATCCCGTTTGCGTTTCCACAGCAAACTGTGCCCTCTCGTGGTGGGCAGCGTGTAAGCCGCATGCCGGAAGCCACAGCTGGTAAACAATAGCGCGACGCCGTAGCAGCTTACCCCGCGATTAAATCCAACAAAGAAGAAAACGCGACACAGTAAACAAAGAGCACGGATGGAAGACATGCAGCATTTCGTCCTCTCTGTGATTTTCATGTAACTCTCTGTTACAAAGTGCAATCAAGCTTCGTTTCAGAGAAGTCTGTTTGCCGCCAGGAGAAATGCAGCCGCTGTCGGGGTAAGTGACGATTCTTTTGACCAATCAACCGTCTGCAGTGTGTTGCTCCACCTCCCGAGAGCAGATCGGTTCAGTCTGGCACCCATACGAAAGGGTCCCAAAAAAGTGGGACGGCTCGTCTCGGTTTTTAGGGATCCATCCCGGGATGAGTCAGTGGAAACGCCGCTAGAAGCGCACCGTACCGAGACGAACCGACCCGGACTGCTTGGTGGAAACGCGGCTTTAGGTTGAGTTCACATTGGCAACATTTTGTAATTTAAAGGCCTCAGGTTCCCAATAAGACTGCTTTGAACAGTGTAGTGCACATTCTCAGATTTGCAGACACATTGCACATTGCTTGTCTTGTTGTTTTTACTGTTGTTAGTCACTCTGGGGGATCTATTGAGCCATCCATGTTTTATTTTGTCTGCAGCTGGAACTCTGAAAACAAGGCTCTGCTCGAACCCTCTGACTGGAACAATATGTCCCTTTTTATTTTCTTTGTGGAGACTTTTGATAGCAAATTGCCTTGTTAGCTTGTGTCTTGGTAGACCTGTGCAAAAGCTAGATGACAACTGGACCAGGTCAAAATCTGGGAAAACATAAATATGTCAATTTTTTTAAATCAAACATTCGCTATTTGTTTAGAGCAAAATTGTATCATGAAAATGATTGTAAGCATGTATCTCCCCCAACTTTAACAAGAGGTGAAACTATGCTAAAACTTTACTGAGTTTACTTTCCTTTGGATGGAAGTTAAAATCGCAGAACTCTGTAACATCCCTTCAAGTAATTGTGTAGTTGACGTTGTTTTGCTTAAACTTTAATAACGAGAAAACTCTGCAGTAATCAGCATGCACTGAGTATGGCCAGATAGAGTCTGGAATAACAGTCCAAAGAGGGTCATTCACCTTGGAGAATCCCTCAGGCTGGCCTCAGTTATGGCAGATTGTGTTACACGATCCTTAGAATAATGAACTAGTACGTCAACACTGCCAATCCCACACAGCAAAGAAAGAGACCTGTCTGTTCCAGCCCCTAATCTGGTCTGTTTGGGAAGCAGGGACTGTGGCGTGACACTTGTTCTTCATAGTCTCCAGTGTTCTCCTTGAAACCTCCAAGCGCCAGCTTGCATTAGCATAACCGAGAGGCCCATCCACTCTCTACAGGATTAGTTCAGCTCTCCTCCCACTGTCTGATGGCTCTTTATCCAGATGGATACAGCCTGTTAGAGGTCTTAACCACACCATTGCCACTAAAGTCATTATAATTCACCACGAGGAGGAATCAGCTCACTGAGGGTCTGCTGTTTAGAGAGAGATTGACATCTCATTTGGAATGGTTTGAAAGAAAAGACAGGAACCTCCCCTTCAGACTATGATGGAGTAGGACACAAATGCCCCGATCAATCTGTCTTTGTTCTGAAGTGACTAACTCAGATTGAATCTGGTCTGCTAATTTTTTGGGGAAAATTGTATAAATTTAGATTGGATGTTCTTTTCTACTTTCTGGTTTATCACTATGATCAGCTCAGCTTCTCCAGATGAGTGCCTGGATTTGTTAAAAGCACTGTACTGTACCTCATTCCTGGAATGATTTCCTATGTCAGGAGAAGCAGTTGGCATAATGTTCCACAGGATGATATTCATCACACTTCAACCTATGGAGACAGGTTTAGCTTGAAAATGAATGTAAGCTTGTAATTCATTCTAGGAACTCCTGTGTTCACCCATGTGATTGTTGAATTCAAGTGGCGCCATCAGCAGACAGATGGGCCAGACGAGATGTATTTGTCTATTGTCCAGATAGTTTCTCATGGAGCACAAGCTACATCAGTGTGATGTCATCTTGAGCACAAATCAATCTGTCCCAGATGAACTAGATTCCTGGTGTTGATGTCCATTGCTTGGAGAAAAGTTACATATCATTCAGCTGGTGTAGGTCATTTGGAGTCTCAGTGTTTGGCCTTGCCTTTGTCCACCAGAAAACAATGTGTATCCCCAACAGATTAAGACTTTAATATACTCGTCTTTCTTTCTTTCTTTCTTTCTTTCTTTCTTTCTTTCTTTCTTTCTTTCTTTCTTTCTTTCTTTCTTTCTTTCTTTCTTTGACTTGATTACATTAAAAAGTGCAAGAATCGAATGATTAGAGAAAACTAAACAGCAGTTGACAGTATTGGAAGGGTTGATTTAAAACACATTTTCAGTGTGTATCAGTTATCATCTGACTTGTCAATTGTTAAGTCAAACAAAAAAGTTTCATACTTAGTGGGATGTCTTCACTGGAATCTAAAATGTTGCCCCTGAAGATCTGCCCTCATGTTCTGCTGTTTTCATCACCCTCTATAGCCTCTTACCCTACCCTTTCCTCCTCATCCACCTTTCCTTTTACTCTTTCCTCTCATGCTTTCTATGCTCTCTCTCACCCTCTTTCCCACCTACACCACACTCTCTCTCCCTCCCTCCCTCTGCCTCTCTCTTCCTCTGACTCTGCTGTCTGCCTCAGCTGTTCTCAGTTGCACTGTGTGCCTTGTGCTGTGGGGACAGGGCTGAGCTGCGCTGAGTGGGGCTGAACAAGTCCGCAGCGGTGTTAAGTAGAGAGAGAAGGGCAGACAGAAAAAAAAAAAAAAAAAACAGAGTGAAAGGGAGAGAGTGAGTGAGAGACGGTGCAGATTGTGCTTACCATGCAGACTGGATTAACAGCTGAAACAAACAGGACCTGTTTTTCTCTTTTTAGCCTTAGGTAGGAACTCAGCAGTAACGTGGATGGCTGTTTAGACAGAGCTGCATGCTGGTTGGGCACCAGGACAGAGACATGGCAGTCGTACCCACACCCTCTCACTCATCCTAGCAATAAGTATGGTGAGCTTCTCATATCTGCTTACTTTGGTTACATTAATATTGGGCTAAAAAAGTGTGGGAGGCTCTCTTGCTGTGACGTTGACCCATAACCCCAAACTCTACTTTGCAGGTTCTGTCTCCTCTGGAGTTTAAAGTTTGGCTTTTGACCCCTGGAACAGGACAAGGTTTTTGATTTTTGGCAAGGGAAGAAACCTGCTGAGAATTAGTGTGGACCGAAACGCAAGCTGCTTTTTATTTATTTTTTTTAATCAGTGGACGGCAGAAACATTTTTTCTATCAGGACTTGTTCTACGACTCTAAATCTGAGACTGACCGCACTGGAGGTGTGTATTTAAAGGACCTCTCTGGCCTGTATTGCCCCAGGACCATGGGCTCTCTCTGGAGCAGCATTTTGCTGCTGTGTGGGATGGTTCTCCTCAGGGCGGAGGGCAACAAAGCCCATGAGACCAAGAACAACGTCCCCCGGCTAAAACTCTCCTACAAAGGTGAGCTCAATTCTTTGTATTTCATAAATGCTAAAATCTTGATGATTCAGCAGCTTATTGCTTTGTCTGAGGGTAGAGCTTTAGTGTCTTACAGCTACAGCTGATTCATCATGTAGATTTTCCTCCTCAAACCACATGTGGTGTGCTGATGAAATGGTGCCTAGAAAGGCAGTGCCTTCTGAAGTTGTGGTAACTGCTTTTGTCACTTTTCTATGAGATAGAGGGTCTATTCACTTCGATTTCCTTGAAAAATATTCAGAAAAAAAAATAGATAAAGGAAATGGGTTGAGAAAACATGTATATATATATATTTTTTTACAATGATTATTGAGTTGTGGCTTTGTGTTTTAATGATGTAAATCAGTCTGACTAAGTGGAAGCATTTTTTTAAAAACAACACAAAAAATTCTATACCAAATCAAAGTTAACATCCTATGTTAAAAGTAATATACAGTTTCAATTTTCTAATAGTAACCCAGTACTAGCATTTAAACCAGAGCTTAACTGGGTTAATAAAATAATCAGTTGGGGCTTACAAACAGGAGTTATTATAATTAATGGATCACTCTATAAACTATCAAGCCAACAGAGGAGTTTCATGGTGTTGGAAAAGTAACTTTCTTTGCCAAATCAGAGGAAACCCTCCTGCCTGATACATCTTTATAGTACAACCAAAATCAGGCTCTGATGGTTTCTGTCTTCCCATCTCCCTCTCCCTGTTTTGATCAACTACTGTTGTCAGATTTTCATTGAAAAGTGGTGCCACGCATAGACTTCCTGCCAGTTACAGTTATCCCCCCCCCCCCCCTTTTTTTTTTTTTTTCCCTGGATGTCATTTTTCCGCTCCGTTCTTCTCTGCATGGTAATTACACTGAGGATGAATGGTGCAGGTCTGTTTCAGCAGATGGCTTTCACAAGGAGAAATGTCTCTCGCTCAGCACTGGGAGATCCATAATTATACACACAAGCATGCACGTACACACACATCACTGGATGGCCATCTGTAGATAGTTAATGATACCTGTGAGTTTATCAGTCATTTAAAACAACATGCTGTCAGATTGGTCAAACACGCCCATGCAGTGATATCTCTATTAGAAGTCAGACTTCAGGTACCAGCTTGGACAGCTGGGTTATTAGACTGCCACTACTTACAATCTGGGCAGGCGGGGACAATATTTGGCACCATCTTTCTAGCCAGAGGATAGTGTGCAGGTATCGTTTTCAAGCCTGCAATGTGGTGGAAATATTATTCACATAATACTGTAGAAATTCATCAAACTCTGAGTCCCATTAGGCAAGTGACATGGGATTATTGCACTATGAATCATTTATACCATCATATAAATTATGTATTACCCCTGCGATAGGTGAGGCAGACTCAGATTTACTTGTGGATAGTGGGAAATCAGATGATTCCTTGTGGTGAAGTACACAGCAGGACCTGCCAAGACAGCTTAAGAAGCTGGCCAGTTCTGAGCAAGCACAACCTCTGATCTGTGACACATGGGAACCCTGACCCCTACAGGTCACTGGGAATACTGGGAAAATCTGTGTCCCTGTGGGAGCAGAAAAACACACTTGTTTTTAACTCTCCTTAAAACCTAACTCATATTAACACAACAAGGAAGGGTTTATTTGGGAAGTGTGAACCTTATCAGCAGCATGCCCCCCCATAAGAGCCCAGATGCATATAACTGAATTGCACCCACACACATCCCCAACCTCCCTGCTGAACCCTGGGGGATCTAAAACATCTTTGAAAGCGAGGGTGGAGGGGCAGAAGGGCACTAGAGTAGGGGGAAAGATAACAAAGGTACCCCATGGCTACCTAAACATGAGAGAGGTCCAACTGTATCAACAAGTATGCGACTGGGTGTTAATGAGGAAGTGGGTGGGGATGGTTTTACAGTAAACCCAACATAGTGCTTAAAATGGAGCAATTTCACATATATTACACTTTTACATTAGCTGATACAGGATCAATTGGCACCCCGAGGGTAAAAGGAGCCTCGTGGGAGTAAACAAGGATCCATATGGTTTGTGAGTTTATGGGCGACAAGAAGTAGAGCACATGTTGTTGACTCTCCAGGGAAGGGAAGAGAGGGTACTTCAGCTTTATAGGATGTGAGTGTCCTGCCAAGGGTAGTCCTTCTCTCCAACCTGTCCACCCCTTTTTGTAGCACAGCCAAGGACTTGAACACAAGTGAATACACTTATCTACAAGCACACATTCATGTGAGTACAATCACACCAGTACAACTAAACTATAAGTTAAAAAAAGGGAAACTACACATTTGGGTTTTTGGTACCAATGAATCAAGTTACAGAATTGAAAATTTCTGTTGGAGACATTTAGCTCATGAGCATGCTGAAAATCTTAAGAGCGGAGTAGGGTTTCTCCTCCTGTGTACAGTACAAACTCTGACGGTCATGGAAGGTAAACGCCCCCAATGTTCGGAGGCTTTCTCGCGCTCTGAATAGTTGACGTTCCATTCACGTACAGGAAGCGGGTGGCTGTGTTCACTTTTTTGTTAGACTTATACTCCCCTAAATCACTTTGATTACTGTTTGCTGCTGCTCTGATATTACAGGGAGATCCTGAGGTTGCATAATCACAATTTGACTGACAAACAGGCATGTTGCCATTTAGAGCTGAGTAGCATGCCTGAAATCAGTAAGACATTTAAGATCAGATTTAAATTACACAAAAAAACTTAATCAGTTAAATTTGTCAGTAAATAGCAGAGGAAGGCTGTGTCAGACTTCCCTGCCTATAAAATGCCACAATAGCTTCTCAAAATGTAAGTGATTATCTTCAGCCTCAAACCAGTCTGTAAACATGTGAGAGCGGTTGAGGAGCTGTTTTCATTCCTTCTTGACACCAAACAAATTACAGCACTGATGAAGCTTTGTGTTGTTTTTCCCCTTAGGCATGAATGAATCAGTCACTGTACACACTTTAGTGTTTTGTCAATGTGCAATCACACACTTGGCCCTGAGTATGATAAATGTCAGCGAAGCAGCTGAACCTGGGCCAAACATCAGTGTTCCCATGTACAGTGCTGCCACACGTGGGTTATTGTTGGGACGTGTTTCTGCTTTTTCTTCAGAAGCACTTAGATAACACTCCCTGTGCCCTCCAGTCGAGAAGGAGAAAGAGAGAAAGCTGGAGAGAATGTAGGCTAAAAGAGTTTATTTTTATCGGTCTCACATGGGACTGTTGATTCTTTGCATCCATTCCATCTGCCCCGTTATCTCTAACGCTCTCTTTTACTTTCCACTTTTCTCAATCTGCGCTCCCAATCCTTTCCTTATGTTTCAATTGTTTTAGAAGAGGAAGACATGAATGTGGGAGAGACAAAAAACAATAGAGAAGTCAGATGGCTTCTAAAATATAGAGAAGGACCAGGTCATAAAAGAGAAAGTAAGCAAACACTTTTGAGTAGTGCCTTCTGTTTGATTATTGGTGGGCTCACCTTAACACTTAAGAGAGTAATTTCATAAAATATGGCAGGGCAGCAGCTGACACCTGTTCCAGGCCACAGATTTGCCTCAACATGTTTTTATGTGTTCCTGTTTGTTTGACAGTCGGAAAGTGTCTGGCCACACAGTCTTGCACGCTGAATGCAGACGTTGAGCTAAAACTGTGCGGCATCAAACCCACTTTGCTGCCAAAATAAATGTAAACTCTGGTTTATGCAGTGAAGTTACAGAGTGAAAAACATCATTGTTCTTTCTATACCCAGAATTTCAACCCTTTGGGTATTTAACCACAAGGCACTCCAGAGTAGACCTGTAGAGGACACTACCTCTGGCGTGGCTTAGAAACCTCATGTTATTTTCCAAGAACATGCAACATGTTCCACAAACATGCACAGCTCCACACACAATATCCATAGAGAACGTGTTCCTGGATGAATAGCTTTTCATAACATTGCTGTATTCTCTGTTGAATGGTCTGTTGCTATGGTCACTACTCCCATGGACCATTTCCACACACCAGCATCGTGTGTGTATTGTGTGTATTGTGTGTACGTTGGATGGATGTGGTAATGCTGTCCACCACTCACACAGGGATGTGGTTTGAGGAGAAAAGAAGTTCTAATGTCTGCACAATTTGCAGCCGTGTTGTCTGTGAAATACATATTTTTATATTATTAATCATTTCTATATACAATACACAAGTTGTGCATTTGTTTTAAAACTCACTGTTCTTATTTTTGCTTTGTAACGCAGGTGACTTATTAGTGTGTGTATTTAACTGTCATGCTAGATGCCAAATGATAGTAGAGAGGTTGCTGCGATATGAAAGCCATAAGCATTTCAGTGTATAAAACAGAAATTAAACAATGATACTAAGAAAGTATTCTCTCTCTATCTTTTTCTCCAGTTTTTTTGTGACCATGCTGCAGCTGTAAAAGGGTCAGATGTAGCAGGCAGGTGTTATTTTGCTGCCAGTGAAGGGCTTACAGTGTTTCCACTTATGATTGATCACCAAAGTTATGGGGGAACATAAATCTAGGACACAGCTTTGGACTGTGTACAGCAATACTTCTGCAGAAACTTTTCAAGTCCTTGAGTTTCTTTTTTAAGATGGAGACAGAGGTTGTGTTGCACTTTCAGTTATTGATAGCAGACTGAACGCTGTTGTTTGTCCAAAGTTCATATTCTAGCGGCATTTACTTTCACATAAAATACATCTTCTATAGATGTGAGGATAAGATCTTCTTTGGATTGCATTAAACAGCTTCTTTAATGAAGGCACTCCTAAAATTCTTGCTCACAAGAGTTGTGGCCCAGGACTTACCAAAGTTGCATGCACACTTAGCCGACTGGGCCTTAAAACAGGACACGATATCAAAATGTATTCTACAAAAACTATGTTGTAATATTAAGAACATGAGACAAAGCATCCCACTCAAGCTTTCACCAGCTGCATAATATAAATGTCATCAAAAACAGCCACTCCCATGTGGTGAAATTTCCCAAGTACGTACTGCTGCCTTCTCACACTGACTTACCACAAGTTCTTGCTGAAATTTTGCAAAGGAGCTGACAGAAAAGTGAAGTTTGTGTTCACTCATTCAGTCCGAGGGGCATTTTGGGAACATTTTTAGGAGTTTTGTTCAAATTTGAGTTTAGCTGTAATCAGCAGCTCTTTCCAGCAGTTTGGTTTGACTTGAAGTGTTATCTGGTTGGTGTTGCTCTTGTAAGTCAGAGTTCAAAAGCACTGTCAAGGGGGTTAGACCAAACAGTTTGCATTAATTTGTTTAGTTTGATGTAGTAGTAATAAAATGTAAAGGATAAACTCTGGTTATTAATCATGTTATTGCAGCAGCCCACAGCTTCATATCAAATATAGAAAATCAGATCTAAATATATGATTGTTAAAGTTTGTTTTGGTAACTCTTTCAGCTTCTGTTTTGACTGGCAATTTCTCTGAAAAAATCTGAATTTATGGATGCTGATGCATGTGTCCTCTCATTCTCTCGGGCTCTGACACACTTCAGAGAGGGGGCATTCTCCTTGCTAAAACATTTATGATCATATTTGTTATTTACTCCCAAAGAAAAGGGTTGCTGTGTGTGTATGCGTGTGAGACAGTGAGAGTGAAAGGAAAGGAGGCAGAGAGTGAGAGCACCAGAAGAACCAGGTGTCCTCTGTCCCATAATTCTCCACCCTTTGACGTGGGTGGTTAATATCTTTGTTTGGTCAGACCTTGTGGGTGGGAACAAAATGTGAGAAGGACAGCGTGCACGTTTTTTACACAAAAGGTGTTATAATGCCATGGCTTTAATATACCCCTTTGAGGTTGTTACAGTAATGAAATGTTCAGTGTGTGTTTGGCTTTCCACTGTAAAAGCAAATGTGGCTCTTGTGTCAGACTTGGCATACCACTGAAAACGTGAGCTGTTGCCCAAAGCAACATGTCCTAATAGCAAATGTGGTTTTGCCCAATCCTGCAGTTTGTAAATGAAATATTCACTAAGACTTCTGACATGACATATTCCCCTCAATTTTCCACTGAAACCGCACCAAGTTCTGCTTGGCTGCTCTGGTCAAGGTCACCGCCACCATGCAGACAGTTTGGTCATTGGCTCCCAGTACTGCCATTACCTGCCCAGTCCAATTTGGCTTGGCAGTGATTCTTCACTGACTGTCAATTGCATTGCTTGTCGAGGATGTTTAATGGAATATGAACTGGAAGAGATGCTACAATGTTTTGGCCAAATTAAAGCATTAAAAATCTGTGGAGGAGGCACAGACAAAGGACAGCCAAAACAAACCAGTGTGTAATTTACAATGCTACATTAGTGAGAGCCTGTGGTCAGAGAAACTCTTAGGTGGATGGGAATGCTAAAAGCTTTTTAAAATGAAGGCACTGTCTCTGAAAAGCACCTGGGAAATCTGATTAAATCATTCAAATAGATGTTGACCTGATGTGTTTTTTCCACTCACATGCTGCCCACACTGGCATGTTTTTCACCACTTGAATATCACAACATGCTGATCATTGCTTTTCTTCACATTTCCTTTGCAGAAATGCTGGAATCTAATAACCTTGTGACGTTTGAAGGTCTAGCTAATAGCTCGTCTTACCACACATTCCTGTTGGACGAGGAGAAAGGGAGACTGGTTGTTGGAGCCAAGGATCACATCTTCTCGTTTAACCTCATCAACATCAGCAGAGACTACGCTCAGGTAAAACCAGTGTCTGATTTTCAGTCTGTCTGTCTGGTGGAGGTTTTATCCATTTATCATGAGTGTAAGTCTGTTTGCGTTTCTGACCGATTTAATATCCATCTCGAGTGCACCTCTTTACCCAGAGTGCCGGTCAGAGGCTCAGGTATCTCGGGACTTTCTTTTCTGTTTCTACTGAAAAGTGCCTCGTGAATATTTCAGAACGGGGCTGTCGCACACCATCACACGCTGTGCAAGGCATGTTAGCTGCTCTCCGCACACCTGGATGAATAATAGAGTAAACTGAAACAAAGTGGATAACAAATCCCATCTGTGACCCCTTCAACCTGCACATACACACATGCAGGAACACCAAAATGTATCTGTATTGATCAAGTGTGTGAAATTGATTCAAGATGGAAGTGATTCTCTTCTTACATGCACAGAAACTGTTTGTGTTGCAGATCCCTTGGCCAGCTTCTCCCACCAGAAGAGACGAATGCAAGTGGGCAGGAAAAGATCTCTCGGTAAGAGCTAAAAACATCAATCTCGCAAGTGGGTGTCAGCATTTTGCCCCTGCACTCCCACAGATGTTTTAAAAATGTCTTTGTTCTACCATACTGCAAAAGATGTGCAACTCTGCAGGTCTTACAGTGAACCTTGGTTACAGTTGCACTGCATAAGTGCTCTATAAGGCCTTTCCAACACTGGCAATCTGATGTATACATTTTTTAATCTCTCAGTTTGTTTATACCAGTGTGTTGAAATAGCTCATCTGCCATGTGGACAATGAACATAGCCCTGATTAAAGTCTCAAAGCCAAGATTGAGACCATCATTTGACCTTAATCACGTATCAAGCCTCTGGGGCTCCATTAAACACTGAGTTCTCAGCAATCACTGCGCTTTGTCCCAGACTTACTGGTGTAACACTGCATTAAAACTAGTGCCGTCATACTTTCAGGGATCAGGGACATTTGAGTCTTTTATGTAAGACTCATTTGTTTTTCCCATGTTGTCTCTAACTGCTTTGTTTGTGTTTCCTTTCTTTTGTGGTATTATCTGATTGACCACACAGGCTCATTAAAACATGGCTCCATTTAGCTTTAATACCATCCAGTTAGACAAACTACAGTACAGTTGATTGCTTGTTGAAAAATATGAGATTGGACATGAGTTTCTCTCTTACTTACTTTGATGACATTATTTTGGCAAGCCATTTAAAAACAAATCGCAGTCCTGCACTGTGTGTTTTTTTAATATTAGCATGCGCTATTGAATTTGGCCACAAGGTTTGAGGCAACACAAAAGCTGACTTGTTTTGAAGTAAGGCTTGAGATTGTCTCTGTCTTCTTACCTAATTCAACCTTTACAAGACAAGCCAAGCGCCCCCCCTCATGTGTGGTCCAGTGGAGTTTTCTATGTAAAGACGTTCGGAGCTTGTACCCACTCTCCGAAGGCCATGTTATGAAATCTATCTTCAAAAAGGCCTTAGGCAACATGCTGGAATATGAAATCATGGCTTTTTTTATGCCTCAGTTAATTTCTTGGACATTGGCCAGAACAGGGCAAGTCCTTCTGTCATTCCATGCTTCTCCATGGCTTATTTTAAGCACCATGAAGCCCTTTGTGTGTTTTCTGTAAACACTTGGTGCCCTGAGGGGTGGTCTTTCTGTTGGAGAGTCAGAAGGGAGTGAGAATTAAAGGGAGGCAGAGAGAGGCTGCTGATGCCCCCTGATGTACTGTAAGCAAACACCTCTGGGGATGAAGCAGAGAGGAAATAAGTAGATAGATAGGTATGAAAGGCCTGACTGTGTATCCTCAAGAGAGAAAGAAAGCTGTTTTTGTTGCATGGATGAAATGTGTGATATCTGCTCACCATAAACAACTCTGTTCACACTTTATTTATCTCAAACCCATCAGTGGTTTCAAAGGTTACTCGCACCTGTATGCTTTTTGTTGTCAGTTTTATCTTGCATAATATCCAGGGGGAAGCATTGAAACCTTACCATCAGACACTTGGCAGCAGTGTCTCTGTTCTCCACAATGATGATCATCACTCAGATGTACCCACCCATGTATAGACCGTATAAATCCAAAGCAAGGCAGATGCTGAAAAATAAATGCTCACACAAAGAGGCTGCTGTCGGCCGATGACCCAGTAAAGCCAGATGAACTTAGCCATGCATAATTTGTGGTCGCATTCTCTCAGGTTTTTTTTTCTTCATTTTGAATATGTGATGACACATTCAGTTTTATTTGAGGTCAGGTCTGCACAGGCACGTGCTGAGTGAGCACGAGGAAATATGTACTGCCATATGGTGGCAGAGCAATAAATGCAAAACATACCGATTACCATACACACGCATAGCCACAAGGAAGGGATTAGATAAACAACATCTGCACCACAAGTTATCAGTAATCTCTATAAGCATTAAAGTCACAAGGTCAAGAAAAATGCTTATTGGTACGTTCCAGTAATAACACAAAGAAATAAGAGACTATCAGAACGCTGTCTTAATGTCTTTTCTGTCTCCTGTACTGACAGATTGGTGGTAAATTCACGTTTTTCTTACTCTCACTGATATAGGATTATAATCATAGGCTTTGTTGCCTGTCTTTTTGTTATTCTGCATTTCAATCCCTCCTGTATGATGGACATCACATGTATCGCACAGGAAATTAAACAGCCAAGGCAAAGTCAGCAGTGGTTGATGTCACTGGGTTCAACAGGAATAGGAAACAGAAGGGCCAGGGGTTGGTTACTTTATGCAGATGAAGCGGAAAAAGTCCAGAGTCATAGATGATTATACTAAGTCTGGTGATGATATTATTTTCAGGAGCATTACTCAGCAGACTGCCAGGGTTCGGAGGCCATTCCCTGAGGAATTACAATAGATTACAGTCGGCTTTGCTCCCAGCTATCATCGCAGATCTCTTTATTGAAGTGTTGAATTTTCCTTTGCTATGACCCTTCTTCCTGGTGAGGTTAATCCTGCACTTTTGCCACTTTTTTGTTTTCATTTGGGTCCTTTTTTGCCTTTATAAAACAGTACAGCTTAAGAAAGAAAGGAAATGTGGGGAGTGTGCAATCACAAACACTGAAAGACTGCAAAACAATTATGACATGTAACGTGGTCTCATAAGGTTAACTATTCCTTCTGCCTTTTTTGCTTTTTCTTTCCATCAGAGGGAGTGCTCAAATTTTATCAAGGTGCTGCAGCCATTCAACCAGACCCATATCTATGTGTGTGGGACAGGGGCCTTCCACCCAGTGTGTTCCTACCTGGAAGTGGGCAAGAAATCAGAGGTACAAGCAGGTTTCATTTTTCTAAACATTTACTTTAAAAGTTTGCAAAGAGTTATGACAGTTATTCTGAGTTTTAAACAGACTGAATTAAAATATAGAAAAGTGTGCATCCTTCTACTACTATTATTAAATGTAAGGAAAAGAATGATGAATTTGTACCATCTGTTATAAGGTATTTTAGACTTATACTACAGTCAGTCACCAAAGGAAGCAATAAAACTTTTGGCTTCCCTTTGGGGGATGTGTTGTGCCCCATTAACCTCTGGGATTGAGAAGTGAGACTGATGTTGGGGTGCTAAAGACCGCAGTTCCTTGGGTGTCCACTTGAGGCTGGCATAAAAAGCACTACTATCTACATATGCACCCACTCCAAAAAGTCCATATTCACAGCCTTGTACAAAAGAAACAAATTTGGGCTGAATTTCCCCAATGTGATGTAATGAAAAAATAAAGGAGTCATATTGATTCCACCAATTTGCCTCAAGTTAGATTAACCAGAAGTTAGGCTGAGTCAGCATTTCTGAAATGGTGACAGACGTTAAAAGATTTCAAACCTTTTTTAAAAACCTATGAGGGATGCCAATGAGACTCAACCTTTTTATACAGTCTATAGTTGAGCTATCACGTTTTTGTATCATCTATGACTTCATATATTAGTGACATGATAAAATGTTAAAGCTTCTCAGATACATGACTTGATAAATATATAAAAATGTTTTTCGCAAAATAAGCTGGAAAATTGAACACAGGGTCTTGCAGTCTGCAGGATTTTCAATTCATCGTTCCAGCATGGGGCTGCTGCATGTGTATTCATTAAAAAGTGAGCAAAGGAAATTGCTCTTTTGTCCTCCAAATGTCACTGAGTCAGTCCTATAAATGTCTGTTTCCCATTCATTAGATAGCTATTTACAGACAATTAGAGTCAGAAGATTACTCAGAGAAAAAGCCATATTCTGTTCATAGATCATAACCTTCAAATGTAATTTATCTGATGAATGCCTGCGAGCATCAAGCTCACAATGTGAAAAGGAGTGAAAGATTTATTGTTTAGAAATCTCACTCCCATCAGTCTGTATATCATGGTGAGAACAGTCTAAAACTGTACTGCTTCTGAAAGTTGTTTTCTTTAGGTCTATAAAAGTAATTTTCATCCTCCCCTTTTTTTTATCTGCACATTAAAATCACAAATTAAAGCAAAATGATAAATAATAAGGTTTACATTTTCCAGAAAGCCAGTTGTTGATGGATGTGAATTTGAAATTAAATTCTGTGGGATATCAGAGTGCAGATTCTTATAAAATACTAGTTTTAACCTGAAGTATTGATGTGCTGACACAATAATGGCTTCACCAGACAGAATCGCGCTCTTAATAATTCATCTGTTTTCTGTCCGTGTAATTCAAACACTCGTCACTCAAAAGCATTGTGAATGCTTGGTTTTGATATTTCACTTCAACTTGTCTGCTTTTTCTCCTGTGTCTCCTCATGTCCAGGACAGCGTGTTCAGACTGGAGCCTCACATAGAAAACGGCAGAGGGAAGAGTCCTTATGACCCCAAGCTGCTCACTGCCTCCATGCTAATTGGTGAGTTTCAGACCGGATACGCTAAGCTGTTCTTCTGTGTTGCATATAAAAACACCCTCTGCTTGCTCTTTCATTTCAGCGGATATTCAGGGTGTAAAGTACATGTGGATAACAGAACAGTGCATTCCTGTCTTTCATTAAAGTGGATCTGCTCTGTAGTTGGTGTTTAAGCTCTTTGAACCCCTTATTGGCAGGATTGTAAACTCTATTCCCATCCAAATTTACTTCTTCTAAATGCTGGGCGTGCATGACAGATGACACTTTATTGAGTTTCTTTTGCACTGAATGAAATAAAGCAGGGCTACGTAGGCATGTCACTACTCTCTGGCCCCAATTATTGCCAGTCACATTGTGTTATATCACACCGTTTAACCTAGCAGATGGCCATTTTCCAGCCCATCACCCCTAATCTCCTCTCCCCTTATTTCCTCCCCTCTCCCCAGCATTATTATGTACTCCCCCTGTCTCACACCTCTAGACTGTTCATCTCTACCTAGTCTCCCTCCCCTCTGCCCTGCCGACTGGGATAATGTCAATTTCACACTCCTGATGCTCATCACATCCGTCACTGTCTGTGTGCTCTCAGGACCCCAAGTCTACCTTTACTGCTAAGCCCCTGAACAATTCCTCAGACTTTTACACCTCCACCATGAGGCACAAATGACCTCAGGCTGTTATCTCATCCAGGGTTACAAAACTAACACACTTGGGTTTTTTTTCTTCAGATGGGGAGCTGTATGCTGGGACATCGGCCGACTTTATGGGGCGGGACTTTGCCATCTTTCGCACTCTTGGCAAGCATCATCCAATCAGAACGGAGCAACATGACTCCCGGTGGCTGAATGGTAAGAAAAATGTATTTAATATGAAAACTGCTTCATGTTGCGGTTTTTGGTTTTCTGATCTTCCTCAATTTTATTGCATTTCCTCATAATGATGTCCAGAAAATTACAACCTTGGTTCTGATGACCTCAGGGAAGCCTCGAGGGTCAGTTATTGTGTAAATCTGACTTTCGCTGCACAGGCTGCTCTCAGGCCTTTAATATTGTGATCACTTTTATGCAGATGACTCTCGGCTGTACTTGTAAGCCTACCAAAATCAACTCAGCTATACTTAATTAGGAAAATGACGGCTTGTTCTGCCACTTTTCTCACTTTAAATTAAGATAAAACTGCCCTTATTACCAGGCTTCATTTGAATTTCAAAAGATTAAAAAAGCAAAATAAAACATGAATAAATGCTGTTATCATGATGTCAGCAGCTCAAGATGTAGTCTAAAAACTATGTGTACATCACATCTCAGTATATCTTTCTGTCTTGCAGATCCAAGGTTTGTGGGAGTTCACCAGATCCCTGAGAGTGACAACCCAGAAGATGACAAAATTTACCTGTTTTTTAAGGAAAACGCGATTGATGGAGAGCACGCTGGGAAGGCCACACATGCTCGCATTGGGCAGCTCTGCAAAGTATGCACACTAACCCATGCAAACACACCACTGCACAAGCCTGCTTTCACAAAAGAACAAAAAATAAACACACAAAAGAAAAGAGTCAAAGACACATTTTCACACAGGCATTACGAAAAATGGCGTCTGTATCTGGAAAACACTTGACAGGTGTCTGTGTGGCTTTCATCATGGCAGCGCTTCAAAGGCTGTTATCTGTGATTATTTTTAGCCTGGGGAAGGGTGGGCATTGTTGTGTGTGGTACAATTGCCCCTGAAGACAGAAACCTGAGAGAAATGTTAAATGTCACCAGAACCTGGGAGGCAAACACTGTTATCCTAATGCCAGGCTTTGGCACTGATTAGGTCTGCCCCGCCCACGAGCCACATGGATTAATATATGTTAAATAGCTGGCCTGGTATCAGCTTTCACTTTCCAAATCTCATTCCTTTTCATTAAACAGGAATCCACCCAGCTGGCTGCAGTGTGGTCGTTGATGCCCAGCCTCATCCTCATATTTAGCTAGCCGCTGTCACAGCATCCTGATTACGCAGAATGTCAAGAATCTGTCTTGCTCAACACAACACAAGCTATCCATTATGGAGGGAAGATGTGGTATTAGTTTGAGCCTGTGCATATTTAAACACATTCTGAGTTACTGTCATAAATCAACACCATGTGGGATAGGCTTTTATGAGCTCTCTGTGCCTCTGTGTTTGTGTCAGTGTCCTGAAAACAAACACTATACTGTGGGACACAGATGTGAATTAAAAGGATTTGTACTGGAATAAACTTCTGGAGGCAGCATCTGTTTATATAATGAGACATATCAAAGAGCCGAAAGGATGCTTGATTATTTGCTGGATAATTCTTTTCTGTTTTATAAGTATACACAATCAATATAAAGACTATCAAAACCTATTCACAAGTTTAACTCAGAAATTGAAACATTATAGGACCGACAGACACAAGTTATTCCTTTATTGCATAGACTGTGTGTATTATGGGGCCTGTAAACCTGTAAGCAGTCTTGAAAGTTATCAACTTAAGCTTTGTAAGACAGATGTGCACTTATGTAACTTATATGGAAGTCTCTTGTCTTTGCTCTATAAGCCTTGCACTACATGGATTAAAAGTTGGTTGTTGAATGTATAAATACCAACAAACTATTAGAGGGGAAACAAAAAAAAGAACAGATGACCAGAATAGTTTTGTTGCTGTAAAAAAAGTGAGAATGGACAATTTGCAGCACCAATTCAATGGAGACCTTGGATTAACCCTAACAATCAGAAAATTGCACAAAAATGTGTTTACAGCTATAAAAAAATGTTCTTGACTTGTGACTTTTCTTCAATTCTTAAGAGAAAAAAATTATACCAAATGTAAAATACTGTTTAGAATAGTTCTTTGCATGTGCAGAAGTCAAAATGTCAGGGATTTGTAAATGAACCTCCCTGCTTGACTTGTACATTTATCTGTACCACAGAATGATCTTGGGGGTCACAGAAGTCTGGTCAATAAGTGGACAACCTTCCTGAAAGCTCGACTCATTTGCTCTGTACCTGGCAGCAATGGGATAGACACACACTTTGATGAACTACGTGAGTAATTGCTCCTGCACTTTATTTTTTTTATTTTTCAACATAGTACTTCAAATTTAAAAGGTAATCTTTGCAACGCATGTGTTATAACATGTCTTCTTTTTTCTATCAGAGGATGTTTTTCTAATGAGCACAAAGGATCCTAAGAGCCCAACCATCTATGCAGTGTTTACAACTTCCAGGTACTGAGAGTAACACTGAAACAGCTTGAGAGACTATGACTGTGTGACCTTTCTGTATCTGACTCATTTTTTCTGCCTGTTAGCAACATCTTCAAAGGTTCGGCTGTGTGTATGTACAGCATGACAGACATCAGGAGAGTGTTCTTGGGCCCTTATGCTCACAGAGATGGACCCAACTACCAGTGGGTGCCCTTTCAAGGACGTGTGCCTTATCCACGGCCTGGCACAGTGAGTACAGTGTGTCATAACAGCAATTTGTACAATGAACCGCTTCCCAGCAATGTCCAACAAAGTCATCACAACAACCTCTCTGACTCCACAGTGCCCAAGTAAGACATTTGGAGGATTTGATACAACTAAAGACCTTCCCGATGAGGTGGTTACCTTTGCCAGAAGCCACCCAGCCATGTTCAACCCTGTATACCCCATCAACAATCGACCAATCATAGTCAAAACAGACGTGGACTACCAGTTCACCCAGATAGTTGTGGATAAAGTTGAAGCAGAGGATGGCCTTTATGATGTCATGTTCATTGGCACAGGTATGTACTTTTTCTCTCTCTTCATTTGCTTGAACTTTCTACTGAATAACTGACTGACTTTAAAGACTCATTGTCTGCCTTCATCATTTGCCAGACATGGGAACAATACTAAAAGTCGTATCCATCCCCCGAGGCTCCTGGCATGACCTGGAGGAGGTCCTGTTGGAAGAAATGACTGTTTTCCGGGTAGGTTATTCTCTTTTCACCCGTAATTTCTCAATGCCATATCAATGCAAGCAACAGATGTATTCAACAACGTCTACTGTCATTGTCTCTCACAGGAGCCGACAGCAATTACAGCCATGGAACTTTCTACGAAGCAGGTAAGCATTCAGGTCTCCCACCTTCCTCCAGCTTACGTCAAGATAATTGTAACAGTAGCGAAACCCCACAGTGAGGTTCAGTTAAGGCTACAGAGACTTATAGTACTGCTTTAAGGCTGACATACCTTGCTACTTGGTTAACATAGAAAATAAGAACACGTTTGTGCACACTAAACACTGAGGTCAAACACTTAGTCACACAATATCTGTTGTTGGTTTTTGAGCAGCAGTTATGTTGTAAATCTGAATGACAGGAAGAGTTGGTAAATTGTCGGGTAGGAAGGTGCTGAGAACCTGCAGGAAGACGGTCCATCCACATTCCTGATTGTCGCAATAACAGACATAAACTGTGCAACATGTGATCTCATTTTGGTCACATTCCTAATCTTAAATTCAAACGTTATTTATAATAAGAAAAGTCTTCCTATTATATATATATAAAAAAAAAAACTAAATATTTTTTTGTCCTTGTACAGCAACAATTGTACCTGGGTTCAGACATTGGTGTGTCCCAGATGCCCTTGCATCGGTGTGAGGTTTATGGCAAGGCCTGCGCTGAATGCTGCCTGGCAAGGGACCCTTACTGTGCATGGGATGGCACTGAGTGCTCCAGATACTTCCCTATGGCTAAGAGGTACTCCATACATGCCCTGCATCCATACAGTACTTGTCATTATACTGCTATCCTGCCCTTGTTTTTTTTACAGGGTGTTATAGATGTACACAGTTCTTCACAGCACTGAGCAGATATTTTTGAAGTTTTCATACAGCACAATATTTGCTTTTAAACTTTAACCTGCATGACACATACTCTTCGGCTACATGATAACTATATCCTAGACTCTCAAGTAGCATAGTTGGTATATAAACAAAGTAAGCATCAACAGAAAGGCATATGAGCTTTTCAATCAGCCAAATTTAATTTAAATGTTGAAATGCCAGTGATAGAATCCCTTTTGTGTGAAAGATTGACCATATTTAGATTATCGTAAACTAGATTATATAGAAAGCTTTCCCACAGAGTGAGGACATATGCAGTCAGGCTGAGATTCAGGGCTTGAGCTGCATACGCTTATAGTGCAGGCTTTGTATATTTGCCAAAAAAACCCTAAAGGTCTGGTATCGTGTTTCTACCAGAAAGCTGGAAATATAACCTGCCTTATGTGTTTACTGTAAATGAGAAGCAGTGTCGGTGATGTCTGGAGGCTGTCTGGGTGAACCAGGGGTGAGCTGGTGTTTGTTAGAGGCTTGGTTGTAGTGCCATAGTTGTAGCTATGGAGTGATCTGTAAGTGTGCATGTATGTGTGTACTTGTGTGCAGCCTCCCACTCACAGCTCCTTAGGGTTTATTGATCTGAATGCTAGCTGCACAGGATCCTGTTTTTGCTGTTAGTTGGACTCCAGAGTCTTACATTCAAAAATAAGACAACCAGAATAAACTCTTACTCCTGTTTACTCAACACACCAGGCTCACAACAATGTGAGGCAAAGGGGGGATGGGGGTTGAGGGTGTCAAGTTTATCAAATCCCTGATTGTAGAAAATATCCTCAGTGCTGGTTTTGATACTATTCTTCAAACACCACCAGTTGCATTTGCACCCCAGCCACATGACGGTTAAAAATGATTGATTAAATTCCTTTGTCATGCACACCCCATAATTAAGGCTCGTGAGTGACACCATTGGTTGTCTGCTGTTTGTTTGCCTATTTCTTTTTGCTTGCACATTCAAGTCACAATCAAATGCCAACATAAACACCCCGTAAACCCGTTATTCTGTTTCATGCACGTACAAAGGGAGTTTTGTGTCTGCTGACTCATAAAGCTTTTTATGTTTCTGTTTCTGCAGAAGAACGAGAAGGCAAGATATCAGGAATGGAGACCCACTCACACAATGCACTGATCTGCAGCACCATGGTAAAACACTTTCTCAGTGCATGGTTAAAAAAAAAAAAAAACCCTTCAGTTCTGAGAATTTGTAGTACTCCTTTAAGCACAGAGAAGATCCCAGAGTGATCCAAACCTTTAAGTAGCCAGTAGAATGTGTGTGGCGCTGTTTCTTGTGTTTTATGTGTTTCTGGTGGTGTGAAGATTACAGTCGGTTCATGTCAGCCATGTAATTAACATGGGCAGGATTCCTCCAAGCCTCCTGCCTGTCGCCAAACTCTCCACTCCACTGCCCTGTTAGACATCCTAGTGTAAAAACAGAGCTCAATGAGCAGTCTAATGCACTTTTTTGTTCAGTATATATTTATGTTTTTCATTAAACTGAAGAGAGAAAAATCAAAAGTTTTCACAAGCTGCTGTCACTTTATGTACCCATACTATTTTTAATTTCCCATATTTGCTCTAAAAACCAGGGAAATCACTCCATAAAAAAGGATGGAGGAAGGTAGTGAGGGAATAAAAATAATCGGTAGCAGATTTCACTGGATTCCACTGGAGGATTGTAAAATTTGCAGGCTGGATTTAGGAGATCAAGCAGGAGAACCCTGACCTTTATGCGCCAAAGCCCTCTGAAAGAATAGTGGGGCACCTACTTTACTTTATAAGACCCAGGCCTGGTTACAGCCCATTTCCTCCTGTGACTTCCCCCTGTGGTGGGAGCTTCTGAAGATGGGGAGATAAAAGGAGAGACATGGTAATCTGGTAAAATAGTTTTGAATTCCAGTGTTGGAAAGCATTATCTGCAACAGGGTTGCTGCACACTTTCTGAAGTTAAATTTAAGACTTTAGGCTCATAGATTACTTGATAATCCTAACTACCCCCATTTCTACAAGAAAATCACTGAAAAAGATTAATTAAAAAATTAAATACCTCTAACTAGACAGAGCAAGTATGACAATATAATCATATATATACTTATAAAATGTATGACCTCTCACAAGTGAAATGAAAACTTTTAGAGACTTTATGACCTCACTTCTTTAAGATCCCACTTAAGACAAAACTGTGGGAGCCTTGAGATGTAGTTGAAGAATCATTTTTTCTTTGATAGTACTCAGAGAAATTGAGAGAACGAAGAGATTTAATTTTGTTTTCTTTTCTAATATAATGAAAATTCATTTGAAAATCCTCCATACAGCTGTCTCCATTTTGCTTCTTGAATAATTTCCACATATCTTTCGCTACAACTGCAACTAATAATTCATCATCCTCTCATAATGGTTCTGTTTTTGTCATTTAGATGAACTAAGTGGACAGGCGACTCTCCAGGATAAAACGGTGTATGGTGTGGAGAACAGCAGCACTTTCCTTGAGTGCAGTCCAAAGTCCCAGAGAGCCCTCACATATTGGCAGTATCAGCATACCGCTGATGACCGCAAACTGGAGGTTGGCACTGTCTCTGGACTCACTTAATCTGTTTTGTTAAAATTCACTCAGCTATAAGCAACAAATGATTGTTGTGGTATTAAAATGTCCTCGGGAATCAGGACTTAATGTCAGAGTTAAAAAAAAAAAAACGTAATCGATTGATTTAAATCTGCTATCTCTTTATTCACTGTCTCAAACTGCCTGTTTTATATTTCTGCAGGTCAAATCCGATGAACGTTTTATCCGCACAGACCAGGGCCTTCTGATTCGCACTCTCAACAAGAAGGATTCAGGGATCTACCTGTGCCAGGCAGTAGAGCACGGCTTCATGCAGACGCTTCTGAAGGTAACCTTGGAGGTGATCGACACCGAGCGCCTCGAGGATCTGCTACATCGAGACAAAGAAGCCAACGTCCTAACCCAGGACCGATCCCCTCCTCAAGAATCTCCTAATCAAAAGCTGTGGTACAGAGACTTCCTATCTTTGGTCAATCACCCGACTTTGAACAGTGTGGATGAGTTCTGTGAGCAGGTGTGGAAAAGGGAGAGGAAGCACAAGAAGCAGAAAGCTCACCTGGTGCAGCAAGTACAAATACAACACCAGCAGCAGCAGCAAAAGGTTGTGGTGAACCCTCACCCACACATGCATGCTCAAGGGCTGGCTGCCAAGTGGAAACACCTGCAAGAGAGGCAGAGGGGACGCAACCGAAGGACCCATGAACTGGAGAGGGCGCCCCGCAGCGTCTAACCCATAAACCATGACTGTAAACACCCAAACCTGAAACCACTCCCAGTTCTCACCCTGTAATCTTTATTAACTTCCCCACTTTTCTCCTTCATAATGATATAACGACTTCCTCCATAAGGATAGAAAAGTTAGACTGGTTATATCAAACCATCCTGATCCACCATGGATGCTTTCCTGCGTGGGCAGCCATGTTTACAGTATACCGGTGCAGAGGACAGCAGGAGGCAGGATGTTGTATCACACCAGATCAGTGGAGCATATTATCTTAGCTGGCCTTTGTGGCCTTAGCTCTGCAGATGGACATTATCAACCAGCAGAAAGAACAGGACACATAAACTCATCCTTCAGAC
The DNA here is from genome assembly GCF_033239565.1 of Halichoeres trimaculatus. Taxonomy (NCBI): domain Eukaryota; kingdom Metazoa; phylum Chordata; class Actinopteri; order Labriformes; family Labridae; genus Halichoeres; species Halichoeres trimaculatus. The sequence goes on along the minus strand of NW_027437187.1, from coordinate 19,683,146 downwards.
ATGACCGACTCCATGTGGACAAGGATGATTCAGTGGCATCGTCTCATGGCATGCTACTTAGCTGTAGTGTAAAACTAAGTACTGGTAGATAACTTAAAACAATGTCCTTCCTACTTCACATTTATGAAAGAAGAGGAGGTCGAACTGTATTAAAAACATTGTGCACAGTGAATGGACTTGTATTTGGACTCCAAGCACAAAATAAGTTGAACTTGTGAAAAGCACGTTTTGGGGGTATTTGGTGACATTTCGGTATTAAAGATGGTGAAATCAGTCATCATTGGAAAGGAAAATGCCCAAGCGCTGCAAGAAACTTTGGACATTCACTATTTGTCAATATATATCATAATGTAGCTAATATGTGTACATATTGTATTCTAGGATTTCTCCTCATACTAAAGGGAATGGTTTGCAGTCATCTTGTATTGTTTTGTTTTTTTTCTTCCCAAAATAGATAAATATATTTAAGAAGTGGCTATGGAAAGCAGATGTAGACAGGGAAATTTTGTACAAATCTGTGTGTCTATGCCCTACATAAGCTCGCCAAAAACAGTCAGGTTTTGTTATTGTTGTTCAATCTGTTTTATTCGAATTATCAGATTCCTTCCAGCGTCGGCAGTCATTAAGTTGGCTGTCAGTTTTTATGGATGTCTGCCAGGTGCATCGTCTCAGTGCTAAAAGTGTTGCACTGACTTCTTCCATCTTCAGTCTCCTTTGTATACATGTTTGTTTACACGTGTATTTATTGTTATACAATTATGTGAAAATATTTTCCATGTGCAGGCCATATTTTTCCTGATTTTTATCACTTTTGGTTTGAGATGTTTTTTTTTTTTGACATCATTAATCTCTTAACTGCAGTAACTATAGTCAGGCTACTGTCATAAATTATTAAACAATCCTGCTCACCATCACATATCATATTCACTGAGCAATAACCCAGGATCCAGACCGTATATCTCCTCTCTTGCCTCATATTCGTATTCTTCACAGGCAGCGCAGTGGTCAAACTTCATTTCACTGCATGTGACAGAAAAGCTCATTAATTTCTGGATAAAACATGTTTTTATTGTACACTGCACACAAACAAACCTGGAATGTAGCTGTGAACATTATGTAAATATAAATACTATGGTCTATGTTTGACAAGTATGACACTGTTAACTGGTGCATGTGAATACTATTGTAGTGTTCCCGTTTTTGCTATGGTGGTAATATACTAGTCCTGTGTTTGTCTGTGTTATTTTGTTGTTTGCTTAAACAGTACCTGATATTAAAGATGTACATATTATTTCTGTTAGGACTCTGAGCTGTAAAAATATTAATTCCTGAGGTAGGTATTCATTGAAATACTATAGACAAGACCTAAAAGGGTCTTGCTGTAGATTTAAACCTTCGATGGTAATTGACAATGCACAATGACATTACATCACACTAGTGATCAGTATGCTATAAGATGTTATCCATTGTGCAAACCTCATCTGCTTTTAGAAGTGATGGCAGATGACAACTGAAACAGGACAGAAAGTCCGCGGACACTAAGTTGAACACCAGAGTTGTGGGACTTTCAGTAGAAACGGGCACACAATAAGATCTTCATAATTAAAGTGGAAGAAGATGCCTCCCTCCATCTTACTTGGACGTTTAGTGAAAGTACGGAAATGAAGTGCTGCTGCTGCTTTTTGGCATAATGATGATGTTGATGATGGTGGTGGTGGTGGTGGTGGTGGTGGTGGTGGTGTATTCTACTGATCTAATAAATCTCTTCATAAATTCCTGGTTTCATTTAATCTGATTTTAATCTGTAATGTCCTACTGCTGTGTGATTATGAAAGAAAGAGTTTCCTGTGGTGTAGATGATCTGATGAGATGTTGGAGTACCTGGCTGCCTATATTTACATATTAATGAGAATAATTTTCATGATCTTTTTTACATCTTCAATATCTGACACATCCTGACAGTTAATTCATATTGAAAAAAATTAGATTAGTCAAAGTTATTGCAAAGTATTGTATATCCAAGAGGTTAAAAAAAAAGAGTATCTCAAAACGTGCATTGGAAAGAACAGATGTGTACCATGCTGTGCCAAAGGCAGAATATCAATTACTGCAAGACCCTCATGTTTAATGTGAGGCAAATTAAACACGAGGTCTCCGGCAGTGTCTTACTGAAACCCAGCTGGTAAATTTGCATATGGACAGGACATTAGGGAAGATAACATCGGAGCCTTGGCTGTTTAAGACAAACTCAGTAAAAATCAGAAAAAAAGGATTTTTAAAGACTTCATACAACCGCACAAATGTGTGTTACTACTGCCCTCTGCTGGTTTTATTAAAAAAGCACAATTCAGAAACACATAGGGTTAAATCACTTCTACAGCTTACAGTAATGAAACAATAGTGAAAGATGTGTGAGGATTCTAACAATGAAGAAAGCACAAAAAGGCAATATATTATCAGAGAACCATACTTGACACCCTCAGGGCACCTTTGATCCTCGGTCAGAGGTCAGTTGGCCTATGTCTCCCCTTGGCTTTGACCTTCACCTCTGAAGCCAGTTGAAGGGCTGCTGTGGGAACTCATGAGTTTCAGACATGAACACTCCGACACTTCAAAAGAGTTTAACTGTGAGGTTCGTGTATTGATAGTGTCAGCTGGGAGAATACAACACACACACACACACACACACACATACACACACACACACACACACACACACACACACACACACTGTTTTCTTTCTTTCTTTTCTGTCTTTCAAAATTTCTTTCGAACTTTCGAACAAGACCATTCTCGACCAGAAACTCTCCACAACTCTGGTGTTCATCAGGACATTTTCCTGCATATTGTACAGTGTAGGTCATCCCTTGGAGTCTATGATAAGGTCTTCATCCATAAAAGCATTACAGGGTTTTAGAGTTACTACTTAAATAAGGATAGACTACTTAAAAGTAGGGGACTCTTGCTCCTGACTAATGTAGAAAAAAAGTAAGCAGATAAAGCACCATGCCTATATACAAAAACAAGTGTGGGTGCAAATGAATTAACACCATTAAATAAAAAAAGACAGTAGATTTTTAATACTGTTATTCATCTCAGTCAAGCAACAGTACTAATTTCTAGTCTTTTTTTGCACAAAGGTTCTCCAATATGGATGCTCTCTGGCATTTCAGTCATACTTGTAACAAAGGGTATGACTGCCCTCTGGTGGCCAAAGTCACTTCTTTTAATTTGGTTCAACATCCCACCATGGTTCGTAATGGAAAAACTGCAGCTTCTGTGTTGACTGTGAGCCAAGAATATGTATGAGTTAGAAGAGTCATCTTGATTCAAAGAAACACCACACTGAACAGAAAAACTGACTGTTTTATTTTTTTTAACACAGCATGGGTGATTGAGAGGATTACAAGGTAGAGCCTTTATTGGCCTTTGTTAAAATGCCATTCAATTTAATAAATTAGTGTTTCCATTTATTTTATGTGTGCAGCCGCACGTTTTAATTATCTGTATTTATTGGAGAAAGTGAATAACCTGAAGAGTTTTTTTTTTTTTAACAGAAGCTAGACTGTAATAACTCTATTTCTCCTCTTTCCCTGTATGCTTAAGAAAAAGGTGTGGATTAGGAGTCATCTGGCATGCACCTGGGTAAATATGTGTCTTAAATGCATAAACTCATACTGTATTAGACTCCTTCCCACAGACACTCATCATCTTTACTGCAGCTGCATCCTTTACAGCAGCTGTGGGAGAGAACCATCCCCGTGTTCCCTCCTATCAGGATGCTTGGAAAAAGTGAAATGGTGCAGAGATGAAGCCATTTATTTTACCTGGGACAATAGACTGGGTTGGTGCTTCACTGGGCCCAGTAGGGTTCTGTTAAAGGCATGCACAGATCACTGGTGTGTTCCAGATGCTCTGCTCTGGGTCACCTAGTGAGACAGCACTTTAGTGCATGTGAAAGATTGATGGGAAATTCCAAGAGTAGAAGATTTAGCTCCAGTTTTTGTACAAACATTTTCATACCTGTTAAATACAGTAAACCAAAGACATGAGTAATCCAAACAGTTTGGATTATTTTCTTATAAAGCTCAGGGAAACCTGATGCATCAAGCCTAATGTATTTAAGGATTTGTGTAAATAATACTGAGCCTCTTTAAAGTATTAGAAAAATATTTAAACCTGGAGCCTAGTTATTGTCATTAGCATCTTTGGAAACTCTCCAGATATTAAGTTTGAACTGGATGTAGTTCCTTAATTGATAATGTATTTAATTTCTCAATCATTCTAGAAAATTAAACCCTTTCACCAGCTACTTTGTGCAAATGTTAAAAATCTCCTTCCCCATGGCAAGGTGTAGAAATAGACACTAAAAAAGCAAGGGCCCCCTCCCTTTGGGCAATGACCCTGAAAATGAGTGATATGTATGTTTAATCTACTTTACTGTCAAATGCTTTCACCCTCACCGATCAGCTCAAGAATTACCAGTCAAGTTATCAATACTTTGGTACACCACTAGTCAGGGCTGTAGAACCACTTAATGGCAACTGCAACAATGCAATAAAACTCAACTATGAGGATGTGAAAAGCAGATGACAGATGGTAACTTGTAGAATGTCTGTGTCAGGTTAGCTCAGACTTGTGAATGTTAACTGAAGGCCAGTACTTGTATCTCTGCTAAGATTAGCCATGCTAAAAAAACAAACAAACAAACAAACAAAAAAACATTTTGACTTTAGTTACCCATATCTTTGTGATTGTGTGTTAACCCTGAGCGTTTTCTTACTCGGGACTATCTGGCTTGTTGGAATTTAGATTTTCCTTCAAATGATTAAGAAATAAGTCCTAACAGGGAACATCCCCACAACAGAGCTATCAGTTAGCGTTACCTTTGTAGCTAATGAATAAACAAAGGCATCTCAACTAACATAGCATTTCTTGCTAATAAATACAATATCAATGGCTGGGTGTAACTCACCATTTAGTGACAGACTGAAACGACCGGTTATCGACTAGTGGGACACATTAATCAGTGCTGCACTAAGCTAACTGTCAGCTTCATTGTATTGATGTTGGAAAGGCAGATGTCAGTTTTAACATGACCTGAGTGCATCCGCAGCATCCAGAAACAGCTGAAACAACATAAAGAGCAGTAAGGTTTTCTTTAAGTTGTGATTTTTTTATTTCATGTGGATGCTGCAAATTATACACACACTCCTATTGTTACATCCCATATCTCCATTTAAACAGAACACGAAGGACAAAGCATGATGAGCTGCATCATTCACAAATCTGCAGTGCAGCCAAACACGACTTCTTCAGTGACATGTCTGAGATTAACTGAACTTGAGAGTGAACCCTGACAGCATGCAGCTCATTAGAGAGACAAGACATAACATTCATATGTCATAGCTCGCCTCTGTCACCATACTTCATACAAGTAGAATGGTATTTCAAATCACTGAGTGAGGTAATGATCCATTCTTTTCCCTTCAAGCTGTCAGTCGTCAAAGGCTTACAAATTTCTGGCAGTGCCCTGTACTGCGTCATAGTCAATACTGTTTGTTTCAGTGTGTGTATGAGAGTGTTGGTGTCTGGGGTTAATCTTGTTATCTGGAAAACCTCATTTAGAGAGCCTGGGGGATTTACAAGATCTTCAGTGGATGCTTTGAAGTACAATCAAGTCAATGTGAGTCAATGTGTCCTTTTCTCAGTCAGATTTGGAAACGTGTAGCATTATGTTAGCATTGTGTTAGCATGTAGGGGCATGTCCCTTGCCCGGGGTAAAACAGAGGACAGCATATTTAGCTGTGGCAGCTTGGCAGCTGTAGTGCTGCTGGTGTGCTGAGCGGTTGGCAGGCACCTTCAAGGCCTCCCTGCGATGAGAGACAGAACAGCACAAGAGGCTAAGACACTGAGTATGACAGGGGCTTCAGCTCATTTCCTCTCTGCAACAGACCTGCTCCAGTGTTGTTCTTATCCCTGTCACAAGTCATATATTATGGTTCCATTTGCTTTGTTACATAATGCCAACATGCAGTTTATCATCCCCAAACTTGTTTACTTTTCTACAAAGGTTTCACATTAAAGGAAGTTAGCTGGTATTTTTATTTAAACTATGTAAAAGGAAAATAGCTGAACATATTTTCACCTAACCAGAGTTAGATCTTAAAACCCAAGTTGCTGTGCCTGAGCCACACGCGGTAAGATGAAAAACTCGTCTTACTCCACAAAATGATCATCTTCAGTAGTTTATCGGTTTCCGTCAAAATTACATGGCAATTTGAAAACTGTCATTTATAATTGCAACTATTTCGGTTTTGTCAGTTAACAAATCTGAACCATGTCTGTTTTTATTCTCACCAGAGATCCAATGACTTGAGGCATTTTGGAACATCTCACAGATAAAGTAAACAAACGAAACACGAAGTCTTCTTCTGCCTTCACCTCGACAAGCCACCACTTGACTCATCCAGAGCTTTTATAAACATGCAATTATAGTGAGATAAACTTCACTATGAATGGTCAATCATCTCAAGTCTGTTTGTAAGCTCCTAGAGTTGTTTACCCAGTGGCTATGATGAACCAAGGCCAGTCAATGAGTTTACAGCTCTGTGGAACATAATTGTCTAGAATGTATGATACAAGCATCAGCAGCAACGTGAGTGGACCAAAATGAGAATGTTGTGAGAGTTTTTCTGCCACAGCATTTTTGGACCGTGTGGAGGAAATGAATTTATTTTATGAAAACATTTCCGTTTTTCATCTTCCCTGCATCAGGCTGAAGGACTTTAGAGCATTTTTGAATTAAAGAAAACCTTGCTGAAGATATTTCAAAGTCTTAGAGAAGCTAATAAACACTATAATGAAAGCTGCTGACAGAGGTGGATAAGATATGATCAGAAAATGGATAAAGTGGGCTTTAGGACAAACCCCAGCTGACCCCAGGAGGGGTCAAAGGTTTGTAAGCCAAAGAGCAGGGGTCAGTTCCTCCTCCTCAATGTGTCTGGGTAGCCTGCCGTGTGTCAGACTGTGGCCTGGCTGCTGCCTTCCACACTTGTAATCTGTGACTGATGGCGGGCTGCTCAAGTGAGGTTTGGCTGAAGCTCCTGGAACACATCAGCCACTGGAGGGTTTAGCTCTGTCAGGCTAACTCAGCTCTTGTGACTAAATATTAGAAGATTTAGACATAATTTACTTTTCATTTAAAGAAACTGAGGATACACAAGTGTATCAAAAGGTCAGATTCTAAAGTTCTTTCCATCAAAGTCTCCAAAAAATTGAAGAGTGAACAAACAAATCCCCATCTCCATCTCTGCTTCCTTTGTTGATGTAATTCAAGATGAATTGCAGACATAGAAACTTAAACATTCACCGCTTAAATTAATCTTTGTCAGAGTAGATTAGCCAGTGCAGCCTTATAATGCAGAGTGCACAAAACAAACACTTAACCATGTTTAATGACAACCATACCATCTCAGCCAAGATGTCCTTGAAAGATGTAACTGCAAATAAAATGTGTCAGCATATGTCTACATCTCTAAAACTACTGCACATTCTTTTAGAAAGTACAAAGCAGAGCCAATACACTAAGATTAATAACAGGTATTTGGACTCACAATGAGCTCTGTCTGACATTAATCTTGGACATTCAGAGACTGAGAGGTATCTTACAAAGTGTTTTGTACATTCTTACCTGTCAGGATGAAATGACAAGTTTGCTTAAAGGCGCTGTCCAGCAGGAGCTTTATCTTAGGTGTTAACTCTGAGGTGTTTTCTCACCCAAATTGAACCCCAGCTCACCTTTCATGTGGTTAACATATAAAAAAGCACATTTGTTTTGTGCTGTTGCCACATTTACCAATTAGTGGTTGAGAAAAGAATTCCTCCTGCTACCACACGATGTATTTTTCACAGTTCCTGCTGGTTGTGTGAAACTGCGCTGATGAGTATACATTTGTGGGTTGAAAAATGTGACCCAAAACAAGGGTGCTTTGTTCCTGAAAACATGTTTGTCAGGGGAGATGAAGTGCTGATTTTATTGACTTTGAGAAACCCTAGTGTTTACCTCTTCTTCTCTTCAAAGAGTCAGAGCGGATCTCACTTTGGCTTTTGTGGGAATGTAAGTCCAGTAATTACTGGCACATGAAGTGACAAATAAAGGCGTTGGAGGTTTGGGAGCCCTGCAACAATCAGAGAATGGAGACACAAGTTTTACTGGCTCTCACTTGTCCCACATTGACGTCAGTCTGAAACTGTAACCTATTAATAAATTTATTGCCCTTCAATGTTATTGGGGGGAAACTTTTGGGAACTGAAGACTGCAGATGAAGAGACACACGTGTTGAACAGTATTTCATTAAAAAAAAAAAGTCAGTATTGCTCTTTTGGCGGTGGGTTGAATAAATCTCTCATTTCTCAACTTTAAACATAAAGTAACTGTGAGCAACAAGTCAGCAGCCCCACTTCTCAAACTCTGAAATACCCTCTAATGGTAACAGCATTTACCCTTCCTGTCTTCACTACCTACTTAAACAGCTTTACATCTTTTAAAGTATCACACAGCTTTTGTATTCCTGTGTGATTATTTTTACTTGAAGAAGTAATGCAACAAAAAGGCAACTCCTATATCTTAAAAGCTCATCTCTTGATGAGAAAAAGAAATGTGCATCACTTAGGTAAACAAAAAAAATGCTACGGCCAGCCGGTCATTACATCCAAGTTAATCTTTAACAGAAATCCCGCCGATCTAGGGAGAGCCAGTGTCCCTGCTGGTCAGCCCTCTGACACATTCCTGAAGCCCATGCACCAACACATACATTTTTCCTTTATCTTCTTCTGCGAGGAATTTTAAGGCCTTATCTTTTTGCATTGACTCTCAACTGTCTTGTTTACACAACATGGAGAGTTTGGAGTTGTATAAAAACCCACCACCACCTAAACAACAACAACAACAACAACAACAACAACAACAACAACAAAGTATTCAAGACGTTACTTTGCTTGGATCTCGGCATTAACTTATTTATTTTTTTGTTTTGTTCTGTTTTGTTTTGTTTTGCTTTGTTTGGTTTAGCAAGTTTAAATGTTGGAATCTCATTTAGTGCTCATGAGGTTAGCTTACATGATGGCTTAGAATAAAAGACTATTTAGCGTAAAGTGTTAGGCTTAGTCTTTTATTTCAGTGTTAAAATATTTTACACTGAAATAAAAAAGTAGAAGAATGACTATAAAATGAATTAATCATAAGAAATGTTATGATGATAAAATTACAAAATAATACAAAATAAGAGGCGATGATAAAATACAGTAATAAACATGAGCAAGAGTTAAGGCAATTAAATAGGTCTAAAAATTATCTATAAAAGAGTTTAAAAAGGTGAACCATTAAAAATTTAAAATCATAATTAATAGCATATAATAGTATTAATATATTAATGAAAGTGAGTAAAAGAAGGTAAAGAAAAACAAACAGTAAAACAAAATTAGATAGAGATAAAATACATTAAAGATGGTAAAAGACAGTAATAGACGGCATCACATTTAGGTAAGTCTGTAAAAGCGAGTCTTTAAAAGGGATTTAAAAGAAGCAACAGACTCTGCATGCCTTATCTCCTCCGGCAGGTCGTCCCAAAGTCAAGGAGCTCAGATGGAGAAAGCTCAGTCACCCTTAGTTTTGAGTCCCGACTTTGGAACGACCAGCAGGCCTTTACCAGAGGATCTAAGGCTGCGGGCTGGCACATATGGGACTAAAAGCTCAGATAAATAACTGGGGCCCAACCCCATGATTGCTTTAAAAGTAATCAATAAAATCTTAAAATCAACTCTAAAACTCACAGGAAGCCAGTGAAGGGGGGCTAAAACTGGAGTGATGTGATGCTGTCTGTTATGTACTAGTGATGCATAGTTTTGGAGCTGGAGTTTTAAGCTGATTCTGGACAGAGCCAGACTTGATGTTCTCCTCTTTGTCTAGTCTTTGTGCTAAGCTAATATAAACAGCTGTTAGCTGGCTGTATAATATTTACCCCACAGCAGGGATTTGACTGATTGACTTCTACGTATGTAACTTATAATGCAGTAAGGACCAGCGAAGAAATGTTACTCTGTTACTCATTCAAGGTTTTAGGTCCAGTAAGGGATGAAAATCTAAAGGCTAGTGCACTATTATGTCCCCCTGTATTTCTCTCTACTATACGGTCAGTTTTTGTGTTTCTTTGGAAAGCACTTTTATTTTGAAGTCAAAGATTCCTGAAGGTTGTTCATCAGAGCTGTAAAGAAACGTAAACTCAGTCACCTCTTGAATTGGATAAACAGGAGATTTCATGTAGGTCGTTGTGGAGCAGTCAGAGTGATAAAGTGCAGGTTAGCAGGTTAACAGATAGGACAGACAGAGGGACCAGCACATCTGTCACAAACATTATCCCTGATACCCTCCACCATATCCTCATCCTCCCACCCACATACTTACCAAACCTCAGACACATACAGGGTGCTGCGTTCTGAAGGGTCGTATCACATCACTGTCCTCTTGATACACTTTGAGTGACTTCACACAAACACAGGGTGTTAATGTGAAGCCTGTCAGGAACATAGACTGTATAAGACATGGACGTAGTCTCCTTGACGTCACCCGTCTGTTTCTTAAACCGAAAATGAAGCACATCGGCTATTGCAGCCATATGTAACGGGCTTCACATACAGCTATAAGGCGCCTGTTGGCCTCTGATTGGGCAAGCTTGCGATTTTAATATTCTCTGAACTGTACAGTGTGTGCCGATAGTAAAATTAGCAACTCAGACAGGAGACGTTTTTTGAACCAGGCTGTAAATAGGTAAATTTCTGCTTTGAAAACAGCTTTTTGTCAGCTTGGTGTGTATGTGACTTACGGTACTTCCGGAGCCAGCCTCAAGCAGACTCTCAAGAAACAGCAGATTTTAGCACTTCCGCATTGTCTCATATTCTTAGACCAGAGGTTGCCGCTTGGTCAGGAATTATTAAAGGGAGGAAATGCATGAAACACTGAGCCACAAAACCGCAGGAGACGTACCAGCTTAAAGATACACCCAAAGTATGACTCATGCTCTTTGGTCACGGATGTGGATTCTGTATGTACTTTTTTAAGCATTTGGTCTCAATTAAACTTTTATTTCATTCGTTTTGCAGCATTGAAGGGTTTTTTTATGATAGAGATTTGGTTCACTCTTGTTTGTGCAGTTGGTTCAGAATTTAATGGCAGGGTGTAAACATGAAAACTTGTTTTAGTTGGTCACAGACAACTGGCTTGTGTTGGATTTTGATTAACTCTGAGCCACTTCAAAGCAGACTGTCAGGAAATGAAGCCAGAGAAAAAGAGACAGAGAGCCACATGGCCAAACTGGCTCGATTTCTGTGTCACTATTCATATTTCATTAATATGGAGGTGCATACATCTACAGTTGGCATGACACATGCATGCATCATTCACGATCACACATCACAGAGCACTGCATACATTTTCATCCACATTCACACTTGGAAAAAAAATCAGTTTGGTGGATTTTATGGGGAATGCTTCCCCTTCAGTAAAACCCAAAATATGAATTGATGCAATGTACAATTTCAGTTTCCCCACAAGTGATTCAAATTGCTTTTCCACATATCCACCCTAGTGCTGTAGCTGTAGTGCTGAATGAAATGTAACTGACATTTTTCTGTGGGCATAAATCACAAAACCAGAAGGCTGCAGAAAAAAAAACCCTGCCATGTGCACATGTTGAAGACAGATGTTTTGTCTATACTTGTCACCACTATTATCTTAATTTGTCTTCTAACAGTAATCATAACTCGGAATGTTTAGGAAAAGTGGTTGAAAAAAAGAAGCTAGACTGTAATAAAACGCTCTCTGTCTTTTCTATCTGAAACTTTTCTGCATAAATACACGCATGGCACTCTGCCAAGCATGTTGAATGTTCATGCACAGGAGAATAAATGCAAACTTCCACATGTGATGGGGTCTTTCATCCTGTGCACATCTGCAAAAAACATGATGAATCGACCTAAACGTGCATAAACACAAGCAAACAAGCATTCACACCTGCATCGACACACACCTGTAGATTATGTGACGGTTACCATGATGATAGGGAATACACATGGGGACAGATGGTCACTTGCACATTTCACTGGGGAGGCATGACCCATTCCTCCTCTTAACCATCTGTGACTGCAGAGCGCAGGACTAGGCTGGGTTTCCCATTACTGACTCTGTTATAAAGAAAAATATCCTCAAGCTGATTCACAGCAAGCAAAGACAGCAAAGATGCTGGCTTTGTAGCTTTTTCTCCAGAGGTATTTAGCCTCCTGAGTTTTCATGACACACTGTGGACTCTTGCTTTATATTAAAAAAAAAAAAAGAGAATGAAAAAACATGCCCGCCATGGATACGAATACAAAATGAACACCTGATCTGAGTGTTACCTGAGGGTTAGCATAACTTAACAAAGATGTATGAAATGAATTGTGTATGAGATCAGGACTCTGTCTTTTTATATTTCATTCATTTCCTTTTTCATTTGTTTGTTTATTCGAACAGGTTAAAAACAAAAAACAAAACAAAAAAACGCGATATGTTTAAATGGTAACATTTCATTTGAATTACAGAAGAATGCACAGCGGGTTTGAACAATAATGTTCACACTCAGATGCAACCAAGCCAAGGATAGCACACCTGGCTTCTCAGTCCAAAAAAGCCTGGGAGTGAACACATGCAACAGTATTTACATTTGCCAAGGAAGCAAGTTTTGCTGTTTGTCTTCCAAATTCTGATCAGCATCTCTGTATTCATTGGGTGTGCAAAGGGGACAAACCACACTAGCCATATGAAAGCCACCTGTGTAAACGCCTGGAGTATCTAGTAGCTCTGAAACACTGGATCCTCACAGTGCTGCTGGGAGACCAGGGGCTTGACCTACAGCAGAAGGGAGCCCTGCAGGCGGTCAGTAGTAGACATACACAGTTTCATGCATTAATGCAAAAAAGATCTCACCCATTAAAGCCTATCTTGCTTTTAATCTCTGTTTCCTCTTTGTAACTTGCTCAGACTGTAAAACTGCAGTTCAGTGCACATTACTAATAGACACTTCAGTGTGCAATAACAGCGTGGGGGTCAGGAGGAGCATACAGGTCTGTTTCAGTGTGTCAAACAGGGGCAGATATTGACACAGCATTAACCTGAATGAAAATATTTTCTATGTTCAGAAAGCATGAAAAGAAGTCTGCCAGCCATTTAGACATGGCTTATTCAAACAAACCAGACGTCAGCACTCAATCAAACAGTATTTTCACACACTATGGCTGCCTATGGTAGCAGCTAAACATTGAGGTGTCACACTCATCTGCGTTACCATCTTCTAATTTTTCACATTCAAAGCGCCCATAGTGCAGACACATTTCTCTGCAGTGCAGTACATGCTCAATAAATATTCCAGGAATCTGTGAAATCCCAGGGACGCGTGTGAGAGGACAGAATTTCAATGGAGGTGGGAAAAAAAAAAGTAAGTGAATGGTAGATGCGTGGGGGTGCAGCATGGGGGAACCCTGGGTACAAGCTACTGGCGCAGTCAGGATCATACTAATGGAAACATCAAGAGGCTGAATGAAGAACACAAATCAAGGAAAAGGGTGGGGAGCAGGGACAGGGGGAGGGAGGGTGGTTAAAAGGGAGTGGTGGAGGGGGAGGATTAAGCTGTTGCTGTTTCTGTTTCAGACTGATTACTGCTATTAGGCTGAATGAAGGATAGAGAGACCCGCTCAGCCAGTGAGGGGCCAGTGTGAGCGGGTGGATGCTAGCCACTGACTTGTGTGCATTAGACTCTTTAAATGGCTATTAATCTGCTGCAGTGGATTTAGAGATCGGAAATGGAGACCTTCCAGGCCCACCTCTCATCAGGGCGTCAGACTTTTAAACACTCATACATTAAAACTGAAGGTCAGAGTGATGAAATTGTGTGTCACAGTCAGTCAGATAGTGTCAGCGTCCACGGGAAGCTGACGTTGAACAGTTGTCTCACCCTCAACAACAGATGAGTCTGTAATTGCACCAGGCATTAGAATAACAGGGATAGTGTACGTTACGAGACCCCCCCCCACCCACCCTCTCTCTCCCCACACACAAAGTCCTTCTGTTCTGGCAGGGAACAGGTGCAATGTGGGAGTTGGAGTCGTCAGATACCAGGGTGGGACCAGGGGGTGGGGGTGCAGCTGCTACAGCCAAATGAAATCATATAGATGCCATATTTCAGAGAGTATCTTCATTCAGAGGATGCCTGTTGACAGATTCTCACTGTGCATTCATGTTTCACTTTTTTTTGCCTTCCTTTCCCTGCCAATGAGATTTTGATTCTGTAATCATTTATTTCTGCTTTTAATTCATTCTTTAAACCCATTATAAGTAAAGCTTACCATAACGACATGTTCCTGTAAGATCCCAGTTTTATGAATTAAAAATCACTCCAGAATGTGAAGCAGACACAGATTTTTTGATCAAAAAAGTGAAGCTTCTTTTTTTTCTCTTTGCATAGTGATGGAATGCTCTGCGTTTTAGGGATCAACATGACTCAGTGTTGTTGTCACTACACAGGCATGAGAAAGACACAGAGAGAAACAGATGTATTACAGAGAGATTTTACGGGAGACAGACGATGCTTTGCTCCAGTAACTGGACGCCACTGGGACTTTCCTGTGGGATGTGCGCAAATTCAATAACCAATCCAGTCACATCTTGTCCATCTTTGAGAGAAAGCGTGTGTGTGTGTGTGTGTGTGTGTGTGTGTGTGTGTGTGTGTGTGTGTGTGTGTGTGTGTGTGTGTGTGTGTGTGTGTGTGTGTGTGTGTGTGTGTGTGTGTGTGTGTGTGTGTGTGTGTGCTTGTTAATCAAATTCAGAAAGCTCTGGTCCTTGAGACAAAAACATTAAGATACAAGGACAAATCAGAAAGCTGCATGCAAGTGATTTGATTGTTTGATTTTCTCAATAATAGCTGAGCGTCTTAAAGCCTCAAACACTGGACACATAAAAAGATAAAACTCATGAATTATCTGCAGCTGCAGGTCCAGAGAAAGAATACAGACAACGCATGTTATGATACATTAATGATGGTCCTGCTGGACATGCGGACAGGCTAGTACCCAGGTTTTACACATCTGAAGAGTGTGAGAGATGGGAAGACAGATAAAGACACAGAGAGATTAAATTGGAAGGGAGAAGAAAATTGCCATGAAAGGAAGCTTGTTCGTGAAAATCCATGGTAACAGCAGTAATGACTACCCAAATGGAAACAAACACAAAGACAGCAATAATTGAAAATGAAAGAGGTGCTGGACTTAAGAGGCTGAAAAGCTTTGGCTCAGGTCCAAGTTAATGCAGCGGAGGTTGGAGAAAATAAAGAGAATGTGGTGGTGAAGCAGGAGGTGGAGAGGGGGAGAGGAGAAGCAAGGGGTGGTCTGTGGAGTGACATGAGAGACAGGGGGAGTCTTACTGCCTGGGAGACTCGGCACACTTAATCCAGCTGCCTGGGAGGGAGCGAGAGAGAGATCTCGAGGCAATCTAGAGGAAGGTGCAGGCAATTTCAAAGCTGATACACACCTTTTCAGCCACACACAAACACACACCAGCTTTTCCTCAGACACACCACAGCATGGCAGGTGGCCTCTGCCCAGATCAGTAGCATGTGGTGGAGGCCATCTTATCTGACTCACTGAGGTTTGGAACTGAGGTTTGGGATCCTCCCTGACTGCTGGAGCGTGAGCAGAGTTTGGAGTCTGAGCTTCACTTTCTTCCCCCAGTGCAGAGGGACGGCACGCCAGGCACGAGGCTCCCTACTCCTCCCCTCTTCCTCCCCTTCTCCCACTCTGCCTCTTTTTCCTGGGCTTCTGTCCAGAGAATGACTGGCTCCAGTGGACTTTAGAGGAGGAACACAGCCTGAGGACACAGTACAGGAGCTGCCTGCCTTCCAGCCTGCTGGGACAGATAGATGCATTGAGGTTTCACAAATCAGCACCTCCTTACCTTTGTGGGATTTCAATTTTTTTTCCTGTCATCAGATCAGAAGGACTCGATCTAAGCTGGTTTTACTGACAGACGGACTAACATATGGACAGAGAGCAGTGGGCACTGCGGCGTGAATGTAGCAACTGGACTTCTCCTCTCCCTGGTTACTCAGACCAAACAAGGATAATAGTCAGATCACTATCCTGTCCACCGAGGTGGTGGGTGGATGCAGGATTCAGCAGACTGCTATAGGGGAAAGCAGAGACTGTATAGAAGCTGCAGAGATACATCACCAGAAAGAAAAAGGATTTCTACCTCAAAGCAGACTTTTGTAGGACTGCTCTAGTTTTTAAGAACTTGTAGACTAAAGAAAGAGGACTTTCTTTCTTTGCATGGACTTTGCTGCCCATGTGACATAGACTTAATGATCGTGGAACATTTCTCTTAACTATGATGGCAGTGTGCATAAGGACTGTGTATCTGACAATGATGCTGCTGTGTCTTAATCTGCTGGGTACAGCGTACACTGCCCACAGCATCTACCCAAGGATACGGCTCTCCCACAAAGGTAAGAGAAACAGACCAGACTCTTTCTTTTCTCCTCTCCTCTTTTTCCTTCCTTTAATCTATTTTGCACAAACGCTCTGCTGTACTGAAAATCAGCCTTCAGGGGGATATGAAATTTTGTTTACAGTTCGCAGTTTGAACTGAACCAAGCTTTTTTTTCTGTTCACTGGCTTTGGTGAAGGTTGAGAATAAGAAAGGTGTAACTTAACCAGATTTCAGTCTCATCTGTGCAATTTATTGAGGAGAATTTATTAAGGTACCACAGGAAAAAGTAAAAGTAAGTCTTTCAAATTAACTAAAAAAGTTATGTACCAAGAAACAAAACATTTCATACATAAATTTCATGTAAACCATGAATCAGTAAAAGCATTCTGCGTATGTGACCAAGAAAGTTGCTATAGAATAGAATAGAATAGAATAGAATAGAATAGAATAGAATAGAATAGAATAGAATAGAATAGAATAGAATTAAATAGAATTACTTTATTGGTCCCAAACTGGGAAATTGTTGTGGTACAGCAGCAATTCTCTGAGTCAGTAGAATTGATCTCTATCATGAAATAGAAAGATGTGTTTTTATGTTTTAGCTTTAAAAAAACTAGATAACTTTTTTCCACTGCCTGTTGATGTTAAAGGAGCCTCCTTGCTGTTTGTTTTGATCTCTCGGCCATGGTGGCTGAGAATCCACAATGTGGCTTTCTCTTGTGCCATAGTGGCGTAGAGATGGAGGAGTTTTCCTCTCCTTTTTTTTTTCTTGGGGGGCATGGGAATGAGAGATTGAGTTGAGGGTGAGTGTAAGATATGGATGCGCATGCAGCGGTATGCGGTCTGATTCTTGTGTTTCTCTTGGATATTAATGGGGGTTGTATCTTTCACTTGCGTAGATAAAACTCTTGAGTAAACATCACATTTTTTTCCTCACAGTTTCTTTGATCTCTATGGAAACAGAAGGTGTTGATTCCACATAAGCCTGTTAGTCATGGTTGAATATAGGTGTGGAATTTGGATGGTCAATAACTCATAGGTACAGTGATGCAAGTCTATTATGACAAGTCTTTGTCAGTTGAGAGGAGGGGTTGCTGTGTATTTGCTTTAATTATTGCCTTTTGAAGAGTTAAATTTAACTGAAGCACAACAGATAACAAAAAAATGCAGTTTAGAGAAATTATCCAGGGGGAAATGTTGATAAAGAAACACCAAGGGGAGTATAAAGAAAGACAGACCAAGAGAAAAGGCGAGAAACTGCATTTTAAGTCAAAGTAAGCCAAAGACCACATTTCAACAAAAGTTAGCCCATCAGAGCTGATGTGATGAGTCATAAATGCCAAGTCAGACTTTGTCATTATCCTCACTTTCATAAATCAAGTCCCTGAGGGGGAAGCTGCTTCACTGATTGACATCCCACTACTCACGCTCTTTCTCTCTTTCCCCTGATGCATGTTCTGGCTAGCACCTAGCGCCATGAAAAGATTGCAGTTGGATCCTATCATTATGGAATGAAAAACATCTTAGCCTTAATATATGCCTCATGGGCCCTGCCAGGGATTTTTGCACACACCCTGAACTTCACATAGACTCAAAACACTCTCACACAAACACACACTCATGCACATCCACAGACCAAATGGTGTGAATTCCTCTCACACACACCATTAACTTGGATGCTATTCAAGAAGATGGAGAGGGATGCGGTTTTAGATTCACCCTTAGGATTGAGAAAATATTACCATAACATCAGGTATCAAAACAAAGTGGAAGAACTGGATTCTCCTCTTTGATTGAAAAATTAAATGTCATGATACCAAGGAGTTTATATCAGAGATAAAATGTTGCTGCTTCCAGTTCGGCTGGTAGATAACAGGTGTTGGATCAATAGAAATGTCAATAAAACATCAGATCGTCTTTCCCGTGGTTTCTGGGAATGAATTCCTCTGAGCACATAATGTGATTCAAGGAAAACCTTCCTCCCATGGTGCACAGATCTCTGCACACTTTGATGTTAGCTTCACCTCACACATGATGTGGAACCATTATCAATCTTTCTTTCATCTTTACCTCCTGTTTTTGTCTAGACTACTGGACCAGCAAAGAATAATCCACATTTCTACTTTTCTTTCACTTTCATCCCAGCCATTCTACCATTTATCTGTAAGCAATTGACTCCAGCAATCGAAAGGTTACAGCCTTAATCACATGGAGTACAGAGTTACAGTCTGAGACTTCATGGGTTCTGTGGAGAGAGCTGACCCGAATCTTTGACTGCACAGCTTCTAAAGACCTTAAACGCAGACTTAAGATGGTGATACACCTCAATTGCTTGGATTGCTTGGCCAATCAAAATCCAGAATCCCTGGATTACCTGATATAGAAATACCTTCTTTTAAATGCACCTTCTCAGCACATTAACTATAACACTCCTTTGGTTACTTCTTGTGCATATGGACACAGATAGACGAGCCTGTCATTGCTGCAGCTTCAGATCCAGCTCTGTGGAGGCCTGTGGAGAGAAATAAGTGCTTCTTTTTAGGACCACTATTAATTCTGCTGCTAATGAAGCTGTAGCTCAGCTTGCATGAGTCAGAGTGTCAGCAGGCTGCAGGTAAATTGCCAGGTTTGGATTTATTTTGCTGCCTTTCCAGCACTATCATGCTTGGCTAAAGCTGCACAGACTGTGATACAGCAGTTTGCACATTAGTGATGACCTAATCAGACCAAAGTCACCTCAAAGAACTTGTAACTTCAGCAAAGTCTGTGCTTACTCCTGAAGGTGAGGCTGTTATGGGCCTGTTTATCTTGTCATATATGTACGCTTATTTCTATGAAGCAGTGCTTTTGGGTGAATTGAGGTAATGAATTCAGAACTTCTGGAAGCTAAAAAATTCCCCCCACCCACGCAACAGATGCCTGCTCTTGCAATGTGCACTTTAAAAACCATTATCTGGTCCAGAAAATTCTAAAATTGTTTCCCTCATTCCTGAAAAATAACTCCAGTTGGCGGGTTAATGTGAAGTGTGTGTCCAAAAATATGTTTGAGTAGAGGGAAAGTGCTCATGAGAGTTGCGCAGACGAATATGAGGATAAGTATTTGACCACTTCACAATGATTTGATTGATATGACATTCCCTCAGCATGTTCGCCAAAGAGGTTTAAATCTAAATATATATAAAGTTTCAGAGGTGACTGAAGTTTTCCTGCTTTCAGTGTATGAGCACTTGGAAACAAAATAAAGGTCAACTAATGTTAAACATCTCGCAGACATTTAATTTCCTCTGCTCTTACTGAAAAAGAATACCAGATTTAAGCAGAAGAAGCTGTAGTACCTGCAAGCATGAGCACAGGGATTACTCAGGTAGCAATTACTGATGAATGAATTCCCCCTTTTGAGCTGTAATTTTAAACCTTCCTCTCCAGACAAGAAAAAAGCTCCCCTTTATTTTACAGCCTTGAAATGATGTGGCTGGAGGTGACTTTCCTCAGAGGGCGAGATGGGGAATACCAATATGGCCTAAAGTTGTCTCTGCCTGAAAGCTAATGTGCAAAGTGAGGAGTCCTATTAAATTTCTTCCGCCCTTTTGTGCCGAGGCCTATAATTAACATTTACCACATTGGATCCTTGCCACAGGGCAGTCATAGCCCTTATATCATGCCACTGGAAAAGGAGGGTATGGTGAAGATTAGATAAATCACACCTTTTAGGTCAGCAAAGGGAAAACAATATTTTTTTAACTCCTCTCCCTTCCAGGCTCACCTCTCTTCTTCACTTTCTCATTTTGCCTGGGTACATCTCAGCGTCTGCACCTCTCCCATTGTGTTATGTGTGTGCTCTTCAGTCCATTAATGAGATGTCCAGAGGGGAAGGCAGCTGGTGGAAGTCTAATATCCTTTCTGACCTTTCCCCAGTGTATGGGACCAGGGAGAGGAGATGAGCTGAGTTTGTAAAAAAAATAAATAAAAAAAGGGGGACAAGAAAGAAAGACACAATGAGTGTTTGTGTCCTAAGAGAGTGCATATTGCATAGTTATTACGGAAGAAAAAAAGGGACACTAAAAGATGAGAAATGAGGCAAGCACAGACATATAATTGTCAAAGTTAGGTTGCGTGTTGTGGGCTGTGTCAGCTTGTTGGAGACAAAGAGGAAACAATGAAGATGAGTGTTTTCTTGGGATATGGCTGGGCAACCTTTATGTTTTATTTACATCATTAAAAGGTAAATAGATGTCATGATGAAAACAGCTCATGTCAGCTGTTTTTCTATCAGTGAACAATAGCTGAATGTAGGAATGTCCAACATTTTGGGGCTTCTGGCGTCGCCCATAGGACATCAAAAGCTTCTCTTTCTGTCTTCTGTGTTGCTTTTGTAAACAGTCAAATTAGCAACTTGAGAAGTGTGAAAACACTTGGAGTTAAGAGACCATGCCAGAACAGCTGGTCAGACACACTTTTCTGCAGATGTTTGTCAGTAGAGATATTTTTTTTAAATGACCAACAACTGGAACCATTCATCGTCTTTTATTTTAAAGAATAGATATGTGAATCTAGGTACAGATCACAACTTTAAGTGTCTCCTGCTAAGTCAGAGGTTGTGAAAACGATCCCTCCAAATGTAAGTTTTTTTTTTTTTTTTTTTTTTTGGGGGGGGGGGGGGGGGGGGGGTTCAGCGTTTAAGTCTGCACCTTGGTCCATTACATCACTTAAGAGAGCACTGGTTCCTCTGTTTCAAGTCCCAGTAGAGCTCAGTTAAACAGCAGTGACTCTGGGTTACTTAGGTCCCATGTACACAGCAATGTTTTGCCACAACACAAAAGTGCAGACAAAAAAATCTGTGTTCACACAGAAATGCTAAGGGACATTAAACGCTGCAGTAAGTATGCCAGGCCTGTGGTTGGCACTATAGCTCTTGTTCAGAAGTGGCTTTTGATAGATCTCCACCGGAGTAGAGTTGAGTCGATCATCTAGCGTGTTGGTGAATGCTAAGTGCAGAAGTGCACATTTTGTTGAAAGACAGCAGCAGATACAGCAGCGTAAGCACAGCATGGTAGTTTGTGACAGTCATAACGACAGTAATTTTCTTTCATTGGAATCTTCCACTTTGGAGGCCATTTTCAAAAGTTTGTATTTCAGGTTGGCTAAAACACTGGTTCCTGTGTGAAAAAGAGGCTGAAATGCAACCATACCATCACATAGTATCCTAAAACCATTGTCATATATACTGCCTTTGGCTTACAGGAAATTGAGAAATCTAACCTGTCTTGTTTTTTTTTTTTTTTTTTTTTTTTTTTTTTTTTTTGTGCAATACAGTGTTGACAAATTTGATATACAATTAATCAAAATGTGTTGTAAGCATTCCATTACAAAACTCAGCATACATTTGTCATTAAAATTTTGAGTTGTAACATTTCATAAGTGATCTTGTTGTAATATTTTCATTGGAATACAGGCTTTGAATAGTTTCCAAACCGTTACATAAAAAAAAAAAAAAGAAGACAGAAAGAAAGGTGGGGTTGTACATTTTTATTGCTAACTTGTTAACATAGATTAGATTCCAAAAAAAGAGAGTTATGGCTAAACTTTGTTTAAAATCATCCGTCTCTTCAATGTTTCCTATGTATACATGAACCCACTAAGTGGACAACACTACTCCATCTACAAATTAAACTAGAGCATGCGCTTCAACAACATCTCAGAGTCTGTATCTTTCCACAGAATCAAACACAACTTTAAGCAAACTTACAGACACTACTTATAATATTTGACAGTTAATTTGAAGTCACATTACTTTTTCATGGGACTTTTGATAAATGGAGTTCTCCTGACATACGGTAGGCCACATCAACATGTAACTCATTATGAGTCCCTTGTCATATAAATGCATGGTTGGTATAGTATAGTTGGGAACAGATGGGGATAAACTTTAATTAAATGTCAGTCAAAGACAGTGTTCTATTTTTTTCGGAAAGCTTATAAAAATAAGCCTCACAGAGCCAACATGAATACCTGTATTGTTTGATTGGAAGGTTAATACTAGATCTATTGGACACAGTGAAATACAACCCATCAGTAACTGAGATTTTCTCTCAATTTAAGACATCATTCAGGTTGCATACTTACAAATGGTCTTTAGCACAGAGACATACTTTTCTCTCTTTAGCAGACACTCCATGTGGCTTTCATTTGGCTCTGTGACATCATTTTGCAAACACACGAGAGGATACGGGAACAGCAGGCTTTGTACCGTTAATAGCATGACACCCTAGTTCTTGGTCTCGTGACCTCACCCCCAGGGGCTCCACACTCTGGGTACAGTCTTGACAGCATGAAGAGAACAGACTCACTTCTTATTCTGGTCCCCTTTAACTCCAGTTCACTCCAATAACTCTCTGCCAAAGTCTCATTACTCAATAAGTAAGCCTCCATAGAGTTATTGCTCTGGAAACATGAGACTACCAACCACCAGTTTAATTTATGACATGAAAAGTATTGGCAATAGATCAAAAAATGAAAGTATGTCCAATCTGAGTTTAATCGTTTTCTGTACGTGTCATTTATCTTTGACTAAACATGAGCATTTCCCCTGCTGCTAACAGAACTACAATAAAAAGTAGGTTACTGCTGCGCACTCACACACACGCACATGCACACGCACACAGTTCTCTCAGGCACGGTCTCCATACATGGATCCCAAAGAGGAGATCCTAAAGTTTGTTTTGATTTCACTTCCCCAAATCTTCTCGGGCATCTCTCAGCGCTCCTCAGACAGCCGATGAAAGTGTCTGTCTTGAGGGACTCCTTTTTTCTCTGTCTTTTCCATTTGAAGTGGGATCACAGTAGGGCTGTGTGTCTCCCCTGCTCAGTTGCCGATGGAGAAACACCCTCCTCCTCCTCCTCGTCTTCTTCCTCTCAGCCCCTTTGCTTGTTAAAAACTTGGCGAGAGAGACTGAGAGAGAGGAAGGAGAGGTGAAATGTGGAAATCCCCCTTTCCCTTCTTCAGTCTGAGCAGCGGGAGTGACTGTCTGTTAGTGTGCGCATAATGACAGTGGAGGGACCCTTTAAACACCAATGTGCCTGCTAAACCACCTCCATGTGTGACACTGTAATCTCATCCAACCATTGTGTTTTACGACTCTGTAATTATATGTAATTAAAGCAACACCTTCTTTTATTATTTAAATGATTATATCTTCTTCATGTGTGCAGGTGGAGAATGGATGTTTTCTATTTGTCTCAGGCTTCAGCTGTTCATCAGTTGAAGAACATGGCCTGAAAGCATTATGTTTTAGAGAGGGACACTGTTAGTAAACTTTTTTCATACACACATTTCAGATATCAAGAAAAGAAGATATTGCAGATATCCAAGTTGTTTATTTTGTATGGGAAGAATGACATTGTAAATATCTGGGAATAAAAGCCAAAAACACATGAATTGCATGTGTATCATTAATGGCATTATGGATAAATTGTACGAAAACTGTGGATAATAAGAAAGTCATCGAGACATTTCTAATAGCAATTCTTACAAGTAAAAATACTGAAAAGAAGAAAAATGTTATTATGGACATCTTAATTGTAATTACTGGTAATGTTTCAATTTAAAGGGGGGATATAAAGGCTGGAAAATGCTTTCCACATGAACATGATGCATTGAAATGAGATGCACAGAAATATCACAAGAGAACATGTGTCGCAAATTGCAAGGGGTAGTGAATCTCAAACGCACATCCACTACATTACTAAACTAGAGAAGAAGAAGTTGTTTACACCGTTTACAACAGTTTTTTTTCCCCCAGTTTCCCTTCTCTGCTGAGTACAGTCGCAATTTTACGCCAGGAATTATTCATCACATGGTTATAGCGGTGATCTCTGTGTTATGAATCCAAATACCAAAATGACGACATTCGTCAGCACCAAGCCACGCAGACATTGCAGACATTAGCATTAGCCAAGCTTTATGCTTTCCCATATTCTAAACAAAGATATAAAGTAATAATGCTTGATGACAATTTTCAACTGCTACATATTCATATTACATAAAATCCCTGAATCTGTCAAGTAAACAGCTCAAACAGTCTCCTCTAGAAATAGTACAAAAACGGGGTCTTCAAAAGACTTGTTGAAATGATGAGATCATTACTGTATATGAAGGTCTCCTCTCTGGACCATGACATGGTGGCGAGATGGGCCTGAAACGCCAAGGTCTCCCTTTTCCTCTGCCCCTGACAGGCCTCCAGATGGCAGCCAATCAGAAGGAAGGAGGTTAGTGGGGTGTTGGCAGCTTGGCACTTTGAAGAGACAGCATTTAAAATGAAGTAAGTAAGAAAGAGACTAAAATAAGGGACTCCTAAAATGCCAGTGTGGGAAAAATTGGGATGTTTTTAAGCTGTAATTTATGTGAATCTACTACTGGGTTACCAGATGGATAGAATAAAGCCTTAAAAAGCACAACACCCCCTTTTTAAACATTAAAATGACTTGCCATAGTTAGTAAAGATGTTTTCAAAAAGTCTTTTACGAAATTATCCAAAACTTATACGTAACATCACAGTACCTTGATCAAAAGAAATCAAATTGCTTCTACTTCTGTTTTCTGTTAGAACGATCTAAAACTGCTTTTTCGTGATAATAGTGTGAAAAAATCTGTACTGGCATCTTGTGCAGGTCGCTATGTATTCTTAGTTTTCAAAGTTACAATAGCTATCTGGATGAATTTTAACTTTTGATACCTGTACAATAACAATAAAATTATGGGATATCCAAAAAAAATCAAATATAGCTGTGACAGGTGGGTTTGTGTGGAAGCAAGAGAGCATGTGCCTCTCCCATGTTTACATGTAAATCGTCTGCCCTTCATTGTTATTCATAAAGGCAGGCACAGGCTGGATGGAAAAATGTTCAGCATATGAATTGTTTACCCCCTCTTTTTAAATAGCTGTCTGAGTCTGTCTTCTGAATAAGTGGGAGGACATTTGACTTCAAATGAAGAAGGAGCTGATTGTTCAGGAGCTGGCCTGACACTCCTTGAAACACTGGGGAAGAATGTCAGAAGACTGTCCTTGATCCAAGCTCAGCTTAACTTAGAGCTAACTGTGAGAGACAGAGAGGAGAGACGCTGAGAGTGTGTGTGGGAGAGAAAAACAGCTCCAAGTGTGTGTGCGTGTGGATTAGATAATTACAGGAAACAAGTCTGAGCCCTGGCAGAAACACTGCTGCCACATCCCCGCACTTTCTGCCACCTAACCAGTTGGGATCTAATGCTTTTTAAACAAACAGTCTCTTGTCTCCAACAGAGAAATCTTAATAGTAACAAAATATACACACTCACCCTCTCCTCTGTGGATACCTAATCCCATATTAAACAAATAAAACCCTCTACTGCGTGACTGTTGCTATGAGTAATCTTCAAAAATGGGATAAACACTTTCTCCATCAATTTTAGCTATCAGGTTTCACAAAAATATATACACATGCTAGAAAATCCTTTCAGACATTTACCCCCCGCTGCCTCGACATGTAGTCATTACACATTAGAAAACATCAGACTTATTTTTTTACCAAAGCACTACATGGGTGGCCTGATGCATCAATATCATCCAAATGCAGAAAATACTGCCTGATACAAATTTGATCACAAACCCTTGCTTGTCTAAATGAATCAATTCAAGATTTGAGAAAAGTTTGCTAAAACAACCCAGCAACCCTTTTTTTGCGAGAACACCCTGTCCTACTCAATCATGTGTTACTGAAAGGTTTTTCAGACAAGCACTGCCCAGGGTAAGTGCACACCTTTGGGCCCTTTAGCACTTTGTTTAAATCCTTCACCCCCGGAAGCTCACAAAGAGCAGCACCCCGTCAGGTCCAATCAGGCAGACGGCTGTGCTGAATGTGTGCATGTTGACTCTCTTTTACCTGCATGGTCTGTCGTTATACTGATGAGCATGTGCTTTATATTGAAAGACATATCTGTCATGGGCTGTTGCTTCCTTTTCAGTGGAGGATTTGAAATCACCTTAAGCAGGACTGACAGGGAGTGGCAGTGGATTTAAACTAATGACTGATAAAGAGACTTGCTCCATTTCCTGTTTGATAACAGAGCTTCCTCCTGATGAAAGAGACCATAGGGTGTACTGTGTACATCAAATGTCCCTCTGATTGATCCCTATATCCTGCCATGATTTGCTTTAGTCATTCTTCTGCAACATACTCTGTCGTTAAACTTTTCTTTCAGTTAAGCTTCCTCATTGGCCTGCAGCTTGTCCTAAAAGCAATTTATTGGTAAAAACATAGGGGGTCTACTTGGAGCTGCCTGCACTCATTTATTCCTCAATGAAAACAAGATGTGCTGTAGTTCTTTAACAATGTCAATGCCGCTAAGCAAAGTTGCTGAATTGAAAGGATGCATAGAGGCCACATGAGAGGGAGATGTGAAGGAAAGATAACCCTGCTGTTGCTCTCTGCTATCCCCTTGGGTGTTCTATAAATCAGAAACACATGTTGAAATGTGCCTTTGGCCATGAGACCAGATGACACTCAGCCACGAGTTACTGTAGTGGTCAGTTACCTTTTAAGGGAAGGCTTTGGTCTAATTTGATCTCGCTAAAGGCAAGAAACAATGTGGGAATCCACCTTTGAAATGAAAGGCTAGTCCATTCACCCGGCTAGCATCTCTAACTAAATCACCACCATCTCATGTTTCTTTAATCTTTGCTTCTGTGTTTGTCTGCAGAGTCATGGCAGCTAAACAGGACCTGGGTGTTCCATGGACATGGAGCCTCTCTCCAGCCTCAGACAATGCTGCTTGATGAAGGCCATGAGAGGCTTTACATTGGGGCCAAAAATGCTCTTTACTCCCTCAGCCTGGATAGGGTTAACACTCACCCAAAAGAGGTAGGTGACTTTTCATCTAAGATACTCAAATACCATGTTCATATGTTAGCCAAACTGAGTATGGCAAGTGTTTACACATGACAGGCTGTGAACTGTGACAGAGGTAGTGTCACTCAAACATTCAACTAAATACTTTAAATGAGCATTTGCAGGATATTTCAAAGGGTATATTGCAGGTTAAAGACAACGGTAAAGCAATTGATAGTAAAATAGCTTAAAATTGATTCTTTGAAAAAAAAAATCTGAACTCAATAAACTACAGGGTCTCCTGGAGACATTTTAGTACATTTATTTTTATTTTTGCATTCAAATTGTTATTTGAACGTGATGTCACGGGGGGGGGGGGGGGGGTCCCTCTCATTATGCCTCTGTTTAACTTTAATAAACATGGATCCAACTGCTGTCAACACTCCTGTCATTTAAGAGGAAGAAAATCTTTATTCCCAACCAGATGATGGTCCTCAGGGTTATAATTATTAGCCTGTTAGGCAAAATGGAGACCAGGACAGAGTAGAATTAAAAGGAATAACGGCCATAGGAGAGCAGCTGAGTTGTGGTGTGAGGAGAACCAGAGGAAAATGGAGCTGGTACCCCACTGAGTTAGCTGATATGTAGCCTAATGCTGGGTTTGCATCAGGGTATTTAAAGTTAGAAATCAGATACACTGACTTAAGTCCATAAAGAGAGACAAAGAGATCTATCAGAGGTCTATCCGCTAATCCAGAGTCAGAAAACCAAGGCTTAGCTACAGTGTTCAGCTCATGTTTCTGTCAGGTTGTATCTCTGACAAATCCTTGTTTACGTCCGCCACTGGGAGCCGGGCTAGGGGCGGCTGCTGCTGCTGCTGCCGATGAAGCTGCAGTTGTCTATATTGACGGGACTGCAGCCGTGTTGGTCTGGCCCAGACCTGGTTCTGGTACCCCATCCTGTTCTCCATCCATAGACTGTATAGAATACTCCATCATATCACCAGGCACAAAATCTTCCTGTCAGAATATGAGCACCATGGATGACTGCGTTTTTTGTGACAGTTGCAGAAATGAAGTTCCGCCTTATCCCCTGCACAGAACAAATCCAAACCTAAAATCTAACTCCATAAACTAGTATTTTTGCATCCATCCATCCTAACATATCTTACAGTTTGTCTGAGTTGCTTTGGTTCATTTCCCAGATCAGAATTGAAATTCTCAAAACTACTCGTTCAATCTTGACATCATTACTTGTGCACATCAAAAATCAGTTTCTCGTTTCTCTGAACAAGTTGCAAATGCTTTGGGACATCCATTCAAATGATTTTGTACAATTGTCTTCTGTTTCCTACATTATCGATTCCTTCTGTCATGTTGATCAAAATGGATTATCATGGGTCTCTGTTGCCACTCACTACCACCTACTATTCATATTTGCTGAGCGAGAGGAAGTCATATGATGTGATGTCAGAAACAAAAAGATCGTTTTGAACAGCTAAAGTAAAAACAGCCACTTCTCTTCTAAATTTGTGCTGTTTTTGGTTGAATAGCATACAAAATCAATGACTGACTCATTCTGCTGCCATTGTCAGACAATGTAACGTGTTAATTTACAAAAGAATTTAACATGCAATATGCCCTTAAAGTTGTTTTTCTGTCCCTATGTGTAATAGTACTGTTGCATATAGTGAGAAATCTGAATATATTTTTGCAGATCCAGTGGTCCAGCACGGAATATCAGATAGAGGAGTGTTTGATGAAGGGGAGGGAAAAGGTAAGAGACACCTGACAAAATGTGCTCTTTTCTTGAAGTTGGTCAGTCAGCATGTATGAGTTGATTTATGTATCCCTGTTCTCACTGACCACTGTTTCACCTGTGTATTGATGATATTGATGATGTGGTTAAAGCCTGGCATTTCTCCCCCCTGCAATCATCCCTGCTTGACCTCATTTGCCCTCATGACCCCTATTTCAACTGCACTGCCCCATTCCTCACCCGCTGCTTCATCTCTGTCTCTCATCCAACAGCTGGAGTGTGCAAACTACATCAAGGTCCTGCAGCAGTACAACCAAACTCATTTGCTGGTATGTGGAACAGGAGCCTTCAACCCAGTCTGTGGGCTGGTCACAGTAGGAATCACAGGCCAGGTGAGTCACAAAGACAACACGAGACTCTGTGTTATAAAAACATACCCTGTGGAGCTTCTGGTTGAAATTAGTTGCTTAAAATTTGAATGGTCAGACAAAGAGTCATAACAAATTCCATTTTGAAGTGTGGTCATCAAAATAGAAATCCATTGTGTATGACTTGCGTAACACGCAATGTTTATAAGGACACTCTTGAAAAAGATACTTTTTGTCTTAATGAGGTTTTCTCCTGGTTAAATAAAGTTCAGATAAAAAAAATGATATATATGTATATGTGATCCTTTATTTAACCAGGTTAAAAGCCTCCTTGAGATTAAAATCTCTTTTACAAGAATGATGTGGGCCAGATGGCAGCATACAGCCAGTTACAGCCAAAGTAAATTAACACCTTTTGTCATCAACATGTGTCAGGTATATCTACAGGATCGGGTACACCTTCTTTTAAAACTTGTGTGAGCATTAGATATTTCAAAAGGTTTGCAGCAAAGCAAATGATCATTCCCAGTCAAGAATAAGGGCCATAGTGGAAAAAATATGCAAAAAATGCTTTAAGAATAATCAATTTTAGGAGAATAATAAAGCTGTAGTATTTTCAGCTTAATGTAATATTATGAAAATAAAGCTGCAATATTCAGAAGATAGAGGTCCAATGTGTATCTTGTGAAGTTATACTATAATATACGTTTTATTCGAAACCTTGTTACTTTTATCTGCACCATGCTGTCAAAGGGACTCAGCTTCAAACTAAGTCTTTTACAAAAACTGGTGAGCTAACAGGCAGCCTGTGCTTATATCTGTAACCGCTGCTCATCTTTCGCTGTTGGAAATAATCCACATTCCTCTTCCAGAGCTGTAGGCTGACTACTGTATTCTACTACTGTATGACTTTTATTCTTATAACATTAAGACTTTAATCTTGAATTTTTTTGTTTTTATAATGCTGTCAGATATTCCAACACATTGTTGCAGATTTCATTTGTCCCCAGATTGCTACGTTTCCTGTAGATCACCTCCATTCTTGAACCTTCTGTCTTTCAGTGACTGTAGTCAGAAACCTCTTCACACTGTAAATATTTTGGCCACGAGCTCTCAGAAGTTCAGCTTAGAACACAGAGCAATTAAATCTTAGCACATGTTGCTGAAGCTGAGTTTACCCTCCTAGAAAGAATGATTGATTTAAGTGTGAGATTCTGATGGGCAGGAGAGAATTATAGGAAACAAGCTTGCCATTTTTTATTTAAAAAGCTGGCACAAGTACAGTCCAGGTAAAAAGAGAGTAGAAGCCAGCTGATGCTCTCTGCAGGGACAGGTTTGAAATCCAGGAAGATAAATGTTTTCTTACTCAGAGGTTAGCCAAATGTGTGTGTGTCAGATGCCTGGACTAGATTTGAGAGCACAGAAGGGTTTCATGTGCGTTCTGGTGACCATGTAAAATAACCTGCATACGTTTTTGGAAGGCATGTTTGTCTAACACATATCTCCCAGATGTCAAACATGGAACAGACCTAGATGTGTGTATGTGTGTGTGTGTGTGTGTGTGTGTGTGTGTGTGTGTGTGTGTGTGTGTGTGTGTGTGTGTGTGTGTGTGTGTGTGTGTGTGTGTGTGTGTGTGTGTGTGTGTGTAAGTAGGTGTGTCGGTGTCTGGGTTTTGTTAAAAGAGAAAGTGGGAGGAGGTTTCCACCCTGCTTTCCAAAACTGATCCAGTAGGTCAGTCACACCTCCCGAACAGGAACTACATTCAACTATTTCTCTATATCTCACTGATCTGTTTTTCCTCACATCTTGGGAATGCTAAATAAGAAAAAAAAACAGATCAGTGTCAGCAAGCTTATCTTTTTCCAGGATTACCTCCCATAAATTTTATACTTAGTGTATTAGATTTCAGATGAACAGTATTTAGATAATAATGAGGTATTTTGATTGGAAAAGAAGTGCAACCATAAATCAAGCATACTCCTGACCCAGTATACAAAAAAAGAAGAAGAAGAAGAAGAAGAAGAAGAAGAAGAAGAAGAAGAAGAAGAAGAAGAAGAAGAAGAAGAAGAAGAAGAAGAAGAAGAAGAAGAAGAAGAAGAAGAAGAAGAAGAAGAAGAAGAAGAAGAAGAAGAAGAAGAAGAAGAAGAAGAAGAAGAGAGCTACATATGGAGTGTTTGATAAATCACACTAAATGATGGATGAGTTTAACCCACAGTGTGACTTCTCATATGCTGGGCAGTAGTCACAGAACAGTAGGGTTTCTCTAGTACTCATAAATCAATACATGACAACCCCACTGATCAGCCACAGTGGCGGTCATAAACACTGTGGTGAACCATATGTAGGAGCTGTGGTTCTACAGGGAGTTTAAGGTATGCATTCGTGTGACTATGTATACGTGTGTGTGCCACCTGTCGTGCAGGGCAGCCAGACCAGGGAGTAAAAGCAGTCACTTGCTGAGTTAGAGGAGCATGACATGGTTGGTTTTACACATTCAGACAGCAGTTCCTCTTTTGCTCATCCATCATTCTGAGCTTCATCTATCTTCTTCCTTCCTCCTCATCCATCACTTTCTGATCTCTCCTGTCTCTAACTCACCTTTTTTGTTCCCAGGGCATCACAAACATGGGTTTGTCGAAACGCTTTGCCTACATTTTTGTGTGTGTGTGTGCGTGTGTGTGTGTGGTGTGTTGCCCTTAGGACAGGCAGTTTGCTCTGGAAGAGGACAGTGTTATGAGCGGCAGAGGACGATGTCCGTATGATCCCAACAGCCCCTGCACTTCAACACTCTCTAGTAAGAGGCTGCTTACTCCTTAACTTATCACCTCACTGGCACAATTTTGAGACTGTAGTGTATGCTTGAATTTCGGCTGGATAAGTTCATACCATGATGTACAAAATGAGATCTGCTCACTTTTCCCCCCTGTAATGAAACAACACTGCCATCTAGTGGTCATTTATCACACCAGAATTTCATTTACAGTCAATGAGAGTTGCAATTTTGTAAGACTTCTATCATGTTTGAGTAAATTTGTTGTGTGTTTGTGTTTGTTTGTGTATGTACACATTAGGAGGGGAGCTGTATGTCGCCTTATACACTGACTACTGGGAGAACGATGGTGCTCTTTGTCGACTTAACAACCAGACCTACACTCGCACTGAAAGAGACGACAGGCAGCAACTGAACGGTCGGTTTAAAACATAGAAAATAATTGCATGTTAATTTAAATGCAGTATATTTAAACATGATATGAGACCATTTACGTTAAAACAGATCGCAAGTCTATTTTTAAAATAATATAAACATATATGAACATTCTGGCATTTCAGAAAAATAGATTAGATTCTTTTGGTGACATGTTCTCATAATATATGTGTCTTTAACAGTATTTTACAGAAAGGCAGTAGTATGAATGGGGATACATTTGAATCACACACTGTATGTACAACATTCTTCCACATGATGGCAACATTACTGTTCTCACCAGGAGGTTATCTGTATTATACACACACTGTTGTTTTGTTTTGAGTGTTAAATTGTAATGAATTACTCATGTGTCAACACAAATCATATTTTTCTAAGACTTGGTTAAAGAACTATCTTTTATTAAGATCTCTGCCATAAAACCCCTGATCATAATGAGATGAATATAAAACTAACGGTAATTTCACTGCCTGCTAAACAGCCTCACAGCTTCCCTTCAAAGTCTTTTGTTCAAAGCCTCTCTCTTCTTACAGAACCTAAATTTGTGGGCTCAGCAGTTATTTCTGACAACGATGACAGGGATGATGATAAAGTTTACTTCTTCTTCACTGAGCGAGAGACCGATGCCGAGGGAGCGAACAAGGCAGTGTATTCCCGTGTTGGCAGAGTCTGTGCGGTGAGAAAGTTAAAGCTGAATAAATATTTGTGGACATGAGCCAGCCAAAGAGCTGCTCTCACTCCCTATATCTGCCTTCATCTCTCAGAACGACCAGGGAGGGCAGAGGATGCTGGTGAATAGATGGAGCTCCTTCCTTAAAACTCGACTCATCTGCTCTGTGGCTGGGCCAAATGGAATTGATACACACTTTGATGAGCTCGGTACGACTACATGAGACTGTTTTTATCCTGTAATGTGAAAACCTGTGTGGTTACTCAGCTACACACATATTGGTTCACCTCCCTTCAAATATTAATACAGGTAGTCCAGGTATGACTAGGCATATATTAGAATACTGATTGTAAATGTGTGTGCTTAGATAGATAGATAGATAGATAGATAGATAGATAGATAGATAGATAGATAGATAGATAGATAGATAGATAGATAGATAGATAGATAGATAGATAGATAGATAGATAGATAGATAGATAGATAGATAGAAATAGGTACGTTTGTGGATCCATGGATCCATCCATAGATCCAAACATACATACATCA
This sequence comes from Halichoeres trimaculatus, assembly GCF_033239565.1. Classification (NCBI taxonomy): domain Eukaryota; kingdom Metazoa; phylum Chordata; class Actinopteri; order Labriformes; family Labridae; genus Halichoeres; species Halichoeres trimaculatus. The sequence goes on along the minus strand of NW_027437187.1, from coordinate 19,649,163 downwards.
GGATGCTAACATGATCACAATCACATGTCGTTTCCACATGTTAATGGTGCCTTTAAATAGGGTGTGTTTGTTTTGCTTGTGAGAAGAAACTATTTGTCCCCATGAAGACAAAGTTCCCAACAAGTGTTGACCCCAAACTCCAGCTACACAAAAAATCGATTGTTTTATGCTAACATTTGCGAGATAATTTAGCTTAATTAATATTAGCCTCGCACTGGGCCACAATGACATGCAGAAGGCCATGAATCAGATGTTTTGTTTGTTTGTTTTTTTTATTTTGTTTTGTGTTTTTGTGGTCTTGTCGTGTGTTCCTCATGTGGAGTATAAAATTTGCACTTTTACATTAAAAGAAAGCACAAAAAGTATTACTTTGTCATCCACATGGCAACAATTGAAATCCAGCCAAGTGTTTGTTTTCACTTCATAAAAATGTCTTATTAGACCTGATATTAGCCATATTCACCATGTAAATATACAAAATAAAAGAATTCAAGATATTAAAAGACAAAAAAGATGCACTAAGCACTTACTCCATTTTCAATTTTTTGAGTGCATAGTGCTTCATCGGGTTCCCCTCATCATGTCTGTCAAATCTTTTCTTCTAACATAGAAACATCCACTTTGTGCAGCTTACACACAACGACTAACTTCTACATTTTGTGTTTGTAGAGGATGTGTTTGTTTTGAACAACAAAGACAAGAAAAATCCAGAGATCTTTTGCCTCTTCAGTACAACAAGGTAAGGGGAGGATGACATCAGCATTTCAGACACAACTTTATTCTTCATCAATTGTCTAACTAAAGTAATCTTTACAGTGCCGTGTTTAAAGGCTACGCAGTGTGTGTCTATCACATGGATGATATCAGAGCAGCTTTTAATGGTCCCTTCGCCTACCGAGAAAGACCTGAGCATCACTGGACTCCCTACGAGGACAGAGTCCCCTACCCTCGACCTGGATCTGTGAGTCTTGGAATGAAGACATGTTTGTGGGATTTCATTAGCAGATGCACTAACATTAAGCATTCACAGCACTCTCCTGTAGTCTGTGTTCAGGCTATGCGTCCTCTGAGAGGGACAGTGTTGAGAGCATGTCAGACAGCTCTGGTGAATGTCAGCACTGTTGTAGCTACCTCAGCAGGTCAAACTGGGACAGTCTGAGCCACACCAAAGCATGTCAGCTTTTTTTTTTTCCTCTGTGCTACATAAAGTGCTGGCGCAATTAATGGCCCTCTCCTGTCGCTGCTCTTCACTGTCGTCTTTCTCTATCTCTCTAACAGTGTGCCAGCAAAGTTAACGGTGGCGGCTTCTCCAGCTCTAAGGAGTTTCCTGACGAGGTTTTGCGATTTGTACGTGCTCATCCTGTGATGTATCGCCCAATCCTGCCTCAGCACCGCAGACCTGTCCTGCTGCAGACAGAGCCCGGCAGGAGGAAGCTGACCCAGATCGCTGTTGATAGAGTCCAAGCTCAAGATGGAAACTACCATGTTCTCTACATTGGCACAGGTACACACTAAGAAATTAACACTTTTTATGTTTCACCCGTAAGGCTCTGCAGAACTCTTTTGTTACTCAAAAGTTGAATTATGAAACATTTGGACTACCCAACACACCCCATACAACACTTTGATGGCATAAAGTTATAGTAAAATGTAGAGAGAACATTTGTTGGACTGAGACAGTTTGGAACTGACACTTTTGCACTGATTGTGAAAAAAAAGTGTTTCGATATTTCCTGTAAAACCCATGATAATGTGTTTTTTCATTAGATGACTCCCTCGTGTTGAAAATTATCACCATTTATAACAAAGACACAGACACTATGGAGGAGGTGCTGCTGGAAGAGCTGCAAGTATTCAAGGTACTCTATATTTAACTAGAAGATGTGAAAGCAGGAAGTACTTGGAAACTGAGCAAATTCTGTATACTGCTAACATCTTAGAGTCCACTATTACAGCACTCAGACAGTCAGAGGGTCTATTTTCAAGATACTGATTGATAAATTGCCAACTTCCCCCCACCAGAGAGGCAAAACTGTGATTGTGCTGGCAACCAGCTGAGAGAGCTCCAGAGAGATTGGAATACGTTAATTCTGCCGGGATGAGACACGTTTGAAAACTAGTCATTGCTGCTGTTTTAATCAAGCATTGATTAGGGATGGATAGGAGCATGACGGGAGGCCTGCAGGGACAAACGGCTGTGTCAGCACTTGTTACATTATTCTTACAGCATATGTTGAACTTTTTTTCACTCAATAACAGTTGAATATTTCTGATCTGCAGGTGCCTGTACCCATCAAAGAGATCATAATATCGCCTAAAAGGGTAAGAGGACTGTCTGAACCCTGGCAGTGATGTTTTTATAATGTAGTTCTGTGTCCAAGCCACAAGATAATAACATTGGGACACTTTCCTTCACTTATTGGCATATACTTGATATGCACGGTCGTCTACTTGTGGCAGAGTTATGCTCTGAATAATCCGAATTGATTTGTATTCTTGGTTCTTTAGCAACAGCTGTACGTTGGATCAGAAGTGGGTGTGGCTCAGCTCAGACTGCATCAGTGTGACCTCTATGGCTCAGAATGTGCAGACTGCTGTCTGGCCAGAGACCCTTACTGTGCCTGGGATGGTCTTACCTGCTCAAGATACTATCCTGCTGGAGTCTACACTAAAAGGTAAGACACACTCTCACAGGCAGAAGTTATATTTCTCCTTTAAGGTGTGTATGTGTGCGTGTGTGTGCTTTGTGATGCCAGCTGCTCACACCTTTAGCACTACCTCTGTTCCATTATAGCATCCCGCCGTAAAGGTCACCCTGCTCTGAGTCGTGTTTATAAGTCATTATTGCGGCCTTGAGAGATGTGACAGTCAGATGTTATGTAATGTCTTTTAGTATGCACTGGATCACCCCTCCTCCTCTTCTTTCTACTCTTCTTTTCTCCCTGGTTCTGCCTCTTTGCTTCCTTTTTCTTTTGCACTTCCATCACATTCAAAATTACCCTCTCTACTCCCTTCGCTCCAATCTCAGCAGACGATTCAGGCGGCAAGATGTTCGCCATGGCAACGCCGTCCAGCTGTGCAATGGGCTGCAAATTGACGGTAAGTGTGTAATGACTGGGCGATGTGTATTTTAGTAAGTGCTCACAGAAATACTTGTGTGTTGGTACTGTAAAATTTTGCCACATGGTAAAAAAAACGGTTCAGTTTCTCAAAGCACTCGATTTAATGAGAACACTTCATGTGTCACTGCACCTCAACGGAGAGAGGTTGATGCACCTCTGCTGCTGAAAGTGTAGATCGGTGGTGGAACAAACCATCCAGTGTTTGTCAGAAAATAAAAGGTCGTGGCAGTTCTTTGCCATCTATCTTAAATCACTATCTTTTTCTGTGTTTGTGTGTGTTTGTGTGTGCGTAGATGAACAATGGCACAGGGCTGAGGAGAGGTTTGTTTATGGTGTGGAGAGAAACAGCACTTTACTGGAGTGTGTCCCTCGATCACTGCAAGCCAAGGTGCTGTGGTTCTTACAGAGAGGGGACGAGAGACACGAGGTGGGTCTTTAAAATTCCTGCATCCAACAGCTTGATCACATTTTCTGACTTTTATTGATTTATTCTGACAATGTCATAAAAAAAACAAAGGTCTGCCCATTACATTCACTAATAAGAGGGTGATCCACCTATTAGTTTTATAATTCTCTCACAGCGATTCCTGCAAGTCTGGCACTTTTAATGCTGAAAGGATCCCACAGAAATTGACAATAATTTTTATATTGCTGTCATTTGACACTCTGGATCACTGTGCACTAGTCTGTTCTCTCTCTTCCCAAACACACAGGTATTTGAGCAGATGTGCATTGATTAATGAAAGGCACCTGTTTGAGAAAGGTAGCTGAAGAAAAAGCCTGATTTAAATATTTACTGAGAAAATGATCTTGTGATGGGTAAAGATTTTATCTTAACATTAGTCAAATAAAAATGAGAATGTTGATTATGGACACATTTTCATGACTTTGTACACTAAATGACAGAAAGTCCAAGCCACAAGGCAAGCTGTCGTGGAAGATCATGTGTGGAAGACAGATGAAAGTACTTTTTTCCACTTGAAGTGGGGGTATTATGTTTTACCATATTTTAAACATGGATATAAAGTAATAATGCTGGAGTTCTATACAAAACAAATGCTGTTTTTCTAACGATTACATATTTATATGTTGTAGAAATCCCTGAATCTGTCTGTAAACTGCTCAGAATGCCCCGCTCCATAAATAGCACAAATTTTCTCGAGACTTGCTGAATGATAAGGTCATTGCATAAGGATCTACTAACTGAGGCCTGCTCCTCCAACGTGCCATGAACTCAACACCAAGGTTTGTCCATAGCTCAATCCCTGACAGGCCTTCAGAAGACTAGCCAATGAGAGTGAAGGGGGTTTGTGGAGTAGGGAGTCTTAAAGAGACAGTGGCCCAAAAAAAGCATTTCACAGAGGTTGCATAAAGGTTTCCTTAAACATTTGGAAGAAAATATTTTGTTTTAGGTTGATGTTAGTTTTCTAAAGCAACTAAAAGTTACCAGAGGGATTGTATTAACCCTAAAAGTACAATACCCTCTCTTTTAAGATCTATACAGCCATGCTGAAAGAGTAAGTTAGACTTAATGCAAGCAGTCACTGCTGCTGTTTTAATCAAGGATGAATTAAGGAAGTATGGGAGCATGACAGGGTATCTGCAATGGCATCAGGAGCTTAGTGACTAGTCCCAAGTTAATAATAAATCATTTGTTTTTCAACAAAGTGGTTGTGGAATTTGTACTTATACCAATAATGCAAAAAAGAAACAGAAACAAAATTAGCCTTCCTTTGATTGTATGATTTGATGACTTAAGGCTTGTTTATCTCAGACCTCTGGGGAATACCTACTGTGTAACTGGATCCATTTAGAAGCCAGGTTTGTAAACATTATAATGACAAAGTTGTGTACAGCACAAAAAAACCTTAAATTGTTATAAACCGGGTTCTGTAGGAGAGTCATTGTATTCAGAACTCTGCTAAATTGTTTTAATTTGAGTAACTTATTCTTGACTTGGTTTGTTTTGTGTGTTTTTAATGAAATTTGTCATGGGAGAAGAGGAAATACCACAGCAGTGCAGAACCATCTGACCTGCCTTCTGAATCATTTGACTCTTTTTCCTCCCTGTAGGTTCGGGGTGATGAGCGAGTGATCCTGACTTCCCACGGACTGCTGTTTTTAAGAGTCAGGAGCTCTGACGCTGGTGTCTACGTGTGCCAGACTGTTGAACATGGATATGTGCACGCATTATTACGCATCACTCTGCACGTGCTCAAAGGAGAGAAGGTGGAGTCAGTGATCCACAGAGTGAATGATAGAGAGGGAGACAAAGCTGCAGTTACATGCCCTCACTCCTCCCTCGACTCTGTACCTGGCCCCAGCATCAGCCCCAGGTCTCTGGTCCCCTCCTCGGTCCCAGGTGCCCACTCACGACTGTGGTACAAGGAATTTCTCCAGCTGATTGGCTACGGAGATGCCCAACGAGTGGAAGCATACTGCGAGAGAGTGTGGTGCTCTGATAAAAAACGTAAAAAGTCCAAAAAGAAGTACGCACCTCCTGCTGGGGAAAAGAGAGGGAAAGGGAGGGGGGAGGAGAACTCCCACCGAGCGCCAAGGCACACTTTGGACACCTGAAGAGGATAAGCTAACTTCACATAACCTGCACACACACATACACACATACACATATGTACACACATTTTTTTAAAGTCAGGTTCACTCAGTGTTTGCACCATGTATGAGGGTTTTTCTTGCTTCTAAGAGGAACAATAACAGTAAAATAACCCTGACAGGCTGCCTTGCTATTGTATCTACAATAATCACACTGTAGTGAGTGTATTACAAGTTACGTTTTCCTGTCTGGTGTTGGTGTAAACTGATTATGTGGCGCAGACCCTGGGTGAGTACTTTGAATGTCAGTATCAGCACAGGGCAGAGGCCCTGGTAAGCGATGGACCATTGATTAAAGGCCACTGCCTCTGATCTGAAGAGACAGAATACAACAAATCAGCTCCAGTGGACTGACCCAGGCTCACTCTGCTGTCAGTCAAAACACGCACAGAGACTGCTTCACAACACCTCTGCTCTCACTCTCATTCCTTGCCTCAATATGAAAGAATCCTATATGTATTTATAAAAAGAGGAAACAACTATGTTTAAGAGGAGACCCTCTCAGCTCTTTCGGTACTATGCTAACTTATTCCTTTGAATCCTTACTCTGTGGCTGTTTAGATGTCGTAAACTGGAAAATGTAGTGCTGTTTTTTTGTACAGTGAAAAAATGCACCAAGCTGTATAATACAGCTAATTTGAAAAAAAAAATGGGGAGATGTAGGCTTACATTGACCACAATGCAAAGTATATTGTTTAAACACCACTATAATGGATTTTTGAGGCATGTTACTGTAAAAATAATGCCCAGTGGAGGTAAACACTATTTAAGCATTTGTAAAATCAGTTAGATTAGATGAAAAGTGGTTTTATAAGTAGATATTATTGCCATTCTATGTGTCATTTACAGATATATTTGTGATCAAATGTACCAGCAGTGTTGTGTGTATTGTATATTTTATTTATCTCAAACAAAGGATGGTCGTTGAGGTTCCACCTGTTAAGTTAAAGCTTTCCCCCTATTTCCTCTTCTCTGCTCTGTCATTCTCACTCTCCTCCATTTCTCCCACTTTATTTATCTTCCCTTTTGTTTTCCTCTGTGAGAATGTCGCAGATGGGCTTCGTAATTACCACTACAAGCTGCACATTTCCTTCTGGTGGAAAGAGAATTACATGTTAGGTTGGCTATCCAAGCATGTCATTGGCAGAACAAGTGATGAATATTCAGCTGAGTTCTAAGGTGTTGGACTCAACAATGTTGCAGAGAGATACATCTTACTGGTCAGCCCATCTGAGTGATCACTTCTTTTGCATACCGTGCCTTATTTTCATAAACTATTCCAAATGTATGCTTTTGACCTTGCTGTCTTTACTGAATTTTGACGTGGTTAAAAAAACTACAAACCTCCTCACATTTCTTGTTGTCTGTCACTCATCATCCTCCTTGAATATCCTTCAGCTAAGCCCAAGATTGAGAGTGTTGTGTCTGCTATACCCTTTATAAATAACTGCCATTAAAAGAGATGGGCCATCTTTCGCCGGTGTCACCTCTGTGGTTTAGCAATCAATAAAAATACACACACACACACACACACACACACACACACACACACACACACACACACACACACACACACACACACACACACACACACTGAGACTCAGCAAATGAAGCAGAAGGGTGGAGGTGAAGCCTTTTACTTACATAAAAAATGAACCTGCACAAACTAAGGTGTGTGTTACAAAATGTTACGCCATATTACGAAAGTGAAGGACCCTTTCCCTCCTGATCCTGTTGTATACACCACCTGCTTGTGAAATTCCAAAACTAATACAACCATCACAGCCTGGTTATGATTTTTTCCACACACCCAGATGCCCACCGGGACTCCACTCGCATTCAAATTCTGTCTGGGTTTACCTGAGTCGGCGGGGTGCTGAAGGCATCTGAGAATTCAATTCATGCTGCTGATTTATTCCACATTGGCTACCATAGCAACAGGCTCTGAACCAGTTCAGCTTCTCTCCTCATCAAAGCTCTCTCGTCTCTCTCTGTCACATCTTAACACTGTTACTGTGGCCCCTGAGCCTCTCTGGCCACGGGTTCCTGTTGCTCCCCATACATCAGCCTTGCATATAGTCCTCTTAGTTGAGCTAAAAACGGCCTTCCTTTCCTCTGAGAACGAAGCTGGCATTTTGTTGGATGGAACTTCTAACCTCACATACAGATGCCAGCTAATCAGCTTGGGGAACTGCTGCAAAAATAGAGCTTCAATCTGGAGCTGCACGTTTTTTCCTCCACACTCATTCATGCCAGGCTTCATGAGGCCAATATAATGAAATGCTATAAATCCATTCATTGATCTGCAAAGGGAGCAAAAGGTCAAAGTCCACTTTAATAAACAGGCTGCTGCACATGTTTTCTGTCTCTGTGTGAAGACGACAGCGCTTATCCTTTTTCCACTCTTGACATCCCTCTCTGTTTTTCATGCCTTCTTTGTTGTCCCCACACAGTGCTGGTTCTATCAGAAGCCAATGCCCCAGAACGCTTTATTACGAGAGAAAATGTCAGGGAAGGAGGGAAGGAGGGGCTGTGAGGCAGTGGAAAATGAACATTTAAGCATGAGCAGTGAACAATCCTTTGCAGCTGTAACACTCTGCATCAATTTGTGCAGTCCTGCATGTTAACACAAGACATGGGATTTATGTTACATGAGTAGTCTGTGTTACATGAAGGATCTTTTGGAGAGTCTACAGCAAGTAGTTTCTGTGGAGCTAAAGACCATTTGTTTTTGCCATGTGGAGTCTACAGCCCTGCAAGCCACAGATATAACAGTCCAGCTTGGTCGACAGTAACTTTGATAGTTGTGAGTTTCAACTGCCCCTAACCTTTTTAACAGGAATCAAATGACCCATCTCAGCTGGTCATTTGAGACGTTGAGAAGCTTTTGATTTTCAATAAAAGCAGCAAAGCAGGAAGCCTTTTTTACTTGGTAATAAACAACTATCGAGGGCAAAAATCTACTAAAGAGGGGGCTCACTCACTCACTCACTCACTCCATGGTGCTATCTTTCCAAGAATTCTTTGACAAGACTATTTGGAGCACCATCTTTTGGGTATAGAAATGCAACACATGAAAATATTGTGCATATCAATCCCTGTGCTTTCCTTTAAACAAGGTAAAACAAGTGTCACATACATCTAAAAACCTAGATCAAAGCATCCAGTTATTTTTACTTCATAAAATTTGACCAGTAAGAACAAGATAACATTATTTTTTTTACTTTAAATCATTTATCCATCCATCTATTAAGTCCTTGGGGCAGACGTTGAAGGGTAACCCTAATTAACAGTATAATGGTGCCAAGCCACAGACAAATCAAGGTAAACTCATGCGTAACAGCTGTGGGTTGGCAGCAGGGGCATGCCCAGAAGAGCAGCCAAGGGTGGCATGGCCCCTCTTAAGATCTGATAGTGCCTTGGGATCCTTAAATATGACTATTTTCCTTGTCATATGCAGGACTTTCATTTGTTTGTACTTTAAATTAAAATACTTGACAAGAAATTAAAAACTTAAGAATAACTGTATTTAAAAGGTGTTAAATGAGGGAGGCCTGCCCCAGGCTGTTTTGACCTTAATCTGAATACAGAGCCTTGCAGAATCTCCAATGTGTTTCAATTCAAATCACAATACTACAGTGTTAGCATTGTAGTGCAGACTCTTCTCTTTTGATTGACACCTCATTTGACCAACTGGGTCAATCTATGGTCTCTCCAGAGCCAATGGTATCCATATTCAATTATGACTTAAGATAATGTCACATTATTTAAATTAGATATAAAATAAAGAATTCATTAGAATCAATACTCAAAGATTAATGTGCTGCTGTTACTTTTACAGTTTTGAAAATACAAGTTTTGACATAAATTACATGTTACAGGAAGATTAAGAGAGTGCAAGTCATCTAGAACCAGTCATGTAGTAGAGATAAGTGACAGAAGAGGCAAATAAATATTTAGCTAACTGGAAACAGGGACTAAACTTAATAAAATAGTTGTTTTCATCTCTATGGCCATTTTCTAACAAGTAGGGTTGGAGTTTTTTTTTTTTTTAACCAGCCCTTATTTTTCTCTGTGGTATATTTTTGGCATGGACTGTAAGGGCGACCGGTGAAGGTTAAACATCAAACACAATTCTCACCGCATGAAAAAAAGTGATCTGATAAGCAAAAAGAGGAAAGTAGTATCAGCAGTGGCACAGGCAGTAGCTTGCCCTGCATATCAGCTAAGTACAAAAGACACCCCAGCTTGGTATCAAGGTGTATATTTGTCGGTATAAAATAAACATGATGAGTACATACACATAGTGTGATAAGCATGCAAAATGTGCAAAATAAATAAATGGGATCTGAAATAATACAGACATCAACCCTCTGTGTACACAAGTGATGCGTCAACATGTGCTGTGTGTTATCTCACTGAAACAGCTGTCACTGAGGGGCAGGATTATTCTATAGCAGGCGCTATGTTTAATAACAAGCACAAAGGGAAGTTGGACTGACCCATGCAAATTGCGATTTTATGCAGGTGTCTCTTTGTGCATTTGTTTGAACCCATAATCTCTAAATCCGAAAAATAATCCATAATTTATCCAACACATGGTCTCTAAAGGGACATGAAAAACATACAAACCTGTAAAAAATGATTCACTGCACTGCATGCGTGTTTCCCTTCATGGTGCCTAGGAGTTTGCACGTATGAAAGATGCTCCGATACCTCACAACACACAACAGGCTTGGACAGGATAGCCGAGGGAATGAGAGAGATAAGAGGCGTAGATCATCTGGGCTTTTTCCTGCTGCTGATAGCCAAGGGAAAGCCGAGAGGAGAGAGTGAGTCAATGAGAGAGATGATGTGTGCAGAGAGTGCGGCTGTGAAAGGGAAACCAAGAGGAGCAGGAAAAGAGAGAACAGAGGATGCTCTCCTCTGCTCTCCTCACCTTAAGGCTTTGCTTCTCCTGGGACTAACACATCTTTGGAATTCAGAATCATGTTGCTGCTTTATCTGGCAACCTGAAGTGTAAGTCTGCCAAGAAAAGTGTGGCAGGTATGTGATGCAAGTGAGAAGAACAGATGCCCTAAGAGTGAACAAGTCAGACAGAATAACACAGAAATGTGTTTAGGAAAGTGAAAAGAAGATTTTTTTTTTTTCAGGTGTTTGTATTTTGCAGCAACATTTCTGCATGTGAAACCATTCTGTTTGGGTGCATATCCATGAGTCTGCATGTATCCCAGTACACTGTGTTCACTGTGAATTGTGCCCATTCTGGGAATCCGTGTGACGCAGTGAGTGCTGTGTCAATCGGGGTGTAATCACTACATTTGTGTCCTCCCAGGGGTTGATCTCTCCTCTAATCTGCCTCTTTATCCTCTGCATCTTCGTCATTACATCATCTCAACCTTTGCACCCAAGCCGGCAGTCCCAACAGCTGGCTGGGGCTGTAATACAAGAAACAGCCATGGCAAACACGTGCAGGGGAGGCAACAAAACATATTGAGTCCACATGCTGGGCACAACAGGAGGAGCAGAAATCAGGATGTTTAGCATACTATGTATATGAAGAGCTAATCACCATTTACAGAGCTGAACAAAACCAGGGGTTTGCCTTCAGATGCTTGAGTATTAACTAATGATATGAAATATGGATGCTTGGAGCCAAGTGGTGCAGTGTATTAAAGCAAGAATTCCTCTAATGAATTATTGGAGATCCCAGAAGATTTCTATAGAAGGAAAAACTGCTTGTATTGAATATTGTAAGCTCTGTGTTTGATCTGCAAGCAGTGTTTGCCTGTTTAACTGCTGAGCCTTTCTAATAATCTCATCAATATTTCTACCATGACATGCTTTCTCTGCATCAACCAGCCATAACTTTGAGAGCACCTGCCTTATATTTCGTTAGCTACCCATCTCGCTGAGTTCAGCCCTGACCTGGGGAGACTCCAAGACACATCTGAAGGCATGTTGTCTGTCACATCCAACAGATGCTCAACTAATCTGAGATCTGGGGAACTTAGAGATTTATTCTGCACTGGTATGTACCTCCAGGCCGCCGCCTTCCACTGACCCATGATGCACCCATGAAGCCAAAGTGCCCATTGTCAGCACTTACAGCAATGGGTAGCATGGGCACACTGACCACTCTGCAAAGGCACAGCCCTGTGCTCAACCAAGTGTGATGTGTGTTGTGACTCCTTCCTTTTCCTTTCTATTTTATTTTGTCAGGCAAGTCATCATGAACAATTCCTTATTTATAAAGGCACAAATGCTCTTTAAGGCAGTGGGTAGAGGCTTAAGGGAAAATGGGAACTTAAAAAGTCAAAAAGCATCAACTTATTGAGCAATTTGAGCTTCAGTAGCTCTTCTGTTGGATCTGATCACACTGGCCAGCCTTCAGTCTCAACGCTCATCAGTGAGCCTCGGCTGCCCGTGACCCTGTCATGTTCGCCACTTTCCAAACTTCTGTTCAATACTGATTTTGTTTATTTTGGAGCTGCTCTGACTCAGAGTCCTCTAGCCATCCTGATTTGGCCCTCTTCAAAGTCGCCCATATCTTTGTCAAATTTCCACCACATCTTTGACAACATAATGTGCACTTACTGTACAGACTGACACCCATCCACCACTGTGACAAAATTATCTGTATTTCCACTTTATTTATTGTTGTTTAAGTGTGTGTTTCTATATACTTTATATTTTAAAAAAGGAAAATATAACTACCCTTGAAAAAGTGAAAACGGCGACATAGGTATTAGATATGGTAATGCTTATGTCATGCATATTTCTGTATTCAAAAAGAATACAATACAAATGCATAAAATTAGTCCACTGCAAAACAAGAGATTTAATCATCAGCTGTGCTCTGATGCAATCTGTAACCCCTCCTTCAAATAAAAAAAAAACAGCTTAGTCATGGGAAATCTAAAATAAGTGAAAATAAGCTGAAGCTTCCATGACCATACATGTACATTTTTCCCTGGTGGTGGTGGAGAGATGACATATGAGGTGCACAAGGAATGAGTCAGCATTTTACCAAACGCTGACTCACTTCTCTGACTCAAAGCTGCCTTAAGACACAGTTTCTAACAGCTGTGAGGTAGAAGTGCGACTCCAAGCACTTATTTCCAGCACAGACTGTCAGGATTTATTTGAGTGATCTAATTAAAAGCATTAAGCAGATTGATCACCTTTTGGATGACACTTTTAGGAGGATTCTTCAAAAGCATCTTGTAAGACACTGGCTGACTTACAAGTGATTAAATAAGATTTGTTTCAAATGAAATACATGACTATTTAACTCATGGCTTTTTCTTAAGTCTTCACTGCTCTGATGAAAACTGGTTACACATGTATGTATTGAATGATGTAATACCTCCTTTGGGCTCTTATGCAAAGCATTTGTATTTAAAGCTGCAGTCTGAGTTGCCAGGATTTTCTAACAATAGGAAAAAGTCAGTTTTAAATTAATTTCCCTCTGCAAATAATACAGCAGTGGCTAAAATTATTAGAACACCAGACAAATCTGGATATAATGACCCTTTTTGGCTTCCAAAACATGTTTTTATTAATGTTCACAACACATATCAAATCATAGGATAATATTTTTTTTTCACTTCTAACTACAATATTTGATATCTCCACTTTTACACTTAGTGACTTATGTTAACGATCATTTTCAGTATTCCTTCTTGTAAAGAAAACAACCAAAAGCTCATTATGATGGCTCAATTCTATGGCATGTAGAGCACATTAATGGTTGGTAGAAATTGTATTTGCTTTAGGGGGATATTAAAAGCCAGTCCAACAAAAACAAAAACTGAAAATTCTTAAATTTTCCAAATGTTCTACTAATTTCAGCCACCACTCAAATTGAGTCAAAGATTTACAGACCTTGTTCATATATGATACATTTGTACTCTTTTTTTCTTTTTACTGTAATGGCTTATGTACATTGAATATAAGAAAAAAAAATGGGCATCATCATTCTCGGCTCAAAAAGTGCTCCCCCTGGTGGCTGCAGTTTTGATCAAACTACAGACTTTGAAAAAAAAAACAAAACATTGTTGTGTGTTTTGTGTGCCTGGGTCCACACAGAGTCTCTACTGCACAGACTTTGGTTGCAGAACGGTGGCATCAATGAAGGAATTTTGGCTTTAAAACTGTACAGTGGTGAAAGGCGAAGCCATGCTGTCCAATCTATAAGTATACAGTCTATGCTCACATATTTTAAAGCTTCCTGTAAACGAAGTCCAACAGCCCATTTCAGAAAACTGGTTAGGTCACAGCATAAACATGGCAGTGCATAATAAAGGCAGCACATACAGGTTAACTGCATGCATGTGCACTGATTCTTTCAGCTTCACTTGTTTTTGTAAATTAAACTTCATGGTATGATAAGATAGACCTGAGCTTTTAACATCATAACAGATTATTATAACATGATATTCACACTGTGGTGGAATGTTGTGCAAACAGCTGCAAAATACTCTGAAAGCACATGAGCAGAAACCTGGGAATTGCTTTTTCCACAGTTTACCAAAGCAGCCAGCTTGCACTGAAGTGGATTATTTGCTGAATTCAGGTGTAGGTGTACAGCAATTACGCTTGAAGCTGAGTTGCATGAACTTGAAAAATGATCCCCAAAATGAACTGTTCAAACATTTTATGGGGCTGTTTTTTTCAGTGAATACATAAGGCACCAATAACACAGTGATGTGTGTGCATTACAGCAGCAGGCAGCTGGGAGCCTGTGGTCGCTGGTGAATATTTGATGAGAGAATGGATCCTCTCCCTGGGCAGGTTGAGCGCTCTGTGCATACTCAATCGCTCACACACATTCACACACATGCACAGACACACACACAGCAGGTGGTACAGTTTCTCTGTTGTTTCACATTCTGACGCCAAGCAGGTGCCGGTGGAGGTGATATAAGAGTATACTGCATAACTCCAGATGATAACCACACCAAAAAATGATGCCTCTTATCCTCCATGGGCTTCTTCTAATACATGATTGTGGCACACAGTCATGCAAGGTCATCAGCTCTTTTTAACTCAAAGTACAGTGAGGAATACTGAGAGGGAGTCAAAGACAAAAAGAAAATGAGCAATTATGAGAGCACTTGTGGAATCACTCATACTCAAGTGTGCCTCTATTAGTGGCATTCAACACCATGAGCCTTTTTTAGTTCATTCCATTTTAAACAAACCTGTCGGGATAGTTGATTAATCTGATGTATATGCATGCAAGAGTTGAGCACAGAGCTCCCTGGTTTGAAATGATGAGAAAATCAGCCCCAAATATACATATTCTGAAACATGAGTCTTTTCTGCATGTGCTTTCAATGTCTGAAAAACGCTGTAGAAAAAAAATGCAATAATTATCAAAGACTCCTCCTCTCCCTACATGTGATAGATTTGTAATCCTTTATTCATTCAGGTAAAAATCCCCCTTGAGATTAAACTCTGTTTTACAAGAGTGACTTGGGCCAGACAGCAGCATAAAGTTAGTAATAGACAGAATATTTGAAAATATAAAATTTGCACTTACAAACAAATTACACTAAAAACACACAACAGAGCAAAATTTAACAAAATAGTTGGAGGCATTCTTAAAAATAGGACTCAACTTTAAAATGCAGGGGCTATTGACACCAGAAACAACTGCCTAGATTGTTATTTTTACTGTTTGATTTGAACTCTCCAAAGGTGACCATGTAGGTCACTTTCAGATCTTTCTGAAGGATGTCCAACGAGTTAGGTACAGAACATTTAAAAGACATTTTCTTAATTCAGTTCTAACTCTGGGGACCAACATGTGAAGAACATTTCGAGAGCACATGTTTGTCAATTTTGGACAAGTTTGTACAGATAGTTGCAGAAATCAGATGTTTCTTTGCCTGAAAAATGAAACAAGATTCGTTTCTGAGCAAAAACATGTTTCAGTTTTACTTTCCATCACATGATACAGCCCCACTCCTTGCCTTACCCCATCTTAGCAAAGCGGTGAGTTGTGAGAGGCAAGGAAACCTCCCCCATGAGGTGTAACAGCAACTTCCTGAAAGAATCATTCATACAATTTCTATTTTTACAAGAGAACGCTTGAATGGAGTTATTTTTTCTCAACATTTATAAGGGGCTGGTTAAAAACATCTTAAATGGTGAATGCTAACACTTTCATAAATGATGGAAGTGTGGTGTGTTAATTCATGATGTCACCTCTGACTGAAATAGAAGCATATTATATCTTTATTTCTTCAATAGGGAAACTTGAAGCAAATCTGCTGCAAGTTTTTCAAACAAAGTTTGCTTCTGACACTATACACTGATGAGGCAGGAGTCCTGAGGTAGTCTCAGACCTCATCTTCTTTTACACCTCTTCAATTATACAGCCAGCTGTCTAGACTTCATCAAAGCACCTCTGCAAATATTCTCATGTCCTTCTCACTGCCAAACATCAAACAGCACTTTTTTTTTACCCATCAGCAATTTTACTGGATGCTGACCATCATTAAAGGGTATTAGGGTGAACATATTTTGGGTTTCAGCAATAATCTATCACATGGTTAGTTTGTATTCAACAGGCATCTTCTTTCACGGCCAAAGACAGGAGAGGAATGCTGAGAATACAATACAGATGTCTGTACTTTGCTTTGCCTGTAAATAATTCAGGAACCTAATGGCTACAAGTATGAGATGTGTCTGATTAAAGAATGACGGCGGGGACTTCCAGCTAAAGGCACTTGCCAGATCTAATAAAGGATTACATAAGTATTATAGCAGCTGCGGCTCTGCTGTGTCCACCTTCCATTTCTGTTTATGCCATGCCTCCTCTTACATCAGCAGCGACTTATTGCTTTCATCTTCCTGGTATTTATCATTGTACTGAGCTTATCTTAATAATCAGACAAGATGTGCTATTATTCCATCCTCTGTCTTTCATTTTCATTTCCTTCCATCCTTTGCTCTTTGCTTTTCTGACTCTGATCAGCATTGATTTCCTGCTCACTGATTTGTAGGATGGACGGGGGCGTGAACTTGTGTTATCCTTCGAACTCTTGCCTGACATGACAGCAGAGGGAGGGGCCAGTGGGAAAATCAAGATAAGAATGGGGGAAGTAGCGATAAGGTTGATGTCTTGCGGGCGCTGTTCCTTTAAGAGTATTTTTAGTTTGGCGGCTAGCAGTGGTCACTCGTCAGGAAAAAAAAAAAAAAGCCTGGGTGGCTTAAGAGACTTGTGCAGCATTCTGGCATGATGCAGAGTGAGGAGAGGGAGAAAGCGAAGCACACACCATGTTCTCTTTAGTGACACACAGCCTGCCAAGGCCCAGTAACCCTATCTGTGTATCATGCACATTTGAACACAATCAAGTTATCAGTCAGTCGATTACAGTGCTGGAGCATTTATAGTGTGCAAAAAGGTGAGGGCTAGAATGTGTCAGTGAAATACAGATATTCAAGAGGAAAAGAGATCAAAAGGTCTCTTTTCTTCTTCTCTCTACCTCATGTATGGGCTAGTTACTAAAACAAAACAGCCATGCTTTACATAGTAGCCCATTTACAAAACTAAAATAGGGTGCCCTGTATGACACAATTTCTAAATTTCAAAAATATCTACAGTAACAAATAATCTTCAGAGTAGTGTCGTGAGTCCATATTTTCCCCTCCTCAGGGCGGGTTTGTAAATTTAATGACACTGGCAAAGTGTGTGTGATCAAGTTACTGTATAGATTACACGGTGACCCTAACAAACACACCAGAAGAGAGAGACCTAGAGACCCGGAGAAGACAGTAATACACCTCTATGCAGGTTACCACTCCACACTGCTCTGGCTCCGGCTCCGCTCCAGAGAGAACCATGCCGGGGAAAAACTGCTTTGCCTTCCTCAAGGGTCACAAGAGGTGTGTGTGTGTGTGTGTGTGTGTGTGTGTGTGTGTGTGTGTGTGTGTGTGTGTGTGTGTGTGTGTGTGTGTGTGTGTGCCTGCATGGGAGTGTATTTTATTTTTTTTTATCCAAACTAGATGCTTAGCAAACAGAAAAAAAAAGAATGAGTAAGTTACTGTTACTCTCTTGTTGTTGTTGTGAAAGTTGCATTTTCATCCATGAGAGTTACAGCTTGCAGAGTAAGAAACTGCTCGGCTGCATTATGCTTCAGTGTGGTGGCTTAATTAAAATGTGAGAGAGATAAGTACTGCTACCAAGCTCTGTTTGTTTGAGTGTGTTTGTGTGTGTGAGAGAGAGCAAAGAGAGAAAAAGAAACAGCACGGGTTAGAAAGAGACTGGGTGTGTGGGTGCTGGCATGAAGCTCACCAGTGCAGAGAAGAATACAAATGCTGTATAAATGTGATGTCTTTCTAATGGTGCATGCCTGAGTGAACAGAGAGGCAATGCTGCAGAAAGGAGAAGAACAGAGAGAGGCACCTGGTCAGCTGTTAGACAGAACATGACCTCATGTCTGCAATAAATGGGTTTGGGAGGCATGAATGGATTAATCTCCAGGCCTGATGCTACTTAGAGTGTCTAACATAGAATGAGATAACTAAGAATGAGAGGCTCAAAGACTTCATTGCTTTTATACTGCTATGTTACTAGTTCATTATTACAACAACCTATAGGGAGGTTTTGCTGTAGCCTGTATGCATAAAAACAGTCAGTATGGAGAGCAAAAGTAGGTTGAAAACATATTGTTGACAATGGCAGTCTTCTACTAGCCGTAAAATGATAAATTTATCTCTAAAAGAGTTGTCTTCAAGCCAGTGCAGCCAATAAACTTTCTGGTTCAGACAAAAAATCTGCTGGGGACTGGAGACCTCCGTGGGTCCTGCTCTGCTGAATTTAGGCCCCAAACCGTGCACACACTACATTTATTACCTACGCCAAGGAGGTTATGTTTCTGGGAGAGTTTGTCTGTTTGTCTGTGAACATCATAACTCAAAAAGTTACGAACGGATCTTCAGGAAATTTTCAGGAAATGTTCAAAACAGAATAAGAAAGAAGTGATTAAATATTGGAGGTGATCTGGATCACCAGCTGGGTCCTGGATTTTTTAAAGGATTCCGTATCATTGTGAGATAGGACCGTTTTCACCATATGTGACTACAACTCGATGATAAATGGTCATATTGCTTTGCAAAAGAATACAAGACTAGATCACCATAATGTTGGACACTTTTAAAAGTGTGATCCAGATCCTGGTAATATTCTGGATAATAAGATCCAGAGTATGAAATATGTACTGGGTCATCATAATTTTCAACACTGTCAGGTAACAAATTATCGTACAAACCTGAAATTAACACAAAAATGTAGTAGACAGCCTGCCAAAAGTTAGTATAGCATTAAAGTAGGACTAAAGTGTTTCATGAGAATCACAATATGCTTGGCAGAGGTCTGCGCTCTCTGAGTGCTTTTCCTGTTCACATGGTGATGAGCGCTCTACTTCAGCCTCAACTTGTGCTTCAAATAAAAATGTCTAAAATAACTTACAAATTAACAGAATAATCAATTCTTGCCTTATCGTGTGACTGGAGGAGGTGCATGAGGAAAAAAAGAAGCTTTTGTCAAGTTCAAGTCAGCTTCATGTCTCCACCAGGACTAGTGGTGACAAAAGAGAGCAGAGGGTAGAAAGAGACTGCTGCTGCTCATCTTTTAAACTTCTGCTAGGGAACCATCCTGTTTTCCGAGAGGATCTGTTTAAATGGAGAGGCACTGGAGGAACAGAGCTCCTTCCTTTGAAAGTTTTATCTCAATCTTGGTGTGAATTTACTCAACAACAAGAACCCTCAGGTGAAACCCATTTTGATATTCAAATTTTTAAGCTTATTCTCCATGAGCTGCTTGAACCCAAGTCACAGGTCTGGACACACGGGATGCTCAAATTCTTTCTTAGATTGATCTTTATAAATGAGTGGTTCTGCTAGAGTGTATGTTTCTTCAGCTTTGGGAGTGCAGGATTTAAGTGTGGCCGTTCATAATCAGAGAGTGCGTGGGAGTGAAGGGGATGGTGACAGTGGAGATTGTAGTTATTGCTTTTAAACTGACAAGCAGGGAGGGATCAAAAGAAAAGAACATGATGGCAGCGCATCTGGTGATTGCCTGCTGTCTTCAAGCCTTACATAATATTGTTGACTGACAAACACGACTCACTCATGGTGCACGATGAAAACTGTTTTAACATCAACAAAAACAATGATGAAGAACTCAGTTTGTTTGTTTACTGCCGTGTGCTTCAAAATAGCAGGCTGAAGAACCACAGGTTTAAACTCCTTGGAAGAAACACATAGGTCCAGGTCTCCCACCAGATAGTGTGTGATATCCGTAGTTAGGCCTGTTTGAACCAGTTGTAAAACTCCAGGAAATCAGAAGGAAGATCACAGCACACTGAATCTAGAAATACTGTCAAGGAGCAGACTGTCACGATGAGGTGGATTCTAGCAGTCTGAGATTACTTAAAGGATTTCCGGTCCGTGTAGGAGCCGTCAGCAAAGCCACTGCCTATACCCCAGATGGAGATTGTGCTGATGAATGTTTCCTGTGTGTGTGTGTGTGTGTGTGTGTGTGTGTGTGTGTGTGTGTGTGTGTGTGTGTGTGTGTGTGTGTGTGTGTGTGTGTGTGTGTGTGTGTGTGTGTGCAAAGAAGCCAAATCTGGCGCTTTCCAAAGAGAGACCACAGCGATTCAGCCGCTCACACATCACGCATGACGTAACTCTTCCACACGCCCACACACCACTTGCTCTCCATCCTTCCCACACTTCTCAAACACGCTTGCCACATACTGAATAGGAATGTATTGACTATGTGTCATGTGAAGATTTGCACGAGTGTGGGGGATGTCACTCATTCCCTTTTGAGTTTTTTTCTTTTGTGGTGTGTCCCTGTACTTATAAATCACGTTTTCTTAAAAGCTGTTGACAGGAGGGGAACACACATAGGTTTTATGGCTAACACCTTAGGACTCTATAATGTGGTATGCTAAAGATACTAGTGCTTTT
This sequence comes from Halichoeres trimaculatus, assembly GCF_033239565.1. NCBI lineage: Eukaryota > Metazoa > Chordata > Actinopteri > Labriformes > Labridae > Halichoeres > Halichoeres trimaculatus. The sequence goes on along the minus strand of NW_027437187.1, from coordinate 19,628,440 downwards.
AAAGGATCATAGTCAGTCTCACTTTGTCTCTTTATCTGGCCTGAGCTGGAAGGAGAAAAGAAGAATGCCAGCAAGTTGTTGGTTATTTTTCACTCTGAGAGTGGCACCGGATAAGATCTCCCAGATTGTCTCTTTACATCACATCTGCCCTGTAGAAAACTCTTGTTGGAAGAATGCCAGTATAAGAGGGCCAGCACAGGAGAAAGAGAAAGGTTACACAAACTAAAGAGGTGCTCTGTGCCTGTGGGTGTTCAAGTCCTATAATATACATCTCCATTTAGTTCTTTATAATCTAAAAATGCATCCAGCAGCAAAAACCTTTATTTCAGGGCCCATAGGAAATGTCTAGACCGTGTATGCACACTAGAATAGCTGCTTTAAAATAAATAGTGCTTTCATGTCCAAAAATCATCTACTTATGCTAAATAAAATCACCCTAATCCGTAGACAGTGTGTAAAATATATTTGGCTTTGCAAACAAACTGACTGATGTCCAAATGTAGGAGCTCCTGCATGGTGTAGCTAGTCTTGAGGCATGTCTAAACTGATGGAGCAATTAGTTCAGCTGAACTGACAAAGAGAGAGAAATGCCATACGACAGGCAATTTTTAATGCTAATTAAAATAAGCTGGGATGAGTCATGCTACTTACAGGGCCCACACTTACAGAGAAGACCAATTTATGAGATATGAGATATGTAAAATAGACAATATGATGAGTTAATGTATGGCCTAAGGTGGTTTTCAGTTCCATCATTGAAGTTATAATAAATTAAACTTAAACAAAATGCATCTGAGGATGGATTGGCTTATTTAATCAAATTAATAAAAAAGGACTCATGCAAAGAAACAATAAATTATATACACTACGGGTAAAACTTGCTGTAACATCCAAAACAAAGGCTAATATAAATAAACTCCACATTGTCAAGGCTGAAATCCCAAATGGATGAATTCACATAATACAAAAATCAGACATAGATTTTTTGCTTTAACAATCTTGGACTTAAGAATATAAAAGTCAGCATCTGCAATCAATTCACATAAAGCATCCCATGCATCGCTTCACAAACAGAAAAATAATGAATAAAATAAAAAAAAATATATGAATCTTATGATAGACCAAGATTGTAGAGTCAACATATTTATTTTCAACGGAAAACATGATTTACCAAATGAAATGGAAGAAAACGTGATCTGCATATGAAATGACATTCCCATCATGCCTCCACTCTCGGAGCTAAAAATCATATTATCACTCCTCACTCCTCGTGATCACCACCGTGACATTTCACGTAGGTCCCGGTCGTCACGGAGAAAATATTAAACGGTATCACAAGGTGGTTAAATCTTGAGGTCTCGCCGCCGATAACACGTGACTACAGGGGAAATAAATCGTCTCGTCCCCTTTAGTTTCAATTTCCGTGCGTGATATATATTGTGATCACCTGTCAGATGCGGCGCCTGCGCACTGGAGTGGGAGGCGGAGTGGATGCTGATCGCTCTCTATCTGCTGCCCTGTGCCCTCCATCCCTCGGCGATCAGACAGACACGGACGGGGAAATATCCGTGCAGGTTTGGCCGAGGATAGGGACACAGATCTGCAGTTGATGAAGGTACAGATCTTCGCTTTCATTGGACTACGGCGCTGTAGTGTTTGACATTGTGACCGTGGAGGGTGAAGGATGCTCGGCTGCAGGATGGGAGGAGATGAGTAGGGGGGGAATACGGAGTGGATAACAGATGGTATTTCTGAAGATGCAGCCGAAGACAGAGGTTTGGATGGGTTTACTCGTGGAATTTTATAGACATAGGTTTGGCTGGCGTTAGGACTTTTCTTAAATCTTAACAGGCTTCTGGTCAAGGGCATACAAATAGGTGATAAAAGGCTTTCCTCCCTGCTAACCCCTTATGCTCGGAGCTGTCACCACCTCATACCCTCTGCAGACTTGCATGTTATCGGGTTTTGAGTGGTCAGGCGTGATGCTTGCTGTTTTTTTTTTTTTTTTATCACGATGAAACGCTGTGGATTTGCACAGGTCTTCCACCGCTTTTTCGTGATTGGGCGGAGTAAACGTCAAACCAAGCTATTATAGCGGCAATGTCTCATCATTGACCCGGGGGCTACTGCACTTGATTTCGCTTTTCGAAGGGGAAAGTATCAGCACATTCACTTTCCATGCATTCACTGACGGGGCCCTACCCGGATGTGCCCGCAGTTTTCTCCAGAGAGAGCGCTAGATTTCCTGTGTTTACTCGTCTAGCTGCTGTAAAACACGTCCTGCACGATATTGCTCACCACACGACACACGTTATAAAGGGCTTAGGGCGAGTAAAACGCAACAACGTGATCAGCAGATGGTATTGAAGTGCCTTGAAATGGCAGAAATAGTCATCCGGACTCGTGAGCCAACACTTGGGTGGTTATTTGAATATGATTTGTAGTAGCCGGGTGGTGTGGGAAAGGTATCCGCCTCCTGTGTTGCACATTACTCTGTATTGTATTGCTGGCTGAAAAGCGATCTCTGGGGTTTGTAGGCTATACGCTGTGACCAGCAGAGCGGCTCTGACCCTGTCCATGGTACTGAAAGCAACAGTCGAAGCGGAGTAAATCAAAGTGAGGCTGAATCATTAATGGCTTTCTGTGTGAGGAGGCGACGATAACTATGTAAATGATAATCGTTTCAGCCGGAATAGAAGTAAATTATAATCACTACGTGCTGTCTTGTGCCATAGAAGTATATTTGGTGTTTTCAGGAATAGATAATGTTAAAGCGTGCAATTTGCAGACTTTGTTATAGGTGCACAGGAGAGCTGAAACTGCAATGATTTAGCAAAAGAGCTCTGTAGAATGAATTTTTTTAAAAATAGAAATTGAGTTTGATTCTGTCTCTGAATACCTACCTTAGAGTATGACATAGTAAATGGGTTAGGTTTACTTTCCATCATGGTTTGGCATGCTGTTGCAGCAGTACTGTACTTTTCAAAGACTGTAATGTAAATGTGGCTCTTACACTCGCACACTCTCTTCGAGCATTCCACTGTCTTGTCTTGTTTGCCGTCATCTTACACTTCATCTGTGTCTGTGTCTTTGCTTCTAGGAAGTCTGATGTTGATGCAGAGCCAGAGGAGAGCCCTGGCAGCAGCAGTAGCAGCAGCAGCAGCATCGGGACTGTAGATGCCCTCTCCACAGCCCCAGCCCCAGCCCCCCCTCAGGCCTCTGCAGGAGAGGCAGGACAGAGAGGAGACAGCTCCTGTTCTGACTCAGACAGCCTCGTAGACTCTAGCTCCTGCGAGGAGACAGAGGAGGAGGAGGAGGAAGACGAGGAGGGGGAGGAGGAGGAAGACCCCACTATGTTTTCCTCCAAATTCCTGAGTGGGGCCAATCCCCTAAATGCTGTGTCATCAGCTGTGAATAAGTTTGGAATATTTGGAGATGACGGGGAAGGGGAAAAGAATCAGAAAGCACCTTCCCAGCAAGGGGGGCCACCATCTGGAGGACAGCAGCCAGGAGCAGGCCCTGGCAAAGGCCCTCAACAGCAGCAGGGGCCCCAAACATCAGGTCAGGGCCCCTCTATGCAAAAAGGCCAGCCTCCCTCTAAACAAGGGTCATCACAGCTGCAAGGGAATGGACAGGCAGGACCTCCAAACAAACCTGGTGCACAACAAGCTGCTCCTAAGGCAGGGACACAAGCAGGGGGTCAGCCTAAAGGGGACCCACAGAAAAATCAACCCAAGGGCCCACCACAGAATGGTTCACCAAAACCTGGGGCTCAACAACAGATGACATCTAAAAGTGGAGCGCAACCAGAGCCCTCAAAGGCATCACAACAAGTACCACCCAAGGCGGGGATGCCAAAACAAGGGGCTTCAAAGACAGGGGTGCAGGAGTCTACAATGACTGGGTCACAAAAAGCTGGCGCACAGCAAGGGGCATCTAAAGTGGGACAACAGCAACAGGGCTCACCTAAACTTGCCCAGCAACAACAGGGCTCAGCTAAGCAGGGACAACAACAGCAGGGAGTCAGGACTACACCACAGCAACAGTCCTCTGACAAGCCTGGGCCTCAGCAGCAGCAAGGCACTAAAGGACCTGGTACACCTGGCCTGTCTCGAGCTGGGTCTTCATCACAGGGAGCAACCAAAGCTGGAGCACAGTCAAAAACAGCAGCTAAGACCCTCTGCCCAGTGTGTAAAACAACAGAACTTAATATGCACACCAAGGAACCACCCAACCATAAAACCTGCACACAGTGTAAAGCAGAAGTTTGCAGCTTGTGTGGCTTCAGTCCTCCAGACTCTGCTGTAAGTCCTGGCTCACTGAATTGCTTTACATCATTCCTCCTTCTTTTCTTTTAAAACAAATTTCATACCTGTTTTATGTTAGTCGTTTTTATAACCTTGTTTACCTTTTACTAGGAATCCCAATCACAAGTATCTGATTGGGGATGATTTTGGCATTGTCTAATTGTTTTGTGAACAGCATTTTAGCCGATCTTTTCAACCGATCATTTATGTTAGCCGTCATTGAGCACAATTTGCTGCAGAACACTAATATGTCAGTATAACCAGGTGCTGCACCCTCATAAACTTGATGAGAAAATAAAAAATAAGGTATGGTACATTGATGTGGAACACCAGACACGCTTTGCTTTATTACATTACACATGTGCACAACCTGACACAGTGCACCAATAACATCTGCTTTACACCACTCTATGGTAGCTGTCCAAGGACATACAGTTTTAAAGGCAAAAACAAAAAATCACGAGACAGTCTGTTAGCCTCGCTTTGGCAAATCCGTGGTTTAAATGTCAGCAGTGTGGAAATATATCAAACTAGAAAGTAAAAACAGTCCAGCAGCCACACATAAATATATTTATGCACTACGATCTTTTCATGATGCTTCAATATGAACAAAACATTCTGAAACATGCAAACTAGTTCACTTAAAAGTAAAGATTGCACTGCTGTTTCTGGGCTTTAAAAGAACAGATAAATATCTGCAGAGAGAGAAGAGTGTCCAAAAGGTTCTGAGAAGAAGGTGGGATGCAGGTTTATGCCATCTTTGTTATCCATGGTGTGTCCTGCCATTCTGACACTTTGTTTTACATCCTGAGCTGTACAGCATAGTCTGTGGCAACATGTGAGGTAATTTAAAAAGTATGTGGTTAGTTTCACAACAGATGTTTGTCCCTTTTTTTTCTTCTTGTTTTGCTGAGCCTGGATTGTCTTGTACTTTCAAATTTCAGATGATCCTGACTGGTAAAAGTTGTAATCCAGTTTGTTGCATAATGAATGTTTCAATGATAGAGAAAAAATCTGAGAAAGTCGCGTTGGTGTCCAACATGTACGTTTGTGGTCTTGCACCGTTTTGTGAGTGGTGCGTTAAGGGCAGCCTTGAATTTAAGTGTGCTGAATTGCATGCACATGAGTTCAGGGGACCTAATACAGAAAAGCATTTAAAATAGATTAGATGACTTTAACATCAAAACTAGCTGGACTAAGTTAAAAGGAATTAATAAATTCAAGACATATTTTAGCTGTTTTTTTTTTTTACTATTCATACTTGTTAAAACACAAAACAAAAAAGCTTTCCTCTGTGCAAACCCAAGTATCGTTTAAGCTAACTCGGTATCAGCAGAAATTAAATAAAAAAAAAAGTGAATCAGTATCGAGGGCAAAAAATGCTGATCAGGACATCTCTTCCTTTTACAATTAGTTTTTATACAGTTATTTATGACTGACCACTGTCCAAGTGTTGACCCAAGCTTAATTTAGTGAAGATGTATTGTTACTGACAAAGTTAAATATGGTTTAGAATTTATGTATTTTAGAATATAAGGTGTTAAGGTATTTATGATGCTATCTAACTGTTTTTATAAACCAAATGTTTTTGAGAGACCTTTGAATGTCAATGTTTTCTCACTCTCAAGATAAATTTCTTTCTCCTTCTTTCTCTCCTTTTTTTATTTTGTAAAGGGGCATGAGTGGCTGTGTCTTACTTGCCAGATACAGAGAGCTCAAGGAACTCCTGAACCAACAGGACCATCCATGAAAAAGCCCTCACCCAACAAAGTTCCTGCCTCTCAACCAACATCTCCTGCTCCAGCTGTCAAAAAAGAGATGGCAGCACCAGGTTCGTCTCAGAAAATGCAGCCTACATCCCCCAAAGTGCCAGCCAAGGGTGAAGGTGTTCAAGGACCAAACAGCCAGAAACAGGTCAGCCCAGCGTCTATTCAAAAAACGACACCTGAGACGGAGAGAAGAACAGGGTCTCAAAAACCAGATGTGACAAGTCAAACTGGACGTAAGCAAAGCAGTGCAACCCCAGCTCCCCAGCAGGAGTCAGGGGGTTTGTTCAGCTTTGGTGGCTCTAAAACTGAGGCTGCAAAGCCTGAAGAGTCAGTGACCGGGAAGATGTTTGGTTTCGGATCCTCTATTTTTAGCTCTGCATCTACTTTGATATCATCAGCTGTTCAGGATGAGGCTAAAACCACACCACCTATTTCTCCAAAGATGCAGTCTACAAAGGAGACCAAACCACCTTCTGCCCAAAAGTCAGCACAAGAAAAGAAACAAGAGCAACCCCAGGAGGAAAAAGCTAATCCAGCAGGACAGGACAAGAGGGACAAAACTACAAAAGAGACTCCAAAGGCAGCAACAGCAGCCTCCAATGCTGTTTCTAAACTAGGCCAAACATCATGCCCTATCTGCAAGATGGTTCTCAATAGGGGCTCAAAGGACCCCCCAAACTACAACACTTGCACAGATTGCAAAAGTACTGTGTGCAACCAATGTGGATTTAACCCCATGCCAAATGTCAAAGAGGTAAGACATGCTTGACATTAATGCAGAAAAAAAGAAGGCATTTCTAAAACACACACAAACATTTTTGAAAAATTTAGTGACACACTGCTTTTGAGTCCATATATATATATATATATATATATATATATATATATATATATATATATATATATATATATATATATATATATATATATATATATATGAAAATATGAGATGGTTATTACTTAAAATTATCAGCTAACAATTCTTGTTAAAATGGCCTTTTTGAAGCTGTTAACTTTTCTTGTGATCTTCAGTGGCTCCTTATAATTGAAATTGTTTACTACCAAATGGTTTAACTTATTCACATCAATAGATGTCATGGCAGCACTCATTTTCAGGCTACAGAGTTCAAGCCTGGCTAATGATAAAAGGCATGTTTTGGAAGAAGTTAGCATCATAAAATAACTGATATATGTTTTGTGTTTTCAGTCCAGTTGAAATCTCTGAACTCAGGCTGGCAAGCTGCATTGCTTTTTTCTTACTCTTCAGTATTCCTCTCACAGCTTTCTAGTCTCCAGTCAGACAGCGAAAAGACTGTGTCAGACCCTTACAAAGAAAAAAAAACAGCTTTACATGCCTCCAGGGTCATTTTCTTTCCCTCAAGTCCTTTGTAAATAGGAGCAATATTATTACAGGTATCACGTGATTACATATAAAATGTCAAAATGCAAAATAAATATAAGCTAACCACAAATACACACACATCACATGAGGATTGCCTTGCAGAGGATACAACATAGAGGACAAATGGATGTCGCGTCTTTCAGGGTATCTGAGGCACAAAGGACTTGACACTTGACTCTGTAATTCAATGCACGGTTAGCAGGCTACCTTGGCCAAAGACAGTACGAGGCTACTTGATCATGTGATACTGTTTAAACTGATGTCTGAAGGAGTGCTGAAACAGGAACTGGACTGGTTGATTTTTAAGTTCCTTTGAAAACTTTAAAATGTGGTATCTGCTCTTAATTGGTATAATGTATACAACACTGTCAGTATTGTTACCCGCCTTGATTTTTAAAGATATTTTTCCACATCTGTGATAGTTGATTTGGTCATGTGACTCAACCTTTGGACACATACTGTACTGTATACAACATTCTCAGATATTGAGATACTGAGCCTGTGGTTTATTTCCTGCTTTGCGCATCTTTTCTTACACCTCTTCAGCCCAAGTAGTTTATGCACTTTGTTTACCTCACATCTGTGGTCATCAAGAGATTTGTGCACTCACTAAATTTAGTAGTTCTTTGTATTTGTTTCTGTGAGTTTATTTGTTAAGAATATGATATTTTGCTTTATGCTTCTCAATTCTTTCTTTGTTTTGTTTCAGGTTAATATTTACATTAATATTTTTTGTTTTTGTGTTTTTTAAGGGAAAAGAGTGGCTGTGTCTTAACTGCCAGGTGAAACGGGCAAATGCAGGAATTGAAACTCATAAAGACACACCTTTGGTTGACCCGTCATTGAAAAAATCTACCCCGACACAGCCTGCTGTACAGAAAACTTCTGCACCAGGTTCTCCGCAGAGAAAAGTATCCACACCAGCAGCACAAGTAGTCAAGGCAGAAGCCTCTGTAGGGTCAGATAGTAACAGACAACCTAGCCCAGCCCCTGTTCAGAAAACGCCACAAGAGAGCAGAAAGACAGGATCTCAGAAACAACCAGACCAGAAAAGCCAAACTGGACCAAAACAGGGAAATGTCCCTGCAGCTTCACAGCAAGAGTCGGGAGGCTTCTTTGGGATTGGTGGTCCTAAAAGCCAGCCTGATGCTGCAAAGCCTGCTGAGTCAGTGACTGGGAAGATGTTTGGCTTTGGTTCCTCTATATTCAGTTCTGCATCTACTTTGATCTCCTCAACAGTCCAGGATGAGCCAAAAACAACACCACCAATTTCTCCTAAAATCTCTGGTGCAAAAGAATCCAAATCCCCGACCACCACCACCAAAAACAAAGACCAGGAAACAAAAACAGAACCACTCCAACAGACCAAGGGACCTCCATCAACACATGGCAAGGTAGAAAAACCTCCATCAGAGTCACCAAAGAAAGCCTCAGTCTCCTCGGCAGGCCAGTCTACATGTCCCCTCTGCAAACTGGAACTCAATGTGGGCTCGAAAGATCCCCCTAACTACAACACCTGTACAGAGTGCAGAAATACTGTGTGTAACCAATGTGGATTCAGTTCCATGCCAAATGTCAAGGAGGTGAGCTAATAGAGTGTCTGTTGATCACAGAAAAAATATTTCATTGTGATTATTACATTTTGTGTTTGTTACTGGCCATGAAATTAATTTTAGATAGTACACTCCATTACACCACAGCAATAATCTTAATCTTTTTTCTTTTTTATTCAGGAAAAGAAGTGGTTATGTCTCAATTGCCAGATGCAAAGAGCACTAGGAGCCTCTGAGCCTCCTGGAACTCCAATGATGAAACTTCAGGCCTCACCAAACAAAGTCACAGCACCTGCCAAAGACATTGATAGGGAAACTTGCCAACCAGATAAACCTCAACCAAAAGATACTTTAACACCTGCTGGATCTAAAGCAAAGCAAACATCTGCACCAGGCTCCCCGCAGAGGAAACCACAGACATCAGCAGAACAACAGGCAAAGCCTGAAGTCATAAAAGGACCAGAAAGCCGTCCAGCACTTGGTCAGAAAAGTTCACAGGAGGGCAGGAGGGCAGATCCTCAGAAACCACCTGATCAAAAAAGTCAAACTGAACGAAAGCAAAGCAGTGCTTCAGTTAAACAAGAAGAATCTACAGGTTTCTTTGGATTTAGTGGCCCTAAATCTCAATCTGATGCAGCAAAACCTGCTGAATCACTTGGCGGAAAAATGTTTGGCTTTGGCTCCTCCATTTTTAGTTCTGCAACAACTTTAATAAACTCAGCTGCCCAAGATGAATCCAAAAAGACACCACCTGCCTCTCCCAAGGTATCTGCCACTTCAAAACCACTTCTTTCTCAGAAACAAGAGCAGGAGAAAAAACTGGAACAAGTGCAACAACCCAAGACGTCCCCAATGCTGCAAACCAAGGTAGAAAAAGCTCCATCAGGGCCTCCAAAGGATGCAGCAGCTTCCCCACCTGTACCCAAGGAAGGACAATCTACTTGTCCTCTCTGTAAAGTGAAACTCAACTTTGGTTCAAAGGAACCTCCAAACTACAACCAATGCACTGAATGCAAGAAAACTGTCTGTAACCAGTGTGGATTTAATCCAATGCCAAATGTGTCCGAGGTAATGATGAAAAGATGCCAATAACATCAGATAGAAAAACACATGAAAATGTTTGTTTTATATTTCTGTCTATAACTGAATATTCACACTTCTTTTGAATTAACATATTTTGACACAATGAAATAACTGCATGAAGGTGATGGAAATGTTTAACAATCCCATCTGCCTTATTCTTTCTTTTTTAATCACAGGTAAAGGAATGGTTATGCCTCAACTGTCAGATGCAGAGAGCTCTTGGGTCATCTGAACTCACAGCACCCCCTGTGAAACCTCAAAATGTAGCCAACAGGACTTCTCCATCTTGTGGGCATGAGAAAACGACACCCCTCAATAAAGACGAAACTCTTAAAAAGGAACAACCAAAATCTGATGCAACTCAAAAAGTGGCAAATCCAGTGGCTGACACACTTCTCAAGAAGGGGAGTTCAACACCAGGCTCTCCCATCAAAGCACAGCTAACAGAAGAAACTAAGGCTTCCAAAAACCCTGATCGTGAAACGCTAGTTAGCCCAGCCCCTACTAAGAAAACAATGCCAGATCAGATGGGGACATCTCAGTCTCAGAAACCAACTTCCCAGGCAGATAAATCTGGAATACAACAGAGTAAAGTCGTCCCAGATGCACAGAAAGAGTCAAGTCAAGTCAGTTCAAAGACAACAGAATCAGTGACAGGAAAGATGTTTGGCTTTGGTTCTTCCATCTTTAGCTCAGCATCCACTTTGATATCATCTGCAGTTCAGGAAGAATCACGCACTGCACCAACAAGCCCTCGTAAGATGTCTGCACCAGCACAGGTCTCCCAAAAGTTGTCCACTGTGTCCAAGGTTTCTCCAAAAACTACGCCAACAGTTTCCCCGAAAATGTCACCAGCAAGGGAGCCAAAACAATTAACTCAGAAGCCAGAACAGGAGGTAAAAACAGAGAAACTCGGCCAAAGCAAAGAGGATAAAGCTCCATTACAGCCAACCAAAGCAGCAACAGCTGCTCAAGCATCTTCTAATGCAGCACAGGCCACCTGTCCACTGTGCAAGGTTGGGCTAAACATTGGTTCCAAGGATCCTCCAAACTACAACAACTGCACCGAGTGCAAGACTACTGTCTGTAACCAGTGTGGATTTAACCCAATGCCAATAGGAGAGGTAAGTAAAGTGAAACAAAAAATCTTTCATTTGAATTTTGAATTATATAGGCATGCTTAAATCTGATCATTAATATTTGTGATTTTCATTTTTTTGGCACTCTAATTGACCTGGAGAGCAAGAATTGGGAGTCTGATGTGTGATTTACTAAAGCTGTTACAAAAGTTTGCAACATGTTACAAAGTGTATCATTTATTTCAGGTTAAAGAGTGGCTATGTCTGAACTGCCAAATGAAAAGAGCAGTTGAAGCATCGGAGCCAACAGGGCCTCCGTCAATGAAGTCTCAAACATCACCCAGTAAAGTTCCTTCACCTGCTGCAGTCCAGGTGAAAGAATCCCCCAAACCAACTATGACTCAAAAGAAAGAAGTTCCAGACAGCACTAAAGACAAGAAGACATCAGAGTCAGAGACTCCTCAGAGAAAGCAGTCTGCAGCTTCTCTGACATCTGGAAAACCAGACACTGCTACTGCACCACTGAAGCAAGACAGTCCTGCAACAGATCAAAAAACGCAGAAGACAAGTGCAAAGGAGGCACCAAACCTGGAAAACCAAGCTCAGCGTAAACAGAGTACTGCTTCAACAGCATCACAAGAGTCAGGTGGCTTCTTTGGTTTCGGGGGAGGTAAAAGTCAACCAGATTCTGCAAAGCCAGCAGAGTCAGTTTCTGGGAAGATGTTTGGTTTTGGTTCCTCTCTCTTCAGTTCTGCATCTACTTTGATGACCTCAGCTGTTGACCAGTCCAAAACTACTCCACCAGTCTCCCCAAAGATGTCTCCTGCAAAAGAAATCAAGGCTACTGATGCCCAGAAGCTTGAGCAACAAAAGAAAGCAGAGCAGTCTAAACAGACCAAGACAACTCCATCTGGACAGGCTAAAGTTGACAAAGCACCTCCAGAGTCCCCCAAGCCTACGGGAGCACCCCAAGTACTCGTCAAACCAGGCCAGTCCACCTGTCCACTATGTAAGGCTGCACTCAACGTTGGTTCTAAAGACCCACCAAACTACAGTTCCTGTACTGAATGCAAGAACACCGTCTGTAACCAGTGTGGATTTACCCCAATGCCTACAAAAGAGGTAGGTTTAAGAATGCACTGATATCCCCTTGATCAGAATGAAGAAGAAACTTATTCTGTAATAAACTGTTTGCACTAGCAGGTTTATTGCAGTTGGTGCATGTAGATTCTAAATCTTATTAAACCTGTTACTTTCTTTAAATGACAATCCAAGTATAGAGCTGTATTCAAGAGTTTGTTCATCTGCATATTAATGTTGTTTTCAGTGTCCTTACTCCCCTGTTTAGAGCATCTCATAACAAGATGGCTATTGCATTTCAGGTTAAAGAGTGGCTATGTCTAAACTGCCAGATGAAAAGAGCAGTTGAGGCATCGGAGCTACCAGTACCTCCTGCGATGAAGTCTCAATCATCACCCAGTAAAGTTCCTTCACCTGCTGCAGTCCAGGTGAAAGAATCCCCCAAACCAACCATGACTCAAAAGAAAGACACCTCAGAACCAGTCCCCCAACAAAGAAAGCAGTCTGCAGCTTCTCTGACGTCTGGAAAACCAGACACTGCTACTGCACCACTGAAGCAAGACAGTCCTGCAACAGATCAAAAAACACAGAAGACAAGTGCAAAGGAGGCACCAAACCTGGAAAACCAAGCTCAGCGTAAACAGAGTACCGCTTCAACAGCGTCACAAGAGTCAGGTGGCTTCTTTGGTTTCGGGGGAGGTAAAAGTCAACCAGATTCTGCAAAGCCAGCAGAGTCAGTTTCTGGGAAGATGTTTGGTTTTGGTTCCTCTCTCTTCAGTTCTGCATCTACTTTGATGACCTCAGCTGTTGACCAGTCCAAAACTACTCCACCAGTCTCCCCAAAGATGTCTCCTGCAAAAGAAATCAAGGCTACTGATGCCCAGAAGCTTGAGCAACAAAAGAAAGCAGAGCAGTCTAAACAGACCAAGACAGCTCCATCTGGACAGGCTAAAGTTGACAAAGCACCTCCAGAGTCCCCCAAGCCTACGGGAGCACCCCAAGTACTCGTCAAACCAGGCCAGTCCACCTGTCCACTATGTAAGGCTGCACTCAACGTTGGTTCTAAAGACCCACCAAACTACAGTTCCTGTACTGAATGCAAGAACACTGTCTGTAACCAGTGTGGATTCAACCCTAGTCCAAATGAAACACAGGTAAGTATTATTCATGTTACTGTATTTAATATTACACAGAATATAGTTTAAATGTGTAATTGAAATAAATGAAAGAGTTTTTTCATTATGTTTCTGGTACTGCATACATGAAACAGATGAAATGCAGCTGAGAAATCTCTACTGTACAACATATTTAAAACAAATAGTAACTTTACACAAAGTACTTCTAAATATGTTTTCTTTTCTTTTCTCTTTTCATCTTTCTTTAGGTGAAGGAGTGGCTATGTCTCACCTGTCAGATGCAGCGGGCACTTGGAGAAACCCAACCCCCTAGTGTGGATCCTGCAAAATCACAGAAAACAATGGAGCCTCCAAAGAAAGACACTACTGGTCCAACTGAGCCTGAAAAGACAGCACCACCAGTAAGAGACTCACCTCAGAGGAAACCTTCTGTAACAGTGAAGCCAGATAAGGCTGAGACTGCTAAAGAACCAGAAACTCTGAAACAGCCAGGCCCAGTTCCTTCTCAGAAGAGTCCACAGGAGGCTAGAAAAGCATCTGGTCCCATCAAAGTACCTGACCAAATTAGCTCCACTGAACGTAAAAAGAGCAATGCCTCGGAAGTGACCCCACAAGAGTCAGGGAGCTTCTTTGGATTTGGTTCAAGCAAATCTCAGCCTGATGCTGCAAAGCCTGCAGAGTCGGTTACTGGGAAAATGTTTGGCTTTGGTTCTTCTATCTTCAGTTCTGCATCTACTTTGATGACTTCAGCTGTTGACCAGTCCAAAACTACTCCACCAGTTTCTCCAAAATTATCCCCTGCAAAAGAGATTAAATCCCCTGCAGGCCAGAGAAAAGAGCAACAGAACAAGCCAGAACAACCCAAGCAGACACCCCAGGCTAAAGTGGACAAGGCTCCATCAGATGCTCCAGTGGTCACCAAAGCGACTGTGAAAGCAGGCCAGTCTACATGTCCACTCTGTAAAGCTGAACTCAATGTGGGCACCAAGGATCTACCTAACTACAGCACCTGCACTGAATGCAAGAACACTGTCTGCAACCAGTGTGGCTTTAACCCCATGCCAAATGTGTCAGAAGTAAGTGAGATTAATTCAAAGATGTGTTCAATAATGATGTCCCCATTAGCTTTCAACTATACAAGTCTAAATGGTTGGATGGTGTTTATTCAATCTGTAATTAAAAGTTTAACCCATTTTTCATGACACTACTGTTTCATCCTTGAATCACATTTGTCCAACAGAAACAATCAACTAATGGACATTGTGTTTTCCCACAGGTAAAGGAGTGGTTGTGTCTCACTTGCCAGATGCAGAGAGCTCTTAAAGTTTCAGAATCATTGGAGCCTCCGCTAATGAAACCCAAGGCATCACCGAGCAAAGTGTCCCCATCTGGTACTGCTCAAAAAGATGTAACTGCAACTCAGAAGAAAGACCTTATTCCCACTCAAACAGAAGCAGTCAAAAAACAGGACACTCCAAGTCCAGGTGCACAAAAAAATAAAGAAGAAGCCAAATCCACAAGGGATGTTACTCAAGCATCAACCACTGGTGTTGCAAAAGATTCCCAAGACACTGTTTCTGCTCCAACAAAAGATGGAATCACTAGTTCATCACTACCTACTGAGGTCCCCTCGGATACACCTCCCAGTAAAGAGATGACTGCCATGGTTTCAGACTTAAAGACACCACTGCCTGCACAACCTCACCCTGTCAACAAAGATTCTAAAACAGCTGATCAGAAGACCAAGGATATCACTCCACAAACTCCTCCTGCAGTTAAAGAGGTTACCGAAAAGAAAGAAGAGAAAGCAATTGATGTGCAGAAATCAGCAGCTCAACCAGTAACAACCCGTGATAAAGAACAGCAGCAGCAGACGCCTAGCAAGGAACCAAGTGCATCTGAAAAATCACTCGACAAATCTGCTCCTCCTTTAACACAGCCAGCAAATCAGGAGTCTGGAGGTTTCTTTGGTTTTGGTAGTCCCAAATCTCAGCGAGCTGCCTCAAAAACAACAGAAGCAGTGACTGGAAAAATGCTGGGATTTGGCTCATCCATCTTCAGCTCAGCATCCACCTTAATAACATCCGCAGTCCAGGAAGAGTCTCGCACAACACCACCAAGCTCCCGCAAGATGTCTGCTCCTGCTCAAGTTTCTGGAAAAATGCAAACGCCACAGAAGTCCAGCCCTCCAGTTGCTGTGAGGAAGACTTCAATAAAGGAGGAAAAACCTGCAGCTGCAAAGGAACCAAGCCCGGAAAAGATACCTGATCAACCCCAGCAGACTAAGGTTCATCCAGCAGACAAGGGCAAAGTGGACAATGATTCATCCAGTGCTCTCCAAGCTGCCCCTAAAGTTGGCCAGCCTACTTGTCCCCTCTGTAAGGCAGAACTCAACATGGGCTCCAAAGACCCTCCTAATTACAACACATGCAGTGAATGCAAAACCAATGTCTGCAGCAAATGTGGATTTAGTCCCATGCCAAATACAACACAGGTAATTCAGAGACTTCATGCTTGGTTTTCAACCATTGTTTCCATTTAGTATCACTGACTAATCAAAATGTTTGTTTTGACCTTTCTTCCTCTGTATTAAGTATCACAAAGTCCCAACATTTTCTTTTTGTTTGGAACTTGGAAAGGCAGTGATACTGATTTATTGTTAATTCACTTTAAATGTTTGTGTTTAGCTTGATTTAAATTCCAAAATAACATGTATGGATTTGACCAAGAGACTGCAGTGCTGTTATGAAAGTTCAGTCGATCAAAAGGCATTTTTCTCACACTTTGCTTTGTGTTTCAGGAGAAAGAATGGCTTTGCCTAAACTGCCAGATGCAAAGAGCCCTTGGAGCTTCTGAACCTCCAGGCCTTCCGATGATGAAACTCCAGCCTTCACCAATGAAAGAGGTCCCTGTCTCCACACAGCAGAAAGAGACACCACTGTCAGATTCTCAGGATGACACTCCCAAACTGGCTGCCCCCCTTATTGAGCCAGCACCAACCAAGGATGCAAAATCCCCTGCCCCTGACGCAACAAAGAAAGAGGCTGCTCCATTGTCAGACAAAACTCTTCCATCTACTGTTACAAAGACTGATGTTTCACCTCCTTCACGAAGGACTTCTGACGAGAAAGCCAAAGAGCTACCTGGTACACCTCGACAACAGACTCCTGAAGGTGTGATAGCTTCTGCAAAGTCTGTTCCCCGAACAGACACAGAGACAGGAAAGCCAGCACAGCAAAAGCCATCGCAAGATTTGACTTCAACTGTGAAGTCCACTCCTCCATCCAGTCAAGAAGTGAAAAAGCAACCCTCACAGCCACCTGCAAAAGCTGGTACCTCTCCAGCCAAATCTGCTGCACCTCCAACTCAGCCTGCAAAACAGGAATCTGGAGGTTTCTTTGGTTTTGGTGGTCCTAAAACAACACCTACTGCTGCAAAGCCTGCTGAGTCAGTGACTGGGAAGATGTTTGGCTTTGGATCATCCTTCTTAAGCTCTGCATCCACTTTAATCACTTCAGCTGTTCAAGATGAACCTAAAACTACACCACCAACTCCTCGAAAGATGTCTGCTACCGCCCAGGTCTCTCCAAAAACAACACCCCCAGCATCTCCAGGAAAAGTACATGCAAAGGAAACCAAGACACCGAAGGAACCACAACAGGAAAAGAATCTGGCAGATCAGCCCAAAGTGAAAGAAGCCCCACCAGAGCCGACCAAGGCACAAATAGACAACAAAGGTGCTCCAAAAGAAGATTTACCCATCTGTCCACTCTGTAAGGTGAAACTTAACAAGGGTTCCAAAGATCCTTCAAACTACAACACTTGCACAGAGTGCAAGACTGAGGTTTGCAACCAGTGTGGATTTAACCCCATGCCAAATGTTACAGAGGTAAGTTGCCTTGCCATTTTCAATATGTGATCTATGAAAACACATGAGACATGTACACTTGATGCTTTTCAGCAATGATTGTAACCTTTCATTCCTCTTTTTAGGTACAAGAATGGCTTTGTCTTAACTGCCAAATGCAGAGAGCCCTAGGAGCATCTGAGCCCACTGGGCGCCCTGCTGTAAAACCACCACTCATCCCAGGCAAGGTTCTTACACCTAGCGCTGATAAGGCTGCAAAGACAGATGTACCAGCAGTCGTCCAGAAGGAGAAGCCCTCAGAACCAACAACAGTCACAAAAGAAGTCCCCCAGGAAACTACACAAAAGAAGGAAATCCCTAAAGCGGAGGCTCCTTTGCCAGCTGCAGCTTCAAGTACACTGAAACCAGGAAAAGGTCCTTTGCAAAAGTCACAAGTCCTTCCAGGAACTGAGCAGAGACAAGGTCAGGATATGGCTGGTCAGCAGCAGAAGCCCATTGAACAAGCTCCAAGGGTACAGCCTCCTCAAGCTAATGCACCAGTGACCAAAGAGGGTCCTGAAAAACAGGAGGTTGGAAAACCACCACAGAAGCCCACAGGAACTGCAACACCTCCTGCCAAAACTGCCCCTCAACCACCTCAGCCTGCAAAACAACAAGAATCAGGAGGCCTCTTTGGCTTTGGGGGTCCTAAAACTCAGCCTGCAGCTGCAAAGCCTGCTGAGTCAGTGACTGGGAAGATGTTTGGTTTTGGTTCCTCTCTCTTCAGCTCTGCATCCACATTGATTACATCAGCTGTTCAAGATGAACCCAAGTCTACGCCGCCTACCCCACGAAAGATGTCCATTACACCCCAAGGCTCTCCTAAAGCGACACCTCCAGTCTCTCCTAAGTTGCCCCCTGCCAAAGAGACCAAAGTCCCTGCTGCACAGGTATCCAAGCCACCACAACAGGCCAAGCCAACTGAACAGGCAAAAGAGGCAAAAGCAGAGCCTCCAAAGCCAAGGCCTCCTGAACCTACAGAAAAGACACAAGTTGGTCCTAAAGCAGATCTGTCCACCTGTCCTCTTTGTAAAGTAGAACTCAACATTGGCTCCAAGGACCCTCCAAACTACAACACATGCACTGAATGCAAGAACACTGTGTGCAGCCTTTGTGGATTTAACCCCACGCCTCATACATCAACAGTAAGTGAAATACATTTATTTATTTATTCTAAATATTTGAAACTTCATAATAGGCTGTCTGTAGGTCTTCCAGAGATGCATCTCCTGTTCAATAGTGCTGGGAAAACTGACTTCCTGAAGTTTTTCAGACACCTAATGAAATATAAAATTCTACATCTTTCATGATTAAAGTGGGTAGATTTTACTCATTGTTCTCTAAAAATTCAAACTTTTGCAGCCCTTTTTTTAATACCCAAACAGAATATCACAATTCTTTGCAACCTGAACATGCACCAATGTAACATGTGAGTCTGTTAAAGAGCAGTTTCTAAGTAAAATGTTTGCACGACCCAATATTGCAGTTAATACAGGAATAATTATTTGGGTTTTAAATTATCATACTAGAATCCTAATCTGGTCATGGCAATTGGAATATTGCCATTATTCATATTAATACAGAAATATGGTGTGCATCCAAAAGTACTGTTGGACTCTGAATTACAAGTTCTCGGGATTGATAGATACAGACTACTTAAAAATGACTACAGTTTGTATCAGAATTTAGACTGTCACTTTGAACACGGGTCTGTGTGCTGTTAGGTGTAATAATCTATGACTATTATCCACGTACTCTTAGGTATTCTTAGACAAAATTTAAAACAAATTTAAATACTGACTTCTGCTCAGTGTTGTGGCTCCAATAGAGTGGTCCGAGACATTACATAACCCCTTATGAGAAGATTGCATCAGCAGACGGGCAGCTCTGAAAATGTATTAGAGTGATGAAGGGTTGTGCAACAGCATTAGTGTGATGGGATCTGCTGCCATAGCAAACCAGGGAATCTCCACCCCCGTGGGAGATGTGAGATGCAAAAGCCCTGGGAAATGCCAATAAGCAGAGGTGAAAAGGATTTGGTCCAATATGACATCGTGCAGAACATTAGAGCAGCAGACATTTCCTTTCAGGCCATCTGTTCTCTCCCAGAACAGTGACTCGGTGTAATTTAACAATTTCCCCTCAATATATGTGGGTGGCTGTGACACGTGTGTACCTGCTTTGTGACGTACATAGACACACACTCACACACTATCTCTCTCTCTCTCTCTCTCTCTCTCTCTTTCTCTCTCTCTCACACACACACACACACACACACACACACACACACACACACACACACACACACACACACAGGTTTAAAGGACTTTTAATGATACAACACTGTTTGGATCTGAGCAACAAGCAATGTTAGTAGCTTCTAAAGCTTACACTTTCAAATCATGAAATCTAGTAGTACGTGAGAAAATATGGTTATATTTAAATCTAAAAAAAGTGCATATATAGAAATGATATCACTCTAAGTTTAGTTTAAATTTTGACTATTTTTGAGTTTCTCTTACCTATACTTAAAAATATGGACATTGTTTTTGAATACTGTTGACTCTCAGAAAACAAAACTAATCTCTGTAGAGACTGTGTAAATGTCAACTTAATCTTTTCACCATTGTTTATTTTTGCCTCCACTTTCTTTCTCGTTTCCCAGAGACAGATGATCACGTGCTGAGTCCAAATGGCGCGTTGTTATGGAGAAATAACACTGAAAGAGATTTGCCTGTTATGTAATTGACACTTCTCACGTTTTACACAGACACCAGAGAGGATGAGCCCTAGGGCAGACTTTGGATGGGGGAAGGGACAAACATGGATGATTGCTGCTGTTTGTATTACAGATTCATGCCTCCTAACAGCAGAGGAAAACTGAAATAGCTTTGCCTCAACACACATGGAAAAGATGAGCCACCATACATAATGCTACTCTGCTTTATCCCAAGACTGACAGTACTCTACTTTATGTGCGTGTGTTTGTGTTTTGAGAAGGGCAGAAATACTGAAAAGGGCTTGTGTGGCTCAAAAGGAGAAGGGCCACTTTAGGCAAAGTGAGTGCTAGCAGCAAGTCTATCCATTTTCCCTTTTGCCTGTTCTGCTTGAGCTGATGCCATCAAAAGCCTGTGAGTGACTCTTGTCTGATAAGTAGGACACACGTGTGTCGTGCTTAACCAGTTTGAGCATTTGTGTGTAACAAACAGGCTGTTATGATTAACATTTCCCAAGTATTTTTAGATTGTTACCTTGTGGCCCACATACCATGCTGAAGGCAGTGTTCCTGTTATTCCTAGAAAGGTATGCGCTTTGGATGCACAACATGCATTTAACAATTCTGTGTTGTATACGTCATAGGGCTGTCGGCGTGAAACCTACATCCAGATGTGATTTGGTAACAAAACTAAAAGTATTATGTTAATATTTTTTTTGTCCCTTCCTGCACACCATAGGTTAACTGCTGCAGTCTTCCTGCACAATTCTGTTGCCATGATAAAAAATAAATGCTTCTTATGATGCTATATTTCACTTAAAAAAAAGAAAGAAAAAAAAAACTCCCAGAAGGATTTAAACATATGAAATATTTGAGCTTCTTTGAGTCTGAGCTTACAGGTGCAGCTAATCTGACTTATGTTAGTCTGCTTGCCCACAGTCTCTCCTGCTTTCACTTCAAACACACACAGGCACATTTACATATACATAAAATGTGGTCGACAAAATTATTTGTGCATCTGACAGAACTGAAAATGTTAACCTCTTTTGACTCTAAACATGAACATGAAACATGGAGATAGTCTTTCTGAGCACAACAAATATCAAATTAACTGAGTCCTACTGTTTTTATCTTTTCTTAAATTCTAATCATGATAACTTCAACACTCACATTATCCCATACCCACTGCAACTCAAGCCAAGGGCTTTCCTTTGAATTTATAATAGATCTGTCCAGTTTGTTTTCCAACACATCGACATTTGCTGGATGACGTTGAGGTACAGACTTGAGGTGCCCAGTCCATCATTCCTGATGTCCCTTTCATGAGGAAAATAACTTAGATCTTCTTATGATGATTCTGACAAAATGTTGATATTTTATTCTTTTTGTTGGAAATGTAATGGCCAAATCAACAAAACAACTGAAGTCCTCCTAAATATGCCATGTGTTCTTATAGTTTTGGCCACCACTATACCAACTCTAGTGTCTTACAAAACACAAATTTGTTCCACGAGAAAATTGTTGTACAAACACGTTTACAAGACACTGTAAGAATTACTTGTGATTAACAATATAAACTTTGAAACATTTTTGAAATGCAAAACATCTGAATTTTCAGATTGCATTTGTGATTGACCCTGATTTACTACTGAAATTTAGCACTTCATTTGGGATTAGAAAAAGATCAAGTGTTCGACAGCTCTGACTTATACACACAATAAAAGATGTTTTTTAAAGTAAGCAACAAAACCACATGCTGTTGGCCGCGCAAAAAAGAGGAGGCACCCCCTGGTGCACTTAGTGACAGTGTTAAAAATAGTCAGTCTAAAGAGAGACCCAGCACTTCCTACCTGCTGCATTCCCCACAATTTTCCAACAGCCCCTTCTAAAGGTTCAACATGACAAACATTTTGAAGAGTGAACAAGGCTGTGCTTCAGACACACACCGTTACTTGAAGCACCTGGGAGTAAATTTCAGTTTGTGCTGATCTTGTCCTGTGCATCATACTCATCTTGCTTTCTTTCAACAGTTCAACTTATCACTCATTCTGAATCTTTGTTACAAAATTTTAAATGAAGGCTGCAGATGCCTTGTCAGATGATAAACTGGTGGTATCTATTACGGGCATTAAAACAACTGCAAAGGAATTGTGAACACAGTAATTTACTTCAGTCTGCCTTTCATGCTCCATGAAGGGAAGTTTGCTGATGTGCCATTTGATGGATTGATTTGTCTTCGTTTTCTGTAGAATGAGGCACTCTGCTTATTACAGATTAGTAGGTCAACATTTTCTGTTATCAGGGGGTTTGATTCATAAGGAGTTCTGCTCTGTGGGGGCTGCTGACAGCCAAGTATATTAGCCAGCTCCAGCTTGTGCCAAAGGCATCTGCCAGGAAATCAATAAGAAACTTGTCCGCTCCAGTATCAATAGAAGCAAGGCACTGAGGAGAAGCTGGAAAACAGTGAAGTTCTTTCCAGGGCCAGTTTTGAGTCAAGCTATCTTGAAATTTAAATTTCATAACCAATCTGGTAACCAGAGACCTGTGTTTTCTATGAAAGTGTAGGTTTGTGCACGTAATACCAGGATGCATTGCGGTGATTTATTAGTTTGGGAGTGGGTGACAGACCTTTCCTGGTAGAGAAGTTTGATAAATGAGTATGCACTTTTTGTCCAATTGATTTACAATGTCTCTGTCAAACTGCACAACGGTTTTACCATACACTGATGCTGCACGTCAGTGTGTCAAGAGTATAATTTCCTGCCTACTGTCATTGTGAAGGTCTGGTAATCCAGCTCCAAGGCTAATCATGGGGAGCAGCCACCCCCACGGATCTTTGCTAGGGGCTCCTGCTCTTTTGCTCATAAAACAGATTTAATTAGACAAAAGGATGATGGCCACTTTCCAGACCCAGCGGGTCTGATGCATGGCTCTCAGTCTGCGTGGCCTTGAGGCGATGTTGGCGCTTAAAGGAAATGTGATGAGATTAGTGCTTTTTTGTTGAGTTAGATGTTTTATTTCCAGTCTTGTTTGGCATTAGCAGGTTAAATGAGTAATCAAATTCAAGGTCAGTTTAGTGTTGAGAGGAAGTAAATGTTTATCTTAGATAATGTATTTGTCATTAATTAAGCGCAATTATTTGTTTGCATACTCTTACAGTCACTTCTCTTCTTGTTTTTTCTCCTTTTTTCTTAAACATGAGCAGTTATTATGCTCATAGGACGAGGCTCAGACCTATGTGATGTCACAACCTGGTAAAGTGTAGTGCTATTGTTTTTTTGTTTTAAGTTTGCACAGCAGAGAGAATAAAGTCAACCAGAAGAAACACTTTGACATGCAGGGCCATGGCCCAGCCATCTGTGAACACTGCTGTGTGATCCTTTTCCACCAATCCCTGCTGATAGCTCCTTTCAAGTTTGTCCACTTAAAAAGAGATAGAAGCTGAACAGTAAAAGGCTACCGTAACTGTTTTTAATGAGTTATGCAAATGTGCTTCTTCAAAACTGCAGCTTCTGAACACCTCTTGTGCTTATGGGTAAACGTTACATCACTTTCATGTTCTATATTAAACATTACATAATGCTCTTATGTTACGTTGAAGTGAGTATCGCGAGTATCGTTACATCCTTATTAAATCCTCATATCATCTTGGATAATAGCAGCTTAGGTTTTTAGTGACACTTAATGGATTTAAAAAAATAACTTTCTCCTGGAATGGCAAAAAAAAAAAAAAAAAAAAAAAAAAAGTTAGATGTTGCCCGGTCACTTGAGCTACAGGGAGCTTATTTTGGATGTAGGCTTTCTCTGACTAGGCTTGTGCCGCATCATTGAGGTGGTCTGAACAGCAGAATTGGGGAATGTCTTCAGAAATTTAACACATGACTGTACTCTGGATTGACATAATTTTGCTGATTTGTATATGCGCAAGACAGGACAGGAGGACATTCCTTACAAACTGTGATAACATCCAGAAGTGTTACGGGGGAGGAGAAGGTTAGGTAGTGGTGTGTGAAAATAATCCTGTTGACTGATATTAAAGGCAGAATGTATGACTTACAGGTTTGTTTATCACCAAAAGTATTTACTCGGGTAACATTAAGTTCATTAGATGGTTTTTAAGCTTGTTTTGAAACTGAATGTGATGTCTTTTTGACCCACAAAAGCAACTGTTCTGATCATTTTTGTAATGTGTTGTTTACATCTACACAACACAGGTGTCAGACAAAGTGATGCACTGTCCTCTGCCAAAAACTTGAATAAGATTTATACTTATACTTCTGTATTAGACAAAACTGGCAAATATAGAGAAGGTACAGCTTTGTCCACAGATGTCGCCAAAAGCAACACCCACCAGAGGTGCCTCAGATGCAGCTTCAAAGGCCACCAAGCACTAATTTATGAGCTGTTTGAAAAAAAATAGACATAACTGCATCATAACTTTGTACAACAAATTAGATTTCACACTAGCTTTAATCTGGGGCAATGCCTCTTAATGTTGGTCTACATTAAAAGACTATTATCAGTAATGCTCAGCTTGCATATATGATGAAACTGTGGTGTTGATATTTAATTGGTTGACATGATGGCTAGCATCAAGCGCTATGCTGATGAGGCTTTGTTTTTAATGTTTGGAACCAAGAGGATTAACATATTTCCAATGCACTGATGGCTGACTGAGCAGAAGCATCCCAGTACCAACACCAATTTCTTTAGATTTTACTCTGTGACTTATAGGACAATATGAAGATAACAGCATTTAAGTCTGCTGTATTTTCTGTGGGGTTGCTGCCAGCATTCTTTGGGAAGGATATAAGTGTTTGTATCTTCAGCCATGCAGTGGGTTTATGCTAATGTGCTATTATGCACCAACACCTGGTCTCTTAAAATAAATACCGCAGTTCGAAGTTTTAGACAAGAAAAATCCATGGTACATAAAATTGACTGAAACAGTTTTGACTAAAGATAGTTTAGGGGTTCGGTAAACTTTGTCTGGCTGTGTCGATGTATGTTGGCAACAGGGTAATATTTCTGGCTTTTTATGATTGAACAACAATGAAATGTGCAACACAGGTAGACTGAAAGCACTTCATTTACAAAATCTGACTTTGGCTTTGAACATTTATTTTTATTTGAATCAGTGTTGTCGGATCAGGAGCTGGTCTTCAATTCTCAGCATGTGTAAGCAAATACTTAGACATGAGTGTGGACCTGTGGTCACAGTTGTTCCATGATAATGCTGTAATGAATATATAAGTGTTTGAAACTTGTGGTTTGGATAAAGAGAATAATTAGTGAAGAGTTCTTCACAAACAGAAAAAGAATGCAACCTAATCTCCTCCTCTGTCCTGTGTATCAGAACTGCTCTCCCTGGCTCTGCAGAGGCAGGCGCATTGCTGTGATTTTCTCAGCTAGGCTGCCACAGACACAGTTTTATCTACTGACAGCTTAAACCTTCTTCTCCTCTTTAACTGTTCGCTAATGGAGCTTAGATGTGATAAGAAATGTGTCTTCGAGGATTGATTTTAGGAAAGCGTTGCTTTTGATATGTGACTAGCTCCATTGCAAGGTAAGGTTTTTCTTTATTGCGGTCTTACTTGTGTCGTAAGTAACAGCAACAAGCATTTAAGATCAGGGAGAGCATGCTTATTTCAAAAGAATTACCTTTTTGGGTTAGTATTTCTCTGTATCTAGTTTGGATTAGTTGAATATTATGGATTAATGTCTGGAAGATTATTTTCTATGACTGGGAGAAATAGGGCTGTCTTTATATTGCTTTGAGTACCATGATATTACTCAGCATAATATAGTATGTAGTCTCTTGTTTTATGGTTCTGCTCACAACAACTGCAACACTTCAGGTTGTAAAGTTATGAGCTTCATCCGTAGCACCACAGCCATACCTCACTGTCTCAGCATGAACCTTCAAGTTTGAAATTCAAGTCTACACTTTAAGACAAATAATTCTTATGTGGTCTTTCCGTTGCATTTTTTGTTTATTGTCAATCTAAAGCAGATTAAGCTGACCTGAAATTAAATGTACTTCATAAAAAAATGCTGTTGCTATTGCTATAGAAGTTAAACTTTGAAGTTAAGTTTTACAAAGTCAGAGCAGTGTCACTCAAGTAAAAAAGATTTTTCTTAAGTAATTTTTCCTGTTTAGAATTGTGCCATTAGAGTAACTGCTTCATTATGACAATGGCTTTCAACAGAAAAAAGTTCTTGGCCAGGCTTTTCTTCTACCTTAGTTCTACTGTAGTTCCACCATTGCATTGGTGAACTCGACTCAGTTCTGCGTCAGTGTTGTGTCCCTGTAAGTTACACATAAAATCATGTGACAGGAGGAAATGCGCTATCTTGATTTTCTCAAGCATTTCAATTATAAAATGTGATGAATTTAATATAACAATTGCAAAGCAAAGGAGGTCACTCGACTAAAAGTTAATAGCATGCATGCAGATTTCTTCAATGAGAAATTGCTAACTAAGTCAGATTAAGTGATATTACCTTTTATGGAAACTGCTCTTTACTGTAAGATTATACTCAAGCAAGCTTAAGTTGGAACCAGGGCTGGGCAATATGAGAAAAAAATCCTATCAGGATATTTTTTTCTTATCAGCTGATATTAATATTTATCATGATATACATTAAATAAAATTTTTGTCAAGCTTAAAAGCTCTGTTACTCATACGTAAGTTGCGAAGGCATCAGAAGGTTATTTTTTATTTCATTGCAGACTGTGCAAACTGCCCTATTTAAATTTGGATTTTGCTCGTACTTCCTGCTGTAACCTTTGCAGCTGTTTGTGTGTAACACTGTGCAAGCATGCACCTGCCTTTCAAATGTGATAAATATGGATGCAAAATCAGTAAACACTATCAGTTTCAGGTTTGATAAATCACTCTGCAGCTGCTAGCATCTCTTCCTCCGAGAAATGGCTGGCTAATCATATGTCTGTCGAAACATGAACAAATGAATTCTATCGAAATTCTATCGACCATGTCTCATTTTTCTAGGAAAAGTTATTTTGCGATATAAATCTTTATCGTTTTATGGCCCAGGCCTAGTTAGAACTAATAACCCTTTAAAAAACATACAAATTTGGATGCAGTTTTGTAAAGAGACGCACTGGCAAGCAACCGGCATGACTTTATCAATTTAGAAATATCTATATATAGTTCCAAAAGAGGCAAACCACTGCTGTTCTTGGAGTGTCTGCTCTACTTAGCCGGTAGTCAAGCAGCTAAAAGATGAGTGATGAGTGGGTGGAGTGGCTGATATCAATCAGTCTATGTAAGCATGACTTTTGTCCTCTGCCTCTAACAAGGAGAAAAGCAAAAAGTTAAATTGTTAGCATGTAACTACAGTCTATCAGCCTGATCACATTAGTTTATAGCTGCCATTTGATTAAAAAGGGGCTGTGAGGAGTTTGAGGGCGATCTTGAAGAAGGTTACCTTCTGCCTTATCGTAATTCACACTTTAAAATGAG
The DNA here is from genome assembly GCF_033239565.1 of Halichoeres trimaculatus. Classification (NCBI taxonomy): domain Eukaryota; kingdom Metazoa; phylum Chordata; class Actinopteri; order Labriformes; family Labridae; genus Halichoeres; species Halichoeres trimaculatus. The sequence continues at coordinate 19,600,921 of NW_027437187.1, read as the reverse complement.
ATTAGCAGCGCCAATATCGCTAGTTACAGGTTATTTTAAATTGCTACTTTTTGGCTTCCAGTTTGGGGTTGTCCAGAACCAGATTGATCTACGGGACGTCTAGGTCTCCATGACAACACCACGCCAGCTGACAAAGTTTAGTACTGAGAAGAGATAAACCACAGTGATCTGTGTCTTTCTCTGATAGAAACGACTTCTGTGATTAATTTTGTAGTGATGGTGGACACAGGAGCCTAACTTTCAGACACAAAAAGGACAGAAGAGCAGAAGAGAGCTAAACGTGAGAGTGATACAGCCCAAGCCATAGGGTAATTAGTCACTCTATAACACAGGGGCTAAATTGGTAGTGATAATATTCATCCAACCCACATGCAGCAGTTATTCTGCAGTGGTCTGTTCAAACTTGAGAGTCTATCAATAAAATGAAAAGTGAGGCACACACCCCGGCAAAAGAAATTTACAACAGTCTCTGCAGAGACTCTGGGCCACAAGGTGGCAAGGGAATGCAATCAAAACAGATCCTCAAGTTTGGATCAACAAGGAAAATGTAATTAATTAATAATGTCTAAAAGTTAGACATTTTTTAGTTAGCTGAGTTTTTTTTGTTTTTATTTTCTAATCATAGAATATTCCTTGAGGCCTCGAACTGAAGTTGTGGGTCTGAAATCTGCAAAACACTGATTTACCTCGAACCGAGTGTAAACCTCCTAAGTCTTGAATTTTATGTGTAGAAAACTATCGGTCAAAAAGTAGCTTGATTTTATGCCAAGTCAGACTTATCTGGTTTAATTTATATTTGCTTGTTTCATTACAGAAGGAATGGCTGTGTCTGAACTGCCAGACTCAAAGGGCATTATCGGGACAGTTGGGAGACGCAGGAAAAATGCCCCAGCCTATACCTGTCACTGCAAAGCCAGACACCTCAGCCACACCCGGAACCATAAAAACCGAGCCCAAGACTGCTCCAGTAAAGAAAGAGCCTACAGTCCCTTCTGCAAAACCCAAGCCTCCGGAAGACTCCATCAGGGTAGCACCAACAGCCCCAAGCCCAAAAGTGACGACAGAACCTACATCTGTCAATGTCGAGACCACAGCAACAGCAGCTTCCACAGAAATGGAGCAAAAGGCTGCAGTGATACCCACAACATCAGAAAAACTGCCTCCAGCAATTTCCAAAGCAGAAGTAACTGAGCCCACAATGGCCCTAAAACAAGAGCCAGCGGTACCACAGATACTGGACAAAGATGTTCCCAAGATTGACACAGTTGGAGATATTAAAGAGGCAGTTAAAACAGAGCCCAGTGTGACAGAATTTCCCAAAGCTGAAGAGTCTAAACCTGACCTTTCAGCTGTTAAAGTTGGAGTAGGGGAAGCTACAGCTCCCTCACTCCCAGTGACTACAAATGCAACTGTACCAACTCCTCCTATTGCTGCAGAGGTAGTTGGAGTTGTTCCAGTGATTGAAACAAAGCCAGAGCTGTCCGCTCCAGAGAGGGCTATTGAGGAAGTGCTGCAGGATGATCATATCAAACAGGCACAGCCAACAGAGTCTTTGAAGCAAGCTGAGGTGCAACCAAAGTCACAAGCACCAGAACAGGTGTTAGAAGTAAAACCTGTCAGCAAAGAAGTGGAAGATAAGCCAGTTGTGAAAATTGCTGATGATGTGACCCCAGCTCCAGAGAAACTACCTGTACCTACAAAGGACATTATCATCAAAGTAAGATGACCCCCCCATATATATATATATATATATATATATATATATATATATATATATATATATATATATATATATATATATATATATATATATATATATATATATATACATATATATACATATATGTATACAGAGAACTATAAAAACATTATGCTGTGTATTTTTGTCTGTTAATAAGTTAACTATGTCCATTATCTTCCACAAATTACGAAAGGTCCCATATAATATAAACCATGGTTTTTATTTGCTTGAAATATATACCATTTATGTGGTAAGATCTTTTCCCACAAGATCTCAGGATACTTAACAGTTACATTTCTTAATGTGGTGACCATCTTACAAGGTCATGACACACCAAGTTTTTCCTGCAGTTACACTTACGGCCCTTGGCCCACATGAGAACCTCATGTTATCATGTTTTTTTATGAACTCCACAACATATTAATGCAGTTCAAGTGAGTAATTTATATTTAAAAAATAGCAGCTAGACTACATTATCTTTATAAAAGCATGATCTTAAAATCTCTTTTTCTTTTTTTTTTTACTAACAATGTCCCACAGTACTGTACTCTTTGCGGTAATGGCACTCATATTACAGTCCCTACTTAATTTATTCAAAAAAAGAACTTAACCGTAACTATTTTTTTAAGGTCTTTTTATTGAAGTTTTTTTCAGAGCTTAAGATCTGAATCCATACAGTAAAAAGGAAAACAATATGAAACATAATCTTGTTTAATAGTCTTATTCTCTTATCTGAATGTTGTCCACTTGTATCTTCATATTTTCAACATAGGACCAAGATGAGAGCAAAGAAGAACTAACTACTGGGAAAATTGGACTGCAAAAGAAAGTTGTTCCTGTAACAGCCATCAAGCCAAGATCAAAAGAAGAGTTTGATGAGGATCAACCCCAGATTTTACCCATATCACATGAATTGAAGGATGTGCAAGCAGCTAGTGATGCAAGTACAACTGAGGGAAAAACAGATCAGTTGATGCAAGCACAAGAAGAGGTAAAAGCTGAGAGAAGGCGCTTGAGTTTTCAAGCCATGGATGAGAGCAGTGAGAGTGAAGTCACACCTTCACCCTCACCAAAGGTCCAGAGGAGAAGGCTGAAGGTCAGCAATGTTTCATCCAGCAGTGAGGACATCAAAACTGAGAGTGCTGATTCCAACGTAGAGGATGAAGACTTTATCCGCAGGCAGATAATGGGCATGGGCGATGAAGAGGAAATGTCTCTCTCAGAAGATGAAAAACAAGTGACTTTAGACAATGAGGAAGCCATCAAGGAGGCTGAGCTTCAAAATGCTTCAGCGACAGCCAAGTCAACAGAGGATGATGCCAACCTAGCCAAGAGAATAGCCTCAAAAATGGACTACCCAACTCAAGAAGTTCCTGAAACACCGCCCATCACTTCTTTTAAGAAAGCTCTTCCTGTCCTGAGACATAGACAAAGCACTGATGAAGAAGTAGAGAGCATCACAGAATCCCTGTCCAAGGGATCATCAAGTGTTCAGGCATCTAGCTTCACTCCTGGATCTTCACCTACATCAGCTTCATCACTGGAGGAGGATAGTGATAGCAGCCCAAGCCACCGAAAGGTCAAAGGGGAAAAGCAGCATCGCAGAGGCAGGCACAGGCAGCCAACTGAGCCTCTACCCACTATTGAGGATTCCTCTGAGGAAGAAAAGATGAAGGATGAAGATAAGTCCAAGAAAGACAGAGAGGAAGTGAGGACCCATGGTAAAACACCATCTCCAAGTGGTGATGGCTCCTCAACAGAGGATCTGAAACAGGTCACAGTCATAGATGACACTTATAAAATATCTGGCTCTGAGTACTCGGCTAGTGTGGAATCAGAAGCAGAGATGAGAAGAGCTGTACAGCGAGGACGTAAGCCTTCACCAACAGTGATACCATACACTCCCCCTGATCCATTTGAAGAGAAGTATTCAGTGGCAAGATCATTAAAGAGTGCTGAAGAAGCATACGAGGAAATTATTCAGAAGACAAAAGCTATTCCAGGGGAAAGTCCTCCTGATATTGAACCACTCTATGGAGGAATGGCAATTGAGGATTATCTTTATGAATCTCTGTGTGTTGAAGATCCTGAAATCCAGATAAGCGAAATTCAAGGGGAAGAATCCAAACTTGAAACCAGCTCTGAAATTGGCAAAAGACTCAGGTCCCCAGAAGAAGTTTATGAAGAGATGATGCAAAAGAAGAGAGAATTAATGATGATAGAACAAGAGTTTCAACAGGCACAGACTGCCATGGAAACTACCTCACCAGGGGTCTCTGGTCCTATAGCAGCTGTTGACACCTGTGTAGTGTCAATACCTGCAGAAGAGATATCACTTCCTGGACAAGTTGATATGCCTTTTACAAGTACTGAAACGTCTACGGAAGTGCCAGTGAAGAAAAAGAAAAGGCCAGCTCCGCCTCGCCCCTCTGAACCCCCTAAGCGCTCAGAGGGGAGTGCTATTTCTAGTACTTCAGGTGGATCTATAAGCTTTATTAGGCCTATGATTCCACAAGATCCAGCACTTAATAAGGCGTTATTCCCCATCCCAGACCTCAAGATTACTCAGTGTTCTTCTGGGGAAGAAGAAGACGATAGTCTTGCTGATGAATACGGTGTTGGTATTTCCTCTGACATTACACCAAGTGATGATTCTGAGCCTAAAGAAGATCAATATATCAGCCCACCCTTGTCTGAAACAGCAGAGATTGAGCCTGTTGTTGTGGTTTGCGAAATTCCAGAGCCAAAACCTATTCCAACACCAATATCTGCCCCAGAACTAACCACAACACCCTCCCCTGTATCACCAGTGTCTCCTCCAACGTCACCAGCAACTCCTGATTCCAGCTTGGCTTCTAATGCTACATCTTCATCATCATTTCAAGCTCAAACACCTCTTTCAGCTGAATCTACGCCGCTGTCCACACCTACACCTCCAACCACATTTTTAACCAAATCAATTCCTGAAGTTTTTCCACCACCCTCTGTCACAGTTGCAGCATTACAACCCAGTGGGGGCTCTGTCCCTCAACCAACTCCAGCTACAGTCATAGTTACTATACCAGATGTGGTGTCTGATCCATCCAGTGCTCAAACTGCTCAAGTTCAACTTGTGGATTCTGCAGCTGAAGCCCTGGCATCAGCCCAAGTGAAAATTACTTCTCTTGAACCTGTCATTGTTCAAATGCCAGACTTGGTGTCTTCTCCTTCTCAGGTTCCCTTTGAGGCACCAGCTGTTATACAGGTCTCAGCACAGAGTGCTGCACCTATTATTGTTTCATCTCAACCTGCATTAGTGGCAGAAACAGCTGTTGCAGTCTCCACTCAAGCCTCAGCCCACATTGTTTCTGCAACTGTTGCTCTGGCCTCAGGTCCTGGGCCAGTCATAGTCCAGATGCCTGATCTGGTTTCAACTACATCCCCAATCAGTGCTCAAGCCCCACTTCCAGTCTCAGCACTTGTAACTGCCCCAGCTCAAGCCCAAGCAAAAGTGGTGCACTCAGTCCCCATACAACCTGCTGTCCCATCTATGCGTCCAGTTGTTTTCCCTGCACCGACTCAAACAGCTCAGGGACCTGGACCAGCATCAACCACCATCGTCAAAAAGAAGGTCCCACCCCCACCTCCACCTCGGTCTACTTCAGTGTCATCATCTGAGCCAACCTCAGAGTTGCCGCTTGCCAGAGCTGTTCAGCAAGCCACCCCGACTATCACCACCACCTCAACTATTGGAACTCCAGCAGCTGGCCAGCCAATGCAGTCAATAGTTGTAGATATACAGCCACGGATGGATGACATACAAACAGATAGTACATCTGTTCCTCAAGTAGTAACTCAAACAAGACAAGGGCATGTGGTTATTATAGTACCTAGTGGGGAACGCATATCTCAGCTTGGACAAGTCCCACAAGACATTCCTACCAAAGAGCCAATAACTTCTTCTCCTCTGCCACAAACGATTCCAAAAGTCACACAACCAACTATCCCCGGTGCAGATACAGCTATACAGCCCACTAATGTGTTGACTTCAGCTCCACCCCTTCCACCTAAACCTACTGCAGGGACAAACATTTTAGATACAGTAGAAGTATCAGCAGCACCAGCTCCTGGTAGTTTATCCAAGCCAACAGTTTATCCAAAGCCTCCAGTTTCTGTTGTTACAACAACTGCTACAACAATAACAGCACAGGCTTCTACTTCTATTACGAGTGGCCCCAGTCAATCCACCAAGCCACCCCCACCCATACCACCAAAGCCTGTGTCAATTCCAGCTGGACTGGTTTTCAGCCACAAACCAGGAGAGAGTGTCAAGCCACCGCAACATGTAGTTCCAAAAGCTGCAACTCTGCCTAGGACAAAAGAGCCACCAAATGCTCTTTCACTTAGCATGACACGCCCTGTGGAGTCTAAATTGGGTGCAACATCACCTAAGTCACCTTTGTCCCCAAGACATGTCAAATGTTTACAGACCTATGTGGTGATAACTCTTCCATCGGAGCCAGGTTCACCAACTGAGGTAATAACAGTCCAGGCCCCTGTGAGACGTGGCTCCATCCCATCTACAAGAGTGGCAGGGGTGAGGACCACACCGTTAGAACAGAAAACACCAGCTGATGCATTTTCAGCACAGGCTGCTGTCAGAAGAGCCTCTGTTCCCACTGTAAAGCATCAGCCCCCAGTACCTGCAGCCCCAATTGCAGCAATCGAGCAAGTGATACCTTCAGAGGTGGTAGCTGGTAGGCCCAGGACTGACTTTGTGCCTTCTGTTGTACCATCACCACCATCTGGGGCTGATTTCATCTCAGTTTCATCAGGCCAGGACACATCTATTCAGGCACAAAGTGTTCCTGCTCCTATTAAGAAACCTTATATTCAACAACAATTAATTACTCAGCCACTACCACCAGCTAGAGTGATAACTGAGGCAGTTCCAATGATTCAAGAGCAAACAGTTCTAATTCAACCAGTGACCCTCCAAGCCACAGCAAAAGTGCAGTCCAAACCATCTGTTAATCAGTTTCCAAACCAAGCCCCAGAGGGCATTGCAGTTCCACCTGAGGCTGCAGTTGCAGCTGTAATTCCTCAAATCCCAACTCAGACTCTTCCTGTACAGCAACGGCCTATGAAAGAAGTCATTGCTTCACCAGTCCAGCCTGAGGATCTGTTACATATAGCTATTCCCCAAGACAGACAAGCATCTGTCTCCTTGACTAGTCTTTATCCCCAAGTAGAAACTCAAATTGAAATACCAGAAAAGGAATATGATATTCCTATGGAAGTAATTGTTACAGAGGTAGTAAAAACTAGATCACCTGTGCCACTACTGAGTCAGCAAATTCCTGTTGAACAGCAACCTGTGATAGCTGAACCACCAAATTATTTCACAGAGCAAGACTTACCACCAGGTTCTAACTTAAATGACACCAATGCTGAATTTCAATCAGTACCACAAACTGTCCAGCCTTTACAAGGTCTTCCCCATGGGACTGAGCATTTGTCCAAGCAGCAACCACCTTATGTGGCTGAAGTTTTTACCCCCCCTACAAAGTTTGAAATATCTTCAGAAGTTATGTCTGCTGACACTGTCACAAGACTACCAGCAGTAGCAACTGTATCTCCAGTACCACAACCGCTACAAACAGTGGCTGAAATCACTCCAACACCCGATGTAATGAAGGTAGTGCCACTTACCACAGCTGCGACCATGACAACTCCTACAGCTGTTGAAGTCATACCATCACCTCTCGGGATGGAAATCCAGCAAATGGTGGTGCAGCCAGAAGTACCCTCTGGCACATATGCACCACTGGTCTACGGAGCAAATATATCCCCAGCTGTGTCACATTCATCACTGCCTTTAGAGGTTATAGCTTTGTTGCCTGAGCGTGAGACTCCCAGAGAAATTGTAACAGAGGATGTTAATGTAAGAAGGGGTTCAATACCATCAGTGGGGCAACCTTTGGCTGGGATACCAGTTGGAGTCATTACAACTGAAGAAACAACTAGCAGAAGAAGGACATCCATATCATCTATAGTTCAGCCCTCATACACTACAGGTGACATGTTTACCTATCCCTCAGCATATGAAGCACCAACGGAGGTGGTTACAACCGAGGCCTTTGCTGCCACTAGAAGAGAATCCATAACCATGCAGCCAAAAATACCCCTGGCACAGGTTGTAAACTTGCCAGCTGAGAAAGATATCCCAAGTGATGGTCATCCTGTTCAGTATCCCTACAGAAGAGGATCTATTCCTTCAACTGAACAAATACCACAGGTATTAAGTTATTCATCAGAATATGATCATCCAGTAGAGATTCTGACCACTGAGGCATACTCCAGAAGAACATCAGTACCCACCTCTCAAAATATTCCACAGGGTGTACCTGTAGCCCCACTCACCATTACTAAAATTCAGCAAGAATCTATTGAAAGTCAGGAGATTCGAGGACCAGAAAAAGTAGTCTCCAGTATGAGTCACATGTACTCATCTTCAATTTCCACCTCTGGCCAGCCTCCTGAAAGTCGTCCTGAATTGGTCACTCAAGTGGTCACCACTGAGGTCCAGAGGACTACTGTTTCTGTGGTCCATGAAAGACTTCCACAGGTCCCCACACCCAGTGTAGCAATTACCATACAACCAGACACAGCCAAAGTCCAGCCTCTTCAAAAACAGAATGGAAGGATAATATATCCTGGAGATGTTATTGATTTACGTACCATGAAGGTTGGAGTAAAGATGACTGAGCAAGGAATGGATCTGACACCACCCGAATCATGTCGGCAGTCTGTTTCAAGTGACTCTAGTTTGCGTCCAATAACAGCAGTGCAGCCTGAGATTGTAAACCTGAGTGCAGAGATTGCACCTGCAACCACACTGTCTGTTGTCACTGACAGCATCACAATAGTCACATGCACAGCCACCATTTCCTCCTATAACAACACACCAGCAGAGAAACCTCTTGATTTGCAAGGCACTGTTATGTCGTTGCCTTTACCATTAACCACATACAAACCATTTGAACCACTTGCACAGATTGTATACAGACCTGTAAAATCCCCAGCTGCAACCAGGTCTGTGACATCCACAGCTCAAGATATACCAATGAACCTTTCATATGGAGTCTCTCCATTAGGTAAACTGCCAGTACCATCAACCCAAGCAGCTATCAGCAATGGAGGGTCTGTCCTTTCTCTTGAGGCCACAGGGGCAATGGATTTATCCTACAGACCAGTGAGAGCAATGGTAGCTTTGGCTGGCACAAGCCCAGGTGTAGTGACTACTGTTGTAGAGGATGACGGGACTCCAGTTGACCTTACAGCTGGAAGGAGAAGTGTGTGCTGTGATGTGATCTACAAGCTGCCATTCACAGGAAGCTGCAGAACACAGCCTCCAGTTACAACTCAGCCTGATAACCGTTTTGGTTACAGAGATGACCACTACCAATATGATCATGCTGGACTGTATGGCATCAAAGGCATGAATGGTAAAAAATCCTCTATGTCTGAGACAAATCTGACAGAGCCAGGACTCTTCTCTTATGACCCAAAGAGTGACTATGAATATCTCAGTGGAGCCACAGATGGAGCCATAGACCTCACTGCTGCAAAACTTTCTGCTGGTGAGTTAAAAGATAACACCTTTTTTAAACTTGTTTTGTTACTTCTATGTACCTTACTTCTACCATCATCTATGCTTAGGTCATTGGCCAGTTTTTGTTTGATTTCATGCATTATTTTTATGTGCAAAATGCCCTTACTCTGCATTGATGTGCATACAGAACATTTTCAAAGTCTGTTTATGCATGCTTTCTCTTAAGTGTTAAAATTCCCTGTTGCTCAATATGCATGTTTTTTGAGTATTAACAGAAGCTTTTTTTGTTTTGTTTTTTCTTTATACAGATGCATGTGTGTGCCTGCGTGTTCTTCCTCAATATTTTGGTTTTGCATCTTGCTAGCCAAAATGACAACAGATATGCATGCCCAGTGGAAGTCTTGTTTGAATCCAACCTTACAGTATTTTCTATTCTCTGAAACCAAAGTATGTTTCATAAAAATAAAAGTCAATTTATTTGGTTATGGCAGGTCAAGCTCTTGACTACACTAGTAAAGTTGCTGGAAGCTACCCAGGGATGACGACAGCTCCATTCTCCCAGGTCCCTGCCGCTGGATTTGGTGTAAATAGTGTCCTCAGAACCTCAGATGGAATAGTCTACTCCTCTGTTGCCGCTCCAGTCCCATCCACTTATGCAATTACAACTCAACCAGGCTCCATCTTTAGCACTACCTTAACTCCCACATCAACCGTCCAGAACCAGTCATCACCACATCCATATGGTTTTATTCCCAGTACAGACCCAGGGCAGATAATTGCTTTTGACTCTGGACTACCCAAGGAGTTTCTTCCCACTGCTTTGGCAGACATTATAACAGGCTACCCAGAAATGTACTCAGATACCACCCTGGAAGCAATAGCAGCCTCCCTTGATGCCTTAGCCTCCTCCCCCATATTCCCTGGCTTAGACAACACTAAGATGGCACAATATCAGATGGAGAGGGAGTTTCTAGAGCTAGAAAAGCTTAAGCAGCTATGTCTTGCTGAGGAGCTGGAGTGGGAAAGGCAGGAGATCCAGCGTTACCGTGAACAAGAGCAGTTTATGGTCCAAAGAGAGCTTGAGGAGCTACAGGCTCTAAAACAACAGCTTCTCCTGCAGCAAGAGGAAGAACACCATGCCCACATGGTGGCCCAGCAGGAGACATATGCCCAGCAGAAAGAGCAACTGGAGCAAATACAACAACTCCAATTGCAACTCCAACGCCAGCTAGATGACCACTATGGTGGCACTGGAACCACAGGGAACCTCCTAGATGCTAAATATGCAGGGGTTGGGGACAGTGGCCAGTACTGGCCTGTAAAAGATGAGTCTACAACTCCATCTATTGGAACACAGTTTGAGGATGGTCAGAACCAGCACAGTTTGATAAAGAAGCTTCAAGCTGATCAGGACACTGGAAAAAAAATAATCGATAGTGGAGTGCAAACAGATGATGAAGACTCAGCAGAAAAGCAGCATGTAGGAAGAAGGAAGAAAAATAAGAGAAATATCGACAGCTCTGCCCAGACTGATGACGAAGATCAAGATGAATGGGATGCTCCTACAAAAGCAAGAAGACGTTCGAGAAAACATAGCAGTGATGGGAAACATGGGTCCAAGGTATCCAGCATTGCTATCCAGACAGTAGCAGAGATATCTGTCCAGACTGATCATTCTGGAACTATCAAACGACCCAATGTCCAGATGGACACAAAAGTGGAAATCATCAAGCATATCTCAGCTCCAGAAAACTCTCAGAGAGGTGGCAGTCTGAGTTGTCAGACAGAGTCAGACAGGAGGCATACACCAATCGAAATGGCCTACAGCACACATTTATCAGCAGATGTTCCCTCAAAGTCCAAAGTTTTCTACAACCAAGTTTCCCCCCTGTCTCCGGAAAAGTCACTTGGAGGACAGAGAATGTTGACTGCTGACCCAAACAGATTCTCCTCTGGCCCTAGAATATTGAAGGCTGGTCAGAAATCTCTGTCCGATCCCAAATCTCTTAGTCCTTCCACAGACGACAGACTGGGTGGATACTATGCAGACAGCTACTCTGTGAGTCACAACAGAATGAAATGAATAATTGTCTATTCTATAGAAATAATTCTCAAGTCTGAATAATTATGGAGTTTATAATTTTGTTCACTTTCCTAGGGTCGAGGTTCTCCCTCTAGTACTGGTAAGAAGGTGAAGCGGACACTACCAGACCCCCCTCCTGAAGATGACTCTCTGACAGGACGATCGGGCTATAGCACCAACTCTGCTCGTCGCCGCCTTGCCCGAAGCACAACCATAGCCAGGGCAAAGATCCTGCAAGACATTGACAAAGAGCTTGATTTGGTGGAGAGAGAATCTTCTAAACTTCGCAAGAAACAGGCTGAGCTGGATGAAGAAGAAAAAGAAATTGATGCTAAGTTACGGTAAGATGCAGCTGATTTTCATTTACTTAAACTAGAGTCAGTGTTTCTAGGCGTACACTTTTTTGCCCCATTACAATTCATTACCTAATACCGATAGTACCCAGAGAACATGTTGTGAATTGAATGTAACCAATATCATTGCCTGCCTCCCTATCACTCATTCATCATTAATCCTAATTCATCTGCATGATTCCCGTCTTACCCTGATAGCTTAAGGGCTAAAAGGCTGCCTTGACATCACTCAGTGAGACCTCATCAAACTCACACATAGTAAGGTACTAATGTGTGAGAACCCAGAATGCTATTTATCTCTTTGGTTGATATGTTGAGGAAATATTACAAATTTGCATGTATTCCAATATGTCCCTTTCTTTTCTGCTGTAGATACCTGGAGATGGGTATCAACCGACGCAAAGAAGCATTGCTGAAGGAGAGAGAGAAGAGGGAGCGGGCCTATCTTCAGGGGGTAGCCGAGGAAAGAGACTACATGTCAGACAGTGAGGTTGGCAACATCAGAGAGGCCAGGGGCGATGGCCTGGAAAGACCCCGGACAGCACCTCAGTCAGAATTTGACCAATTTATCCCCCCTCAGACAGAAGCAGATTCTCAGTATAACACACTTACGAGTCCCTACTCTCACTATGCCCAGTATGTTCCACAGACCCAAACTACCAGCCACTACACCCAGCAGAATATCTATCAGCAACAGTCCCTTTACCACCAACAGGTGTCTCCTTACCCAACTCTTTCCCTCTCCCACGCTCAGAATCAGCCAAGCAGCTACCAACATGCACTGCTCCTGCAGCAGGGAAAGCAACGGCAGTCCAATCTGTCAGATTTAGATCCCAAAATCACCCCCAACTATGAAGTGATTCGCAACCAGCCTCTTCTCATTGTGCCAACCTCCACAGAAAGTGGCTATGGGGTGGCTCATCTTGGGGGGAAGTATGGGAACTTGGACTTGAGATTGGGGCTAGAGGAGAGAAGCATGGCCTCTAGTCCAATGTCTAGCATATCCGCTGATTCCTTTTATGCCGATATTGACCACCACAATGCCAGAAACTATGTACTGATAGAAGATATCGGGGAGCTTACCAAGACCTCTACAGGGCTGGGCAATACTGGCTTAGGGTCTGGATTCAACCTGCCTGATAAGGAGTTGTCCAAGGCAGATAGGCTACTAAGGGCAGCAGAAGTCAGGCGCACAGCAGAGGTAAACAACTTTACTTTAGTGTATCCCCTTTTATCACCTTCCTCGTCACCTTATGACTCACTTCCTTACTTATAATTCTAAACTCCAGAGCAATGTTTTACTGCTTTTAAATTGTTGTATTTCCTGTTATATGGACTGTTAAAGGCAAGTTAAAGTTGTATCAGCCAAACAAAAATGGTATTCATATAGCATTACACATTTTCTTTGAAGTGCAGCCCTTAAGCACTATATCAATACAGACAGAGAGCAAGGAACTTACTTGTGGCCTTGTAGAACATTCTCATACAAAATTACTTTGTAAAAACAGGTACTAAAAACAAAGAAAAGAAAAAAAAACAGATACAAATTTGGAAATAAAAAAGGATCAGTTATGCCATTTATGCAATCTTTTACTGGTCACCAATATATGTGAGACACATTAAATTAAATTATTTTGTGAGTTAAAATCATGTTACTATTGAGAAACATTTAATGTGTGGCATATTATTTTTTCCCTTTATAGGTGGCTGATTTTTTAGGCTCATCTCGGCTTCAGGGTTACGGTAAAGGTGAAGATGACACTATGGAGGAGCCGTATGAGCTGAAGCTACTAAAGCAGCAAATTAAACAGGAGTTCAGGCGGGGAACCGAGGGACTAGAACACTTAACAGGGCTTGGTCTACCCCAGTATCTCCCCAGTGATGGCAGTTTTCGCCACTTTCCGAAAGGAGAGAAATATAGCATTGGCAGACTTACCCTTGAAAAACAGGCAGCAAAGCAACTCCCAGCAGCTGTGCTTTACCAGAAACAGATGAAGAACAAAAAGGCCCTGATAGACCCGAAGGCTATCACTAAGTTTTCCCCAATTCAGGAGAGTAGGGACCTGGAGCCTGACTATGGCAGCTACATGGGATCTGGGGCCTCTTCTGTAACAAATCTGGCTGCAACTGCAAGGTTGCTTCAGGATGAGATTACATTTGGGATCAGAAAAAACTTGTCTGAGCAGCAGAAATATTTAGGCTCCTCTCTAGGGGCCAATCTAGCTGGTTCTCTGAATCTTGGGCAGTCTCTAGGACTGGGAGCCACTATCAGGGCGACAGCCCAGGACGATGGGACCTATCCAGGTGGAGCTCATTCCCGTCCCTCATCTCGCCCCTCTTCCCGCCCATCTTCAGTTTATGGCTTGGATCTATCGATCAAACGGGATCTATCCAGCTCTTCACTGAGACTAAAAACAGAAGGAGAAGTCTTGGATGCAGCATTTGCCCCAGGTGTGGCCAGAGCAAAGCCAACCAGTTTACCTATCAGCCAAAGCCGGGGTCGTATTCCTATTGTGGCTCAGAACTCTGAAGAGGAGAGCCCTCTGAGTCCAGTGGGGCAGCCGATGGGAATGGCTCGAGCCTCAGCTGGACCTCTTCCTCCAATTTCTGCTGATTCCAGGGACCAATTTGGGTCCAGTCATTCCTTGCCAGAGGTGCAGCAACATATGAGGGAAGAATCTAGGACCCGAGGCTATGATCGGGACATCGCATTCATCATGGATGACTCGCAAGGAGCAATGTCTGACAGTGAAGGTAAATGGAACCTGAGACTGTTGCAGCAATTAAACTGTGTGGACCTGTTTGTCACGCATGCTGAAGCTGAGTCATCTTACTGACTGTGCATAACTGTTTTTTTTTTAAATAAATTATCCATGTAATTGTTGTTGGTTGTGCATAACGATATATCCCTTTTGCAGTAAATGTAACATGGATGTTTGCATGCTTTTTCCTTTCTTTGGAGTATCTTACCCACCGATACATAGCACTCTTGGTCTGAGTTTATGTATGTCACTGACAAGCTCTATCCATGATTGTTCTGTGATTTCACTGGCATGCTCTGTCTTTTAGTTTTGCAATGCGTTTAATTCTTCATAGTTTGATTTTTTCATCCTTGCACTCAAATCTCACTTTTCAATTTTTGGGCTCAGATAGGACCTCAAATAGGCTTGAACTATATAATGTCCATACAACAGATTGCCTATCTTTAGTTAAGAAGACTAATGTTATTTAAATCTCGGTAGGGTATGTTTTCATAACCACTATAAACAAAGTTCACTTGGCATATTTAGTGATTAAGTATTTCTTCCTACCTAGCTATATATGTAGAGATAATACATGTATGGCCCTATCAGACAGACACTATGTTCACATATCACAATGCAGAATTTAATCATCTTCTCTTTTACATAATCAGGTGACTTAGCTGCAAGTACAACAAGAAGTGTCATGAGATTGTATTGTAAAAATGTCAGAACTCCTAGTCACTTGCATATCATTACCCTGCCCATGTGTGAAGTTGACCAAAGAAGTATATTTACGTAAAGTTGTATGTTTGTCCATTTGAAATAAAAAAAAAAAAAAAAAAAAAAAAAACAAGCAGCAGAAAGTTCAAATGAACAATTCTTGATAACAGTGCCCAGATATGCTGCAGTTATTTTGCAGGTACAGTCAAGACAATCACTTTTTATAAATGTCTATATTAGCTCTTTGTATGATGACACACCTAATAATACAAACGGCAGGAGATATGTTTTTATCTGCCTTTGTGTCAACACAATAACTCTCTCCCAAGAACTACTATGCAGTTGAATGTACTTTTTCAAAATTCCATCCAAGCCAAGTGTTTGTCTTTGCTCCTGTTTTTCTTTAGTTTCCTGTCTTTATCTGACATTGCATCATTGCATGTTGTGCACTATATTTTTGTTTCCATCTTATAATAAA
This sequence comes from Halichoeres trimaculatus, assembly GCF_033239565.1. Taxonomy (NCBI): domain Eukaryota; kingdom Metazoa; phylum Chordata; class Actinopteri; order Labriformes; family Labridae; genus Halichoeres; species Halichoeres trimaculatus. The sequence goes on along the minus strand of NW_027437187.1, from coordinate 19,585,208 downwards.
GTGTATGTTTTATGCTTGTTGGTTCTTGTTTTGACTGTCTTGTTGCTATTTAAGTTGTCCATGTCCCCAGTGATTGACAGAAAATATTGATATGAACTATTCCCATATCTTTAAGTGTGGGATTGGTAGTGTTCCATTTGGAAAATTAGTATCTGGAAATATCTATATTTTATAGTAGTTGGTCCTTTTTTAATTTTCACTTTCACTTCAACACACTATGATATAGGTCAAGCAAAAACTTAGAAATGACACAAAACACACAACAGACCATTTGCTTCTGCAAAACAACCTGATTTGGTCTCAGTTGAAATTAAATCTGATTGTCAGCACATGCTAAATATATAACATTAAAATATGCTGAGCCACTTTCTGCACCTCTACCATTGACTCAAGTAAGATCATGATTAAGTTATTGATAAGAAAGTGATATTTGTCCTGACCTTATGTAAAAGTGTCCATCTGCCTTGATTACAGCACTAAGTGAGTCCATGCTGGCTTTGAACAGAGATGATGCCAGAATCTTTCATGAAAGTATCAGACACGGTAGAGTATTTTACAATATTAGTCAAAACCCCTCACTGTCCTGGTACTAATATGACTTAATTTTACATCAAGTTGTTTACCTTCAATGTATCTTGTATGTTTTATCACATTGCTTCTGCTTAAATCTGTGTACCGTCTGATGGGCTAGTAATGTCAGACGTGCAGTAATTAGAAGCATGCATCTAGAGTTGAATAAGTGCTTTTTAGTGCATGTGCTGGTGTATTCTCAGTCTAGTCTTAAGCCAGCTCCTTTAGTATGTGTTTGAACCTTGGTGGAACGCATTTCTTAAAAGAAAAAAAAAAACATCTAACTTTGTACCCCAGCTGGAGGCCCAAACTGGAATATAGAAGGTGAGACAGCATCCCAACTTCCATGTAGCTACTAAAGAGAGTGTATGCCTCCATGCCGCATATCATGGTCCTGAATGATGCACTTCTCTAGTTGATTTGTTAACATGCCAGACTCATCCAGTAGTATACAGTACATGTCATGTAGAAGATCTTGAGTAGTTGACATGTCAAATTCATTCTGGAATGAACACTATCAAAATGGCTCCAGTTGTATTTTTCAAGTCATGAACAGTAGTGAGTTAAAAAAAAAAAAAAAAACATCATTCTGGAATGACTGCATATCACAGTGGTTCTGTGAGCGTACCAGACTCATACCCAGTATTCATGTTCATGCACTTTTGCTATCACGTGTATATTGTGTGGTCATGCACAAGTGTTTCCGCCAAAATATGTTTGGATTGCTCTTCAGTGCATATATGTAAAAGGCATTTTATCAAACATGTTAAACTCTGAAGGTCGATGTTGCCAGTGTTTAATCACTCTAGTTAAAAAATAAAAAAAAAACTACTACTACTACTACTAAAAGGGATTACTGCTTTCTACTCCTACACAGGCAGATGAAAAGGCAACATTTACCTTCAGCATCGCAGGGGTCATTAGGTCATTACTCCTCATCATTCTGTGCATCACCTTGGTATAATTACATGACTGATGATACATAGAGAAATACCACAAATTTACCTATAGTTTCTCCATGATGATAATCTTTTACTTTTAGCAGCAAGTGATGACTCATGCTCAAATGCTGGGATTTACAAACAGTTCCACCTTGTTATTATGGTTTCACAAAATTAATACCATTTTAGCATACAGTATCTTTAGAGGTCACACATCATATTGCAAGAATACTCACAACTGAGCTCACTTACTTCAGAAATATGTCAAAACAGTTCAGTACAGCTTCACAGAAATATGAATTTTAATGTCATTCCATTAACTTAAGCGAAACATAAGGATTTAGATACCGTGTACTGATTTCCCCTTTTCAACTTTAAAATAACTTACAGTAACAAAAAAAAACACCTGTTTTTTGAAGCAGTTCTATAAACCAGATTTATTATTTAAATATGTTTATAATCCTTGGTATTAAACAATGGGACAACTCCAACCCACACTGATTGTACTCAAACTGTTCAAAATTATGATACATGATCTTTAAGGGCTTCTTTCTGCTACAGTAGTTTTTCACATGGCAACATTAAAAATCGGACTAAAAGAGCCCTCACACCAAGACGGGGAGCATTGCATGGTATCAAAAGCATGCCTTAATTTAAATCCTCTTGAAATTGTTTTCATCCTTCGTTAAGTGTTTGCAGTGATCATTTAATCTGATAGACTACACAGATAGTGTTGAACAGTGGTTGTGATTCTTTGCGGTCACCTATCCAGTCTGATCAGAGTTTTTCACTGCATTCAAATAAACGGAGATGAAACAACTTTTGTGATGCACACCTTAGCCCAACTGCAAGATTTGTCTTTTCCCGAGTTGTCATCACCATATTTATGCAAAATATTTAAGAAGCTGGGGTAGACTTTGTTTGTGAGTACATGACTTTTAATAGCTACTTTTTCCTGCCTAGCCTATCATCTAAGGAATGAGGACACAGACTGGTTTGACAAGCCAAGAGAAGGTCATCCACAGAGCGGGGACAGGAGGCAGGTGAGACAACAAGCCAACAACACTGAACACCACACTGTTCCATTTCCTACATTACATTTTCAGCATATTAGCCTTTAATTTCTCTCAGGAAAATCCTTTTCTGCCATGCTGTAAACTTCTTTGAATCTCCCACAGATGAAACTGGCTCCATATGCCTTTCCTCACACATGCTTGAAGCTAAAGAGGGACCTGAAGGACACCAGTGTGTCTGGTACAAAGCAAACACAGGACACACAGAAGCATCACGCACACCATCATTTTGTATCACAGTTTTGTTAAAGTTAATCGTCTGTTTATTTTACCTCTAGGGAACGGACTTGGGATCCGTGTCGTAGGTGGGAAGCTGATTCCAGGGGGCAGAGGAGAGATTGGTGCCTACATAGCCAAGGTTATCCCTGGCGGTACAGCAGAACAGACAGGAAGAGTTGTAGAGGGTAAGACTTTTTTCATTTTTAAAATTTTGATAACCATTTTATTTTCTTAAAATAAAAAAGAATAGGGTATTCTTTGATTTTACTGTGGTTTCTTACATTGGGAAAACATTGTTAAATCTTTCATTTCTGATACTAAAAGATGAGATTGAGGATTTCATTTCAAATCCTAGCAACGTTATGTGTTCTTAAGGGCAATGCAGGGATTTAGATGAAATCCCTGCCCAAATCAAGGAGTTCTAGATAAAGAGTGAGCTGCTGTTGTAGCCTTCTGTGTTGTGGTCTGTCATGTCTCATTCCCCGACACATTGCATCCAAAGACAGAAAAAAAACCCTGTCAACTCGCCCTCCCCAGCACTAAGCTGTTAGTCATTAGGTTATATTTAGCATCACTATGGACACACAAATACACAAAGGCAAGCTTAGAGAAACACATAAAAGCTTCAAGGGCGTACAAAAACAGTCTGAAACTGCATTTTAAGTTGTCAGAGTTTTAAACAATTGGTTTTGTAATGTTAATTATTTGCAAAGTGAGGCCAAAAACGGCATTTCACACAGTTTGATATGTTTTGGACTAATCTGCTTCTGGTTTCTTTCTTCAATGGGAACTCCACCAAAGGGACTATGACTTTGCTATTGCACAGGGAAGGGAGTGAAGGACAGACCAGCTTGTGTATTTACTCTTGGGCCATATTCCTCTTTTATTTTTTTTCTTGGCAGGGGGATAATAATATAGTCATGGTCATTGTGAATTTCACGGGTTGAACAGGCTGGCAATGTTTACTTTCAGTGTATGCTGGATACTAAATGATGGCTATGTAAATGTCACGTGATGTGTATGTTCAAACGAAAGGCAGTTGCGGCAGAACATGCCTTTAGGGGCACAAAGAAATGAAGTGGGGGAGGATACAGAGTATTATATTAAAAGCAAGGGAAAGCTTTAAAAGAAGCACCAGCTCATGCATAAAAACAAAATCAAGCATTTCTTGTAACCACAGCAGGTGAGGTGTTTTGGAAGCAGAACTGAAAATGAGGTTTCAGCTGTTTCAATGAGGCCTCATATGGCTTATGCCTTGGAACACAAACTTTGCTGTGTGAAGTTTAGCAAGCAATACAAAGATGTTATATTGCATTTTAATATGTTTTTTGTGTGTTCCCCTGCTTGTACTGTGTGTTCCATTTTTTTCTGATTGGAAACAGTATCATATTGCTGCTCCCTGTGTGAAGCAGTGCCAAATCAACAATGAAAATTCAAATTATTAAAGCACTCCACTGGGTGTACAACAAATTAAAGTGTCTCATCTTCCCTGTGAGCATGCAGACAGATTAAAACATGTTTGTTATATAAAGATGAAATGGAGTGTCTTGCCACAGGCTGTGGCATATTGTTTGGGAATTGATAACATCCCTTTGAATCCACATGTCTACCTTTTATCACTTAACAGGAATGCAGGTGTTAGAGTGGAACGGAATTCCTCTAACAGGAAAGACTTATGAAGAAGTGCAATGCATTGTGGGCCAGCCATGTGCAGAGGCGGAGCTCTGTGTGAGACTGTGAGTTGCATCTGACATCATTTAGCCCTCTTTCCAACTGATAGTCCTCCATGTTTGGTCGCAACATGGTGAATCTGCACCTCTCCTCTTTCCCTTTTCCCTCTCTTCATTCACACCCCTTCATCTGACAAATATCACGTGATATCACTTTGACTGATTACGCTAAGATACACTGGTTAATACCTCGTCATAAATTTCTTGTATGGATCCAAACAGTGACCTTAACATGCTGTCTGACCCTGAGCACCCACAAGCCCTGGAGCACCTTGTCCAGCTTAAAGCTGGTATGTACAAGTATTTGTTTTTTTCTGCATACTGCATGAATCTGTGAACTTATTTCAAATAAATACATTCTTCACCAAACACATTTTTCCTCAGTGGGTGGGCAGCGTTCACCTGGAGTGGATCCTAAGCAATTGGCTGCAGAGCTGCAGAAGGTGTCCCAGCAGCAGGCCCCCATCGGGCCTGGGGGTATTGGGGTCTTATCTGCACTTGAGCGCTCTGCCCTCCTCCACTCGGGTACAGGATCAGCTGCATCTAGCGGTGTACCCAGCCCTGGCCAACCTGCTTCCCCGGCCATCAACAAGAAACAACGGCAAAAGGTAGCAAGAAGAAACTTTCTGTCCAACTTTCAGTTGAGAAGAGCTCAGTTCACAATGTGATAAAAAACAAAGGTTACCTGCAAACAACTGGTTCCAGTTTCATGTTTATTATGTAAAAGCCCCTTACTCCAGCTAGAATGTCCATGCCCCACGTTCTTTTGAACACTGCAGTTGTTTAGCATATTTCACATGAGAGTCCTCCACATTTGCACCTTGAACTTTTTTTGTAAATAGATCTTGGTTTCCTGCTAATCTGCTAGACCTTTTCATCCTTTACATAGTTTGTTCATTATAACCAGCTGCAGACAGTTTTAAATTAGGCACCAAGGTTAAGTCATTTGGACAAATGTGTAACTGCATCATTTTGCTGGCAATCTACTTTCATAAGTTAGATTTTGAAATAATTCAGCGGTCGTGTTTCAATCAGGTGTGTTTTATAAAACTACTAGCTGTTTGGTTTTTGCCTTTTTAATTTTAGAAAACTTGGATCTGCTCTTTTGTGGTAGAACCTTCCATATCATTTCAATTTGAAACACTCTCAGGAGTTTCTTTTGTCTGACATGCATGCATCTTGTATATAGAGAGGTCATTTTTTGTTTGTTTATTTGAATCCTTTTGTTGTTTTGTCCATTGAACCTACAGTGGACAAAAAAATGAAGAGGATATTTTACATAAACAAAAATCTAAATATTGGAATTCTGACAAGAAACTGGACTAATACAATAAATGGTTGACAAATGTAACCTTTATGAAACAGAAAGCGACTGTGTTTTTGTACCACATAAAAAAATATGGTAGATATTTTTTCATATCTTAGTTCCTTCATGGTCTAAAAGACTTAGATAAATCTTGTAGATAACAAACCTCAGACTTATCTTGAGGACTTTGACAGTGATATTTAAACCTCAGATAGTCAAATTTCTCTAAAGGCAGGGAAATATTGACAAGAATTGGGTCTTACTGTTGTTGCAAATCTTTCACAGGAACTGATTCCTTTGAGGTTAGGGTGTCAAAGCTGTAATCTTCAACCATTTTTGAAAGAATTGTTCTACATTTTTGTATTATATTTCTCTCTTTTTTTTTCAGCCGACCGACATGAGGACACCTCATCCAATCACTGGAGAAATACAGGTATGAAAACATCGATTTCATCATCTTTATTCTGATGAAGTCCTGTCTCACTCAGCCATCACTCTGCTCTTTCTCTTTCAGCTCCAGATAAACTATGACAGGAACCTCGGAAACCTGATCGTCCACGTCCTGCAGGCTAGAAACCTGGCCCCGAGAGACAACGACAGCTACTCTGACCCCTTTGTCAAGGTCTACCTCTTACCAGGAAGAGGGTGAGCTCTGAGTGTTCAAGTGCTCATAAAAGTCTGGTCTGTGTCTACCTTTCTGTTTTTGTGTCTCTCCCCTATTTCTTTATAACTTTGTACTGACTGTGCTGTGCTGTGTGGAATTGACTAACTACTTATATTTGTCTGAGAGAAAAACACTGGACATGTTGATATGAGGCAGTCACTTAAAGTGCTATGGGATCAGGTTTGGTTCAATATGAATCAGTGGTTGGGTGTTCTGTATGCACTTCATACAAAGCAATGAGAGGAGATACTTTAACACATTGCAGTCATAAACAAGTACAGATGCAAGCATTATGTATGATGGATTTTCAAAATCCTTCTTGTAGTATTTTAGTGTTGTTCCAGAGTATCATGTCCACCATTTCCCCTTCTTATCCTGTTCACTCCAGCGTAGTTCCAGGAGCCTGTGAATAGCCAGAGAGAGGATCGATGCAGCCTCTATCTACTCTGTAACAGTATCTGCTCTTAGATAATGACCCTATTAGACCTGTTTATGAGATTATAAACCCTCCCTCTCTACCTACAAGCTAGATAGGTTAGGCTCATCAGAAGAGCGTTGGTGTTTCTTGCTGTGTCATATAAAAAGAAATGTGAAATGAATTTGTTTGACATTAGCAGTAGAGTGCACAGCTACACTGCCACAACAACATTTCTGAATTAGTCACGTACCCATGAGCCAGGTTTTTTGGTCTTCCTGAGACACACACACACACACGCACGCACACACACACACGCACGCACGCGCACGCACGCGCACGCGCGCGCACACACGCGCACACACACACACACACACACACACACACACACACACACACACACACACACACACACACACACACACACACACACACACACACACACACTCTGCCCTGGCACAAAAACAGTAATACACTTAGCTGAGAATGTTGATTGCCTCAGCTCTCTATCCTTTACTACCTTTCGTTTGAGCTCTTCTGAGCTTCTCTGACTGTTTTTTTTTGTGTTTTTGCTTTTCTTGTTTGTGATATCTGCCCTCCTCTTCCTCTTCTGGACTCCCTCAGCCAAGTCATGGTTGTCCAGAATGCAAGGTAGTGTGGTGCTGATCTTTGCTTTTCTTTTATTTCGTTGGTGTCATGTTTTGTTTTTCTTTCTGTAAATGCCGTCTCCACAGTGGTTGACCATCCTCTTGTTGTGACCTTTGTTGTTCGTCCAACAACCCGCAGTAGTTTATTATGTTTAATAACAGTCCTGTCATTGCCTTTTCTCTCAGTGCCTCTCGTTTTGAACTCTGCTGTGATTCTACCTCCTGAAAAGATTTTTAATTAAGACCATAATGTCTAAGTCTACATCTGAATATGTCTCTGATGTCCCTACATCAGGAGATTGCCTTTTCTCCAGCACATAGTCAATATTAAGTTCATGACATGTTTTGTGAATGTTTTTCAAGGGTGAAAAAGAATACAGAAAGTTATCTTCATTTATGAAAACAAATCATTCTTAATATCACAACTTATCAGTGCTGATAACAAGAGACGGACCAAGTATGCCCAGAAGACCATGAACCCAGAGTGGAACCAGACTGTCATCTACAAGAACATTCACCTAGAGCAGGTACTGAGTGACATCACACACACACACACATACACACACCTGCAAGTATACACACATACTTTCGGTCTGTCTTGAGCAATTACTGTTTGTGCTGTGAGCCACTTTGGGTGAAGTGGATGTCTTATACTCTTATTAGGATTCTGTCCTTGTGCTTTGTCCCTGGGGCTGTTCTTAGTATCCCTGTGCAGCGTCTTATCAGCACTCAATTTAACAACCATCATTTCTGTTTGACACAGACAGCTTGAACACAAAGCATTTGAACCGAGAAAAAGATTTAGGAACTTCGGACCGCTTATGGTACTGCATATCTGGATTGGTGTTTCTCTACTTGAGAGTCAGAGTTTGGTTGAAACAGGTGTTGTTGGTGATTGAGATAACACCCAGACAGTAACTGCTGGTGTGGAAGATGAGTGCAGATGTGGTAACTTTGGTAGTCAGACATTAGCAGCCATCTGTAAAGGCAGGAGACGAGGGATGAATGTTTTTACAACTCTTTTATTTTTTGCCCATTTGACTGGTAACATGTTCCCTGTTGCTGACTGCGATGATCGGCTTCAAAAACTCTGCATCAGAAACAAATGGGTGACATCACAGGGACTGGGTCCGTAAATTATACAGTTGATGGGGTCTGCCTATTATTGATCACATCTTAGTATTGGCCAGAGCAGCCTTTAAAATGTTACCTCTTGGCTCATGTTCCACCTCCTTCCACACACACACACACACACACACACACACACACACACACACACACACACACACACACACACACACACACACACACACACACACACACACACACACACACACACACACACACACACACACACACACACACACACACACATAGAATTTCACTTCTAACTCTTTTTTTGGTTGCATTAAATACCCTACCCTACTTATCTCACACTGCACTATGCCTGGATGGTTAACTATCACACATTCCGTATCACAACTCTCCAGCTTACACATGTAAAATATGTCATAGTAATATGTGCCTTCTCTCTCCTCTCCACTCTTTCCATTTAGCTAAAGAAAAAGACTCTGGAGGTCACAGTGTGGGACTATGACAGATCTTCCTCAAATGACTTCCTTGGAGAGGTGAGTGCTTTGGAATCTGAATGCCATGTCTGAAAATGTCAACTTCAGTTAGCTTTTACAGCACAAATATGGCCTCTGCTGCCTTATTATATTGTGGATGAACTCACTATTATTCAGGAAAAACAGTCCTTAAACTGTTACAATACACAGTAAAATATTATGATATGGTACAATTTGATTCTGTATAATAAAAGATAAACTGATTGGTCAGCCTTGGTTTTTGACAAACTCCAAAGTTGAGCATTTATCCATGTTTTTAATCTGTATTGTGTGCAGTGCCATCTGCCTGGTGCTAAATGCAGTTCAAGTAACAGTTTAGTAGCTACATAATACGAAAACACATGGTGACAAAGCATCCTTTTTTCAGCTTTATACAAAATACTCTTTTTGTTCCTTCCCAGGTTTTTCACAGGTTTGTTCCAGATTTGCTTTTGTCCCTTTGATCAGTTCTGCTGCTGTGTGTTTTCATTACGTTCCAGGTGCTGATTGACTTATCCAACACAGCCCAGCTCGACAACACTCCCCGCTGGCTGCCGCTGAAGGAGCAGAGTGAGAGCATTGAGCACAGCAGAGCACATCACGCTGCTCAAGGTCCACCAGGATCCGGATCCGGTCAGGGTCAGGGATATAGTCAAGTTCAGGGTCACATGTCAGGGCCTGGGTTGGGGCCTGGATATGGCACAGGGCAGGGTGTAGGACCAGGACTTGGAGACGGGAGTCATGATTCACCAAAAAACTCTGTAATCAAAAGCAGAAGCCACGGAATCTTTCCTGATCCAGCCAAAGGTAAATTAGTCTTACACAAAGCTGTGATCTGCTCATCCCGAGATTATAAAATCAACATGAATCAGTTTAGTCTATATGAGCGCATGCTCTGAGTCATCGCACTGATTTTATTTGTCTTAGCCATTTCTGTTTGTGACAAAAAGTGTCATTTAAAATTTGTTCAGCGAGTTTTTAAGAGGCTGTTACCATAGAAACAACAATGCTAATCGAGACTTGACAGCTGTAATTACACTTCATGTGCTTGTCAACAGCTACAAGGCACAATTAGGGCCGCTTTGGAGCAGAAAAACCAAATACCTTAACAGTTTGGATAATTCTCTTCTTCAGCTTGTCACTCTTGTCCCATTAGCTGTTAAAACCCTCCATTTCATCTCCCTGCAGATATGCAGATGCTGCCATTAGAAAAGTCTCACAGCAGCCCCGGCAGCTCCAAGTCTTCTTCTGATGGCCAACTGCGCTCCCATGGCCCCTCTCGAAGCCAAAGCAAGAGCAGCGTCACTCAGGCCCATCTCGAGGATGCTGGGATAGCCATTGCTGCCGCCGAGGCTGCTGTGCAACAATCCCGCCTGCAACCAAGTAAATCCCGCCCCTACCTGTCTTAGGCCTCCTTTGACATGCCTCCTTTTCCCTGCGCATGCAAGCTCTGTCTAAATTGTTTGAGTGAAGCCTAAACTACAATGTTTGTTTACCACCTTATCAATTTACCTTTGCCTTCTGCTCTTCATGTACTGTTCTTCAATTGATCTATTTTGATCAATTATCTTGTCGTATTTTTAGCAACTAAGAAAGATTAGTCTTACTAACAAAGAAACTAAAAAGAATCCAAGTCAGATAAGACACAAATGTATAAGATTATTATTTTTTCTTTATTCCAAAACAAGAAGATTGATCATTTTAAATCAGAAATACTGAGTGAATTAAATTCTAACTAAAATCACAATTTTTATACAAATAATTTAACAATAAAGATACTCCTAATGCATTAAATTAGATTTTTATCCATATATCATACGTTACATATGCTTTCTGTGATTTATTATCACAGCAGATAAACCAACTTTAAAATAAACCAATAAAAAGTAAAAAATACATACACGCATATTTTCTTTTTTTATTTTAAATCAAAAGCACCAACCAGGCCTATGTGGCTCTACATGAGTCGTGCATGTGCCAATCCCAAGCCTATGGTTTCTACAGAACCCCAGTGTGGAGACCTCTAACCCAGTACAGAAACCAAACTGGGATGGCAAACCCTCCAACGTCTTTTACCGTTTCAACAAAGTGTCAAATATCAAATGTTTGCTTCTGTATAACATCCTTAAAATGAAGAAGTATGTAGTCACCCCCACCTTGGTTAAGTGAGTTAGAGCTATCTCAGCATGCACTTGAAGCTTCCCTGGCTACTGTTCCCTGAAGGCTATGTGATGCAGTATTTTCTGTGTGTGTGTGCATGCGTGTGCCATATGAATGAACCCTTACACAAGTAAAAAAAAAACAAAAAAAACAAACACACTCACACAGACCCACACAGTATGGCACACAGGCTCCCCTCCCTATCCAATCCTCTCCTAAACCTACAGCCTTAAATAAAACTAAAGGACATACATGTGAGACTGAATCAGTCAAACCAAGAAACACAGACATCAAAGGTGTCAGAGTCAACAGGAGGTTCACTCTGCATTCACCGGCCAATGAGAGTAAAGCCAACAGCTAACCATGAGAGGAACAAGGTGTCAAGGGAAGGTGAGGCAACATAGAAGAAATGGACTGATAAACATTTTTGAATCTACTCCTTCAACCCTTATAAAATAAAAGAGAATCACTTTAAATAAAAAAAATATGACCATGAAGTAACTATTAACCACTTAAGAATAAAAAACTCTTCAAATTCAAAAAATAAATGAATTTTAGAAAATAAAGGTTGTGTATGCCACTTACAGTGATTGTGCATGCCTTTTATGTTACTTGTGACTGATATATTTATGTTTTCATGGCTACAGAAACAGAATTCAAAGCTATTTCTTTTAAGTCATGGATTATATTCTAAACATAATATAATATTTTTATCTTTTTTGCTGTAAAACAGTAAACTGTGTGTTCATACAGGCACAGGATGTATGCACCTTTAGTCTAGACGACAACACTTCACATACTCCCTGAACTAATCATTGTGTTTCATAATGTAGGCTCTGAGCATGTCCCACGAGCACCACAGGGCCTAGAACAGAAAAATAAAAAGAAAAAACATCTTTATTGTCTCAATCTAAACTCACATGTGAATCAAAGTGAGTGACATTTGTATAATTTTCAAGAGAGAAATATGATGTTAACTCAAAAAGTTAACTGAGATTGAACATTGCGGCACCCAGTGCAAGGACAAGCTTGTCAGATCCATTGATCAGCGTCTTCCCTGATATGCTGTAACGTGATACTCAGTCAAAGACGTGACAGACACCCTCTCTGTCAGTGACTGATGTTCTGGGGGTGTGAAGTGTTTCTGCTAATCTGGACATGCATGCACACGTTGTGAAGAGCTGAGTCAGTTAGCTTTGTGTTTGCCACTGTGTTTAAATATAGATAGATTGATGGATGGACAGACAGACCTTTCCTCACTATTACATCATTTTTTCCCCCCTTAGGACCAGGACACAGACTGGCAGATGTCTCAGGGTCAGTGGTGCTATCTGCTCCAAGTCTTGTAGGTGACGCCTACGGTGGCCTAGATGGAGACGATGAAGAGGGTACTGGAGTGGACAGTGCAATTTTTCAAGTTCCACGCATGTAAGGCTATTCAATGCTTTTATTAAGAATATGAGAGCTTGAGGCTGCAAAATGCTGTATTGTGATTGTACTTTGTGATTGTGTGTGTGTGTGTGTGTGTGTGTGTTTGTGTGTGTGTGTGTGTGTGTGTGTGTGTGTGTGTGTGTGTGTGTGTGTGTGTGTGTGTGTGTGTGTGTGTGTGTTTTCTCTCTTAGTGGAAAGACTATTCCTAACGGCACCGACAAAAACCAACTGGAGATGTCAGACATTGAAGGCAAGTTCCACAAAGTCCTTTGTTTACAGTAAATACATCTCAAGGGAATGTTAGAAAAACATGAACGCTTCTATTTGCTTTAACTCAGTTGTGTGTCTCCATCTGCTGGCTACTTTTTAGAACTGCACTTTTTTTTTTTACTGTCCAAGCCTCTCTGTTGATTTGGTAACAATTAAACTCAGCTGTGCAATAAAAATGCTGTTAAACCTTTTTTAAACTATTGCTCATAACAGCCCAGCCTACTATTGAAATGCACAACTCTGGAGTAGCTAAAGAGGAGTGGATGTCACATTATCCGACCTGTGTCATAACTGTATCTGCGTTTCAAGTTGCCTAGGTGTCATGATGCCTCTCATTCATCTCTTGTTTCAATTTGTAACAAAGAGCCCAAGGTCATCTTAGGCTGTACACCGGCGGTTGTTCCACAGATGAGGGTCAGTGGGTCATTTTCAAGGCACCTGGTGACTGATTTAGAACAGACTTTGATAAACCCTCAAGCCAAGAAATATTCATAGATATACATGACAGATGAAAAGTTCTCTGTCCTGGTTTAATCCTGCAGTGAGACCCGATTTAGTTGCTGATAAATAATTCAAATAATCTTTAGTGATACTAGGATGACATACTTTTTCTGTGCAACAGTATCCACAGCCAGGTGCAGGGTGCAGTGAGGGTGATCCAAATAAGAAATGGAGAAATTTCCAGCCTTTTTTTTTTTTTATAAATCACATGTTGTTTCTTCATGTTTTTAGGGGGTAAAACTCAAGTGATGGGGGAGATCAAAGTTGCCCTGAAGAAGGAAGTGAAGACAGAAGGAGACCAACTCGTTTTAGAGATACTTCAATGCAGAAACATCACTTACAAATTCAAGAGTCCTGATCACCTACCAGGTTTGGAAATACTTGGAATTTGCATATGGTTATGAAAAACTTATTTTTTAATGCTAGAGACCCTGTGACTGTGTTATTCCTCTGGCTACAATGATAATTTTATTGTATACAGGGAAAGGGATGTGTGTGTCCTCTCAGATTAAAGATGCAAGCTAACTTTAGAAATACCAACCAGACATCACTTGTGCTGCATTTATGCCATTATAGTATTTGCTTCCCAAAATATGTCATACATGTATAAAAACCATATATTTTCCATCTGTGATGTCATTTCAGTTTAGTGCTTTTAGTTAACAGATTGCGGTTTCAGTTAATGAAATAAGTTCTTATGTCATTTAACAAAAACTGTTTTGCTGCCTGGCAAAACACAACAAGCAAAACTATTTCTCAATACTGAATGACTCAAAAGCATGACTGACCTGAAAAACTGTATGCCAGAACAACACACTTATCTCTGTTTCTTTTTCAATTTTACATTATTCAGTTGGGGGGGGGGGCTTAAGTTTATTGCAGCTTCATTAACCACGTTCATTATCGTTTACGCCCTCAGACCTGTATGTGAAGTTGTACGTGGTAAATATCGCCACTCAGAAGAGAATCATCAAGAAGAAAACCAGAGTTTGTCGACACGACAGGGAGCCCTCTTTCAACGAGACTTTCAGATTCCCACTCAACCCAACAGGACACTCCATACAGGTAAATGTGACAGTGGCAGAGAGCTGTGATTCTGAATGTGTCAGAACATGGTGTTCGAGATATTACCTCTGCTATTTAAGCAGCAGTTATCGCTTTAATGTTTCAGGGTATGATCCTCTCAAAGTAAATGGGGGTTTTTGTAGAAGATTGACAAAAAAATGATTAAAAAAAATAGTTTTATCAGTACAACATCGACATGTGTGATGCATTTAAGTAGGCTGATTTTTTTAAACTGATTTGTTGTCTTTTGAAAATTTTGCAGAGTAGTACCTGCATTATACTTTTAGGAAACAATACTTTTTTAAATTGGATAAGTAAACGGAAACAATTGGGGGAAAAAAACCTAGACAAATCTAGTTCTCTCTTTGATGTGCTTCTAGCTTTTCCTGGTGTCAAACGGAGGCAAGTTTGTGAAGAAGACCCTGATAGGGGAAGCCTACATCTGGCTGGACAAAGTGGACATGAGGAAAAGAGTAGTCAGCTGGCACAAGTTGTTTGTCAGCACTTCTCAGACCAACCCCTGAGCACCACATCAGTAATATGGAGATACAGTTCATCCATGAAAGGTGAAGTCATAATGTTCAAGAATGTACTAGATGCTGGATTTGATGAAAAAAGATGAGTAAAAGAAAATAAAAGGACAAGAAGAGGAAGAAGAATCATCCATTAAATTCCTCCATTCTTCCTTTACTTTCTCACTTATGAGTTGTAAGAAAGAGGGAATTATGTGCTAATACCATAACAACTGTATCAGACCAACACTGCCAGCACACATCCACCTCCTTACATGTCAAGTTCCTGCTAGCTGTGGACTCAGCAGCACCATGGATTTGAGAGCAGCAATCTCTTTTTCACCCAAGTTTGATGCCACGATCCAAATGAGATTTTGTTGTTTTTGGTGCTGTGCAATGAATCTAACATATCTATAAGAGGACAAGAAGGGAAAAAAAGTATATTTGACCTGATCACAGAATCAGCAACTGAGTAAGTATTGTGTTTTTCTTGTAAGAGAGTTGTCATTGTAATGCAGAATGATGGTTGTGATGTGTTGATGTCAGTGGTTGAATTATCTAAAGACGATGGAATGCAAAGTGTTAATGTATGAAAGTCTTTGAGTTCATGTAAAAAGAAATTCTATATGTAAAGGTCAGAGTTATGGATGAAAAATGTACAGGTCCTCAGATTGTACATACTTTACATGCAGATTTCAGAGCATATCAGAATCACATTGTACAGAGTGAGGTTTATATAATATAAAGATATCAGAAGCAGAACATATCTAAATACAGAATAAGAGTTGTTCTCTTGCCATTAGAGTATATATAGTAAAATATAGACATATGATCTTTATTCTATTAGACTGAGGCTGTGGGTGGCGCACGGACAATCCAGTAAGCTACTTGAGTTTGTTGTGTTGGCAGTCTCAATTGCTGTTCTGTGAATGTGGACCTACATGAGGCAATTAGCTCCTTGGTCCTCTGATCACACTGATGCACTGCTAGATATTCAACTGATTAAAACATTTCAAGAACAACAGCCAGTGACATATTACTATCTCATTGGCTTAGTGCAGGTTAGAATAACACTTAACTGAAAAGCATTTTATCTTAGGAGTGCTGAATACATGCTGTTTTGAATGTTACAAGTTGACTCAAGAGGACAACCAGAGATAATCACCTCCGTGTCATATGTACATTTTACTTAAAGGCTGTCATAGATGCTCCGGGTAGACTGATACATTATTCTCTTGTAGCCCATTATGTAATAACATTGTTAGAACGGGCAAATAGCTCACACAAGTTGTGTCAAACCATGTGTAGATCTGCGACTGTCATCACTCCAGTGTGGCAGCTCTGCTTCCTTTGTAGTTGTCACCATGACCAGGGTTTTAACCAATTTCATTTCAAAGTGAAGAAAAGAAAAAAAACATGTTGTTTCCAGTCAAATGTCAAGGTTCCCTCTGTTTGTCTGACTGTGCTGTGAAACTCACTGTGCTGTTTTTGTCAGTGACCCCCTTTCCGACACAGTGAACCAGCCTCTCACACTGCCCGTGAACGCTCACTCAGGCCCTCCAGGGTTCAGTCATTCTCAAGTCTGAAGATCTCAAAGGGCCAAGTCTCAGTACCGCTGAGAGGAGTGGGTGACCCCTGTATATGTCAAGCTGTCATTATCTATATAAGAAAAAAGAGAACACCATCATGTGACCCCAAGAACCAATGTCAGTGTATTTAGGAATGATCACAGGGCTGATGCAATTTTTCAAAGAGATCAACTTGGATCAAGATGTCAATTAAATCTAAGCAAATGATAATTCAAGGAAAACATAAGGAAGGGAACATGGCTGATTTTCAGTGGTTATTTTACGGTGCCAACCTTTTTCTTTTTGTTGTTTTTTTTTTTTACTACTCCAGACCCATTGGTTCTTAATTCTATGCAACATAAATGTGTTTAAATACATTTGTTTTGAGAATAAATGTTATATCTGTACACATATGTTTTAAAAAATGTCTAATAGTAAATCTAACTTTAGTTTGTACACCATTAAAGAAAATATTGAATAAATTAATTTTTTACTAGTTTTAATATAAATTGATGTTAACCTCTGTTAACGTTAACATACAGCTTGTGCACTTTATTATTACATTGTTCAGTTTCTCATCTCATTTTAAACCTCCCATCATGCAAGTCATTGTGCTTTATGTTTCTGCACGGACATGAAACAGTTCATGGTGTATTTGGTGGCAGACAAGTTGTGGTGTGCATTTTGTATCAAGTGGCAAAAGAAAACATGCAGACATGCTGGGGTTCCTAAATACAATGCACAATCTGTGCAGAAATCACCCTCATAGTCTAATAACAGTCAGTGTACAAAGTACAGTAAATCAAACATGATCCATCAGTGCTCAGTCATGACTGTTTGACCCCTCGTGTTTTAATAGACTTCCCTCGCGCTAAATACTGTTTGTTTGAATCAATTGTTGCCTGTTATTGTGAAACCATCTATATGTTGTCGTTCAGAGGAGTGTGAATGTGACTTGAGTCCTTTGACATGTGTATATAAAGTGTTTATTTTCTACAAAGATTGAATGTTTATATTGTCTGAAGTTTGAGCATGTGAGTGTCGCATAAAAAATAATACTAATAATAAAAAATCACAATTAGACTTAAACTTGTACAGCAATGCGTGTCTATAGTTGTAAAAGGGGAGTTGACTGTGTTATCATGTGCTGTCAACTAATGACTATCTGTGCAACCACGTCCCATAAAACAGCCGAAACAACACAAAGGGATAAAAAAATATAATAATCTATTCAACTACAATAGTTGTCTGAGACTTTCTGTTTTGGATGTTGCATGTTCTGTTGATGGTTTGTCTGTATATTTTGCCTACAGATTATGTTTAAAAGAGACAGAATATGTAAAGATCTATCCGTATGCTGACTGTAAAGAGATATGCTTGTACAATTGTCTTGTTTTTCACTTAGTGTAAAAACAAAGAATCTAATGTTATGGTTTTGTGGTTGTACACAGGATGTGTTGAGATATTATGCAAATTGTGCTGTAAAAAAATCAGCTGTTTCCCCTGAATCTAAAGAATAAACATTAAGAAGAGCTATATTACACCTGTGGTGTGGATCTTGGCTTTGTTTTCAGAATGGAAACAATATTTTTAAAAATGTATTTATAGGCATGGCATTATCAGCTGCCAACCTGCCAAATGTGGGTAGATTTCAGTAGTGGTGTGAAACAGTCACTCCCACTGAGCAATATGGTGGGTTGAATTTTAAAAGTTTATTTTTAATTGTAGTCTTCTCAAATGGCATTGGAAGTATTAAACAAATTGTAATATGACACTTTGACAGTACAACTCTCATGACCAATACCTGCAAGGTTGTTTGCTCACTGGCCCATGTCATCTTGTGCTTTCACTTCAGTGAGGGTTCACCACATGGTGGAGTTGGGAATCAAAGAGCTGTGTGGTGGCACATGAAAGGATTAGGAAAACCCAGAGAGCAGACTACACACAAGGGAAAACCTAACAGTTATCATTATTTGACCTGTGGTGGTAAAGACTTCATGAATGCCCTGTTTTGGTGTGTACAGTGGTTATTAACATATTTAAAATCTAATTCAAGTCAATTTTACCAGACCATCATCAACTTTATTATCAAAAACACAATTTCTAAAGAACAAAACAGTGGCTTGTAACTTTGGAAAACCATTAGCCACATTCATTAAGCCTGGTTTATATTTCTGTGTAGGATCTACACAGTAGTAGTAGTATTAGTAGTAGTAGTAGTCCGCATAGCCTGCTTACTAACCTGGGATCATATTTCCTATGACAACATTTGTCAAATCACCATACCTTGGCTGCACATTCCTTCTCCACCAATGACTTCTCTCCTTTCCTTTGTATAATAGTTGCTGTTTGATAAATGTCAACATTTATAAGCAACAGTATAACATACTAGTTAAAAAAAGCTTTGAAAAATCAAGCAGAAACATAGCAGGACAAGAACAGGTAATGTGATAACTATACTCAACACTGCCCTCGTGAGTTTTTCTTCAATATTATAGAGTGTCACTGATGCTTCAAGACAGAAGTATCCTGCTCTTGACTGTGTCAGCATTTATAGCAGAAGAGCTGAGGCAGAGCTAAAACAATGCTATAATGAGCAAAAAAGCTAGTGCCATATCCCTTATTATGAACAAACATGTTTTTCATCTATCTACCCATCCAGCATCTTTAAGGTTTGTATTCTTAACTTAAAGATTTAGTGGGGATCTGGCTGGTATCAACTATGTTTTACTGCAGTCTTGAATGTCCATTGTAGTCTTTTTTTCTGTCCTGTGACTAATCCAAACCAAAAAATCCTGCATAATAAGGGTCAGACTGCAAAACTCTACGGTAGAACTGTACAAGTAGCTCTTGAGGCAGCATTAACTCCCTGATTTGCACAAAAAACTATATCTGCTGCAGGACGCCCACTTAAGTTCCTGGGAGACGGTGGATCCTAGACACCTGAAGGTTTCCACAGCATACTCAGTCCTACTGAATATTTTGATGGTTTGGAGGTGTCAGGAGGCTTCTCCTGAAGGCCACTCTCTTCTCTACAGTTATAAATGTATTCAACTCCAGGTTGTCATAACAACTTGGTGCTGAACAGTTCAGCCAAACAAGCATCCAAGACTGAGCTGACTGGCTGGTGCAGAGAGGACTTTCTTGCTTTAAAAGAAATCACTGGTATCAGGGCACCATGTGGGCTTTTTAGTGGGAGACTGACAAAACTACAAAAATCAACACATTTCCCAGAGTGTCTAGCATGTCGTGCACATCAGCATTATGGACTGTGGGTGGTGAAGTTATCAACTTTTTGAAACAAGGAGGAATTCAAGTGTCAAGCAGCCAAAGAAGTGCTGTATTACGCTATTGTGATAACTTGAATAATTACTAAACTTTAAAAAAAAGAAACCAAAGATGAAAAAAAAGGTTTTGTGATTCTGTAAAAGTAAGGCTTTTCTGGATCCCAAATGTAATAAAGGCAAATGAAATCCCATATATTCTGTTAACATGTATAGCAGCAACATCTTTTTTTAGCAACTACCTCTTGCGATGATACTTTAATGCCACCAGATGGCAGTATTTTATAAACTAAACTTTCTCTGTCTAGTGACTAATGTTAAAGTAGTATAGCCATGATATGTTACACAATTTCCATGCCGGCAGGTTATTCTCTCTTGGGTTGAGGGTTACCAGATCAGACTGATTTTCTTAAAGGGCAATTCTGTGTTTAACTCATTTCATATGTGAAGCATTCACTGTGCTCACTTTTTGAGTTGTGTGGAGTAGAGTACACTCTAAGTCTGGGTTTGTCCGACAAATGAATGCTCTTTTTTTATTTCCAAGTCTTTTCATCCCATCCGTTTGAAGGAGAGGCAGCCAAGGTATTAGTCTGACACCTCTTTCTATACAGGATATAGTGTGATATGCTCCCAATTAATGAAAAAAAAGCAGGGGATGGGGATGTCTAAAGAGAAGTCTGCTTTAAGATATTGTAAGTCACTCCTTTTTTCCCTCTTTAGTTCTCACAATTCCTGTGCTTTTCTCCAACCCAGCATCAGGTGCATCTGCTACTCAGGCTGGGGGAGATGAGTGTGAGAAAGGTGTGGAATCAGAGGGAGGATGTGGAGAGGGGGATGTGACAGTGGAGAAACTAAGAGGGGGGAAGAGCAACAGTGCTGCACAATGAGAGCAGAGGGAGAGTTGGGGCTAGGAGAAACAAAGATGGATGGGGGGGTGGGGGGTGGGGGGAGTAGAGGACACAAGAGATGGTGTGTGGTTGCCAGGCAACGATTGATAACCAAATCCCCAAGCATCCTGCTTGCACTGCCCTGCCCTCCCCTCCAGGCCTGAATCTCACACACACAGTCACACAAACACACGCATAATGTGAGTTTATGTTATTGCTCTGTTATTCATTGAACCAGTCTAAGGTGTTGATGGTGTTTTAAATTAAAGTGATAACAGAAAGTGATTGTAGCGTCTGCAGTGCTTGTATACATTTTATATATTCCATTATTTATACGTTTATGTTAGGATGCACATCACACAGCTGCAACCTTATAAAACAAGCATGATTGATGGTACAAAGATTTATTGGGGCTTTAACTGTACTTTGCTCAGAAGATTTTACACTATATATGTGGAATCAATACATCTGTCACACTAGCCCTGATTCCCAAGTGGAACGGCTTCCTGCCATTCATGCTATACCAGTATGACTGATAGCAAGTGCTGGCAAAGATTGCACTATCAAAGCTAGTAAATTCTCCCATTCCTGCAGGTATCAGGAATTGAAAGGTTGTAGGGCATTTTAAAAAGCCTCCCCTGCTTTTGTATTCAGTGTGCCTCTCCTAGTATGTGTGTATTTTTGTTTGTGTATGTGTGGTACCTGTAGTCAGACCATCCTTGTAGCAGGTGTTTCTTCATTGGGAGGTTAGTATAACAATTTGTTGCTGCTAATACAGAGCGGTGTTCACCTTGAGGGTGAGGAATTTTTGTGGAGCTCTTTGAACCAAATTCGAAAAACGTTCATTTTGTCATCTAAAATATTATTGAATAGGTTTTAAAATAAAGCTGAGATCTCCTATTATCAACTATGCTTAAGAGAGGCAAATTCATGTTGCAAGATTTTAAACATATGCTTTTAAGTGGCTCATATGTTCAGGATTAGTAAAGCAGGGTGGAAGAGAGAGAGGGATAGAGGAGAGAGACAGAGAGAGAGATCCAGCTTCAGTACCTGTTAGAGCGCTGGATGGCCGGTTGATCAGATTAGAGGCGTCAGGGTTGGTTAATCTGTGAAGGAGGGACAGACAGACTTCCACTCACGGTGGTGCTCCTGATCACCGCTCCCATTCACCGGCGGAGAGGCGGAGGGGAGCGGGGCACGTTGGCTGTTGTCGCGCGGCGGGGAAATTCCCCCCTCTTTTTTTAACAATGGATACCTGCGGGGTGCGAACCTGGGTGTTTCTGCTCTTATTTTGGCAGGACAGGTCTCTGGCATCGCAGTTTCCGACACAGCTCATGTAAGTATAGCCTCTGTAATCCAATTTTGAGCCGTGGACGAATGCTGTGGTGTGACCGTACCTTATTTAGAGACAAGTATCACATGTAGGAGCCACTTAAGGTGTGTGTAGTCTGCACTGTGCGCGCGTGTGGGTGTGAAAGAGGCTGGGCAGGTCGTTCCATTCATGCACCGGTGGTCTCCCTGATAAAGACACGTTTCGGGGTGGACGGTATTTCCTCCAGACGCTCGCCGACGGGCGGTGACAAATGAATGTGACCGGAATGGGCATTATATCGCTGGTGGATGTGGACACCGTGCCGTGACAGCTCTCTGAAGTTGCTGAGGAGTTGACGTTTCTTCACCGGGTCCTGTCCGTTTGAGGAGCACACATTGGCGAAAGTTAAATCTTGTCTGTGGCCTTTATGAGTTTGGATTTCAGTGATTAACATACAAACAGACAGATAGCTAGACAGACAGATGCAGTATATTTTTCCATTCTTATCCAGTGGTGAAATCTAGCTATCTTTTAGGACATATCTTTGTGTCATCATCATGCCCTTACTCTTCAGATAAACATAGTTTCGAAAGAATATATTTTATTACCAAACCAAACTAAAAAGTCAAATGTTTCTTGTTCCCTGCCAAATCTGTTTGGGCTGAATCAGTATTACAAATGTCTTTCAATTTGCAGGCAGCACAGACCAAATCAACTTCCAGAGAGTCTCTTGCCAATATTGGATCAGATTTGCAAAGTTTCAAGTTACTAATTCAAGAGAAGGAGCAGCAGATTGGACTGCTAGCTACGTAAATAATACATTGAAATCATTTTTACAGCCATATACTAAAACCCACAGTGACTGTGACTGCAAACATACACAAACTTATGCAGCCTGATAGTGAAACCAAAGAGGTGTACAAAGCCTAAAACCGCCTTCCTTTATCTGCTTGATGCAAGAATGAATTTGCAATTTGTGAATGAGCAAGTGGGTATGTTAGTAAGATGACAGTCAATTCATGAGGTGCATTTATGGCTAATGTTACATGGAGAAGAGATTCAGAAATCCATATTTGACTGCTCCTTCCATCTATCTTATAATGCACATTGCTTGGCTACGTGTTGCTGCATGAAAACCTAAAATAATCCTTTTAGATTTCAGTACTAAAAGACCCAAAAGCTCAAGACTTTATTCTAATTGCACATCTTACAGAGAGCTGAGAGTCCTTTTGGTTTGCTATTGAGACAGTATCCATTCAGTATTACTATTTTTATATTTCCATGGCCCCCTTCTCCTCTCTCTGTGCCTGATGAATACAATTTCTATTAAGAGGAGAGGCAGATGTAGAGGGCTCTTCTATTGAATCCACGGCAGGGGAAAATATAAAGCCTGTATCGTCCAGAGAGTCATTGTTCAACAAAACACACATATATATGTGAGCATAGTGTTGAGTCCAAAACATGCAGCTGGTATGAATTTAATCAGAACACATCCATGACTTTTCTTTTAAGTTTATGGCCCTTTATGCCCAACTAAATGAGATACCACTATCCGTATTCAAAAGGTCGTCATTGCTCTGATGTCTATAAAGTGAATTGTTGAGTTTGTACGTGATGATGAGATGCAATACAATAATTGGTTGAAATGAGATGGTGGAAATTAAAACGAGTAGGATATGACTATCTTCACCAAGTGCATCCCCTTACATTTCACTGATCAAATGCAAAGGACAGAGCAACAAAAGCATACTGATGATATAAAGGTACTTTTCCAAACTAAGTCCAGCTGGGTTTGTGCCTTTTTATGACCCTTAATAGCTTGCTTGTTCTTGTGAATACTCAGGAGATGAAACATTTTGCTCTGCCTCAGATGTGTGGAGCAGTGTTTCAAAGTGAATAAAAACAAGACAGGAGGGAAAAACACAATATCATGGGGGGGTTTCTTCATATAAAACAATGAATTCTAACACAGGGCTTGTCAGAGCTCAATCCAGAATTATCACTTTTATTTTGTAGTATGCTGGCCAGGCTGGAGAAGAACTGAATTGGCCACTTGGGTGATAGTGTAGGCTACAGAGCGTGCAGCAGAGCACCGCGGGTTGTTTTGCTGCATTACTGTTGGTGTTTAAAATCCTCCGTCTGCTCCAGCTCTCTGGACGCTACTGCCCCACGTCTTTGCCTCTGTAATGATGATGTGTAATTAGACTGTAGTTTAACACAGCTTCCGACTGAGACACACACACACATTACGGGCCAGCTCATTACTCTCCCCAGTGCTGGAGTGATGGTGCCACAACATCTGCCTCCTCTCTTTTTTGTTCTATTGTCTCCCCGCCTCTCTTTCTGCTTCGCTCTCGTTTGCTCTTCCTGTGTCTGAAAAACAATGTAGGGCAGTGTCTGACCCAGTTGCCATTGTATGTGCGTATAAGTGTGAGTGTGTTTGTGTGTGTATGTGTGCGCGTATGTGTGTTTAATTATCCAGTGTGGTACCAGAGGCTGCAATAATCAAAGCCCAGCAACCAGAGCAGAAATATTTTGCTACCTCAGCTTAACAACCATGACTTTATTAGAGTTAAGGCATCTGTGAATTGCATACATTACGCTTCAGCTAACAATGTAATGATGATAGGATAACTAGCATCACTGTACTTCATCTCATTTGCATTTGTATGGAAGGAAATACAAGAGATACAGTAACCTTAATTGCAGGAGGAAATCCTACTTCCTGTGAACCAGCCATGATGGGCTGAGTGCATGCCTCACCTTATGGCACTTATAAGCATTGCTGTTAAATTAGCCTGGGACCTAGGGGAATTTTTAAAAGCATGATTTAAGGTTGACGAATTATTGTGCAGAGATTTACTCTGCCTGTGGATAGTACGACCGAGTGTAAAAGGCCAATTTAACAAGAGGATTTATCATATAGTGCAACAGGCAATCCCTTTTGGGGAGCTTTGGGAATAACTTTCTGTTTAATAGTCCTTTACTATTTATAATGAGCCAAGTGAGCTTTTTAAAGCCAAGTCTGCTTTGTCTACAAACAGTACTGTTTGGTATTTGAACACAATTACAGAATATACACTGCCCCGGGATTCAGTATTGTAAGAGCACAGCTGCTCTGTAAATATATGACTCTTAGAAAGTCTTTGGACTGAAATATTCTAAATTTGTTCACACAGAAAAATAAACTTAGTGTCATCTATACATACAGAGGAACACATGCCCACATATTGCACCACAGCCTGGGGTTATGTCATCCATTTGTCAGCACCTGTGAGTTTTTGTTACAGAGATTTACACTGGAAGCAGTAGATTTTACTGAAGGTAAACTCTGGAGAGATGTCCCTCTGCTTCTCTGAATGCCAAGTCCCTGGGAGCACAAACACACCCACACAAACACATAAGCATTCACACACACACACACACACACACACACACACACACACACACACACACACACACACACACACACACACACACACACACACACACACACACACACACACACACAGGGACTGCACATAAACACACTCAGGCACACAGACTCTAACTCAGAATTGACTTGTCAATGCGTCAGGTTTAGAGAGCTTAGGGTTCCAAGGTCCACTAAAACATTGTACAATCAATTTATTTGGGGAACAAGGAAAGGTGTGGC
The DNA here is from genome assembly GCF_033239565.1 of Halichoeres trimaculatus. Lineage (NCBI taxonomy): Eukaryota > Metazoa > Chordata > Actinopteri > Labriformes > Labridae > Halichoeres > Halichoeres trimaculatus. The sequence continues at coordinate 19,559,391 of NW_027437187.1, read as the reverse complement.
AAAAGAGAGGATCAAGAGGAGAGACTCTTAGATTGGAAAAAGAGGAAAGCAGATGCCAGTCAGAAGACAAGATAAGGGATACTTCCAGCTAATGTTATAGGAAATGCGTCAACAAAACAACCAGCCGTGTGGTGCTGCTCTCAAATGTACATAAGACCAGTATCCCCACCACAACAAGAGAAAACTGTATGTGAACAGGCACAGCATTTAGAAAATGTCATTGTGGAATGGCCATGAAAAGATTGTAATTATTACTATGAAGGGAAAGACTGGGACCCTGAAAGCCCAATTAGTCACGAAAGAAAAAAAAGGTCTCATCAGTAGGGAAAACAATATCACAGCTGCTACTCTGGATCTTTCATCACTATCTTCATTAGTGGAAATAATTTGCCATCATGTTCTTGAACACATAAGCTTTCCTGACTGACAGGTTCTAATAGGAAATGGAATCTGAAGCTTCAAAGGGCCATTACACCAAAGCATAGTAGATCTTCAGAAGTGTCAAAATAAAGCAGTGGACAAGAGTTGCTAGTTTGAGTCAAGTTTGAGAAAAAAAATTACACCATACAACTTATGTCTGACATCTTTCAAACTTCATGCCCTTTATGCTTTGGCTTATTGTGAACCAAGTTTTTGGTTATTGCCGTTGTCGTCATTAAATAGTTTTTGGCTGATAGAGCCTTATCAGAACTGGTAGGAATGTGTGTGTGTGTGTGTGTGTGTGTGTGTGTGTGTGTGTGTGTGTGTGTGTGTGTGTGTGTGTGTGTGTGTGTGTGTGTGTGTGTGTGTGTGTGTGTGTGTACCAGAGAGAGAGAGAGAACTAGGACTGGGACAGGCCTATACTCGCAGTTTGATTCTTTACAATTTTTGGGATGCCGATTAAATTTAGATTGTGATTCTATACTTTGGAATTTTGCGACTTTTTATTTTGTGCTTATCGATCTGATTCTTTATCGCTTCCTCTCGGGAATATTTTGTGTGCAAAAAGTAGCTTTACAGACTTTCTGTGTCAAAAATATTTTATTGAGAAGTGAATAAATATGAAGTTGGTCACCAGATCTGGATATTTATGGACATTAACAAATAAAAATGAGTAAAAAACGCATGGTATGTGATGTTGATGTATTGTTTTGTTATACGTTATTGCCTAAGTAGGCCATCTTGTGTCTCAGAGTGGTTATAGCATTATTTTAAGTTGTTTGGAACCTTGCTGTAGTTATGAAGCCAGCTATGAGCCTGCACTCAACTTTTCTCTTATTATTGACTATTGGAGTTCTCAGTTTTTTTTATGACTAACTGTGATATGTTTCTCTGATTAAAGTTGAAATTTTGTTGTAAAACCGAAGTTATACTGGTGTATGCTAACCACTATTATATTAATGCAATTTCGCATATAAGTTTGCATCAAGCTAGCGCTGTTTTTTGTTTTTGTAAATAAGGAGATTTATACCATGTTGAATGTATTGAACAGGAATCTCTTGTTCAGTTCTTTGGTAAAACTTCAAGCTGAAAATTCTGAATCAGAGTTTTCTTGGGAAACTGTTATTTAACTGCTAAGCTAAGATAGCAGCGGCAAACCAGTCTGCATAAGGTTCAGCAGCTCTAGTACAGTGTAGAGAATCGAAATGGGAATTATTAAGCATGAAGGCTAACGATATCAATGAATCGAAACATTTCCTACCTGTTCTTAACAGAAACCAGCTTTCAATACCGGCTCCAAACCATTAGAAAAAGTTGAATGATGATAATAATGTCTGCAGACTATCAGGAGCCACTACATATGTGAACCATTTTTTTTCTTCCAACCCTAGTGAGGACTGTTTTAATGCTGTTATCTCCAATAATTGAAACCAGCTTCAGTGGTTGGTTAGACAAATTAAGTTTTATTTTTCTTTCTTTCTTTCTTTCTTTATTTTTTGATAGGCTCAACAGTCAAATGTTATGTCCAAGTTTATCTCTTGGCCTCCATCTGGAGCTAATGGGTTATAGCTACTGTCATAATGCTACAATGATCTACTACACTGATGTCCACAAGTGCAGATGACAGATGACATGTATCATTACATAGTTTGGAAGTATTGTGATCTAGGAAACCCCCAAGGAGAGATAAAGGTTGGGGATGTTGGCTCTGCTGTTTGTTAAACTTGGAAAACAAACGTGACATCCTTTATAGACTTGGTGATCCCACGTTTTGTCATGTTATACACATGTTATATTCTTGCTGTTTTCTGAGTAATTTATTTCCTTTAGACGAGTCTGTAATCTTGACTTCTACCAGATCTGTGTTCGGTCCATCTCTGCCTTATTACTGTTTGAGTACCTGCTGTCCTGCCTGCCAAACCCTCTTAGAACAGCACAGGGCAGCACAGATTTCCTCATAGAAATTGCAGATTCATAGTTTTTTACTTTGATAATGAGCATATTATAGTTAAGTGAAATACAAAATAGAAAGTCAAATACAACAGTGTTTTATTCTGAAAACAAAGCCAGATATTGTGATGTTACTTTGGTGTCTGACTTCCTGTCTTGCTCAGTCTACCCTGCTGATTGATGTGCAGTGTTTCACATCTGGCAGAAATAGAAGTGTTGTGTATCTGCAGTGGGGAGTTTCTCTTGCTAATCTGGAGCAAGGGAAAGAACTCACATTAGCTAGACTGAAACCTATTGACTCTGCTGCTGAGGCAAACACAAATCTAATACGCTTCTGATATAAGTTCTTTTTAAGTTAAGATTATTGGACTAGATGATTTGGAAATGATCCACTGTAAATTATGTACATTTTGGCTTACAAGTTATTAAAAATAAAGTGCATTTTGTAGATACAGTTAATTTAATTAGATACATAGTCATACATGAATTACATGCCTGACTTAAGACTTAAAACAAGGTTGCTTTTGCAAAACTGTAATATGTGGAAAATTGAAAGTTTGTAATATATGTTAAAGTAGGTCCTTGGCTCCTTGGCTTTATGTTTACAAGTTCCAAAAATAACCAGCAATGAAAAAAAAACAAAAAACAAACATACTGCCCCATCAGACTCATGGTTCTCCAAAGTCATGGCCAGATAAAAGAATGAAAACATCTTGTTTCGCAGCATCTGAGGTCTGTTTCCCGGTTGCATGCCCCTAGTCCTCTACCACTGATGTTTCCATCTGTTAGCAGCTTCAGTGTAATTTAACCAGAACAGTATTGGGAACTTAAAAACATTATAGCATTTATAACAGTAGCTGGACATCTATGTAGTCTAAAGCTCCGCCAGACTTCATTGTTATCCACAAGCCCCCGACCTACAGCCTGAATAATGACTGACCCTGCTTTAATATTTACACATCCCCCTTTCTTCTCCTTAGTAGTTTCGCATGGTGCTATCCCTGCTGTTTTTTTTCTCACAGTCTTGAAAAGCATCTCATCTTTCTCCACAAGCGCAGTGCTTCTGAATTTTTCCTACGCCCTGTGGATTTTGTGTCCCTTATGCAACTTTTTCATTTCTTTTCAGGTGTTTTTTTTAACTTCTCTACCTTTCTCTCCTTATTTGCATCTCACCTCCTCCCTCATCTGTACTGACTGTCAGAGTAGATGTCTCACACACACACACACACACACACACACACACACACACACACACACACACACACACACACACTGTAACTTAGACTGCTAAAAAGTAAACTTTTGTGGAATACTTTCTAAGTAGACATCTTCCTCTCTATATTTCTACAGTTCTGTGTAAGTGAGTGAGTTAGTATGTCTCCCTTGCACTAGGAAGGATCACAGTGAAGAAAGAGTGAATCCACTGCAACGAGAGTGTCTGTACACCATGTTAAGCTGTTGTCATTCTCATACAATATTCATACACTGCCTTACCATGCATGTTACTGTTTGTGCATGCATGATAGCATATATTGTGAATTAATGCACCAACATGCACACATGAATTATTCTCCAACAAGCTCCTCGTAGCAGGTACGACTCGAGATGAGGCAGATTATTCCAACAAGCAACCGTGTCACCCTGTGCAAAATTTCCCAGGCCTTTGTGTCTCTGCTTCGAGGGCAAGAAGTGATTTACTATTTCAGTATATTAAAGTGCATGCTGAGGGCTTATTTTGGGTTGACAAGATGATTGGAGGAGGATGAGAGGAAGGTGTAATCCAGTGTGTGGCACCAGCAGGGCAGACCTGATGTCCCCTGAGCTCTTTGATGTTCAGAGAGGCACGCCAGTCCAGTCCTGGCCTCTCTCGCCTGTCCGCTCACATCACCGTCGATGCTCATAACACAGGATGACACTTATCTGATTGGTTGACTTCATGTTTGAACCCTCACAAAGTAATCGTATTGGTCGACTCTGAATGACACGTGTTTGATTAGATGCCATTGTATCTGTTCCCCGTGATTCAGGCAATGATTGGTTGACATTTTACGTGACCTATCGAAGAGATTCTCTCAGGCCTTGTTTGTTTTGGTTTTGTTTTTTGTCCGCTGTGTGTCTGTATTGTCTTCTTAGATGATGGATGCTGGATGACTTCATTGACAGTTTAATTGTGAGAGTCTGTGATGTCTCTTCTGTGCTGGTTACAAGATTGATTGTGTGCATTCCTTTGTCCTGTAGGATCAAAGAATGGGTTGATCGAATGCAGAAAGAGCTTGTCACCCTGGCAGACACAGCCACAGGCGGGAAGAGCCTTACTCAGGTATAAAAGCACATACCAAGACTGTGCGACTTGTCTTTGCATAGTCAATTTCCCCTTAAAATGATCATGATTGCATTGCACTGCTGCTCATTTTTCCCAAATTAATGTTCAAAAATTAAGTGTTCTCATTTATTAAATGTTGTTCACTGCTTTCTTTTTCTGTTTAGATTTTTCTGCGAAACCAAAATCTGTACACCGTGGAGCAAAATGACGCAGAGGAGCTGGTGGCCAGAGCTGCTAGAAAAATTGAACAGCTGCTGCTGAAGAGGTCTGCTGCTTTGGAGGTAAGACACACCCATCGTACAGGAACAAAATACTGGCTGCTTTCTAATTTGACACCCTTTCCACATCATGCACGAAGAGATCTGTGTCAATCAGGGCTACAAAACGACATTTTTCATCTGGTTCTATGGGGTCATCTTGACTGTGTTCATTGAATTACCAAAGATGATGCACATCTTGCACGTTTTGTGGCAAATTCTTATTAGCTTCACCAACCATAGAGCATTCAGCTGTTCGGCTGTGGTTACTTTTAACAGACGAAATGTTCAACTACAGGACTACTTGACTTGATAAGATGGACCAAGCCAAGAACTTTCAACTAGAAAACAAGCATTTTTGTCTCTGCCGTTTGTTCTTTGGAAGGGGGAAACCTGGATTGAACCCACTGCTGGAGCTGGAGGTCTTTAGCTGCAGAGCTGTAATGTTGATGTTAAGTTCTTATAGGAGAAATATAGTAATCCTGAAATGTATTAAAATATTTTTTTAAAAGAAGGAGATTCAGAGGTGATATTTAGAAAATCTTTGAAGTAATCATGACTGTATTTAGTCAAATGAATCAGGAGGATATGTGATAAATAATATACTATGTCCTGTCCACTTTGATAGATAGGTGTTAATAGAACATGTTACTTAGATAGTCATAGAAGATTAATCATGTAAACAAAAACAGTTACTATTGATATTATACAGCGTCACATTGTCAGTTTTTCACCATGTGGATATATTCCTCTAATGATCAATCTTGCTGACATTTTTTTTAGTGTGATTCCTCTGGGTTTGGTTAAAACAACCCTTAAAAAGTGCAGAAAGTCACACTCACAACATTAAATTAATCTGCTAGCAACACTGTCCCAAGTCCTTTTCTGCAGTTAAAGGCTTCCTGTGGGACACATTCACTCACTTGTGTGACTTTCTTTATGGAAATGAGTTGCTGTGTGCATTAGCAACAATGGATGAAGCATACACACAAAGGAGTAGAAAGCAGGGGCTGCAATTTTTTTTTCTTCAGCAGGATTCAATGTGATAATGAGGGCTTTGGCTCTGGGGATGTTTGCTCTTTCTCCCCCTCTCTTTTTGTCCATTTATTTCCCCTAAAAGTGGGTCATAGATGCTCATCTGTATCAGGGGTTTGAACTGTTTTATTCATTCATGGAAATCTCTGCATGCCCTGCTCTGCCTTTATAAGGCTTCACCATTGTTGTCTTATTAGTAATGGAGAGGGAGTATTTATGAATGTTCATAAACAGATCTCCTTCTAAGTGTCTGCCTTGTGTATGCTAAGTAAACACCAATGTTTTCTTTTGGTTTTTCCAAGCACTGGTGCCATAAGATGAGGAGCAGCACACATAAAACTGACTTAAAATGGTTTCACAGGCAGTGGGATGCATCCCTTCCCCCTGTTTTCTAGACTTTGTTAGAGGAGGTGGGAAGTTGTGGATGGATCTGCTAGCCTGACACTGTCAATTCAGTCTCACTGATCACTCCTCACTCTTTATTGCAACCCATCCAGTCCTACCAGTAACCCCAAGGCACAATGATACTGAAGTCTTTTTCAAGATGTATGGTCAGGGAGCTAAATGGATGATATAAAAAAAGGAAATGCTTGAACATGATGGATACATGGAGGATAGACAGGCAGCTTGAGCAAAGGAGGTTGCACAGGAGATCGTACTTAGAGAAAAATATGACTTTGAGCTGGGTCTAAAAGAAAAACCCTTTTTTTGTATTCTTCTAAAGCAGACCGCAGAGTAGTGATGAGAAAATTCAATGTGGGACAAATACATACACTAAAGGGATTTAGCTGTAAGGTTTATCAGACATTCAGGAAGAGAATCTCCATTGAAGTTTGGAGATCCTTTCTTCTTTAATATCTTTCATAGCTGGAAATGACTCTCAATGTCAAAATGACTGGAGGTATTCCAAGGCACATGAAAAACTTTCATTTTGTGTTCTACTACTTTAGAACTTTTTCCCCACTTTTGTCTTTCTCCCGTTGACCTCCTGTCTCTGATCTCTAACTCTGCGTGATGACCTTTGAGAGGCAACAGTTTAGCCAGCCACAGGTGTGTAGAACAAGTGTGTGTCTGCCCGTGATCCCATAAATAAGTGTGTGGCAGAGTGTATCATGAATTTTTAATGACCACTTGGATGCACACTGTTGGGAGGGATCACTTTATCAAAGGATTTACATTGTATACCGCGGTTTGATCTCAACAGGAACACTCACACAGATTATCCAGGGAAGGTGGAACACCCTCGCACTGACATCACTAAAGCTTTAAATTACTACTTTTTTATTTTTAAAAAAGTGCAAAAAAGTTATCTTGTTCATATGTTGCCTGTCATCTTTTATCCTGCTGAATATTATTTATTTTTATCCTTTCATCATTTATCCTCACAAAGATGACCTATAAAAAATAGATTTGATTTTTCAACAGACAGTTGTCTCAGCATGCCTGATTTAAGTGTCTGCTTGCGTTTATTTGTCATGTATCAAGTGACCTTCATTTAGGTTAACTTGGTCTTCAATTATTGTTAAATCTGTGCAAAAGTGTTGATATCTATATGTGTATGAAAAATATTGTGATATTTGTTTTCAATGTAGCTGAAGAATTTCCCATCCCTTCATATCGATACATTAACCCTCATGCCAGCCTCTGCAAGTGGTGGGCTAACAGGGTTATCAATACATCCAAAGCTTTTCATCACTGACTCAGTGGGCTCTAATTTCCTAGACCAAGCGCAGGCGCACCTGCCCTGCGCCGGCCTTCACCGCGCAGACAGGGCGTGACCAGCACACTTTGCAAGTTTCCTGCAGTGCCAAAAGAGGCGCAGTCAAGGCGCAGAGAAGCGCTTCCACGCCTCCCTCAGTGCCAAATAGCAGAGAGGGAGGAGAAAAGCCGTGAGTGGGTTTAACACAGCCGAGCGCTGTTTTCACCAATCAAATGAGCGCCTCTCTTTGCCTTTACATGCGCTGCGGCCAAGGCACAGCCTCTGATTGGTAAGAGTGATCCCCAGCACCGCGGAAACAGTGAGCTGGAAAGACCCGGTAGCTGAGACGGTCAGAGCAGCTGTCCCTGCAGCAGGAGAATGAACAGCAGGGCGCATCAGAGGACATGAAGCGCATCACCGTGTGGGCCAGCTCCCGGGACAGATTTAATCTGTTCCTTTGTCATTAATAGGAGTACAAAATTAAGAGACAGTTACACAGCTGGCTTATCCATTCAGAATACTTTTGATCCACCTGCACTCCTGGTTTGTCATCGCCAAATAGCAGAACCTTTGGTGATATACTCTCCCAGTGTCTCCACCTCATCCTCCTCACAATAATGTACTCCATCTTTTTAGATCACGTTAAAAATAAAGACTAAAACAGAGAAATATGGGAAATCACGCGTAAATCCTGAGTGACATACATTTATTTTGTCTCTTTTTTCTTCGTCTTTTCTCTCCATCTTGTCTTTGAATTAAATGAAATGAGAGAAGCCAGACATATACTCAGTATCAGATGTTAAGGCTGTTTATTGTTTAATTGTAAGATGTGCATCAAACTTCCAGCTCCCGTCAGGTTAACTTTCCATTATGACAAACGGCTTTAATCTGACATCAGATGTGACGGGACAGTTAATATAGATACAAATGTATATGCTGGTTCAGACGGTTATTTGTTTGCACAGGTAGGTGTCTCCTCCTGCTGGGCTCTTGGCCTGCCGCACCTCCACCGGTGCCCATTATGCTAGCTGCGTGGTCTTCAGCTGGGGACCACCATTCACCAATGTTTCGCCCCTTAGCCCAGAACATCTCCTGGTGGCGGGGCAATGATCAGGGATGTCTCCCTGTCACCCCCTGCAGCTAGCCTTCCTTAGGAGTTGCTCGCTCCCCATGCCTTGTCCCGCCTCCTCAGCCAAAGCCAGAAACTTGCCTTCTCTGCCTCTTCCATTAAATAGTGATTGCTGTGATTGTTTATTGCATTAAAATTTGCCTGACACTCTGGAAACCTGCCTCTGAGGCTTTGCTGTCATAAGCGCACATGTGCGCCTGTCGCCAAATTACAGCTGTGGAAGGTGCGCTCCACTTTGCGCCGAGAATAGACCAGGTTGGAGCTGGCGCACTTTCTGCACTGTTTTTGGCACAAAATTGTCACTGCACCAACATGAATCTGCCGACGCCTCCCCCTGGTGCACCGTCAACTCCCCCTGGCATGCCGCCACACCCATCTCTGCGCAGAAGGTCTACCAAATTGGCAAATTGGCAGCACACAGCGGTGCGCTGCACAAAATAAACACTGCGCTGGGTGCGCCAGGCTTGCGCCCCTGCGCTGCGCCACAAAATTAGAGCCCAGTATGTCCAATATGAGTCTGTCTCACCTGAAGTAAAATGTGTTGACAAATACTAAATAGCTGTTTTGCTGACAGCAGGTAAAAAGGCTCTCACCCCAAAATGGTTGATGCAGGCTGGACCTAAAGTAATTAATTCAACAGTGATGACAGATGAGAGTTAGAGGATTAAAAAGGGTAAGTTTCCCTTTAACTTTAAAGCTATACATTTTCTGATCACACTGGGCCAAATGGGTAAAATATGTCAAACCTCTGAGACCTGACTGCTGATTAAATGCATTGCAGGAATTTTAAATGTTTTTTTTCCCCCTTTTATTCAACTTTTGTAATATGTTTTAATTCCTTGTATCATAATATTATATTTAATTGGTATGATTTAAAGGTTTATGTGACCAAATTGCTGATACTACTTGGCCTATTTTATTTTTGGTACTTTCTCTCTGGATGTATATACTATTTGATTTGACACATAAAAAAGAAGTCCATAGAGGCTAAAATGTAGATAGTTTTAATCAGTATTCAAGGAGATAAAGAAGAAGTATGCTTGTTATGTACTTATGTCTTGAACATTGTAAAACATTCTAAGGCACAAATGAAAATAGAATTAAAAAAGGAGAAAGAAAATAATAAAATCAACCATTTTAGGGGGTCAGGGGCTAATTTGTGTTGCAGGTATCATTTGATTTTAACTGTTATTGTATCAAGAGTCAAAATGCTGCTGTCATGGTAATGTTATAGAACAGGTGATCCCAACCTTTTCGGCCCATGACCCTAAAGTAGCGGTGCTGGAGATGGGCGAATCCCCTGCCATGTAAGGGCACTAATAGGCTAATCAGAAACAGAGAAAACCAACAATAAAAAGTCCTGAGATATTTAATTTAGCTGACAGGTAGAAAATTAGACTACCTGTGCACACATTATGCCGTTTTTTACATTCAGACAACTCTATTAATCCCTCATGGGGCAATTAGTGTGGAGCAGCTCATACACATAAGAAAGACACACGAACAAAGACAAGTTGACGTTCAAGCAACAAATAACTAAACACAAAGATTTAAGAAGTTAAAACATTAATAAGACCTAAAGTAGACAATGATACTGAACATGATTAAAAGTCAGCCAGACTGAATACAAAGTTTCAATAAAAGAAGAAATAAAAAACAAAAGATATGTGGCGCCAAAAGATAAAAAGATTGTTAAGGAGCCCCAAGGGGGTCCAGAATCCCTCTTTGGTAACCACTGCTGTAAAGAACTGTATCCATCACACACGCACCAATTATCTTTTACTCTCTTGGTTCATTGGCTTTATTTATGTGCACTTTAGTTCGTAGTCCAGTACACATAAAGCATAAACAGATTTAGTCTACCATCTTGTAATGAAGTCCATTCTCCTGACATGTGAAACACTGATCAGTGTCTGGTATTTTTCTGTCAAATGGGACACTACTGGATTAAAGGGATCTATATTTATGTATCCCATAATTTATATGGGCACTAGCTACAGACACCCATGAGTATGAGTCGGTTAAGATGCCATTTCAGTCTAAATGTACTCCTGCAAATCAGAGAAAGATGGGGGAGAGTCAGAAAGAGGGGGAAAATGTTCGTCAAAAGTAGTTGACCACAAAGTGAAAGTGTATGATGTGCCTGAGGCGAGATCCAATTACTCCAACCCCCACCACCACCACCACCACTGTTCTCTCTTTGTCTTTTTTTGCCTGTGCACTCTCTAATTAAAAAGAGTATTGATGCTGCTCAACTGTTCAAGCAAAAAACAAACTGATGGAGCACTGAAGACAGACATCCACACACACACGCTCACATATGACGGTATTGTCTATAGTCCACCTCCTATTAATAACAATCAGCTGCCATGTGTTTGATTTGTTTGAACAATCTGCATGAGGTGCACCTGTGTGTGTGTGTGTGTGTGTGTGTGTGTGTGTGTGTGTGTGTGTGTGTGTGTGTGTGTGTGTGTGTGTGTGTGTGTGTGTGTGTGTGTGCATAAATCCCTTTCTTTTTCAGAGGTGAAGGCCTCTATCCAGTGACTAATGAGCCAGTCTACAGCATCACTTAGAGTAATATCTCAAGCGGCACCACTAAAACTCTACAGGACACAGGTGGCCCAGTGTGTGAATGTGTGTGTGGATGACTACCAAGAATATGTACTTGGGCATGTGGGTTCCAGTAGATGTGTCCTGCTTAAAATGTAAGTTCCTAAAACAACACACCTCCCTGTTTTAAGACTGAGGTTGTTACAGCTAGCATGTACGCCGAGTTCATTGTTGATTTATGAAATGTTCCTTGATATCATCTGTGCCAAAAAGTGGAAAAGTATAAATCATTTTTTATAAACCTATTTTTTCTGCGAGACATTACCACTAAGAAGAGTCAATTAAAATTTGCATGCCTGACTTGCAGCAGAATCTACAATTCTGCTCTGTAAAAATCTGTATATGTCAGCCATAGACTGTGTAGAGCAAACGAAAAAGACACCTACTTGTGTATTTGTCACTGGTTTGATTTTAGAAGCCATAGGTTCCTCATTACAGCCTGCCCTGTGTTTATTCTTAAAGCCAGAAAGTAAAGCTAATGAGTCGAAAAGACTATACAAGTTTTAAGCTATCAAAGCTTTACGGTCTAAGCCTAAAGGTAATTCATGAGCTGCATAGTAAGATATTCAACCACAGTGCTTCCCTCAAATGAGATTCTATTCATGGTTGCAGCTGGTGGACTTGGCTTATTAGACAAAGCAGCCAGCAGCACTTACCTGTCACTCAAAGAGGCCGCGCCCCTTTTCATTGCTGTAAGGCTCAATGTAATTCAAACGGTTGAATGACAAAGATTTAGCTGCTGCCCAAGTGACACGAGTTAAGAAAATGACCCAGAGAGTCCATTTTTTTATTGGAGGCTTTCAAACTCTACAGTGGAGTCTGGCATTACAACATGGGGCTGAACAGGGGTTGACTTACTTGTGGATAAGGGTCTACTCAAGGAACTGAATCCACCTCTTCATTTTTCTGCCTCCACAGTTGGCTCTGGCTAGGGATGGGTACCTTTCACATTTGAAACAATAGGGTACTAATGCCCAGTACCTGGCCATCTGTATCGGTACTCAACAGTACAAATTTTCAGTAGTTTTGTTTGTGTTGATGTGGTGATAAATAGTAATTTGTCCGAAAATAAAATCTCAAAGATTTTCAATATAACATATTTTTTCTCATTATTTAAACTTGCAATGCTGTGTTCATGTCTAGCATGAAAAATCACCTAATCTTCCATGCCCTCATAGTTACAAGGATGCATTTAGGTACCTAAACATGGTACTGTTTGATTTTACGTGAATTGGTACTCAGGACTACAGACACAATTTGGTCGGTATCTACAAAAGTACAATTTTCACTACCCATCCCTAGGACGCAATTCCAACGGTATGGACAATTACAAAGTCACATACTTTGTATACTTTCCAAAAGACATCTCCACTATAAATTTGAAACGTTGACAAGTACATCTGTTAACATTTTACTCAAAAACAGCAGAACAAGCTGTTTGGCATTGGCAGACAAGATTTAGCAAATTCTTCATCAGTACAAGCCATACTGCTCATACCACAAATTAATGTGCCTTACAAATGATTTCACCATTTTAAAAGGAAATAAACAGACTTTTCAGTGGTACAAGATTTATTTCCAAGAGACATTCTTACAACAACAACAACAACAACAACAACAACAACAACAACAACAACAACAACAACAAATCTACTTAACACAAATTTTCTTACTCCTTGTGCTAACTTCGTTATTACTATAAAGTTGATTATCCTAACCCTGCTGGTATAAATGGAAACTGAAGCTGAAGTCCCAACATTTACTCTGTGGCAGCAAGTCTATCACAGACCTTGACAGGCACGTTTGGTTAATGCATTGGATGTGTGCAAATGTTTAACCTCAACAGCATATATGGACTTTCATTATGTTATTTTTGCTTGTCAGGCAGAGAACTCACTGCATGGTAACCAAGATACAACACTTCGTGCCTTCAGTTTCCAGCCATACAATCTCTAATTTTTTAATGTTTTTAAATAGTATCTTTCATATTTTACTCGGCTAATAGTTCATTTATAGTGTCATTTCCTCTAAAGAAGCAGTTAGGTGTTTGGTGTGTTATTTGTGCATGTCCAAATTAATGTCATTGTGCCCCAGGTGTTGGACCATATTTTTATTAATTTGTCGCCTGCTGTCATGATGTTGGAATAATGAGCACAAGGTTTGACATTAAAATGTTTTCCTGAGTGTGTGCTCCTGTTTGTGTATCTGTCAACATGAAGCAGAAATGAACGTAGGCTATGATACGATCAGAGATATTTCAGTCTCCAGAGCAGATGTTACTCAACCTTCCATCTCCGCTCTGCAATGATCATATTAAGCAGAAGAGAGGTGTCTGCGTGTGTCAGGGTGCTTGTGAGTGTGTGTGTGTGTGTGTGTGTGTATGTGATAGACAGAGGAAAAAAGACAGGGAGCAGTGCAGATAGGGAATTCTAACTAGACTTATGGTAAGGGACAAGTGTCTAATACATGATAATCCAAGCTATCTTGGTGGAGCACAACATGCTTACAGTTACATTTCAATCTTTGCCCGCCCAGAAATTTCCTTTTCTTATCTAATGTAGTTATCAACATTAAATCAACAGAGAGGTGGAATCTTTCAGAATAAGTGTTGTGACACTGTGTTATAATTACACTGATCTGCTTTCTCTGTTACACCAGTTTGAGTTTTTTTTAGTTTTTTCAAGCGTTGGCCATTTCAGACACTTCTCCTACAACATTTCTGTATTTTGTTATTGTTGTGTAGGTTAAGGAATTCCCCCACTTCTTTTTTTTTTTGATGATGAGTTTTATGTAACATAATTTGTTTGAAAATCCGCCAAATTAAAAATGAGTGCAAGTTGTAATTAGTGGCTTAATACTGTAGCTTCATTCATCACACTGTGTTTTGATGACTAGTTTTGTGTTTCTAATGCCAGTGTTGGGAAGTTGTTATATATTCAGTTACATGACATTTGTAGTTTTTCTAAAAGTTTATGTCGGGGCTTAAGTACTCAAGTTCTGGACTTGGATTTGAGTCAGAAGCCGACCCTGATTTCCAGGACCTTTTGACTCAACTTGGACCTGAACTGTAGTATTGGCTGCAATAGGACTTGGAGTATTGAGAGGAGGACTGGGGCTTTTGTATAAATATGGAATAAGGTAGTCATGTAGTACTGTTAGCTCAACAGTGAATAAATTGCATCTGCCAAGAAGTTTTCGTCAGTGAGTGGACATACATCTGTCCAGGATGAATGTGGAAAAGTACAAGAGATGCTCTGGTTACTTGAGACTGTTGATGATGTTACTGTGTTAGCATGCTGACAGTAATGTTATCCACTAAAATTACCACTGAGTCCAAGATTCTGTTCACTGGGCTGCAGGTGTGTATAACTGTATTAGACACTAGTAGTGAGCCCACTGCAGGAGAGTTGATGAGTGTGTCCTCTAATAAATAATATTAACCTGATTTGGGCTTGACAACTTGGTGACTAAACTTCAGCACTGGTTACTGAAGGAAGCTTTAGGTAGTAAATTATAAAATAGACACAGTTACAGGACACTGCTGAATAAGCCTGTGTTTACATTTTCCTCAGCACTCATTCCAACTGGACTCACTATTAAAAACATTAGTTTGAGATTTTTCTTCAGAGGAACACTACTAATGCATGTACAGAGCATGATCAAAAAGGAACTGGAATAAAAACAGGGGGTGCAAAATAGAGATGGGCCAATACACTTTTTTACATTCTGATCAGATCCGATCTACTAAAATGTTATTGTGTCGATACCCGATCCATACCCATACAGTGGGCAACATAGTAAAACATAAAACAAACAAAATATTCTCAATTTCTAGCCATTTATTGAAGAGCATCGCAAAAACCTGAGTGAAGTATGTAATGGCATGGTATGTAGGGATGAACTGATCCAACTTTTCTTGTTCTGATACCGATACCAATGCCTGGACTTTGGGTATCAGTCCATACCGATACTTATCCGATACCAGTGTTAAATAATAACCTACATGCCCTACTGTGGGATAAGACTGGTAATGTTTTGGGTAAAAGGCAAAAAATGAGTAGATGAAGAAAAACTGAAGTAAATATTTATTTTAACAATATAATATTCAAATGTTTAGCGCTATTTTGGTAAAAACAATATTCCAGAATGTACAGAAATTCTATTCAAATGTAAACTCTTATACTCTGTAGACTAGTAATGCAGCCAAAAAAGTGCACCAAAGGTAACATTTTAGATCCAGTAGCCAAGAGCGCCAGTGAAAAAAGGCACAGAGCTTTTTGCCTGGATTGGCACGATGGATTGGCCCCTCTTCCACCAATATCGATCCAGCTTTGAGGGGCGCTGATACACCGATACCCTTTACCAGGATCGGTATCGGTGTATCCCGAGTGCAAAACAAAGTTCCTCAGAGGAGCACTGAGTCACATTTTATGGCAACTGTTTTATTTCACAAGCATGTGTAATCATGCACCCTCCCTGAAATGAAATGACTTTTAAGAACTTGCACCTGAACCTTGATAAGCAAAACATATTGTGTAGAGCACTTTTTCTTTCCACTTTCTGTAATAAGAGCAAATGTATCCTAAAAATACCAAGTATATTCTCCTGCATTCTGAACAGATGATGGGATTTACAAACTCTGTAGTAAAAGCGTTCACACATATTTACAATGTGCATTTGAGCAAAAGACCCAAAGAGAGCAAATGAAACAGGCAGCAGATGTAGATTAAGTGCTCCCGTTGGAGGGTTCAGCCTCTGAGAGAAACCATGTGGAGCAGAGGGGCTCTCCCCTGGGCTCTCACAGCTGCAGTTACCTCTGCTCATGATACTTTTTTCATTCTCTCTTTTCTTTCATCTTACATCCTAGCCTGCCTAACTCTTGCTTCCTGTAGTCCTTCTCCCTCAAACTACCCTAATTCCTTTGTGATCAGCTCCTGACCTTCACACTTCTCTGTCAAACTGGAGTTTGAAATCATCCCTACCAGATCTTCTGACCTCTGTTTCTCAGAATATGCTCTCTCTTATCCAGTTACCCTTTATTTCTCTCTGCTCTTTAGTATTACACCTTCTCCCTCTGCCTCCTTTTCTGTGTTGTTGAGTTTCAGATATTCTTCACAAGGCTCATCTTGTTTTCTACTCTTCCATCTTTTATCTTCCTCTCTGCTGCAATACACACAAATAATTAGACATGCACATAGAGAATGCTTTCATTTGTCCCTAACCCCAAAAAAGAACTAATGCATGTTCGACGAAGCTTTCAGCATTTCAACTAGAAAACAACCTCCCGTACAACCTTTTACGTATTCTTTCTTCATCACTCCATGGGCTCAGACAAATAAGCAAAGTTTTAATGAGAGCTACACACACTGTGATCATGCTGAGGACGTTTTTTTATCACTTTGGACTGCCTTTCTGTGAATCCATCTGCTTTTCAGTTCTGATTTTCAAACTCCTCTCTTTTTTCTGCTTTTAATACTGACCCGTCACAAATCCTCCGTTTCTACTTTCTTATCATCTCTTTGAGTTGGGGCTCATTATGGCAAGTAAGTAACAAGCATCCATGAATGTGTACACGTTGTTAGCTCCGAGAGAGGAGATAAGGATAAGGCTGAATGTGGGTGTTAATGATCTTTGAGGCCGTTACTTCTCTTGCGAGTATTGCTTTGTTGTCTGGGGGAGAGGGCTGTGTGCTCTGAATGGCCCATTGATTTCAGGCGTGTGGAGCCTTTAGACACACACACACACACACACACACACACACACACACACACACACACACACACACACACACACACACACACATACACACACACACACACACACACACACACACACACACACACACACACACACACACACACACACACACACACACACACACACACCAAGGGAGTCTAGGAGGCTCTGTGAGGTTTAGCAGAGCCTGTCTCATCTTCCCTGTCTATCCTTTAAGCTGTGCTCTGCTTTCTCACTAAATGCATGGTGGGCTGCCGGGCTGCCCTGGCAGAATGACAACTAAGCGAGCAGGGCAGCAATATCTCTCTGTGGGGCGGGCAGGTATAGGACTCCACTGCCATCCAACACTGAGGCCAGCTCTGGATGTTTCTGTGCTCTCTGTGTCTGTGCTCTAATGATGCCGTACATCAGTGGAAGGAGCATGGGGTGATAATATTATATCATGGCCCTTATTTGGCTGCTGGGATATTGATAGGCACAGCCTTTATTGTGGTTACTATTTGGGTTGTTTTATGTTCCAATTGGAAAATCACATGTATCAGTATCACTCCCTGCAGATCATTTGGGCCGCGTCCAAGACTGCATGGTGTGTTACATTTTCACGATCCCTTCCCTTGCTCTCTGTTTTCCCACTGAAGCACCACATTCCTTAAATGAACCCACTAACACATGACTCAAATTCCCAATCCCCTTGCATCCATGTATTCCTTTTCCCCTATTAGGGCTGCAAGGAAGCGGCTCCTCTCCTCATATCTCCAGTGGTCATCAAGTGACAGAGTGGACTCATTACTGCATGGAGCTGGGGTATCCATACTCCAATAAGTCAGAGGGAGACTAATGAGCAGTTAGATTAAGCAAGCTACGGGGAGTGTGTTATGCACTTCCATAACGAAGAAGTCGTAGCGTTAAATCTGTGCGTTTCAACTGAGCAACACTGGCTGCTAATCAAATTGGAAGAAGCAGCAACTCGCCGTCACTCTGTGATGAAGTGTTGAGCCAGTTTAGTGAGGTTAGCTGTCACTCAGGGAGACGTCTCGTCAAATCAAGGCTCTGCAGTTAAAAGATGATTTTATTGTTGCTTTGCTGTCTTTGGGTGGAGAGATCACCTGTCTGTGTGTTTGACAAAAGAGAGAAATAAGGAGGAAGGAAAGGAGAGAAGAGAGGAGTAATTAGGTACCTTTCCTCACACTTCCCCCTCCTCACTCTCCAACATATCTCCCAAAGGGGAGAGGAGCCTCGTCAAAGCCTTGCCATGAATTTTTTAACACAGTCGGTCTGCTCTCAGGATGTGCATATATGTGTGTGTGTGTGTGTGTGTGTGTGTGTGTGTGTGTGTGTGTGTGTGTGTGTGTGTGTGTGTGTGTGTGTATTTTGTGTGTAAATCAGAAAGCATGTAAGTGAGAAGGGCGGATATGGACACATACCGCAGTTCTGTATTCCCTGTTAATATCACACGGATTGTTGGAGTATGATGCATGATGCATCAAGTATTGAACAGCTGTTGCTTATACCCAGGTGTCACATAATTTACAACATCACGCTAGGAAAGAAGTCACAGGCAAAGGAAGGATCTGTGATCAATACATGCTCGTCCCTGAGTGTGTCTGGGCATGCATTTGCACTGGTTTGAAACAGTTTTATGCTCAGGCAATAACAGGCAGTGGCATCAACACAATGTGTTGTAGCACTGACATTAGCTGACATTAACCTTGTGATATAACCTCCTGCACTTTAATTCTTCCTCTTTTCCACAGATAGCATGCTATTGCAGTCTTCTTTCTTTCCTACTTTTTTGGTCACGACTTCTGAAATCAACTCTAAGTAACTAATTGTTATGAGTATTGTCAAATTTTTGGTGTATTTGCAGTCTTAAAATCACAATTTTGGCACAGCACATTGTTCTATTGTGGAACACAGATGGAGGTGGAACAGAAAAGTTTGTTTCACATAAAGAAGAAGGCGTTTATTCAGGGTGGTGATAGCAGCTGTCTATGTGAAAGAAGGGTCAAATTCAAACTGTTTTCAAATATTTTGCTGTTTGCTGTTTCGTTCATCTCAGCTAAAGATATTTGTGGATAATTTAAAACAAGATCACTCCTAAAGTGAAGAAAAGATGTTTGTAGATTATCTTTATTTTCCTATTGAGTGTAACAGTGAAAATGAAAACGAAATTAAATCTTCCTTTAAAAGTTGTAGATTTAATGCTGGATTCTAGAAATTCATAAATATATATTGAGTTTCACATGTCATTATAAAATGTTGTATTTAAATTTCAAGAATCATGATTTTCTTAGTGAGTCTTGTTGCACTTTGGGCTCAGTTTTTTAACGATAAAAAATCAGACTTTTTGCGTGAAGTCTGCGGAAGTAGGAGTGGGCCTTATAGAAAAAAAATCATTGTACCATTTTAATTTTGCAAAATCATGATCATGATTTTATCACATTTAAAAAAAATAGATTACTCTGACTATTTTTTATGTTATTTAACAGTTTAAAAATTTTTTCTGATTTAAAACCAAAGCTCTAAATGGAAAAGAAAGGATAAAAGATCATTTAAGACTAAATAATTCCAACACTTTTTTAGGATTTAGCAATTTTTTAGGATTTAGCAAATTTAGTAAAACTTGAGCCAAGTAAAATTGACATCAAATAAAAATGTTGACATGCACGTTAAGTTCCTAGTGTTTAGTTATTGACTTTTTGTTTTGCTTCACTCAAAAGTCAAAATCAACTTGGATACAATGTTAAAGTAAGGTGCACACTTGCTACATAACAGCTAGCTTATCAAGGCAGCGTATCAGTTTAGTGACTTTACCTTGTTTTTTTGAGGTAGCACACTCATCTTTTTCATTCATTTTCTACACCGCCTATCCTGTGCAGGGTCGCGGGTGGCTGGAGCCCATCCCAGCTGTCATTGGGCGATAGGTGGGGTACACCCTGGACTGGTTGCCGGTCAATCACAGGGCTGGCACATAGACAGACAACCTTTCTCGCACACACTCACGCCTACGGACAATTTAGATTTTTCAATTAACCTGATGAGCATTAAAATCTAATAAATACTAAAAGTACAATCAACAGAACCAAACATCAAGAAAATAAAGTTTTAAACAACATCTATCAAATACAAATGTCACCTCTTGTTATAATGTGCTTCAGCCATACAAACTCAACTTCACTTAAGTCGAGATTCATTTAAAGTTGTCCAAAAGATTAAACTTTCACAAGGTAAAAAAAAAATGAACATACTGAAAAGCAAAAAATGAAAATGTAAACTTAAGTTACTGCTTTTAACACTTTCTCATTGCAAACTTTGCAAATGATTGTTGTTAGTGTTGTGTCACGTTGGGAGAACCCAAACCAGTTCCATATTACAGAGATTCAGTTTTTTTTGGAGACCAACTCATCACTTTTACTTTCGTTTGCAGCCATGCTTTCTCTCACTTAAGTGGGATCAAAAGGGGCGGGAGATAAACCAAGACAGGGCGTATACCCTGCTCTGATTGGTTCATTGGTGTGTCTGTAGTTCTGACACAAGCAGATTAGCAAATGGTGTGACTCGACAGAGAAAAAAAGCTTTGGATGTGGTGCATGGGCATGCATACATGTGGCACAGACAGCAATACAAAGGATAGAATGTGTACTACAGCCAGCTCTACGATCTCTGTGCTTTGTCAGATCATCATCATAATCTAGTCCTTCTTGATCTAAGATCGCCATATCGCACACTCCTATGTGGGATTTGTGTTCTCTAGTTTGGTGTCAGTCAAACAGAAAACGTGACAGGCAATAGGTTCAATTGCAGTAAAGGAAATCTCTTAGAACATATATAAAAAAGTAAAAAGCCTAAAAAAAGTAAGATACTCCCTCATTAAGGGAAGACAGAGCTTTGCTAAGAAGGAAAGAAATTGGCAAATGGGGAACCTGCAGCTTCGCACACCATCCCACCAAAACCCCTAGTTTACTGTTGTTTCTCATGTTTTACATGTCAAGCACCTCCAACTACACCTCTACACAGTTAGAGAACAGAATTTTCCAGGTAGAAAATTAAAAACAATGTAAAGGCCCTTTCAATACTCTGTGAAAGCGTCGGCACAAAGATGCTATTTTAATCTGGAAATGTATGACCAGCAACTGTCACAGTGATGAGGCGTGTTATAATTGCACATAGTTCCCATGATGCGTAATAATTTCATGATCACTAGTTTGCATACAAGTGTGTGTTTGTGTATGTTTGTGGCTCAAATTTGAGTGTATTTTTAGCTGCGACAGGCAGTGCAGAGGAGGTGGAGACAGGTCTGGAACAGAGCCCAGGACTGGAGGCCAAAGAGACGGGACTGTTGATCAAGAATGAACCACTGCTGACAGCAGACACATGGTCATAGGCACAAAACACTCACAGCCACGCTCAGTTAAAGCACAAAATGACCTTTTCTTTGAGCAGCCTGTCCAGTAATTGCTCACGCACAGGACCAGCATGCCTTATGTTATACTCTCCTACTCACAAAGTCTAACAGATGGATAACAGAAATAGATTCTACTACAAACAAAGTTTGTTTCATCACTTCTAATAGGTTTGGTTAATTCAAAATATATGCCTGTGTGAGGCTTTTACAAGGCTACAGTAACCTTGCTGTAGAAGGAAGCCAGCATGTCACACAGGTGGGTTTATTTAAGGGCATTTCTCTTCTCCACAGGGTTGTCATTACCGAGCAGAGTCTGAGAAGGGCAGGTCAGAGCTAAGGTTTGATCTGTGTGGGTTTGTGCAGGTGAACATATACACAGTTCTGGGGAATAGTGTCAGTTCAAGTTTGTTTCTCTGCCTGCTGCCTGCCCGGGAGCTCACTGTTCTTTTTATTCTGATCCCAGTCGTTAAAACTCCTTTTAAGTCATTAAAGTAGTTTTAAAATTTACATTAAAAGTTTTAGCATGTCTGTTCTGCATTTGTATTAATTATCCAGTCCTTGGTTAAGAACACTGTTGGACTTGATTCTACTAAGCACTTGCTTCCTTACTGCTATCAGTAATTGGCAGTCATTTTTTTATTTATTTATATTTTTTAAGTTTAACTTTTGGCTTGAGGAAAATGTCTCAAGCCTGTATTTGTACAACCAACTGCTTGCCATATTATAGCCAATGATGCCTTCCAGGAAGCTATAAAAACACTATAGGTAATTGGACCAGTTTGAAATCACTGCATCAGTATTAGTCAAAAATTAAGTTTTCTTTTCTTTTTTTTTTTTTGGCAGTGTGTAAGATTGTCTCTCTCAATGTGTCAGGCTAGATGCTTCAGCATACTGCCTGCTAGCATGTGAACATTTAAAACAAAACAAAAATAATAACCAGAATGCCTTTTTTCAAACATGATGAGCAAATTGAAATTTTTGAATTTTGTGAGTTGAAAAGTCAAACCTTCATTCCTACATGATCCTGTATGATATTTTGGGTCTGTTGTAGCAGAGATGTGGAAACCAAGGTTATAATAGTTTTGGATTTGTCATTACAGTTTAGTTTTAATTAGTTTTAGAGCGGGCATTCTAGTTTTCATTTAGTTTTGATTTTTGTAATGAGGCTTAGTTTCAATTTAGTTTTAGTTTTTTCATACCCTATTAACCAGTTGCAGGATTCAAAAAGGTCAGAGTAAATATTTTGTTATACTGTTTATTTTCCAGTCCAACATAGTGCTCACTGCTCAGTCAATGCTGATACTGAACTGTTGGCTGTTGCCTTAAACACAAGAAAATAATATAAACTTAGTATAAAAAATATAAACATAAATCCTATAAAAATAATGTTAACATAAATTAAATAAAATAATATTAACATAAATTAAATAAAACAATATAATATGAGCTTTAATAATGAGAAACTTTGACTCTGTAACAATAAAGTCAGACTCGCATGAAATTAAACTATTACAGATGCTCTGATTCATTGCTCCTCTACGTTTCGTCGCAGCACAGCGCACAGCCAGTCAGTGCAGTAAACAAGCTCGTCCCTATACACCGCTATGATGGTGCTGTACGGAGCTGACAACTGCCGTAAAATGTGTCGGATTAATTTAAATCCTAAAGGCTATTAATATTGTCAGAAACTATAAAAAAGGACATTTTGTCCTTAATTTTAGTTAGTTTCAGTTAGTTTTTTGAACACAAGATCCAGTTTTAGTTTACTTATCGTTTTTGTTTTCTTTTCTAGTTTTTATTAGTTTGAGTTAAGTGCAATGTGTTTTAAATTTTAGTTTTCATTTTTAGTTTAATTTTAGTGAACTATTATAACCTTGGTGGAAACATGCTCAGTCAATAGTACACAAACTTCCTAGTTGCAAAATGGCAAAATACGCCCCCCCCCCCCCCCCCCCCCCCCCCATCACTATTAGTAGTGCACAGCAGTAAAAGAAAATAGTTACATTACGCAATGGGTATTACATCTCTCCATTGAATACAGAATCATTGCCCTTTGGGTCATGGCTCAAAAAGTGATGTGTTATTGTGAAGAATGCTAAACCTATTTAAAGTTAACTGTAATCACATGTAACAATGGACTGAAAAGAATCCTAACTCGGAGAAAAGAAATCTTCAGATAATCAGTTATTTTCAATAAATACCAGACTGTGCAAGCTTAGAATTGCTATCAGCAAAACAATAAAGCTATCGAGAGTCAAAGTATAAGTCATGGTTAATTTTGTTGTTGTTGTTGTTGTTAATGCATAATTGCGTAATAGCTTAAAATATTGCTGCATTTTCACCCAGTCCAGCTCTGCGCACATATTGATTCATCTTCAACTAAATACTAGCCTAGATGTTTGAGGAACGCTTAGAGCACACATTTTTCAGGAGTAATAAATATGTTCTGTTTTTTATTTGCTAATTTTATTCTTTGTTCTTAATCTAGTTTTAGTAGTTGAAATTATTTTTTTTGTATTTTTCAGTTTTGTTTATCAGAATGTGTGTGTCCGTATAAGACAGCTGTGAAGAGTAAAGGTGGAGGAACTGCTTTTTGTTGCATATTAATACTATCCAGCTTGACTGACAGCCTCTGAGCTGGTGATCATTTGTACTTGACTTTATTCAGTGATCTACCATTTCTGACACTGCTGACCTTGAATTTTCTCTTGCCTTTTATTCTCACTCACCCACTCATCCACATTTTCTCTTACATACACACACAAGCAGACACAGACTCTGATCAACCTTTTCACTCTGACATTACAGCTCTACCATGTGGCCTTTAGCCACCGGTGCTGTAAGACCATGACAGCCTTGAGCTCTGTGAAAGAGATCAAAATCATTCCTGGGATGGTCTTTGTCGTGCTTTTTAGCACGTCCTTACACAAGTCTTTTGTAATTACACTGATTCTGTCAGGGAGAGGCATAATTTGTTCAGGTTCCAGTCTAAATCTCTGTCATATTTCACTCCCCAGAAACTGGCCACAGCTGCTGAGAACTTCCAGATGGTTCATCAGTGGAGAGACGAGTTTGAGGTAACAGATGGACGTGAAATTCAGACATGCCCAAAGGAATACCTGTATAAGCACATGTGTAATAATTCTACGTATATTATGCAAGATATGTGGAAGCAGACACATGCTTTAGCTGTCACGCATACAGTACAGTGTTGGTCTTCTGACCATGAGTCCATTTTATTGTTTGAATAGGTCTAATCAGTTAGCGTCTGTGTGTCGTTAGCAGCGATTACAGCTCCATTACTAAATAAGTTTATTGCACATTAAATGCGGGGCACTGATGCATTGCACTTCTCATTTTAGATGACAGATACTCCACTCTCCAGGAAATGCACTCGCAGACAGTTATAACACAGAGTAAAGCTGTGGTCAGGACAAATCTGTGTCACAGAGACTGATACGTTCATGTCTAAACTGTGTTTTATAATGTTGCTTTCTCAATGGCTTTGTAATGCTTCCCTGGAGCATTGCAAATGGCTGTAGGCACGCAGACACAGATGTGAAGAGAGGAACACACAGCACACTTATCTCATACAGTATTCATTCCATTGGTAGCGGGGACCAGTTTCTTCATTAGCATAAAACCGGGGAATTAACTAATGGAGCTGTCTGCCAACAGAATAAAGAACGGTTTAGAAGGGATTAAGCCGTTAAAGACAAAATAAACATTACACTGCAACAGAGCCACAAAGTCACATTTGTCTTTCTGTGTGTTTACAGGATGATGAAATTGCCTACTACAACGCAAAAGACAATGTAAGTGGGCTTCTTTTTCCCCTCATCTATCGGCTCGTCCTGCGTTTTAGCCACCACAAACACACCAGCCACACTCAGGGACATACAGTAATAGTTGTTTTTTTTCCTCTCTTGCTCTTGTCCTCCCTTTCACCTCCTCTTCCTTCCTCCATTTCCTATTCACATTCACTTCCTTCTTATTTTTTCCCTCATACCCGGTGTTCTATCATTGCCTCAGCCTTTATACCGCAATCCCTCCCAGTTTTCGCCTGCTTCTTCCAGCTTTTCTTCCACTGTATCTTCCTCTCTGTCATCCCTCCTCCCCTCCCTCTTTCTCTCGCAGGTGAAGAGGTTTCTGCCATGTTTCTCCCCTAATTGACAGATGAGATGTATGAGCTGGCTACACTGTTGCTTTATTAGGAAGCAACTGTTCACACTCTCCCTTCCTCCCTCCCTATCCCTCTCCACCTCACTACCTCTCCACCCTTGCATACTTTCCTCCGTTTCTCATCATGCTTTTCTTCACATATCTCTCTGTCTGTGCTGCTCTCATTGATGTAAATTGCCAAATGCATGAGTAATAAATCTCCACAAGAGGCATAGACAATCTGTGCTCCTCTTTTTTCCCAGGAGAAAGTGAAAAGAGGGAGAAAAAGGAAGATATCGTTAGGCACACGTTGGGAGATGCTATATTTCCTCAAACAAGCAGGGAGGTTGTGGAAAGTGCAGCGATGACATTATCACATCAAACTGGAGTTGATGAGGACGTATAGTCACATCGTCTTTAATGTCTCGTTCTTTTATGTAAACTCACAAGCTGTTTTCATGAAAAGACTGATGCTTCAGCAAATAGAATAAAAGGGGCTTTGAATGATATCCCAAACCTCGGTCAGCTTTGCAGTCTGCATCTTGAATCTTTTTTTTTTTTCTAATCCGCCCTCAGCTGGATGCAAATGAGACAGAGGGAAGAAAATACAGGATTCGACCAGACTTTAAAGAAGACCCATCATTTAAACGACTGACGGACCACAACCACACGGCTGTCCACATCCCCACGGACATCTATGATGGCTGTGAGTAAACATGCACACGCATATACTCTGACACACAAACCTGAAGTGGTAACCATGGATACAGCTGACACACGAACCTATTATAAAATGTTGTATACAGATTGCGCCTCCAGCAAATTTGCCTATGGCTAAATGATGGTTTGAAAAAAGTGATAAAGCGTAATAGGATCCTCTACCTGGCTCTGCTGTGTGTCCTTGTGATGTAACTGAGGAGTGGAGCCTCTAACTGAAATAAATGGATATGTGTTCTCGCCTTTGTTTGAGCAAAACTGAGTCCATTTCAAATAATTCTCTTCTCCTGCTTTAGAAAAAGCATTAAAAAGAAAAGTATTTTTATGTAACCTTTTCAAAATATGAGGCTTTGAATTAATAGAATGAAAAGGACGGACCATCAATGAAAGTTTGATAAGTTTGGATTTCAATCAGTTATCACACTGTCATAGCCTGCATGGGATTTTATTTATCCTCTGAAAACATAATAAAGAAGAGAGATTTATTTTGGAAATCATTTCTATAATATATCAAATACAAAAACAAAATAGTAAGTAGTATTTATTTATGGAACTGTACTGCTGCCCATGCGAGAGAAACGAAAACAGTAGGTTTTGACATGAAAAGTGTCTTGTTATTACAGTATCCTTTCCATGCTATAACATGATATTTCCTTGATACTTAGACATGCAAAGTTGTATCATTCTGATGTGACACTTTCATTTTTATAACAATGTACTATTCATCTTTTTTAAAACATAATGCTGTTCACGTCGTAACGTTTAAATATTTTTATAACATCAAGCCTTTCACATTTTAATAAGATAAGTATTTGGCAGAGCTGGACTCTCTATGATAGAGCCCCATGCATTGTAGTACCCTACTTGTTCAATGTACCCATAGACCCATTTACTGTTGGTAAACAAAGCAGGCTGCTCTCCCATCCTGGCAACGGAAGTATGGTGGGTAGCAGTGGCTTGTCAAGCTATGCGGGTGCATTAGTGATAAAAGATCGTGAAGAATACTTTAAAAAGCGCACTTAAACAAATGGCAAGAGGCTCCCAGATCCCTGTACACTTACCGAATGGGACTATGATCTTACTAAGTGGCCCAATATTCAGTGGCCTGATATTTACTTATATTTAATTGAAAAACCGAGCGTGTACACGAGAGAGAAGCTGCTAGCATACAAATTTTTGAAAGCCTATGATTATGCGATTTGTGGACATGCTACTCTGAGTAGTGCAAACAATGCTGGGTAAATGATATGAAGCGGTACTTCTGTTGCCATGATGCGCACACAGCTTGTTGATGACGTAGGCTCCAAAAATCATCCATAGAGCTCAAATACAGCATAATCTCAACAGTATTAATTCAGTGAACAAGTCCTGTTAGTGAGCCAAATTCCTCCATTTAGCAATCCATTTTCTGCTTCTCCACTCGAACATGAGTTCAAAGATTAAAGCGTTCATGTTAAAATCTGAGGCCTTTTAAATGAAAACAATGTGACTTATCACGCATTAGGTTACAACAGTTTAAAAAAAAAGCTTAACTGTTTTAGCAAGAAAACTTATAATGTGATAATATCTGCAAAAAACTTTTTTGATATTATAAAATATATGAGATGTTTTTTTTCCTGTCCCAGCAGCATTACACCTCCATAATTTCATCTCATACTGTCCACTCAAATTATCCAAGAACACTAAGATGAGGGGGAGGTGGTTTCTCCACTGACACACATTTTCTAAGTCAGGCATCCTTTCCAGAAGTCAAACTCTACGAGCACCAGACCAGAAGCCTGGCAATAGAAAAAAAAGGTTCAATAAACTTCAACATTTGTGGTCACACATACAGCTCACCTTGATTGTCAGGAGGTTTACAGGAGTGCAGTGCATGTGTGAATGTTTTACTGTGGTTTTATGCAGTGCACTAAATTTATACAGTAAAATAATATGTTTTGGTTTTGATGATAAGCCATTGACAGGGCTGGTTTATCTGTTTCTTTGTTCTTCAGATTAACAAACAACATATTATCAATGCCAGTATTTGTTTGAAGGCACTGAGTCTTTTACTAGTTGCTTTCAGGTTTCTGTTATTGTAGATGTCCTGTGTAAAACAGTGTCATGTTATGAAGTAACATATGTGTGTTTGCTCTGTTTGTTACTTAAGTACATTTCTAAACATTCCCTCCTCATGTGCTGACATTTACCTTGAACACTTTGGAATAATTTGATTCTCAAGAGTCCCTCTGACATTAGCACAGCTCAGGCTGAATGTCAATGACTCAGGGAATGTCTGTTGAATACCTTAACTGTGGCTTGAATTATACATTTTAACAACTTTCTTTTATTCTATTTTTATATTTCAAGCACTTTGGTGATGCTCTCATCCTAGTGCGACTTAAAATGAGTGAGCAGCGAAGTTTAGTGGCTCGCTCACAGATACTTCAGCGGGAACCACGGCTCTTGATGAGTTTAAACAGGAGAATGATTGCAGGATAGTTTCTGGTACCACCAGGCTGCACTGATGCCGCTCAGCTGGTTCTTGTGTGTTTTTATCCGTAGCTGTGTGAGACAGAGCAAGTGTGTCTGAAATTAGCGTGCAGTGGAAAGCAGTGCGTCAGCAGTGACTTTGAGGGACAGCAGAATGAAGTGACTGTCCCAGCATGTCCGTCAGCGTGCTGGGGAACCGTCTGGCCTCAAGGTTACACATCTCACCTCTCTTCTGACCCCATACACACAGGGGCACAAACAAGGGACGGGGTTGGCACACAGCGTTGACAAGGTGTGTTATCTGTAAAAGTGTGAGTCTGATTTATTAGCATGTGTTTGAACTGGTTGTGTCATTTTTCCCCAAGACGCCACTTTGGCCAATGTCTGGGCTGGCTGCCATGACTCCTCACACTGTCTTTCTTTCAAGGATGCTGTCTACTGGAAGCCTGTAAAGAGTATGCATTGATAGGCTGAGCTTCTGGGACCGATCCAGGCCTGAAGTTTGATCTGAGTGAGATAAAAGAAAGCAAAGGTGTGTGTGAAGATATGAGGGTACTCAAACTGGAAGCAAAGTTGGAAATTCCTCAATCATGCAGACTGAAAAGCCAGTCCCTTTGAGTTTAATTTTTATTTGAGTCAAGTTTTTTGGATATAGGTTGGAGGACTTCAGTCAGAAAATGGAGAAAGGACATGTTGTGTTTTTAAAAGAAAAATATCAGCGCCTTTGCAAGGGATCATATCGTGTACCGTGTCAGGCATTGGCACATGTTCAAGAGAAAACACCTCAAGAAAAAGGTAACTGAGGATTCGTATGTTATTAAGGTTTCACCTCTCGAATTTGATCTCCACCCTATAAATGTTCCAGGAATAGCCGAAGCTCAGCTGGAGAAAATTGGATTTTCTGGGTAAAGTGGGAGGCAAGTTTATGAAATCACTGTCTATAGGCAGTGGCACATATTGTGTAAAAGAGAGGACATCTGGATAGGAAACAGACGCTGGGATGACAGAAGGATCACAAAGCTGTATCTGTTGATCTAGTGGAGGACAGTGTAGGAAAGAGGAGCAGAGAGGCAGGAATGAAAGCAGTTGGAAAAAGTAGTGTTGCTCTTGGATACAGAAGCTGAGAATTTATGTATACAATATATATGATACCCCAGGGCTGGAGACAGTTAAATAAATCATTCTGAAGACTGTGTGTGATAGCCTTCATCTGAAGGATAGCAGGCTAACTAGGAGGTTTTCTCTTCAGAAGACCAGAAATAGAGCTAGCAGCAAGGACAGAAACACTACAGGCAGAATTTGAGAAAAAGAGTTTTGAATGCTTGATGACACATCTGTCCAAACTGATTTTGTAGGAAAAAAAAAACATGTTTTCAATGCACTGAAAGAATGTAACAATTTTCTCCAGGCTGACACAGATTGATTTTCCCTCTGTAGTCTCCATTTCATGAGTACGGTTGAACCTTTCTGAACCACACCATATGTCAGCTCAATGTATGTTCTGCCACTCCTTGGTTGTCTTCAACATCAGCCTGCCCAGGCTCATCCCTTTTTTTTTTGTTTCATCTGTGACGTCCCCATCTTGTATGGATTAAACAAACAGGATTCATTACGAGCTTAAGAGGTGCTGTCAGGTGTATTTTATCACTCTGGGATAGATACAGGCTCAAGAAGTGTACTGCATTCGCATGAGATAACAACTCTGCTCTGTTTTTCTGAATCAATGAGATAATTAGCTTAGTCTTATGAGAAAATTTCTCTGAATAATAAGAAAAACTGCACATTTTTTTCTGAAAAATTGAGAGATTATATTATACATCACCTTATGTCCCTGAGGTTTGTTATATCTGAGGAGAGGCTGCAACACAAGCAGATCATAACATCTGTTTCATCCAACCACACTCCTCAAGTGACTGCTCAATACAAACTTACAACAACATTCTTAGCTTCATAAATAATAGTATCTCCTAATGTTTTAAACAGAGCTAAACAAAATGGTACTAAACTGGAAACCAGGGTGAGTTTGGGGTTTATAGAAATAGTATCTCATTCAGTGCATTCTTTTCTTTTTTTTCTGAACTTTTCTCATGGTTTTGGGACAACTATCTCTTTAAATGTGCAACACAAAGCAGATTGTTCTAATTTGAATAACTTTCTTACATCCTGAGATAATCGTTTTGTTAATGCAGAAAAACAAAACAGATTGTTTTAATCAACAATTTTTGTGGTTTTTCAAATGATTATCATGTTAATTAGGAAAAAACAGAGTAGTGTTTATCGAAATGGCTTTTCTCTTAATTATGAAAGAATTATCTTAACAATTTAGTAAACCAGAGAAGATAATTTTATTCATAAGTTTTCTCATACTTTTGAGATTACTGCCTCATTGCTTAAGAAAAACATTGCAGATTCTTACGCAATTAAATTGTGAGAAAAGATACATTTTTCTCTTACCTTAAGTAGCTTCTCATAACTCTGAGATAATTTTCTAAGTAATTTTGAAAACATTGATGATTCTTTTCATTTAAAATGAACTTTCTTATAATTTTGATATAATAAACTAGTTTATTTAGAAAAAAACACTGATTATTTTGAATGATTTCTCATAACTCAGATAATTCTTTTTAATAAATCTAATTTTAGGTAATCCTGACAATAAAAATTAACTCAGGAAAACAAAACCTTTTTCTAAATTATTCATAAGAATGCAATATGCCTTTTTTACCAGGCTACCTGTCCTGTGTTAGGTGTTGGTGCTGTAGAAGACTGCATACTGACTTCATAATTTCATGTAGTTTATGGAAAGAAAATGAATAAAGGTAACTTCCAAATTGTTCTACATTTACCTTCCACATTACCATGAAAACACAGAGTCACCTCTGGATAAAACGCACCACTGTTTCTCAGCGGAGATAGTATTATACTCTGAACACACAGTATGTCATGTTTGCTGATTGTCAGAGTGGTTTAAACATTTATGCTCATTTGAAACTGTGAAGATTATGAACTCTTAATGTCTCTATTTAGGAAAGTGGTTCATGCTGTATTTGTCGTTGGTTTATACGTTGAACCTTTTACCATACATAGATGAAGTCTTCTCCAGGTGAAGATTCAGTTTGGCATCAAAGCCATGCCAAGTGCAGCTTGGGAATTCATTAGTGTCAGTGGCAATCTGTATGATTGGAGGATACTCTATCTCTCATGAATGAAGCATACATGGAGTTTGGCTTACTATATAGAATGGCTAACTTGAGTATACGCAAAACCAATAAGAAAATGAAAAAGCACTGTGTTACTGTTGAAATAAATGTTGCAGGTTTATTTTTTGGCACTGTTTCCGTGAAGTCTGTATTTTGTACTGTATCTCAACAGCAATCAAATAAAATTGCAATAAGAAGTGCTGTGCATGGATATTTTTCCACCTGCCTGTAAGCCATTATCAGGATTCACTCAGAAATCACACATGCACTTTGTAATTCCCTCATTACCAAACGAGAACTGTGCTGTTATTTTGTCTCCATCTTGCTTTAAAATTCTGCACTTAATGAGGGAAATACATTACCGTGCACACACTGTGCATGCTCCCTCTCTCTTCCTCTCTTTAAAAAAAGGAAAGAAGAAGAAGAAAAAACATGCACTCCTGGCAACCGAGGCTTCATTAACTCGCCCCTCTAGAGGCATGCATGCAAATGAACAGTGTTTGCTTTGCACATCAATGAGCCACGTCACACTCAATACAGGACACCAATCTATTTCACACACGTGCACTCTTACAGCCTTACACACATAAAGAGTCGAAGAGCAGCAAACTATGTGCAGCTCTACATTTTTATCAAAGAAAAAGAGGAAGAGGAGAAAAAAGAAGAGCAGCAGAGCGACAGACAGCACAGATAGAGTCGGGGCAGCAAGTGCTCACTCTCCATCCATCATAGTGAGTGTTATGTGGCTCTGAGCTGTCTGGGTGCTGTGTCATTACATCCATAATGCCTGTTGCCTCTCACAGCACATGCAATCAATCACATGCTCACATATAAACACAAGAAAAAATTAAACACTTGGAGTGTAGTCAGTGTGAACCCTGTGCCTGCCAGAAAAGCCTTTCTTAGTGTAGTTTCTTGCATTACAGCACAGCTAGCCTAACATTTACTCATATGTCCCACTAGGCAGGTGAAGTGACACTGAGCGGGTCTGTGCATGTGTGCGTGAAGCTCAATGAATGTTTTGAAACGAGATGTCCAAATGTCTCAGATCACTGTGTCCTACACAGAAACAAACACAGGCATGCACTTCTTTGCAAATCTGTGGAGATGTTACAGAGTTGTTAATTTTCTCCAGGTTGCTGATGTGTTGTGTTTTTCTGTGTGGATTTCTAGCCACTATTGTGTTGAATGAGCTGAACTGGACTGAGGCGTTGGAAGATGTGTTTCGGAAGAACAGAGAGGATGACCCAACCCTCCTTTGGCAGGTGTTTGGTAGTGCTACAGGCCTGGCTCGCTACTATCCAGGTAGGTAGTATACGATCCATAATAACAGAGGCATTAGCTGATTATCATTATGAAGCAGCATGTGACTTTTAATCTCATCTGTAATAAGCTCCCAAAAAATATAGTCATACGTTTATATTTGTTCACACATCACTGATTTAATAAGCTTAATCAACAGTCTTTATTCCTCCAGCTTGCACTAATTCTATATACACAGGGCTTATAAAGAGCCACACAATCTTAACTGCATCAGTCTGGGGCTGCTCTCCTTCATGAGTGTTTTCTCTGCCAACCTATTTCTATTCATGAGATTGCCTGTCATTACAGTCAATATAGCTTTATGGGAAAAGTTTATGTCCAATATTCATGAATTTTCTTCTGCCATGTTTTTTTTTTACATCTGTCTTTTTCACTAAACTTCCTGACTGGTATGATCTACAGTTACACACTGGGAATTCTGGAATCTGCCAATTACTGTAAAAGAAAGCAGATTTTGTGTTTTATGCTTTACCTCACAGGTGAACATTTCAGCCTTATCACCTGCCATTCACCTCCTTATAAATAATCCAACCAAGCATTAAATATGTATTGTAAACATGTAGGACTCAATCCAAAAGACAACAAACAAATGTTTTTTGTCTCCGACATGTGCGTTCCTTGTTATCTGCACTATATGACTGACAGACACTGCTGGACTGATTATAACACCACATATTGACAGGTTATTATTAGTTCAACACTTCAGCCTGACAGTCAGGGGTGTCAATGAAACAACTCAGATCAGAATGTGTGTTTTATCTGCTTTAATGATGAAAGAATGTAATCAACACATATTTAATCTTCCTGTTCAGCTTCTCCCTGGATGGATGCCCGTAAGACACCCAGTAAAATCGACTTGTATGATGTCCGCAGGAGGCCATGGTAAGAACATAAGTCATATAATAGACCATTTGTTAGATTTTTTTTCTATACTTGTATGATAGCATTTTAGCATTAACCAGCCCAATATATTTGATCAACTTTTTAAAGTGGGTCTTTTGATGTATGCAATCTAAGCAATCATGTGCAAATGTTTGGTTGATAACATGTTTGTAATTGCTGCTGGAGTGTGTGTCCCAGACCAGCCTGTGAGTCATTCATTAATCTTTATACAGGTACATTCAAGGAGCCGCCTCACCTAAAGATATGCTAATCCTCGTGGATGCGTGAGTCACTTGATAACATCATTGATCTGTAACCTTCACACATCAGCCATGATTTCCCCTGGTTATAATTCATGCCTTCCTAGATTTGCCACATAATGTAATGTATTTCCCCAGGCAGAAGCTGTTTTAATTATGTCTTGTAGAGTCTCAGGGGCCAATGGCAGAGCTAACTGATCACAGTGAGAATCTGGCAGATATTTATTCATTTGTTTATTTATTTATGTTGCAGGAGCGGGAGTGTGTCTGGCTTGACTCTCAAACTGATCAGGACGTCGGTCAGTGAGATGCTAGAGACTCTGTCTGATGATGACTACGTCAATGTAGTTTATGTGAGTATCATACTAGCTGTGCCTTTTGTGGTCTCACTTTGGGGAAAGTTGCATGCTGGGAAAAAAGAGCCCTCAGTGATGGATAATTTCAAAGTGCACGCACGGATGGGTTTATGTATTCTGACGCTTGTTTTTGTACTGTTAGACGTGTATGAAAAGGAACCCAGATCATGTGGGCACCTGTCAGCTACTCTTTCGGGGTATACAAAAAGATGTCATGTACGTGCCCACACAACACCTGCCCACACACACACACACACACATTTACACACAAGAGAGGCAGAGGGATGGATGACAAGTAATGAAATATGGATTTCTCCCAGGTCTGGCCACCCTGAAACAGACCTTCAATGAAATACCCACTGCTCTATTTGGTGTACAGGATTAAAACTCTGCACTACATGCCCCCCGCCCTGTCTCGTTACCCAACTGTGTGTGTGTGTGTATGTGTGTGTGTGTGTGTGTGTGTGTGTGTGTGTGTGTGTGTGTGTGTGTGTGTGTGTGTGTGTGTGTGTGTGTGTGTGTGTGTGTGTGTGTGTGTGTGTGTGCTCATGTGTGTGCACTCCCACTGCTCCTAAAGGAATTAAAGCTGCACCTCTGACTGGAGTGAACTACAGGAAACACTCATCCATCACTTTCTTGAACTCCCCATCACTCTTTCCTTCATCATTGAGTCGCACAATTCATCTCAGCATTTCACCAAATACCTTCATTCATCTCTCGGTGTCAGTCCATGATCACCCTCATTCTACACCTCCCCTCCACTATGTACAATATAGCTTCATATACAACTTTTAGACTTCCTCAGCCCCCACTTTCCCTCCTTTCATTTGGACTTTCCTTACCCACCGATCACTTTTATCACACTCCCCCTCCACCTTTCATTCCCTGACCATCTATTCTAGGCCCTCCAAGCTTGTGATTACACTCAGAGAGAGCCAATCAGGGGACTGTGTGGTGCCTAGATGGGCGCCTGTGGAGGTGTTTATTGAGATGGGTCTTTAAAGGGATTGGAGCTGTCTTCACTTTACTTGCACAAAGACAGCCATTCAGCCTCTGTTTCCTCTCTCCGGGGACCCTTTGTCTTGGACACAATGTATTCAGTTTCATTGTTGACTCACAATTCACCAAAGATCTGCAATTACTGGAATCTGTCGGGGGGATCGGTGTTTATCTAAGTGAGTAAAGCATGTCAAAGTGATGAAGATTGGTTTAATAGAAGTTGAACTTGGTTCTGATGCAGAACTTCCTTCTGGTTTTTGTTTTCCTGATGTCCCCTGATGCTGTATCACTGTGGACGGGCCATGGAAGGGAATGGTACCGATATAGAGATGAATGGAGAAGTTACGTTCAGTTTAAAGCTAGCGGGAGAACATTATGTATGATGGTGTTAGCAGTAGGGCCGCACCAATCCATTTTTCTGAGTAAGTGATACCAATACCAATAGCTGGGCTTTTGTGTTGGTTGATACCGATAATGATTCAATTTAAGTATTACTTCAAAATTTTCTATTCCTTAGAATGGCTATGAGTCTGACGTTATACTTTTGCAATTTCATACTTTTTTTTAACCCTGTAAAGAAAAATGAGATCGAAAATAAAAAAAAACTGTGTTATTATTTTATGGGATAATAAAAGTGTGGTTATTAGATCTCCCATACTAACAGGGATTACAGTTCATTATTGCTGGACATATCCCTGTTTTTTCACACTATTTTAGCTCTGCCTTGCACACATGTACAGACCAACAGGAGTTGATGAAGAAGTACTTGCACATGGTTGTTGTAAATACAGTGCAACATAGAACTGAGTTGAATAGATCTGTGCTACAGATTGGCCCTTTTTGTCACTATCTGTTCTAACTTTTTGAGTCCGTGGCTGACCGACACCTGATACCAGGATCACATTGGTGCATACATTTTAACAGGGGCAGCAGAAAAATACGTGTAAGCCCAGAGGACCTTTCCCACGACTTGAGCCACTTTAAAATACACTCGTGCCCAAAGTGCCGGTACTTACTTATTTAAATAAAACCATTAAGAGTCAACAGGAAAGGCTCACTGAATGGTTTTTCATGCTTAGAGAAATGGTATAAATTCCTCCCGTTGCCTCATTTTAACAGTACAGAGAGTTTTGAATGTATTGCTCTGTTTAGCATATTTTGCTAGCACTGTTTTCGTGTTTGGTCTCAAAAAGTTGCGTCCCGCTTTCTTTGATGTCCTACAAACCACACTTTCACAGCAAAAGGGTGCATATCATTCAATCTTCAATCAACTCTGGGAATAAAGTAGAGCTGAAACGATTCCTTGAATGATTCGAGGTACTCAATTACAAAAAATACTCGAGTAATTTTCTCTGCCTCGAGGAATCATTTAATTTTGAAAAAAAGATCAAAGAGTGGTATTTCAAATAGAGCTGAGGCCATATTTAGAGGGTTTTCAGACCCCTCAAGCTACCTCTTATACAAAACAGCAACTAGCAACAAATCTAGCTTATTTTTTGGAGTTTGGAGACTAATGGGTCATTCTACGAAACGGGTGCCATTTGGGTCCGCAACATTTGATGAGATGTACACAGCACAAAAAATGTGTCAAAGTGTGTTTACAAATTTTGGAGCTACCAAAGCAAGTGCTCTTATTGACATGCTGTACCAGAAAATTCTATTTCTTACAGAGAAAATTTTTCATTTTAAAAATAACTGCTCTTTAACTAAACAAAAATGTATTTTATCCGATTACTCGATTAATTGATTGGATTTTCAATAGAATACTCGAATACTAAAATATTCGATAGCTGCAGCCCTAGAATAAAGCCATACTCCCTTGTTCTACTATGTTGGAAAGAATGACTGGAACTTGGTTTGTTTGCCTTGATAACATCGCTAAATGGATGCGAGTGTGAGCTGGCAGGCTAACCACCCAAGAGATTTGCGGTGATGCACCTGCAAGACACATTGAAGTACTTGTAACATCATGAAACAAATGTACTATTTAACATAATTCTTAAATGTTTATGTAAGAACATTAATTGTGTAGATTACAACACAATTGTTTTATTATTCATTTATATACTTCGTCCTCTGCCTTATTGTAAATATTCCCTGTGTGCCAACATATATTGCCTCACGTGCCAGCTATGGCGCTCGTCCTTTAGTTTGCCTACCCCTGTGTTGGCCCATTAGAGTAGTCCTACTTACAGTGATTAGTCAGAGGTGGTCTTTGAGCTTCATTTTGAAAGTTTATTCCTATACCTTCATATTGGGTGATTCTAGTTCATTTTAAATTCTATTATTACACAAAACTTCGCTGTTAACTGTTTTTCTCTGTAGTTAAGTTGTCTGGATTACTTGTACTCCACACTAGTCTTCAATATGCAGAAAAACATAGCCCACGACTTTCTTGATTGTGAGTTATTCTACAAAATAACACAGACAGAGCAACAACTTTTTCCATAAAGTAAAAAATTGTCTATCCCCGCAGGGACTTTTTTCAGTATACCTCCCAAAACTTGAATGTCTACAGCTTTCAAAGTCCAAAGAGCTCCAGTTCAGTTCTGCATGGCACTGGCATCCTCTGGTTCAGACAGATACTTGTTTTTTATTATTAAGTCCTAGTCACAGCAGAAGTACCTCTCAGAGTCTCTAGGCATGGACATATACATACTGGCTGACAGCAAAGCCTTGAGTTTTCACTGGAGGTACTTGTCATCTCTTTATGCGGAATGAGTCCTTCTCTTAAGTATCCTGGTTCATAGATGTATACACTTGGCAGCACAGTTAACACTTCATAATCACAGATTTTCCTTTTTCTTCTCTGAGTTGCCTGGAACATTAATTATTAGCTGAGCAAAACAGCTGATGTGCTGCATATAAACAGAAATGTATGCAAAAAGAAGATAATGAAGGAAATCAAAACGCTGTTATTATAATAAACAATATGTGAGTAATAAGCTACTGCTTCTGCCAGCATTTCTGCTTTTATAATTATAATTTTCCTGAGGGATTTCTATGATGCAGAATATAGAAACATACAGCCCAGTTCATTACTGTTGAAAGCCAGCATATTAATGATCACAGTAGTCTTAAACAAACCTAGAATTTAGTGAGATTATTATGATTCAAACTTGATTTATCTGGAGGTAAAACATTTTTTTAGAGGGTGGACACAGAACCACATGACATTAACCTGGTAACGTTGCTGTGGGAGAAATTTGTCAACTAGAGGTTACCACACATAACAGTGTACCCTGCTTTATAATTCATTTTACTGTTAGTGGGACCATAATCTACAAAATGTGACATCTGTATTCAAGGAGACAATAAAAGATTGAGACCAAAAACTCATCGGTAACGCACTCAGCCAAATCGTTTGCATACAACTGGATTTTTATGAGCAAACAGCGCAGTCATCCCTGACGGCTGTTAGCAATTCTGCTAGAAAGAACATAGAGATGAGGCATTTCTACATTGGCTTCTCTGGAAACCAAGAGACCACATCCACTTTTTGGATACAGGTCACTGATTAGTCTGAGGTTTAATTCACACTCTTTACCATCATGTGATTTTGTTCTAATCCTGCTCCATGCTGACGTGTTATTAAATAAAGTTATCAGAT
The DNA here is from genome assembly GCF_033239565.1 of Halichoeres trimaculatus. Lineage (NCBI taxonomy): Eukaryota > Metazoa > Chordata > Actinopteri > Labriformes > Labridae > Halichoeres > Halichoeres trimaculatus. The sequence continues at coordinate 19,519,847 of NW_027437187.1, read as the reverse complement.
AAAAGCAGTGTAGCTAAGTGAAAACAATGTTGTGACCACTCTGTGTAAAGATGTCCCAAATCTAAAAAAATCAGACAGTAATAAGTCATAATAATAAACCCCATTGTCTCACAGAGACTCATTATTCATTTCTCCTGTCACCTCCTCCTTTGTCTATTCCTCATGTCATCAACTCGAACACCTACATACGCACAGCGCCCTATGTCTGGCCCTTAGGGTGTTGTAACCTGACACTTAATCATTAATCTCTGATATTACCCATAAATCCCTTCTCATTAACAGTAGCCCAGGGACTGAGTTGGCATTTGGTCATGCAGGATGCTCACACACTTCCTCAACAGCTGTGCAAGGATGGAAGAATGCTGTTGGCTCTTCCTGTCCGCTCATTTTTTTTCCTCTCCATTCTCATCCACTCGGTTTTTCTTCCCCTAACTTTTTCCTCTTCTCACTTCCCCTCATTCTCCCACCGTCACTTTTACCCATCCTGCTCAGCTGTGTCAGCGGGTGTCATCGCTGTTAGCCTGCATCAGTCCAGTGGGCAAGCCAGAGTACCAAAGCGTAGTAGCAGACAGTCCGGCGGGATTAGAGCTCAAAGATTAGCCTTCTCTCTTGTGTCATCGTTAATCCATTCCCAGGGCTGGGACTATCACACACACACACTCGCGCACACATAATACACACACAGTATTACAAAAGCTGCTGTAATAGGATCACAAGGGAACAGACAAATTTGTCATAGATTTTATTCACATGTGTGTGCAAGGCCATAACACAGCCCAATAAAGCAGGAATATGTTTCTTTTTATGGGATTATAAATGTGTTCAACTTCTCTATTTTTTATGTAATGGGCTTATCTGGAGACAATATTTTTGAGCGTCATGACATTGGCAACATGACTTTCTTGTTTTCTTAGAAACACACCTCACATCACTCTCCTGCTTTTAAATGCTGCACTCACACACTCCCCCTCCTCTTTCTTGTTCTGTCTTCTTCTTGTCACTTTTTGCTCCTCACCTTCCTACATTCCCCTCTCACCTTCCTCACTTCTCCTTTTAATAGATTATGTGTTGAGCCCCCCACCCTCCCAATATTGATCCAATTATGTGAATTTACAGTTTGGTGTGTTAAATTTTATGTCTTCATGCGCTGCCTTGATCAAGTCTCATCAAACTGCAGGCATAGTCTGTATTCCTTTCAGTTCAATGTGTCCTTCGGCTATTGTCAATCTAAAAGAAACTTCAAGGCTGTCAGGCTCATTGGAAACACAAACGCACTCACATCCACCCGTAGAATCAGGGCTCTTTTTGCCTTCTTAGTTGTCGGTGTAGATCAGAGTTTTCTGCGTCCCCATTGGCCATCTCAAACAGACACATTGATTAGCTGAGATCGATGGGGTGCAGTATTGTTTTAGAAGAGTTCTGCAACACAATAGATGTGCTGGTTCACTATTCTGCTGCCCTATGTCCCATCAATTCGACTGTTTTATGCTTTATTGTGTAGTGTATTCCATCGTGTGTACTCAGTGGCATTGTTAGCTCTCTAAACTGTTGAGGCTTTATCAATAAAAAAAAAAAGGTGGACTGTTATACTTGGGGCACAGCTCTGCACAGGCTGAGGCAGGCCTTTGGGTGGAGTGTAATCATTTGGTGTTGGGGGAAACAGACACTCTCACCTTTTAAAAATGATAGTGTTGCTAGCAAACCTTGTTCTTATATAGCAGAATCTTGTTTCCATGGGTACCAAATCATTGAGCTCCGAGGACGTGAAGCAATTAGTGGGGTTTGATGAATGTGTCTGTTTACCACTGCTTGATAACACAGCCAAGGCCAGGTGGGAGTGTTTTGTGTGCATGTTTCTATGTGTGTGTTCTGCATTTCTAATGTTAAATCTGCACACATGGTGTAATCATAAATAATTTGTAGGTCACAACTCCTCACCTCTGTTTCACAGTTTAATACCAGGGTGAAGAAAACAGCATGTTTTGACCATCTGGTTCAAGCCAATGTGAGGAACAAGAAGCTGCTGAAGGATGCTGTGCAGAACATCACGGCCAAAGGAATCACTAACTACACCAAGGGCTTTGAGTTTGCATTTGAACAGCTCTCTGTGGTAAGATTCTTCAGTGTACTGGCTTAATGAAAAGAAAACTTAAGATTTTATTTTACTTTATTGTACCAAGAGAGAAGAAAAGGCTCAGAAGAAGTTTTAAGTGAAGATTGTCTTTGGTGCATCTGCATTTTGGTTCCAGCAGCAGGAGTAGGATTGTCTTTCACTGCCATCTGCTGGCTGAATGACATACCTAGAATTACAGACAGTAGAGACAAATCAAGAACCATCAGACATTTAACTGTTGCCTTTAAATGGGAAATTAAATGTGTATTCTGGTAATTTATCATAATAGGGGGTGGCAGCTGAAGGACATTCAGCCAATCCAAACCAAAGTTCATATTCCCTAAAGTTCAAACTCTGTGTAAAATAAAGGTGCTGAAAGTGATCAAAGATAATTATGTGGCTTAATTATGCATTTCACCCCCCAAAAATATTTAGTCTTTCCACATCCTGATTTAAATTTGTCATGAAAAGCATTTTTGTTTCTTCCTTTTGACCAGATGAATGTGAGCAGAGCAAACTGCAATAAGATCATTATGCTGTTTACTGACGGAGGCGAGGAGAGAGCCCAGGCCATACTGGAGAAGTACAATGCTGACAAAAAGGTACATTCACCACACACACACACACACACACACACACACACACACACACACACACACACACACACACACATACACACACACACACACACACACACACACACACACACACACACAAAGAGGCACAGGCTGCCTGGGAACTGTTATACAGTCCAGTGAATTATTTTATCTTCATGGATATGCTCCCTTTTGCGTTTTTTTTTCTCTTTTTTTGTATACTTTATTTTTTGATCAACACTCACAGCTCTTTGGAACTACCTCTGGGTCCCAATTTCCGTGTGCACATCCTCACTACCCTGTTTATTCAGAAGGCAAAGGAGGTGTTTTTGCATGTTATGTAAAACGAAAGATAACTCACACAAACATGTATACATTCAGCGCACATACACACACATACACACACACACACCTACACACGCACACACACACACACACACACACACAGAAAAAAAGTCCCAAATGTGTACATAAAAGAAGGTTTAGGGGGGTTGCATATTCTTATCAATTTGAAGAGTGTCTGTAATTAGTCTCAAATAAAATAGCAGTATGTTAAATATAAAAATGTTGAAATGTGTTTTTGTCTCATCAGTTATTTTTATGGTACTTTGGATGGTTTCATACCAGTTATTTGTAGATATTCCAACACATTTCAATCAGTTATCCAAATTCACATTGTATTACATCTAATTTATTGTAGAAAACTGAAAAAAAGCTTTCCTACTAAAAGAATGATAATGATAATAAAAAGACAATTTTGATGTTTTGTGAGCTGGCTGTGGTAAAATCTGTTGTCTGCCAATCTGAAATTTAGCAGTTTAATTTTAGCCTCTGTAGTCACATGTTTCCAGGTCCAGGTCTTATGCATAATTTTATTGCTTTGAAAGAAAACTCAGTACATTGGCAAGACATAAACCTTCTTAGCTCAATCCTTTAAGGACTCGAATGTTTGATTTCAACAGAATTCTGGCCTCTGAAAATGCAAATAGCTAATCTTTGTTTAGGACAGGGCGCAGGGGGGTGCACCTTGCTGCATGTGTGGTTATGAGGCATTATTCAATTGAATAAACTGGTCCCAACGACACAGCAACAGCATGTAAATGGGATTAAATTGAAAGAGTGAATGTGACATGTTGTGTCAAAGAGCTTTGAATGGTCTAAAAGAAATAGAATATCAGAATGTAAATCTAATCTATTTGCCATTTGAATAACGTTGAACTAAATCTTTAATCAAGGTGAGGATCTTTACCTTCTCAGTAGGACAGCACAACTACGATAAAGGACCCATTCAGTGGATGGCCTGCTCCAACAAAGGTACAGCACACACCCTAACACCATTCTTCCACAAGTCTATAATCTGTCACTTTGATTTTAATCCCCGTACTAGACACACTTTTATGAGCTTAAATGACAAAAAAAAATGTTTGCGGAAGATGGATGGTAAAGTTATGAATTAGTTTGTCTTTGGAAAGAGGAGCTTCCCTCGAGCTTCTCTGTTATCAACCCTTTTGAAATTTTCTTGGTCAAACATTGAAATATTCACTGCTTTTATATAACTCAGAAATGTCTGGATGTCAGCTCTGGGCTTTGTCCTCTTTCCGCTCAGGAATTTGCTCTCGTACAGAGATGAGAAAAGTTCTTTGTGTTATGTTGTCAGTGTGGCATGAACATTTGTTTTGATTATCTCTTCAGGCTACTTCTACGAGATTCCCTCCATTGGAGCCATCAGAATAAATACACAGGTGATGACATGTTGCCACGAAATTTGAGGGCTTAGAATTTTATTTTCAAAGAATACTTAACCTGCTTAATGGCTATTTTTCTGTCATCTTTAGGAGTACCTGGATGTCCTGGGTAGACCAATGGTTCTGGCTGACAAGCAGGCCAAGCAAGTCCAGTGGACTAATGTTTACCTTGATGCTCTGGTATGAGACTTTTGTGGCTGTTAATTCAGGGAATCTAAAGAACAATGTGGAGGTATTTCTGAGTTAACTAGTGCATTCTTTTGACTCTCAGGAGCTGGGTCTGGTCATTACAGGGACACTACCTGTCTTCAATAAAACAAAGACCAAAGATGACAAAAATGGCGAGGTGAAGTAAATGAATGTTTGAACACATTGTAAGCTGTTGAAATATTTCGGGCTCTGATGATTCTCCTCTTCCTCATTCAAGTACCAGAACCAGTTGATTCTTGGCGTAATGGGGATTGATGTTTCCTTGGTTGACATCAAGAAACTCACACCACGCTTCACAGTGAGTTTCATATTCTTATGGGATCACATGCATTCAGAAAAATAATACATTTATCACACTTAAGTGTGGTGACTCAGCTGTGAAAAACTTGCAAAGAGCTTTTGTCCCTCTTGTGTAATTAATGAGAAGTGAATAAAAATGTCTTTGACTACTGCCCACTACTTTCATATTACTCTATGTTTTGTCGAAACAAGAGATCCTTGCCTTGCACACTTTTTAACAAGCCGTTACCTTACAGCAAAAACTGAAGTGCAAGCAAGTATTTGTATATTATTTCTAGTAAACAGCTTATCAGACTTAATATAAGTCGCATTCATCTGACAGGTCTAGAAAAATGTCTTAATTACAAAATAAAAAAAATGAGACCTATATTACAGAAAGAAACTGCTAATGGGCGACAAAAATGCTTGTCAAGATTCTCTAAATAAAAATTATGACTCAATCTAAGAAGCTTAACCAGCAGTTTTTTCTTGCCCCATTTGCATCAAGCTTTTGTTCTTTAATATCTTGAACTAAAACACTGTCTCTGGAATTGTCAGGTAAATGTGGCTCAAACAAAGTCTGATAAGATAGTTTAAAAAGAATTATGACATAAACACCTGCTCAGATTTTGTTTTTTACAGTGCAGTTGTCATTGAATCATTTGTTTTTTTATGCACATGGATTCAATTTCCTTGTTAACTTATTATCTGTGGCTTCAGATTGGTCCAAATGGATACTACTTTGCCATTGATCCCAATGGATATGTCCTGCTGCACCCCAATCTTCAGCCAAAGGTAGGCCATCTGACTGCACATACTGCTTTAAGATCAGCAGACCATGTCCTAAGGCATTAAAATATATTCTCACCATTTCAAATGGAAACAAAATCATTTCACCGATTCAATAAATAATATACAGGCCATCAGATGATGGCTCTTTCAGACTCTTTCCTTTTAATCACCTCATCATTTCTCACAGGGAGAATTTGTTCCCCAGTTAAAGTACAGAAGGTCACTTATTGCTGTGTAAGATTAAATAGATATGTGGACCTGGCTTTCGGTGTCTTTCACCTTGGAGATAAATAATGCTTCTGCTGTTTGACTTGTCTACATACTTGGACAGAGCTTTTATTAATAAAATGCAATAATTTCAAGAGCTTTTTGTGCTTTAGCTTACTTTTAGACAGTTAGATCCATGTAATCTGTGTCATTAAATTCTAATCTAAGAAAATAAAGCGTGAAGGAAATATTATGCAACTTGTGTTCATGGGCAAAGTGCTCAGGGTGATCCTACGACTTGGGAAACAAATGCGGATGCACTGTTATGCATTGACCCATTGGTATTTAGTCATGACCTTACAGAAGTTTTCAACTCTCCACCTTCAGCAGACAGAACAGGCTCTGACAGGCTGCCAAGTAGCAGGTTGCTGCCAAAGACTGTGATTTAAGTACGGGGTCAAATGTTCAGAGAGGCACCTCTTTGGATCTGAAACCCTCCCTGATCTTTCAGCTGAACTGAGAGGTTGAACTTTGAGCTGTGTATGTGTGTGGCAACTTATTTTAAATAACATTAGAACACACATTTAGTTTCAAATTGAACACCTGTTCAGTCAGGAGCACTCTTGCTGAAGATTATTTATTTAGATGAAATAAGATTTATTTAGGAATATGCCCTCTGCCCCTTCACATCCCTACATGGATAACAGAGCCTGAGTTGGGGAGAGCATACCTTCTGTTTCTTTCATATGCATATATGAAAAGCCAAAGCAGGTGGAGCCATAGCAAAGACCAATGGGGGTATAGAACACAGCTAACATCATTGTCAATACATGACAACAGCAAAATTAGTCACAGCATTAAAGAGAGGCAAGGGTAAAGGTGGATTTCATAATGGTTTGGGAAGTAGCAGAAGTAGGCACACTAGAGCACTTTAAACAGTATGCTTGTTTTGCTATTCGCCGATTAGATGCATAGAAAGAATCAGCTGAGCTTTCTGCTGATAGGGGCTGGTGTTAAGAGCAACTACACTGTGGGATGAGTTCAGCTCATGTGGGATGAGTTGCAGGATGGATCTCATGAGTAAATGTTTTGCTTTACTGCTGCATTTTTTTGAATGGTTAAAATTACCATAAGATGTTTACATGAATGGACCAAAGGTCACAGGTTTACATTTTTGACACACAAAAATGCATCATGTTGCATATTTTCATGACTTTCCCAGAAAAGGATTCAGAATCGAAGTGTCAGACTCTGGGATAAGTATGCTGTCACGTTTCACGAGGTGAGATACGGTAGAGGTACGGTAGACAAAAGAGGTGGTCCTTAAAGTAGCAATGTGAAGGTTACTGTGTTGTAGTTCAATAGACATAGTTTTTAATAGCTTCAACAGCATTCACGGTAGATAGATGTCACTGTTACTTGTATCTGAATATCCATCTCTAAATTTCTCTAATAAATGTCATTCTGGTCACGAGTTAGTTTGACAAATGAGTTAGTATGATTCTTTTTTTGTTTGTTTTCTTTCTCTTTTCTGTTCACCTACATGTACTAGGTTAGGACAAAAACAAAAGAAAAGGCAGTCAAACATTGATTTAGCCATATCTTGATGTCTTTTTTTTTTTTTTAAGGACACCTGTTAATTAAGCACCAAGTTTTCCAATCCGGCACATATTCATTTATTTATTTATTTATTTATTTACATAATCTTGAAGCAAGGATTGGTTTGATAGCATCTGATTTTAGTCTGTAGTTCTTTTATGTCTGGTTCAAAACCTTTTTCAGCTTTCTTAAGTTTAAATTTTAACTATAATTTTAACTTTTTATTTCTGGCAACTTTACTCACTGCAGTTTGAAAATGTAAGCAAACTTAAAAAGCAAGTGTGTCTGGAAGGCAGAGAGCTGCTTGTCAATCATTCATTGTGCCACGGGACCAGCACAGTTTATGACGCGGTGAACTGATGTTCACCTTAGCTTCTTTGATTTTAGTTTTTCATCTCTCCATGTTTTTGTTGTGTTTGTTTTTCTGTCTTTGATTTTGTTTGTACATATTTTATGCAGTGTACAGAGAACTTTCCAGCTGTGGTTGTGTTCTTTATTTTGATCTTACATCTGCAGCTCACTTTAACATGGTCTGCTGACGTACAGTGTTCTCTCAGTCTCTCATCCTTTTCTTTTAATCTTCTTTCTTCTTTTCTGTAATCCCTATTTCAGCATTTGATCTTTTCACTTTGTTATTCACACCTCCCAATATCTCAGTTTCTGTTTCTTTTTATATTCTCCCACCTGTCTTGTACAGCATATGTTTGATGTATTTTTCTGTGACACCCCTTAATCTTTTACTCTTTCTTTTCTCATTTTCATGTTGAGATGTGTCATCTGTGTCATCTTCCTTTGCTGCTCCATTTCATTTAACTTACCATCAAATGTAAGAGACTCATCTCTGGCCATTCAACCAAACTTGTTATTTGTTGCTCCTCTTGTTCAGCAGTGGTTTATTCTTAAATAAGAAATGTGCTGTGACAGCCAAAAAAGCAACAAGGCAGACAAAAAGTATCTATACAATGTGTCCTCACCACATCAGCCCATACTTTGAGGTAAAGCAGAAGAAAGAAATCACTATTGAGGACTGAATAGTATCAGATTCCTTGTACTCTTTTTTATAGAGCGGCACTAGATTACTGCTACCATTTTATTCCACCATAAAGCCACTCAGACGTATAGGGTTTTTAAGAGAGGGCATTAATAGGGTCCAGTGTCACTTTGTATCAAATCTGATTCAGCTGTGTCTGGTGTTAGAAATTCAAAATGCTGCCACATGGCACCCTCTGTTTTCATACCCAGTTTGATGAGAATCATATGTTAAAGAAAATGATATTCTTCCATACTAAACTGAATACAAAAGAACAGCAAGGCTTAAATAATGTAAGTCCATTAGCTGATCAATACTGTACAAAGAGTCAGAGGGAAACTCCTCTCAATGGCCATTTGCCATTGAAAAACTCAGCCCCAGATAACAACTGTGAAATGGTCCACAGCATATTATACGCTCCCACTTTACCAACTCAGCAGTCTTCAGATATAGTGATATCAAAGTAAATTATTGCATTATAAACTGAGCTTTTAGCAGAGTGTCTCACAATAATCCTGAAGAAAATGGGTTTCTGTCAGATCGATCCCATCATGTGTCATCAATCTAATCTCACTTCAGACTCTCCTCTCCACAGAATCCTAAATTCCAGGAACCAGTTACCCTGGACTTCCTGGATGCTGAGCTGGAGAACGATATCAAAGTGGAGGTAGGGTGTGCTGATACCAGGAAACCCAAGACACAAACACAAAAACAAGAACACTCATTTTGAGGCAAAGGTGAAGAGGAGACACATTCTGGCTGTTGCAGGATGTCACATTTCTCCTCATAAAGCTTCGGCAAACAAGAATCTTACAGTGATTTACTTGCCGTAGGTAACTCTGGAGCAAACAGTTCTCTCTTAAATGAAATGGATCTGGTAGAAATAGAGCTGCATGTGTTTCTTTATCTCATCTTATAGATCAGAAAGATGATGATTGATGGTGAGACTGGGGAACAGACCATTGACACTCTGGTGAAAACTCAGGATGAGGTAAGAAAATAATAGAAAGGCTTAATATTTTTTTCTTCATGCTCTTTAGAAGCTTTGATGTAGAAGTCTTTCTGATCTTCTGCTGTATTTTTTTTTTTTTTTGATTTATTACTTGAAAACACTAGCACTCCTTACTTGAACGCTACATACTTTTCCAAATGTCTCATCTTGCGTGTATCATCCCTTGCAGAGGTACATAGATCGAGGAGTCAGGACCTACACGTGGGCACCGGTCAATGGAACAGATTACAGGTGAGCCACCTCAGCACTCTTCTAATATTTCATTACGGTTCATTAAACTGTCAGTGTCCCTAAAGAAAAATCACTGAGGCTTAACTACAGAGAGCACTCAGACTGATGGAGGACCCCACTTAAACCAACAGGGGTCACTCTCTGGTTTCTAACACTGGGCTGTGCTTTAATGCTTTAATGGGGAATGCATTTAAGTGATCGGTTTTATATTTTACTCAACCTGCAGACAAGTATACAACGTACAAATAAAGCTTGAATATATGCTTTATTCAAGATTTTTTAATTTTTACAGTCTGCTCGTTACTCAACTACATAACACCAAAATAATTTTTTCTAAACTCATTGTGTCTGTGACTGTCTTTTATTGCAGCCTGGCTCTTGTTCTGCCCAAGTACAGTGAACACTTCATTCAAGCTAAACTGGGGGATGACATGAGAGAAGCAATGTGTGAGTAAAACCTACACCCTCATGATCAAAAGTGCACAAACAGATCTGTCTGATTTCACTGCTGTCTTACAAACCAGCTCCCATGCATACTTTCCCTGGGCCGTACTCTCAAGTGTCTCCACTTGCTTTGTATCACACAACCAACCACTCCTTTGTATTAGCTGCTCAGATCACTGGATCCCCATGGAGCTTCTCTTTTGTAGTATAACCCACTGGTCAGTCACCCTCCACTCCCACACACACTCATCCACATGCTGTCCTCCTTTCTGACCCTGCCTTAGTGAGACTCTTTTGATCTTGTTCTCTTTTTCTTCTGTACTCCCCTCTTCTGGCCCTCCTTCTGGCTTGGAAGAAACAGAAATCTTAGTGATTAGCCCATCCTCTTATCAAGCTTTACATTTATCTTCTTTGTCTTAATACAAATTTGTCACTTCCATCCTTCCATACCTCCTTTTTTCCCCCCAAGTCTGTCTTTTCCCCCGGAATGCTTCCTGGGGTAACAGCCAACTAAAGCAAATTTCTCCATGTGCCTTTGTCTGATCTGTAAACCCACCCTCACCTTATTGTCTCAAAATACCCCTCTTACATTTTGTTGTGTTTCTTTTTCCTTAGCTATTTTTCTTATCTGCATTTTCCCCAAGTGTTGTCTTGCTGTATCAAAACTCTGGCTGCTTTTGCATACAGCTAAAAGCTCAAAGACATGCACAATTACCCCTTCATGTGCAGCTCTCACTCTTCATACAGTTTGCATTTTGGTTCTGATAAACTTCTTCTTTCTTCCTTCCTCCTTGCTGGGATTTAACAGCTTCACCTTGGGGCAAGTACTTTCTATTCTCTGTTGTGTGTTTTCCTCATTTTGACTCCTCGGTTGTGACAGCATGTTTAGGCATGCTATCATATGGCTTTGTGAATGGATGAATGTGTTATTGTTCACAAGTTTGATCACAACTTTATAAACTTACAAAAAGTGGGAAAATTTGTGTTTGGTAGATAATTTCTATGATGGAATAATGCTTCCTGGTGATAAATCAAATACTATTGGAAAGTCTGTTTAATTCATTTTAAATGGTGCCACATTTGTAAGGAATGTGCATTCGTAGGATGAGCAGAAGAGCAGAATATGTGGGGTATACCTGTAGAAAATTTGCCAAATCTTCTCTGCTCAAGCCAAACAGCTTATTCTGCCACCGACTCTTGTTTGGCTTAGTCTGAAGAAAGTTAAAACCAAGCAGCAATCTGGGGTCTGAAAATACGGGACATGCAGAAGTGCTAAAATCTGTAGTTCATCCAATGTCTGCTTGAGGCTGGCTCCAGAGGTACCAAAGTCTCACTAACAGCACACACTGTGTTGAGGGTGAATTTTTTTCTAACTCAGCAGTTTAGAAGATGTTTAGAAAACAAGTTTACCCAATCAGAGAGACAGCTCAGCTCGCATGTCTGACAGGCGCCCTACAATTGTCCAATATGCCGGCGCCAGCTGATTTGCTGTAAAACTTTGTTTCCCAAACAGACTGGTGATGTAACAGAGACTACATCTATTTGTTTTACAGTCTAAGGTTAGGACGAAGACTGTGGGATATTCTCCAGGTGTTTTCTTCTTGGAGGCCCCAATTCCATGGCCTGTCTATGACATTCACCATTATATGGAACCAGGCCTTCACTTTGGAGATGGTACCAGGACATGCTCCAAATGTTGCCATAACTCAGCATCTTGGAACAGCCCTGTCACATGGTGATATGCCAATCAGGTGCCAATCAACCTTATTGGTACCAGAAGCTCAAAACAAGAGTCAAATGCATCAGTAGACTAAGCTGGTTGGCATTGGAAGAGAAGATTTGGCATGGGCACAACCCACAAACTAGGTTCTACTGCTCATATCACAAATGGATGTTTCTTAAAAAAAAAAAAAAGGAAAAAAAGTGGCACCAATTAAAAGGGGAATGAACAGGCTTACCAATGGTGTAAGATATTTTTGTCAAGAAATCTTTTTACAAAAAAAAAAAAAAAAAAAAAAAATCTACCAAACACAAACTTCCTTACTTACTTTTACTTTTTTTAGTTTTTCCAAAGTCTAGCTATGCGCACAGACAGTCACTTTGATCAGTGGATATAATTAGAAGGAAAATATCAGATTCAGCACACGACCATCTGGTTTCAGTGTATTTTCATATCTTTGATGTGACACCACAAAGCATAAACGGCTAATGGTGCCGTTATTCCAAAAGAAGATATTCTGACTGAGTGTTGTGGCCCCTGTATCACTCCCTCTCCACTATAACAAGTCTGTCAGTGCACCATAAACGCTGTCAGAACGTTTACAGGCCTGTTAAAGAAAGTAACACAGCATGCCTTGCTGCCACAGACAACTCCGATAGGGAGTTTGGGACTCTTAAGTTCTCTGCACAGCCATATAGAGTTTCAGCGCTGGAGCCAGACCACCAATACCTCGATTCATCTTATCTTTCCTGCAGTAGGTGGTTCCTGCAGCCACTTGTCCTTCTAATACATTAGAGAGTCATTTCAAGCTAAGGGCGTGACTGATGAACATTTCATTTTTTTGTCATATAGCATTAAATAAGTGACCTAATCCTAGGGGGTTGAAGATAAGAAGAGTGAAGCAAAGAGTAAAAAAAAAAAGACGAGAGGGACAGTGTGGTGTGGAAAGCAATTGGGCATAGAGACACCCTGCCTGTCTACAGAGACAGAGGGACAATGAATCTGCTCAGTACGTTTTATGTGAAGGACATTGTTTCATCATGCACCAGATTTCCATGACCCTGGGGAAACTGAGTGCTCTGTAATATTTTCCGCAGACTGCGCCACACGACTCAATATGTTTTAAAGGCAGTGTCCAAAGTGTCTTCAGTTTAAGAGAGTGGTGAATGATGGCTGTAGATGCCTGTCATGTCATTTATGAGATAAGAACTACCAGACAGTGTTTTAAATGAAATCCAGACCGAGGTGGACAAAGCAATGAGTGGAGAAAACATATTCAGATATACTACTGTGTGTTTACATGTTTCTGCTTTCTCCAGATGCTCTGTCTCATTCTTTGCTGCATCCTCAAAAAAGTGTGTCTCCTTTATTTTGTCCTGGAGATGTAGTATTTTAAAAATGTCATTACTAACTGTGAGACATTTACAATTTGTTGCATGTTTCCCAGGGTATGACATCATTGTTCAGATGATGAATGCATTTTTATCAGCCCTTTGTCTTTCCTCCTCTTTCCTTCTCCATCTCTTTATCTCTGGGGTTACAACAGGGCAAGAAGGCAAGTATTTCTCTCTCAGTTATTCCCTTCCCACTGCACATGGATTTACACTCACTACCTTAATCCATCACCAGCTGTCCAGTATTTTATGTGCCTGTGTGGCGTGTATGAGTGTGTGGAAGGCTTTTCAGTTAGATTATGCGCAGTATTGTTTTTTGTGATACAATGTAAAAATACACTCCTGTGTTTTTAAATCCACGTCGTCATACGTAACCCACGCATTCACATCTCTACCTAAACAGAAAATTAACTTTAAAGTGTCTATCTGTATGGTAACAGTGATTTTCTGTTCCCAAAAGCCATGGACACCATACAGCTAGAGAGATTCGACGAGTTTGGTTACACCTACATCGCTCCAAGGTGAGTGATCCCGACTCAATAAACTGTAAAGGATAAAAAAACACACCAGGCTGCGAATGGATCTGATCAATACTGTTTCTTCAGGGAGTACTGCAAAGAGCTGAAGCTGTCACTCAACAACACACAGTTTCTCCTCGACTTCAGCCAGTACATTGACAGAAACACTCCAGATGCATGTGAGTCATGCATCTTTTTCACTGTTTTTGGCACGCTTGCACTTGTTGTGATATCACTGTTTTTTTTTTGTTCGTTTATTCGTTTGTTTTTCGGGATTAGTGATACCCCAAATGAACCTAAAGTGAACTTAATCAATATTAAGTATGAGTGGACGTCTGTGTTTCTGTTTCTGTGTATGTTATTGTGAGTCATGCTGGATGGATATCAGGATGGTCAGCATCTCAAGGTCAGAGCATGACTTTGGTCATTCGATTAGTGCAGTTTAAGCAGAGTGACATCAGCCTGATCCAGTGAATTCCCGAAAAGCCTGATGCTGTCATGGTATAACATGACTCATCAGGACCTCATTATCTAATGCGTCACCCCCCTAATATGGCTTACCACGATCATCCAGCTAATGGATAGAAGTATCCTTGTGTGTTCCAACCCGAGTCAAGCCATATATTTAAGCCATACACTTGCTCTCTTCTTTCTGTTTGTGCAGTATGTTCTCACAGTACATGTTAACATGATAACCGTCTGTAATTTTCCATGACATTATTCGTCATGGACAGTTATAGACATTATATATAACACTCAACACTCAGGGGAAGCTGCATTTCAAGTCAGTGCCAAAGTTTATCTTTTTGAAAATAACTTTTCCTGAAACTGAGGTTCAAAACTTTGGCATGTCTGTCTTCTAAAGCAACAACAATCCTTCACACAGAACTCACTGTCACTTGGCTGTCTTAGCGGTCACTCAAAGAGGACCTACAAATACATGTCAACATGTCTCCTGCTTGGATGATATTGCTGGAAAGCACCATGACATCCAGCCCCCAAGGCCCCCTTTTTTTATTTAGGGGGAAGATTTGGCTGAACACAACACCCTTTTTCTGTCTGTTGGACTTCAATCACAAATCTTGTCTGTGTTCTAACTGATAGTCTGTGAACAGATCTACTGGAGAAATGCTAGGTCAAGAGCAAAGCTCTGTGAAATTAGCAATCATTTTTGAGCTGAAAGAGCCTCAAATTTATCTTCCAAGGCTGGATTTTTGAAAGACTGTGTCCACGGATCGGTGATTTTCCTGGCTCAAGTTTAAGTTGCACAAATGCTTTGAATAACCACTTCCTTCCTGACTACCAACTTTAAAATAATGAATATAAATGTGTAGGGCCTTATCACTTGTTCATTTTGAAATAAAGAATATACTAGTGCTTTGATTAAAAAGGATAAGCACCCACAGAAGGAGCACAACCCTTCCTCCTTCAAACTGCTTGGTCTACCAAAGCCTTTTGTGGCCAAAGTAACCTGAGTAGCATTGCCACCTTCAGTAGATCTGGGTTCAGGTGAGCTCTGGATATTGACAATACTGATACAACTTGAGACCTAATAAACTGTTTGGCATTGGCAGAGAAGATTTGTTCAATATTTCATGGGCACATCCCACATACTCAGCTCATCTGCTCAAATGTGGTGCCATTTGAAAAGGAAAAGATGGCTTCTCAACAATACTTTTATTTGGTTGTTTTTGTTTTGTTTTGCCAAGAGACATTGTTATATCAAAGAAATAATCTACCAAACACAAGTCGCCTTACTTTTTGTGCTATGTTTAGTAATGCGCTACTGTCATACAAAAGCTGACAGTATTCAATCTCCGGTAGCCAGCACTTGCATTAGAAAGTGTCACATATTATTTTACGAAGGCACAGACAAGCTAAAAACTTAACCTTTATTCTAAGCTTAATTTAACATAGCTTTGAAGCTAACACACAAAGACTGCAGCAGCTTATAGTAATTCTCAGCTAAGGATCTTTTATGGTCTGTCATGTGCAACAGGAAAAAAAAATGAGTTAACTTGGAATATGTTGATGCTAATTTTAGGATCAGATGTTTCTTCAATATGTAAAATGTGTCCTCCATAGGTAATGTGTCCCTTGTGAGCCGATTCATCCTGGATGCCGGTCTGACAGCAGAACTGGTCAAAATTTGGAACGAGCAGGCAGTGTAAGTGCCAAGTCTTTCTGTTCATCATCTTCTTTACTTTGGAGTAACAACTGATAACGGTTAGAAATAAGCATTTCTTCTTGTGTACCAATCTTTGCTGCATGTCAACGCTGTTCCTTTGAACCACTACAGCTGATGCCAAATTTATGCACAATTTACTGACATACCGACTTTTATTTCTTTCTTTTATACCCTGAATGTTTCGATCATGCCTAACAAGTAAAACACGATGAAAGCTAAGCACAAAATTGACATCACACCCCAACCGTGCTGAGCTCTGCCAAGACATGCTGTTTTGAGCAGAACATAAGATAATCAGGACAGTATGTTTTGTTTCATGGTATGCCCACTTGTCTAAAGTAATCTGAACACACATTTACACATACAGTTCAGAGCATCTGTTCAATGCTAAGATACATAGAGACAAGTTACTTAGGGTGTAAAACAATTTATGTTATGTCTGCAGCTCAGCTTCACAGTTCACCAACACTTTTTTCTGATATGTGTGATTGTCTTTGATGTTTGATTGGCTGTTGCTCTCCATGTTGTCAGAGATGGGATCGTGGCCAGATTTGTAGCCACAGATGGAGGAATCACAAGAGTCTATCCGAGGAGGTACTCTCCCCTCTTTCTCCTCAGTTGCATGTTCATGGTTAGCATTACAGCTTGGCCAAATTTCTGGTGGTGTAAATGTGTCAGATGAAAGTGAATACCGACTGTATTACTCTTGAGGCAGAGTGCTTTTGGCTGCCTTACTCACCTGCTCCTCTGGGTTTTTTTTTCCTTAGACATGGTAGATTAGACACTTGGAGATGAACTCCCAGAACTTGCCCGGTCAGAATGGGACATGGGTCAAATCCACAAATCCACTGCTCAAATGCAGATCATTTCCCTCAATTCCTTTGTCGATGCTTTTATCTGAGCTACACTTGGGGGTTCCTCTTGGGCAAAATATAAAATTCCGGTTGAGGATGAATGCACATTTATCCAGGCTATAAAATAAGAAATACAATCAGTTTTAGCCTTTATTGGATCATGCCCTTAACATACATCAACTGCACTGGGTGTGACTGGCTCTGATGACTAGAACTTGGCTCTAGATTAAAACATAAATTATTCAGATAAATCAAACACATTTCCTTGCTGTATTATGCCAATAATGCTTTTTGAATAGTATCACATGGATATATATTTTTCTTCTTAGTGCTGGGGAAGAGTGGACAGAGAATCCAGAGACATACGAATCCAGCTTCTACAAAAGGACTCTTGACAATGACATTTATATTTTCACCACGCCATCTTTTAACAGTAAGTTTGCTGAAAGGTTTGGAAATGTGTATTTGTTTACTCATTTCTGTGCATGAGGCACTTGACTGTGGTCTGGCACTGATCCTATCCAGCTCCCTAGTTTTGGATGTCTTCCCAACACCACTGGCCACTGATATCACCCTCTTTATCCTTCTCCTTTCCCCGCTGTCTTTCAACAAACGACCCCTCCCACCCTGCATATTTCCTGTTATCTCCACTGATCTCTCTAACAGACATCAGGACAGGCTAACTTCAGAATAATGTGCCATTGCTCACGGCTACACTTGACTGGATTAGCACATGTCCTGGCTCTGCATGCTCCAATCGCATTGCATAAATCACAAACAGTTAAAAATGAAAATAATCGCCCACAATGGAGAGCGATTATTCCCATTTTAACTGTAATTCACATTCTGAACATTCCCTGCTATGTACTACAAGAGTGTGCCGAAACTGCCATGATTATTGGTTCTCTCTGTCTTCTGTTCTGCAGCAGAGGGGAGGGAGAGCGTTTCTGAGTCAGGTATTCTGGTGAGCAAAGCAGTGGAGCTCACGGTTAATGAAGTCACACTCAAACCAGCAGGTCAGTCTTGCTGGGACCTGATTTACTGCCTCTTGTAATGCAAAATAAATTGAACTATTTCATTGCTGCTCAAGCTGCAGCTCTGACTGTTCTGTATTTTTTTCTCTGCAGTGGTTGGAGTGAAACTAAATGTCTCATTCTGGATGAACAGTTTTATGAATGCTACTTTAAAATTGAATGTAAGTTCTGCTCATAAAGCCGACATTTTCATTATAACCTTGGATAACTTTGTTTTCACAACTGTTTTAATGTTTGTGACCTTTAGTGCAAGGATGAGATCTGTGGCTGTCTGAGGAACGACAAGGTATTGTAAACAGTTGATTTGTTTTTGTTTAATCATACTGTTACCTGCCTTCTTCTCACCGTTAAAGTGCTGTTGTTCTCATCTTGCAGCATGTTGACTGTGTAATACTAGATGATGGGGGATTCCTCCTGATGTCCAATCAGGATGAGTATATCAACTTGGTGAGTCACAAGATGCTTCATCTTACCATGTAACATGTTTTGCAAAATCATTTTCAATCCATAACATGTTCCAAAATGCAAGATCTGTTTCTTTAAGGTTAGAAAAAGTTCAAATTTCAGACTTTGCAGAAACGTTAAACTTTTTGCCAGCCTTTCTATATACCTAGCTCATCTTACCTTTCCAGTGGATCCAGTAATCTTATTCAAAGGTCAAATAGCAGGCTCATGACTCATCTAAGTTATGAGAATGGCCCGTTAGCTCAGGGCAGCTTTAAAGCTGCTGCAGGACAGCAGCACATCCACATCTCGGATAAAGTTCAGCACTGGATGAAAAGGATCAAAAGAAAGGTTCTGGTGGGTTTTAGTCCGCCGGAGTTAGGCAAGTCCCCTGTGTGTGCAAGAAGTCATCTTTGCTGTGTTAACTCTCCCCGGCTGCTGCAGACCCCTGTGAATCAGTAGTGGGATATACTGTGGGTCTGAAAGCTTTTCAGGAAATCTGTTACCTTTAATTCATTCCACAACCGCATGTCTGGCACACAGTTTATGAAGAAGCACTCTCTTGTCTCTCTTTTTTTTCCTTGTTGTACATTTAGTGTTTCCTGGAATAAGAATTCAGTCTGTGCTTTAGCAGTTCTATGGTTTTGACCTCTTTAAACCATGTTACAATTTAGCTCATTGAGCAATTACTCTGATTGTTTTTTGTTATCTGTTTAGTTAAAGGAAGCTTTTTTCTCAGTATGAAAACAATCTTCAGAACAAATTGGTTACCATCCCACAACATGATGATGATACAGCCTCTAGGAGTGAATGCACTTTGTAACCAGTAGTTTTCAGATCAGTAAAACCAATAGTGAGAATTTGTTTTCTATCTTTTCTCCCTGTCCGTTGTTTACATTTCAACCGGCAATTTGAGAAATGAGTGGTAGTTGGAGTAGAAACATGACGTCTGTCTCTGTATTCCTTGCTGCACATGTCGAAAGAATAAGAAGCAAAATCAACATCAAAGGATTGCAGTTGGGTTGAAGGATTGCTTTACAGTCAATTTGTTCCAAGTCTTTATTTCCTTCACATTGACTGTTTCCTACACTCAACTGAAACAGTGGTGGAAATGATTATGATTACAAACAGAAAGAAAAACATTTGGATGGATTCTACTTTGAGGAATAAAATCTCTCCTTTCAAGGAAAACTAATCACCCAGATTCTTATCCACCTGATTCAGTCATACTAAAGTCTTACAGATGTGACTGTGACAATGGATGCACTTGTTAGTAATTCTGGTTTTCTTCAACCACTTACAAAGAGAGGCTGACTGTGGTAGCAAAGTGAGAATGTTTGATTAATGGACTTTATAATATGTTGACACATACTTGGCTAATAAAAATAAGGAAGTGTTCTGCACTAGCTGTGGGCAGCTACATTGTTGTTGAATTGGCTCATTTTGAGGAGTCAAGTATTTTCATAACAAAACAAAAAAAGTGAACCAATGTGCAATTTGATTGGCTGCATCTGTCAAGGGAAGTACTGCACAGACTTTCATTGACTGTGTGTGTGTGTGTGTGTGTGTGTGTGTGTGTGTGTGTGTGTGTGTGTGTGTGTGTGTGTGTGTGTGTGTGTGTGTGTGTGTGTGTGTGTGTGTGTGTGTGTGTGTGTGTGTGTGTGTGTGTGTGTGTGTGTTGTCTAGATAGGTCAGTTCTTTGGGGAGGTGGATCCCGTGCTGATGATTAACCTGGTCAACACCTCCTTATACTCCTTCAACAAGACCTATGACTACCAGTCTGTGTGTGACCCAGAGAAAGACAGCAAGGCTGCAGCAGGACCGCGCTCTGTATATGTGGTAAAAAGCAACACTTATACGCAGTCACTGTCTTCCACGTAGTTTGTATTTGAAATTTGCATTAATCTAGATTCTGGGGAATAAAGGTTGAGCCATACTAATGGGTTTAAAACAGACCCAAAAGTACTCTTAACTAGAATGTATTCATAATTCCTTAAATGGAAATGTATTTGTAAGTTCTTCTGAGACTGGTGTAGTGTGCTGTTCTCATACTAAATGATCTGTGTCTGTTAAGCATGATTCCTGCCTGTGGATTGTTTAGAAAAGCAGCATTTGTATTTTGAAGTCTAGACCTGTAACTGTGCTCTAATTTATCTCTTGTTTATCCTAATTTGTAAATCATCAATGCACTTTTAGCATTTTAAAAAGGGTATACAACTTGTAAATCTTAACCTTTTCATACAAATCCTTTTGAGACTGTTCCACTGCTCTTCCTACAAGCTACAACTACTTTGAGTCTGTTTTAAGTCCATAAGAACTTCAGTGATTTTTAATATATTTTGGTTGTATCACAGTATAATCCTGTTTTGTTCCCAGTTCTAAATATAATATATATATATATATATATATATATATATATATATATATATATATATATATATATATATATATATATATATATATATACATCAATACAAATACAGAAATAATGGTTCAATGTTTTTTTTTAATCCCTTTGTACATTTTTTCTCTCTTTCTTTCCTTTCTCCAGCCTACCATCGCAGACATGCTCAGTATTGGCTGGTGGGCCTCCACTGCTGCCTGGTGAGTTGCAGGTTGAGATTATTTGTGAGTGTTTGCGTGTGTTTGTGTCTGTGTTTCAGGGTAGGAGTACATGTTTTCTTAAGGGTAGGAGTTTGTATGAGAGTGGGCTTGTGTACCATCGAGGGATAAAGCTGGCTGGGTCAATGCAGGACAAAGACGGTTACACATTATACTGGATTACTTTCCAAATGACTGTTCAACCGTGTTATAACCGAAAATAGGGTGACTGATACTTCCCCTGACATTTACATCACCAGTGACTCTGTCTTCTAACAGATGTGAGTCTTTATTGGACAGTGTTCAGTTAATAAAAGTAAATAAGTTGAAGATGGTTTATTGACTCATGTGTGTGACTCATTCTTTGTTTTTTTTTTATTCTTGGGGTCTAGGTCAATACTTCAGCAGCTCTTTTTTGGTCTTATGTTCCCAAACCTTCTGGAGGCAGGTGAGTAGCAGAAGCTAATATTTGTCAAAAGTCACGTTGAACCAAAGTGAACCCCAACACTTAATTTATTTGTTTTATTTGAAGTTTCTTTTACACAGATGTCAAACCCTATGTCTTACTTTCAGTAGAGTCAGCAGACGAAGACATACCAGATGCCATGTTTAAGGAAAGCTGCATCACGGAGCAGACTCAGTACTTCTTTGACAATGATGAAAGATCCTACTCAGGTGTCCTAGACTGTGTGAACTGTTCCAGGTATGTGGGTGTTTCCATATATCAGGATACATGCAGAAATCTGTAAAAGCTACCACCCTGTTGGCTGTGAATGTGTTGTTAATGGGTTGTCTTCTTGGGCAAATCCCATCTCTTATTTTGGGTCTTCTTCCTGGACACTATTCTGTTTAATGGTCTGCAGGGATAGTGTTGGCTTCCTGGCTTCTTTTTTGTGCTCCAGCCTGATTTCAGACAGCTGTTATGTGAAGAGTCCTGCTCAGGGACAGCTTACCTTGATCTGTCAGTGAGCAGAGTCACAGAGGAGAGCACAAAAGCGCTTTTATCTGTTTTTCTTCCTAAGCTCTCTGGCTGTACTTCAAACTCACTAATACACATATTCACAAAGCACTGCACATTCACTTTGCTCTTAACTCCTTTCTGTCAATTCGGACTGTCAGACAAGGTTAAATATGGCTTTAATTACTAGGCATTATAAGTCCCACGTGTCTGGTCCTGTACTCCCCAAATGTTAACGACTGTGGACACAGAAACTTTCATGACTTCCATAAAAAAAAGGTAGAGGGGAGGAATGAGTGCTGCACATGTGCGCACAAACTTGCACTGTATGATTTATATTGTACCTACAGTTTACCATGTATGCATGTCTGTGTGTGGCTTTGAATGCTTCCTAGGATGTACCGCGCTGAGAAGCTGCCAAACACCAACCTAGTGTTCCTGATCACTGATGCCAAGGCAACGTGTCTGTCGTGTGACCCCAGACCACTGCGACAGGCTGAACAACCCTGTATCCTTTCACTCAGCTTGTAAAAAAAAAAAATCAAACATAGACTTACACTTCCTCTTCACTTTCCAGCCCTCAATCCATCATCCATATGACAGTGAGGCTTTGAACTCTCAACACAAGGACACAGCTAATGAGTCTGCAGCAGGTCCCCCTGAGTGTTCACAAGCCAATAGTAAACCAGATGCACTGCAATATTAAAGCCTGTCTCAGATTACTGCTCAGATTAGATTTTTTTGTTTGATTTCATCTGAGCTGTGGGCTGCAGTCTGGTTGAGTAAACACTAAGAGCATGGGTATGAACAATACATATTATATTCAAGTATTTATGCAAACTGAGTAGCTTAGATTCATCAGATAGATTTTATGTCAGTATATCTATCTGACACATGCCCTTAATGTCACTATTTGCCAACGTATTAGGTGCTGCAGGTGTTGCTAATAGAGGTCAGCATAGAGTTGCATTAATTATAAATTATAACACTGAACAGATTAACACTTTCAATAACTTTGGTACTGCCATTTAGAGCTATTCTATTCAATTTCTCTGACACAGTTTATAGAAAACATTTGGAATAAATAACCAAGCTGACAACTTGGAGCTAAATAAGGCTTTCTGGCAGTGGTTTGAAGAGTTGCTAGAGTCAACATCATATAGTTGTTGTTGTTAAAAGTGAGAAAACAGCTCTGTTGATGATGTATTTTCCTGACACTGTCTGTTTAGCTGAAGGTCCCAATCCATGCGAGCTGGCTCAGAATCCAAGATATCGCAAAGGGCCAGACGTGTGTTTTGACAACAATGAAAATGTAAGAGGCAACTGCATGTGGTTTTGTGTTGTTAAAAGCTCCATTAGTGACCCTTCACTGTTGGTTTGTCAGCTTCTTTCTGGTTTTGATTTCTGCAAAGATTCAAACAAGTATTGGCTGCCTGCTCTTTTTCTCTGATCCATCCCTGAGTTGTTCATTCAGTTTGTTTACTTTTATGGTTTCATTCATTTGAACTCATTTGCATGCAGTTAATTGTTTACTCTTGTCTTGTTCTCTATGATTTTCTCACTCATCATCTTTCATTCTTTTTTCTCCACTCTGCATCCCAATGGCTCCTGCTCATTTCTGCTAGGATGAGCCCTTGTGTCCAATCAGCAGAGCCTCTTCATTGAGCCCTACACCCCTCTTATTGTTTCTGGTGCTGGGTTCAGGGTTAGTGTACTTGCACTGCTTTATGTAGTTTCATTACCCACTCTTGATCTTTAGTATTACCAGATCATTGCAGTTTTCCCCGCACAAGCAAATCCAACAAACATATGGTTGATGGGTTTGATTAAATGCTAATTTCATGCACATTATGCAACTTTTTTAATCAAGTGTGTTGGGTAATATCCTGACTTATACCTATAAACAAAAGTGTAGGTCTTAAACAAATTGGAACAAGCAAATACCCATGAAAAGTTTCAAAACAGTGAAATAACTAAGAGTAGGGGTTATGTCTTTGTTGCATGACTTCCTACTTGACAGAAAACATTGTCTTCCTTTTCATTCTGCTTGATTTTATTTTTCTCCTGTTTATCACTCCAGCAGATGGAAAGCATATTGAACCTCTGCAGTAAAAAAAAAAAGTGCGGATCCGATAGCTCTTTACCAGCTTCACAAATGATACCAGCAGCTTACTTGACGTATTTAATTAGCATCACCAACAGCTTCCTAAAATTAATGCAAAGTTCTCTCGTAAATATGTAAGCTCATTTGGATTTTTTTGCCTCAATCTGGAAAGACTATTTTTTTGTTTCCTGGTAAGAGCAACAGCATCGTGTAGGTCTAATGGAAATCATGCCGTTTGATTTACATCAGTGAAACAAAGGAGAGAGTGAGATCACTGCATCACCACCCAACTTTGAACAGTTTATGAGACTTCCAAATATTTGGAATTATTATTCCTCATATCTCTGTGAACTCAGACTTTCATTGTGTTCTGAAGGCGTAGATCAGACACATAACTGGCCACTATTTCATGTGACTGCTTGTTTACACTGTGGAGAAGCTGAGAAGCAAAGGGAAGGGGGAGAATGGCCGAGGAAGTCGATGAAAAGAGAAAAAGTAGGCCTCGTCCCATTTTCCTCTTTCCATCTGTCCCACTATGTTTGGCTCAGCTCCTCATAGGAAGACAGTTTGTGTCCAGGCCAGTTCATTTTGCCAGCGGTGTAAACAGAGGAAGCTCCACACGGCTTCCTGTCCTTTGAATACAGAAGACTCCCACCTCTGTTTCTGAGGCCTTTGGCAGGCACGGGTATCCTGAAGACTCCCATCAACTAGAAGAATGCCGCACACTTCTGTAAACAGACACATGTGCATACACATACATTCTTGAAAGGCAGAATGAAGTCTCAGTCACCTCTGTTATTGCACGAAAGCATTATGTGACCAGTAAGATTTAGAAAAGCCCTCTCAGGAGGCTTGTTTATCTGTTCATGTCACGATTTAACATGAAACGGAACAGAGTATGTACTGGTCACACAGTTGGCTTATGAATGCAGCTCAAGCAGCTCACTCAGGCATGACTCTAATACATTGCTCAAACATTACTGTTAATGTATATCACACAGAGTAATACAGAAATGTGTACTTGAGCAGTAGCAGATATCAGTCATACTGATGGCTTGTGACTGTAGCTCATGCAAGTGCACGGCAAAAGGAGAGCTAGTGATATCAGCACAGCAGCTAGCTAGCTAGCTAGCTAGCTAGAAAATGTTGGGTAAAATGCTTCAATATGAATATTTTAGATGTAAAAGTTAAAGTAACATACCCAATATGCATTTCAACAACAGCTCGATAAATCACTTGAGCTGTTTGGCATTGGCGGAGAATATCTGGCAAATTGTTCATGGTTGTAACCCACATACTCTGTTTTGCTGCTCACCCCATAAACCCATGTCCCTTACAAACGTGGCTCATTCTAAAAAGGGAAATAAACAGACTTTCTTACAGTATAAGATTTATTGCCAAGAAGAATTGTTACAACAAAGAAATAATCAAAACACATACTCTCCTTCCCCTTGTGCTAAATTTATTTAGTGATTAAATCTTCATCATTTGCAAGTAAAACCATCATTTGTTAAAGCAGTGCTTGTAGAGAAAAAAGCTACCAGATGTAGGAAATGTTTGTCTCATTAATTTAAGGCTGATTTTTCCAACAGGAGGATGATTCTGACTGTGGAGGAGGGACCTGTCTAACTCCGTGTCTCTTGCCAATGCTTGGACTCCAACTACTGCTGCTGTGGCTCTTCACATCATTACAAAACTCATGACCCCTACACACACTCACACACAGACACATACACCAATCATCATCTCATCTTACAAGAGACACTCCAGCTATGCCATCCAGGATGTATGCAGAATATGTGCAATGAGACATTTTTATCAGCATTTCTATTTTCCAATGCCAAAGGGTGCTCATTCATTTCCCCACCATCATTTCCAAATACACAGAGACACAGTTACTGTGCTCAGCTGCACTCCTCCCCATGATATACTCCTTAATACTCTCCTATGGTGCAAGAGTAAGAGCTAACCAAACCCTTTAATTCTGCCTCATTTGTTTCTCAGATTATTTTGGTGGAAGTTGAAGAGTCGTCTCGCTATGCCAACTGAATATCATTCAAAGACTGTATGTTCACTGACAGCATTGATTTGTGTAGTTGTCAATATTGTTTGTTGCTTATTATAATTATTGCGTATGGATCATTATGCTGTAATGATAGTTCACTTCTGCAACTAGTGCAAATGATAAGAATATCCCTTCTGTTTGAGTGTTTTTTAAATGTACTGTACCTATCGCTTCATCTCTGATGATTTTTTTTTTTTTCCTTCTCAGAATCAACGTACATTTCATAACTAGCTGAGTGTTGTATTGTAGCAGCATGTGCTCACTACAGAGCTTAAGACAACACTTTGACACCAAAGCTACACACAGCACCAATACAGGAAAAAAACAACCGACTGCAGAGATGATGCTGGCGAGTTTAAGAGATTTCTCAGATGTAGGTGTTTTTCATCCAGGTATTTTAGAGGACACCCATCTGAATCAAAATTTTAGGATGTTATAGTATCAGATAGACTTGGACAGATAGCTACAGTTGTTTTCAATTTGACACATCAAATCCCCAGTGCCTACATAGTAGCTCAAACAGTCTGTTTCCTGAATGAAGCAGAGTATCTGAGTTGTTTACTGTCCATGTATGCTTCTATGCTTAAGCTCATGCAGAGCAGGGGGGTAGCCTCTGTCGTGACATGTTGTGAAATGGGCTAAATGCTGCAGTTTATCAGTTTTATTAGGCCCATGCAACATTGGGAAAATCAGATTTTCATTATGAAAAGGGCCCTAATAATCTCCCTCTTTGGTCACAACAAACCAAAAACAGACTTGAGCTTGTATTTCGACACCTCTCATCATCAGTCCTTTTTCTGTTACCTTTCTGGATCACTGACTCAGGAGCCAGGATGACGTTTGAATGCGATCAGCACAAGAATTTGACCAGTTTGTTTTCTTTCTGTTTCTTCTCCTCAATGTTCTCCTTCTGCTTGTTTCCTCTATGTGTTGCTTTATAAGTGCTGTGAAGCAGACGCTGAAAGCTCGGTGTCCATACGCTGCAATGTGACGGGATGAGCTTGTTCTGTGTTTGAACGCTGCCTATGCCCAGGGTCGCCATCAGGGCCAGTTGGAGGGAGCTTAGACCTCTATCAGTGGTAACCTTGCATTGCCTTACTTCAATCATTACATATAAATACATAAATGTTCCAGTGTTAACTTTTTTCTTTGCCATTGTAACAGTTATTCAGCTCTCTCTACCTTGCCTTCATGGTGACCTGGGGGTGTTGAGTGTTCAGAATATGCCTATCTATCAGAGTCGTGTGTTGACTTGTGTTTTACCAGGGGGGATCACATGTCTATGTGCAGGCATGTGAGTGTCCCTCCAATATCTGATTGTGCTTTAATACTGTACATGAATTACTCTTTTGTGGAACTTGACTAGCCTGAATAAATTTTGTATACATTTGTACACTTATACTATTTACTGTACAAAAGAGAAAATGAAAGAGAAGACAAATGTTTATAATATGGTGTTGATTATTGTGCAAATATAATATATTCACAATAAAAGTGTTGTATTGTTATGACCCGAGGTGCTCCAGCCTTTTCTGTCACATCTGGCAAGATGCTTTGGCTTGTGTGGGAGCAGACCAAACATGTCATCGTCTCTTGAGACGGAGACAGCTGCTGAATAGGGGAAGAACATCCGCAACTGTGTTAAACTGGGTTTGTGCATGAAGTAAGTGTAGGTGACTATGTTGTCAAACAGCTTTCTACATTTTGTTCTTTTTCCTAGGGCCCCAGTTTGACAAGACGGTCTGGTTTTCAAGCTCTGTGTCTCGAGTCCCAATGGAGAGCTATAAAACACCAGTTTGTTCCAGTTTTAGAGAATCCCTGTCCCACTTTTAACCAGTTGGAGTATCAAAAACAATGCAGCATGCTTGTAACCCTGATTGGTCTACATGAAAAGTGCATAACAAATGTATTTGATCATAGCTAAATTATCAGTGTAAAGTGTTTACCCTGAATTACCAGCATATTACTTAAAACTAGGAATGCACCAATCCAACTTTTCTAGTCCCGATACCGATACCGGTACCGATACCGATACCTTGGCTTTGGGTATCAACCAATACCAATCCTGATCTGATACCAGTGTTAAATAACAACCTGCACGCTCTACTGTGGGATAAGACTGGTAATGTTTTGAGTAAAAGACAAAAATGAGTACATATGGAATTACTGAAGTTATTTATTTAAACTATTGGTGTTTAAATGTTAAACAGCAGTTTTGTTAAAATGCTTCAGAATTTACAGAAATTACAGTTCGATGGTAAAAATTTTATACCTCATGGACTAAATCATAGTTTAGTCTTAGTGTCAAGTTTTGACCAATCCTTACCCACCGATACCTGATCCAGCTTTGAGGGGCTTGATTGGCACTGATACTCGGTACCAGGACCAGATCGGTGCATCCCTAGTTATAACTACATAACTTTTTACCACCAGTTTGTGCAAGCTTAATACATAATATAATTATTGTTGGTATTCATTAATTCTTAAACATCATGTTTTACACACAAAAAAAATGAAAATAAGAAAGCACATTGTTATCTTTTATTGTCTTAAATTACAGTTATTTACCTGCATTTCTAAACAAAAAAATGCTTTGGTGGTTGTGTTTGTTTCTGATAAGTCTCTAACTTTTCAGAGGATCCTGGTGTGCTGGCTCAAATTTGGGATTAAAAATGTAAGCTTTCTTTGAAATTCCTCACTGCTGTTCAAAATGGTGAAACCTAGGGAACTCATTCTGAGAAAGGTGGTCCAACAAACTTGTCAAGCTCTTTATGTCAATCAATGCCATTCCCAAGGCTGTTGCTTTTGAACTTATAGGAAAACACCTCTAATGCGCCTCAAGTCAAACTTATGTACTGAGTTGTCTGTACATGTGTCACTCTGTCTCTACATGACACTGATGATAAGAAAGCCAAGCTTGTTATACTGACAGGATTTGCTGCGTAACGTAAAGAAGGCTACCTGTCATACCAAAGAGAAATTCAGCATTTGAGCCTCCAGGAGAGTTACAGTGTCCTGGAGGGAAATGTAATGGGGAGCGACTATACTGCGTTTTGCATACACTGAAAGAGCCAATTTTCAGTTGCTAGCAGGAGAAATGCCAACAAAGAAAGATATATTCAAACAAAAAACATGAACATTGAAGACACAGTGAAAATTAAGGTGAAAAATCTAATTTAACCCCAAGCTCATGAGTGCTGGTCTGCAGTTCAGGGATACAATATGGAGGATTAAGGATGCAGGGTTTTTTTTTGAGTCAACGCGGCACGTTTTTTTTTTTTCCTTCTTCTCTTGGCATTTGTGTCATATCAGTCAGAAAATTAGAACAAATATAAGCTGGAACACTGACTTTTGGTCTTGTGTTTCTGCCCCCCTAGAAAAACAACTTCATTTTAAGATAGCCCAAGTTTCTCCTTAGCGTGTAAAGGCTGCCATACTAGCACGCACTTCATGGCCTCATCTGACACTTCCCCTGCATCACTGATTACAAACACAATAATTAACAATATTGAAATGATAATTCTTTTTCTGGTGGTTTCATTTCCTTTCATAGGTCACGTAGTCACATCAGAGTTAATCTAAGTCTGTTTTATAACAAACAAATCAACCCACAAACCCCGAAATTTAACTTAAAGAATGGTATATTAAAGCGCTTGATGGGGGGAGGAAAAAGGTTGATGAAATTAAAACACATTTTCTTTCACATGAATACCAGAGTGAGATGAAACAGAAAAGCAGACCCTAAATACAGCATCATGGTGGTGTTTTTCTACTACTTCTGTGGTCCTCTCCCCATGTTTCTAATTTTGTAACACTTCTGGCAACATCACCAACACAGACAGCACTGCTTTCTCTGCTTGCAGCAACAGAAAGCCAGATGCAAACACCACAGAACTACACGGCATTTGCAAAACGAGTGTTCTCCACTTGATGGTATTTGTGTTTATGTGATGGTAATCTAAGAGTCAATACGGCCACATTTTGAGTGAAGAGCATAAAGGCGTTTGTTTTTCTTGGACTTGTGTCAGGCTGGGAGGTCCTCATGTGTGCGCTGTATGGTGATGCCTCGAAGGGAGGTTGTAAGAGGATACTCTTGTAAACGGGCCCAAGGTCTTAGCCTTTAACATTTCTGGCTTAAGAAGTTACAGACGCAGGAGAGCAGGGCCACACTCCAGTTTCACCTCTTTTCAGTTTGTCATTCACAATACTTTAGCTAGAAAAAGTCAAGTAAGAAAATGAATAAGAAATTGAAACAAATGTTGTAATAGAACAAACTACATAATGCATTTACTTTGTTGTTTGGTCCTCCCAAATTTAGGTTTCATTTTCATCGTTCCTGGCATCAGTCCTTATAACAACTCATGCTCATCACAGCTGACATGCAGGGCCACAGTGACTGTACTAATGATGTCTTCATCACTGAGTCAACGCGGCACATGTTACAGCTTCCCTTTATCTCAGTTCTGTTGTTTTTCTTTTATAAGACCGTCAACTGTCAAAGCGGCAGAACACATGGTTGGAGAGAAAGAGGGCCCAAAACGCAATAAAGGTTTGGATGAAAGCGTGGGACTGAGGATTTGGCATGTGTCACACCCTCACAAGCCAAACACAAAACAAGTCCATATGTTTGCTATATTATGTAAACCATTTGTTTCGGACAGGAAAATGAAGGCAGATATTAAAATCATCACCTAATCTGTAAAGAACACATCATTTATCTATCCATCTACATTCTGGGTCAATGTGACCTGCTGTACCTGTGTTATTGAACATGTGCAAGTGTAATTTTAAAGGTGATAATGATGCATAGTTTAGTTCAGTGTTGCTTTTACAGTAAATCAAACAGCTTAGATAACACGGTTGGATGGGGGAATAGCTCAGGAACACTGACTCATTCTGTGTATTCAAGATGTGGATGCAGATGTTTCTGGCATAACCATCAAGTCAAACTGGACCATTACACAAAACATCAAATGCTTTCTATGTGAAGGATAGATCTGTTTTGTGTGCAAATTACCAAGTAACATATTACAAACATGTTTTTTTTAAAGATCTTTAGTCCTCAAACTTTCCTCTTTATCCGCTGATCTATCTTGCTTATTTTTCCAGAACATCAGCCGTGTGTTGTTCCTCAGGAAGGACATTTGACCTAGACTCAGACCAACAAACTGTATGAGTCATTAAAGTCTAAGGCTGTTTTTTTGGGTTCATTCCACAAACTGCAGGAAGTGACACATGAGATTTATGCTGCGTCAACAACATGACCTGGGTCATCAGTAAAGCCCTCTAAAGTTCGTTAACATTATTTTGATTATGAAAATAGCGTCTATTTGCGTATGTTCTAAGAATAAAGGCTATTTTTGGATCAGTATAACACTCAGTGACGCTATGATTGTACCATTAGTGCTATATTTAGTCCCAACACTCTGAGCAACCTTGAGATCATGACATCTAGCAGGGCAATCAACCCGGGTCTGAATAAACTTTGCTTCATGCAGTTTACATTAAGTCCAAAATTTTAATTGGCACTGTTTGTTCTTATTGGATTTCTTTATTAAACCATAAAAAGTGTGCTCTTCCTGCAAGCAGCAATGGAAGGGTCACAGATTTTCCGTCATCATATGACACAGCTGGTCAGGGCCATCAGGGTCGTAGCTACGACATCTTATAAAAAAAAAAAAGAAAGAAAAAAAGAAAGGAAAAAAAGTGAAGGTACAGAGCCTGTTCTTCCTGTATGAGACACAGCTTTCACCTGAGATCAAATGGTATTTGTGAATAAATCTTGTTGTTTTCGCCGACCTTTAGTATGCAGCAAAAGGAAATACAGATATTATCAAATAGTTCAGTATTAACAGAAAAAGGTCTTCAAAAGTCTTCAGATCTCTTCCCTTGATTGTTCAAATTTTCTGGCACCTGACCTGGCCTTCCTGACAACAAAGAAAACTTTCAAATGTATTAACAAAGTGAAAATAAAGAGAAATACAGTGTAAGACAAAGTGAGAGTTGGCAAGAACACAAAACGCCAACTTGGCGGGGATTATCAGGAAATGCCAGAGGCTTTCTGTAAACCCATAAACATAACCAGACACTTATCTGTTCTCTCTACCTTGGTTTTTCTCTCCTTGCCTCTCTCCACTCACAGTGTGAGCATGCTGTGCGTGTGACTGTGTGTTCAGTGTGATTGGCAGGCGTGAGAGTGAGAAACTCCAACCAGGTGAAGAGTCTCTTTGGGACACATTCCTCTGTTGCCCAGGTTTGGGTCCGATGTTTGGATTCTTTGTGTGTTTAGAGTGAGGCTAAAACACATTAAATGGTAACATGAGGTGTTATAATTACAAGGGAAGGCAGATTCACTCAGGGTAAAGAGTGTGTGCCACCAAACCTCTGAGGGGAGAGTTCAGGTGTTTGTTTGAGTCTCTTTGGCGACTTGTTACAGTAAATATGGCGTCAACATTGTGAGTATTTGACCAGTAAAACTGTAGTGCAGTAATTTTTCCAGTATACTGGATGCACATGCAAGCCCACTATCCCATTCCTGTTTCCAGTTTCATGCACAGCCAGTGGTGGGGCAATTATTAGTATTGGTCCACGGGCCCGGCTCTTATAGTCCTTTTTCTTTTTCAGGAGCACTTGATGCTCCTGAAAAGAAAGTGCTTGCTTAATGAGGTTAACTAAGCCCCTGACACTATGAGATTTAAATAAGTGGCTTGAGTGCTTTCTATATGTGCGTTCCTGACATTGGAAGACAGAGCTGTAAAAGGGGTGGGGTATTGTCTTTAACCCATTTTTCAACTTGATCTGGTCATATGTTTGTTTTTCTCAGGCAGTTTGTTTTCAATACATCATATGCCGGTGATGCCCACAGTGCTTTACGCCAATGCAAGACCTATTCAAAAGCACGTTTGTAATATTTACAGCAAAGATTGAACACCTGCCAGTAACTGACTAACCCATGTTGTGACATTTATGACCCCATATGTTGAAGGCCAACAACTTTTGATACTCAAACTTGGGGAATTGTTAATGTCTTTATCTGGTTTTGTCTCCATCCATCAAGCAGACGTCAAGCTATTTCACCACATTGGTGACAACTTTGTCCAGCTGGTGTACCCGAGGGGGAAAGAAGGGGATAACTGAGTCATTTCAATTCTCCCTCTGGGGGCCATGAATTTCTGTCGCTGTTTGAAATGTAGATGTTGACGTATTAATAAGGATGAGTGAACACTGTGGTATGCTACAGGGCAGAGTCTGTGTAATTCTGCCTTTTTTTGTTCACATGTTAAACTTTATGTTCAAACTTTAGAAGCTGGCTCGATACTAAAATAGCTTTGATTTAGTGTGTCTTCACTCTCAGTATGCTGTACGCACGTCTGGCAAACCACTCAGGTGGGTTGTATATACTGCCGTACCCGCCCCATGCCATGTTCCCGATCAACATGCTAATTACATTTATGTGTTCTGACACAGACACAAGTGGGCTGAAATGTACCTGCCGCCCCAGAGCAGCTTTTTCTTCCCCTCTGCTCTTTAATCTAACCTACCAGCCCCCTCTCCTGTGCGTCTCCAGCTCTGTGTGAGTCATGTGGGGGTAAATTAGCAGTAAGCAGTAGACAAGACAAGCAGACTGTTTGCAGATGTGTAAGAAATGAGGAAACACAGGTTAAAGCCCTATTTTAAGACCCAAGTTTCTTGGTCTCTTGTCCTAAAGCACTTTTTGCTTTTCTAATTACGCTTTATATCTGAACATGTGGAAGTTATTCTTCCGAGTTTCATGTAAGTGCTTGGTATTTTTAAGGAGTGATCTCTTTAAATGTTTCTGTTGAATCAATATCAAACATTTTCTGCTTGAAGGTAAATGCTGCACCTACAGTAATTATGTGGATTTTATTAAGTTTAAGTAAGTGTGTGTGTATGTTTATGTCATACAAATCCTATGCACACATAATTTTCAGTGGGTATAGGTACAAGTATTTGCCAAAGTTCATGAAAGCTGATTCTGAAATAAATATTTGTATCTGAAAGCTTAACAATTCTACAAAATAGTCCTTCCTATACAACACAGGTTGTGTATGTACACATGACCTATTTGTGGGTGTTTTCCACGTTTCTCTACTTCAGAGTGACTGACCTCCGCTGTCAAAGGGCCACCACAATAGAGTGCATGTGGGATGTTGATGTATTTGTACGACACCCTCCATGTGTACCATGTTAAAGGATGTGTTCTTTAAACAGTTATGGTTTGAGTGAATATACAAACTCACCAGCTCAATGTGAAAATGAATTGTTCCAAGAGTCTGTCTGAAATGTTCACATCAACACCCATAAACACAGGGGCAGAGATGGACAAAAGGCTAAGTGAGGATTATGCGCAGTGAATTACAATTGTTCTATCGAGCTAACTGTGTGTTAAGCTCAATATATCTGGATTAAAAAAAAAACTAGGGGTTTAATTTACTCAATAATGGCGAAAATACAGAAAAAAAATGCTGCAATAAGACACACAAAAAAAGAAGGGGAAAAAAAGTGAAAATGCAGGACAACACGAGCAGCAAATATACAAACAGTGCAAAGCTAACAAACGCTACATAAGAAGATGACGGCTGGAGGTGAGTATGCCACAAATCCAGCCGTTGACTGTGCTCAGTGAAACAGCGCAGAAGAAGACCAGATACTGAATTTGCCGATTATTAGGCCACTCAGTTGTAAATATCTGAAATGGCAGAAAGCTATACAAAAGTCACCACTGCTAAGTGTAGCCAAAGGTAGTCAGGGATCTCAGTTAGCTGTTCAGCAAGTGGTACTGTTAGCCATCTGTTTTCCAGCTCTGAGAACGGGGGTCTCTAGGTGTTTACTTCTGTAACAAGCAACAGAAAAGCAGGCCACCAGGACACCAGGTGTGATTTACAGGTAGTTACTGAAGCCAAAAGATTTACAGCAATACTTTTCTGAAGTCTAGCACAGCAGAGATGAAAAATGCCTTGTGGGGAATGCAGAGCATGTCAGGTATCATTTTCCTCTTGTCTTGCAAAGCGTGAACATGGGTTTTGACGCCAGTTGGAGCCAAACCCAGCAGGGATTCCACATGCACTGCAGGGTCCTCCAGCTACAGACCTTTGCTAGCTGTGCAGCTAGCAGCACAATAAGTTGACTTGCCTGTTGACAGAGCTCTAAGGACTCGGGGGTTTGGCGATGAAGCTCTGCTAGCTGTGGAGATAGCGCTATCGCTCCAGGCATCCTGGAGCAGCCTCACAAAACTACTACTCAGGTTTCCTGAGATGGAGGAAAATGATACGCTCCCCACCCCTCTCACATCGCAATGGTGACTCTGTCATTACGGCTGTCAAGACCCAAGTAAGTTCTTTAAATCTTCTTACTATTGTAAATTCATGTTACTCTCTAATGTCAAACCATGCCGCTTTTTCCATCTGAACATCTGAACATCTGAACAAGTCTAGTCTTTTTCTTCGATGTCCTCATCATAACAAGCTGTTTCATGTATGGCGCCCACTGTCCTGAAGCACCCATATCATAGTCTGAATTATGCATGTGTTTTGGAATATGCATAGGTTGAGCATTTTGGACCACATTCACTGTGATGAAGATCAATGGAGATTGTCTGCCCTTGTCAAAAGGCAGGTGGAAAGTAAAGTCAACTGCAAACACAGCAATCCCTAGATACATCTGCAGACTTTGTTGAATTGAGTGATTCAGCACATCAAAGATGAGTGACGAGTAAAACTCTGTGATCGATTTTCTGTGATCAATAGAATACGTTTGAGGATGAAGGAAAATGAGAAAAGTGGTTGTTTGCTGTTGGAGAGTGAATTATCTAAAAGAAAAATCAATTACTTATTGAGTGGGATTTATTTGTTATGGTCCTCTGATCCTCTTGAAAGCTATTTCGAGGATGTGTCGGTGACTCAGTCTACTAATGTGAATGCTAATGAACCACTGTGTGAAAAAAGGTTTGCATTTCTGTCTTCTGCCCACTCTTTAGCTCTCATATCCATGTCGCCATCTGAAAAATGTGACTTGAAGGTAGAGCACAGAGCTGCAAGCTTCACACAGCCATATTTGCAAACTGCTTGTATGCACAGATTGTGTGTACACAGTTTATTTGTGTCAGCCCTAACTGTCAGCGGATCTCAATTACCAGCAGTGACTCTACAACTGCAAGCACTGACAACAGGAAGTGAGTGTTTGTTTAAAGGAGGATCTCTTGACACAGTATCTGTGTTTACAGCGTCAAGGCCCAAGCACTGTCATCACTAACCCAAACACACACAAACTAAACCCACACACGCTTACACCCCTTATTCTCATTAGAGTGAAATACCTGCTCTGTACTCTGTTACTCATTTTTCCACTTCTCTTATCTCTCCCTGTCTTCCTCAGGACATCACACTTTCTGGTCTGCTCTTTCCAGCATCTCTTCTTCCAATTTTCCATCCCAATCCATCTCTCATACATAAGGTCACGTGACTGAAATCTGGAGGAGAGGGCTGGAGGTCTCTAAGAGGTCTGGCTAATTTGCTGCAGATGAAAACATGCACATATATCCACATGCACAGGGGAATGAGAGTTTACAACACATTGCTCACATAATGCACACAAAATAAACTTCAGGAAGTCTATTTACACCCCCACACACTCCATATGCACCCAGACAGAGCAACATGTAGTACAGTGGCGTGCATTGTACCTTGCAGCTACAGTCGATCCATTTTCTCCCTATCTTATTCTCCATATCATCTCCATCTCCCACTGAACTTCCTCCCATCATTACCAGCTGCAGGGAGATATGAAGTTTCTGGCAATAACCAGCCACAGATGTGAGGAGTTTTGAATGGTGACGGCACTCATATGTGCGAGCGACGGGCTACTGACTGGGTCTCTCTCCAATTTCCATCTTTCTAGAAGAAGCCATTGCTCCAGTGCAGACAGGATGAAAAACACCCACTGGATTCCTGCTAGGAGAGTCAGTAATGAGACTGTGGTGATGAGGGCTTTTTGTTGGTGAAGGTTATCCAGTCATCTGCTGCTTGTTATGTACGAGCATGCATGTTTTTTACAGTGATGGATAGACAGCAGAGGAAAAAAAGAAGAAACAGAGTGAGACAGAGAATTAGGTTGTGTTGCATGCATATGGAGTTAGAGGAAAGCCCAAAAAAAAAAAAAAAGCAAGAGAAAGAGAAAAATGGAGATTTGTGCTGCGCTCCAGTGAAAGTATCTGACTCACAGCTGATTGTTTATTATTGCGAATGACTCTGTGGTCCTGTCAGGAAGCCGCAGGAGCATTACTCACTGAACCAGAAAGAATATAGACATGGAGCCTGCCTCCCTCTGCATATTTATCCATCTCTTTCCCTCTGGGTTGTTGTGCACTCATGGTGTGAGCTGAAAGAAACTACCGGGAATCCCCACAAAGCTGTAACTTGGGACCTGCACTGCGATAATTGACATGTTTTCTGTTTAACATGATACAGAGGGCTGAGTGTCACATCTCTTATCTCATGCTATCATCGCAGGAAATAGAGATGACACTCGGGAGCTGGGCCTGGATGCCTTGTCCACATCCAAGCCGCCACCGGTTACTTCACTTCTTATCTAGGACAAGGAGGGTGAAGAAAAGTAGCATAAACAAACCCACATGCTCCTCCCCCAGCTTTTCACATCCCTGCTGGGTTTCCTGTCTTAAACAAGTGCACAGAATAAGACAAAATAAGAAAAAGTGAAATTATGTTTCTCTTATTTTTCCAATTTAACTGCAGCTATATCAGTAGTTTTTTTTTTTTATTATTTAAACTTATTTCCCAGATCAGAGTATGTTTCATTTTTGAATCCAGCTCCTGTAAAGATGTCTGCCACGTGATGACATTATAATTATTACTTTTAAAATATGCAGGTTCTTCAGATTTTAAAAATTTAGTGAAGAGAAGTTAGAGCCACGGTCAGCATGCTTTCAAAGGTTTATGTAAAAGGAGGCTGTGGCTATAAGGAACTCACTCCAACGATCACACACTGATAACACTGTCACTGCAGTGATGTACATTATGATACATTAATGGCATTAAATAACCTAAGATAGAGGGAACGACATTCAAAGAGAGGGAGGTATAGAAAGCGAGGGAAGCAGGGAGAGAGATAAAGTCGTACACACACGCAGATAGAGAAAGAGGAGGGGTGAGAGGAGAAGTACTTAGAGAGGAGACGCATCCTCCGCGCAGTGGTGGAAGCAACATCTCCTGCATCGCAGTCGGACAGATCAGCGAACAGCGAGTCCAGTTTGATGTGAGACTATCGTTTTAGTGTCGCTGCCATGTGGATTTACACTCTGCTTTTGCCTCTCTTCGTCATTTCTTCTTTTGGTAAGTTTTGACTGAAATCATTTCAACAACTGCTCGCGTTGCTCTGTGACGGGTCGCACGCGCCTCGGAACGCACAACAAACAGGGACTGTCAAACAGATGAGAGAATAGACGTAACTTTATCATGTTTTCATGTATGTAATGTGAGGACCGCCGGTCTTTACCACCTGCAGTACGATTTTTTTACCTTCTTAGAAACAGATCGTTTAATTTAAGCATCTTTATCTAATGACAGTGTGATTCTCGGAGTAGAAAGAACATTTTTTGAGAATATTCAGCCAGTGCAGGAATGAAAGATGTCTTTATCTAAAATTAAAGATCAGGCAGTTACTTTTTAATCCTACTATAGCTGACCGTGCCAGAGCGCATTACGCTGCAGAGGCATGTATGAAGGTATGTAGGCCTATCTGAATTGATCACGAGATGAATAAATGTGACGAAAAATCCAGCAGACTCAGTCCATTGTCTCGCAATGTGACCCTTATTAACGTCCAATTGAAGTTCGGTCATCCTGTGCTCCTAACAGAGCGCGATTTCGCGGCTCATTGCACCCACATGCACTCAAGCAGGAAAACTGCCGAGCCGGTCAACTCAAGTTGAAGATCGGACAATTATGACACCACTGGACCTCTGAGATACTCAACTCCCTCACAGATCATCCCTTTACTCGAATGCTGAATCTGTATTTGCAGACTTGATGTACAGTGACTTTTTGCTGATTGCTGGGGAGGATTCCTAGAAATGACAGCTTTCCAGGAACCCTCCTATCAGAGTCAGCATGAGTTGGAGTTTTTCTGTGCTGATAAAAGCTCTTAAATCGGGTGAAGCGTATAAAGGCTGAGTTCAAATCAGTAAGAGGAGGATGAATGAGGGGGAGGAGGAGGCCCGAGTTTACAGTCTAAATGTAAATGTCTAACTCTGACTCTGCAGAGGACCTGTTCAAACTGACATTCACAGCACTGATTGCCCTCTGTGTGTGTGTGTGTGTGTGTGTGTGTGTGTGTGTGTGTGTGTGTGTGTGTGGGGGGGGGGGGGGGGGGGGGTTGTGGGTTATATTGGGTGCAGTGATGAATGACGGTGCATCGCATTAGGTGCTGTAACTTAATGACAGTTTAAGGGGACTAATTCACACATTGTTATGCTGTTACTGGGTGTTCTTAGTCTGGCTGAACCCATTAGCAAAATACCTGGACTGCTTTCTAATCCATAGACTTAAGTTCTGGGTGTATTTTTTTTTATCAAACTAAAGTACCACATAACAGATAACCCTCAGCAAATAGAATGACGTGTGTTAAAGCTCAACAGACTCTGGAATATAATCGCTGCTATTCTAAGAAAGGAAAAATTATTGCAGTGGTCATTTAATTTGTCCTGGGGCTGCCTACTTGTCACCTGAGCTGAGCCGCTGACCACATCTCAAGCTAGCATCTCTCTGACTGTGACCTTAAGTCACACTGTATGCACATGAGGGTTGGTTTTATTTTTCTAATGTCCAAACTACTGAATGTTTATGCACATGTGATTGAAATAATGTTTCAGAGGCCAAGAGAAATGCACTCCAGGACTACCAGAAGACCAATGGCGTGCGACTGGTCGTGGTGACCCCTGATTCCTCCCATCTGACCAAAAGCAGAAAAGTGAGCATGGCCAAATGTGCCAAAGCCTGCAGCCGCAACAAAAGACTCCCCTTCACCTGCAGGTATGTCTGTCGCCTGCATGATTTCTTTCCCGCGCTATGAGTGACAGCACACACAGAGGGAATTGGTGGTTTTCCAGTTCTTCACAATAATTATGCTTTTTGAAGGTAAAATGTCATGTTGGGTTCAGCTGGTCACCAAGCTGCTTGGCATACTTTTGTGCTTCTACTACAAGGCACTGAAAGAAAACTGACCATTATGTTCTTCACTTTACTCCTATTTTATCTTCCTTCTTATTCTTTAGAGCATTCCTCTATGATCATAAAAACAGGAAATGCCAGTGGCTGTCGTTTGACAGGAATTCACCGGGAGCTCAGAGCCAGCAGGACTTCAACTACCAACTATATCAAAAGAAAGGTACCCTTTATTGTTCCACCTTTTTTCTCTTTTACTGAAATGATGTCTCTCCTTTCTCTCCATCAACTAAAGGGCTGTCTCCCCATGACACTGCATGAAAAAAATGTCCCCACATGGCCCCACCTACAGTCAGCGATATGGTTTTAGAAATCCACTTGTTTGCTTATTTTTGGGAAGTAGAAGGTTTTATGTGTCTAAAAAAGCCTGTTCACAGTGTGACTGTAGCCTTGTAATGACAGCATGCATCAACAGGAAGACAAGGAAGGGCAAGGACATTTGTCGTGTTTACTGTGTCGCCCCACATTATGGCCCATTTTCTGTCATTACATGGAGTTTGTTTAAACACTACAACCCCCACCCCCTCTCCACTCTGACCGACCACAACTCTGAACATGCAAGCTGTGCAGCCTTTTTTTAACTGGATCCAAATGTTTTGCAGAAGATTAGAAAAACAGATTTTGGCTTTTGGCTTTGTCTTGTCCTTGTTAAGCTCGGCATTAGAGCTGAACATCTCTGTCTGTCTGTTTTCTTCATCATCTGTTCTCTGTGTTGACAGCATTTCACACAGGTCGTTTGCTCATCCCACTCACTCTTTTTTACTGACATTTTGTCTCCTCTCCTTGTCTCCTCTCCTCTCTTTTTTAGACTATGTTCGAGAGTGCATTGTGGGTACAGGTCAGAGCTACAGGGGGCGGAGGTCAGTGACAGTGAGCGGGATTCTGTGCCAGGAGTGGGCCTCTCCTTTCCCTCATGAACACAAGTGAGAACTTGATGTACTTTTTACCTCATGTCAAAGAAAGTTGCATTAAAGCTGCTCCTTAGTGTGAGCTCTGGCCTGTTTGTGATGCAATTAGCTAGTAGCTAGAGGCTAGCCTCCATGTGTGTCTGCGTGTATGTGTGTATGATACATTAGGGGTTGATTAGGCTCCTGGGAGCAGTCATTCATCAGAACTGACCTCATTGTAACAGTTAACAGAGTCACACATCATTTCCCGCAGCAGCCCTACTGTTTATCTAGGTGCATGTGCGTGTATGAGTCTGTGTGTGATTTGCTGGGATTAGGATCATATTTAATATGCAGCCTTTGGTTAAGCTGTAGGTATCCCACATGTAAAACCCCAGATAAATCTCTTCTTTCAGTATGCAGGAATGCTGTCGGATACAGTTTTGCTCCAAGTAGAAAAATGAACCATATGAATGGAGTTAAGAAACAAAAGACAGGAGGGAAGCAATGCTTTCTGTTGGATAACACAGGCTGGATTAGCAATAATCTTTAGTAAATGCCCCGCAAGTAACAGGATAATTGTGTGTATCCTTTACAAAAAGTCAAAAATAGTGTGAGGTCTTTTGTTCTGCTTAATGTTGATGCTATCTTCAACAGAAAATACAAAACATGACTTCTAAACCAGCTTTTCAAAGCTTTTACTTTGAAATTTATATAATGTCAAATCTTTATGTGTTATTAAAAAAATGGAGACACCCAGGGTTGTCATGTCCTAGCTTTTTATAACTATCAAATAACCCTTAACGTGACACATACACCTCGTCTGACATCTTTCAAGTCTGTCTACTTCTGTCTACTGCACTCAGACATATTTAATGACTGAGAGAGGCTCTGTTGTATGCCGACAAATCAAACAGGGCTTCACATGTTTGTACCTCTGCTGAACTTTCTGCGTTGACTTCTATGTCTCTCTGGATCGGGTAATTGAACCCAGGCACTTTTTATTTTTTATCAGTCATTGTACAGGCATGGGAAACTCTCACCCACACTTGACCACTGACACACACTCTAGAGCAAATTGCTTTTTTATCAGCGAAAGGTCTCTCCTCTTAATGTCCTCTAATTTCTGTACCTGTCATTAGCCTCTCGACTGATCGTGCACTCCAGAACTTTAATCTTTTCGTCATCGTGAGGGAAACACAGTTTGAGTGCGCCACAGGTCCATCACTACCACTGACTTCTACAGCCATGTGCTCGCCTGATGTAGAAGATATGAGTCAGAGTGTTTACACCACATTCAGAACCTGCCTCATGGAAAACTAACATTGCTTCAACTTATTAACCTGCTTTCTTGCACTGAAAACATCACATTAGCGATGGTTCAGTTTGTTAGATTTGCATTGAATTTACTGAAAACTCGTTCATTTTTACTGTTCCTGTCGACAGGCA
Source organism: Halichoeres trimaculatus (assembly GCF_033239565.1). NCBI lineage: Eukaryota > Metazoa > Chordata > Actinopteri > Labriformes > Labridae > Halichoeres > Halichoeres trimaculatus. The sequence goes on along the minus strand of NW_027437187.1, from coordinate 19,477,115 downwards.
GGTTAACAGCAGCAGCTCTCATAAAATGCGTAGGTGATTCGTCACCCTGCCAGAGATAAAAGACAACACAAACTGTGGCCTTGGGTGTTTTTCTAAAGGAGGTTGCTCTGCATGCTAGCTGAAGTATTTGGCAAGCGGTCTCGGTACACGTGTCTGTTTTTGTAACTGCTGCTCTGTTTCTGACAGATTCACGTCCAAAAGATTCAGAAAGAAGGACCTTACAGGAAACTACTGTCGCAACCCAGACAACTCCACAGTTGGGCCCTGGTGCTTCACCACTGACCCCCGACCACACCTCAGACACCAGGAGTGTGGCATACCACAGTGTTCAGAGGGTAGGCAACACACACACACACAGACACACAGAGGGGAAGATTATCTAAAAATAATGTCCATTTCAAATTGCAAATTGCCACTCCAATCGAGGCTTGATAGTCTGAAATGAGCTGCAGCAAATTACACAATCACACAGTGCTTTAGATGAAGCAATGCTGGCTCTAACTGGGCTCTGCTCTACATCTGTGTGTGTATATGTGTGTGTGAGGTACAGGTTTTCTTTATTTGCCGAGGCCAGCTGCAGCTGTTTCCAGGTGTGTGGTTCAGTTTATGCTGTCCTCTCTCATTCCATCAGGTTCAGGGTTTGTAAGTGGTTTGAGCCGAAAGAAGCTGGAGCCAGAATGTTGGAGGATATTCATCCCTTGTCTTTTCTCACAGATAAACTGTTAGCTGTTTCATTCATCCCTGCAGGCACAAACTGTTGAGTTATGGATCTGTTCAAGTAAAACTTTGATATTTACTTTCCCAGAGGTGTTTCCGTCATTGTGTTACATCACACTGACATTACTCTCAGGCGCTGATCCCCCCCTGATGACAGGGATGATAAGGGCCCTGTAATCTAATCCCTGGGGATTCATGCTGTCAGAGAGGCTGTTTCCCTGCATGTATGACACTGAATCATGTTAATGAGGAAACAGGCTGCAGTTCGATAAGACAAGACGGAAATCCTTCTCGTCCTCAGAGTCACACATTGTGTTTCACCAGGTTATCACTAGCTGTGACACGGGCACTGGCTTATTATGATAGAAAGTCATTGAGAAGGAAATAACCTGAGGGGTTCCTCCAGAAATTACTCAGCCCTAATAGAAAACACACACACACAGACACGTAAACATGGCGTGGACAAACACACTTGTGCATGTTGCCAGTGGTATTAAATGTGCTCTGTCATGACAACAGTAGACTCACAAACATCTGGTTTTAATCCACATGTGCTCTGTTGTTTACACTAGACCCTGTGTACTGCTCACCTCTCAACAAATGGTGCCCTTTCGACATCAAAGTGAAACATGGCTCCATGAGTGCAGAACATAATCTTTTCTTTCGTGCATTTAGTCTATAATTCGATATCTAAACCTTGGATAAATCTATGCAGTTCCCATGGAGGATTTTTTGTGATATGTTGCATAATTTTTCATGGCAGAATATGAGGACTTGTTAAAAATGTTGTGTTTTGTGTCCTCTTTATGCTTTACAGGCCTCAATCATAACTTTCAAGGAAGTTAGTTTGGTTAGTAACAATTTTGTAGTCTGAGTTCTGAAAAGCACAAACCAACTTTACAAATTTTAATCCCATCTGATCCAAAAAATGCTTCCCCACTTTTTAAAGGGCCAGTGTCCTTTAAAAGTGTTTTCGCAGACACATCTCTTTCTTTCTGAAAAAAAGAAGAAGTTTATTCCTGCTTTTTGCAGTGCTTAGCATCCAAACTGGATGGACACCCTAAGTGTCAGCTGTTTCTTCCTGAAGTCACTGTACCCTCAGTATAAAATAAGGATACAACTTTAAGGTCTTAGAGAAACAGAAACCCTTTTTGTGGAGACAGATCCTTAAAACAACAGAATGTCAACCTTTGTGGGGAAAATGTTAACAAAAGCTCTTTCAGTCCAAAAGCATTTAATTGCTTTATCATAATCTGCCTTGATGACAAGACTGACAGGCATTAAAAATACCAAGTGGTCATGTTGGCCAGAGAGTGAAACTGAATGTGTTTCAGAATCAATACAAATTCCTGCCAGCACACTGAAGTGGTGAAAGCAATGTGTTGATAATACATTGAAGAAAGGTCTATGAGTTTTTTTGGTTGAGTTTTTGTTTCTCTAAGATGTTGCTTTATTGTGTGTGTGTGTGTGTGTGTGTGTGTGTGTGTGTGTGTGTGTGTGTGTGTGTGTGTGTGTGTGTGTGTGTCATTGCTGTGTAGTTGAGTGTGTGACTTGTAATGGGGAAGATTATAGAGGACCCATGGACCACACAGAGAGTGGAAAGGAATGCCAGCGCTGGGACCTGGATGGACCACACAAACACCTGTACCACCCCAAAAGGTACGACACACACACACACACACACACACACACACACACACACACACACACACACACACACACACAGGCATGCACAGGCACACTCAAAGGCACACGCACACATCTGCATGACCCTTAATTGCGCATGCTAAATCACTCTGGAGACCACACACTGAGATACAGTATATCTGCTCGCAAAAAGCATGAGACTACTTAATGTAATGACAAGTTCTTCCAGTTTTGGTGCACTAGCTCTGCAGATAAAGTGATCTGGAGACTTTCCCTGAAGGTTTGCCATCATAGTTACACAGAGTGTAATTTTGTGTGTTTTAGCAGCACTTCACTGGGAAAATTCTTCAATCCAACTTAATTGGCCCAAATTCCTTTAAGCTCTCTGTAAATTGTAAAGCTGACTAGTATCCAGCTGTGAGATAAGCTTATACCCATTTTAGGATGGCTATATATGTATATGGGTCTGCATCAGTATTCCTCACATGATCTCATTGTGTGTGTGTGTGTGTGTGTGTGTGTGTGTGTGTGTGTGTGTGTGTGTGTGTGTGTGTGTGTGTGTGTGTGTGTGTGTGTGTGTCGGTCTGTGTCATATGGCAGGTGGTCTGGATTAGAAGGGACTCGTTAACACATCCTTAATCATCCTAGTGTTTGTGTGAACGAGGTCCCAGGCTGCTCGTAGCATTAATGTAATGAGAGGGTCTCACAGCCTGATGCTGCGTGCCTGGAGGCGGGGGGAGGCCTAGAGGGATGAGGGACTTTTGGGTTGACTTACTGTAGAACACCTGTAGTTATGCTGCCTATTATCTCTCTCACTCCCCTGAGCACTGAGCAGACTCACAGATGGAGGCGTTCTTGCACCACTCCAGCTTTTAATGCTTCTTCTGCGTGCAATGGTGAATTATCTATCAATTCCACTCGGCCCCCTTAAGAATTCTGAAGAAAAATGAGCACATTTTCCTTTTCTTTTTCTATTGCGATGAGTGGATGATTCATGAGACTTTAAGTGTGTTCTGCCACTTTTACTTACCTTCAAGTCACAGTTATATTACAGGCTGCACCACATTCTGATACTGCATTTGTGCTCTTCATTTCACTACAGTTTGGCTTCTTCATAAATTTTAATCTAAGATTGCTTCAATTAGGTACCCTGACAAAGGCCTGGATGACAACTATTGTCGGAACCCAGACGGACGTCACAGACCCTGGTGCTTTACCACGGACCCCGACACACCCTGGGAGTACTGTGACATCAGAGTTTGTGGTAGGCATCCATGTCATGTTTGCTTTCTGTTTGGGCATAACATCCCATACCTTAAATTTACCACTCCTCTCTTCATTGTTAACAAAAGCTACGAAACACACACACAAGCACACACACCAACCCAGAGACCCCCCCCCCCCCCAATAGGTTTGGCTTTCTGTTATGTCTTCTTTAATAGCCAGAATGTTTATTTTCTCCCTACGCCACTGGCCTGCTGTTTATTTTTCTATGCCAGCTCAAATGTGCAGGAGTCAAACTGCACAGGGCTCACGGACTGCTCCACATTAACCCCCTGTTACACACACAGACACAACACAGGGGTCAAACACACTATGGGCAGATTGCTTTCCTTACACCTCTCATGTGTGAGTGATGTTTAAGCACAAGGTGCACGTGTGTCTATACACTTGTAGTACAGCAGCAGTTAGTGTATGCACTCAGATGACCTATAATCAGTGATGAGTCACTGGGGCAGCCTCTGTGGTCCTGTGGAACATAAAAACAGAGAGCCCATTGGTGTTATTGTTGGGCTCAGCTTCTCTCTCTTGAGTGTGTGACTGGCCTGTTTGTCTGCTACAATCATCAGCAGTCCTGGCACCATGCTTACTAGATGGCACTCCTCCATGTGGACCCTGTGATTCACAGCACCCCCTGTGTTTTTCCCCACTAAAACTGTATCCCACTCCGCACTGTCTCCATCTCTCCCCCTCTCTGTCTCTGTCTCTGATATGGGAGTTTGTTGGGAACAGACCAAGTTTACGACCCAGTAAGTCTTAATCAAAACAAGGCAGAGAGAAGAGAGCAGGAGACAGAGAGACAAAGTGTTCTTTTGTCAAGGCTTGCTGTTTTGTTCACTGTTATAACCAGTGCGTGTCTATTTTTAGGCTTATTGTATTGGTGGAAAGTGTCTGGTTTAGTGTTGATAATTTGTTGCTTAACACTTACAGTAGTTGGATTTAATCATGTACATGGTTCAGGCTGATGAACTCAAGTAATCTTAGTGCAACAAGTAGCCATCTAAAAGCAGTGAAGCTGATGACACTTTTGCTTCTCATATTGGCTTCAAAACACAAAACAGGTGGCAGGTCATTTTTTAAACCCTGAAAAAAGAGAAGCTGTTTTATTACTACAGCGGGGGGACATACACATTCTTTAGACTTCAATAGCAAGAACAGGTTTAGTGAAAAAAATCGATGAGCATGCACATTTTCTTATTAGACCACTCAATTCAGTTGGAATAATGAAAAGACTACTTGATCAGTAAAATATTCTATTTCTGTGGCTCCATTTGTAACTCATGAAGAGTAATTTTATAATCAAGTCATTAACCAATCTAAACAAATTGGCTGCTTGAGTTTGTGTGTTGATATTTGGATTAAAATCTTTGAGATGCTCATGACTAGAATATAGACCTGTGTATTGTCATACACTGTGTTAGAGAGGAAGAACTGATAGATGGGACGGAGAATGAAACGTGTGCTGTGATATGGTTTAAGAGTAGTCCACTTAAAGTTTGAGTCATTCTTACAGAGTTTACTAATGCCCGCCTTTGTCGGCAGATCACACTCCCAGTTTTTAACATTTCTTCATCCATTTCACCCAAGTTTGGAGTGGCACTAGAGTTTCAACTTTAATGTCTAAAGTGCAGCTTGATAAGAAATTGTTTCTCGATAGATACATTCACATGTTAATACCTAGAGTAGGGTGGAATGGGAAGGGGTGTATCAAGACACAAATATAATCATATGTTACTCGATGTTTTCTTTGGCCACAACATAAGCATCCAATGTGTGTATGTGTGTGTATTCAAGAAAATAAGCCATTAGTTAAAACTAATCCATATGGGCTGTTCCCCATACAGGGATTCCTCAGTTGGCTTCAGCACAGATTGGCATTAAAACACATGATTCACATTAATATGTTGCGCCTTAGCCTGTTTTTTATTAGTGTTTTCCAGGTGCTTTAAAGGCCATTGAGTGGGTGTGTTTGAGAAAGGAACTGCATTTCCTAACAAAATGCAGGAATAAAAAGCTTGTTTTTGTTGTATGATACTGAAATGTTGTTACATGACACCACAAGATCTTAGTCCTTATTTACTGTGCTTGAAATCTAGCCAATCACACAGGTTGTTTTGGAAAAGTATGATAAACATGCTGCAAGTCAACAAAAGCAATGTCTAGTGCCCAATCTTTACCGTTTGCTTTCCCACAGAAACACCTCCCAAAAGTAACGTGGTGGAAACAACAGAGTGCTACCAAGGCAGAGGAGAGGGTTATAGGGGCACAGTGGATCTTTTACCCACTGGACTCACATGCCAACGCTGGGACTCCCAGTATCCTCATAACCACACATTCATACCTGATGCCTACCCCTGCAAGTGAGTCACACAGCCATCCAAACACTCACCCACCTGCATGCACTTATTTCCATGCAGATTACAGGATGACTTTCTCTGTGATTTCCAGAGACCTCAGAGAAAACTACTGCCGAAATCCAGATGGACAAGAACTCCCATGGTGCTTCACTACAGACCCGAGAGTCCGCACAATGTTCTGCACCAACATCCCTCAGTGCGGCGCCCAAAACAAGCCTGTCAGTGGTGAGGGACTCAACAGCTTCACATGACTATCAAAACTGCGAGGGGAAAAGCCGATTTACTCTTTGTCAGGAGTACAGAAATATCCTGCATTTTCATATTTTGTAGACAGCCGTGTTCACATGTGACCTTGTGGCTGCGCACATTGGCGTATTAGAATGTTTCCTCATCCCTGTGGGGAACTTAAGCTCAATAGGAGTGTGGGAAGGACTGACCGCCATGCCTCACATTAATGAACTCTGACAGAAGCTCAATGTCAGGAACTGTCTGGTCTTACTGGACAAGGGAAAGATGGAGTAGGGGGAAAGCATGAGATTTTGAAGGGAAATATGTAGATCCATGGCTGAGTACACAAATCCACATTTCCCCAGGGATCTCTGGGGGTAAGTCTTTGAGATGATGTGGTCTTGCATTGGGATTACAAAACCTCTTGGTGGCTACCCTTGAGGATTGAATGCATTCCCACATAGAAATGAGACAGACAGCTACAAGTTCTTATTTTTCTGTTTTTCTAAGGACAGCTTCTTTGTGTTCCCAGTGATACACATTCAAAACCAAACACAATAGCTCAACGTTTGTCTGTGTATGATTGACTGCACCTCTTCCAGCAACAATACAGACAAACTGTGACGATTAACATGATGATGCAGGCTACAGAGGCTTATTATCAAGAATAATATTGAGAGTTACCCACTGTGCTTCCTTTTTTAGCAAGGCTATTTAGTCACACAAACATCAAGTAAGTGCCTTGAATGCATGTCTGATTTTGTTCCTCTTTCTTTCCAAATACAGACTGCTATGAAGGCTTTGGGGAGAATTACCAAGGAGAGCAGTCAAGGACTAGATCAAACCTGCCCTGCGCTCCCTGGAGAGAACACAGCAACAGGTTCGCCCCCACTGAATCTCTGACCTAATAACTTTCCCAAACTGCACTGTGATGTACAAAACAGACCTGTGCCATCAATAAACCCCAAGCGGGTGCCTCTGTCTAGAAAAGAGATCAAGATGTCACACAATTCAACTACAGGTAACTCATCACAGACAGTCTAACGTCAGGTAGAGGTATTCAAATAATGGGAAGGATCAAAGAAGAACACTGACAATGAGCAGAAAACATGCAATTTCACGGGTCTCAACAGGAGAAAGATAGTTTGGATGCTTTTACAGCCTCTGTGTTTGGGGAAAAGGTGTCCAGGGCTGTGTTTGCAAACCTGAGATGTGGTGGTTAGTGCAGAGAGTCGACCCATTATTGACCTCAAGTTGAGTCTTATTGTCGTTAGCCGACCAAGTCTGGCCTTGTGTCTCTCTGAGGAGAAAACTGCTCCCGTGGGTGCTGTGACTCGCCTCTTCTAATGGCTGGAGAAGTGTTTCCCTGAAGATGACCTAACGCAGCAAGAATGACTCCCAGTGATAATTTGGCTGGGGGATATACACTTCATTCTCCACCTCTGACCCCAGACTTCTCCTTTGTAAGAAACACTTCAAAGCTAATCAAGTGCACTGCTTGGCTCCTGCCCAGGGGTCAAAAGTCATGGTTAGGGAGTCTGTGAGTGCTGGCTGTGCTGCTGGCTGCTAAAATACTAGACATAGAAACAGATCTAAAGACTCTGGATTGTAGTGATTAGGCACTGAGCATCCCTCTTCAATCTCAACCTTTTCAGTTAAAAACTCAGTGTGGGAAAGAATTCTGTGTGTGGTTTACAACTCTTATGAGAATCTCCTCATGTGTGGGATATGTCTGCATGAGCACATACAAGAAATGTGAGTGTAGGTGGGTGCATTCTGTCTCAGTGAGTAATTCTCCGCAGATCACCTTCTTATCTCATCCACAGGGACTGAGCCTACACAGCTGTTCAGTTTGGATGTCTAGATCTTATCTTACTAAATTCATTCTGCTTAATGGTTATAAATTGCAGGCTAATACTTCTTTCTTTCATTAGAAGCCAAATCATTCCCTATAAATAGGGGAAACGACTATTTTTTTCCCCAAACGTGTATGTTTGGCCCTCTGAATGATGAAAAAATAAGTTATTGGACTTGTTGTGTTTCTGTGTTTGTTCAGTGGTGTGCTGATGGCTGGCCTGGAGGGAAACTACTGCAGAAACCCTGATAAGGACAAACATGGTCCTTGGTGTTACTCCAACAATTCCGCCATTCCCTGGGATTACTGCAATATCAAACCTTGTGAGTGAATGCAATACCTTTTTCAATGCATAGAATAACAAATAGAGACATGCTAGAAAAAACATCTGTGTGAATGTGTGAAATTGAAAGCTTGTCGAACTTTTTTTTGTTGTTAAATCTTGGACAGAGCCAGTGTGGAAATATTTGCACTCCTTCTAGCGGTGTGTCTCGCTTTCACACAGAGACGCACATTTTATTTGCAGTGTGTAGATGTGTCTACACTCACAGGTCACTGTGTGTCAGAGGAGATTCACAACTCATCCGGTAGACAGGGAAGGGCTTCTTCTAACTATTCCCACATGGAGCCAGATCCAGCTTGATTGTTTCTGTGTGTCAGTGAAACAGTGTTTGTATCTCTTCATACTGGTGGTAATGGTTGTTCTGGTTACCAAAAAATGTTAAAGACTTCACATTTTGAATTTTCATTTGAATCTATTTATTGCAGTTTAACATAGTTTACAACAAAGCATGAATCTGATGTGCTGCAAAGGGAGTTTGTAGCAAGTGCTAATTTCCAACTTTTGATCCTAGTTAGGCTGTTAAGTAAGTAGATCATAAAATGTTCATTTACCAGCAATAAAATGGCAAAACATTACAGGATAACAGTAAAAAATAAATAAATTAAAAAAAAAAAACACATCAATCTTAAAAACCACAAAATCACAGTTCACACAGGAAATTAAAAATTTGGCAGACTAAGAATGGTTACAGCTATGTTCTGGTTTCAGTCAGCATTTCACCTTAATAGTGCGGGATTTTAAATCTGTGTTCAGTTTGATTTCAGTTGCTAATGAAATCCAAAGTTTTCACCCTTAGACAGAGGAGGCTGCCTGACAGATCTGACATTTTAGAGATCAATGATGACAATATGTATAAGGAGAAGCTCATCATTGAGGTGGCCTTTGTCTGTCAACACCCTCCACTAGATTTGAAGGGGTGCAGCACGAAGCCAAACTGTGTCAAAACCAATATGGACCAGATACAGATCTGGTGGAAGTTTGGTTTAAAGGTCGAAGTTGCTTTGTAGTGACTTGACTGGCTCACACCAGACCCATGACCATTCTATCTCTGCTCCATCACATATTGATTGCTTGCGCTCTCACCTGACGACTCACACCGGCTGCAAGTTCAGTCCAGCATGTAGGAAGGCGGCCAGACAGTTGGGGTCACCAGACAAAGGATTTCCCGCGCTCTCCACCTCAACGACGAGCCGCTCCTTATTTTTATTGCACTGTAAAACCATAAACTGTTGTCTCCTGGCCTGAATCCACTCATTATGTTGGTCTGTTATTGTCGTAGAGTAAAATACGATCCCACCTCCACACAGTGTGTCTTATTTTAAAAGTCAACTAGATGATTTAATGTTGTTTTAGTGTGTTCAATCTGCTCTTGGCAAATTGATGCAATGGACCTAGTGTGTTAGAGATGCTCTTACCAGGTCTCACTGTCACTAACTGAGTTAAGTGCATTAACTTGTGAGAAAACCATGATGGATTTTACAATTCTTAGTTTTAAACCATTAATTGTCTTTTAGCTTGTATGGAAATAATGGAATATTAGCATCAAACCACAAGAGGGAGAAAATAATTTGTTTACACTGTCATTTTTTTAATTTGAAAATTACTTATCCTGTTTTGTAAAAAAATGACCTAACCTGAGTTTTTTTCTCCCTACTTTTCTTTGCAGGTGATGCGGCACAGAATACCATTCCACAGGGTGAGTGTTTCTGTCATCTGGTGTGTTTGTCTTTCTGGCTCAGCTGTATTGAAAAGCCAGCAAGCCGTGGTGTTTTCTCTACCTGATCAGCCTCTTTTTGTATCTTAAGCCCTTTGGTACATCATGTTGTACATTATTTTGTCAAGGGGATATATTTTTTGTTTGTTTATGCATATGGAGAGAGATGTGTGTGTGTGTGTGTGTGTGTGTGTGTGTGTGTGTGTGTGTGTGTGTGTGTGTGTGTGTGTGTGTGTGTGTGTGTGTGTGTGTGTGTGTGTGTGTGCGTGTGTGCGTGTGTACATTCTTCCCCCCATAATAACTCAAGTGCAGGTTATAAACTTCTTCATCACTCTACATAAAGACCTCAAACTACACCCATGTGATATATAAACTCTCTCTATAACCACCTTAATGAATAGCCTCATCAGTACATCTGGTTATGTAGTTATGTTTTATATACAGTAAAGACGATTACAGCAGATCATTAAGCAGATTTAGTGTCTCTTGTATTGTGTGTGTGTGTGTGTGTGTGTGTGTGTGTGTGTGTGTGTGTGTGTGTGTGTGTGTGTGTGTGTGTGTGTGTGTGTGTGTGTGTGCGTGAACTACAATAAGCTCTTTAAATTAGTGTAATTCTGGCTGTAAATGTCTTGTTTTACACTTGTGCTGTTGTAAATGTTACATTGAAACTTTGAAAGACATGTCTGTTTGTGTGTGTGTCCATTTTCAGGTGAAGTTTCCTCTGTGGGGTGTTTTGTCCATAAAAGAACCAGGATTGTTGGTGGAGGTCCAGTGGGCATATCTGATGGCAGCTGGATGGTCAGCATACAGAAAGGGTGAGGCAATGTATTCAGTATTCAAAGCATTTCTCCTTCTTCATTGAAGGAGAACAGTTGGACCATCCTGACTTGAATTCTTTTAAAAATTTAAGGGCATTTTCTTTTCTTTCTTCTGCTGTGATAGATGAGTTTTCACAGTGCTCAACAGACAAAAAATGGAAAAGTTCAAGCAACTTTTTTTCTTGAATTCTTTTCTAAATTACTGGTGTTATTTCCAAACAGTGCTTCTGCATTGCCATGTCTTATTTTCCAAGGAAAGTGACTTTCATGCCCTGTGAACACTGCTACCTTAGTCATTGTCACTATTGAACTATCTTCCTGTTGACAAGGTACAGTCATGGTACTTAAGAGTTTCTGAAGTCTTTAATGTTTCACTGATGCATTTTTGTTGTCTCTTCAGGTCAATGCACTGGTGTGGAGGATCTCTGATACGTGAGGAGTGGGTCCTCACCGACAGACAGTGCTTCTCCTCATGGTAACTCCATTACTCACTCTCTGTTAATGCGATTTCTTTCCCTTTGCTTAAAACTTTATGTTCTTTTATACCCTTAGTGTATTAGATGTCAGATTTATGTTTTCAGTTGATGTGTTTTTCCTCTTTATTCAAGCTTTATTCCCTAACTGACCCTGATTTTCTGCTCAGTCTGAGTCTGTAGAGAGAAATAAGAGTGGAAATAGTTTATTGAGTATTACCTCTTGTCTTGTGTCTGTCCAGTGTTCCAGACCTCAGCGAGTATCGGGTGTGGTTGGGAGTCTCAGATATTCGAGAGGGTGCTCCTGACTGGTCTCAGAGGCAGGAAGTCAGCATAGCTCATGTGATATGCGGCCCAGAGGGCTCCAGTTTAGCGCTTATAAGACTGTCCAAGTGAGTACCTGGAAAGTGCTGGAAAGTTACACCAGTGTTTGATTGTGTGCATGTTTGATGTTCATGTCCTTTTGCTTTCTGTGCTCTTTAAAATCAACCAGGCCAGCCCTTCCAGCAGATAATGTCCATACGATTCAGCTGCCGGTGGCTGGGTGCTCCATCCCAGAAGGAACAATATGTAAAATGTATGGCTGGGGAGAAACCAAAGGTACTGATATTTAATATTCTACACTTGCTATAGATGTTATATTCATACCTTCCCTCCAGGTCTGTGATATATTACTTTTATATTGAGTTTCCCCCTGAAGCAGTCCCGAATTAATCTATTTTTCCTTGAAATTACATGAGGTGTCCATTCAGTGTGAACTCAGCACAAAATGTAAAGCTATGTTTCTTCGGTAGATCATTTCCCTTCTCGACTGTGCCTCATCAGTAAGGTACATACATCTGTGGAATGAGCAGCAGATCTGAGTATGAGGGTTGGGCCCAAGAGAAATTAGTCAAATCTTCTCATTGTTAATGCCAAACAGCTTATTCTGCTGGGTTTTTTTTTTTTGTTTTTTGGTTTTTTTTTTGTTTTTGTTTTTGTTTTTCATGGGTGCAGCCCCACATGGATATTCCACTCAATTACAATATCGTCGAGCTCATTACAAAAAAAACAAAGCAAAAAAAAAAAATTAAATAGATATAAACATAAAAACATCACAAAAGATCTGGGATTTGCCACAAAGCAATGTTACAAAAAAAATGTTATCTACCAAAAGTAAATTTCCTTACTGAAAGTTTATATTGTAAGCCTATTCTGCAATAATTGCTTACTATATATTTATGGGGGTTTTTTCTGACCACAGAACTTGTTGCTGGGTGACCTGACATGTGTGTGTGTGTTATTAGCCATTTATATTTTTCCGTCACTCTTAAAATCAGTTCCTGCATAAAATGCATATCATTCTTGACGTACAAATGATGCCTTTTGTGTAGCATTGTCCCAAAGAAAAAATAAATGCAATAAAGTGAAACCTATCTGTTTTCAAGGCACTGGCCATGACGACTTATTAAAGGCGGTCAACCTCCCCATCATCAATAATGAGAGGTGTAGAGAGATGCACAGAGGCAACCTCCATATCACCAACACCAAGATCTGTGCAGGAGGCAAGAGGAACGAGGGAGTGTGTGAGGTAAACTGTTACTTGTTCACATCCTCTTCAGAGTGAAGTGTTCTAGCATTTAAACAGGAGGGAAAATATGTGCTTTGAGTAAAATCTGCAGTCTCAGGATTCACATAGCCCAATCCTTGTTGGTAAATAAGAACAGGGCTTTAGACCTTTAGATCAAATAATTGTTCCCAGAGTGGATATATGAGAGTATTAGTGCCTTGGTTCAACACTCAAAGCTCCAACACATGTTCTTTGAATCTGCAGGCTTAGTATTCAGTGTGCAGAAAATAGAGCAGCTGGAGACTGTTGCACCACATTTCATCAGCGATCAAAGCCTTGTGTTTGTGGTTTCTAGCTTTGGAAGAAAGCTGTCCACATTCTCAAACAGTGGTGATGCTGTCTGTCCCTGAGAGCAATAAAAGTGCTTTCTCTAAATGTAAACACTCATGATAGCCATGCATCAACACTGACCAAGGAAAAACATGTTGCCGAATTTTCCTTTTGCAGAGGGATTACGGAGGGCCTTTGGTGTGCCAGGATGGAGACATCAGGGTTATTGTGGGTGTCAGTGTCCACGGCAGGGGCTGCGCTCGAGCCAATCAGCCTGGTATCTTCATTAACGTGCCCTTCTACACACAGTGGATCTACAAGGTCTTCAAACATTATCCCAACCCAGAGGTTGACTAAGAACTCAAAAAGGGAAAAGGGCACTCTCCACTAACTAACAAACAAACTTTCTGTAAACCCAGCAGTGTACTCAGGACACCTGGTTTCCATGTTCATTCCTGCACAGCTCACGGGTTGATGTGAACCTGAACAATGGATGCACCTCTTATAAAAGATGGGCGAGGAAACACTGTGATGTAAGATTCAACCAGGTCATAATCAAACACCACTCTGAGTCTGAGTCATTCGCAGTGATGAGGGGGATTGAAAGTTGATGTTGTTCAGATCTTACACATGGGAATTGAACAGTTGAAGTAGCAAATGGTAAAAGAAGGGTTGAATGTAACATTAACAAAGAGATAACCCGGCAAAAAACTGCAATCACATTTTTTTTTTGTTCTTTTGGTAGCAAATTCACCCAAGTGGTATGTGTGCATGTGAATACTCTTGATTCCTGGCATTACTTGAATGTTTTTGAACACCAAAGTGCAGTGGTTCAGCAGGTCCCTCTGTAGAGTACATCAATGGGCCACTTAGAAAAACTATCCACTAGTAGTTAGAGTGGAACTCTAAGTATCTCAAGGGGCTTTGATGAAGTGGTCCTTATTGTAAATAGTATTTTAATGAGTGTGTTTGTGACACTCTTAAGCTGATTTGGGTCTTATAGATCTGTGACTAGAGACGTGAATGTCATGTTGGGCAGATTAGTGATGTACAGTGTGTAAACTACATTTCAACATTCAGTCAGTTTTCTGTTTCAGCAGTGGAAACACCAAATAAGACTCATTTTTTAAGCTTTCAAAGCCACTGCAGTTTAAAATGAAATTACATGATGCACCCTGCTCTCAGATGAAAGAGACATTTAGCTAGCTTGGCCTTAAAAGATTTGACGACAAGCAGGAAATGTAACATGTAAAACCTGACTATTTCCTCAAACACAAGCTCTGGTATAGAATAGATGTGTTGTGTGTGTGTGTGTGTGTGTGTGTGTGTGTGTGTGTGTGTGTGTGTGTGTGTGTGTGTGTGTGTGTGTGTGTGTGTGTGTGTGTATTACTATTTTTTTTTTGTTTTCATAGTTCTGCAGCAGTGTCAGTATGCAAAACTGCAGCAGCACGTGTCTGCTTGTGTGTGTGTGTGTGTGTGTGTGTGTGTGTGTGTGTGTGTGTGTGTGTGTGTGTGTGTGTGTGTGTGTGTGTGTGAGAGAGAGAGAGAGAGAGAGAGAGATGAAGCCAGAGCTGAATGAATTATCCCCACACTCCCCACACTCAGACCTTGGCGGACCTCCAGTTTCAATCCACTCTGGATATCAGCGTCACAAATTCTGTCACTTCAGACTTTGTCTCGGAAAAGATGAGACAGACTCTGTGACCGCATTGACTGCAACGGCTGCTCCGCTGAGATGACTGAATGGCCCTCGAGACATATGAACACATCTCTTTGAGAAGGCTTCTTATTATAACATTGTTGTGTTTGTAGGAGTAATGAATTGTGTGTCTGCTTATGTGTGAGCACTGAAGGATGCTGCAAGCTGCTATATTCTACAGGTTGTACAGTAATGTCTTATGCCTCTGTATTATGACATTTATCATAACTTTAATGCCATCTTATCCTATATGCTTAATGTTAAACCCAGTTTCAGTAGTTATTTTAAATGTTTTATGATGTTTGTCACTATATTAAATGTTTTTTTTAATCTACAAGTCTGACATTTATTTTTATTTATTGAGTGTAACATTTAAAAAAAAAAACATTTTGAATGCCAATGTGGAGTCTTAGTCCATGTGTCAGCTATTTCATGAATTCAAAGCTGTTAAGCTTTTCGACCAGAAGATGGCACCACAGTAGCACATAGCTGCTCATGTTTCTCTTGCACACTTAACATCCATACAAGTGGCGCGAGCACACACACACACACACACACACACACACACACACACACACACACACACACACACACACACACACACACACACACACACACACACACACTCACCACAAATGTTAGCCTTGTACCTGTCCTTAATCAAATATTGTAACTGAATGTTCTCCTGGTAGCCCTCTCAAAGTTTAACACATGAAGTGAAACCAAGAGTCAGATTGTAACATGAGTGTGTTATAAGGGCTGATTGAGAAAAAGAGAGTGCGAGTGTAAGCATGTGCAGGAAAAGCACTGAGCTGCAGATTAATAGAGATTCCATTGATGCTGTATTAAGGAACTCATGGAGCAAGCAGGAAATACACAGGGGTCGACATTTTCTGTTTGAGGCAGACTTTCTGTGCTGATGCTGACACAACGTGACGAATATAGTACACACACAAAGACACACACACACACACGCACAACCACACATGCATACAGAGCACTCTATGATAACAGCTACTATAGAAGCATCAAAGGGAGATTAAGCGTAAGAAGTTTGCTTTCATCTGCAGGTCAGCTGGATGGACAGAAAGACAGGAAGTGTGGATGTAAACAAAAGGATGGATACACACACTCTCTTTCTCTGTCACTCTCTCTCTCACACACATGCACACACACACAAACTTGCATCTTACTTGACCCTGGCTCAATGTACCGCAAGATCTACAGCGTGTGAGAGGCTAATGATGCAGAAAGCATCAGGGCTTATGTCCGAGTGTTAATGACTCTCGTGTGTGTGCGCTTGTGTTTGAGACTGCAAATGCACATTCATTTCTAAAACTGAGACACTCTGTATCATTTCAGTCAGTTTTTTGGCTAAAATTGCAAGTGTTGAATATGGTAGAAACTGCAATATAAAAAATAAAGTTTTTAAGTTTGTTTTGATTATGAAAAATACTGAACTACTCCACCACAAAAAAAGTCGAACCACTAACTTCACTGGCTGATTCGATGAAAAAAAAAAAAAAAAAAACTAAGGGGAAAAAATATAATTCCACAGCTGTACAGTAACTCACAAAGAAGCCAGAGCTACAGAATCTGAACAGCTTTTTCCATAAGGGACGAGTACAGCTTGTATCTAAGAACTGCTGTATGTACGGGTGTATGAATGGATTCAGTCTGAGATGGTGTCATGAATAAATGTGGCATTTCCTGATAAATTTCAAGCTAAATCTCCTGCTGGCTGTCCATTGAAATTCAAACGAAGTCGGAGGGAACTCTCACATGTCTCCACAGTCGGCTGCCGATTGCAAGCAGAGATCTAAGCCCCACTGGTGGCGTCTTAATGCTTCTGTATGTTGGCGTCTGTATGTGTGCACGCGTGTGTCTTGGTGAGATTGAGAGTGACTGGTCGGGAGAAAGAGGGAAAATGAGACAGAGAGAGGGACTGATTATTTCAGAGAAAGGCTTTTATAAGCCACAGGACTCCCATTACAGATCATTGACTTTCAGACTTAGTTAAGAATATCTCTCATAATCTAATTGGGTTGTCTTTGTAATGTCATTTAAACTCCTTTTAGGCACTTTCTTCCCCTCTCTGTGGACTCTTTAGTTTGAAGGACTCCATCTCTTCCTCTCTCTCTGGGTTGTATGAACGTTTTCAAGTGTCATCTTTACACTTATTCCAGGCAGAAGGAAGTCTGTGTGGATGATACTTAAATCCGCAAGAATATCCTTATCGTAGCAGAGTTTCATTCGAGAAACCTGACACATCATTAATCTCTACTTTAGTTCACCTTCAATATGACTCTCCCTTTACTAATATGTTTCTTCCTTTCAGAACAAAGAACAACATTTTATTGAGCTTGCAAGAAATTGTCAGTCAGAGGAAAGAGGTAGAGCAATCTATATGCAGCATAGACGGTATGGCCCCAATACTCATCGAATTAACTGTCTAGGTCAAACAAAGTGTTCAATAAACTTGTGGAGAGACGATTTTTAAGAGGCTGAGTAAAAATGTGACTGTTGAAATGCTCATGCAGGAGGTGAGGCGTGCAGCAACAAAACTTCAGGGAAATTGGCAGCAGATCATTGTTAGTTAGATGAGGTGAAATGAGCTTATTTCAGCTAGAGTCCTGATTTATTATTAAACTTTTAGGAGCGAGTAACGGTGTGATAAATTTCTGAGGTGGTTAATCAACAACATAATGTGTGTTTTGGTTCATTTGTGTTTGAGAATTGCCGTTTTGTATCTCTCTCTCTATCTGATTTGCCATTTGGCTACATTGATTGCCCAAGGTATGATCCTACAGTTGCTTGCAGTTACCCTTATCCTTACCTCTTTACCCTTAGATGAGTTAAGACACTCAGTCTTGGTTTTCAGAGGCACACTTAAAAGTTTTGGCTCACTCCCACCACTCTGTTTAACCTTGTTTCCAGATGCAGCAGGAAGCTGCTTTCAGCGAGAAAAGCTCCACACTGCTCCAGCACCAAACAGCAGAATGATAAACTTAGCTGCTGAATGAACCACTTAATCTTCCAGCAGATACTGAGGAGACAGAAAGTACCCCGAGGAAGTTGTGACACTCAACACAGTCATAGTTTCACTAATGGAACTGATGGAGCTGAATTTGGGACATTGTACTGTATTTTCTTACCCTTTTTCTTCAGCCTCTCTTTTACAGTTAGTTTTGTTGCACATACAATACAATTACTACTTTGTTGGCGGAACTGTCCTCACTCTCATTGGTCAGAACCAGAATTTCAAATTTTCAAAGTAATATTTTATTATTACAGGCCCACATTGCTGGAAATTAGAATAGAATAGAATAGAATAGAATAGAATAGAATAGAATAGAATAGAATAGAATAAAATATTCTTTTATCGATTCCCCATAGGGTTATTTTTTGCCACAGCAGCTCACAGAAGAGTGCAATAAATGCAATAACTATGAAGAAAATAATATAATAATAATATGAAATTAGAAATTTGAAGAAATATAGAAAAGTTGAAAATTGTTACTATTTACATAAAAACAAATCAGTATAAGATCAGCACTTTCATGCATCTAAGCTGTCGTACTGCTACCTGCCACTAGCTGGGGCCGCAGCTAATGTGTAAGCCATGCACAACCATTGACTGTATATAGAGAGGACAGCGTGGCTCCACCATTAACCATTGTACAGTTTTGAAGCCAAAATACCCTCTGTCACAGGGGCAGCCACTGGAAGCAGTTGTGCAGCCAGAGTCTGCACAGTAGAGATTGAGGGATTCTGGGAGAATCTGAGAGGAGCCGGGTGACAAAAATAATATATATATTTTTTCTTTCGAGAGTATTTTCACTTCTTGACTCTATCTCCTGATATATTTTGCAATACCCCCAAAAAATACACATGAACAGCAGCTGTCAACCATCATTAAAGGTGATGTAAAATCTCGTTTTTAACCTTTAACTAATGAAAACGAACTTTTCAGAAAAAAGATGACTCGAATACAAGGCAGCCAAATGATAACTTCAAATCACCACAACAATTGGATGTAAGAAACATTTCTACGAGTATTCATTTTTTAAAGTTTGACCACTGCCTATCTGGAATGACTGGAGAGACACTTTTTTGACCTATACTACAGCCAGTCACCAGGAGGAGCAGTTTCTGTGGCATCCTCACTTCAAGCCACCAAGATGACGTCCATTTTTTTTTTTTTACAGCCTGTGCGCACAACTCATATAAGCCATTGTATGTTAACCATCATATAGATGTAGTGTCTGCAACGTCACCCATCTGTTTCTCATACAGTGTTTTGAAGCCCGAGGCAGGTGTCCTTCCGTCAGTTGTGTGACCTATGCTTTCAATAGGGCAAAACTGTGACTTTGAAACTAAGTTTGGGCTGATCTCCAGAGACAACACCTGCAGAGGATTCAGTCATTCATTCATTTTCCGTACCACTCATCCCGTTCAGGGTCACGGGTGGCTGGAGCCTATCCCAGTTGTCTTAGGGCGAGAGGCGGGGTACACCTTGGACAGGTTGCCAGTCAGTCACAGGGCTGACACATAGACAGACAACCTCTTACACACACACACTCACACCTACAGACAACTTCTAGTGATCCTGCAGAGGATTATATCTTTAAAACTGGCTGACCAACTTGTCTCGTCTTTGATACAGTCTCCAGGCACAACTGAAAGTTCATATTATTGACAGGAAAAAAATCTCAAAATATTGCACCAAAAAAGCCAAAATGTATATTCTGTAGGCAGAAGTACCTCATCCCCTCACCGCTTCAGACATTCAGTCCATGCACTGCATGAATAAATGTCAGACTTATTCACTGTGGACTCTAATACTTTATCCAACCGTGCAGTAAAAGCTTCCTGTAAGACAGGCAGAGAGGATAGATGGACGATAAGAGACAAGAAGGAGAAAATTATACAGAGAAGAAATAAACAATAATTTCTTTATAAAAATTGGACATAGTCAGGAACATTAAGCTTCCATCATGTTTGTTGGCGCACATTTCTCAATACTGTAGCAGCTTGCTTTCCAATCACACAGCCAGATTCAACCTTGCTTGCCAAACACAGTTTTAAATTCATTTGGAAATCCAATTTCTGCTTTTACCACAACTCAACACTCTGTCCCAGTTTTGATGGATCTTATAAGAACACCACTTTATTTATTTATTTTTTTTTTTTAGGTAAAAGTGATGAAAAAAAAAGGGCAAAAAGAAATAAACATGGGTAAAGGCCTCCTTGCTCAGTAAGTGCTCTGCAGACACCCTGCAGTGAAGCAATAATAATCCCTAAAGGTTAAAATGAAGCGTCACACAGACCAATAATTTGACATTTTGACAACAAAAATCCCAGATTAAGACATGACTTTTCCGATCACAAAGTAAGAGTGTTATTTAAAGTGCTGAGAGAGAGATTTAAAGTTTTATCTTGGATGATACTTTTAACCGATACACACAGAATTTTGTTGTCCACCTCAGATAATTCACTGACACAAAACCTCGCCTGAGGTTCAATCTGTGAATTTTTTCAAGACATCTCAAGGTCTGGATCAATGGGTGCAGTAAATCAGCTGCTGTGGTAGTGACTCTGTTGATATTAATCATTAGTTATTCAATCAGGGCCCCGGGAGGCAGCATGACAGACTCAGAGACAGACACACACAGAGACAGACAGGCAGGCAGGCAGACAGACCCACAGCAGGGTGAATCATCAGAAGGGGGAAAAGGCTGGGGGACATTAGACAGCAAATTCTGTGAGATCATAAAGTCTCAAAGTGACAACCAACTTCCAAGTTTGTGCCTGGAAGTCTTTTTTTTTCACATCAAATATGACTTTCCATAAGGAAAACTTGATGCATTTTTGACATGAGGGTGATGAGATTCTCTCTGACAACTGAATCTAGTGAAAAGCAGGCATACGACTTCATGTGGTGACAAAAAGAAAGACACAGGTAAACATCAAAATTGTGCTAAAGAAAGAGCTGACAACTTTATAGCTTTGGATTTTATGCGTATTTTAAATGAATGTAAGAACTGCATTCACCCTCTAAATATTTGTTTTATTGTCTCAGCTGGGTTGTCATTATAAAAAACACATGCATGCAATGTCTGTTATTTGACTTTTGACCCTAGGATTGAGAAATAATGTACATATTATGCATTGTCTTCTCCCCATGAGGTTTCATGCACTTTTAAAAAGGAAGTAATCAGCCCTTCCTCCTATCTTTTGTCCGTCAATCTGTCTGACAACCTTCCTGCTACCTTCCCTTTCACCTTGCCACTATCTGTCTGAGTCTTTCTATCAGAGACGTAGGGATGCTTTATCTGGGTAAAGTACACCACAGTGCAGTAATATCTCCTGAGACAGCCAGGGAGCTGATAGGTATCACTCTACAAACAGGCTGTTCCTCCCAGGACTCTACGCAGAGATAATGTGCTGCTTTCTTTCCCTCCTATTTTCCCTTCTGTCTGTCTCGGCCTTTGGATCTGAATCTTTCCTTTTTTTCTGTCTGCATCTCTCTCCGACTCTTTCTTTCTTTCTATCTATCTCCCTCAGTCAGGATGATCTCATGGGGATAGAGGTGTGCTACCTCTCCCAGTTGAAGATGCTGCAGATATTAGCCTTACGTGTTCGCTCTAACCCAGGATGGAATTAGAAACACCCCCTGCTGTGTAACCGAGACGTTGGTGCGGTGTTCAGGTACAGTGAAAATGAAGGATACAAGCGTGAGTGTTTGGTGCCAGCCATCCTGCAGTGCATGTGTGTGTCTAGTGCGTCACCCTGCTTTCTGAGGCCCATGTTCCCAGCTGTGTACGGCATATGGTAACCATGGGACACAGGCTACAGATAATGATATGTGTGCCACCAACGATTCTTTGACGCCATAGATCTCTCTGCTCCTCCTCTCTTCTCTTTTTCTTACGTGTTGTGCTTTCTTTAAAATTGATACGCATAATAACACATCTCAGCACCAACTCCCAAAAATTTAAATAATGAAAGGACATTTTCCAGAGCTATGAAATTTATTAAGAAACTTTCGTACAATTAACTTTTCTGACACTTCAAGCTATCATGTATGGCACATGTTTTCATGGTATTAAGATGTTTTTAATGATCCCATATCTTTTTTTTTTTTTTTTTTTTTTAAAGTTATAATCTTGAGAATTTTTCATTTCTTTGATTGAACAGTTGAATAGAGTCAGAATATGTGAGGAGCAGAGAGTGGAAGAAGACATACAACCAAACACGCACAGGCTGAGAGTCAAACCAGCAACCACCTCAACAAGTAATGCAGTCTATATAAAGGACTTATCCGGGAACCACTAAGACAAGAGTGCCTCCTTCCCTCTTTTCTATACAGGGTGGGCCATAAGTTTCCATACATAGGAAAATGTAAAGTGTATGTTTTCGTATGTTTCAGATACCCTAAAGATGCAAAGATGCATTTGATGAAAGACCAAGGAATTGAAATTATACTGATGGCTGGGTCAGGAAGCAGTCGCATGGTTGCACTGAACTTTAACAGAAAACTTCAAAAAAACATCACACACGGCACTGCGGCAAAACTTATAAGCAAGTTTCAGAAACTGGAAATGTTGCAGATAAATCACAAAGTGGTCCAATACATACAGCAACTGATGAAGAAATAACAGCCTCAATACTTTAAGTGCTTACATGGAGTCTCAGAAAAAGTACATGATGGTTGTCTGCAGAAAGTGGTACCAGCAGATCCAGTACCAGGTGCGTTTTAAAAGCTAACAAACAGCATCTACACAAATTGCACATGGCACAGCATTTGAGTGAAGATGACCCAGATAGACTGATAGAATTCGATGAACTAAAGTGAAAGAGGATGCAATCTTTTCAACTAAGATTTTGTTTACTGATGAAGCAATCTTTTACATCGATGGAGAGGTTGATTGGCAGAACCTAGGCTATTGGAATAATGAAAACCATAACAGGTCCGACAAAAATGCAAAGTGCTGGTAAAGTGATGGTGTGGGCCTGGATATGGGTTGACAGAATTATTGGATCAATTTTTGTCAGAGAAAATCTTGATGCAGAAAGGTTTTTCAACATATTGAAAGAAAAAAAATTCTCCCATCCCTGCAAAACATCACAGCTAGATGGAACTCCACCTCATTGTAGACAATGAGTGCATTGGTACCTGGATCAGCAGTTTCTGGATACTTGGACTGGTTGGCGTGGTCCTGTGTAATGGCCTTCTAGATCCCAAGATCTCTCCCCTCTTGAATTCTATCTTTGAGGGCACTTGAAGTCCATGCCATCCAAGGTAACAAAAACACATTCTGAAACACGTCTGAGCAAAAACACCTCTGTTTTGGGTTTTTGCAAATTTGGCTCAGATCATAAGGGCCGGCCCTTAGGTTTTGGGCCAAATTTTTAAATCTTTACCAAATTTATACTTCCTGTATATCAGACAAAAGATGTGAGACATAAATCATCTCAAGGAACGTATCACAACCCTATCTTAAACTCTACTTGATAGTGATACTTGTTTTTTTTTAATTCCAATTCTAAAACTGAAGTATTGTCTAATAAGTTTAAATACAGTTTGTGCTCTTGCACATCTGTGTGTATGTGTTCTTACAGGGCACATTTTTCCTCCTGCTGCTAATCGCTCTTTTTATTGAAGGTCAAAGAGTGCTGCCCTTTGAATTGGCTCACGGCAACACACTTAGAGAAATTTGTGTCCTGCTCATTCATTGAACAGTGGCATAAAAACCACTTTTTCTTCCTCTCCCAAAGGCTCTAGCTTAATTCTTCGTCCATATGAATAATGTTTGTGGTTGAACTTTGAACTAAAGTGCTGGGGAGAAACCTGCCCTGTGACCGCTCTGTGACTGAAGTGCCTCTTTACTACTAAAGCACAAGGTATGAGAGAGGAGTATTGGCGCCAGCATGAGGCTTTGAATGAGACTGCTGTGATGAAAGAACAAGAAAGTCGAGGACAATTCTTCTGGGTCTTGTGGTCATGTGGCCTCATCTTTAACTAGAGCAAGAGGACAAACCATGGATCACACTGCTCCAGGCCATTATGCACCTTGTCCATCCTGACAGCCTCAGCAAAAATGAGCTGAATGATTTTAGCTGTTAATATGATAATCAATTATACATGTGTCAGAACTAATGGCCTCAGCTAACACGAAAGGACATCAATGTATAACAGAAGAACCAGAGGAATTATTAGAAGAAGCATTATTTCCCTAGGATACAAGAGAGGATTAAACTCCAGGGCTTGTGGGAGACTGGAATTGTTTTTCCCGTCCCTGGGGTTATCTCAGGTAACAACTATTCAAGTATTATTAAAGAGCTAAAAATGGCCCATACAGTTACAGCAACCTGAATTCAGGTGCCAGGGGGTATTTGCCTGTGTGTGTGTGGGTGATGTGTGTGTTTGTGTGTGTACGTGCATCAGCCATTGCATGTGTGCGTGAATGAGAGTGCCCTTGGAGAGTTGTGCTTCTCTGTGAGTTTGTGCGTGCTGACGGAGGCAGTTGGTAGCTGGGATATGTGTCTGAGAAGAAATCAGGGTGAGAGGACCTCCTTAAATGTGCACGGCTCTGCAGAAAGCAACTTTGGCATTTGTGCTGGGGCGCAGCAAATAAGCAGCCGATAAGTAGGTCTATTTTGTCACTGCAAACACTGCATATATTCCACTGTGTTGAGCAGGATTTTTCAATGATGGTTGGTTTGTTCTGCATTCAGAATGTGCTCTTTTTTCTGATTGTCTGTCACAGCACACGTTATCACACCACGTCTTCTTTTTCATCATCTGTATTTGTCCCAC
Source organism: Halichoeres trimaculatus (assembly GCF_033239565.1). Lineage (NCBI taxonomy): Eukaryota > Metazoa > Chordata > Actinopteri > Labriformes > Labridae > Halichoeres > Halichoeres trimaculatus. The sequence goes on along the minus strand of NW_027437187.1, from coordinate 19,452,281 downwards.
AAGTCTGTTCCAACACATCTGCACTTTCTCATGTTTCAAATGTAGAATACATGTATGTACACAGCAACAATTACTCATAGAGGACATGTACTAAGTGACAGTTCTCCTCTAAGGGGTATGAGCATCTAAAAAATGCCTCCCTTTGAGTGGGATGACCTCCTTTCTTTTGCACTACTCTCTCTTTTATCAGCCACCACTTTCATCCAGCCATCTACTCTTTTATTATAGCATTGACTGTGCTCTCTAAAGGTAAACAAGATCTAATGTCTTTTTTTATTCATGCTCATGCATGTTTTTACAGAGCAGCAGAGTGCTTGAGACATGGTGAAAATCAGGTCAATCCCCAATTGAGCTCATTATCATGCAAGATAACCACAAGAATCTAAAGACATGTATGGCAGATGTTGCTGCTGCAATGATAATTAAAGGACAAAGCAGCTGTCTGTTAAAGCTTTTAGGATGTTTCAAGTGTCCCTGCACATCTATAGTCAATGTGTAAGACAGTCCCCAAGCATCTGTCCCATGCTGGTTTGATAAGGAATGTGTCCACATTCATATGAATGCATGCCTGCACATGAACACTTTCATGTCTTCCCCTTCAAGCCAGATTCTCTGTAATCTCTCAGCTGATCCAATGCAGGTTGAGTGCCGGTAACCCTGCGTAGTCTCACTGGTGCCAAATGTCAAACATGCTGCTGGCCCGACTAAGATCTCAGTCACATTTATGCTCCTGGCTGCCAACTTCCTCAGGTCTGTTTTTCCTGTCTTCCAACCAGTGTGGTTGGCGGGGAACATTACAGCATGTGATTTTGTCCGACCTTTTGATGTGAAAGCTTCCAAGCAAACCAAAAACCCATTGGCTGTTGTGTAACACCACCTCTGGAGGGGACAGACGGTTTTCTGCAGCCTCTGGTAAACCCAGCAGTTTATCAGACAAGCAGTGAAGGATTCCCTGGCACAAGAATTCAGTTGGAGTGGTATGATGTTTTCCAGGACATGATTGTTAGATGCACTTGAATCAAAATGCCAGTTAAAAGAGAAAAAAAATGCTCACCTGATATCAGCGAAATGCTGATGGTGGCCAGGATCCACCACCATCTGTCTTTTAAATCAAAGTACACCGATCAGTGCTAACATTAGTAGCACCTGCTGAATATTTTGTAGTCCTGCCTCTAGTAAGGCTGAGGCAAAAATGACAGGCCTGTCATTACAAAACATGAACTCAACATCGAGTCAATAAAAACTATCTTTTAAGTGTCTAAGTAGAAAATGGTAAAAGCTTGATAAAAAACAAATCCTTTGCTTGACTCCGTCGAACCATCCTGCCTCCATTGCCAATTCTCTCCTGAGGCATGAGGTATACATTCGTCCCACCGAGTACCGACTGTGTTTGACTAAAGCAGATGTTTTATTTTTGTCCCTTATCCCAGGCCTTTTCCCTGCTTGGCGCCACTTGCTTCACCTGAAGTTGTTGTATTTGGAAATCTTGTCTGTTGCCATTTTGGGTTGCGATTAGCCTGCCAGGCTGCTGAAAGCCACAGGCCCTTGAGTACTTGACTGCATTCCAAATAACCTTCATCTGTGTTACTTTCTAGGCTCCCCAATCCCTTTTCGACTCAACTCTTTCGTACAGTGATAGTTCTGTTTCCTTTTTTTTATCACTGTGTATTTGTTTGCATTTGTTTGAGGGTCTTTTGGCCCTCAGTGAGACTGTTTAGTGCACACAAGTGGTGGACTGGAAAATGCCCTATTTGTTATCTCTCTTCAGAAATGAGAGAATGGGATGAATGAGGGGGACACAAGTATTGCAAAGACCTGAACACATTCATGCAGACAAGATGTATAAAGGTATCTGCACTAAAAACAAAATAAATGACTTTCTTTCAGGATTATAGCTCGAGTGATGGTGCTGATTAATGTGTCAGGCAGCATATGACTACTAGATAATGATTTCATCTTGAAAGTTAACATTTGAATAAACATCTTCTCACATTTGTTTTCCAACTTTCCAATCTTAGTATTTAATAATAATAAGAAAAATGTACTGAGATGCCGAATCAGCATCACTGTTAAAGAGATAATAGAGCAGTAGTGTACTGTATATTAAAAATGACTCGGGTTATACACTGTAAATGTATTTCTAAAAAGGTCTGTAACAGGTTCATGCCAGTCAATATCCTCTGATGTTAGCTGTAAAAATAGTTGTCAAACCAAAAGAAGGCCAATGTTCAGCAACCTCCCACAGCTAGAGAAGCCACAGTCAGATCAAAAGTGTTTATGTAACAGGCCACTGTAAACATATAGCACCCATAAGAAAGATAGAAACACTACCATGTGGCAGGCGATGAATCATAAGAAAGCTAACAACGGCTAATATCACCAATCATGCTAATAAGCAGAGAGGTATTCTGGACTCTGTATGTCTGCCTGTAGTTAAAAGACCCACACTGGCCCATTTCTCTTCTCTGACTTGCCTCCACATTGATTATTTGACTCAGGCCTTTCATGTTGCATCTGTAACACTGTACGTGATCATTCTTTAGAGCCAGGTTTAATAAAGCATGCTGAGTGTAAGGTGAGTAATTCAGCAGTGACACACATGGCTGAAAAAGAAAGTGTCAAGGCAACTTAAGCCCTGTGCGGGAAAAACAAAGCCCTATTATTTATGTAAAAACTGCCTCGTGCGTCAGCCTAATTTAAAGACACAGTGAAAGAGTGGAACTTTTTGTTCCACTGATGCGTGACACCACCCAGTATGGCGTTGTATCAAATATAAGCAAGCACACATTCCTGGAAGGTTACTCATCACAGGAACAGAAATTTTCTTTTGAGTATTTTTTTTAGTTATCTTTTGATCGCATATCCAACTTTTAATTAGACAGGAGAGCTACCAAAGCAGTGCAGTGGTAGGAGGGCCATAGGGACAGTTTCTGGAACAGCAGTGAGAGTGAGCAGAATATTTACTACTTATCTACTAATCAATCACAGACCATGCCCTTAGAAAGAATCCTTTTATTGATTACTTTATTTTATTTATTTATTTATTAACTAACAGGTCAATAATCTATTAAACGGGAAAACTGGCTACTAAGGACAAGAAGCCAGGACTTGCCAGAGGCCCTGGTCAAGTCTAGAGGTTAGGAGCACTTAATGCTAATTTTGTCAGTAATTAAAGATGTGTGATTTTAGTCAACGACACAATTTAACACCTTCACCCTTAGTATTAGTACTGCTAGTCAGCTTTGCCTACTGTGATAGCGCTGGCACTACATGACCTTGGCTGTAATGTTTAACCATAACTCCGTCACCGTTTGTTCATTTGGAAAAATTGAAATGACACTGTAAACCTAAGTTCCATACCATGTGCAATAATCATTCACCAGATGTTAAAAAAAAATCAATTTTATGTACTTCTTATGTATGTAGAAGGGGCCAAAGCTCTCGGACACAAGGCATCTTCAGTCTATTTAAGCCTCAGTAGTCAGAGGTTTAAATGAGTTATTGATATGTCATTAATACAAGCCTGAAATGCAGGGCATGTGTTGTGTCTGAACTGTAGTGCAGCCAGCTGCCACTAGCCTGAGCTGCAGCTCCAGCTGATGGTGATTACTATATGTTTGTTAACAAGCACAAATGCTGGATTGTTTACAGGGCTATGTAGCATAAATGGTTTGGTCGGGTTGTCCGCGGATACTGAGAAATAGCACTTAGTGATATAGGATCTTGGCAGTGATAGTTTCATTTCAAATTGTGGATTATAAACTGACAAGTATAGAGGAAGTGAGCCAGTTTCAAGATAACTCATACAGTCCTCACAAGGCCTTTAAATGGATAACCTACATGTGCTATTTTCTTCTTTGAAGCCAAAACATTTATAGCTCCCTCTGCTGACTAAAATAGGGAAAAGGGAGCCAAACCAAAAGCAACATATGCATCAAGCACTTTTTCCTCAAAAATGTTGTCATCACGGTTATATTCTTTTATGCTGATTTATGGGGAAGTGCGTTTGTTTTTGTTTTTTGTTTTTTTTTTAATATGTTTGGTTTTCATTTGTTGTGTGATTTTAAAGAGTGCAAATAATTCTGTTCCACTGCGGACTCTACCTAATATCAGAATTTTTAATATTTTATTCATACGTTTAATGCCTATTTTGGTTGATGTCATGGGTGTAACAGTCCCATGACATTACCAGACTGGTAGTTTTTGCACATGCCATGGCTGCCCCAGTGCAATATTTCAGCATCCGCAGAGGAGGCATTCTTGCTGCAATAGGCAGCAATGCAGTGATGTCTGTTTTAGATGCACAACGCATCACACAAACACACAAATATTCATTAATACAGTCATCTGTGTCAGCCCTTGGGGTACTGTGATTGGGACAAGCATGTGGTTGGCTGCGCCAGTTGCCTAGTAACAGTGTGGTTGATTGGGGTGTGTGTGTGTGTGTGTTGAGTGCAAGCTGGGGGGGGGGGGTCAGGTCATTGAGATAATGAGTGTGCTCAATAGTCTTTTACTGTATCGGTCAATTCTTGTCAATTACCCCCTATCTGAGCCTCAGTGGTGTATAATGGAACGTTTCTATTGAATCAAAGAGATGAGACTGAAACTTCAGAGAAAATAAAATTGAATTTGCGTCATTTTGCTCTCATTGATGAAGAAAATTGAATCTTTCCTCAGAAAAAAACAAAAAACATTCTTCCACAGTTTGCTTAATGCTCTAATATCTGTTCACTGTTTGATGAAGCACACTGAGTTCCCTCCATAACACCGAGGCGACATTTGCACTAAAATATGACAAATTGTCAACTGCATTGATGTTTATTTTCAATCAACCTGCACAGAAGTCAATACATCACATCACAACTTTTGTCAAGAAATCACTTCTTCAACAAAAGAAAAAAATACACAAAAAAAGCTCTGAAGAGGTGTTAAATGCAAAGCAAACAAACAGAAAGCAAATATTTACCTCAACTGCTAACAAGTGTAAAACTGTGCTGTGTGTGTTGTTTTTAGGGCTTGCTTGGAAGAAAAGGTCAGTTTCTATTATCATCTAACATAATGATCAGGATGAGTTAATATCTTAGTGCTCATAACGCAGCAGCCATCAGTCTTCTAGTTTCTGTATCCTTTAGCTTAGCTGTGGTACAGCTGAGAGCTGTTTTTAAGCTGGATTTAACTGCAGAACAATTATACTGATAACTCTGTATATCCTGGTGCTCCTGATTTGCATCTGTTACACAAAATGAGAGTATTAGCTTTTGGAGTATGAATCAGTCATGCATATTGATGGATGATAACAATAATCTAGCTAATTCTGCTCTGTGAAAGACCCCCCTGGGAACGCTTTTTGTTTTTTGATAAGTGTGCCGTCTCTGGATAGGCTCAATGTGTTGTTTTTGTTTGCGGTTTAAGCTTTGAAGGCTTCATGTGATTATGAGACAACTTGAGACTACAATTTAGAAACACATGCACTCCACAGATTTTGTCCTTCTGTTTCACACATGCTCAGCCCTTGAAAGGACCACACTGGTCTGACCATGAATGCACATGTACTGTACATATCCGGATGACCAGGATGAGCTTTTCAACTGTGAAAGAGCAGTCATGGCCTAATTCCTGGTTCTCCATTCTGCACCTTCAGTACAAAAGGTAACTGATCCTGAAATGTCAGGATTGGGGGGATCTGGTAGAAGCCCTGTTCTCCCTGGATGGATCTCTTGGAGCCTTTATCATCGACTCTATTCACTGGTGCCAGATGCTGGAGCTGGAGTCAGGCAGCTGTGGCTTCATATTCCCTCCTCAGAGTAAAACCCCCACATCTGCTCCCCGGATATTCTTACAATGAAATCACATGGCATCAGTGGAGCAGAGAGAGGAACAGGATCCTGTATGTAGCTGTGGTTCCTGCTCTTCTTCCCATTCTCAGAGGAACCTTACACATGTCCAAGCTTTAGGCTGAGAGCCCAGTAAACAAGCTAGCTATAGCGTACCTGGGTAGCAGACTTGCTCAAAGATCTAGGTTCTGTAGTCTGTGATGTCAACCATCTGTTTCTGAAGCTGAGTTTTGATCGTTGTCAGGTGCCATATTGGAAAATCTACCCAACGCTTCAAATACCTCAGATACATCTGCAGTCCAGCTCTGCTTTGTCACATGTTGACAAGCTGCAAGACTGAAGGACAACTGGAGTCACGAGACAGAGGCGTTCCAGCGCTTCCCACTCCACTGATAAGCCTCTATTCAGTCATGTTGGGCTGTAAAAGCTCAAACCTGTTGACTCCTGGTCTAGTGCCACTATGTATTATGTCCTTTTTTGTCGTAGTCAAGCTAAATACTGATTTTGACACGGCTTGCTTTATTTTGAAAGTCATTGTGACAAACCAGCTTCACAGATGGACTGCATCGGAACAGATCCAGTGTAAGTTGACACATTAACTTGAATTGAAACCTATCGGAGGGACTGTAGACGCATCTGGTGTATTTCAGCCATAACCCAAGCTATTTTGTACCCAGTCTTCAAACATGTTCATTTTTACCGTAAAAATAAAAGAGTGTTTTTAATTGGTGTGTACAATGCCAGCCTCAAGTGAATACTCAAGGAACAACAGGGTTTTTTTTATGACTATATGAGGCGTCAAGTTGCCTGCATGGGTGTCATGGCAGCTACTTTAGTGGTTCTAATAATGCATGTTCAGGACTACGCTTTAGCTCAGTTATAGCGCCCTCTTTTGGGTAAAATGTCACTCTCTGGGGCACTGGTCTTGCCTAGCCCCCATGATGTGAGGATGTAAATTGTTATGTGATATTGAAACACTGCAGTATAAAAAGCAAAGAGTTGAAAGTATGACAGAGCTTGAGAAATCTCTGTTATCAGTTTTTCTCCATCTTTATTATATTTTTCTAAAACTATGTTTGTTTAAGAGCCATACTTGGCCAACACTGCAGTCAGGTATCATTACTGGAAAGGAGAAACAGGACAAGACCAAGTGAGTGTTCAGTCCTGTGTGTCACTGCGGTTTGCTTTTTTCATAACCAGTCCCTTATTTGGCATCCCAGTCGATGAGCTAAGGCATCAGTCATCATTCGATTCCACGCCATGACACATGACTTGAATCATCAAATGTCAGAGGTGAACAGGAGATAAGAGCAAGACAAGCATCTGTTGTGATAATTTGATTCGATTTGATGTGGTTAGTACTGGTGCGCAAAACACATTCGTCAAGATCTAATGCACATGAGCCTCTTAGATTGAGACAGTTTAGAAACCACAACAACCAGGGCACAAAGTGATGCAGGTGCCCCAAAAATAGATCTGGCCTTCTTTATCTGTAAGGTGCTTCAGATCAAAGCATCCTCCAAATGGCTTGCAAAGTCATAATTCAAGCTTTTCTTTTCTGCCTTTGTTTTTTGAAAGTGAGACACAAAAAAGAGTGTTTGTTTTCTCTGATCAAAGAGATCTTTTTTTACAGGTAATTACTACAAAATGTCCTTAGATAGCAAGGGTGTTCAGCATGTCTACACCACTGGTATACATTGATGCATGCTGGGTAAATCAGGGATTCTTTTAAGACGCAAGATCAGGATGCTACACTGAATTTTGTCTGCACTTGAAAACCTGGTGTGAAGCTGAATTTGTACATCCTTTAATTTGTCTAGTTATCTGTGTATTTGTGTTTATGTGTGTGTTTGTGTGTTTTATGTGTGTGTGTGTGTGTGTGTGTGTGTGTGTGTGTGTGTGTGTGTGTGTGTGTGTGGGTGTGTGTGTGTGTGTGTGTGTGTATGTGTGTGTGTGTGTGTGTGTGTGTGTGTGTGTGTGTGTGTGTGTTCAGGTGTGTAAAGAATGTGTCCCACTTCAAAGCCTATTGACTTGACACCGTCGTAAACACTGTCCACAACCTTCAGTGCCTGTGTGTGTGTGCGTGTGTGTATGTGTGTGTGTGTGTGTGTGTGTGTGTGTGTGTGTGTGTGTGTGTGTGTGTGTGTGTGTGTGTGTGTGTGTGTGTGTGTGTGTGTGTGTGTGTGTCATTGGCAGAGGTCATGTCAGAGAGGTGATCTTTATCTCCCTATTACGTCCGCCTGATCATGTCCACTATCTCTGCTCCTGTGTCACGATTCAAGATAGCGTCCGACTCAGCCAAGGAAGACAATGTGGCTCAGACGGGATCAGGTAGGACACTTTGGATTTATCAAGATTTGCACATTTACATAAGCCAGCGTTTAACCTTGTTATGTTCGACATGACAAACCAGGGGCCTAGGGCGGGAGAGACATTTCAGATTGAATGGTTCAGACAGTGCATCAAAACAGAGAGGCTGAGATGAGACTGAAGAGTCATCCAGGAACACTCACACAACCCACATGCTCTGATGGAAGAACAGAGGCTACAACCTGAGACACAGCAGGCCACTGAGCATATGAACTCATACACCCCACTTCCATAACAGTTTCATTCCAGGACTCTAAGGTAGGAAGACTGAACCACACTCCCAGCTTTGTTGATGTGACAAGAAGGTTAACCATCTTAAAGTGCAATCAAACAACATGGAGCATAAACTGACAGTGCAATAGCCCTAGCTGGGAAAATGTCTGAAAATGCTAACAGTTAAACATTACTGTTGACTCGGTTGAGCTTTTATTTTTGCTTCAAGAGAAGAAACAGTCGGTGTAGAAAGCCAAAGCATAATTGTTTATCAGTCTATTTAGAAAAAAAAGTACAATTTAAATAAACAAAACACTTTTACAGACTGCCACAGTGATTTTACAATTAATAAACAGATGGTGATCTTATAACCATGACTATGTAAAAAAAAAAAAAAATTCCAAGATAGGTTCTTCTGGCAAGTACAAAAACTCCTTTTTTAAGATATTGCTGGTAAAAAAAAAAGTGATGCCTGAATTACTTGTGATGAGAAAAAAAAGAAAAAACTTGTAAGTTTCTTAAATTGGGACAATATCCTTATCACAATCAACCAGCAAAACATTTTTTAATTCCACTTGCTCGATTTCTTTTACTTGTTGTACACAACCAAAGCCTTATCTTTGGCCTCCAATTTCTTAACATCTGGCATTTTCTGGATTTTTCAGGTGAATGTGACGTATATTAAGTCCAGGAAGGTATTTATAATACCCACTCAGGGAGTAGAGATGGGTACCGAATTAGGTACTTTTATAGGTACCAACTTATTTCTGTCAAAAGTACCAGGTACCAATTCACATAAAATCAAAAGGTACCATGTTTATGTACCTAAATGCATCCTTGTGACTGTGAGGGGTCGGAAGAGTAGGTGATTTTCCATGCAGGTCTTGAACACACCATTGTAAGGTTATATATTGAGAAATAAACATGTGAATTGAAAAAAATATATGTTTTATCATTAAACACATTGATATTTTTTACCACAGAAACGCAAAAAAGTACCAAAAATTGGTACCGTTGAGTACCGATACTGATTGCCAGGTACCGAGCTTCAGTACCTTATCGTTTCAAATGTGAAAGGTACCCATCCCTATCAGGGAGTAACATCAGTTTTCAATTGTGTACCTGTAAGGCCCTGTTCTTCTATCAACAATATTAATGTCAACTTTTTCTTCTTACAGTTGTTGTGTATGGCTGGAGTTCTCATATCCTGGTTTGGGGTAATGAAGAGTGTATATGCGATAATAAGAAGCCTGTAAACATGCGTGTGCAATTAGGCCTTCAAATGACCAAGTGTGACATGAATACAAATACAGCCATCAGCGCCTTGTTGCTACAGTGTTATGGTCCTAATCATATAACCACTGTGTTAAAGAGACAGCAGGCTGGTCTCAATGAGCAATGTGTATGAAAGGAAAACATATTATTATTCATCAGGGGTGAGGTCAGCTGGGGCCAGAAAAAGACTATTGAGAAATCTAGTAATCTAGTATGAGTGGGTGGAGAAAGAGGGGGGGAGTTTTAAATGAAACAGGGAAGCCAAATTGCAACTGAGCCTCAGAGTCTTATGAGATCTAGGCAGACACAGTAGCAGAGAGTTAAGAAAAGCAACAAAAATGGGAAAGGAAAGTGAGAGTTTTTTTCTTCCTTTTTGGGGGGGGCTCTATGGAGTTTTTAGAGATATAGACTCCTGTTTTTCCCTGGGGCGGTGTTCTTAAGCTGCAGAATTGTGAAGCTATGAAAACAATTAGATGAATAACAGAAACAACATTGTAGTGGAAAAATATGAGGATGTTTTTTCTGGCCAAATAGTGTACTTTTATATCACTGGCAGACAGGATATCAGTATTTGTTCAATTATGTCATTTAAATTAATACCAGCTTGTTCAGATCTTGTTTATTTTTGAGAAGAAAAGTGTAACAATCAATGCAAAACAGGCTGGAAAGACATTATCAGACTCTGCTCTTCCTCCCCTTTGATTAATACTAGTAATAATTTGCAGTTTCAGACTTGTCATTATACTTGTCTTTTTATCCCCCAACAAACTGATGAAATACAATCAAACAATGTTGGCACTCAAAAAAGGCACAAAAGACCTTCAAACCCTCACTTTCAATGTGCTAAGAACTTTTTGTTTTATAGAATCACAACAGAAGATCAATGGGCCTCGAATGTGTTCTTGAATGAAATGTGTTTTTATTTTGCATTGTATTAATTTATACCCTGTTTAAAGCATTTAACGTCTCACTCTGCTTTAACGCTGGGTGCAAATTTACTATGCATCTCCCGTGACCAACAATAACTGTTGTTTGCTACATCTGATCAACAAGCAGCGCTGACTCAGAGGTCTCAGATGGCACTAAATGTTACAGACCCTCCAGGTGAGAGCACAGAGTGGAAGTGTGCAGGTAGAGAAAAGCCCGACGCTTGGTTGTAATTGCTGGCAGATGAAAGCATGGCAGGCATACAGAGTAAAGGCAAGAGGAAGAAAAGCTATGATTTTTGTTTGATACAAATCTTAGGAGAAACATGACCCATGAAAAATGCAGTGCCTCAAAAAGCAATGATTCCAGTCATCAGATGACAAGAGGTGGACTTAAAAGAATTTAAAAAGCTTTGCAAAAATGTGTCAAAACAGTGTTTTTTGAGTTGTATCAAAGTTGGAAGGTCACATGATTTCAGCACTTGGAGCTTTGTTGCATCAAACTGCATCAGTGCATTTTGCAAGTTTATCACACACTATTAGCTACGCTTTGACATACTGAAGCCAGTCAGGTTTCCTTTGTAGAGTATGCTGACAGAAAGGTAACTGTGGTAATTATGACAGAATTAAAGCCGTAACACAAAACTTTACGACCTCTGAAAAGCTGTCGAGAGGAATAAATCTTTGTCTTGTCATCTTTTATCCTTGTATGAACATCAGTACGTAACTTCTTGACTTATAGTCCTATCCATTTAGTGTTTAAATTACAGCTTTTAAAAGTGAGCATGAATACGATTAACTCTCACTTTGATTTGTAGAAACCAGGCCCTGCTTGGCTTGAGTGAACTGTTATACCCAAAGGTATGATGGATGAAGAAGATAACAGCAAGACAATGGCTTATGTGCAGATCTTAGCTTCTCACTTCTCAGTTACCAATGACTGCTTTTAAGAGTTAGCCCTGTGATTGGCCGGCCATCTGTCTAGGGCAGGGGTGTCCAACCTTTTTGTGATGAAAGCTACTTTCAAACAATAAAACAAGCAGTGAGCTACTTTTTCCCTGTATCTATTTGTTTATTATTTATTTTGCAGAGTACATATTAAACACATTTTATAGGCTTACATTTAATGAGATGTTTGACAGTGCATGCTGAGAATTGATATGTTTAGAGTTGTAGTAAGCAGTTGAGGTTTGTGTGGATTCTTTGTATTTTTTTTCCTTATTTTTTTATTGTTTTTTTCTATTCTTAATTTTCCATCTGCTTGGTGAAATACTTATTGAGGGCCTGGAAGCTCCTGGTAGCTCCCAGGACTTCCTGTTGGAGACGTCTGATCTAGGGTGTACAGATAACTGATGGATGTTCTTACTTCATTTAAAAAAAAAAAAAAAAAAAGTTTCTGTCATTGTCCCACAGTGGGGACATGTATTTTTTTTTTATCTTGTTCACAGTCCACTTATTTTTACACACACTGTTGCAGTTCAGCAGAGACAGGCTGAGATATTTTTTATGGACTTGAGGTGAAATATTACTCAAAAAGTTGTATCCTGTGAGTACAACTCAGCAGTAAGTTTACTGCGGAGGCCTAAGGAGCGCCAAACTGCGAAATATTGCTGCATAACTCTGTGTGTGTGTGTATGTGTGTGTGGTGTGTGTGTGTGTGTGTGTGTGTGTGTGTGTGTGTGTGTGTGTGTGTGTGTGTGTGTGTGTGTGTGTGTGTGTGTGTGTGTGTAAGGGTAGAAAAAGAGATACTATACTTTAACTTTGGAAGAGTTGGCCACTTGGTCGGACAAATGGCAATTTACACCTCACACAGATGTGCAGGTGATATATGGGTGAGAGTTACTTTGCCCCCCCACACACACCCCCACCCCCTCACCCCCCCTCTTGCTCGCGTGCTCTCTCTCTCCTAGTGATCGTGACTGTACTGACAAAAGCTCTCATCTGGGGAACTTGGTTGCTCTCCATGTGCAGACACCCTGGTTGCCGGGGAAACCGGTCTAAAGTTGTGAGCAAGAGGCGGCGCAGGCCTCTGCAGTGCAGCAGAAAAACAGCAGCACAAGCCTGTAGTTGGAGTGGCGGCATACACACCAACCCCCGACACGATACACACACTCGCGCACAGTCTTCCAAACTCTGCATCAGTCTCTCTCTCTCACCTGAAGACACACGCTCAACACCTCTTGCGGGTGTGTAGGAGGGATCCAGCGTGGCTGGAGCTGTTTGCTGGTTAACATCAACAAGTCAGAGCGAGAAGGGCTCCTCGAGTAAACACTTGATGTTCACTGTTCAGTGTGTAGCTGGAGCCCAGAAAGTGCTAAAACACGAAAGCTAAGCCAGACAAAATCTGTCAAATACACGAGAGAGCAGGTATATAGACATATTTAAGGAAAAGCTGAGCAGCACACTGAGGCATCTACTTGGTTTGCTGAGGGGCACCTTAATGGCAAAGCTGCTTCCTGATCACATTTTGTTTTACACTTTGAAGAGAAAGTTTGAAGAAGCGCACCTGACCATCGGTCTTATATATTTGAAACAGTTCCCAAACATTGAGAATTTTTCTTTTCTTTTACAGCAATTCCATATTTGTGGGGAGGACATTTGTTCTTAAGTATTAAAACATGTAAGAACACTTTCTCTAATTTGATATAATCATCCTTACACTACACCAGAAACATGAAGTAACAACAGTGCCAAGGTTTAGAGCTCATAGATGGGCCACCTTGTGATCTCTGTAGTCTGAATTAAAAGTCAGAGTAGAGTGACAATGTGAAAATGAACATGACCCTTAAATTTGAATTGTCTGTTTGTGTTGTTGCTATGTCAGCATTACAGGCAGAGCAGAGAGACACAGCAAAGAGCAGCTCCACACAAACAGAATCTTGTGACTTGTTGCAGAACTTTACAGAGCTGGGGATGTGGTTAATAGTTCTTTAGAGCTTCAAAGTCACTGTGAAAAAAACAATTGAAAACACCATTTTACTTATTTCTTTTGTGAACAGTAGTGCTCTCATTTCTTTCTGGTCACTGCACACAGGTGCACCTGCGCTCAGTGTTTGTCACTTTCTTCCTTGATGATGAGTCAAATAGCAACACCTAAAGACAAAGGTCATTATTTGTTTATGTTAGCTGAAGTAAGACACAGGATGTAGAAATTAGAATAATAAACATGTAGTAGTGAGATTCAAAACTGAAATGCTTCCATACTTCCACTGATGAAGCTACGGTGGCCTTGGAGGACGAGAGGATCATATGATTTTCAATAGGTACGATCCTTTATATGTCAAATTTTAACCCTCAAAAAAAAGAAAAAATTCTTTGTCACACAACAATCACTTCCTTTTTTTTGTTACTCAAGTGGTCCATTTTGCCCACTCAATAAAAAATGCTGTTGCTACACTACGAGTTTGTCATTTTTATGCTCTGGTAGAAACATGGCAATGTAAGATGGCAGACTGTGTAAGGCTTTTTTGAGTTAAGAAAAACAAAAGTACTTCAATATTCAGCTGATTACACACTTATAAAACAATCTTACACATATTCTATTGCATTTCAAACAAATCTGTTTCACACAAATGAACCTTTAAAGCATCAATGTTGAGGGGCAAAAAAATCAATATACTTCAGAGAAAACTAATATCAACAAAATGTTCTTCACACACGCCTATCACACTGATCTTTTTCTCCACTTCAGTTCCAACCTTTACTCTATACTGTACTTTACGAGTGCAAACAGAATACGCATCAAACTGACATGTGGTCTCCACGCTCTGACCTCCGCTCTGCCCGCCTCATAAAATTCAGCACTGAGGATACATTGGAGGAGCAGGGGTCACAGGTGGATGCTCGGATGGAGGAGGGATTTATCAACGTAAATGTTAGGTATCATGAGCAGCCAAAGCAGCAGAGCAGGGAGCAGTGTATGTTTACTGAACAACAGAGCAGCAGCAGCAGCAGCAGCAGCAGCGTGCAGATTGAAGGAATGAATGTCAGCTTTAGCAGAAGTCCTTTTTTCGAGCTGTTATAGTTGAAGCATTTGTCAGTTGTGGGGGTAGCAGCCAGTCTGAACTGGCCTCACAGGCTTTGGTCAATTTACTGTTGTTTGACTGGGCAGACTGCATACAAACAAATCTTGTTTGTCCCAGTTTAACAGTCCTTGCAAAAATCATCTCTTTTTCCCTCACAGCTTCGCAGAGACTGTTTCATAAAATCTAGTTCAGTTAGATGCTATCAGATGGAATGAGTGAAAAGTCAAAGTGTGACTATGTTACTTTTTAATCCAGCCAGATGAGACTTGAGATCCTGTGCAGTCATGAAGAATCTAAATGTCCTACTTTGCATTTTCTCAGGTTTCCAGGTTAAATTTAGCTCCTCAGGAGGTAATGTTCTGATGCAAAGACTGTCTCCACAGAGAGCAGAGCATTATTTAAAGAAAGTGTGCGTGCCATGTTTCCAAACACTGCTTTACTGCAATGTGGTGCGCACACACACACACACACACACACACACACACACACACACACACACACGCGCACGCACACACACACACACACACACACACACACACACACACACACACACACACACACACACACACACACACACACACACACACACACACACATTTTATGGCTGAAATGTAAATCAGGAGCTTATTCGATGTAATGCCTCATCCCATTTCCCTCTGCTCTGCTCGTCACCCCAGCCAATCTCCACAGCAGTCTACTGTCTGTCTGCCAAGGGGAGGGAGAAAAATAACTCTGTGGAACAGTCATCTGTCCTGCCAGCGGTGCATCCATGGTGATGTTCAATCCTTATTATGAAGCAGATAATCTAAAAAAATATTGCAGTTACAGTAGCTTAGAGACAATGTGTCAGCTAAGACTCCAGGCCTCTCCCCTTCTGCTCCTGCTGCTCTCCTAATTTCTCCTCCCTCCCTGTGAGTGTGTGTATGTGTGAGTGTATGCCTCTAAGTGTGGGTATGTACATTGTATTGGGCTTTATAATGCTGACGGGCAGAATGAGAGCAGAGGGAAAGCTCAGAGAATGAGAGAGAAGGAAGAGACGAAGAGAGGATGCAGGGAGGCTGGGTCGCCTGTCAGTCAGAGCTGAACCCTTATCGTTTACAAAGAAGTCTAAAAGAGTGAGAGAGACAGAGAAGGAGTGTGTGTGTATGTGTATGTGTGTGTGTAAGTAGGTGAGAGGGGAATTAATAACATGTTACAGAGTCGCAACTAAATTAAGTCTATTTGTCAGTGAATGCCAGTCATGTATACGGCCCCTGGCGTTGTTATTGTGTAAAAGGATCCTTTGCATATTTTAGACTGATGTTGTTTGTATTGACTGAGACACCTAAGCCTCAAGAGTTTTCTTTACTACATGTTCTGTAAGGTTTCTGGCTTTCTGTGCAATCTTATTGGAAAGCTGGAGCTCTGTCAGAGAGACCATCAGGTCATTGGTCACCTTTCGCCCATGGCCCTTCTCTGCTGATTGCTCATTTTCTCTAGGACGATTCCTGGTGGTTCTAAACTGAATTTTCCACAGGTGGACTCCAATCAAGCTGAAGAAGCATTTCAAGGATGAGTGGAAACGTGATGCACCTGAGCTAGCTTTTGAGTTTTATAACTAAGAGTGTGAAAGTTCATGTTCATGCATAATTTGCGTGGTAACTGAGCCTTGGGCTGGGAGATTATGCCAAAAATCAAAATCATGATTTATTAAATCTTCTACCTCTACTTTGGTGAATTCATGATTATCCCACTAGTAGCTCAGTTTATTCTGTAATTTTGAAAGAAGTAACTGAAATGAACATGCACAGATGAACAGCCAAAGGTTATTTACTGAAGCAATGGCATTAAACCACATCGGCTTGAATGAAATGTTTTGTGGAGGAAAAAAAAAACAAAACAAAATTACAGATAGAACAACGGGGGGGCTAAATAATCAACACTGCAGTTTTACATCCGTTAAAAGCTGAATTAGGTTTGGACTATTTGTAGATTAATTGTCCAGTCCTGACTGAGCTCCAGTTTTTATGATGGATTCCACACTGAAACTTTTCAGAGACAACAAAAAGAAAATTAAAACCCTGAAAAACATAAAAATACAATACTTGCACTTCATTTCGGATACAATTTTGATGCTCCTGTTTGCTTTCTCCAAGCAGCAGGCTTGTTACACATAAAGTAGTCCACATCACCCTGTCATGAATTTACTTCAGAATTAAGTGGCAATAACTGTCCCCTGCTCATTGGGCTCATGTTCTTAAAGTCGATAAATTTGAGCTCCATTGATCACTTTTACAAATCAAGGTTTAACTAATTTCATGTCATTTTCCATATTTTTCCCAGTCTTACTGTGTTTACTGCCGCACTGTGCAATGCTGACTTAGGTTTGGTTTGCCACTCAGTCTGACTGACAGTGGGCGTGCTCTGGAGGGGGAGGGATGTAAACCCATACCCTCTATACACTTTGATTAATTGGAACAAGAGACAGAACAATTATTGGTGCTACTAGTAGTTTCAACCTACCATCTGCTAGGGCTGGGCTGATATGCTATTCTCGGGATTAGATTCAATTACGATTTTTGGGGTGCTGATTCAATTGGAAATGCGATTCTTCGATATTTACAATTTCCTATTTTTACTTTGCTTTTTCAACACGAGATCATGTGAAAAAAATAGATGATGATGATCATGTCTCCAGACTGTATCAAGGGAAATATATTTTCTCATAAAATGCACATCACGTGAGTCAGAGAGAAACAGTGGTAACTTTTTTTCCAATCCAGTTTATAAACAAGGACTGAAATGAAGAACTTGAATTTGGAATAAGAAAAGGATTTTTTCACAAAGAATCCAAATTTTGATACTGTCGGAAAAATATTCCTGATATACCGATTTTCAATTTCTTTCTCCCACCCCTACCATACACATCATGATAACTAGGATTTGTTTGGAAACACTACCAGGAAAGCTCTCAGAAAGGCTCCACATCATCATTTCATTTACCAGACTGCAGAAACACAAACTCATTCAAGAAACTAAGGATTCATTTATCAGCCAAGTTTATGTTCATTGGTGCAGCTTTACAGGATTTTTCAGGTCCCAGCTCCTGTTAGTAACTGTCGTCTTTCTGCTAAAGGTGCTTTGTGGCTTAAGCAGGACATGAGTGGCTGTCCTTGACCTTTTCTTGCCTATTAACATCCTCTCCTCCTCCCATTATGGGCAGGGGAACGAGATGGAAGAAAGGGCAGCTAGGGGGAAGAGAGGTTGAGGTGTGGGTGGGTGTGAAATGGTAGAGGGAGAATCAGTGTGTGTGTGTGTGTGTGTGTGTGTGTGTGTGTGTGTGTGTGTGTGTGTGTGTGTGTGTGTGTGTGTGTGTGTGTGTGTCCTGCTGATCAGCAGTGTTCACTCTGTAGGAGTCCAGACTGAGCAGCGTTGCCTTCAGGAGCAGGAGTAATATATTCAGCTGATGAGCTCTGCTGTGCTCTGTAAAGTGTTCCCTCCAACGTGCTCCTGTGAGCTCTCCCTGGGTGTTACATGAATAAACACTCTCAGGGCTCCCATGACTCGTCTTTTGCAGAAGCTGAATTTTTTATACTGTGTTTTTTTGAGGGGGTAAAAAAATGCTAATCCGATCAGCTGCAGTTTTAGAACAATAAATATTGAACGTAGTAACTCATTTGGAATAACCGGTACTATTGTGTGCTGTATGTATGGACGCTGTGTCTAATTGTGTATGTGTTTGATGTACGCACATACAGATGGAGGCGGGCACAAAGGGCTGGCTGTGTTTCATGAGCTGGTCCTTATTTCCTGAATGTGGCAAGCAGCAACTTGGAATATCAATGACGTTTTATTCCCCACAGCAAAGACTGCAGAATGGTGTGTATTCAGATATGTGCACGTGTGTGTTTTTGTTGTTGCAGTATAATGTACATTATTCAGCTATAGCCTGCAGTTTTCTTCTCTGGCGCAGCCATGGGCCAAACACCAGTTTACAGTTTATAAACATTACACACACACACATACAGACACATACACACTTGCTTGGGGCGAGCTCTTAAATTGGATTGAGACTACAAACTGATCAAAGGAGTTTGTAGCAGGATTGATGCTACTGGGAGTCCTAACCTGCTTATAAGAAAGCTTCCCATAACCCAAATCGTCCCCCCACCCCATCTCTCAGAACACAACACAGATACACACACAGACACAAACACACACCAACACAGGCACAGGCATAGGCACAGACTGTTTGCTAGATTGTTCTTTGCAGGACTGTGTTGGCGAGTGATTCATACACCCTCTAAGCAAACACAGCTATACAAAGAGGGGGTGAGTTTGAGTGTGTGAGAGAGTGCGTACATGGCCATGATAAAGATTTACTCCCAAATCAAGCCAAATTGTGTGTCATGCTGTTCATACGCGGAGGCTTTTTGGCTCCATACATTGGTACATGTGTTTCTGATGGATTAAATTTACAATAGTTGCTCTAACATCTCTTCACAGACTCCAGAGCTTTAGGTAAGACACAGGATTTGTTGTGCTGCAGGTTTTCTGGTTTTATTTTCAGGTTTGAGTAGCATCATCCACTGGTGTTTCAGCAGGTATTAGCTGTTTTCAAGACAACAGTGAATGTGGAAAAGGCAAAATATAACAAACCGTCTTTAAATTCTGGATTTCTTTTGACAACAAACATTGCTTTACACATAAAGCTAACAATTTCCACTCATAAAAGTCTTCCTGCAGCCTCAACTCCATGCTGGCTTGTCAAGGTCCTCAAGACGTGAACAAAGTCACTTAAAAAAGGCGTCTTGGTGAGTTGTCTCCAAGTGTAATTCTACAGGTTGCACTGTCACAAGAGGAGATCCAATAGATCTGGGGATGGATGTTCAATTTTTAGACTTTTCGGCAGGGTGATAAAACTCCACTTTATTCATATTAAATGCTACTAATTGTACCTACTTTGAAAGAAAAATCAGTTTTTGCCTCAAATTTCTTGTCAGAAGGCTACACAGGAGTACTTGTGGTTTGTGCTGTGACCTCACATTAAAAGATTCCCTGATAGCTTCTCTATCTGGGTTGTCCTTGTAATGTTTGTATGTATGTGTGGGTTCACTCTTGGCACTTGGCTTCCTTTCACAATCCAAAGATGGACTTTTAGGTTGTTTGGTGACTCTGAATCTCCTGTAGGTGTATGACAGTGACTGGTTACTTGTCCATATTGGTGGCCCAGGTTATAACAGCTAGGATAGGTTCCAAAACCTAACTACTCAAATCTCAATAAGGGGCAAAGATCAGGGTGAATAAAAGTTATTAGTTGGTTAATATACAATGACAAGCACATGGAAGGAAGTCTGAAAAATTGGTTGTGACTCCCAAAAAAAAGGCCTAAGATACTTAACTAAGCCAATCAGTAGGGAATCAGACTACTACTACTTCTGTGTACATATTACTGTGTTAACTAAATCAGTGTGCAGTCATTATTATGGCTTAGACCCCTCAGGGGGTGGATATTTCTGTTAGCATGGTTTTAATTAAATTGAACCCAAATTTAGCTTATTTTTTACAACAATGGCTGAAATGTGTAGTTTTAAACAGACTTGGTTTTGGAAGGCACCTTGTGACCCCCACATCAGTAGCCACGGTTACATGAGGAGTTTTTCGTCTTTCCAAATGTAATCTTTCTGAATGACTTTTTCAAAAACAATAGTATACACGGAGAGGAATATTCCAATCTCTGGTCTACATGCGCCGCTGTAATCAAACAGAATAGTCAATGGGGTATGTGCAGAAAAACGTAAACATCACGAGATTCATCAAAGCTGGAGGATGATAGTTTGTTTATCACGGTGTTGCAATACTCCGTATTGCGAGTTTGTCGTCTGTCCAGTCTTGAAATTATGTTCAGTTCTTTCAAAGTTTAGATCAAAAACAAACTTTCCGCAGCAGTCCAGTGCTGACGGCTCGCCGCCATTTTTAAAGTTGAGGAACGTCTCTAGTTGCATTCTACGTCATATCTGAGCATGTGCTGAAAGAACGCACCCTGACAACTTTCCGTTTGAGTGGATACATGATACCTCAATCGGTTTGGGGAAAGGAATATTCCACCCCTGTGAAACCGATTAAATGTCCATTCGGATTGGCACTTTTCTTTCGGAATGAGGTGTATACAAAGGTTAAATTCTTTCCGTTTCAGCAAACAAACCAAATGCAAGCGGGATATTTGGGTCCATGTAAACATGGCTAATGGCTAATGTTTCCTGGCCCCCACTTTTGGAACCACTGTTGAACAAGAAAGGCATAGCTCAGTTTGTAGAGGAAGTGCCCCATGCACAAGGGCCACACACACACACACACACACACACACACACACACACACACACACACACACACACACACACACACACACACACGCACACACGCACACACGCACACACGCACACACGCACACACGCACACACTGTCATTGGTCTAACTCCTGGCCCCCGACATTTCCAGCCATTTTTTTCCTCTGGTCAATCTTTCACTTGCCAATCAAATGAGTACCAAAAAAGATGTTAAAGGTTTCTGCAAAAACATGGTTACAGATCCAGACAGGAATACATTACAGACACATACCTGTAATCTCTAATTAAAACTACGGATATGGAAAGATTTATCTCCTTTTCTCAAGTCACATAGAAACTATCATGTGAACAGTCATCATGCAACCAGGTGGTATGAGGACTATTCTGGATCCCACCTACAGTACATACTGATGACACAGAATGCTGGGAATACTGTAGAATTTTACAACAGCCTCTCAAGTGATGCCTTTGGCCTGATTTTCAGTCTAATTCTAACAGGCCCAAGCCAGCGTTTCCCCAGAGAGACCTGGTCGGATCAACCATGAGAGGCTGAGCGGCAGAGTTAGCCTGTGTGGCTTACTGGATGATTCACTTCGGAGGACTCAGGCTCAGCTACACAAAGTTAGGAATTATGTAAGTGTGTATGCTGTGTATTGACACTTGACATGTTTTGAACTTAAACACACTGTGAGGAGTTTTTAACTGGTTATGAAACATTTTCAATTTAATTCTAATACCTCCATGAGACCAGTTGCAGACAATCAGTAACAGACTGACTATTTATAGACAGCAATTTCTACTGTCTCCTAAAGGGCTGCATTACAATGTGCAACAACAAGCATACAGAACAGCTTTGTTCACATTTTTGACAGCATTGTTTGATAGAAACTTGGATAGCTGAGATTTTTCTTCATCATATAATATACCAAGGACAGGGTGAGCAAATGCATATGAAGTGAAGCTGGAAATTCCTTTGTTGCTGCCTAAATAGTTTAAAAACTGTGGAAAAAAACTGCAAGATGTACATGCTTTTGGAATAAGGGAGACCAGATGAAAAACAAAATGGCACAATGAGGAGAGCAGTGGAGGTACAGTTGATGGCCTGTCAACCATATGCACAGCTGTGGTCAGTACATTTTGCCATCAAACAAAGAAAAATGAAAGCTGTTTTTTTTATTTATTTATTTATTTTTTGCCTTTTGTCCACACTGTAAACATTTCACAGAAAACTGTGTTTGATGAAAGAGAAGGGCTCGTGATTTTTATCAACCTCAGACCAGTTCTACAGATGAAAAGAAGCATCAATTTTTAATTTCAGCCTGCTTTACAACCAGCAGATAACTCCTTACTGGCCACATGTCTCCTCAGATCTTCACACTTGCTCACTCACTCACTCCAACCATGGGCAGGTTACATGTCTGCAAGCTCCAGACCATTTCTTCAACCCAAATAAAACACTGAGTGATGATTTACTCATTTCAAGGCTGACATTTGCAGTTTTGTCCAGTGAGGTGCCAATCCACTTACACATATTCTGGATTTCTGTCTCATCAGCAGTTTTGGGTTTTAAGCTCAGCATAAAAAAATCAAATAAAAGAAAAAAAAAAACAGGTGGTAGTTCATAGCCAGAAATTTGGTGTGTCTACCTACCAGAGTTTGATATGATTCTGTTAACATTGGTTGCGTATTTTCACATGTTTTTTTATATATTCAACGTTTGGATGTGACAACATTTAGTTTCCAGGTGGTATGCTGTTGGCATTTCCAAGAAGTTCCTACTTTTTGGGAGTTTCCTATCTGGACTGTCAAAGAAACCCAAGAGACTGCTCTGTCAATTAAAGTAGTTCCCAGCCATCCAGTCTTTCTTTCATACACACATATACACATCATTCTCCCCTTAAGTCTCACTCTTTGCCTGTTCTGGGTTGGACAGATGCGTCAGTGGGACAATAATGGAGTGCAGAGGCATATGAGTGAGTCCTGAGATGACAGAGAGCCCGGCGTCCCCAAATCCCCCTCTACTGCACCATGGCTCTTTGTCACGGTATAATCCTTCCTCACTCTCTGAGAGACCTAGAAGAAGATTCAGGAAGAGAGACAGACAGAGAGATGAAGAAGTAGAAGAGGCTAGAAGTCTGCAAGAAATAAAAGAAAAACATATTTTCACAGATGTATAGTTAAAGCTAATCAAAAAATGGAAGAACTAGTTTAAAAAAGAATAGGGAGCAGATTAGAATAAGGTGCTGAGAGGGAGTTGCTGAAAGAAAACAGCTTGAAGGAAAGGGTATGACTCAGCTGCATAGGCAATTAGGACAAGGTGCAATTCTTAGACAGAATTCAAATTAAAGAAAGGCATTTAGAAACTGTGCATGTGAGACGGAGGGTGAGTGAGAAAAGAGAGGGAGAGTCAGTGGCCGATGTGTGTGGGTGGAACAAAGAGAGGGAGGAAGCCAAAATGAAAATAAAAGGAGTGGAAGACTAAGGCAATTAGCTCATTTGAGTTGACAGAGCTGAACCAGAGTGTTTGGAAGTGATAAGGTAGTGAATGTGCAGCACAGGCAGGAGGCGAAACAACTGCATCTTCTCATCCTCCCCTATTAATACCACTGACACGCCATTGAACACTCTTGTTTCCAACTTAGTCATTTCCAGGCAAATGCACATACACACACACGCGCACACACACACACAAGCCTGAAGCACATTTGCTGGTGCTAATGGCCTGCGTAATTCTAACACAACAGAATTAGTGTTGGAATAAAAACAAACTTATGCCCTCCCGTGTTTACTAGCACTTTATTTCCAAGCTGATACTCTGATTTCCTGAGGATGATTTCTGAGCTTCACCTCCCGTCTACTTAGATAAATACTCGAAAGACATGCAACCCCTGTGTCATGCACAAGGAACACAGTGATGATCATTTTTATTTATTCCACGTTCTTACCTGAACATACTTTGTCTCTGGGTGTGTTTCCTGGTTCACTGAAAGAACAGTGTGAAGGACAACACACAAACAAACACACTGAGTAACAGCGAGAGCTGCAGTCGTGATAGACATTTGTTCTGTTGCCATACCTACTGAACAAGTTTAATGTCAGGGCTGTGAGTGGCTTTGTTTGTGTGAAATTCCTGATGTGAAAGCTGAAAAGAGAAAAAGAAGTGATGACCCTGACCTGTTTGGGCCTTTCTCCCCACACTCACACAAAGAGCTACTTTGTTCAGATACTGTTCTGTTACAATCAAGCCACTCCACTTTTCACATACAATCTGTTGTGGAGGCAGTGGAGGCAACAGTTACTATCAAAGCCCCCTATTTTGTACTTACTTTCACATACCACAAAACGTGCAAAAATAGTACCTATGTCTGGAGTCAACAGCCCAATTTGAAGGTACCATGCTTCGTCTTGTGATGTCATTTCACTCTCCATTCATGGCAACAACTAGAAGAATCCCCAGTTTGCATGAATCAAATTAACATAAGATGTCACCACTGAAAAGCAAGAAATCTGATGGCTTAAAAACATCAGATGCATCTCGGTCACAGCAGATAGGCTTTTATTCAAGTCAAGATGCTAGCATGTCAGCTCACACCAGCTGTACTGCTGTGTGTTCCGGCTGCGTCCAAGCTCCAGCTAGATGGAGGCCTTCGCATCAGAAACATAAATCGATGCATTCATTTACAAAAAGAATATTGAGCAGGACAGGAAGTCATGCACAGACAATGGAATAAAATGTTCCTTGACTTTCAAAAGAAGACAAACTGCATCAAAACCAGATTGTGTTAACCTTGACAATAACAGTAAACCAACATATTGAGCTCAGCCAGGCCAGGAGTAAGCAGGTTTGAGGTTTTACTGCTCAACATGAATGGGGAGAGGCTCATCATGAGGGTGGAAAGCATGAGAATCTCTCTGATCTCACAGTTCCAGCTATCTGGCGGTCCTGCTACATGCGGGACTCGACATGCAGTTGGTGTGAGCAGATGTTTGAGAGAGTATAAAGTCAACACGCAACAGAGTAGGCATATTCCTGGCATGAGAATTAGTCAAGCTCTGGTGCATTAAAGAAAAAACAAAATCAAAAACTATTCTCAAAATTAAATGATACACATCATTTCCAACAATGAAAGAGGAAATAAAAATAGTTTGTTAAGAATATTTCTGTAACTGTTAGGGACCTAAGACAATAGGATTCAAAGCTTCATTTCAAAAGTGGGGCACGACTGTTACTTCATTCATTTATCATGCAGTCTAAGGTTATTAGTTTACGGTTACTGACATTGAGGCTGTAAGCCTGTATGACCTGTTGTCATTGTGGTTTAAGTTGCTTTCTTTTTTGTCTCTGTCCATCTCACTCTTTCTTCAGCGCCCTCATCCCATACTCTTCACCCATCCAACTGTAGCTGTACACAGCATAGACCATGGACAGGACAATAGCCATCCCAAGTGAAGCCAGAAGTTTTAGAGCTCCCTTTGTTGACTGGCTGTAGTATAGGTCATCAATCCAGAATAACAGATAGTCATGGATCAAGCAAGAAAGTGGAAAATACACTTTGAATAAATGCTTTTCAAACGTGTTTTCTGTCATTAAAATTAAACTTTACGATGATTTATGAGCAATTGTCATTTTTTCAAAGAACTTTAGTTTTCATTAGTTATTGTATGTTGTAAAAGCGTTTTAAAATTAAGTTGACAAATGCAGGGTCCTACAATGTTCTTTACAATGGTATCAGAGCAGAGCAGAGGAGAAACGCTGAGGGAAAACATGCCACACACAAGAGTGCATTCAACTTTCCACAACCCTGAGTGATCCCTTGAAACCAAAACCAAATCTGTTCTGCTGTGTACTGTACCCACTTTATCAGTGAGTTTATTGTGTGCTTTGATAATTAGAAAGCTTCCATAACCCCCAGCAATGCCACAGGCTGATCACCTCCATTTGGCACCACACTGATGGAGTAACTCATTTAAAAAGGTGCCCCAACAAAGTACTGAGCCCATATAAACAAACATGCTTTTGTGAGAGCCAGCATTTCTGTCTGAAAATCCTTTTATTAGTCTTATGTAATATTCTATTTTTATGTGATAATAAATTTTGGGCTTTCATTATCTGTAAGCCATAATCAGCACAATTAAAAGAAATAAACGCTTGAAATCGATATATGATACATGGGTTTCACTTTTTGAATATCAAAAAATGTAGAAATTCAAGATTTAATGGCTTTTTATGGCACAGAGGAAGGGAATCTGACATTTTTTGTCAAAAGCTTCAAAGCCAACCCAGCTACCCTCATATACTTTTTGTTTTCCTGAATGAAAGCTTTTCAAATGCCATCTAAGAATATTTCAGACAACCTGAACCCAGAGCTTGTGACACACATTCGGCCTGTTGTAAAAGTATGTGATGTGATAAGGTCTTATCAGCTTTCATCTGCTCTCACAGAGCAATTTTATTGCTGCTCATGAGATCTCATCACTGCCTTTCTCCCCTCAGCCTCCTAGTACTTCCTGTTTACCACTAAATGTTGTTGATAAACCAGAGAAGGATGTGTTTTTGATGGCATACCCACTCGAGCATGCCACTAAAATCCCAAATTGATGTTTTAACAGTGATGGGAGGGGGGTCCCTGTTTGGCTCCTGGCACCCTGGGATCAACCTTGCAGTTAGGACACTTCCAGACAACACAAGAAAGACACTTCTGTGCTCCGATACCCATTATTTCATGGCTTCTATAACACCACTCTACCCAAAATAACATTGTCTCAAAACGGCAAGTTTTCTGTGGCCCTGTGTTTGGCCCCAAATGTCGAACCATCATCAGTTTTTATACGCCCTGTTACATTTTCTAAATAAAGCAGCCTTACTTTTTTAAAGTTTGGAAGAGGCAAAGAGACAGACTTTTACCCTGTTTGCAGACAGCTACGGGTGCCCAGCGATGAACCATGCGCTTACATCACTAAAACTTGTCAGTTTGATAACTTTGAGAATAATGGTGTGGTTAATACTACCCCAAAAAGTAAGCATATAAATAAATAGGTGGTATGTATGTATGTATGTATGTATGTATGTATGTATGTATGTATGTATGTATATTTGTGCTGTCATGACATGACATGACAATTAAAATCAGATTAATCACATGGTTGCTGTAGATTAATTTTGATTAATGAAGATTAAATATTCTTTTTTAATTAGTATTAATCACGTTTTATTTGCATGAGCAAACATACACGAAACAAGGGAATACATATGCTCTTAATGTGTTTATCAAATACCTTTAAAAGTTCATGTTAAAAAAAAAATTGTGCTTCTTGTTGGGGCCTTGTACAATTCGTCGTGAGAGGCAACTTGCAAAAGCAGTCTGTAATCTTGATGATAATAATGGGGCTGCAGTTTGTTGCAATCCACTTTACAACTGTGTCAGTCAATCTGTCCATGGTAGACTTACTGAGGCCCTGTCATTCTGTGTGGGTGGTTTGTTGCAAGCTGGGCGATGGGTTAGCCAAAGTGCTTCCAGAATCCCTGCTAATGTATGTGTTGCTTTAATGTGGTGTTGGTATTTTAAGCTGGAAGTGCTTTGGTGAAAATTGCTTCCTGCAGAGTGTTCATTATATTGTATGTTGGTCACCTGTTCTATATATGTTATTTTTGATTCAAATTTTCCATGAAGAGAGCCAACATGCTTTTAAGTGTCTTCCATATCCAGGTAGTTGGTTCTGCTTCCTGCCACTACCGGATCAACTGCCTATTTGCACATGTGTGGTAGTAACTCTACTTGGACACACTGCCCAAAATGCACTGCCAGTGACGTTTCAGGGATTTTTAGTAATTCTGTGTTGCAGATAGGTTATTGTGTTATTTTTTTATTCTGGTTAATCATGATGATGAATTAATCTGCTTTAATTCTGATAGCCCTAGTTTGTATGTCTATGGGATGGGGATGTGACACTGTTTCATTTACTTTAAGGCGGGCCCTGCAGAGAAAGTTTGGAAACACTCCATTAGGAATCAGGAGGATGATTTTTTGTCTGGGCATGTGTCTCACATAACCTCATACTTCCTTATTCCAGTAAACAGATTTTTAGCTAATATTGCAATCATGACCAAATCACTGGCCTATTTAGTGTCACTGCTGCCAGTATTCAGCTGAAAATTATGGAGATTCAAGTGCCAAACACTAGGATCAGCAACAGCAACTGCTAACTCTTTAAGACAGAAGCTTTCATGATTATTGGTATCTGTGTGATATCACATGAAAATATTTACTGCAATATAAAAATATCATTGACTTACTTCGTACTTTGGGCTGTTTGTGCTCAAGCTTTTCACTTCAGTATCTTGTAACAGCACTGATACATCATAAAGAGGTTGCCAGTCGGAGGGCCAGCTCACGCAAACCAACACATTATCACCCCCATTCACACATGCAAGTCATTTGGAGTGGCGGCTCAAATGGTCAGCTTGTGTTTGGACTGTGAAAGGAAAGTGAATCGCCAAGAGCAACAAAAACTTCACACACGAATGACAAGGGCAGAGATACAAATGGAGCAATGTTTACAAGCAACAGACTTTACCGAGCTGTAAAAGCATTCATCATTGCATTGCTGTTTTGACATCATTGAAAAAAATCTGGATAATGTTGAAGGAGAAAGGACTGTGACGTTCCTTGAAAAACATATTTGACCAATTTAATTTGTTATATTTACAGACCTGCTGTACATCTGTTAATAAATTCATTTTCTGCAGTGAAGAAGGTGAAAACTGCACAATATTCAAAATATACACTTGCTTTTCCTCCACAACTATAGTCCAATGGTGAGAAGAATTTTAAAGCTGGTGCTATAAAGTTGACAGTACGTCTCTAATACAGGTACTACAATGAGACGGTTTATTTCTTTCAATATCTGGAATGGAAAATTGCACATTGACCCCAGGTTTTAAATCCAGATGATGAACCCTGCAGCTACAGCTGAGACACATTACTTGTTAGAGCTCTGTTGCTGATCCAACCTGTTAAAATGGGCACTGAAAGGAAACACAAAGGTTTCAGTCACACATGTGCACCTGAAGTGTACTGTGTAGCTCCTGTATAACAGCAGTATGATAGATATTTGGGAAAAAAAAAAAAAATCTCATTTTGATTTTTTTGGGTTACATTGAATGAGTGTTACACTGTTGCTGTGTTGATTTGTTTATCAGTTAAAGTGATTTTTTATTCTTTTATCACATCTTTTCCATGTATCTGCCACAGTATGAACTCAACACACTGCAACCACTGAATAGACCCATTGAGCTTCGTTTGGAGTGGCTGTCTAACCAAGGTCCTCAAAGTAAATATGAATACAGTATATTCTGTTAGGGTCACAGTAAGCTCTCTATTCACACAGCTCCATGTCTACCACAATTTCCTCAACAGCCAATCACCATTGCGCAGGAATCCAAGGAAACCATAGCAACCGTGAGGCCTTGGATGTTATTGGCAGGGTCAATGGAATGAAAGAGAAAAGAGACGGAAGTCAAGTTTAAAGAAAAAAAGCCAAGTGAATCTGTAAAACTGCCAAAACTGCCACTGAGCTGTGGAGATTTGACAGTGAGTCTGTTGATGAACTTACGATTAGCTCGAATGGACTCAGTTTAATGTCTCGCTAGTGTAATGCAGAACCCTATGCATGGTTTAAATATTCACTAATTAGTTTGTCTCTCTCATTCTTCCCATATGTCTGGGCTGATTGGTTATGAGTCACTTGTCTGGTTGGTTAGTTATGAGTCACTGGTCATGCTCACTCAGAAGAGATTGGCGACAATATTTTCTTTGTTTGCATTTACAATGTTATTATTATTTTATTTTTTATATTTATTTGCTCTTAATAGTTGATATAGCCCCCAACAAGCTTGAATAGTGCAGCAGTGGAAATGGGTTGAATTTAAAATATAAAACCTGCCTTACAAATACAATGTCTAATACATGGGCATGGTAGCCAGATAGTTCTGAAGTGATGCTTTGGAACCCATTATCAGAGGTTGTCCTAACGGAAATAATGACTCAACCTAACCACTGGTCAACATAGCAAGAGGCAGACAAGGGGCTGACTGCAGAAGCACTGGATGACACTTACAAACTCATTCAGCACAAATGAACATATTAAGAGACTGATTTAGAAATAGGTTTAGTTTGAATAGCTCATTTTTATACTGTTTCTACACACATTGTAAGGGGGGACCATTTCTTATGACTTTTTTTTTTTTTTTTTTTAAATACCAAAATTACAAATTTTGCCTAATTAAAGACGTGGCTGCATGAGTTGACAGCACACTCAAGCTGTGGAGGCTGAAGGCCTGCCTAAGCGCTGTCTCTTAACTAGGTCGACCACCAACCAAAGGCTTCAAGACTTAGCTTCAGAAACAAATGCATGACATCATTGGGACAAAATCTTCGTATTACGTATTGTACAAAACTGTATAGCTACAGTGTGCCCCCCTGTCCATCAAGTTAGCCAACCACTAATAACACAAGACTTGTAAGTTTAATATAGCTAAAAAAAAAAAAAAACTCATAACACCCATGCAGTGTGTGCAGATAGAAATGAACTACCCATACCAAAATTATTTTAGACATTAGGCTGTGACCTGTTTATTTTTGCCTTAAATGTAAAGATTGGCTTTTTTAATAGGTGTATATGTGACTTCCAGTGCTGCTGTAGGCAGCCTCAAGTGGATGCTGAATGAACTAAAGTTTGAAGCACTTCCAGTATTCCCAGGCTAGAGGCTGCCACATGAACCAAAATCTGCAGTTATCATCAGTGACATCAGGTCTGTATTTGTGTAACATTAGGTTGACAGCAAAGCTTTAGACACCTGAAAACTGTCATATATGCATTCAACGTCTAACTGTAACTCTTGCAACAAAAATCCTGCAAGTACATTTTTTCACAAAGCCCCTATAAATAAATGCAGTTTACAGCAGTGGTAAGGGTTGGTGTTTTTGTCACTACTTGCTACAAAGAAAACAGTTTATTTTGTGGGCATTTTAAAGAGTTCTTACTTTTTTATTTTAATTTGTTGATTTTTACTCCCTTATGCTCTTAAATGTCTCACCATAAAAAGGTAAATGGGAGGATTATCGCAATGCAATAGACGGCACTGTGTTTGACAAACCATGTTGTAATTTTTACATCCTTAATGATGCATAATGTGTCTAAGTGAACACAATTCATGATTTAGACCACTGAGTGTAATTCACACAGGGAAAGTGGTTAAGTGAACAAAGGAAAGATTTGTACACATCCATATAAACAAAATACAACTGAAATTGCCTAAACGATTCTTTATCTTTGTATTGTAATTGGCGCTGCATGAGAATATATCACGTAGAGACATAGTGTCCTTTGTGTGATGACTTCAAGTGAAGCTATTACAGGGCTTAAGTAAAGCATTTCAAAGGCCTTTTAGTACTTGTGTGAACCCTTTGTACAGGAGTATGATAACCACTATAATTAAAACAGTACATTCAATTAAAGCTACACACGCTTATCCACAGCAGCATCTGGGATAGCCTTGTCTTGAAGCATTTATCTTTTCTGTTCTTTCCTCAGTGTGTCTTTTGTTTTTGTTTACCTCTCAGCGTGGGTTCATTCATGTGCTCTGCTTCAACCTCCTCAGAAGTGAGTTGGAGAGGTTAAAATAACAGAACACTGACTGTCACTGCTGTGGAGGACCCTCATTTAAACCCACACACAAACACGGCGCACACACACAGAATAAAACAGACAGACAGTGGGACTGAGTGACAGAGAAAGAGAGCTGCACGAACAACCTCCAACTGCCACCCTTTATCTGGAGCTGCACTGCTCCAAAGAGAGCACACTGGCCTACATTACACTTACACAAACTGTACAGTACAATGAGGCCTGAGTGTTTGCTCTCATGCAGCATAATGGCAAGGTCACATTTTGCACTTCCTCCATGGCACAAAGTATTTCTACTTCTTTTTAAATCTAACTTGGATGAGCAGAGCAGAAGGAAGTGGCTGGGAGCCAATGTCCTCACTTTTTCATGAAAACTGAGTTCAGGCAACTATCTGCCATGTGTTGTTCATACTCTTAATTTGTTAACTTTTCCTGTTACATTCACTCATCTGGTGCACATACATGTCCTAGAGTGTAATCAGAGTAGTCCTTTCATGTATCCAAGTTATGAATAAGTTTTCAACGTCTGTTACCCCTGTCATCTGTTTTCCTGAAGTTCTATAAAGAACTGTTCGCAGCACAATTAGGAGGATTTCTCTGTTTTCATCAGAACTTAATGTACCTACATTTCATTCTCTGTTAATTGTGTTCAGGAACAGTTTGGGAAACGTTAACAATAGTAAAAACAAAAACAAAGGAGCTGTGAAACACTGTTGCCTGTAAACTCTAACTAGCTGGGACCAGTAATTATTTTTCTGAGACTATTTGTGGATATTGTGCTTGTTTGTGGAATGCTGATGTAGATTTGTATGCAGTGATTTGTTTTTCCTCTCTTATTTATCTTCCTGTTATTTGTTATTGTTACTTGCTTTGACCTAAAACCAAGCACCAGTTTAGAAAAACACACTCTGAAAAAAAAAGAAATACATATGGAGTCTTAGTGAGAAACTAAGTTTTTACTTTCAATTTTTTTTCTGTATGCTGGCAACTGATATAAGACACATGAAGGTTTATTTTTTTTATTTTGCATCTCTGAAAAAATAAACTTGCATTTACTTACTTTACCCTGAAAACCAGAGAGGAGGAGTCCTACGTCTGAATATTTTTAATTGTTTTAACAAATGCTTGAACATAAAAATGAGAATAGTCTGCTAGTGTTCGCCAATTTAAGCCAAAGTATAAGGCTGTAGTGTGGAGTGCAGTGACTGGAGTAATCACGTCTAAAGAGAAGGATAAAAGATGATTTGAGGTCATTTCTCACCTCTAAGAGGACCAAGGATCATTTCTTACAATCCTTTTGTGGGCACAGAAAAGGTATCAGCCAGCAATGAAACTATGACAGAATAACCAACACTGCCAGGGACTTCATTAACAGATATGGATCTTGAGGCTTCAAGGACTTGTTCCCAACAAACCCTTACCTCAAAGAACGCCCTCCATAGAGCCTTATCCCAGCTTCTCTCTCGTAGCCCCCCTGCAGATCATATCTAGAAAGAGTAAGACCAACTATACTGTGTCAGTTTGGCCATTTGTTTCACCTTTTCAATCGCCTGCCAATATGGATTGCATGAGCCTCTGACACACAGTGCTTACTTCAAAAAGATGCATTAGTCTTCAGCTGAAGCTCTATCTGTAGAAAACCTTTGGCTGAAAATCAATAGGATGGGGAAAAAACAGGTGGGCATGAGTGAGCATGCTCCAAAGGACTATGCAAATGTGTGACAGTTGCTGTGCC
This sequence comes from Halichoeres trimaculatus, assembly GCF_033239565.1. NCBI lineage: Eukaryota > Metazoa > Chordata > Actinopteri > Labriformes > Labridae > Halichoeres > Halichoeres trimaculatus. Next base: position 19,418,891 of record NW_027437187.1, on the reverse strand, counting down.
AAACAGATAACAGGAGAAGACGAAGGACAGTGGGAAAGAGGTTGCTTTAAAAAAACAATCTATCCCTAAATGAAGGGGGTTTCAGTCAGTGATTTTAAGTCAATTAGCGAGGGATAAAAGGGAGACGATAGAGAAAGGGAGACGGCAGCAGTTATGACAAGACATCTTCACAGCTCATTTGCAACAAGGCAACATACAGCCAAATTCAAAGCATATGACTGACTCAGCTGCTGCAGATAAGACGGCAGCCACCCCTGAGAAAAGATTCATATTAACCCTGCTGATGTTGTCAGGGAACAGCTATTGTCTGGGCTCTTGTTTTCAGCGGTTAACACAATGGCCATTTCACTCCAGTCCTCAGCCTCTTCACCTTCCACACTGGTGCAGCAAACCTGGATTGGATGAATGGTTGATAGTATTATGCTAATGCCGCAGCAGCCTACCCCTTTTTGCTGTTAACACTGAAGAGGAGGACGAGGAGGAGGGTGAAGAAAAAAGGAAGTCCTTGTTATTGCTCCTGTGTGTGGCTAGTTAGGAAGCACTTTTAAGGCTCTACAAACAGCCACCAGCCTTGATGCGGCTGGAGTCACAGCGAGCTGAGGAAATAATAAGAGTGTTTTTTTTATTTTTTTCAACCCACACATACTGTAACAACCAAGAACACTCTGTGTTGTTGAAGCATAGAGCCATCATATTCTAAGGAGGGGATTGGTTTTTTTTTAAAGTGTAGCTCTTGCACTGTGAAGAAAATAAAGAAACACTTGACATAGTCAGAAGAGTGCCATCTGCTTTGCCATGCTCTCCACCTGTACTCACACTGCCAGGTGTGCTGCAGAAAAAAAAATTGGGCACCTCTCTATCCATTCACTCAGAGCTGAGGGAACCTCCAAAATGAGAACATTGGAGGGTTTACCTCCTCACCTGCAATACCTGATATGATTTCATTAGTTTGAGTATATTACATACATTCTATTTAAATAAAATCTATATTTGAACATATTTTAACTGACTCCTACTCAACCTGTATTCCACACTGTTACATAATAGCTGTCCCTGTTTTCCTGTGCTGCACCAGAGGAGTTCCTAATGTAATGCAGTGATCTGATTGTGAATGCCACAGGAAAAGTATGCACAGAGTAACATTATGCCCGACAGCAACTCACAGCTCATTATTAACCGCCTCTTGATGGAACAGGAAGTCAAGCCGGGAGGTTTTAAATGAAGCCTTGGTGTTCTTGTCAACTCACCATGCTCCATAATTAGCACAGGGGTCATACTGTAATTTCCCCTTTATCCCCAAATAGCCTCAGCTGAAGCACTTTTGCAGGAGAACATCAAACTTTAAGGGAACCAGAAAGCTGTAGGGTTTGATAAAATTTGTTGAAATCTGTTCTTAATGAGGAAGTATGGCTGTTGGTAATGTTTAAGGCAACAGTGTAAGGTCACAGGTAAAAGGTTTTAGTCACCATATTACGCATGCTGACTTTTCCCAATGGTGTGACATCAAGATAATCTAAATTGCTTAGAATTGCGTTGACACATGGAACATCTACAAAAAAAGGAAGCAGAAAAAAAAAAAGAGTCTGATTTCTTATTTTTGTGGTGGTATATTTAGAACACTCCCTGGTGGTACGTGCTATGCTTAACTAGGCTTGATTTGTACCTCGTATCATGATGAAATGACCACAACTGTTTTCCATCTCATTAATTATTCAACATGTATTTCTTTTTTTTTTTCACTTGAGGGATAACCAACTCAAGTGGAAGCTGGAGCCTGCAGATGAGCAAGTAAGGAAAAGAAACCCACAAACTGTAGAACTGTGGGATACATGTATTTTCCCCTTCACAGTCACTGAGAAATCAATGTTAAGAACTAAGCTGAGGCATCAAAGACCAACAGCCTATCTGACCTGCATAGAGCCCCACTGTGGGGTATAATGCAGCATTGTACACCAGTTACTTAAAGACCCATTCATGCAGACACTGAGTAAATGCATAGGACCGTAAGACGGGGGGGTTGAGAAGGATACGATTTACAATGCTGCTTCCAGATTTATGCGATAAAACAACATACACAGAAATGAAAATATATTCAGAGAGAAGAAAAAACATCAGATGAAAGTGTTTCTGATTAGAGAAATACAAACCAAAGGTTTTTATTTTTCATAGCCTCCTTAGTCTCTCCATAAAAATAGTGTTGCTCAAAATAAACTGTTAAAAGAAAAACAAAGTCATGTTTCAATGTAGTCCATGGAAAAGCCCCAGTATCAGACATTCATTTTGTTTCACTTCAATTGTCTCTTTTTTTTATCTTCAAAAGCCGAATGGTCAGCAAAGACCTGTATCACTGCACCACATGTCTGTTCCTCTGAAGAATTAGCATCGGAATGAGCCCTTGCAGAGACAAGTCAGGCAACTGCTGTAATGCATTTATAAATTAGCCCTAAACACTACACAAGCCATAAAGAAGCATGTAAAACCTTAGGGGAGAAAATAATCCAAAATGCAACCAATAACAGAACAAAGTACTTGCAACAACTGTTACTGACCTGCACTTCGTCTTTGCCAGTTAAACCAGTGGGAAATCATGTGCACACTAACTAAACATGTTTAGATATGCTAAAACTAAGAAGCACGGGCACTGTCAAAGAAACGCAGCTTAGCTCTGGCAAACACAGGGTTAAACCTTAGCTGCAGAAATTCACTGCAGTCCAAAAGCATTTGGCTGATAGCTACTGAACAGCACATTCTATCTGTGCCATTACACTGCTATCCTGGACAAATGGTTTTTTATCTATCTAGATTTTACTTGTGTCTTTTTGTGTTCCTCAGTCTGGCAATACCATTTTATTGCATATAATATTTGGCACGGTAAAAACTAGAGCTTACATTTGGGGCTGTACTTAGAAACTGGTTCCTGTATAAAGAGTTTTTAACTGCATTTTAAATATTCTCAAAAAAACAACTTGACATCTCTTCTCCAAGAGTAGATGGAACCTCCTCCTGTTCTCAATCACAAAAGCAGTTCAGTACCTTTGCCTATTTTAAAGAGAAGTCACCAGTTATGAGAAAATAGTTTCAATTTACTTTCTTTTCTTATATAATCTGCATGTCTCACCACTGCCTGATGGGATTTTCATTTATATATATTTGTATCTTTTAATATTTATATACTTATGTATAGGCATGTACAAGAAACAAAAAACTGTCTCTGTTTAGCACATCTGTACAAAAGAAAGTTACCGTTTTGTTCTTTGTGCATTCTATTGCATGGAGTGGTGAGCAGATAAGTGGAGAGGAGAGGTCGGGGCAGAGTCAGAGATAGATCCATTAAGGGAGCATTACTCAGATTTGGGTCTCTTGAACCTTCTCTTTGCCATGAGTAGTCTTAATGGCATAGGGATCAGTAATGGTGCTGATGTGGCTGTGATGCTGTCTGACTGAGCGATGAAGAGAGTTGTTCTGGGTCCAGTGGGCTCCATAGCCCCCTTGGCGGGATGAGGAGGACACGTACCCAGGTTTAAAGGTGTTGCTGTTGTGTTCCACTAATGTCGGCAGTACCAACCCTGTGTCATCAGAGCCACTAGATCCAGAGGTGGGCGGTGGAACAGGAGGAACTTCTTCCTCCATTTGTATGATTTCTATGGTCCTGGCTGCTGCCACCGTGCTCCTCTGTTGATGCCTCTTCCGTAGCTTATAGAATGCAATTAACATGGCAGCTGCTAGCAAGGTAACGGCAACAAAACAGCCAATGATGATTTTGGTGGTTTTCATCACCTCATCCAGGCTTGCGGCTGGCCCGCTAGGGATTCTGGCAGTGGGGATGGACACTTGCCTTGGAGTCTGAGTGCTCTGGAAGAGCACGGTAGGAGTGGAGATGAACACAGGCTGAAAGACGGAAGGGGAAGCAGGAACAGTAGGTTTAGGTTTAGGGGTCTCGTCTACCGTGGGCTCCAAAACTTCCACTGTCACAGTGGTAAAATATGACAGATTGGATGTGTTCAGTTCTGCATTGCTGACATTTAAGTAGGCCGAGGCATTGGAATTTCCTGCCATGTTGCTCACCATGCAAGTATAAACACCTGTGTCTGACGGCAGAACGGTGGAAAAGTTGAGAGTCCCGTCGTTGAGAACAGATATCCGAGGATGAGCCGAGCCATGGGTCAATACAGTGCCATTGGGGAGGAGCCATCGGACTGAACTCATGGCAGCAGTGCGACACTTCAACTCAGCAACCCTCGCTGCTGAGATGTTTAGATCTCTTGGAGCATCAAGTATAAACGGCGCCGAACACTGAAAGGTGGTCTGATCAACCTCCACCAGGTATCGACCTCTCATGTGGATCGGGGTGTGGCAGCGTCCACAGCAGCTGGAATTTGTGGGAATGTATTCTCTGAGCCACCAGGAGAGCCACACCACATCACAGTCACATCGCCAGGGGTTGTGGTGCAGGTGTAACTCCACCAGGTATTGTAGAGGAGTGAAGAGGTTATGTGGAAGGGATGATAGGTTATTATGGGCTAAGTTCAGCTCCACCAAGGCTGTGATGTCATCAAATGCATTCCTTTCAATATTAGTGATGACAGAGTTCATAATCCATAGTTTGCGTAAATTCTTAAGCCCACGAAAGGCTCCGGGCTTCAGTTCAGGGAAAACGTTCTCTGATATTTCCAGCTCTTCCAATCCCACCAGTGGCGATAGATTCGGAAACTCCCGAAGGTTACACATCCCCAAGTTGAGGTACTTGAGGTTTTGAAGGCCCTCAAATGCCCCATCAGATATATATTCCAACTTCCTCAGCTCTCCAAGGTCCAGTCTCATGAGGGAGGGGACACGGTTGAAGGCATAGGAGGGAATGCTCTCCATAGGATTGTTTCTAAGCCATAATTCTCTCAACTTTGACAGGTACTCAAAAGCTCCACTTGGTATGACTGTCAGTCTGTTGTCAAACAGCTCCAGGGTATTGAGACTGGTCAAGCCGTTAAAAGCCCCCACCTCAATCTGTCTGATAGCATTTCTGCCAAGCTGCAGTACCTCCAAGTGATGCAGGTGCCTGAACGTATCCGCCTGTATAGTTTCTATGCTGTTTTCCATCAAGTTCAGGTACCTGGTGTTAGCTGGGATGTTTGGAGGGACCCTAATCAGGCCTCGGCGGGTACACACCACCTTGCTGAGCTGGTTAGTGCAGGAGCACACACCTGGACAGTTCTGTGGGTTGGCCGAGCCCAGTGCAGGGCCCGTGGACTGGCACATACTGAGAGTAGGTACCATGAGAGAGATCAAGGCAAGCAGAGCTGCGTTCCAGGTAGGCTGCACACTAACCTGGCCCAGAGGACTCATGGTGTGGAGGGCTCATTATTCTGCATGGTGGGGGGAGACGGCACACACCAGAGGACAGACCACCTTAGCCTGGCTGGAGCAACTTAAGGCTCCTAAGTTCCATCGACAGTGCAGGAAGATGCTACATCAAAACAGAGGTGAGAAAGAGAGAAGGGAAAAAAAAGAGGAACAGAGGAGAAGACAGAGTGAGAGAGATTAATACAAGAATAGTAGCATAGGAAAAGCAGAGCAGCAGTGTAAGAAATTGATTAATAACAACATCAATGATGTACCTCATTAGTTTGGAAGTGGTTCTTTTTCCCTCTTTCCAAATGTTAAAAGCAACAGCCATGCATCACGTTCATTTATTATTCCGTTCCATGGAGAGTGAAGAGATTGATGATTTCTTGTTTTCCCTCTCTGAAAAAGTGAGGTGGCCCCTCTATTAGCCCTGGGTACAAAATGGCTCCTACTATTTAAGACTGAAAAAAGCATGAAAGCACTCACGGGCAGATGTAAGGCCAGGAAGGCTTAGCAGGTGCCTGGATCCCTTCTGCCCCCACTAACTGCCCCCCTGCAAGGCTGCAGACTCCAAAATGCTGCTCCACAGTGGATAAATAACACTGATCCATAGCGCAGTGAAAGACAGCAGAGGAGAGAAGAAGTGGCCAAATAAAAGAAATAAAAATCCCCAGTTCTGACAGCTCCTGATACATGTGTTTGCTCGTCCGCTGGTCGCCTGTTTGGTGGTGAGACCTCCCTCACTGTGACTTTGCCAAGGGCTAGTCGGTCGCTGATTAGCCCCGTTGTGACAGAGACTGAGAGACAGAAAAAGGCTAAAGAACTCCCGGCACAGTCATCCCCCTCTCCTCTCCTCCTCTGTGTTCCTCTTGCTTCCTCCCAACGTTGCGCTGGCCCTGGTCAGAGCAGCTGCAGGCTGCCGTGTGCACAGTTAGCAGTAATCCGTCTATTCCTCCTGGGGGGAGGGGGGGGCTGTGGGGGGAGGGAGGGGGAGTTGGGGGTGGTGGGAGAGATGGTGGCGCTGGGTGGGGGGTGGAGAGGGGATGCGCTGCACTGCTGGAGCTCCGCAAAAGGCTGTCGGAAGAGAGAGGGAGCACTCTTGTCCTCTTCTGCGATGAGAGAAAAGACAGGATGACGCTTAGAGGATGTGTGTGGAAGTGGGCTCCGTATCCATATCCCCAAAAAAAACAGAGAAAGGTATTGAGGATTCTTCTCTCCACTTGCTGTTTGTCCCCAGGCTGTCTCCTGCAGTCTTCTTCTGCTTGCTTATTTGTTAGTTTTTTCTCCAGGGCTGAGGTAGTAAGTTGTGGCAGTTAGCCATGTGTGTGGCTGTCAGACTTGCGGCTGGCTGGTGGACTACTGCAGTAGCCGGAGTAGAACAGAGAGCGCGAGAGAGAGGAAAAGAGAGATAGAAAGAGAGTGATTGAGAGAGAGGGAGAAGTACTGACAGATCAAGAGCAGGAGGAAGATAGAGAGCACGAAGGAAAGAGTGTGTGTGAGAGAGAGGGATGGAGAGGAGGCACGCGAGCACTCAAACAGGCAGCCCACCGTCACAGAAGCAGCAGGAACAGCATTCTAATCCACATCTCCTCCTCTTGTTTATTCTCCAATCTCTCTCTTTTCTCTATTCCCCCCCTCCGTGTCGGTGTTGCAGGCAGCTAAGATGCTCGCTCTGCCCCCTCCCTTTGTCCTTCAGTGGGAACGTGAATGTACTGCTGACGCACTCCTCTCAGCTGCTCAGCCAGCCTCAGAGCAGTGCATTGGTTTGATGCAGTGTTCCTGTGTATTAACACATTCAACCTCCCCTCCTCCCGTATCCCTCCTGTTCCCTCCCCTCATTGAAACTATCTTCTCCTCTCTTCCTCTCTCCCTTTGGTCTCCGTTTCTCACATGTTGCCTTATTTCTTTAGTCTGACTCTCCGGATCTCTTACCTGAGCCGATCCTCCCAGCTCTCTCGCTTGTCTTTACACCACCTTCCCCAAGCCTATCATTAAAATTGAAAGCAGCTCATTCCAATCCATCACACAGAGAAAAGCAGTCAGACTTTCTCCTCCAACTTGGGAGCAGTTTTGCGCTTTCTCGCTGGGATGCATCTTGTTTCTATGCCTTGCGTCTCATAAGCCACAGTTTGGTGAGTGTTTCTGTTGTGCATTTGCAACAAACAGGAAAAGTTGTTTGTTTTACGTATGGTTTTCTGATTTTTCCAGCGTCAGAGGATTTATTGTGCAGAGTGTTTTGGAGGTGGGGGGGTTGGGTCTGGGGGTCCGTGACATCATAGAGGACCGAAATGCTGACTCTGCTTCTCTGTGTCTGCTGGGCAGTTTTCTCTTCAGGGAGGAGAAAGATGAAAGAGCTCGCACACAGTTATCTCTTCGAAAGATGAGAGAAAGACGGAGAGATAGAGGAGAGGAGACTTACCGAAAGAGTGGGGGAGAGAGAGATGGGGATGGGCAAGAGGAGATATATCCACGTCCTTGGTGAAATAGGGGAAAGGAGCCTATAGAAGGAAGAGAGAAATTAGATAAATAGGTATAGAGGAAAAGGATGAGGGAGACGGATGAGGGAACATACTGCATAGTAGCCTTCTCAGTGAAATAGCACAGAAAGGCAGAAGGAAAGAGGGCTGAGGAGTCGGGGTGGGGAGAAGGTGGGATGAGAGGAGAGTTGATAGTGTTAGATTAAGCATCATTTGAATGCAGGAGAAGGAGTCTCCCTCTCTGCCTTTGGTTAATGACCACATTCTTTCCCTCTCCTCCTCCTTCTCCTGTCACATATATATTTGCTGTAGGGGTCTATAGAAAGATGAAAAAAATAGTGGATACAGACAATAATAAATGTGCAACTGTCCATTGTAATTTTAATTCAAATGTGTAAAATAAATTGGACATGACTGGGTTTTGCATTCCTCTATTGGGTCATTAGGATGAAGTGGAATTGAAACTTCTCTAAATGCATACAAAGTGCTATCAACTGATGTTTACAATGAAAACTAATGCTTGCGGGTTGCATGTGATTTTTTTAATGCAATAACATCTTATGCAAAGGCATCTTGTGAATTATCTTTAATAAAGTAGTCATAAAACTTGCTTTTCTCAAATTTTTCTTGTCGCATTCATGCCATCCTTCAAAGACGTTAATTTCTTTTTATTTATACAAGAAAATCACACATGGATATAATATGTATGATTATAAAATGTGATACATAAGACGTAAGCTTTGGTTGAAATGACGTCTTGCCTCAATTGTTTTTTTTGTTAGTATAATGCAAAGCTTAAAGTAATCTAAGTGTGTAAACTCATATTGTTTATATCTCATGTTTAATGCATGACGTGTTTTTATTGTCTTAATATGTAAACAAACGGAAAGGTTTTCAATTTTTTAAACTTAAAACAGACAAAGAGAATACAAGGAATGTTTTGAAATCAGTCTGGTATTTACAAAAACAAAGTCATTTCAGGCCATGACTCATGGTTCTGTGAAATGAACAATTAGAGGAAAAAAACAGCTCTCAGAAAGTCTTTGCACTTAAGACATTTTTGGTTGTGAAACAAGAAGTCAGGGTTTTGAATTAAACAAGGCTCCAAACTCTCCTTCATTGCCCCGTTGTATCTTGAGAGAAATGCCATTTTCAGTGTTCAACAAAGAGAATGAATTAAACTTCTATGCAATTTTTTTTCTTCATATCAAAAGAATGGCTAACTGAGGACTAAAAAAAGGGGAATGAAAATAAACTACAGAAATGTGGGTATTTGAGACAGCAAGGGGTAAAAGCAGAAGTGTGAGTTTTAATTTATGCCATGTGAATCATCACCTCTCTGAGCTTGTGTTCGGAGTATTTTGCCAAAAAAGAGATGCAAAGTGGAAGTTTTTTTTTTTTTTAGGAATGATGAATCTGCCCTTCCTATCAAAGTTTCAGTAAATATCGTAATAATATGGTTATCGTGACTTTCTTGGCAACCAAAATTTAGCTGCAGGAAGAGGCTAGCCCACATGTCAACTTCAGCAATGAAACATGACATGCTTAACAACTTTTTACTTTATAAACAAGATGAGAAATAGTAAAATTCATTTATACCTATTTAAAAGTTATGTAACAGTTAGTCATTATTTTACACTATGAATACAAATTGAACGGTTCACAAAATCCACTGTTTGGTTCTTATCACAGTTTTATGGTCACAGTTTTTGGTTCGGTGTGAATTGTAATTGTAAAAACAAGCTACATTCTCACCTCAAACTGAGCAGTAAAAAGAAGAAAAAGGAAAAACATGAACCGAACGAAGCACACACGCCCCAAAACCTAGTGAGGGAAACTTAACTGTTCCATCCCTAACTTAGAATTTGTTTTATTATTGTTATCATTATTATTATTATTATTATTATTATTATTATTATTATTATTATTATTATTATTATTATTATTATTATCAGTTGTAGTAGTAGCAGCAGTATTGTTATAATTTTTATTTATTTTGTTTTAATTTAATCAAATATTTTACATTATTTGTCAGTTTAGCTGCTCCCGTCGTGACATAACCTTCATGTCACACAGCATGTGTTACTGTGTGATGTGACTTGGGGTGTTTACTGAGTGAGGCCTATTCTTAATACTACTGAACCTACACAACTGTCAGAGTATTTAATCATATCAAGCATATTTTCAGATGACAGCAATCAAGTGTTTTCCAGGTTTTCCAGGCTTTCCATCCTGCACACAGATAACTGCTCACCTAAATAATTTCGCAAAAATGTACCTGTTTTTAATTAAATAAGGTCTCGAGTTTCTAAATGTGCTTAGTCTATCTGTGAAATACTGTTAGGTTAAAACCAAAAAATGGAGCTTTTCTGAGGTCTTTATGTTACCTTGATGCTTATTCTTAAGATTAATTGTCTTAAAAAAGACAGATAATAACCTGGCAATCTCTTTACCTTACAGCTCTGACAAATTGTAGACATGTATCTTCTCCTGGTTAATACAACCAACAAAGAACAGCGACCAGCAGGGAGCACAACACCATTCAATACCAGAGCATTATCAAAGACGGTGCACACAGCATTCCTTTTCTGTAGTTTTCTGTTACCAAATCAGACAGGGGTTATGGTTCCAGGCTCCATGGTCTATTTGTCTTAATAAATGTGGTAAGGTCCTTGCTTTAAGGATTTATTACCATTTTAAAATCTGAGATGTAGTGTGAGGTAAATCACAAGCTGTTTTATGGAACAATTCGGTGGAATGATATAGGATCTTGTGTAACAAGGCGTCCACTCTAGCTGTAACATTTTTACACTGGAATAATTGGCCTTATCTTTCTAAATGTCATACATTTTTTAAAGGGAAAGCATCTGAAATAATATTAAACATAATAGAGTGAACCACAAGTTAGACCTTGTTGTCTGATCATTAAAAAAAAAAACGTGATTAGTTTCCAATGTTTACTTGCATTGTTTAGATCATTGTTTTCCCATAAGCTGTGCGCTGAATGTATTAAACAAGTTTGATTGCCTCATGCATTAATCGGTTTAAGAATTAGTGACTTAAACACCTTGATCTTTTCTGCCACATGCTTAATTTGGCACACTATCACCTGTTGCAGCAGATTGCTAAATGTTTTGGAAAAAAAATAGTTCTTGCTGTTTACAATGCTAAATCAAATTTTATCAGTTGCCGCAACAAACTTTTGAGAGCTAAAAAAAGTGTCTGAAATAAGTGAAATAAAAGCAAAACAAGCTCTCAAACTTTTATTAGCAAAGAAAAGAGAATTAATACATTCCAACCACTGGAGCCACTTAATTAGTACCTTTGGTTTGTTTTTAGTACAGAGGTTAACAACCTCAATGAGTTCATACGGGTGCAATGCTCCGATCTGTCAAAATCACAGCTGCTAATATGTGAAGCATTTTATCCTTATTGACCTCATCTGATTTGGTCTATGTTTATGTAGTGTGAGAGATCTAAGCCCCTGATAATGGACACTGAGTGTTGGTCAAAGTCTCTGACCTATCACAAAATCCAATCACAATCTGTTGCTCTGCCATGTATTAGTCAGGTTATGTCCTCTTCTCTAATGTTGCAGAGGGAATCTCAAGAGGAATCCCTGCATCACTTCAAATGCAAATATTTAGGGTACAAAGCTGAGTGCATGTCACGTGTTCAGAGTCAAGAGAAAATCTTTGGAGGGTGTTGGTTAGTACCACATGGGGTTAAAAGAACGGGTGCCGAGCATCTGTAAAGTAGTTTAGTGAGGGGAAAAGTAAGGCTGCAGTGGGTTGGGTCAATACTGAGCATGTGACATCCTGCCCTGCAAAGCTACATCAGGGTTAGAGGGAAAATTGAATATTGCAGGATGTTAAATCTACACGTTGATAAATGTGTGTCTGTGTGACCCAATTAGCCTGTGTGGGCTGTTACCACCACAGACGGTTCACACTGGGACGCTAGATGGCTCTGGAGCTGCCACCAGCCGGAGTCAATTCACAGCCCTGCTGCACTTACAGCGGATGGCTGGTAATAAAACATATTGTACCTCTTTACCTCCCTGACACCGCTCACTCTCACGGCTGGCTGCTGAGTTGTGAAACATGCTGATGGCTGGTAGCAGCTGTTCCACCTGAAGTGAGTGAGGGTTAAAAGCTGGATACAGGCATTGCTAGCTGACCCTGCGGTCATGGGCCAAACACATATTCTATTGAGCCATAAGGGTCAAGACACTCACAGGCTTTGACTAATAGTGCTACCGCCAGGTTGCTGAAGCTAGCACTACCTCCAACACAAACACCTACTTCTACTCATAGGGCTCTACTTATCTGCAAGACGGGCACACGGCATGCTTAGTTACTGTTTACGACTGTTTCAGGGAAGCAGCTTCACCTCAGTCTTTAGTGAGAACTGACTGCTCTGATTAGCTGCTAGCATTAGCTATTACCTCACCTTAGCCACTGCTCGATGTCTCCCTGCCCCTGTGGATCCCTCTGCTCTCAGCCTGTGCTTAGTGTGGCAGGTCAGCAAAGTGCTGGAGCAGCATTTGGCCTGAGAATAGAAGAGTCCATGGTGGGGGGAGAGAGAGAGAGAGAAAGAGAGGAGGCTGGTGGAAGCAAATCGATGTGGCCTGTATTCATTAACCCTCGCTCACGGCTCCCTTCCCTCCCCAATCACAACCCTGCCATTTTAGGACGGCAGGAGGTGATTTATTAGCTGTCCTGGCTCAGTCAGCACCATCGACCCACAGTCTGAGGAGAGTTGACTCACACCAGGATATACCGATTGCCTCACTGTGGGCTGAACTCACTCAGTGATCCAACACCATTCAAAGAAGAATCATGCCGGAAAAAGCAGGCTCATCAACATTCATGTATTTCCACTGTAAAGTTTGTCAGAGGGAAGGAGAGGAGGCTGCAGGCCAAATAAAGGTTGAATAGTTGTTGTGAAAAAGATGCATCATGTTTTCTTCGAGTCAGAATACAAAAGAAACACTACTCAAGGTCCTTGTGAACACACAACTTGTAAACAAGCACCTATGTAAGGAAAATCTGCAGTTATGTTACGCAACGGGCCAGTTTCTTCCTCACAGCTCACTAAAGCTCACACAGTTTTGTAGACATTGTGAAAACTTGTGAGTTCATCCATGTAATTGCTTTTCAAATCTCAAAAATGCTTTCTTAAGATCTGAAAATATGTGCTTAACTGTGTGACTGATGACTGTGCTGTTGCTCTGAATACAAAGAGGAAGATTTGACAGAGCTGAAAGTACCAAACATGATCTCTTATTCATAAGGTGTTTTAAAAGGTAGGAATAAAACAAAATCACTGAATAAAAATGGCTTCTTTGGGATCTTAATACTTCATTTCCATTTAAAAAGATTTAGATAAAAGCTGAATCAGTAGGCAGAGAGCGGTTTGTGTGATTGTTTATTTCCCTGCCAAATTTTTGTGCCTCCTCTGCAACAAAACTTAAGCTGTTCGATCTAAGAATAATCCATTAAACATCTCTATAATCCCAGGCAAATAATACAGTTGATTAGAACAAATTAAAAATGTATAATGTGCTTGGATTGAACAAATAATTGGTTAAAGATGCAGTCATTTCACAACTAAGATGATTTTTGTTGATTGTTTTTTTTCTCGTTTTGGTATCTTCTTTTTAAAGAGGATATGGTTCTAGACCTGTTCTATGACCCCAGTCACATGTGGGACAACTTTACCCTATTTCAGCACCAGGAGCTGTCCACAGCGCAACCAGTTAGACACTCAACGGAATCAACCAAGTTTACAAAGCTTTGTAGCAGGTAAACAGGTTGCCTTTTCAAGAGGGTATTGTAACAGACCAGTGTATTTATGGAATAGGCTGTGATTTAAAAAAAAAAAAAAAAGAAAGAAAACATTTTGGTTTTGGAGACAAGCTTTGTGCAGAAACTCACCAGATCCTTTTAATTTTATAAACTACCAATGTGTGCAGCAAATGTGACCCAAGAACAGCACACACAACTGAGATACCTTTGCAAAAGTCATCAAGGAAGCTTTTTTCACTTTCTGATACATTTTTATCAGAGATTAAATTTATAAATCTTACTAAAGTACCATTGTCCATGTGTCGCCCCAGAGAAGACGTGTCAGTAGTTACTTAAGAAGGAGAAGTGAAATGGTTAGCTTTTAAAACCTAAGATAGACGAGCAACTCAGACAGCTCTGGACACAGACTTGAGTGCAAATGGGACTAAAATAGAATCTGGCATTGTAATCTGGTGCATCTGTTAATTACAGCTCATCTTGTGTTTCCTTGTTTTTTGCTAATCCTACTTCTTGACTCTAACAGCTGACCACGTTGTTTTACAAATCCATCATCCAGAAGTCACATCTTGTTTGACAAACAGCTCTTAATAGAAACAATGCAGCTCAGTGGATTTCATTGATTTCCCCCAACTGAGAGCACAGTAGGTATTCAGTAGATGGACACAAACAGCCAGTGAATGGGTCAGATACTAATCCCATGCCGTTCACAATGGAGATCTTCTAATTAGAAAAATTATGCGTGTACACACACACACACACACACACACACACACACACACACACACACACACACACACACACACACACACACACACACACACACACACACACACACACACACACACACACATCGAGATGATCAGAAGTCAATACAACATTCCTCAAAAACACCAGTCATTGGATTCTTTGTTGCAGAACAATTGCCATCCACTATTGAAGAACAGCATTGACACTGTTTGGATCATCCTGCTTGTTGTGCTTACGTCTTTATCAATACACAAATGTTTATTCCTTGCAATAAATACTGTCAACAAAGAAGGCTGTATTGCTCTTGTTTAATTCCCTTGTTTAAGAAAAGTATTAGGTAGTGTTAGGGATGTGAGCAGTGCTGATAACAGTGATCATTACAGTAAACACCATTAATCAGGGCCGCACGCTCCTGTACTAAAATAAATAAATAAAAGCCCTGAGGAAATTAGCCTTCCACAGGTTGTGGTATTTATCTATTTTTGTTTTCATGTCTGGATGCTCAAACCTAATTAATTATATTTGTGTATTCCATTAGCGCTATGATTGATTTTGCGAGGTTGAAATAAAAACATGCCCATCCTTGCTTCCTGTCTGCAAATGCCCACTGATGGACAGAGCCTAATGTCTGCAGAGTAATGACCTTCATCATACACTGCCTTTCAAATGTACTCTGTGCCTGC
The DNA here is from genome assembly GCF_033239565.1 of Halichoeres trimaculatus. Lineage (NCBI taxonomy): Eukaryota > Metazoa > Chordata > Actinopteri > Labriformes > Labridae > Halichoeres > Halichoeres trimaculatus. The sequence goes on along the minus strand of NW_027437187.1, from coordinate 19,403,834 downwards.
AACTTAAGATTAGTTACCATACATGACCTCACTGTAGTTTGGATTTATGTTTCTGTGAGAACTATACAGAAAATGCAGATGACATGAAATACCATGAGAACTTATGAAAAGAAACCATTTGAAACTTAAAGTAAAAACATCTGATGTTGTAATGTTCCATTTAAAGAGACTGACAGATTTGGTACAATAATGGAAGATTTAAAACCTACAAACAATAAGAAGTACTGAGTTGTGATAGAACACAAATTAAAAGGTATCTTACTGAATAAATAAAAAGTGAGTGACGAGGGTTATATTTGCCTCATGCTGTTCTGTACAGACCCGTTTCCTTTAAGCACTCTAGTTTGTGCAGTTTGGTATGGGTTGGATCGGTTAAGTCTGATCCTGTTTGCGTTTCCACAGCCAACGATGCCCCTCTTGGTAGGCAGTGTGCAAGCTAGATGCCGATACCTGCGTCAGTTACACTATAGCATGACGCAACAGCAGCTCGACACAGTTAACAAAGAGCAACAGTGGGAGATATCCAGCAATTCATCTTCTTTGTGATTGGCATGTGGCTTTTTGTTCAAAGCGCAATCAAGCTTTGTTCCAGAGAAGGCTATGTGCTGCGAGGAGTAATACAGCAGCCACTGTCCTATGGTAAGTGATGTTTCTTTTGACCAACTGACAGTCTGCAATGTTGTAGCTCCACCTCCTAGGGTTGGATCAATTTGTCTGACACCCAAACTGTAGGGTCCCAAAAAGTGGGACAGCTTGTCCCAGTCTTTTGGGGATCTGTCCTGGTATTAGTCAGTGGAAACGCCACAAGTCACGCCGAACTGAACTGAACTGCTTGGTGGAAATGGGGCTTAGGATAAATAGAATAGTTTGCAACTTGAATACTCAGAAGTCTCACACTTTCACAACCCTAAAACAAGAGCTCCAGCTGACCATGCTGAATCGGGAAATAGCTGCTGTTTTTTAACAACCTGATGTACTCTACTTTTCAGTTTTACACTGATTTCTACAAAGTGTATTTGTGTCACCTGTTGTATTTCCCAAATAAAAAGGAGTAGAAAAATTGCCATGTTTACAAACTGAAAAAAAATTTGGCCAGCTCCCTTGTGTGAAACAAATACACTCCAGTGCACACAGATACACAAATCTCACTATGCTGGAGATGTAAGAAGGCAGTGTGTTGGATGGACTCCCTCACCTCTCATATGCAAATAACTTTCCCCCCATGCAGCTCTGTGATTGGCTTGCCGTTATTAATATTCTGCCAGCGTGTGACTTGGTTAGCCCGGAGTTACTGTGCCAACAGGCAGCACTAAAAAGGGACTTTGTCAATGTTTGATGTCTCGTGAAGTGATGCAGTGTGTGTGTGTGTGTGTGTGTGTGAGGGAGAGTGTTGTTGTGTATGTGTGTGGTGTCTGTTTGTCTGTCTGTTTTCTAAGAAGATTCAGATTTGGGCAGTAGGAGACACGACCACCCGCTGTCATCAGATTGCAGAGGAAGTGACTATCTGCTTCTGAATATGAGTGTAATAAAATCCTCTGTTTGTGCTGAATCTGTGGACCGGTTAGGCTCACAGCAGGCTGCTTCCTGTCTTAAGAGTCACCAGTTTGGAGGACAGCTTTGACTTATCGACTCTGTCAGGGTAAAATCTCAACCTACTGCTTTTCATCCATTTCAGTCTGGGCCTCTGCCAAGCCTGCCTGTGCGTGTAAACAGCAAACATCTTTAGCTGAATCACATGTGCCAAACTGAAGCACCTATACGAATGTGATGAGGAGTCTAAACCAGCTGTGACATATTCGCCCGTGGCCAGCCTTCAGTCACCCGTCGTCACACTAAGTCACTCTGTCACTGCTGTATTTCAACAATGACAGCATGAGCAGTGTGTTCTCAACGCAGATCATAGGGTTTGCCATGACAAGTGTGGAAGGGCTTCTCTGCTGTGTGTGTGTGTGTGTGTGTGTGTGTGTGTGTGTGTGTGTGTGTGTGTGTGTGTGTGTGTGTGTGTGTGTGTGTGTGTGTGTGTGTGTGTGCGTGTCTGTGTGTGTCTGTGTGTGTCTGTGTGTGTCTGTGAGGGTACAGTAAATCCCTTAAACTAGAGCTTGTGACCCTCAGTAATACATTTCCTTGGGCAGAGCTGTTCTGGATTTCCCCCCAGGTGCCCCAAGGTTTCGTGGGGAGAAAAGTGTAGAGCAGCATTTTCTAAATTGAAGTCAATACCAATCAGCCATTTATCTACAAGCGCCCTGATGCTGAGGGCATTTAAAAGCATGTGTGTGTACACACACTCCGAGCTTAGCTGAATAAATGATTTACAGTCAACATTATCTTAAAATGAAACTCATTTTCTTAATCCTAACTCATTCAAAAATCGCCCATTCTCTAAAAAACTCCTTTTGTGTGGGGTGTTGTTTGTGTAAAGCTCCTAGGGCTATGATTTTTTTTTTCAGTGTTAGAAAAAGGATTGTTTTTTTAGGAAACAAAAGGATTCAACATTACAGAAACTAATTACTCTTATTCGCCCTTGAATTGCACACACTATTGGAAGCGAGCAATAAAAGGGCACATTATGCATACAGCAGCAGTTAGCTTTCATCCTATAGATGTTGACTCATCATGATGGAGTCCCAGCCCCACAAGATGTATGACAAAGCAATGTCTCTGGCTCTGCCTTATCTGTCTTGAGGAAAGTTTTTAGCATGCAACAACCTTACAGAATAAAAAAAGGGAAGCCAACACAGACGTATAAAGACTGCTGTGAATACTCAAAGACTGTAAAACATGGTTGTCATCTCTGCGACATCTGGATAGAACTAGACGCCCAACGACAGATGTCATATTGGAAATGCTGAGTCATGCTAAGTTTTGATCACAGACAGAGATGAAGCAGGCTTTTAGCCTCTGGCAAACAGCCACTATGGGCCATCCTCTCAGCTGGGTGACATATGTCAGTCAAAACATCACCACGCCCACTCAGTCATGAGAAATGGTCTTAATGAAAGCTTTGCGGTGTGTAAAAATATTGATGAATCGATGTATCAAAATATTTCTTCACCCAATATCGATTCAGCAAGTTCTCTGAATTGATTAATCTCCTGGCAAGTGATGGGGACTGTGCGTGTTATTTGCATTGTATGGGCGAGGGCCACCAGAGACCAAACAACAAAAAAATGGCAGCCAAAGCAGCAGCATAAAGCCAGATCCTTCAGCTTTAAGGTCTGACTTTTTTTTTTTTTTATTGCTCCAAAATGTGAGGTGACATACCACATATGTTCACATGGAGAATGAACATCAATAATCAAAGCATTTATCTCAATACTGAATTGAATCCATATCGTATCAAATCGCAACCTAAAGAATCAAAATCGAATCAAATCGTGAGGTCATGGCAGTACGCAGCCGTATATATTTAGATATTCTATATGAGTCAACAGCCTCCAGGAGAGGAGAGGAGGGAGGGAGCTGGTTGGTTGATGGCAAGGGGGGTTGCTAGGGGCAGCCCTGTTGGTTGTGGCTGCCTATTGCAGCAGCTCTCTCTTCTTTGTCCGTTTCTTGTAATTTTTTGTCTCTTTTTTGTCATTTTTGTATTTGGAGTGGGTCATTACTTTATATGGTTCATTAGTTGGTCATGGACACCAAACTGGTTTTGTCTTCAGTGATATTTTGACAATTTTTGCTCCTGTGTTTGTCTGGAGATCCTACATGTAACCATGGCCACATTGTTTACATGTGAAATTAGCTGTTAGCAGCCTGTAGCATGTCAGTGCTAACTGGTGCAAGGCCTGATGATTTCCCACAAGGTGAGGAGAAGGAGGTGAAGATGATGTGCTGGTTCTAAGGTGTGAGCTAAGAAGTGATGACATGGACCTGTCCTTTCATCCATCGTTACTGGGAACGTAAGATCTATCTCCAATAAGATGGATAAGCTAGCTGTGCTAACCCAGCAAAAGGGGGAACACCAGAGGGCAGAGTAGCATCATGCTATTCACAGACATTCACAGACACAAAGCTAACACCAGACACCAGCACCACATTGGAAGAGCTTCACCTGCTGTAGGCAGACAGGATACAGGAAAGAGAGAAAAGAACAGACTGCTGAAGAAGTGCAGTCCTGGACCCTGTGGAGTCGGAGACTGGCTGAACTGGAGAATGAAGGACAAGCTCGCATCTTCTTTTTTTTTATGGACCTTTTTTGCACTTTCCATACACTTTATTACTTTTGTTTTCTTGATTGCTGCTGTGACTCCTGAATTTCCCCTCAGGGATAAATAAAGTATTTTCTATTCTATTCTATTCTATTCTATTCTATTCTATTACATTATATTATATTATATCATATCTATTAGATATGCCACTTGGGTTGCAATGGGGGGTAAATTTACGGTACATTTCCAGAAACTTTCTAGTGGAAGAATACTATATTCAAGTAAACTTGCATTACATCTAAAGCCAAAATCATGATAAAATATAGCTATATTTAAGGTTTTCCTTATAAATTCCCAGTTTACTCTTAGAAATTTTTATTTATTCCCATAAATTTGTTGTGAAAAGTTTCCAACTTTAACAATTCCCAGGATTTCGCAACCCCATTTGTCTCAATAACAGAAGTTTTAAAGGAATGATTTAAGAAATCACAACCAAAACCAAAAAGTCTTGTCTCATTATGTGTGTCTCTGACTGTTCTGGACATCTTTTCATCCAAAGCTATTAAGCTAAACCCATTGTGCTGTTTTATACTTCTGATGAGGATTTATAAGATTTTAGAGGTTTTATGTGTTGATTTTCTGAGCTTTTAGGGATTACGATAAAACAATTTGTTTTTCTGTTTTCCAGGTTTTAGACAGAAGGATTAGAAGCCACAAGCAGGTTCTCAGTCAATTAAATATCCCCTCCAAAAAACCTCAGCGGCCCACCGTGGCCTACATGCAAGGATTGCGTGGACTGTAAATGCAAAGTTTTGAAAGCTGATGGAAAATTGAGAATGAAAAATATGACTGGTGTTATAGAATAAAGGAGGCGAAAGATGATGAAAAACTGACAACATTAAGAAAACTTTGGCAACAACTAGGGGTGCTCACTTACTGATAACATGTTGTTCTCTGCTAACTGACAGAAATCAGTTATCTTAAATGCAGATTAAAGGTCTCACATCTCATGCCGTGTGAACTGCAGATGACACCAAAATATCCAGCAGCAATCTGACATTTCTTGCATGCATCATTTGAAATATTTTGCAATATTCTGCTAATTTCTTCATGGCTTTAAAAACTACCTTAAATATGTGAGTGCACATTCTTACCATCTCCCTCCCTCCCTCCCTCTCCTCCTCCCCTCCTCGAGGCTGTTGGCTCGATTTCTGATGACGTCTGACTCATAAACAGAGCTGTCATTCCAGTGAAAAAGGCTACTGGATGCTGAAGAAACAAACAGAAAAAGACAGAAAACTCTTCAAAAAACACTCAAAAAATTAAAGAAACTTTAAAGGTAAAAAAAATCATCAATTTTCTCTCTAACCACAGTGCCCTTGTCAGAACAGTGTAAATGAACCGCTTTGCAAAGAGATGACTATTGACTGTTTGGCTGTATTCAGCAGATTTGTCCTCCATGTTTCCTCATACTGCAGATGTATGCTTTTGTTGTGTAATTTCTCCATAAGCTCTTTCATTATGAGAGGTACTCTGCATGTTCTACACTGATCTATATTCAGGGCCTAACCCTGCTCTTTGTGATAGGGATTACGCGCTCTAGAGGCAGGGTAATTTGATATCCATTGATTGAGTCAAGAGCCAATCTGAAATTGAGGAATTGTAGTTATTGCTATTGATTTTAATAACTAGGCTGTTACAGTTCATTCAGTGCAGCTTCAGTCGATACAAAGGGTGAACTGTTCACACTTTTCTGAGAAAAAGGACGGGGCGAGATCCCTTGGTGTTGTGTTTTTACGGAACATGCTGCAGTAGAGTTATAACTGTGGCCTCTGATATCACTCCTTTTTGGATACTGAGGGATGATTGACAGTGTTTAAGACAGTGACAGCAATAACAGGTTAGACGAACAATGCTTTAAAATCATACTGCATAAAACAAGCTGTGTGAAATATTAATGCCTATGGTTTGTATGTGAGCCATTATAGCTCCCTCTGCATGCATACTTTATGGTGCTTCACATATTCTATTCGAGCTCTTCCAATAAGCCCACAAAGCCTGTTAATTTAGCAAAGTCCGCTGAGGCCTTCACTCACAGTTTCTACTGATCCATATTTAACTAGTTATTGGTTTCATTCTCCCTCAGGATGTTGTACTCATTACAAGTTTACACTATAGGTGCCTCTTAAAACTTTTACCAGAAGTGAGACGTGGATCCTGGTTTGATTCAGTCTCTTGAATAACAGCCCAGAAAGCATGTGATAGGGTGAGGAAGGCAGGTGGGAACAACGGTGCTACATACTACATGTGAATATAGTATGTAGTAGGCACTACATACTACCTACTGCTTTTGCATGTGGTATGTAGTATGACTGTTCTGTCAGGTCTGTTTTGTGGTATATCGCTCTGGTTTCCAGTCTTAGATGGGGGAGCTACAGATAATGTTGGTTTTTTGCCTTTAATATAAATATGAATATACAAAACCAGTTATGGGCAGATGTTGGCGTCAAGTTATTTTGCTAATCATATCATAGCAGAATCATCATTCTTGATTTCTAATCTCACACCAAAAGTTATATTGTTGACTGAAAACAAACAGTTTTTTTTATTTTTATAGTGGATGAAAAAAACACTTTCATATAATCCATGTATGGTTAAAAAAGGGTAATTAGTGTTTTATATGGTTAAATGAATTTGTAGAAGTGAACACCTCTTTTACAACCAGAAGTGACAAGATTTATCCATGTTTCTTTCTCATCATTTCTTTCTCACGGACCTTATAACCTTAATGTTCTTGTGTTGTAATTCTAACAATGACTCATTCCAGTAGATGGTGGTACTTCACAAAAACCTGCCACCCGCATTGACAAACAGCGTCAGTGCCGTGCATCGCAGGAAACAGTATGCCAGGTAGACTGGTCTGTTGCATACTGAGAAATTTTACTGGATCAATACATCTGGGGATTTTTGGCATACCGCAGATTTTGCAAGTTTTCGCATACTGAGTACTAAATAGTACATGTCGGCCAAAAAAGTAGCCACTGTTCGTGTAGTAGGCGGTTTGGAAAACAGCCGTTATCTATCTGTGCAGTGTTAACTTTGTTGATGAAGACTATGGCAAAAATTATTCATCAACAAACTTTTTACACAGACAAAAGCTTAGAAAAAAAACTATGTAGAAAGTCAGACTTGATGATGACGACTATGACAAAATATAACTGACACTTTAGTAAACAAATAAAGATGAGACAAAAATGTTGTGGAGGGATGCAGGCCCAGAGCAGCACTGGGTTGAAATGTATCATGGAGGCTGATAATGCTGTGCCTGGCCCGCCTGCACCGGCAGCTTTTTTTTTTTTTTCTCATATACAGCCGCCCGTTACCTTGACAACACGCCCGTGCATGCGCACCTGCAGCAGTGCTTGTCAGAGGATCATGAGAATGAGTACAAACCTTTATTATTACACAGTCTATGGTACAAACACGAGAATATGAACAGTATGACGAGCATGGGTGGTGCTGAAAAGATGAGAAATAACAGGAGAAAAGCATCACAGTCTGACGTGACCACATGTCCCAAACTTGGTAACTTTTTTCATCAAGATGAACTTACAGGATGAAAAAAAAAAACTCAAGATGGAGAGGATGAAACAGGTAAGGCAGAATTCATCCATTCATTTTCTGAACCACTAATCCTGTTCAGGGTTCAGCTGTCACTGGGCGAGAGGCAGGGTACACCCTGGACTGGTCGCCAGTCAATCCCGGGGCTGACAAATAGACATACAACCATTCACGCACACGCTCACACCTACAGGCAATTAAGAGTGACCAATTAACCTGATGAGCATGTTTTCGGACTGTGGGAGGAAGCGGGATGACCTGGAGAGAGGTAAGGCAGAATGTAAACGAAAATATGTTGCCTGCTAACCACCATCCAAGTTAATGAATTGTGTATTGTTATACCATAACGCTTAGGTATTTGAATAATAGTATGATGCAATGCAATATAACTTAACAGGTTAAGTCTTTGTGGAAAGCCCCTCAGCAGTGGCAGTTACACAGGAGGAGAGCCAGGACGAGTTTACAGAATTTGACACAGTTTGTAGGATGTTTTCACAACACTCAGGTTGTTTACATTATATTTGATTAAAATCAGCTCATATTTGGTCGACTAAAACTAGACCGAGACTAAAGGATTTGAGAACAGACTATGACTAAAACTCTTACCGTATTTAGTAAAAAACTATACTGAAAGCTTTCTGATAATGAAAATACGACTAAAGCAAAAAGGTGTGTTATTCAAAAGGCTAAGACTGAATCAGAATTTGGTGTCGAAATTAACACTCTATCTGAGAAAATATGCCAACATCTTGTCAATTGTGGTGTAGCCAGCACTTAGCACTTATCAAGAGGACTTCCCTTCCCATGCATCCTTTAGTACAGAGTCGCCATCAACACATCACACATAGAAGTGCCCATACATCTGTGCGTGGCAAGTCTCAGGTCATAAAATACACTAAGGCTTCACTCCGTCAGAAACCAAGGAAGTTAATTTTGTTCATCAAATCTGTCTTAAAAAGAGTGAAAACAACTTTGGATATTGTCTTTTGTGAAAGCAGTTTTGAATTGATTAGTTCTAATTTATTCCAGGACATCAGGAAATCTTTGAACTGATTGGGTTTTGCAACAGTGCATTGAGCAGATTTGTCGCAGACGTTATCAATTTGGGCTGTAATGGTTTGTTGGATGCTCTTGTATGCAATCATTACTTTACCAAGCAAAATTGATGATTGTCAGATTTCTACTGATGGGAGCCAGAATGTTGTTTAAGTTCTAACTGCTTCTAATCTTCACATGGAGTGTATTTCCTGCATAAACCAGAACCTACTGATACATGATTGGTCAATAATTGAAGAAAGTACTAAAAACAGGCACCAGAGATAGATGATTTTTATATGTGCTCTATCAAGCAGCAACAAATTCTAAAGCAATCATCCATTGAAACAAAAGTTTGTGTTTTTGGAAAGTTGTCAATATAACATGACAACCTGATTTAGGCTCACGTGGATGAGTGGTTTGCTAGGTTTGTGCTAATGGGCTCAGTGTGTTCAATCAATAATTCAAATATGAGAGATGAGACTGTACAAATGACTGAAGCTATGATCCAGTGTCATTATGTGATCATGCTAACTTTGGCATGCAATGCACCACTAATAAGACTTTTAGTTGGTAACATCATGAAGTGTGTTCGCATCATATACATGTTGAAAATTTTAACAATATCATTCTTTTCAAGCATGCTGCCACTTCAGTCGTGAAAAAAACATCACTTTGGAAAGGGGGGATGTGTTTGGTGAATCTAATAACTAATGCCAGTTCTTCTGTAAGACCTGTAGGTCAGATTTTTACCTTTCGTAGGACTTCAAGGGCACCACCAGCTTCTCTCTGTTCTTGTAGACTTTTCTCTTTCACTGGCTTTTGCAGCCCTGTAGGAACAGGAACTACTGATGGAATCATCTGGATTTTAAAATAAATGCAATATTAAACATGTTTTAAATTATCCAGATGCCCCTGAAGAGTCTGCAAGCACTGAGTCAAGGTTGGAGCAGGAGAGTGTAACATGTTGTGGAAATCGGCCATAAAAGAGAATTATTTCTGGCTGAAGTGACTTCAACAAATCACGGCAGCAGAGAAAAATGGTTCAGAAAAGGGAGGTATTTATTCACTTCTACCTGTACTCTACCAATTAAGCACATTTTACATCATCCTGCAGATAGAATCAGGTACTACTGGATGCTGGAGCAGGCATTATTCAGGCATACAAATTAATAATGAAGAATAGGTGTACTTAAGCAGCCTGCTTTTCATTTCATATCTTATCTGGTTATGATTTAATCTGCAATTTATAAATCAGAGCACTGGTTGATTGATACTCTTTGGGTTCCCACTGTTAAGTAAAGTTGGAGCTTATTATTAACCTCAGCATAAATAAGTTTCTCAGAATCCAGATGGTACGCAATTTTTTTATATATATATAAAATCAGTTTTCAGAAGCATAGCTGTTCAGAGAAAGCTTTGGTGGTGATCACACAAACAACATTCCCCCATGCATCTTGGTAGGTGAAGCACATCTGACCTGACCACAAAGCCCTGACAAAAAACTGCTAAGGATCAATATGTGATGTCAGATGTGTGTATGTGAAATGACAGAGGCACTTCAGGGGAATATAAAGACACTTGAGCCAGAGTTTGCTCAATGATGAGGTGGCAGAGTGGGAGTGATTGAATTTTTACCAGATGTCACATGGACATGGGTTCAACTCGGAAGAAAATCAGAATGAAAACTAAGGAGCGGTGGATGTAGCCGACTGCAGTGCACAGAGTGATGCAGAGTTGCGGTTGCACAGTGAAAGCTAATCCTTGCTAAGGAGACGATGCATGGCTACTGCAGCTCTAAGTGGGAATAAATGGAGGGCTAATTTGATGGGAGCCACTTTTCTCCCCACCACATTTAAAACCCCATTACACTAACATCCACGGTGAATACCCCACAGGTCCTTTTGAGATGAGTGAACTGCACAGGTCATGCTCCAATACAAAGCCATACAGCGTGAATGCTGCAGTTTACCTCAACAAGCAGTGATGAAAAAAGGGTAGTATGGAAATAACAGGCTTAAGTAAATGTGCCATGGCATTATGGTCACTAGACCATGAACAATTCTCAGCCTTCAAAAGGTTATAGCACACACTCGGTCTCTCCTTCTCGCTCCAACACACATACAGACACACATTCACACCCACACACACCTGTCATTGAGGCCCATTAGCACCCCTGCTGAGATCCTGTTTGGCTTTTAGTCTCAGGCACAGAGGACCCCCTGTGAGGAGAGGGACTGGTACTGTCTTTCTGTTCCTGCTCCTCAACTGTAAACAGGGGATGAAAATACACTACAAAAGACACTACTGTACCAGACACACAGATCCAATTCAGAAGGCAGGACGCAAAAGTGTGAGAAGTGCTGAAGTACTGACATACTGGTGAGAAATTCTGAGGACTTAAAAGACAAGGCAACTGAACTGTTTAGAGTTTGGGAAGACATTTTCCCTCTGATCCAAAAAGCTTCATCAGTTTTATCAGCTTCTTGAATGAGAAGCCATACGTCTTCCCAAACTCTATACAGTCCAGTTGCCTTGTTTTTTGAGTCTTTAGACCTGGATAAATGAGTATCTACAAGGACATACTGGTAAGAAAGGCTTGAAAATTTCTTCAAGAACTAAATACTTCTTGAGTTGACAACACCTAACAAATTGGGATGATTGTAGGGCTAGGTATTGCTAAGAACCTCATGATTTGATTTGATTTGATTTGATTCAATTCTTTAGGTTGCAATTGAATTCAACATCCATTGGATTCGATTGGATATTGATTTAAATGCCTTGATTATCAGTTTCCATGCCCCATGTGAACAAATGCAGTATGTCACCTCAGGTTTTGGAGCAATAAAAACAACCCAACAATCAGACTTTAAAGCTGAAGGAGCTGGCTTTATGCTTGTGCTGCTTCTTTGGCTGTCATTTTGTTGTTTGGTCTTGTGCAGCCCTCGTCCAATAACACACACAGCCCACCCACCCCCTGTGACAATGGCAACAATAGGCCCATATAACAGCTCTTCAGATTGCTTGTTAGCCTTTGCGCTGGTAGGCATATTCGACATAGCATGGAGAAACCTAACAACCAAGGCTAAGCAGTTCAGATGGATATTCACGCTGGCTACATCAAGGACTCACAGAGGAACACATGTTTTTAATAAAAATTCTGGTATCAAGTCAGCACTGAGCACTGGTGATACCACGTCGGTATCATGACTCAAAGAGTCTACGAAGGGTTGTTCCCTTAATAGAAAACCACTGTTATTTATGTAGAAAATTATGATCTTTGAAGGGGTAAAACTGGTAAATGATGGCACTGTCAGTCTGGTCCACATGCTGCAGCCCAGCATGATTTGTACAGTGACACACAATGGACGTGAGGCACTTTGTATTATTAGGGGCTGTCACTTAAGTTTGATTAGATTAATTAATTGCACCGCAAATTAATATGTTCTAAAAATTAATGCAAGATTAACTCATTGTCTGCCAACTTTTTTCAGAGCATCTTGAATGATCTTTCAAGACCCAAATACTATTGTTTTCTGTGACTATGTAAACACCAAAACTACCTAAGAAGAGTGGACTCTCCTCTTTTATGTCTCTCTTCCTGTTTTTGATCCAAAAAACAGACAAAATGTTTTATGCTTTTTTTTTTGTGTTCATCTCGGACGCTCCATCCTTTGAGCCTTTCTATGATCTCCTTCGTCTTTTCTCGCCATCGCGCCGATCTTTCTCTCTGAACTACTGCGACACATCCTTGGTTTGAGCATGAGCTGCCTGAACTGCATTGTCTCGCTATACCGCCATCATTTCACATCTTCTTCTCATATCCATGTTGATTTCTCATCCAAAGAGCCCACTGTTCTCACCTACACTAGTTTACAAGCATGATTTTGATTGAAAAGCTACACCAAGAAATCGTCTTCAAGCAAAGAAAAACACAGATCTCTGATCTCACTTCTTAACTTCATCAGCCGGCATGGTGTTGTGCCATGAATAAATCCAGTTATGCTTGACCCGACCAGAATACTATGAAGTAGCATTTCCAAATAACCAATATTGGCACTGAGAATCTCATTTTAAAGTGTGGATTAGGACCAGGCATAAAACTAGAAGAGAGACTTTTTCAAGATAATTTTGAAACTCCTCACAGTCTCTTTAAATCACATGGAAAACTTACCAGCAAATATCGGACAAAATCAGACATGCATGTGAAATGCACCAAAACAAATCAGCTGCAAGCATCCCAGCAGTGTGGGTTCACCTTCATGGATCTGAGCAGTTTGAACTTCACTAAATTTTTCACACACGCGCCATGTGGTGATCAATTGAATAATATAAGGAGTGCTAGAGGTGTGAACATAGAAATGGCCAATCTTCACAGGCTTAATTTTCTTTGTGTGTGTGTGTGTGTGTGTGTGTGTGTGTGTGTGTGTGTGTGTGTGTGTGTGTGTGTGTGTGTGTGTGTGTGTGTGTGTGTGTGTGTGGTGCTGTCTTGTCTGTTTAAAATCTATTGTGTGGGTGTATGTGGAAAGGGAGAAATATCAATACGTTACAGGACTGTGTTTTCTCACCACTGTTATCTTTGCTTTCCCACCTCTGTTACACCCCCATCAGCTTTGGATGGATTAAATCAGTAATAAAGACCTCAATCCATGTCTCTGTAAAAGACACGAGACACATTAAGGGCAAACACAATGAGCATCCTTGTATCCAGACAAGGACTTTACAACATCCATATTTGTTGAGCCTGCTGTGTTTGCCGTGTACATCTTAACTGTAGGTGTGCATGTTGGTGTTCTCGAGCATCCATCCATGTTATTGTGTAGGTAAAAAGAGGCGATGTAGCAGGAAAAGACAAGGGGAATGTGTTACTAACAGCACCTTAGGCGGTGCACATTCAGATGCCTGGCAAATGATTAGAAATGGTTTTTATTGACATTGTAAATGCGTTTTACACAGGCAATAGGCTGCCAAGGGGATAAAAGACTCATGCTATCAAAGCCACGTGTGGCAGGCCTCCCACAAAGCAAGGAGTGTGTGTGCGTGCGCCAGTATGCGTGTGTGCCTGTGTTTGAGTATTTTTCATAGCGTTTTTAATTACCCCCCTTGCGAATTAGCTGAGGAATGGGAGACTGTCTATGCAATGTTGAGCATCTTTGGCTGGGAATTATCTGTTTAGTCTGCTCCGTTTGATCTTCAGGAATGAGTCGTTAGTTTGCAAGCAATCTGCTGCCTTTCGCCCCCTCCCTTTTACTCCCTTTCTGTTCTTGTACTCCTCCCCTACGCGGTGTCTTTATTTAGGTAGTTTCTTCAGAGCACGGTGACTCAAATTGCCCGGTTACATAACAAAAAAAGGGTAAGGAGATGTTGTAGAGGAGAGATGTTTCGATTTAAAGAAGTGATGGAGAGAGCAAGTGAGAAGCAGAAGATGTGAGTCCATGCTCCCAGCTGATCGGGGAAATGAAGGGGTTCAGTGTACAGTACATTACACACGGTGTGAGGAGGCCTATTCTTCAAGCTGAAAGATACAAAGTAAGTGTGTGTGTGAGTGTGTGTGCTTGTGTGGTGCTCAGACAGGGTGAAGAGAAGAAGATTGTTAACACTGGATGAAGAGGTACCATTAGATGGTAATTGGCTGACCAGATGCTCTTCTGGCTGCATACAAATTACAGTCTTTAACTTCACCACTCCTCTAGCTTACCCCATGCCATTACTGGTTAGGATATGTACAATTTCAACCTTCACTCACTCAGGAAATCCAAATATTTCTCCAACCCATTTTTTTGGGGGGGGGTTAGATACTTGTTTGTGTACTCAAACAGTCAAAAGAAATGTTTCAGCTCAGAAAAAAGGAAACATGAAAGAGTGTCTGTCTCCCTGTTAGACTGTTTGCTGCCTGGTGTTTCAGGGTTACTCAGAGCACTTTCTGAGTCTATTTCAGACAGGGTGCCAAACTGTGTCAATGCCAAGAGAAGCATTAGCAGACCCCGCACAGCCACAGCCCCCTCTCTTCCCAAATGGATATTAATAAACCCTGCTCTGTCTAGCATCTCCTCTCCCACCAGTCCCACTTCTTTCCTTCTCCATCCCCTCTAATCCCCTCCTATCTCACACTCCATCCTCTTTTTTCTTTCTCTCTGTCTCCAGTCCCTTTTCCTCTTAGTGTCAATAACTCTTTCTTTCCGCACACACACAAACACACCTACCCGCTCACACACACGCAGCAGTTGCAGTGTCAGGCTTTCCACAAGGGCTGGTACGTTTATATAGTAGACTCTGTGGGTTTAGTCAAATCCTCATTAGGACTTGGTGTAGGTGTGAGCATCCCTACTGCTGTCTCACTGCAAACTGCTGAGCTCAACAGAAAACTTACAAACACAAACAAGCACACACACACACACACACACACACACACACACACACACACACACACACACACACACACACACACACACACACACACACACACACAGCTGCATATTGGTGGACTTAAAAGGAAAGTCTGAAATTGATACGATAAAGAAAAATGAATGTCCCTGCACATGCACACTAAACATCCACATGATGCTCCCTATGTATGACCTCACTGGTTTCAAAGCACCACAAACACACTCACCAACAAACATTTAGTGTGAACACTGTTGTGTAATGCATTCTAAATGGAGGCTAACTTTCTCTCCCTAATTAATGTCAGACAGGATCCAAAAGTATTCAAAAATAACTTTCTGAATACAGCCCAGCGCCACTCTGCAATCACCCTGATAAACCAATTATATACTCAGAGAGTATCAAAATATTCAGCATCAGTTGAAATCTGACAGCTATTTGACCTAGATGATGCTGATGAAGGTAAGTGATGGTATGTGTGGATTTTTAAAATGTGTGAATATTATATTTAGCAATGTCAAATCTGCTCTGCCGTTTTAAATACTTTTCCAGTCCTGAAAAGATCTAGTGGTTCTCCATGAGATGCAGGGGAAGAGTGTGCTGTACAGTACATGCAAAATCAGTGGCGATGAGGGAATTAAAGCAAGTGCAGCGTGTTGCTGGCATTCACTGCTGAGCATCTTCTATCACCATTTGTTCAATTAGAAACATAAAACAAGAAGAGCTCTGAGAGTGGAGGACGGTGCCAAGTGACATTAGGTTTACCGTCTAATTGAACGGGAGATGAGCCATGTTCAGAGTTCTTAAGAAGAACTCCATCCAGATCACCAAACAGCACGCCCATCTTTGGCAGCGGAGACAGGAGAGTAACAAAAGAGCAAAGAAACAGGGTCAGGATCATAATCTGAGAAACAGCTGCGAAGAAAATTACAAAGTCTTTGAAGTTATATTTGATAAATAGGTTAAACAAAGGTACTTGATACCAGCTATAATGATTTTTAAAGGCTTCTGTGTCTACAGTGGTGCAGTGGATAGGGTTGTTGCCTCAAAGCAAGAAGGCTCCTGGTTCGAAACCTGTTGCTTTTCTGTGTGGCGTTTGTGTGTTCTCCCCTGTGACCCCAAAAAGGAAAAAGTAAAGGTAATAGATGGATACGTCTAACCTGCTTTTATACCACATTCTTCCAGCCTTGCTCAGCAGGCTTCTGTGTCAATGAGTCCCCTGCTGCTTCTGAAAGGTGAAATAGGTCCAGCCTTTTAAAATAAGTATTAAAAGACTTAATGGCAGTTTAACAGGAGGTGTGTACCCACTCAAATAAAAAAAATTAAACCCAGAAGGACCATCTTTTTGAACCCAAAAGAAAAGCATTCCCTTTAGTTATAAATCATCATTTTAACTTTCATACGCCCTCCACAAAGCACAGCCTGGGATTTAAGTAGTAGTGGGCTCTTAAATTCTTCACAGACTGCAGCATACTGTAGGAAGTTCTTCGAACACAGGAACCAGCCAGGAGCAAAAACTAGCATCACCTCCTACAGCTCTACAACCTTCTCTGCAGAAACATAACAGCTACAAAAATACTTAAGCTGGTGTTTATTTTGATGCAAAAACAAATTACCACATCAGTTTACAGCACGTCTCATTCAATCCACCAGATAACAGCTGATAGCGCCACATGTGAGCATGGAAGCAGCATGTCAGAGCACTTTGACAAATGATGACTCCATTTAGGTGCAAATGTGTGGTTACATTTGACAAGATGATATAGTATGTGTGGAGCTCAGCATATGTAAGGCTGATATTACTGAGTGATTTTGAAGAGCACCTGTGCAGGCTTTGAAAGAAACAGATATGACGGGAACATGCAAGCGGAAAAATTAGCCTACACTTGAATGCACTCACCTAGCTCTTTTCTCTTTATCCCTCTCACACATGAACACATGCACATGCCCTGACACACACACACACACGCACACACTCTCACACTTGAAGGGCCGCTCATTTGGCTAACAGACCTCATTACACGGGTGGATGGACCATCGACCCCTTGGTGGAAGAATTAAAGAAATCTCCCTTTTTTTACTCTTTTATCTGGAGTCTGTGACACTATGTCCTGAGGTTATTTACCTGCCCTCTCTAGCATGACAGATAATCTCACCTGTGACCTCAACACCCTTTATATAGGACAGCTTTAATGTCTGTAACAGAATTAGGATGAAGGCAAAATGTTTTTCAAAAAAAGCTTCTTTTTCGTTTGACAAAATGGCATTAAGACAAGAATTTTTACACAGTATCTTTAGCAACAAATAATGTGCTTCACACATTATGACCCCCCCTCCCCAATAAATTAATTAATTAATTAAAAACCTTTGGTGACAGATCAGCGCATCCTGACACTAAATACTGCACTTTAAAGCAAAGGTAACAAAGTAGTTTTGCCTTGTAAATGGAAAATTTCTGTTTCTCAAAACAGAAAACTTTTTTTTTTCAGTGAACAAGAAGTTAAGTGAATCATGCATAGAATGTCAGTCACTATAACCACATTGGTATAGGAACCATTGGTAAATATTATAATGTCATCTGCATAAAAATGTAAGTCACAGTCTGGTGTTGCAGCAATGATGACTCCTAAGAAGAGGACCGAGGACAGACCCAAGTGGAACACCAGAATTTGTGGAAAGACTTGACTAAAACTTCTGGAAACAATGGTCTGAGTTTCATCTGAGCGATGCTCTGTCCATACTATGTTACGGCAGCAGATCTATCGGGTTTCATTTGAAGTCAGTGTGTCAACTCAAACTGTCTTGCGTCCATTGGGTTCCGTTTTTGTCCAAACTCTGGCAGCTCAGAACTCTCCAGATCGAATACGCAAGACTTTTCATCCTTGCATGATGCTGAAGCATAAAAAAACACAGACACCAGGAGGGTATTCCATAGAGCTGGCTTAAAAAGGCTGGGCACTGATAGCTGCGCTAATAATCAGACCCGAAAAGGGGCTTGCCAAAGATTGAACCAAAGGAGTACACATCTGAAAGCTCGTCCTGCAGCCTTTACAATTTTTGAAAATTCTTGAATGCAACACAACACCATAGAAGCTTATCATTTAACTGGTAAAGTTAAAATCTTTATATCTATTTATTTCCTCAACAAATCCATCCAAATAAATAAAATTATGATTAAAATATGTCAGGATATGACGGATGAAGAAAAGACGTACTGACTAAATCTACAGCCTGGAGCAATGGAATATAAATGTGGGGAATAAACATGGAGCCACAGTGTTCCTTATCAACACAAATAAAGCAACACAGGAGGCAGCGTTCAAACAGTATGATGGTGTATGTGATCATATCTGATATATATCAGTCTCTTCCCAGTAATCAGCTGTATATTATTTACAGTATGATTCATGAGAAGATGCTCACACACATGTATCGATGCACACCTGAACCACAGATGTGCACACATCTCAAATTCTTATTTCGCCTCACACCTCGAAGGGCCAGGTGGGATATTATTTATATTTGATAAGTCAAGTCTGATGACAGTGTTACTTCTATTTATTCTAATCAGAAGGCAATCAGGGCTTCCAGATGTGTCCTGGAGACTGCAGGCCTGTTATGCAATCTGTGTTTGAAGCCACAGAGACTGGAATTATCATGACAACACTAATTAACATGATGACAACCAGTTAAATCCCCAGCACAGCTGGGCTCTGGTCAACATGGTAACACATCACAGCCAAGCGTTCTTGACATCCTTTCCAGAGCGTTAGGCAGGGTGTCCCACTCAAACGCAGTCTCACACACCTACGCTCACAAAGTGCTTATTGCACACACAAACACACACAAATGTATACTGTAGACACACACACAGCAACAGGCCTCAGGGGGTGTATATGTGTGACTTGATTTTGGAACAGCTTGAAGCTATGTCTCATCCTTTGTGTGTGACCTCCCAGCTGCGGGCCAGTGGAATGAAAAAAAAAAACCTATCAAATCAACGAAGCTTGGCGGAGTGAGTGTGTTTGTGTGTGCCACTGTGTGTGTGTGATTGTATCCCAGCTGCAAGTACAACCATGAAATTTCTCGGGTGAGAAATACATCAGGTTTGATTGGGTCTTATTACTCACTGTCCCTCCTTTCTGTCATACTCACAGCTTCATTGAGAAATCCCAGAGACGTCTGTGGTCACTGAGTCACAACCATCCCTCATCTACTTATACTGCAACCCTCCACCTTCACCCCCCTTCAGTCCCCCATCTCCACCACAGATGTCATACGATTGTTACACACTGATCAAAGAGACACTGCGTCACTTCCATCACATGCCGAAGGGAACTGTAGAAGGAATTGTTTGTGAGTGTGTTGCTGGAGAGTGAGAGTTTGTGTGATCTGGTGTTTATGTGCACTGGCGTATGATATTTCAGAGGTCCAGATGTGTGTGTCTGACTGCAGTGATGTGACGTCAAGATGCTGTCTGAGACAGAAAGCTGGGGTATGAGAGGACAAGAAAAGATCTGATGGGAGAAAGACGAGATGGTAACTGTAATGACATGGATGATTCACACACTGTCTCTCCATCTGTACAATTTTGCAGTGTTCATCTGGAGAGAGTTTTTTATTTCACCTTAAATGACTGCTACAGGAACATTTGCATTTTGAAATAGATTACACACACTGAAACAAATATGTCCCTGCAGTGTTCCTAGTTATTGCCCTCTAACAAAGTAGGATGTTTAAGGTTATTTACTTGATATATTTTGAGTTCACAGTGACATGTAAACATTCAAATCATCAGTATCACCAGATATCAAAATGTTTCAAAGGGATACAACACTGCACAATGCAAAATTATACAACATAATACAATATGATACAATATGATGGATGCCATCAACACAACAGAATAAAAACATTTGCTTTACAATGTGCCTAATTGAGCCCATTCTAAACTACTGCCAATGTAGCCAAATGTATGAAGCAGTAAATTCCAGGTCAAACAGTTAAAAACAACCATTAACTGAGAATTCATCAATATAAACAACTCAGGAGGAAATCTATGGGCTGAATTATGTGCCACTAGAGCTAGAACTTAAAATGTTTTATTGAATTTGAGATGATCAGTTTTAATAATTGCATCAAAAACTGAATTTAAATAGCATGTTTTAAAATAAAATTAGATATTTAGAATTTGTTTTGAAATGTATGTAAACTTACTTGATCATTCAACTCTTTACTTTAAGAATCCAAAAATTAAACCTTCAATTTTAGTTTGAAGAATTCAGTATCAGTTTTTCAAACCAATCTCACTTTGCACAATTCAGATTTAGTTCTAGTTCAACGATACAAACTTGACTCAATGATTCAATTTCAAAGCAAATTGACCAAGTTTCAAAGAATTGAAGCTAATTTGAAGGCACTCTATTAAATACAGTCATTTTAAATCAATAATTCAATCATGGAAATATGAAATTTATATTACAAATTTAGTTTGCAGTGGTACAATGGATGAAGTGCTGGTTCTCGGGTGTGAGCTGGGAGGTGACAACATGGACCTGTCCTTCCATGATTGTTATTGGGAACGTAGGATCTATCTCCAGCGGGATGGACAAGCTAGCTGTGCTAACCCAGCGGCATCGTGCTGTTCACAAACGTGGCTGACGGAGCTGACATCAGACGCCGGCGCCACATTGGAGGAGCTTCGCCTGCTGTGGGCAGACAGGATCCAGGAGACAGAGACTGAACAGACTGCTGGGGAGGCTCAGTCCTGGACCCTGTGGAGGTGGAGACTGGCTGGGCTGGAGAGTGGTGGACGGGATGTCGTCATCTGTTTTCTTGTGGACCTTTTTGCACTTCTAAACACTTTCTTACTTTTGTTTTCTTGATTGCTGCGGTGACTCCTGAATTTCCCCTTGGGGATAAATAAAGTATTTTCTATTCTATTCTATTCTATTCTATTCTATTCTATTCTATTCTATATCAAAGCCTATAGAACATAATCAACACGGAGCATGTAATGTAACACAGAGGGATATCTTAATCATAGTTCTTTAATAAATGTATCGTTTCCTAACAATTCTTTCTTGATGCAATTTTACAATCAATGTATTTTTATAACTGGTGGCACACAGTGATGTTAGATTAAGTAATATTTAGTTGGTGGTTTATGCGGGCACATACAAAGACCTAAATATAACTACATTTGACAGCTATGGAAACTATACAGAAGTGGCAGAGAATAAAATTTTAAATGATACAGCAAAGACCTTAACCAGTCAGGTATAATGTATAGTCAGCCAGTGCACAGACAAGACCTTGATGCCTCAAGACCTCTGGCTGACTACCTGTAATCCCTCTTATCACATGACTACAAATAGAAGTCACCAACATAATGACACTACACATTGATTCAGAGATTACTTTCATTATTTAAGTTGATTTATGCAGATAGCATAATGGTTCCTTGATTTTACGGTTGTTAAAAATGTGAATCCGTCCTGCAGTGCAAACATACATTAACTTAGAGGTAAAAACATCAGCATGCTAAAAATACAAAAATTAATAATTATAATAATTTTGATAATGATAATAATAATAATTACTGAACATCTTGATTTATACATATTGAATTATATTAGACTGGGTGAATGGTTTACAGCAAAAAGCTTTGCAGATGGTAAACCTTTAAGAAAAGCCTCAGCTACTTCTCTTTTCTCTACCTCTGAAGGATTTTCTTTGTAATGATCTGTAACTTAGAAATGCACTCACCAGTCATGCTGCCCTGTTTTTTTTAAGCTCTTACTCACTCGCCATCCACTGTTCCTCTTGCATCCCATGAGGTTGGATCAGTGCTTCCTCAGTTTTGTGTTTTTTTTTCTTCGAGAGCAAAAGCCACTGCTGATGCAAGCCTGTAAAGTCCACTGAGACGCTGTATGTGATACACAAAGAAAACCTGACATGGCTAAATTTTGCATGGCATGTGAACTAGAATGCTTTAGTTGAAGGCAAATAAGTGCACTGGCCCTGTCACAGCACATTCATTTTTAAGTACACCAGTTTGATGCTGGACAGCTCCCTATTTGTTGCCTCTCCTCCTTCACTTAATCTGTTCAAGATGGAAAAATTGCAGTACTGGCAGAGAAAAACATGGTGCCTCTGTTAACAGAATCTTGGCAGATCGAGCAGCACTATTTCCAGCCTCATTTAAGAAAGGTTCTTGGATATTTTAACACTTAATACAATGTGTTTCTCAAAGCCTCCGTCTCAGAGCAATGTGAGCTTGAGTTGGCCTCGGTCTGAAGACTGAATAGATTTCAGAGTCTGGATGGAAAAGAGGGGTCACTGAATTGTGCAGATTCTTAGTAAATGTTTGAAACTCAAAACTCCTGAACACAAAACACAACATGAAGGAGACTGAGGTGAGGGTCTTCAAGAGTGCTCTGTGTGATCATGTTCCTGACTGCAATAGACCAAAATTAAACCAAGGCCTGAGGAAGATGCAACAAAAGAAATCAAGAAAGACATGCAGATTTTTTTTTTTTTAATAAAAGCAGCTGTAAACTTCTAAGAAATCTATTTAGTTATAAATGACATCTGTTGTTTGTTATTAATTGTAGTTGTTTCAATGTGTAAGTTCACATGAAGAATGGATAAGTCTAATAACACCCTAGTTGTGATTTGCTGCCTTTTCAATTCTCAATGCTCAAAAAAAAATTTATTAGGAACTTAAAAAAATTGAGCACACAAACAGATGGTACTAAAATGTGTATCTTCAAACCCCCTAGTTAATAATGAGTCAAGTAAAAGTAACGCATAATGTCTAAAATTGCTTCTGTTATTTCAACATGAAGAATTTTGTGTTTCATAATTCAGCTTAAAAAAGGAAGAAATTACGACTAAGTTGATGACGTGTAAACATCAGCAGTGGATCTGCTTGCGTAACAGTTCTGTCGCTGGAATTACTGGAGCTTTGATCTCATGATGTGTAGCCCCATTCATTCCAGATCCATTTGCATGACAAATGTTGTTCACAGATTTGACATCAACTTGAGCTGCAAGTGCTGTTCCCACTGCTAGTGTTAATCGCTTACGCTTCTTCAAAAAATTGGTCCATCATGTGCCATCAGGGAAGGAAACAAACATTTTTGACAGTCAACTAGTTACTGATTATCAATGAACGGAGTCTACATCCTGGAAAAACACTAAAGATTTCAGACAGTCCTTGCAGCGCCTTGAACTTTAAATTTGCCAGCGACTAAACTTCATTTACTTCAATTTTTGTTGACTATAAATATGAGCTAAAACTTGTTTTGTACCATTTTATCTGCAAAATTCTCCCTAATGTTTGATCATTCATGTTGAGCAGTAGAAAACCCAGACGTCAACATGTTTGTTTGTTTTTGCATTTATTTACTGCAAACTCTGTTATTTTAATGTAACAGAGCAGCAAAACACTCTGGATTTGCCTCAGCTACAATAACTCTAACAAGAGTTCTTTCATCTGAACTTGCCATTTCCAGCTGTCTGCCAGAGTTTTTCACTCGTGTTAAAATGTAATGGTATGTAAATTCAGAGTGCATTAGGTCCAACGTCATGTCCTTCGATTCAGTTTACTCAGCTATTAAGGCGGGGTTTGGTTGTTCACACTGTCACTTTCCTCAAAACACACTCCATCAGTTTTCAAACTTAGACACAGCCATCAGTGAAGCCACACACACATATACAGATAGATACACACTCACTCCCACACACAGATTGATGCACACATGCAGCTTCAGCCTTTTTCCTCTGGGTATTGCTGATGTGACAGAGAAAACCTGGCTTGATGTAGCGGGGTGAGGATTACAATCGCATGCTTTTACATATCCTCGCATAGACACATGCGCACTCACAAGCACACACTATGCAGGCTCTGAGCAGATGGATAAAATAGAAAGGATGTGACCAGAGGAATGATGCATGACAGGGACAGCTGCGGTAAGCTCACTTCATTCAAGATATACAAGCTCAGTCACCGTACACAAGCAGCAGAGCAGAGTGTCACAGCAAGACACAAGTACGAACTCTTAAGTGGCCTGTTATGCAAACACTTAAAGAATAAAGATGCACATTGCATATTTCATAAAAAATGAAAAAAAGCAGCACCCTCGTTGTATCCTTTCATTAATTTCATACAGTTTATCTTAAACCCAGCAGAAGAACAACAGCAACAGTACAAATCAAACATCATGTCAGGGACGGATATGGAAATTTTGATTAGCTGGTACGTCTACACTTGATGAAAAATTATCCCCGTCTCGTTCTGATCCCTGCACTTGAAAAACAGAAGTGTCTCTAACTTTGTAAGATGAGGCGGCAGTGCGGAGTTCATTTTTCAGAGAAATTCTGGTCTCTTCATTGTCAGCTCTTATGAAGTTGTGGCTCCGGTCAAACACAAGGGCTTCGAAGTAAGATTGAGTCTGCTGCAAATGAATGCTGCTCATCATTCTTGTCTGTTTTAATGTTGGATTTCATGCAACTATACAGCAGACTTGTGATTGTATTTCTTACTTTGATAAATTGATACTCTTGGTAATCTATTAAAATTACGATAGAAAAAAAATGTGCAGCCGATTCAGCCACACACACTTTTTGCATGCCTTAAACAAACAATATAAGAGCAGTTTCTTTTAAAGGCTCAGAAAAATGTGAATCTGACAGATGTCATCTGAATCTCATCGCAAATTATGAAAGAACTGTGAGAAGTGTTTTTCATGGGATTGAGATGCCAACCTTTTAATTAAGAGACAACCATTCCCACCGCTGTGCCTCTGCTGTCCTATTGTTGTTGTTTTGTGCAGCCAATGTTTACTTCCACAACAAGCAACAAGACAAAAAGGAATTCTACAACACATCTGATATAATCTTGTCAAACAAAATAAAAAAACTGACATTTTGAACCATTCATTCTTTCAACAGACAGCTGTGAATAAACTGACACATGATTTTAACATTTTACACCCAGAGCACAGAGTAACAGCTATGATAATACACAAACAGTGATTTATGGCTGGCTGGAGGAACATCCTTCTTATCTTAATATTTCATACAGCAGCAGCAGAACCGACGAGTTCTCCATTTTTAATGTCTTGAGAGGGTTTTACAACCAAACCTTGAGTGGATACAGTAAAAACAGAGAAATCTGTTTGTATTACTATTGATGTTGTTGTCTTCAAGTTTTGGGGAATATTTTGTTATTTCAAAAGAAAAAGGCATGTCAGGCATGTCTCAACAGTCAAGAAAAGTAAAAATCACAGCACTTAGTTGCACCTGCTCTGCCTAAGTTTTAATGTAGCCTGGTATGACTGTTACTTCTTGTTAGAGACAGAGTTCACAGACATGTTGGAGACAGCACCAGGGGCCTTTAGTACAGAGCAGGATCAATGTCTTAGCAAAGTAACCTCAGGGTTAACCCTGGTTTATTGATAGCACAAAGCTTGTTCATTTCTTATGAGGATGGATCACCATGGTGGCTCACTCTGAGCTAACCTGCTCCAGAGCAGGGTAAATTGGAGGTTGAATCTGATCCTATAAATTGCCCCTCCAACTGGCCAATCAGCTTCTCCGAAACAACAGCCTGCCCTTTGCTTCTGAACCAAGCGGCAACCTCCGGTCTGAGAATACGAGACAATGTGGAAGTGCTAAAATCTGCTGTTTCTCAAATGTTTGCTTGAGGCTGGCTCCGAAAGTACCAGAAGTCACATACACACCAAGCCAAAAAAAAAATTTCAAAAAGGAAATTAACCTATTTACAGCCTGGTTCAAAAAACGTCTCCTGTCTGAGTCACTAATTTTACTACCGGCACCCACTGTACAAGGGGTGAATTTTTTTCTAACTTGGCCGTTCAGACGATATTAAGATCGCGAGCTTCCTCAATAAGAGGCACAGCTGAGGGTCACGTGACCGACAGGCGCCCTATGGCTGTACGGGCTTTACGCAAAGCCCTTGCCACTACCAATATGGCAGCTATAGTCGATGTGCTTCATTTTCCGTTTCAGAAACAGACGGGTGACGTTGGCGAGACTACGTCCATGTTTTATACAGTCTATTTCCTGAATCCAGAAGACAGAGCTGCACAACTTGTACCGGTTATTCCACTACTGATCTGACCCACTGCATATGATGATGCGTTTTACTGGAAGTACCTGTTCTCGCGGCCCGGACTTATCTGCCTCTACAGGGTAGACTACACAGTCCACAGGAGCGGTTCACTGACTGTCCCGCAGGTGTTAAACTAGGAAGGCATAATCAAGGCAATCAAACATTATTTCTATAGCCCCTTTCAAACATATGCAAAGTGCTTGAGGAAAAGGATGTAATGATAATGTGAAACAGCACAATATTCTATCATGTTATTCCTACACTTCAAATAATGCGTTTGAGGGATTTCTTTTTCCAAAGGGGGACAGTGTATTTTAGTTTGGCTAAATTGTAAACTCTTAATCTGGGTCAGACCTCAACTCAGTGTTTTGACATGATTCCATTTTGGGGACAACTTTAAGCTCAATTGTAGCATGATGTTGTGACACGGAACAGACCAACTTACCAGGAGCAACAATGTTTTTGTACTTAATTTTTATTTGCCCCCACATCCTTTTCACTCCAGAGGGATTACATCTGGGGAATGAGATGATAGTTGTAATACATGTAATTTATCTGCACATGTTGTTAATTAGATTCACGAGTGTGATCAGTGTCAGACTGAGCCATTGATCAGTAACTTGCGCATTTACACAGTCTGCTATGCATTGCCACATATTTTGCCTGCGACTGGCAGCCGCCACGGTATTTCCTTTTATGTTACTCGGGCTCTTTCCTCTTCAAATTCAATCATGATCAGACATTGTTTCTCACAGGGTAAATAAGGCGCTCTGTCACTCTGCTTCTGTGTGTTTGTTGCGCTAACGATTGCGATTGGTCAGCTGCCTCTGAGCCCTCCCTCCGTATGTGCGTTCACAACTCTTGATGAGACAAACTTGGGTTGAGTTACCATGTTGATAACTCAGGTGGTGCTATCGATTATCCTAAGTTGTCCTATCCTAAGGTAGTTGCACTTTGTGCTATAGGCCCCAGCTGAGACAGTCTCATCAAATCCACAGCAATAGGCCTTAGTCTGTGCAGAGTCATTTACCCTCATGGCTCATCCTTTGAAAGACTGGACAACTTTGAGGATGAGGAAGAGCAAAGGGTTTAACATATTTTTTGTTATCCGCTCCATTGGCATTTTCACTGAAATCGACTACTTCTCTTAGAAATGGATGATGGCCATGACCGTTACTTTCACTTTCATTTTCTAAGAGTGGAAATTATTTCATCTGCACCTAAATATGGAGCTTTAGTATCAGCATTTGTTGTGGTTGATGCTGCCACCACTCAATATCACTGTTGCTGTGTTAGACTAGCTGTGGGCTAATTGTCACCCTATTATAATGCTTTGTCACATTTCATCTTTTCATTGCTGTTGGTAGCAAACACTTCATTGAGACAGAAGCTTTTAGCCGGCGGAAGAGAAAGTGTAATTTCTGACCATGTTACAGATTTTAGTGGAGACCCTGCACCCTGGACCACAAATAATTATATACAGCTTATGTGTGCAGTTTATACGTAATGACAGGGAATGGTATTTTGAACTGTTCCTTCCAAAATCCATTTTGTAATCCATGATTGTGAACTGCAGTATCTTTCCTTTTGCTTGTAACAGGCGTACATGCTTTTTCCCCTCCAAACTGGTTCAGTTGATTGCCTGTAAGTCCAAGCACTGGAATGAAGAAACACTTCTCTGAGAGTAAACATTCAATCAGTTTGAGCTTAAGTTCAGGACAAGCTGACAACAGATATAGTCACTATCCCAACAAACATCAAACCCAGTTTGCACAGTGACAGAAAACAACTTGGAGCTAAGGAGGAGATCACTGCTGCGGCTGCAACCTACCCATCAGAGGGACAAGTTTATTCATCTGTGGGATCCAAAATCCAAACATGTAAGTCTGAAGTCAGCACTGAGGTAATGTTAATGTTCTGTTCATTTTATCCAAACAGTGTTCCAGTTTGTTTGTTTTTTTGTACAGGGATACTAAAAATGTCGGGCAAGTGAACTACAAAGCAAATGTGGTGTCACCTCTTACCAGGTGCAACCAGATAGCAAATGTTTTATTTATGTGTTTATTTATCAAACAATTCTTTTTAATGGTTTACCATCAAGAAGAGGCTTTAAAATCTCTTTTCCAAGAGTGTCGTGGCCGAGACAGGCAGCAGAACAGTTAAATTGTTGCAACAGACACAAATACAAACATAACACACTTAACAAAAACATCTCGGACAAATGCATCTGCCTCAAAATCATTCAAGACCCACTTTAAAGCATCCAAGTAGCGTTCGCCAATTTTCAAGTCTCTCTGTAGGTCGTTCCCGCAGGAGGGAGCTGCAAACTTGAAAGCCAAGTTCAATCCTGACCCTTGACACAGACAGTAACAGAAGATCTTGCATACAAGGGTAATGAGTTTCTGTGTTTTTCTGTACAATGTAGGCGATGAGATAAGGGACAAGAAGAGCTAAGATATACTTATGAATGGAAAAATACCAATGTTTCAGTCTGTAAAATGTTATCGGTGGGTTCCATGAGTGGGATTCTTTATCTAGTCCTTTAAGACATATGGATCTTAGTGCTATAATAAGCTAGTAAAATTAAAGTGACTGAAGTGACTAAAATATATTGTGAATATTGTTTTCTCTTGCTTCACACTTGACTGCTCATCTGCAGTGCCATCATCCAGTGCTATCACTGTCCAGAAGCAGGACAGTCAAGCGGCTAATACAGGCTCTAAAAGAGGTTGGAACTTTCATCACCTTATCAAAACGCTCAAGCCACATTTCACCCTTCTCACACTATTTTCTCCACTGATGCGGTTCCCAGCACACAAAGGTACTGAAAACAAATTGACTAAAGCCCAGAGCCATGCTCTCACTACAGGTAGCTGGACCTCATGGGCAAGAGAGGGTTACCTTGGTGTGATGGTTCACTAGATGTCGGATTGTACACCAGACCTGGGCCCTGTATGAAAGTCACTCATTTGGCAGATGAGTTGACAGAGCCAGTGAGTATAAGGAAGTAGGAGAGGTCAAAGATGTCACTCTCAGTGCGCAGTAAATATTGTGAATATGCTCCATGAAGCTGAAGGACTTGGCCACAGATGAGTTGAGAAACCCTGTTTTGTTCATCAAGTAAGAGATTTTAATCTTGCCTCAATACAAGTTAAAACATTGTGTCACAACTCAGTGAAATACAACAGATGAGTAAGAAATCTGCTCTGTCTTACTGGACAAAGGTCTGGCCATCTCTGTTAAGGACATTGCAATGTTGAATGACGCTGAGCACAAACTGGAAGAAGAAGTGACTGTGAAACTCAAACCACAGAAAAACGTGGCAACTGTCAAGCGCCATACAATAAACCACAAATCAATTACTTCTGCTTTCAATTTTATAATTATCCACTCTTAATCTATGCATGGGTCCAGGTCGGAAAAGATGAGTTCAAAAGGCTCAGGTTTATGAGGATGAATAGCAAGCCACATTTGTTCTCTTTACAAAGGGATTATTTTATGTATTTTGTTAATTTGACACATTTTGGGGGGATAAAGTATTTGAAGGTAGAGGGGGTGTTGTGAAAATCTTTTCTCATTTACCAAAAGTGGTAGTTTAATTGGAATGGATTCACAAAATGTCTCAGTTTTTGTGTGGTTCATATCCATAAAGTGACTCGTGCTTTTAAATAGAACGGATAATGCTGGTATAGATTGTATCAAATTGGATTGGAATAAAAGGACATCATCTGCATATAAGGTCAGTCTACTCTCCAAGCTTCCAATTTAATTCTAAAAATATCTGAATGAGATGTGATCTCCATGGTCAGCAGTTTTATGGCTGAGAATGAAATAAATAGTCTACAGATTTCTCTAATTAAGCAGAAAAGGACCAGACATGGTGGTATTAGTCGAGACTCGAGCTGAATGGTGTGTGTGTGAAATCAACCAAAAAAGAATCCATCAAGGTTCAACCACAAAATGAAAG
Source organism: Halichoeres trimaculatus (assembly GCF_033239565.1). Taxonomy (NCBI): domain Eukaryota; kingdom Metazoa; phylum Chordata; class Actinopteri; order Labriformes; family Labridae; genus Halichoeres; species Halichoeres trimaculatus. The sequence continues at coordinate 19,373,545 of NW_027437187.1, read as the reverse complement.
CTTTAAATGCATCAAGGAATATAGTGACTGAATTTGTTTGCAGCGTGTACTCTCTTGAACAATGAAATCAGTCTGCATGAGTCATATTTTTGTTGGTGATTTATGTGGTTTTAAGAGCATTGTAATCAAGTAATCCGTGGACAGCTGGCCTTTTTTGAAAGATTCATCCATCACTGCTTCAAGAGATCATAGTTTGAATTGACCCACCTACATTAAATGAGCCCATCTTTAGCCCTTAAATGGTAATATGAACAAATCCAAATGGTCCAAGAAAAACAGTATTTTTTCAGATGAGAAATATCTGTAATAAACTTAAAACCACACTACTTTTTCACTTGTGTTGTTTATTGAAGGTCTGGGGACTGTTTAGGATTCTTCAGTGTGTGTAAAGTTAACACAGCTTGCAAATCAATATATAGAAAAGCCTCATATGTTGTTATGTCAGGAAAAAGTCACTTCCCAAGGGAACCTTAAGAGCAATAGAGGACCATTCAGAGTGCAATGTCATCATCCAGAGCTATTGAGCTAAAACTAGGAGTCAATACGGGGCAAATGGCTTTCATTGTGTTTCTATAGCTCCCATAAGAGTACAGGGGACTGTGCAAACAACCCGCTTTCAGGTGATTGGTGTCTTTATGTTACAATGTGAGGCAAATTCAGACACTCCTCAGCAATCCTGAACAACTCCTGTACAGTCTTGCAGGATGAAAAACTATCAAAGCTTATGAATAAGTGCCTGTTGATCCAAGACAGTCATAATAAAGCTTTGTTTAGCAGCATGGGTTTTCTACTCTAGTTTGTTTGTCAACTCCAATAACAGAGAAGAGATGAAAACAAACAAGACTATAATAGCCTCTTTTGTTGTCTTGGCACACAGAACACATCCAGACCCATAAAAACAGGTTTGTATTATGTTCATGGAAATAAATGAGACTTGTTTCAGGGAAATGCACTTCGTAAGATGGTACGATAATTCTGAGATACTCCACTGTTTGTTGGTTCAACAATAACCTCATTTTGTTATGCCGCTGCTGCAACCAACAGCTGTTAACATCCCCCTCTTGCTCCTTTGCTCCCCTCTCCTTGCTTTTTGTTTGTCCTTAACTGGCAGAACTGCTCTCGTCTTCACTCTTTCCCAAGGTCAATTAGAAAATGAGTGCAGCAGATTAGCACTGATGAATTACCCTTTAAGTACAGTGACAGAGGGTTGATGGTTTGTGGCTCAACATCAAGTCTGTTACTGTACATCACGAACACTTAGCCACACACGGGCAAAGTCACTGCTCAGACAGAAACTCAAGGTTAGAATATCAAGTTAACTTGAATTGTATTTTTACCACGACACTCCAAGGTTAACTATTGCCAGCATAAAAACTGATATTTCTTATATCAATCCCTTGTCTAACAATTGTAAGCACTGTTAGCATGCTTTGTCTTGCAAACACTGTTCAAAGCTTGCTGTTTAAATGTCAGGCCCAGCTTTGAATCCAACAAAAAGTAAAACAGCCCACGAAGAATAAATTTGACTGCAAAAAATTTGGGAGCCTCGTGGGTTATTGAATTTATTGCCATCTCAAAAATTAGATCACAAGAAATTATATAACCATTAGATTTATGCTAAGGTTGAATCCTTACTGGTACAATAGCAGAGCTTTTAAAATAGAAATGAAGACATGATACTTCTAACAGCCCAAATACACCAGATAAATCTCCCCTATGTAACAGCACCGCATCAGATATGTCTTCATTCAAGTCAATGTGTCAATGGATCCACTCCTTTGCAATCCAGCTGCAGCAAATACACAACAATCCTATTTTTGCCAGATGCTGGAGCTGTGACACGTCAATTCAACAACGGGACAGGAAGTTGTGCATGGAAACTACCTGAACAACACCCATTGACTTTAAAACAAAACAAACCAGATCGTATTTAACTTGACTAGTACAGCAATCTGACATAATGAGTGCAGACAGGCCAAGAGTCAACAGGTTGGAGGTTTTACAGCACAAACAAAAATGAGGAGAGGCTCAATAATTGATTAAGGAGCAAGGGAACTCTGTATTTTTGCGACTCCAGCTTTCTGGTGTCCCGCAAGATGCACACCTGAACATGCAGTTGGTGTGAGTTGATATACACAGTCAACCAACAACAAAGCGGAGCCGTACTGGGGACTCATCTGGTGTATTTTAGCCATAAAAAAGAAGTAAATGATGCACCTCTGGGTGAAATTTTTCAATACATTTTTGTCAGGCATGGGAAACATGTCATCAATATGGCTTTCAGAGAGTGTCCTTTGTTCTGTGGCAATTTTAGTGAAATATTTTGAGCTCTCACACTGTTACACGGAGGTAAGGCTGTAAACACTTCCCTCATAATCTTTTGGCCATGCAGGCTGGATTTTTTTACATCACATCCTCTCAAATAGTTTTCGGGGTGATGATTTGCCAAGCAACATCGTCATGTAACTTGTATTCCCCAAGGTGCAGGTCAGCATAGTGTGGCATAAATGTCTGTTTCATGGGTCACAGTTGTTACGGATTAGCCCATCCGGGTCCAGAACATAACAGAAAAAAAAACATATAGCTAACCCCTAACCTGAAGTGTACCAGTGATCCAAGACAGCTAGAGAAAGAATGGACTGGTTTTCACGCAGAAACAACCGAAAGCAGGATAAGCTCACCCACACGTCCTTCGGCCGGGCACCTGGCGAGGATTGCTCCGGTCGGCGTCGAGTCGAATGGCGGACTCTGTCGTAGCTATGAGCGGCGAACCCAGTCTGTATAGCGGTGAGCGGCGAACCCAGTCGGCTTTTTCTCAGTTCAGTTTTTATATATTGGTTGGGGTTCAACAAAAAGGAAAAGAAATGTTGGTTTTTCTCGATTGGCAGCTGTGTTGCATCCACAGGCGTCTGTCCGTCGGCGTCTTCCAAGATCCTCCCAGCCGCAGCCCATTTCACCTAATGGCTCATGAGGTCTTACAAAAGAAGGAGACAGGCGTCCACTTCTGGCGCACCTCAAACATGATGCCTTCAAGTCCATCAGAAAACACAGTTATGCCACCACAGCTTAACCCACTTTATTTCCATCGTGAAAACCAGTCCAAAATAAATGAGAAAACAAAAGAAACCCCAAAAAGAAGAAAACGAAAGAAGAGGATCCATCTAGCCTTACATTCCTAACACAGTCAATGTCACGTTTTAGGGAACAAGAGTCTCCTTAAAGGTGCAGTCAGCACAAACTTGTCTCACCTACGTTCAGCTACTGCCAACCGGTGTTATAACTGAGTGAAACACTCACACCAGCAGTGGGAGGAGGACCCATTCTTCCACAGTAGAGTAAACACTCTTCAGCGTATGTGGTTCCCATGCAAGAGTGTACAAATTCTTTGGTTAATGTGGTAATATCTCTTGAAATTATAAGTTTGGGTCTTTGGGCCTTAAATTGCCTAAAATGGCTACACTTTACACAGAGAAAGGAATTTATTTTTAATATATGAAAAACTGAGTGAGCTGTTTTGTTATGACTCTTTATTTCTTCTTCTATCTTCTCATCTAGGACCACTTGCGCTCCCTTCTCAATCTCCACTTCTAACATAGCCTTGGGCTAAAGAGTGTGTATCGTGATGATTTAGAGGCCCACATAAAAATTGTGCGCACAGACACCAGGACAGAGGCGGGAGAGCATTTGTGTGTGTACAAAAGGAGAAATTTAAGGATGTGCTGGGATTTTTGGCAAACTATGTAGCATCACAAATTACTCCAACCACCAACGGAGCCTCATTTCCATTTAATTTCAGCATGTCAATTTGTTGAACCAAAGAACACTCTTCATTATCACCCTCTGCATTGGAAAAAATCTATTTCCTGATGTCATGTACATGACTCTATGAATCCACAGCAAGGAGGAGGAGGAAGAGGAGGAGGAGGGAGGGGGGTCTTTTTACAGCTCTGCCACATTTTGATTCAGTCTCCTGTTAGGCTCCACACTTACTTCCATGTGGGAGACATCAAGAAGCTGAGGGAGGCAGGAAACAGGGGGGAAGCATATATTTATATATGTAGCTGTGCTGTAAATGGGACAGGTTGATAACTTGGCACGGCAGAGAGGTTTGCAGGAAAAATTCAACTGTGATGTAGAGAAATAGACACTGAATGGATGGAGGAAAAAATGTTGAAGAGCTGGACACTTTGAAACAGAGAGACAGTAGAAGATGGATACGACTGGAGGAGAAGGATGGAGAGAAAGGATTTCAGTGTAAGCAAGTAGTCAGTCTAAAAATAGCCTTGATGATATACGTCTGAGAGCATCTAAATGAGTGTTTGTGCATTTGGTGTGTTTGGGGGGGGGGGGGGGGGGGGGGGGGGGGGGGGTGAGTAGGAGATTGTGCCGAACAGGAGACAGACTGAATTTATTACGTTATATTTACAAAAGTGCAGAATCCCAGATTAATGAGTCCAGGCCTGAGTGACTGAGTGAGTTTTATAACTTGCACAGACGTTGGTCTTTGTGGGATTTTTGGGCTCTATTTTGAGAGGAGATTTTTGTGACACAGTCAGCACAAATGTCACTCTGATCATATCGAAATCAGTTATTCAGCCTCTTTGCCTTCTCCCATGTTTGTGCGCATGTGCTGCTCACAATCAGAGCTGCATCTCTCAGCATACACTCACAGCTGAGTGGATAAATGAGCAGAGGGACATGCAGAGCACATATCTCTGCTGACAGGCCACATGTGTGAATGACACGATAAGGGTTTTTCTCAGGTGACACTTTAAATAAAGGTTACGCACATTATATTGTGAGGCAGGGGAAACAGAAGAGGAGAGGAGGGACTGCAGAAAGGGGGCGGGTGGAGTGTCTGGGGCTTTCAGGAGTGATGACAGTGAAGAATACTTCTGTTTCTTTTTTTAATGAGTTCCACGCAAAAAATAGTTTCATTGCATTTTTTAAACCTACTGACTGTCACACTGTAAACTGTCCCTTAGATTAGCATTTGTTCATTGTGGATCACAGACTTTAACAACACAAATGGACCAACAGACAGAGAAGTGATAGAAATACAGATTTTAAACATGCTCCCAGAAATCTGAGAAAATCTCAAGTTTCAGATTGAATTCACATCAGTGGACTCAGCTTAATATGTCAGTTACTACCTGATAAAAAGATATTTCTTTCAAACCAGACATCACTGTAGTGATGCTGCACATTTCAAATCTTTTTAAATTGTAAAACTGGAGTGTGATACCACACATTTTGTGTGTTTGTTTACTCAGTCAACACCCTGAGTCTGACAACAAAATAGATCCTTCACTCAAAGGCTGTCAAAATGAAAGAAATCTTCCAAACTCTAAGAAACACAGTGATCTTAAGTCCAACTGTTTACTGACTGTGATTATGTGATGCAGTGTGAAAACCTTCCTCGTGAGGTCTTCCATGTTTTTCTCAGAGTGGAAAAGGATATTCATCACAAACACAGTCTCATGGCTTCTTCTGAATGAATGAGACACTGACAGGAACACAGAGCCTCTGGGGCTTTTTATCAACACAAATTATAAAATACACCTCTTTTGTTCCAATGGAACAAATCAGTGAATATCACATCTTAGGAGAGTTTAAATTGTTTTATTGATATCACTATTACCAGAAAGGAAGCAAATGTGAAAACAGAGAAAGGGAGACAAGCAGAAATGCAATACACAAATAAGTGTTGTCTCTGTGAATTACAAGCACACAGCGATAGAACAATTTTCACCCTGAGAAAATTGTGTTGAGTGCTCTCAAGTGGTGTGTTTGTGTAAGTGTGCAGTTACGTGTATGTGAGTTTGGCACAGAGGTCACACTTGTATGTTGGTGCTATAGTAAGCAGACAGGACACACACATGTCCTCTCCTCTGCCAACACTCATTAACACTGTGAGACCCTTTGGATAGCAGTGTTTAGCATCCTATAATGAGTTTCCCTCCAGAGCAGTGGGTTTGAATGTCATTCACAGTCAACTGTAGTTTGAGCTGGGAGGTGCTGATGTGTGTGGGTGGGTGGAGCAGTGGGCACCCTGTTTGTGTCTGTTTTCAGGAGACAAAGCAAACAGACATGAGACGCCTCTTATGAAAATGAGGGAGTGCAAACAGACAAACGAGAGAAGGCAGAAGAGGAGGATTTATAGAGTATTACGACTGTGTCCGGGGACGTGTTCTCAGCAGCTCCCAGCACGGACAAAATGCCAGAACAAGTGTGACAGACAGCGTGCATCTTTCTGTGGGCATGCGCTTTCGAGCAAGATAGTCTACTATTCAATTAAGAGCCATGGAGCTCATGAGACTCAACCACTATTCTGAAACAGATACAAGTTGGCCTGCCATGAAGTCCACAATGAAAGGTGGCATTTTCAGTGTATAACCTTTAAGTTGAAGAGGTGTTTCAATACAACAGCTGTAGTTTGACATTTCTGAGCAATGCTGATGAAAACAAACCTGAGAAGTCCTTTAAGTCGATTTCATATGCTTTTTTATACTTATTATAGAAGAGTCACCAGAGTTGACTGTTTTAAATAAACATTTATGGCAGAAGAAAAGCATTCATTTAAATGATGAAGTTTAAACAGTTGAGCAGAATGTAACAAGAAATGTAATGATGTTTAGATTACACTTACACATTTTCCTTATGGGCAGAAAATAATGACAGGTTTCTTATTATTACTCTGAAACAAAAAGTTTCTTCTCTACTTTTCAGGTAGAGTTGTAACTGACCGTTTTGATGTAATGACTTGAAGGTACTGTGAGGACCATCCATTTAGCGTTGATAGAAGTGATGTATTTTGTGTAAATGTGTTGTGATTTTTCCAGATAAAGACTCCATTTCCCATGAGCATTATCGCCCACTGTCATAAGGACATGACAGAGATGTGTATTTGTTTTGGAAGCAAGCGAATGGAGATCAGGTTGTCTTTGAAACGCTACTTTGCTTTGGTCAGGACAATTTTCTGAAGGCTGCAGCGCTACCCATTGCGCCACCATGCAGCCCATAGCGTAACCTCACTCTTCATTTTACTGACAGACTCTCAAGTTTGAGCAGCTCAGCCGTTTTTTTAATACCGTGCTCTATCGCTTCCCCATTTTGCTGTCTTCTGCTCTTCTCTCCTTTTTCTTTTTTTCAGTCTTGCTCCAGTTTCCCCCATTACTACAAAATAAATCCAAAAGTATTCTTAAGAAAAAAGTACAGATCTTGCTTCTCATTGCTAAACTTTTCAGGCAGGCGAGGTGGTGTCGTAGGAACTTTTGGTCTACGTGCTGTAAATGGATTTATGTTCTTGATCTTGGGATTGGAGGATGAAGGTTAAAGTTAAATGAAAGAGAAGTTTTTAGAGGGAGTTGCTGTGCATGCATGTTTCTCTGTGTTGTAATGGTTTCCCTGCATGTGCATGTGTGACATTTGTGTGCTCTGCAGCTCGTGTATTGAATAGGTGCTTGTGTCTGTTGGACTAACAGAGTGTGATGTGGAGTGTATGCCTGTATTCTCGTTAGTAAACGTGGTCAAGCGTGGATTAATTAGCAGTAATGTAATTCACACTGTCACCTCTCATTACTTTCACAGTGCAGGATCCCCACTGCACTCTCTGTATCCCTCTTGCCCTCTCCCCCTCTTTCCTCCCTCTTTCACCTCTCTTTTCCCTCTTCCATCTCTTTTATGACCCCTATCTCTGCATCCCATCGAAAAAATCACAACCTGCCACTCGCTTTGTCCGCCTCTCTCTGCCTCCCCCACTCCTCTTCTACCTTCTCATCTAGATTTTTTTCTTACAGTGCTGCTCTCCCATTCTCACAACAGATTTTATCACAATGAAAAAATACCATTTGATGGTCTCTGGCATTCATTCAGCAGTTATTCATAATCAAACTGAAAAAAGTGATGAAACTTTTTTTTAACAGATGAGAAATTATCAACGTTACCTCTTTGATTCTTTGAATAAATACTCAAGTATTCAAAATAAACAACCAAACCACACTACCTTCACTATTATTGTACTTTGACCACAGGTATGTTAACCTGTACTTTTCCACTCAGCCGAAACACCTCCACCAATGAATTCACGCATACAGCCAGAATATATATCGGGAAAAATAACAAGTCACAAGAAAAAAGTTTAAATGAATGAGAGAATTCAATTTCATTTTTTCCTGCCCTGATGGAATAAAAATAACCAAAGCCTGGTTATAGAAGGCACGCTTGAACACACGGTGAAAACATTTTTTTCTCTACACAATACAGAAAAATCAAGTAAAATTCAATGAAAATTAACTAACTGTAAAAAAAAAAATCATAATAACTTCAAAAATTACTTTGGGAGGGAAAATGTCTATTATGTATATTATATTCAACCAGCTTGGTATAAGCTTGAAACAGTGAGTTCAGGATAAGAAATGAAAAAAGTCATGTAAAGATGGTTTAACAGAGATTTTAAAAAGGGTGTCAAGGGTACACTGTGGGATGAAAAGTAAATCAGCCATCGCTTTGAGACTGCAGTTTTCTGTTTGTTGATGAAAGCATAATAATTGAGCCATTAAAATCACAAAGAGGCTCAATTTTGATTGGATCAAGTCAAGTCGATTTAACACTGTCACAGTTACCATCTCTACTGGTTGTGATTAGAATTTCTACAAGGTAAGACTTGTTGGTATAAATTAGTAAATAGAGCGTATGGCACACAGTGCTGCTCAGATATTGTGTATGGGCAATGACCCAACCATCAGCCACTGGCTGGGGCTATCCCTCAGTTTATGGCTACTGACTGAGCTTCATATAGTGCGAAATGTAAACAAGCACAGATGGTATCTTGTAGCACAGCCCAGTTTGATCTGTAAAATGGAAACAGAATGGTATGTCAGGAGACTCAAATTAGACTGGCTAATAACAACCTCCAGACCTATGTAAAATCAGCAAAAGAATATTCAACTTAATTTAGAACTTAAAGATGCTGCTAACTTTAGATGCACTTTATAAACCAGGTTAATATCATTCACACAAGGACTCTTTTAGTTAAGCTGTGAAAATGACTGGTGCTCAATTCCCTGAGTTTTTTGTTACCTTTGACTGATTGGCTTGTGTTACTTTAAAGTTTGGTTTGATCAGCTGGAATATTATACATAAAGCACATTGTAGTGGTAATGAGGTATTCAGAAGCTACTAACATACAGGAGAGATTCAGGTATGATTGAATGCTTCATTTGGTTTTATTTGTATACCATGCATTAACAATACACCAAGGTCAAACAGCCTTGAAAACTAAAATTAGACAGATATATTACAGTGGATATTAAAGAAATAAACTATACTGATGTTACTTTAAGGCTTTAGAAACTACAGTGGCCAACTCATAGGCGATGTAATTAAGGAGTTATTTTACCCTGTCATCAACCTAACAGGGTTTTACACTTTATTTACTAACAATGTTCTTAACTAGTCATAAAGAGAACATTATAAAAGAAATTGTCCAGTTCATCCAATTTTAAAGCTGCCAACCTGTGAAGCCAGCGAGGAAGGATTTCTGCTCTCAGCTGAACCACCAGTAAGATTAGTGAAATGATGGATATAGGCAGCATCGAGGAGTGATGGGATGGAAAGCAAAAAGTTCTTCAGTAGCAAGGCACCCAAGGATGCCATGTGAAACATAGTTTAAAAACACTTCAACAAAAGTTAAAAATGAAATATGGATGTTTAAAAGTTTAAAAGAAATTGATGTCTTAAATCACCCCCAAACAGTGTGTGCTGATAGAAAAGTAAGCTCTTTAGACCTAAGTTTTTGAACAAGGATGGAAGTATGTTTTTCATGTTATAAAAGTCCTTTTTTGGCCAGGTGTGTTTATGTGGGTCTGGTCTTTCTGCAGCCAGCCTCAAGCAAATACCCAATGAACTTTTGAGCACTTCTGCATAGGCTTCACTTTTTTCAACCGAATGTTCCCCCCTTAGTCATGAGGTGTGACTCTTCACTGAGGATAGCCATTTCTAGCCTCCATGTGTGTATGTGTGTGTGTGTGTGTGCATGAGAAAGTGAGGGTGAAAGGCATGTCAAGGTTGAGCAAGGGTGATCTGTTTCTATTAGCTGTTTTTAACTGGAGTCCATTACTGGCCCATAACAAGAGCATAATATAAACATGAGTGCACACAACAAATGGTTTGCAGAAAGCAGAGTGTGTGTTTGCTTTGTGGATGAAATATATATGCAGCCTTTGTTCTGGACCTTGGCTCCATCTCTCCCCGTTGTCTGGTCTGATCCAATACGAATGCAGTGTAGCATTCCAGAGAGCAGTAATTGGCCAATGTGAAAACCTCCTGTCAGTTACAAGGACATCAGTAATATAAGAGTGATACATGGAGAAAAATCTCCCTTCGTGCTTCTTGTCTCTTAATATTGTATAATGAGACATGGAGAGTTTCCCCTCTGCCACCCTCATGCATTATTTCACCTTCATTACCACAGTGGTTGTAGAGTGGAATCTGGCCAAAGAGAGGTATCACAGGGAACAAGGTATAATTTAGTGAATAGGGATAGAGAGATCTAGAGAGTGGCACAAATTGGGATTGACATGTTTTGCTTTTTCTTGTCAGTGTCTCCAGATTTTAGAACAAAGGGAAGTCATTCAAATGAGTGGTGCATTCAAAAGACAAACAATAGCGCTCAAAATGTTCCACTACACTGATCGATGGTCTGCCAAACGTCACTCGCTGCTCTTTTTTGTTTTGTTTTTTTTTGGCGGGGTGATACTGGGCGTGTTTGTCCTTTCTGATGGCGTAGGTAGACTGAGGACATGTACGTGAGAGACACTGTAAAGGCAAGTCCAACAATAAGTCATGATTGATTTTGTCCCCTGCCAGGTGGAGGAAGAAACAAACACATTCCCCACAGGGCCGAGTGAGACAGATTGTGTACCGAGAATGCCATTGTTACTGAAAAGCACATTTTCCCTGACAAGGCAGCGCTATTCCTCCTCCCCCTCTCCTCCTTTCTCACAGTGACAAATACTCTTAGCCTGATAGATGGTATTGTTTCCAATCACACATCTCTCTTTCTCCAAACACACACAAACACATATACAGTAAGCAGTGCGAGTGCTACTGTTTATTAAAAACAGCAGGGACAAAACTTAAGCTCAGCTGGACAGGACTTGATCCACCCACGGGAACTTTATATTGAGATTAGGAGGGATGTTGAGTCTTTGTCTTTAAGAGAGGGGTGGGTGTAGAAAACATGTCTTAACAAAAAGAAAACTGAATAAAGTACCATATGGGGAACAAAAGGCTTTGTTAGGGAGAAAGTACCTCTGGAAAATGCCATAAAAATCTTCTTTTTTCACAGGAGGCACCTCAGGACTCTTCTCTGGTTTGCATGCAAAAGTGTATTCAAAAGCATTTAACACTTTTAATACAGACCAGTCTCAAACTGAGTCAACGCTTCAGCCATTAATAAAAACTCAAGGCAAATAATTCACATATTTGGTTCAATTCCCAGGCATTCAAATTCAAATGTCGAGCTGACTCCCTGTACAGCTTTTATGGTCAGGACAAAAAAAAGCTTAGTCTGTCTATGTAGCCACATTGTCACCATGCAGGGCACTTGCTGTGTTTTCTCATTTAGTAGTCAGCTCCTGTTGATTACAGCTGGCTGCCAGGAAGAGAAGAATCAATCAGTGCTGTCAGATCGCTATGCAGATCATCTGATCAGGCGCAAAAAAAGCCCTCGCTGTGTTATTTATGCAGAAATATACAGGAAATCCATCCATGTCACTGCTTAGTTTCCTTTAGAAAGCTGCTAGACATTCACAACAAGGCTTGTCGCCAGCTGGTGACAGTGCATGGACTGAAGCTCTCAGTAAGTTTAAAGCTACCCTTTTCTCTAAAGCCTGATACAGTATCCAATTTGTTTTTTTTATTTTCTTTGGTTTATTGGTTGCAGACTAAGGCAACAAAACTGAAATACATCACATGTTGGTTATTGCGGTTGGTAATAAGGGAATTGTTGAACCGCTAAAAGTTGTTTTATAATTGTCTGACAAAGTGGAAAACTTCTGCACGTCAGTAGGGTGTAAGGTTACCAATCTCTGATGGTGCAGCCACACCAAACGCGACCTCGCAAATTTATTCGCGCGAATGGCCTGTCATGCGCCGCGTGAACGCCTGAGTCTCGACGCTGGACTATTTTGACAAGCTGAGGGGCAAACACGCGTTGGCGCGTTCCTGCACATGCGGAGTAGAGAGCCTGTTCATTCAAAGACCGAAAGCCCAAAAGAGCATCTGAAAACAATGAGCTGTGGTTTCAAAAGTATGACAGGAGAGTGTGTGAAAGCTTTGGAGATCACAATCAATGCTTGCTGCCTTTCCCTGGTAATCCACCAGCCCTGCCTGGCTGTTCCCTACGATCTCATCCTCGATCCCCCGAACCTCTGACCCCCTGACCCATGTTCCTGGAGGTCTCCCTGGGGATAATGAATGGGTCAAGGAAAGAGAGGACCGCAGAGAACTTCCATCTTTTCCCTGGCTCTGCCCCTGCCCCACTCTTTCCTCCTCTCTATCAGGCTCAAAACTCCACTGAGGAAAACACAGTAGGACTCAGTGATAACCCATGCAGGCAAATCCAGCTGGAAACGAATGTTTACAGAGCTTACATTCAAAACCTGTCTCCTCAGAGACTTTCACCCAAGCCTGTTCCTTTTTTTCCGGTCTTTGTAGAGTACACCCGTCATATCGTATAACTCTGGATGATGACACACCGCACAGATTGTTTTCTCCTCCATCCTCCGGCGGAGTTGGAGGCGGAGCAGGCGGCGGTTCCCCCCCAACGTCATCAAATCAATGACGTTGTGGGGGAATGTCATCGCTGATTGCAGGCCACGGCAAGCCTTCATGCGAATTCGCGTCAAAAGTTCAATATTTTGAACTCAAGCGAATTTGCGTCTACTGCCCAAAGGCGTGAACGCTCCAAACACACAAACGCGCCGCACCAAACGCCCCAAACGCACCGCCCGAGGCGTCTGAACGCGTCTTTGCATTGACCATGACAGAGATAACAGGCTTCAGAAATACTCTATATGATTTCAGGTGTTGAAGTGCGTCTTGAAAGTGTGTACAGAAAAACTGCAGCAAAGGCTTGATTGTTGAGAGAGATTTCTTCTGGTCTGAGCCGCTTAGGAGGCCTCTGATTCAGAGATCGTATATAATGAGCATGTTTAATATTTGCAACTAAATCCTATACTGTGTGGGGCGCTCTGAGAGGAGCTGAGCAGGTACAGCATGTTATGTCAAGTGTACTAGAGCAAAGCCAATCAAGACACGAGCTAACTCAGCTGACTGACCAAAGAGGAAGTAAGAAATCTATCTGTAATACTTAAAATGACTTTACTTACTTCCAACTCGCATTGTTATTCATACAGCCCATACCTCTGCCGTCTCCACAACCTTTTCCATAATCTTTTTTTCTTTGTGTGTTTTTTAGGAAATTTTAGAGTCAGAAAAAAAACATCTTTGCTTTTTCCCGTTCGTCCATCATGTTTATTTACACCGAACTCTACTACGCAAGATTTGGAATATTGAGCGTGAAGAAGCTGAAGCTCTGCTGAAGAATCTTGTGTGATCTGTCTTTTGTTATCATCAAGTGTGTGGTCTCTAGATGAGTGAAGTTTTGGAGGATCCTGTAATGTGTACCAGCCTCTAGACCAGGGGTGGGCAATTCATTTTTACCAGGGGCCACATGAGGAACCTGAATTGTGTCAGAGGGCCACCAACTGTCTTCCATGTAAAATGCTCTAAATTAAATATTTTGAATAGCTGGAACTGATAATCAGAAGAATAAAGCACTCTGTAAATGTTTATTTTAGGTTATGTAAAACTGTGGTGTATAGGTCAAGTAGAAAAAAAACAATTATTGAATCCTAAAATGAAAGAGAAAATGTCTTAAGTTTTCGTCTTTGTCAATATCTGTCATACATGAACTCACTTTTACCGATTGAGAGTGCTGGCAGACTGCCAACACTCCTGAATATGGAGGGAATTTCCCATTTTTTAAACCCTTTCTCCCGCAAATCTCTTCGCTTGTGATTTCTCCTGATAGTCCCCAAAATTTAAGTTTGCTTCTGTGAGCTCTAATATTTTACTAAGTCAAATCAAGTCCCGTACTTGGGCGTTATATCGAAAACTCAGAAACCATCCACCCCTCTCTCTTAGTTGGTTTGATCCAGAGACGCTGCAGGAGACCTCAGAGACCGAGACAGATAACTGTGCAGCACTTATTAAAGAAGAGTTTGTCAGAGCCTTAACTAACGTAGCTCTGCTCTAACGCAGCATCCTCTTCAATCAGGAGAGTTTAGAGCAGCGTGAATTTTATAGTGAGAATGCTGACTCTAAAATAGTGAAACGCGTGTCGTTGTTAAGTTCTGTCCGTCTTCAGTGTGTGATGCGCATACGCGCTGCGCGTGTACGCGACGGCACTCTGTCTTCAGAACAGCAGAGAGTTCAGGTGGAGGAGACAGAGTGAGCCAGTGAAAGAAAGGAAGAATTCAATCCACAATGTCTTGTTCAGTGCCTGTGGTAGATGGGGTACTAAGACATATGCACCCGCACGAGTTTCATGTTTATGTTTATGATTGGCCTCACGCGGGCCGGACAGGGACGTACAAAGGGCCGGATGTGGCCCGCGGGCCGTAGTTTGCCCAGGTCTGCTCTAGACTAACAACGTTTTTGATGGTTTGCCAGCTGTCAGCCTCCAAATTAAGTATTACTCTTTTAAACTCACTAGATGCCATCAAAAACCTGACTTCAATATTTATGTAAGTGAGGGTTTGAAAATGTGAATGCAGGGTCCGGCATGGCTCATGGCAGAGGGCCAGTTAAAGTTTAAACATGGCAAGTTCCGTGGCTCATCACTGTCAGGTCAGTCACTGCCAGTCAGAATCAGAAAGACGAGCTTCCTACCCCTGTGTGGGTATTGGTCTGTTTCGAAACCACTGATACTTACTGCCTGACAGTTTCTATGGTATGATATGTCCCAACATCCATTGGTTAAAATGTAAGTTTCAGGTTATGAATGACAATAAAACACAATGTAACTCCCTAAATAGTAACTGTGCAGGTAACAGAAGCCATGAGCTGATATGCATTAATGTTAGCCCACTAGTCACAATTAGCTTAGGTTTCATCTTGACAGATTTGTGTTGTTGTTGGGTGTCTTGTACTGAGCTAAATAGAATGAGTTGAAGACATTGCTCTGTTAGGTTGAGCCTGCTTCATATGAAAGCTCTGGCCTCTGAGCGATGTATATTTATTGACACTCTGTTTTTGTTCTCTGGTTTAATATGTTTTCAAGAATTCGGTACATTCAGGGTTAATCAACTCTATCCCTTACAAGCCATCTAAATAAGGAATACACCATTCCAACTTTTCTGGTCCTGATACCAATACCGGTACCTGGGCCTTAGGCATCAACCAATATTGATCCGATACCAATGTTAAATAACAACCTACATATCCTACGATGGGATAAGTTTGGTAATGTTTTGAGTAAAAGACAAAAAATGTGTACATGTGGAACAACTGAAGTTGATATTTATTTAAACTATATGTGTTTGAATGTTTAACAGCAGTTTGGTTGAAGCAATTCTTCACAACTTACAGAAACGACTATTTAATTGTAAAAACTGTGTACCCTGTAGACTAAGTCATAGTTTAGCCTAGTGTCAAGGTCAGACAGATCCTTCAGATCCCATTACCTGATCCAGCTTTGAGGGGCTGTATTGGGCTGATACCAGGATCAGTGCACCCCTAATCAAAATAACTCTGGTGAACATAATTAGGGCTGCAACTAACGATTATTTTAGTAATCAATTACTCTGACAATTATATTTACAACTAATCCATGAATCGGGGAAAAAAAAAGATGAGAATGCATTATAGTAAAATTCGCAAAACCAAACATGCATTGTTGTTTTAGTTTATGACTGTTGCTTGCTTAATGATATATACAAAGAAACAACATATTTGAACATAGTTATAGCTGACCAGATGCTAAATTTACAAAATATTACAAATGACATGAATGTCACTTAAAGAATCAATAGTACGGGCAATACAATAGAAATATACATTGTTATGTCAGATTAAGAATTTAGTGGGCCAAAAAACAAAAAAAAAAATGTGTCCTCAATCTTTCCACCTGCAGGTCAAATGGTACACCCCCTCTGCCCCACCACTATCTGTGGCAGCTAACACTAATGCTAACGTTGGATTAATGAACTCCTTGAGGTTTTCAAACAGGGCGATGATTTAATGAAAAGACAAAACAAGTCCTCAAAGACATACCATGCATTTCACAACATATAAAAGAAGTGTATGTAAGATTTTGTAGCTCCTCACCTTGCTGATGAGCTCCCCAGCTTGTCATCTATGAGCCCATCATGTTTGCGTTTTAAGCCCTTGATCATTGCAGTCTTACTGCCGTGCCATGCAAGGTCATTTTTGCAAATGTTGCAATGAACATGCTGTGTGCTTCTACTCAGTATGACATACTCCCAAACTCTATAACAGCTTTCTCCGGCTCTGCTGTTATTCGCATGTTTACTTGTTTCCCTTTGTTTCCCTCACCTGCCGGCTTGACTTCTCCTCCACCACGCTGGTCTGTTTACATGTGACACATACAGCCCTGCAGCCCAGGTAATCTACACTCTAGTCAAGTAGGTGGTGGTAATGCACCTTCAGCTATTTGCCAATTGCTAAATAATCTGACAAAAAGGAAGAAGACCAATAAGGTGAAGACAAACCTAAATAATAATGGCACAGCACAGTGCATCGATTATGGAAAAACATTGTCGCTGCTTTACTAATCAATTTTTATCAGTTTTATCTATTCTTTGTTGCAGCCCTAAACATAATATTGTAGATTTTGTTGTTTTGACTCATTCATAGAAAAGAGAAGAAAATATCAAGCTGTAGATCCCGTTGAGACAATGGTAAGCCTAGTTAATAGTCTTTTGGAGTCTTCCTTTGATGAAATCACAGTGATTCATGCTGGCAGTTTCATTATGATCAAGCTATACAATTTCACACTAGTTAGGTAGATTGATATCGTCAGAAGGCTCCACTGTGATCTCAAATATTATTTTTCTTAATGAGTTATTTTGGTCACACAAAATAAAGTATTTATCAGTAGATGCTAACAGAAGGACGCCTGCCTCTCTAGAGCACCACATCCATTATCCTTCAATATTTCTTAATCCATTATCCTGCCACATTTTTTTTCCAAACCACGGCTAAATATGGAATACCATTTTTCCTGTTGAAGAAATGTCATGGGAGCATGCCTTCCCCATTCTCTGCCAGTCCTGGCTTAATTAGAGTTCTGTAATTACTGGGACTGTAATTTCGGGGTTGAGGAAATGGGATGTATTGTGTGGGTTGCAGAGGAAATCCTCTGAGCCTTCATGCATGGCAATACTACATACTTTGTTTCAGATGCAATCATGTGAAAAGGCTCCCTACAGTCTAATCTCTAAGTGAAGATAAAGTGGAGTAGGTTTGTCCCATTATCAAGGCTTATTTTACCATTTTTAATCCACTTTTATCTAAAAGATTGCGAACACTTCTAATAACTCATTAGTTTGACCTGCAGTTTACCTCTGATCATAGAGTCTGGCTGTTATCTGACAGAAACACTGTCACTTGTCCTGATTTCAGCCACACAGATGGGAACAGGTAGAAGTATTTGCAATGCTTTATTATAAGTGCCTAGAGAGGAGTAGGCTAACTCAGGGAAGATAAGCCGATTGTGTATTATGCTGTCGGGGTTGTCTGTGATGCAATCTCAGGCAGTGAACTCTCCCCTGATTTTTAATTTCCCCCAAGCATCTGCTTCTAAACGAGGGTTTTATCCTTTAAAGCTGAGGCATGTTGTAACCTTCAGCTGTTTCATTCTTTCCTAAGCGCTAAGCAGGATAGCCGCAGGGTACAAAATGCTTCCAGGACACTGTACACTTTTCAGTATGGGTAATTAGAATTGGTTAAGCCTGTTACTTTCCCCTGTGTTTCAAAAAAAAGGATGTAACATACACCTAGATTTACATATCAGTGCCATTATATATTGCATGCATATCATAATCATAGCTGGCACAGTGTGTGGTAGACTCCATTACAATTTAAATTATTCAAATCCAGCTCTTTTTTTCTCTTAGTAGGCTTGAGAATGCCTTTCACTAAGCTTAAGCACTTCTCTTTTGCTGGCTTGAATTTGAAAGCCCTCACAGAAGTTGTCGATTTAAAGTCAAATGCTCGAGTCCACTCACACTCTCTACTCGCCTTTCTTGCACATGTTGACAGATCTTTGAACTATAGGATTTCATGTCTGTGAGCTATTCAAGCAAGAATGAAAGTTATGAGGGTCTACTTCACAGACAGAGGATATCTTTTGAATGCCAATGCACATGGATTTTCAAACATATACTTTTAACAAGACAAACAACTCCAACAATTTCCAAAAAAAATGATATAATTAGCCACGTGAATGGCTGGAAAAAGAGAACTCCATAATGTAGACTCAAAAATGTGTTTTACTGTTTTATATAAAAGCATAAACAGCTGGAATATTCACTGTATCATAAAATTGTCATCACAAAATGTATTACAATTTAAAAAAAAAAAAGATAAGCACATGAAGAGTTGTACTAAAAAAAAAGGAAAATCGATTCATTTAGTTCTGAGCAACTCCAAAAGTCTACCTATCCCTGGTGAGTGAGAGGCACTCTGCTTTCTCGAGGCTCTATGAAATTTAGCTTTTGTCTCTTCATGGAGTGCTGGCAATAGTGTTTGACAAAAGCAAAACCATGAGGAGAATTCATAAATAGGCTCCTGTGTGTTTTTGTAACCTTCTAAATCTTTTGCTGCCGACCACAGAGAAGTCGATCTGTGGCTTAGACTTGGTGATCTCTTCAGCGTTCGCACCATTATGGGCAAGTAAGGCTTTAAACATTTCCTTTAGATTAATTTGGTCTAATTGGGTTTCTTTAATCACGCCCTTTCAAATCGCCTTTACTCACTCATTTGTTTGTGAAGCAGGGTTTTGAAATGTATGGTCAGGGGATGCCAAATTGGAAATGCTGACTGAATCTACACTGTAGTGGACCTAGTGCGAGGCATAAAGGTGGGCTTGAGGGAGGCTGTTACTCTCCTCGCTAACAAATGCAGTGAGTTCACCTGTCAGCTGTCAGTTGTTGTGTTCACTCCCACTTACTCCACTATGTTTGGTTCCAGGTGGTTGTCAGATCCAACAGGACAGAACCTTCCAGATTAGATACGTAAGAGACTTCGATTTTATTGGATGCCCAAGCAACGACATCAATTTGATCAGAGCAGGTTGAGCAGTACAGGAAGTCGGGCACTGAAACATCATTAAAATATCCAGTTGAGTGTCAAAGTCAGGTGAACTATCTTGATGACATATTGTAAGCCACTTTACTATTACAACAAACCCACATAATGAGGAGAGCCAGGCCAGGAGTCAACAGTTTTGAGGTTTTATTATAGCCCGGCGGGAACTTCTTTTTTACTTGCAACTCCAGCTGTCTGACAGTCCTGCTACGTGCCAGGCTGCATCTTCAACCCCTCACGTCAAAGAGAGCATGCAGCCAGAATTAAATGGAAAGAGCCAGAATAGACACCAATCAGCAACGAGTCTGGCATTAGGTACTAAGAGCCCATATGATGACAGGCATGTATAGTATAATGGTAGTGTCCTTTGTTTAAAGATGCTATTAGGAGGATCTGTTTTTATTGGACTGCCTCGCCACCTTCTGGCCCAGAGTCTCACGCACACTGTAGTAATGACTTTAAGTGGGGTGTGTGTTTGTTTGGAATTAAATAGAGATCAGATAGAAACTTTTTTTTTTGTTCAAGACAACTTTTTACTGGATACAACGTGCCGAGGTAAGGTATTTATCGGTACAGTAACATCGCGATATGGTTTGAAACACGTCAACAAGTGCAGCCCGGTGCTCCAAGCAAACACTGTCAGTTCACAGGTAGTTTTAGAAGCCATCTATATTTAGCACAGTTGGCAGTCCGGTGCTCTAAGACATGTCCACAATGTTCAACGCTGGGAAATCCTGGTTAGCTTTGTCCTACCAGTCATTTACCAAGCAGAACTAACGTAACCTCACTCTTCATTTTATTGATAGACTCTCAAGTTTGAGCAGACCACTGCAGAATAACTGATGCACGTGGTTTGGAATGGACATTATCATAAACAGTTTAGCTCATGTTTTAGCCTTTAGCTCTTGTCTTGGCCTTTAGCTCCTGCACTGTCACCCTCCTGTTCAGGTTTCTTCTGCTCTTCTGTTCTTTTTATGTCTGACAGTTAGGCTTCTGTGTCCATCATTTGTACAAAACTAATTACAGAAATCGTTTTTAATGGAGAAAAACACAGCTCTATCTGCTCACTTCTAAACTTTGTCAGCCTGCGTGGTGTTGTCATAGAGACTTAGATGTGCTGTAAATCTACGAAGTCCTGCCCGACCCAATCAGGAGGCTAAGAGGTAGCATTTAGAAACAATTTGTGGCCTGTAACACTGGCGCTGATAATCTTATTTTAAAGTTTGGATTATGATCTGGAATATATCAAGAAGGGAGACTTTTGCAAGATCACTTTGAAACTCACAGCCTCTTTAATACCAACACAGGTTGTCCAGACTCTTTTGTTCTTGCAATATTGCAAAATAACAACACCATTACATCCCTTATCAGTAGTGTGGAGTATAAAAGCTGTATCCATCCGTAGCGCTCTACAAAGCCTTCTCTTCACTGTCCCACTGCATCCACAGCTTGATATGAACATTTCTCCTGGACAAACTGTGCAAGGCCAAGACTCTTCCTGAGTCATCAGGCTGTTCATCAAAATGTTCTTTTTGGCAAACAGAGTCAGCACTACTCTTGAATTGTGGCTTCATGTTGACAGAAATTGCAGTGCTATAACTACATCTGAATCTTCATTAGACACTCAGGTTAGCTACAGATTGGTTTTGAAAAAAAGTAGAGATAGACTGATCCCAATTAATGGCATTTGAAATAGATGGAAATGAAACCGCTGCAGGCATCCCGTCTTTGTGGCTGCTGTCATGCAATCTAAGCATTTATCTTTACACTGTCATCTTTTTCTGGCTTAGGGTGTTAGCCAAACACTGTCCTGAAAAAGGTCCTAATCCTGGTCTTTACTTTCCTTCAACAGACACAAAAAATAAATGAAAAGTTGTTGTTTTGTATTTTAATTTTAAATTTGTCATCTGTTCTTTGTTATGCCAAAAAAACTCAAAGATATCGATAATGTTCTAAAGATGAAAGATTTCTGTGAATTATTTTTATTGCTAGCAACCGACATAGAGCTGAGTGAATTTACTGTGGACTCCACTCCACTCGACCCACAGTCCCTGTGTGAGTCAGAGGATTGCTAACACTAATAAATGAGCGAGCGGTCGACGAGCCATTAAAAAGTGCTTTGAAGCTCCATTTAAGAAAAGATGGTCCTAAAACCTGCTCCGTGTAAATTCAAAGAGAAACAGCTTGTGTCATTGGACATTAAAATACAAATGAAAATAAATGTGGTTCTGGGAAATATTTGTCAGAATGAGGTAGCGGTTATTGTAATCACCGTCATAGGCCATAATTTTACAGTTACACATGCCATATGCCTCTCACTATCAATATCCTCATCTATTGAATAGATGAGAGAAAGAGGCAATGAGCAGAGAAGTGTGAAAGTGCTCGTAGGAATCAAAGACAGCCATAAGCTGTGGGAGCTGATGGCTGTGTTTTTCTAGAGGGTGTTTACTCATTTATTTATTTATTTCCCCTCACACAGCACTGACAGATCTGAAACAACACTCAGGAGAGGGATGGATGCTGACACGGATCTAGTTAATACATGCTGCATGGCAAAGTCAGAAGACAGGAACAGTAAGGCCCTTAATCGCACAAAAAGTCAACACAAAGGCCTTTCAGGGAACAGTTCAAAGGAAAAATACGACGACACTCAGGTGGACGCAAAGAGGGGGAAGAACAAAAGAAGAGCAGAGAGGAGAGAGGTGGGATGAAGTGGTGTTTCATCTTTAACGTCTTTGTCTTCAGCTTTTGTGTCATCTACTTCCATCACTTGGCTTCAGGCTTTGCATATCCACATTTAACTATTTACTCAAGTCTTATCAGCAAACACTGCCTTTATTTTAACTCAAAGATTCTGACATGTATGTTCACATATATTTGTAATAGTGTCCCTGTCACTTCTTCTTCTTGTGTCCATCATCTGGGTGTTTCCTTTACTTGTTGCACTTGTTCTGCCTCCTACAGTACCAGCATGAAAGGTACAGGATGTATTATAAAAGTGTGTGTGTGTGTGTGTGTGTGTGTGTGTGTGTGTGTGTGTGTGTGTGTGTGTGTGTGTGTGTGTGTGTGTGTGTGTGTGTGTGTGTGTACATGACCTACACTGCCCCAGCTGAAAGCCCTGTGCACCATAAGGACTTCTCTATCTGATGTGCCCCATCTGCTATCAAGACAGGTAGTGTCTAAACCTGGGGGACATCTCTCATCCCCACTTTGTCTCTCTGTCTCTCCCAATCTGTCTCTCTCTCATCTGTTTTACACACACGCATGTGCACACAACAACACAGTGTGAGGATGCAGGGCGCTTGTTATTGAGACATCTGCCATAGTGTTGGGTGACTGACATCAGTCATCTTGCTGAAACATGATGATGAGGAACAAGGTCAGCAGCCACCCTGTCCTCAGCAACACTCAAGAGCCCCAGTCCTACTCTGCTCTGATCTCCACAGAGGGCTCAAAGAACACTCAGATATACTTTTTGCCACTTTTTTAAGAGATTTCATTTTTGAGAAAAGGACTTGATAAAAAAGTAAAAATATTTACTGTGTGACAACTTTGTAAAGTAGTGTTATGAGTGATATAAAATGAAACAAATAAAAAACAATAACTCTTCTTTTACTTCTGAATGAACAGTGATTCATCTGAGGTTTGCTGATAGCTAGCTTGAATCAATCCAATAGTAGACCAGTTTGCAAACTAAGTGAGCATCGATTGTTTACTTAAAATAGTGTTCTATTTATTAGGGATGGGGATTTACTGTAATCCCTGTATGGGATGGGTACTGACAAGATTTTAGCAAATTAATTATTGACCTATTCCCTTATCAGTTCCTCCTGTAAATTTTCTGTACACATAAAATAGGTTTTACAAGTTTTCTGAGTCAACATTTTTTTAAGTGTATCAGTAAATTAATGTGAAATTGATCCGTGGATCTTGATATCTCTGGACAAAAATAAATGCAAATCAGTAAAACTTTGGACAAAGATCTTTTCTCATAGCTGTTGTTCTCTGTGGTTTTGGCTTGTACTTCAGCTCAACAAATGCAGGCTACTCTTCTTCTCTGGTTTCATCACAATGACATTTGCACTAACATTTGTTTTAATTGACTGATTGTATTTTTATTCATTGTGTTATTAATGATCTTGATTATAAGACTGTACAGCACTTTGGTCAACTGCGGTTGTTTTAAAATATGCTAAATAAGTAAAGTTTGACTTGAATTGTCATGCTGCAGGTGTCACAGACGGTTCTGTATCAGTTATGCTTTTGCTTTTGGTGCAATACTGTGTCCACAGAGAGTTGCTGTAGCTGCTGTAAAACAGTTGTTTTTGCTGAAATCTGAGTTGAGAAGTCATATGTTTATATCCCGTTAATTATTTTCCTACCTAATAAAATCATTTAGTAAAAAAAAACTGGGTCATACATGTTGCGCTGTATGAGTTCAAGTTTTCAAGCCAAAAGCAGCTTGTACAGGTGCACAAGTAAATATTACTCAATGATATTACTAATAATGGGGTCAAGTGAAAGTACTTCTACCCATCTCTACTATTTATAACCATGAACTAAAACAACAAAGCAATGTGTGTACTGAAATGTTACCATTGCAACAACAACAAAAAAAAAATCTCAAGCGCAAAGGCAAAAGAAACTATGAGAAAATAAAACCAATCAAAAACAGCAGTGCAGAACTTTAAACACCATGGTCACCAGTCCACATTAAATGGCTCTAAAACATTTTCAGATTGATAAGTGCCTTTTAAGTACAACTGTATATGATTTAAAGTGAATCTTTCCACAAAAGAATCAAACACAAGGACAGAGCTGTTGCACCTTTTGTTGTGGTTTGTTGACTAAACTGAAGCATTTTCACAGAGGTATTCACAGAGTATGTGAGCGATGTGACTCTGGGAAATGTGCCTGTAAGGCCATTTCTTGTGTGGAAATGTCATTAATTCACTGACTTGTCTTTTTGATATGTGAAAAACCTCTTTAAAAAGCAGACTCAGAGCTCAGATTGAAAAGAATCACGCTGCCTCCGGGAATGGCAAGTAGAGCTTTTTGATTATTAACAACATTCTGCTGTTATTTTCTGTGAGAACCGTGTTTCATTTCAGCATGCTACCTACAGGGCAACATGACATTTTGCCACAATCTTATCTGTCAAAGCAAACCCAAGTGGAAAAAAATAAAGTCTTTTATAAGCACAGCTGGCATATAATGTAAATTTTTGATGTGTGCATAGCCACTCTCTGCAAACTTAGTTGACACTAAAGCTGAAAAGTTGAACGCGCTCTTTGTTCTGAATAATGTAAACACAGTCACAGCAATGGCTGCAAATGGAGAGATATTGTCTTTGCTGCTGAAACAACTTGTTAAAGAAAAATAATTGAAATAAAGTGAAAATGTCAACCAATCCCTGAAGAAAAAGTGTGTTGCATCACTGGTTCTCATCTCAAATGCACTGAGGGGGAAAGGAGAGGAGAGCCTGAGGGACAATGAACATAATTTACACCAGATTAAAATTCAGAATGTCAAGGCATCCTTTTAACTGTTCAACAAGTGTCTGTTCCTCCCCCTCTCCCTCTCTCTATCTGCCCTGTTCTCTCTTTCCATCGCTTCATCCCTCCATCTCTGCCAAGGACACCATCCCTGCTGTTGTTACCATGGAGACAAGCCCAGAAGGGCTGTGGGCGAGACATGTGAGGGACTGTGGGTGACTGTGTGTGTGTGTTGGTGTGTGTGAGCAGGAGCATGTTGTGCAAATCTTTGTCCTTGTTTATTTTCTCAGGATTTTTTTCTTATGTTTTTATCTTCACTATTGCAGTACTTCACATATGTTTCAGTGGCCACACCACAGTACTCCAGGGACTGTTTAATGTGGGCCAAGAGAGAAAAGGGTTGAGTAGAAGGCCAGGGCTACAACCCTTATGTGGGTCATATCATAAATATAAACCCAAATTGTTCTCAGTGGTGGTCATATTTTGTAAAAGCCGGTTGAGTGAGTGAGAAAAAGCATTTGGCGTCTTATGAAATCCTTCTAAGTGCAGCTTGGTTAAGGCTCAAATCCTCTTCCCTGCTGTCCTTGAAATTCCATCATATTGTGCCGTAAGATGTCACGATTTTGATTTATTTCCCAACAAACATTGCCTCCAAGGGTATGTGCCTGTGTTTCAGTGTGTATATGTGTGTGTTTCTGTGTGCATATGTGTGTGTCAAGATAAGGGTTGGGAGGTAATGCATGTGTTGACAGCAATAATTCACCCCATTTAGAGAATGAGATATGAGGAGAAAGTGTCATTTTTGTGCCCTGGCCGCTCTGTACGCTAAAAGCTGGTAATGTCTCACTTTTTCCGTTCTTGTCTGAAAAGTCTTAACATGCCAACATCAAAGCGCTCTTTTTTTCCTGCCAGGAATCGTTGCTTTGCAGCAAAAAGACGTGAGAGTTTATGGACGCCATAATCAAATTAAGCAGAATGTTAGATGAGTCCTAACTCAGTGGCTCAGTAATGAATCTGGCTGTGACACACCATCTATTAGTTTGTGTTACATCTTTAGTTTTCATTAGGAGTGCATTCTGAAACTTGAGAGTCTGAATCAGAACGAAGCAAAGGAAGAAACACACACTGAGATTAGTGCAGCGACAAACGGGCCCATCACAACAAACACTCTCTCTGCATCATTCATGAATTGAGTGATAGTTTGATGGGCTGAAAGCTTCCAGCTCCACGTCTATGTTTAATTAAGTTAGGTGCCACTCAGACATGAAATACAGTACATGTAACAACAAACATGCAAATGTTGCAACAAAGGACAACAATTCTGTAAACAAAAATCTGAGATACTGAAAAAGGAGTGACAGCACCACAAGTAAATATCTTTTCTCCCTCGTATGTCGAAATAATGCTTCTGAGAAAAACGGTGGTATACTGTAAAGTAAATAAACCTTTGGAGAGCCAGTTTTATTGAAAGGACTCCTCATTTTGAGACAAGTGGAGCAGCTGAGGTGGGTAGCGTGTCTCAAGGCGATTTGGTCGCTTGTCAGTGGGCATGCACCATTAAGCCCATCTTCGGGGAAAAACTGAAAGGCTTTGGACCAGGTTTTTGTTGGTTTAAAGCGTAGCCGCTTTCAAAATCCTCAAGATAGCACTGTAAAGCCTGATCACATCACTTTCTTCAACCAACATACCCACTGGCACTAACTCAGGGGCAGATTTATTTACTGAAGGTGCTGGGTGTAAAATTGAGTGCTAAAGGAGTGGAAGGGGCACAGTGTTAGCTTGGTTATTTACCAGCAACAAGTGTGCTGTGGTGCAGCGTTCTCATTTAGTTTGGTGATCTTTCTGACATATTCAGAAAGACTCTGTCCAATGTGTGTGGGTAACTGCAGGTGCATTTAAGGGCCATTGTAAAGGTGCAGTGCACTCTTTGTATTGTGTCAGTAGTATTGTATTGTAGAGCTATAGCTTCCACAGAAAGAGGGAAATTTTTCAATAGATCAACTGTGAAAGCACAGCAGCTTTACACTAAGATGAGATTGGAGGCTAAATTGCAGGGTTTCCGCTACATGTAAATGACAGTAGAGCACAGCAAAATAAAAGCCCCCATGCCTTCGGAACTATGATCTTTTCTTATCAGATATTTCAAATGTGAATCAAACTGTATGGGGCTCTTGTACATGTGACCAAAATTGCCTTCACCAAAACTCACACTCATGGTAGGATCATATTGTGGTCAAAGCCAATGGAGACAGAGCTCGGACGGGTCTTTACGATTTACAATTCTCAGCTGTCTTTATTGCGCAGGGCAGCACTTAAGACACACAGTTACTGGAGAAAACTGATTTTGTGCTTACTTTGATCATTAATCAGTGTTACAGATACGTGTTATAATCTAGCTCTAACTTTTTTGCTGTAATGATGCAAGTTAGATCATAAATATCCTGTGTCACAGAGTAAACTTTTGTTTTCTGCGCTGAATTGCAGTGTTTTTATCCGTATGTAAAGTCAGCTCAAGCAGAAGTCCCCCCGTCATTCTGTGTGGTTTATAGTTACTTTAAACTTCATCCTGATCAGTTTTAGGGACTGTGATCATGACGGGCTCTGTGAAACCAGTGGCGCATATTACGCACCAGCTGATCGTTAATCCTCCTCACGCTCATACAAAAGTAACCTTTCTGCTCTCGTTGGAACAGAAATTGCAGTTTGTCTGCCTTTCCCCTCATTCTTTAAAAATCAACAGAGGAGTTTTCCTCCATCTCTAAGTGAAAAAACCCGAAAGCTTGTCAGCTTTCATACCACTGTTACCACTGCTACTGTGTGCCTCTGAGCAGGGGCGTGTCTGGACTTTCAGAATGAGGTGTGAAGTAGGGGTGGCCAGAGTGTGCATACAAATTATCATCATTATCTTCTTTAACTTTGTTCTCTACTTTAACAACTATGAGAAAATACGAATGTTTAATTTACACACACACACACACACACACACACACACACACACACACACACACACATATATATATATATATATATATATATATATATATATATAAACTTTTTTTTTTTTTTTTTTTTTTTTTTTTTTTTTGCGTAAAAATGTAGTATGTGCATCAGCCAGTCTAATAAATTGAAAGTAGTTTTTAATAAAAAATGACAGTTTTCAGGATGGCTGTAAACTTTGTAATAAGGTAGTAAGGTAAGGAAAAATAACTTTTGAGTTGAAAAATAATTAATAAAAGTTTTAAGTTTCTAATGTTTTGGGTTCGCCCTGTGATTGACTGGCAACCTGTCCAGGGTGTACCCTGCCTCTTGCCCTAAGACAGCTGGGATAGGCTCCCGTAACCCGTGACCCTGAACAGGATAAGTGGTATGGGAAATGAATGATTTTTTTTTATTTATTTTTTTTCTGGTGTTGGGGGGCTGAGGGCCTTTCCCACAGTTTCAAAAACTCCTGGAGGAAACACTGAATTATTCAACTGTGATGTTTCCAAAGCCAAAGTGTAAACAAAGTGAAATGTTCAGGATTAAAACACTTGGTACAGCCTTAAAACCAATCTCTGAATGGCTACATGAGTAAATTCAAAACATTAAAGATTTAACCAGAAGTAACAGTCATGTGCAGGCAAGATTTAGATCCTAATGTTATTAGATTGGGATAGGTCTGTATGTGAAGCCATCTAGTAACCTGTGTTTTAAACTATGAATGTAAGCTGCTAACTGGCATCTCTTTGTTTCATTTCACTTTATAAGCTTTGAATCACCTTGTTATTTCCTTCCCATTTACTCCCACCCCCACTCTGCAATGAATGAACCCCAAGACACTCATGTTTACTCTCCTAGCATCATAATAGCTATTTTCCATTTAAGTTTTCACTTTGAGAATGTGCCAGAGTAGCAGGAATAGTCTGACAGTGAGGGCACAAAGGGCTAATAAGAGAGAAATAAAGACTAAAATACTGTAGGTAATTACCCTCATTAAACAGCAATATATTCAAAAAGACAGGGGGATCATTTTGTTGTGTTTGTGTGTGTGTGTGTGTGTGTGTGTGTGTGTGTGTGTGTGTGTGTGTGTGTGTGTGTGTGTGTGTGTGTGTGTGTGTGTGTGTGTGTGTGTGTGTGTGTGTGTGTGTTTTCTGGGTGTGTATGCTTTGTATTGCCTCAGCTCCGATCCCTCTGGCAGTGATGGAGCATCATCATTATCACCTGGGCTGATGGTAAAGTGGCTGCTTGGCCAGACCCTGTCGACAGGAACAGTCTTGTGTCACACTTTGTGTTTGAAAGTGTGTGTGTGTGTGTGTGTGTGTGTGTGTGTGTGTGTGTGTGTGTGTGTGTGTGTGTGTGTGTGTGTGTGTGTGTGTGTGTGTGTGTGTGTGTGTGTGTGGGTGTGTCAGTGAATGCATTTTTCTATTGCCCTTTCAGTTATTCCTCGGCCACACTAACATGGCTTTGCTGGCAGGTCTCTTATGCAAACAAATGGCCTTGGCTGGCAGGTTCAGTGGAGGGTGACGGTTGGATCTGGTTGCATCAGGATGGGGAGTGATGGGCCTGGCAGGTTCAAGAGAGAGACTGTTTCATTTTCCCCCACACTCAGACCCATAACACTGCTCAATAAAAAAACCAATGTGACAATTATTTGATTCATACTTTTATAAGTCGGGCCTGGACTGTAGGTGAAAACTGACACCTGCGCAGTGACAGTGTTGTCACTTTTTTTCATTATCATTCTGAAGGTCAGTTAAATAACAGTGTCTTGGTGTATCTTAGCAACAGTACTGCATTGAAAAATCAATCATGTTCAAAATAACATGAATACTGACTATAATAATGAAAATAATTACCATACAAAAAAAATATTAATTGCATTAATATAAAAATAAAACTTTTTTTCAAATCTGGAAGAATGGGCTCCAGGTATTTTAATACAGAATAAATAACAGATTTACAAAAACTTACTTCTATTTGTTATTGTAACTTTTAATTTGATTTTGGTCCTGTGTCAACAAAGGTTGTCATTTTTAGTTGTGGAGACCAGATTGTTTAAACACTTTCACATAACAAAAATCTTTTACATCATTAAACCAATTTTACAAGACTAAACCCAGCTTAAGTTTTCTTTTTTTTCCTTTTTTGAAATCTTGTCTTGAAAGAATTTCTCCCGTGAAATGAAAAGAAAAGAATTGTCTAAAGGACCGTTTCTTTCCGTTTGCAGCACAATGAACACGTACATTTGTGATGTGGAATAGACCTTCTTTCTCTCTCTTACATCAGACTGAAAATTCATCTGACTAGGTTATAGCCTGCTTTGTTTTGTTACACATCAGAATTTAGAGCCACACACCCACACATAAACATAGACACAAAAATCCACACAAGCACACACACTCACACTCAGTGTGTTCCTTTTACACTGGGAGCAACAGGTGTGATGAAAGCCTGTGTGAACTCTGTGTTTCTCAGCATGCAGAGTGAGTGGGTGTTTGTGTTTTGATGATTAGTAGAGGATGAATGCATGGTAACACATTAGGCCTCGTGCAGCCAAAACACAAACATAGTTTTGCCAACGTCCCAAGAGGGGATTAGCAACTTCTCACTTACACCCACAACCTGCAAAGTAATTGACTGAAAAACATCCATCCACATCTTCTCATACACAATGACGCAAAACCAAGCCCTAAGATGATAACACGTGTAAACATCGAGACATGCTTGAGTATGTGTACCAGGTTGGAAGGTTAACAGTCATTGTTGTCAAGTTTAATGTAAACGAAGAAATTGTGAGGAGATGTTCATAATTCCATTTAAGTAGCTAACAATGAATACATTTTTATAACATTAGCACGTGGCTTTATTTAGATGTGCAGAGCGGATTAATTTCACTAGGAACAAAAATTAAAAGGGAAACAGGCCCAAAACAAGGTGGGTATTTGAGAACAGTCAATGCAGGCTCTCAATCAATAAATGGCTGTTTAGTTTATGGTGCAGTAAATGGCCAAACAATGTTTGCATATTCAGTATGAATCACAGAATGGATCTAATCCCAATGACATCATCCTGAAGTTTCTAAAACAGAGTTTTGAAAAAACTTCAAAGGTGGTCACTGTAGTAGAAATGCAGACTCCACCTGAGCTTTGGCCAATCTTCAGGCAAAGAGGTGGAGTTGAAGAAGATCTACATCCACTTTGCTAACAGCTACAGTGTGCGCACACACCAAACAACTAATACGTCATTAAAAATCACCCTAGTACAGTGTGTGTGGATAGATATGAGCTATTCAGACATAGGTTGTTTTTTAAACCAAGCTGTGAGCATGTTTAATTTGACTGTAAAGATCGACTCAGAATCAGTGTGTTGCATGATACTTGAGTAGATTATCTGTTGTCTAAAAAAATATTGTGTTTCAGGTACTCTTTACAGCAATTTGATTTATATAATCAAACCCACAGATGGGTATCGATACTCTGTTCCATTGACAAGAAAATGGTTCAATCCATCAACATCATCAGCCTTTATGCTTAATGATTCTCTACATGACACCGGGGCAGCCAGACCTAATGTCAGTGTCACATGATGTCCCACACGTCAATCACGCTCATCAGTCAGCAGAATTTTCAAGACATGGCCTAAAAATAAAATCTCTGATTTTGTCACAAAATAAAAAAATGGATTTACAGTTTCTGACCATTTTTTCCCTACCTTTCAGAGAAAACAATAAGTACGAATGACAGAGAACTCAAAACCAGTTAAGTTTTAATTTGACCAAAAAGTTAAGAAAAGTAACCTCTATTTAACTCCAGGAATTGAAGTTTCAGCTGTTCTTTGGTTTCAGAAACTTCACTTTGTAGTTTTGAAGGAGGCAGACTTTTCTACATTTACATTGAAAGCTACACCATTTTGTACATTTTGAATTAAAAAATACAGCTAAAAAAGTATGTACAGTACTGTTTTCAGTGCACTACAGTGGTGTTCAGATATACTTTTAAATGATTTTTAAAAAACACTTTGTTTCAGTCCAGTTATATTTTTTGTTAAAGCTGTGACCTGTTAATCCTGTAATTTCAATACAAACAAATAAGCAAAAATAAATGCTAACTATTTGAGTGTGGGCTCACAAAACTCATGCCTCCCTGCATAAGTCAGTGCCCTGGTCAGGGCACCCCAGTCTAAAATGTCTGGACCCGCCCCTGCTTGTCAGAGCGTACCTTGTTGCAGGTTTGTTATGTTGTTCTGCTCATCAACAGATGGATTTATGCTGAAAGGAGGGTTCAGTTGGTGGAATAGAAGGAGTTACAGGGAAAGAAGGGACTCAGCTTTCCCCCGGGTAAAAGTCAAACAACTTCTCAGACATGTATGTCCATGTAGTGCGCCGCTCTGGTCCATCGCCCATCGTTATCCTGTCCCCCTCCCTGCACTCTGTTTTCAAAACTCATTTTCCAGCCATATCACCAAAAAAGAAGATTTCCTTTGGTAAAGCGGGAATGTTCTGAGAAAAACTAAAGTATATTTCTTCACTGTCTGACTCTAAAGAGTTTTATCTTTGAGAGCAGCAGGTTTTACACATGTCAATCACATCATTAATAATCTGCAGGTGGACCTAAAAGAGCCCCAGCTTCCTAAATGTTTCAGTGAAAAATTTTAATTTTCAAACTCTTGAAAAGAGACAGATATAAAACAGTATATAGAATGATAGGGGTTTGAACATTTATTAATAAGAGGTCTAGTTTATATTAAACTTTTTGGACTGATGACACAGACCACAAGGAACATGTCTGTCATGATGCACAAGAACATTTTTGTGACATTCTAGTTTCTGTTGTTTTGTTAGTTTACTGTTACCATCGTAATCACGTTGTACACATGCAGAGTCAGTGCTTGCTATGGTACAAAAGGTACACAATAGTGGGAGAGAATTTTTTATTTTTTTTTAACTGTCCACAACAAAATCTAAATCGATTCATCGCCCAGGCCTAACCAAAAGAGTAATATCTGTTTACCTATAAACTCAATAAAATGTTGTCGACACAGACAACCTGAAAAGCCTACTTCCTGTGCTCAGAAAATTCACCAGAAGAATTGATAAGGGAATCAATAAAGAATCAATTGGCACTGGTATCAATAAAATCTTATCAATACCCATCCCCAACCATAACTGATACATGTAGTTAAATTAGGAGCCACACCAGTCATAAAATCACGTCATTACGTCCACCTCTAGAGTAGACTTCCCAGACTTTTGTATCTTGTGAGGTGTCCCCTGTGTCTGTGCTGTGGGTCAGTGGAGCTGTCACAGCCTCCTCTGTTCAGCACCATGGACAGTTATCCTTGGTGCCAAGCAATGACTGCAGAGTGTTTGGGAGCTGTTGAGCTGAATTCTAACATACTCACTGTCACCATTTCGCAAAAATAAGCTCTGCAACTCAGCATGTATAATGTATGTAGCCTACTGAGGAAGAGGAACCGACAGAGACAGACCTGACAGCCCCGGGGAGTCAAATGCGTGAAGGAGAAAAGTTGATTATAAGGCTCTTAACGACTCCGCTAATTACCATTGATGCTAATTAGCTGGAGCTCCAAGTTAACTGCACGGAGGGTAATCAGCGTCTGGAACAAGACAGAAGTTCGACTCAAACTATCATCTCTCAACTCTTCATGGGGCACAGTGAGAGGTTATTCACTGTTCTGTTATGTCCCAGAAATGTTGGCTTGTTTTCCAAGCTGACATTTTACAGGCCCTGAAGACCAAAGTTAAAGTTTTATTTGCATGTCAGTCACAGCATCTTAGGAAAGGGAGTTAATTTGATTCATACATGAGGAAAAGTCATAGCATCTTTGTAATCTCATACGTCCATACTTGATTCATTTTTAACATTTGACCTTCATACAAAGGTTAATGTGTTGGCTCTTCCTCACTGTGCGATTGTACCAATCAATGTCCCATCTCTCATGACACACAACAACACACAAACACAAGCAGTAACATGTTCATTTGGCTTGACTTATGTGGTCTGTGGCTGTTATTTTACGCCGTAAATCCAGGTTTCTCCCAATGCTGAGAATCCAGCTTTAATCTTCCCCCAGGCTGTCAATGCAACAACTGCTCGGGCTGATTTACTGTGGTCAGCCTCAATTACCAACCCTGAGAGCCAAAGGTATTCCTCAGGGTCTGGATGGCCATACGTTTCAAGGACAATTATTTTTAATGAGACTGCCTCCAATCCATCTGCATGTGGGTCGAGGGACGCTTGACAAATCCGTCCTTCAGAGGGCTTCCTCCCCACTCTGATCTATGGTTCCACTTCATTTCCCCTGCCTGTCATGCAGTGCGCAGGGCCACTATCAGTATGTTTCACCTGGCGCAATGTCTCACCAGCGGGCAGATAGGCAGTGTGAGTGATATGACAGTATGGTATTTGTAGTTCTAAAATATGAAGCCAGTCTAATAAACTGTGGAATGATGAATAAGACTAAAAGAAGTAGGCATGTTGGGTGAAGTGAGTAAGCATTTTTCCAAGGCATCTCACTGCAGTAAGGGGATATCTATTACTGAGACCAAGGAGGTGGTGTGGAATTTTGATTTGATTTTTTTTTTCAAGGCTCTGAAAACAGATCATCCTGATGACAAAAGTGATGAGTGAGATATAGAAATACATTTTAAGAGAAAATGGCCACAATCAAAAAGGTAAACTGTTGGGATGGGTCATGGTTTTAAAGTGTGTTCATATTTATTTCTTGATTAAAAATCTAAGAGTTAATGTGAACACTACCTTAATGCAAGATTAGTTTTGACCAATGCCTAGGTGTAGTACAGTATTCCTGTAGTATTCTTTAAGCTGTTTCTGCGTTACATAACAGAAAATGAAAAGTGGTGTCTGCATCAAACAGGTGTAGAGGAAAAACACATGAGCCACAGCTGCTTTAAATACAAGTTTGGGTGTTGTGTTGTGAGATTTAGAAACAAAGTTGTAGAGACTGAAAAGTAGCTGGAAAATTTAAACAAACATGCCATGTTGCTGCGTCACCAGCATGAACATTAAGACAGACAACACCACGTGCTGCGTAACGCTACAGCCTCACACATGGACTATTAATGGAACAGGTTTCCTGTGGTTTATTTACTTCAAATGTATTCTTGCCTACAGTAGAAATACTCAATGATCCGTCAAAACTCTGGCGATTTAAAGTGTATTTCCTGAAGTGTCAGAATTGAAGGCCTTTGAACAAAAAAGTACTTACAGTTATAACTTTTAACTATGTAAAATCTGAGAATTAACCATTTAAAGATGACCAAATCTTGAAAAATCAACCCTAGTTGAAATAAATCATGTGTCTTTCCAACAACTAAAAGTAAAAGTGATTTCAGATTTGTCTTTGTGTACAACATATTGAACCTATTCAACCAAACAAAAGTTGTGTAACAACAAAATCCGCAGCAGAGCAGATTTCCCCGTGCTGGTCACCATCCACGTGTCTGCGCTGAAGAAACAGCTTGGCTTCATTAATCTGATCTATTTTCTCCACCAGACTTTGATCCTCTGCTGCCGAGTGAACATTTCCAAAGGGGCTCGGGCCCAAAGGGGATGTCTCCTGCTGAGTCTGCCAGCAGAGGTCCTGTTTGCACGGCTGCAGGATTGCCGTGGGGACCGGCATCATGCAGGTCATCCAGGCCTTTCATGTCACCATGGGGAAGTGGTGTCTTCAGGGCAGGCTGTTCGATTTAGCAGCTTAACCTTCTGACTGGAGACAGTAATCACAGTATGAGCTTCTCATGGTGTTTGTATGCTCATGTACATGAGTGTTTCGGGGGTAGGTGGTGCAAGAGAGACAACTGTGACACATGCATCCAACGGTGTGAGTCATGAGTGTTCATGCTTGTTTGGGCTGAAAGCTCTCTGTCCTGTTTTATCCATGCTGTAAAGTTTTTGTGCTGAAGCCAGCTCACTGTTTTGTTTGATAGACTGCTGAATACCACCTTGTTATTCCTTTTTTCCTGTGACTTTCTGTTGCCTCTGGCTGTTGTGTTGTTTACTGCCTCCACCTGTGTTTCTCATGGTAATTAGATGCATTGCATGTGTCACACTGAGTTTTGTCTCCTGTTAAACTCTGTGACCAGATAGTGATTGAGTTGTTGCACTCTTTTATCTTCTCCGTGGTCCTCTGATGAAGAGTTCTCCCTGTGGGCCTGGCACTCTGACTTAATTCGTTGTGGTAAGAGAGCCTGTAATGTTGCTCTACACGGTAATCACTCAGAGCTGCTCTGCAAACACACCATCAGCACGCAGACATGCTGCAACACTATGAGGAAAAATAAATCTACATTTTCAAGCCAAAACAGAATCCAGAAGATGAAAACCTCAATCTAAATAACAAATCAGCACTGGTGCTGCCCACAGCGATGATGCTGTCTGCCTTTTTCTGCCCTTAAAATTGAAAAGATGGATCAAATATTGAAGCTAGTGAACTTGGTCAGGGTTTGGGTTTTTATTTTTACCTGCTGACATACAGTGTGACCAACACTGGCAAACAAACAAGCAGAGCATGTGATGCCTGCTTTGAAACAACAGTGACTGTGGGAGCATAACCTCAAATACTGTTAACCTGCCTGCCAGAACTATGGGTCCTCCCTGATCGTAGGTGAGGACCAAGAGAGTTGCATAAAAGAAGAAAAAAAATAAAGCTCAAAAAACTAAAATACACCATAGAATAAATAAGAACCAGCTTTGCTCTTATACTTATCTTTTGTACAATCGGCCCACATGCATTCTTAATGCCCCAAGCTTTCCATGCTCCCTTTGTTTACTGAAATGACTGTCCTCTGCTGTTTGTCTTATAAATACACACAAAAAAAACATTATAAATCACATTTAAGGGAACAAACACTCTCAACTCTTCCATCTTAAAAACAGCATTACTACATTCAACATTCAAAAAGTATTTATGGAACCAAGAAATGCACGAAGGGAATAAAGGAACTGCTTTATAATTGTTCTAACGGCACATATATCATTAGTGAGACCTACTTTTTTACTTTTTCTTTTCCCATTAAGCCTCCTGCTCGGATAATACAAGACAGCTTATTTGCCTGGTAGTGGATGAAAACTCCCTGTCCTCAGAGCATCTGCTCAGTACAGCAGGGATGTTGCAACTCCCCAGTGCCCTTGACTGCTTGTCTTCACAAAATAATATTGAGAAGGATGTGAGAACAGCCACTCGCTAAAACCTCAGCCTCCAGCTCCAGCAAAATGACCACAAGGGCTTAAATTGTGAACTATAAGAGGTATAAAGTAAAGAAGAAAAAAAGAAAAAAAAGGCCTGTGTGAAACAGCGCTGGGTGCTGGAGTGGCTTCTGTAGGAGACCTTTATTCAGCCAGGATTTGTCCTGTTTCACGGTTCATGCTCTACTCAACTATGCACCACTCAAGCTGAATATTCTTCTTATATGTCCTTCAGCTGAAATAAGGTCTCTCTTGTAGCGAAATAAAACGTATGGCCACATCAAGGACTGTTGTGGGGTGACCCCATGGCATAAATGAGCCCTATTTTTGTGAATACTCTGTTCTGCTGTGCAGCTAACAGCTAATGCAGCCTCAAGAGCCTTGCTGTAGACATAAGGCGCAGGCTATGTGTAGGAGGTCTGTCACACTGACATCTTTCCCCCTCTAAACCTGTTCAATTTGTCACTTCATTTCAAACTAAGGGGTTTTTAAAGCAGCAATCTTTTTTTTCCAGTCTTTTATTTTTTACTGACTTTTGACTTTAGTCTAAAATTTGTCTGACAAAAAGTCCAGATTTGGTGGTTTCTGGTACGTATTAATGTCACTTTCCTATCACAATTATTTCTATTATTACTATTAGCAGTAGTTGTCATACCAACAGTTGCAAACTACATTATACTGTATAATATATTATATTTATTGGGTTTAAACTTTGACTGCATCATTGCCATGGAAAATGAAGTCCCTTGTAAGCACCAGTTCCAGCTGTCAGAATAAGGGTGGGCTCAGGAAAATGCGGGTGCGTCCAACGCTTAATTTTAAGCATTCTAGTGAGTATTTTTGCAACAACTTTGAGGTGGAAATTCAATAGGTTAAAATAGGAAAAAAACGGAATAGTATTGAAAACATAACACTCCATAAGTTTCAAAATCCATCAAGATTTAAGTTCTCTGTAAACAATAACAATGATAGCTTTCTGATATAGATGATCATCTTCTTTTTTTGCATTGCAGCTGAAGTCATGTTAATATCAGCAAAAACAAAGCTGCCTCTTTTATCAATTAAATTAAAAATCAATTCAACCGCTATGGAACAAATGCCTCGATGTGAAGTTAGCTAAAAACATAAAGAAGAGTAAAATCACTGAGAGTAAATAATAAACGGTTGGAAATAAGCACCTCTTTATCATTTTGACCAGTATATAATGATGCTGTTGCAACATTTTGAATCAGTCCAATCACATGAAATCTTCACAGAGTTCATGAGCGCAGACCCCCGCCAAGCATGTTGTGATTGTCACGCAACACTTAAGTCCTACTTTAATGTTATACTCCCTTTCAGCAGACTGTCTGCTACAGGTTTGTATGATAATTTGTTAGCTGACTGTGTTGATAATTATGATGACCCAGTAAATATTTTATATTCCAGATCTTAGTATCCAGAATATTGGCAGGATCTGGATCCTACTTTTACATCTGTTAGAAATTACCATGACCTTGTCTTGTATTGTTTTGCAAAAGAATCCAACAATTTATCATGGAGTTACATACACATGACAAAATGACCCTATCTCACAATGATAAAGAATCCTTCAAAAAAGTCTTGGATCCAGACAGTGATCAAGATCACCTCCAAAATTCAATCACTTCTCTCTTATTATACTACTTTGATTATTTCCTGAAAAATTTCATCTAGATCAGTTTGTCACTTTTTGCATCAGACAGACAAACAGACAAACTCTCCCAAAAACATAACCTCTTTGGTTGACGTAACAATACCAGGGAAGTCCCTCTCAGCTGCGTTGCGAGCTGCGAACACGTGACCCCACTCTACTCCCCAACACGGCATACTGACAGTCCTACATGCTGACCTCATGTTGCACAGTAGAGCAGACAGACATATCACTCCACTCAACTTGCCCTTTCAGGTTAGCTGCAGCTCTCTAATTGTGCGCTCTCCTGTCGGCACAAAGCGCAGCCACTTTTGCTCCTGCTGTTCTGTTCGTGTGCCAAACCATTAGTGCTGCACAGAGGAACAAAGTGTAGACCAAGCAGCTCCATGCAGACAAGTTAAGAGTTTGTCAAGTCTTGTGGCGATACTGTGTGTGTGTGTGTGTGTGTGTGTGTGTGTGTGTGTGTGTGTGTGTGTGTGTGTGTGTGTGTGTGTGTGTGTGTGTGTGTCACATGCCCTTAACCCAGATGCAATGCCTACTGCTCAACATAATTTCACTACTTTGGTGTAAAAGACACAAACCAACTTGTGGATGCAACACCCCTTAATGTCCCTTGTTCTGAAAAACTATGTGCTCAGATAATCATTAAATTTCACATAAATGTCACATATTAATGGAATCCAGATGGATGACATTACCATCTTTGATAATGTCCTCACAATTAAACTAGCACCCCTGTGTCGTCAACTTATGGGCAAATTGACATTAATTAGGTATAAAAGCTAACACTCTCCTAGAACAAAGAGAAAGACGGCTCACACAGCGGGGCTCTAATATAACTAGCCAATTTAATTTACCAAGGGAGTGACACTTCAAGCAGACCTGCTTTTAAGAGAAGCAAATCAGCAGTGTCATTTTAGTGTGTGTTCCTGCAACTGTTAACAATTACTTCAAGGTGCTACTATAGTTCACAATACATGACTTTGAGTTAAGAGTTTTGGTTTTACTTGTGTATCTAGAGTTTCTCTGTGATTCTTGTCTACTGTTTCTGAGTTTTCTGTGTGAATTTAGTTATTCTTGTTGTGTTTTCCTTAGTGTTCCCTGTTCACTTTGTTGGTGTCTGTGTTTGGTTTCATTCTCCTTGTGTTTCCCTCCTGTTTGATTGTTCCTCGTGTGTTTCACCTCTTACCTATTGCACACATCGTTGATCACCCTCCTGCCTATAGTCTAAGGCCATGTACACATATAGCTGGGCATTGGGGAAACTTACACCTGTCATCCACACAAAACCGCAGTTTTACTTCACTGAAAACGATGTTTTCTGTTAACTCCTGCCAAAGTGAATAATTGGTAAACTCAAGTTTTGTAAAGACACCAGAAAACTGAGTTTTTGGTTCTCAAACGTCACAGCTGAATAACAGGGGTTCATCATGATTGGGTGGCACGCGTTTCATGTCTGAAAAACACTACCAAATATAGGTTTGGTGTGCTTCAAACTGCACACCCCAGCAGAATTGCCCGGTGCATGAGGTCAAAAGTATATTTATGAATGAATGGGGGGGTATCTATTTTGAAAACACACTGCTACGTGTGTACAAGGCCTTGTTGTTTCTTGAGTTCTTTGTCAGTTCATTGTCTGCGGTCACCCTTCAAGTGTTGCATTTCCCTCGTGTCTCATCCTTCTTGGTTTTCTACAAATGTTTTTTCTGGAGTTTTGGGTTTTGTTTCTTTTGTAAGAGTTTTTTGAATTTTTGATTTCTTTTGTGTTGTTTTTTAGGGATGCACGATATCGGCTGATAAAAGCTTAAAAATACGTTTATCGGTATCGGCAGATATAAAAATTTCTGCCGAAAGACACATCCGATAAGATGCTATTCAGTTAGGATTATTATTATTTTCCATCTGAAAAATAAGCTCCTTAAATAAAATGTAGCACTTCATTTATTTGCACTGCAGAGCTCTGTGTCTGTCACCAGGTTGTTACAGTAGCTCTAAAATAATCAAATGCAACTTGGTTATGTTTAAAAATGCATTGTACATTTAAAGTTCATGTGATCTAAAGAAATTATTTTTCTGTATTTCAATACTGAATGTCTTGAGTTTGAAAAAGTAATACATTTCTTATTTATGGTAAAATCAAATGTTTTTTTGTCTTGTTTTATGTGTGTTTCTTAAACAAATAAGACCGTCTCAATTAGAGAAACATATAAATGCCAGTACAGGATAGACTTAGCTTTCTTTACAGTGAAAAAAACAAACAAACTTGTGATTATCGGTATCGGCCAAAAGGGGTTTTGATATATCGCCATATCGGATATCGGCAAAAATGCATCCCTGTTGTTTTTTGGACTTTGAGTTTAATTCAGAAGAAAACCCTTTTTGTTCACCTGCAACTGGGTCCTCCTACCTCTTTGTGTCTTTCCTGTGGATTCCAACATAAACCACAACATTGATCCCTAAATGGACAATTTGCGATCGGGATTCCAATTTAGATTAACAGCGGCCAAATGTGTCATTCACTTTAAGCACATTTTCCCTTTTCCCTGCTGGCAAGTCCCTCTGCATTGAATTTTGTGCCAACTTTTCAGCACAATGCAATCCTCATAGGCCACTAGTTTAAAGATTTTAGGTGAGTGAGGTTGGTGTTAATGTCATACAATCCGATACGTGGCTCATTTTGAAGCGCTGTCATTAACAACAGGCTCTCACCCCACACAGCTGACCTGCTGATGTGAGAAAATGATTGTGGTTTTGACACGTTACACAACAATTAATTTTTTCTTTTAAAAGCTGCCAGCACTACTATTTTTCTGCAATTGTTATTTGACTCAAAATGATTCAAAAATATCACAAATCATGTTGTCAAACACAATCTAGTAGTTTACAGAATAAAATGTTACAGAAAACAAAAACATTAGAAAACCTTTTCTTTTTTCCTAATGATAAATTGTGTTTGCTCTGTGATTCTACAATTCTTCAAGTTGAAGTGTTATAGGTTTTCATTTTGTAAAGATAAAAAAAACAGGGTGTCATTTCCAGAGAAAATGGTTGACACATGTCCCCTGTGAGCTGGCCTTTGAGTGTCCCCCTCTGTCAGTGTGCGCTGTTGATAAGAGGCTGCGTGTCCTGCCTGTCAATCATTCAATCAGTTTGCAGCAGGCTGGTTGCGTCAGGTCATAATTTAGCTGTGAGTTCATCAACTGAAGTGATATCCCATCATTTCATCACATCCTTACATCAGCCAGACAGCCTCCAGAAATACTGCTGCTGGGGGACCTCACCCCAGAAAACACAGTTACACAGGAGGTCACCTGCTTAACCAGGCTGGATCAAAGTCAAAAGAAACCAGGATCAGACTGGGGATTTCTTCTTCTTTTTTTCAAACACATGGAAAGCAGTAGAGTATCAAAGGTACATCCCAAAAAAAAGCTTTTTTTCATCATCTTCCTTGAGGTAAAATATAAATTAAACAGTATTTTACTTCATCTACAAGTAAAAATAATTCCAAAACATCTCCCAAACCCTGAGCAACCTGTGATTCAAGTCAAAGAAGATGAATTCAGCTGAAGAGAGATTTGTTCATACATAAATGTAAATAAAGCCTCTTCAGGGCAAACTGACAGGATGTTTGTGTGTGGTTGTGTCTCAGTAGGAAAAGGGTTAGAGCCGGATAAGCAGGTTAAATTTGTAAGTCATTGTTCGTCTGGAGGTTTGGGAGCACCAGAGTCATATTGGGAACTGTCACCAGCTGCTATAACATCCTATTGAAATTCATGGAGCCCCAGTCGGTCATGAATACTACACACAGTGAGGAGTTACTCATGCATGCGCTCCTCAACAAACAACCTTAATACAGACATTCAATTCACACACTCACAACAAGCACGCACTTCAGAGCAAACACCTACTTGCCTCCCAGTGGTCGGGATGTAGATGCATTAAGAACTCGGTGTGTGACGTGAGGCGGCATGAGAAGAGTGCCAGCTGACACAGGTGGCACAGAGCACAGATACAACTTATTACAGCCGATATGGAGCCCCCGCCGAGAGGGGCTGCTAAGACAACAAATATGAGTCGCATGCTGGCACAGGAAAGCAAAGACAGGAGGCGGAGATGGGTTTGAAGAGAGGAAAAGAGGACGGGGGCGAGAAAAGGTTAAGAGAAAAGCAAAGGAGGGCTGTATAAGCAGAGGAAAGTAGTGTGCATGTGTGCGAGTGTGTGAGTGTGTGAGGGAGGGGTGATAAGAGAAACAGTTTGGCTGAACCTAAAGGGGTTGTGTTGGTTTAGAGATGTCTAAAGGAGCCAGTTTTAAAGGTTGCCCAGCATCACCATTTATCCCACCAGCATCCAAATGATGGCACAGCCTCAAACACATAAACACACACAGCTACACACCACAGAAAGCCTCCTTTGCAGCTCGCAAAAGTGTGTGTATTCATAAGAGAAAGAGTTATTGTGCTCCGCTGCACCTGTGGCAGGTTTCCAGTATTCAGAGGTAGATAAATGGTCTGCTCTTTTAGGCTGGCCTGCAATCTGACCACTCTGCTGTTTATGAGAAGGGGGGGGAGAAGAAGAGAGGGATGGTGAGTGAGAAGAGAATGAGAAAGAGATAAGAGAGGTAGGGAGGTGAGGAGTGTGCTGGGGGTAGAGGATGAATAGGGAAATGCACACCGGATGATTTGTAACATCACTAGCTTCTATTAATCTCCCCTAATGCACTTCTTCCTCTGCAGGGAGGGGGTGCAGATAGCAGGAAGGGAACGATGACAGAAGAGAAGAAAATTGGAGACAAGTTGGATGTGTAATCTTGAAGATCAGTACATTTACGAAAAGAAAAATATGTTTGTATTCATCTATGGTTCAAAAGCTGGTAAGGTGACCAATTTGTTGCGTTCTTGAGCTAAAGGGAAAACCCACCTTCTCTCTGCTGGTGTACTCAGCTACATGTGCTGCAGACAGTGCAGAGAGTGCTGCCTGCTGAGCACATTACATCATTTCTAAATCATCTCATGCAAAGATTTCTGCATTACATGTTTTACATTTTATCAAGCCAGATTTTAAAAAACACGGAGTCAAATGACAGTTTTATGTCACATCACGCTTCTTTCATATTCAAAATAATACAAGTTACGTGTCCTGCTGTCAGATTATTCTTTTGAAGTGTTTCTCCAGTGAAGGCATTCCAGCTGTGCTCTTCACTCCTCGTTCTTATGCATACATGTGTCAGAGAAACCACAGGCTTCTTCTGCATTCGTTTATCCAGCTGTGGACACACTTTGCTTTTCATGTAACAAATTCTATCTTTGGCTCTGACGACATGTAAAACAGAGTTTACCCGTCACTTATACAATAACTTTACAGTTTGGTGTTGGTGAGCTTCATATATATGTAAGTAGATAAAGTAAAAAAAGACAGAAGTACCCAAACTCCACATTTAAACATTTTTTTTGCACAAGATGTAATTTTTTGAATGCTTACAAAGTAAATATTGTAGATAGTTCATTGAATCATAAGGGCCCTAAGTCCTGACACATTTTCAAGGCAAAAAAAAAAAATCACTGCAGTTTAAAAGTAGGTTAGCCCTGATGTTATTTTATGACTCCGTTCTCCACATACGCAGGTAAGTTTCACTTCTCCTTGCATTTTTCTATTTTAACTTCTTTAGAGACTTCACTTACTTCTTTTTTTTATATATCTCATTCGTTAAATTCCCGCCTTTAATTAATCTCAATAAATGAATAAAGGAAAATGAGATTTGTGGGCATTTCTTTGGCACAACTTTTGCCTCAAAGTTACTTAACATCTCTTTATTTATTATCTCTTAAAACATATAGCTAGTAAAGATTTTTGCATCTTTTCATGCATCCAATGCACGATTTATCAAGGCTGTACCTCTGTTTAAAAGGTACTACTATTTTTGCTTTAATGCTCTACTACCCTGATGAAACTAGGCAGATGACATCTCACAGTTTTGAAGTATTTGATCTCAAAAGTGCAGATGAGGTTTCATGGATGACTAAAGACTGGTAAAGCTAGTTCTTCTAAAATTAGCCACATTATCACACCAATTTGGCACAGTCTACCCACAGACACTGTAATCCAGTGTTTATCCATGTGACATCAATCATGCTCAATTTTGCCTGCTTCCTGAGTGCCATC
Organism: Halichoeres trimaculatus; assembly: GCF_033239565.1. Classification (NCBI taxonomy): domain Eukaryota; kingdom Metazoa; phylum Chordata; class Actinopteri; order Labriformes; family Labridae; genus Halichoeres; species Halichoeres trimaculatus. The sequence goes on along the minus strand of NW_027437187.1, from coordinate 19,328,612 downwards.
TTACCATCAGACTAGTCAGTTTATCCCAATTTAAATTTAAATCTGATGTGACAATCTGTGACAATGGAACTGTGCAGTTAGTGTCTTGGGACTTCAATATTTTTGCTTCAACCTCAGGTCTAAAGATATGAGCAATGCAGGAATGCTAAAATCTTACACAAACACCAAGCAAACAAAAAGCCTTTTTCACAGCAAAAATAAATGTTTTTTACAGCCTGGTACAAAAAAATGTAGCTAATTTCTTGAATGGCACACTGTGCAGGGGTGATTTTTTCTTTTAAATCAGTGGTTTGGAATATATTTGCCCAATCCCATGTCCAATGTAGTGTTTGCCTATGATTTGCTTTAAAACTCAGTTTCAGAAATCGGGGGGACGGGTGACGTCTGACATACTACATCCATATTTTATACAGTCTATGGGTTGCCTTCATGGGATTCTTTTTGAACATTTGATGTTTTCAATTTTTTTATTTTTTAACACAAAACATAAACCTTCAAATTCACTTTGACTACACACTTGGTCTTAAAACTATAATTTCCCCCCTGAACATAGCGCTGAATATACCCAGCTGCATACACTGAGCCCTATGGAACATGTCAGAATATGCTTCTAAGCCAACTGTGTCAAGGATTAAGGACCAAGCCTTTTAACATAAAACACGAACACATCGCTTCTGTTTAATGGAGTTTGTTGAGAAAAGTATAAAATATCTGAAGTCTTATCCTTGAATCAGGGAGAATTAATGATGATCCAAAAGTTCAGTCTTTCTCCCTCTCTATCTAATTACAGTCTTATTTTTTCCGCTTTGATCCTCAGCTCCTCTCTGTGTTAGGCCGCCCTTAATATTCTCATGAAACTCTGACAAGCTCACTAACAGACGAGCCTGCCAACAAGGCTGTGTGAGCAAAACACTGCAGTGAAGATGAAATTATTCATTTATTATAAATAGAATCACTATCAGTGGAGTTACATCATGTAGACAGCAATTCTAAAGAGCAAATCAACTGTATTAAAGCTGCATCCTGTAGTTGCTTTGCTGTACATAAATGTAACATTGATGATGGGAGGCTGGGGGTTGTAGGGCTGCCTGCGTCAGAGCTCACTGTGATGGCGTTCCAAGCAGCCTTTCCCCGGAGACTCTGTTTGCAGGCCAGATACACATTGCTGATTAAGACACTGATCCGAGTATTGATGTGGCTATAAAATACGAGATACTTCAACACATATTGATCCTAGTCTTAACCTCATACAACACACTCATACACAATACACTTTCAGCATATTCTACATGTAAAGATTTGTAAACACAGAAGTGCATTAAGTGTATAGACGCGAATACCGCGAAAAAGAATAAAAGATCATTGAGAAATAACTGAGCTGCAGTGCACGCGCAGTAACACAAAACTAATTCATCTACCTGCGCTGTACCCAGCAGGGGTCTGCAGCAGAAGATCGATGAGAGACGAGGCTGGAAGTGACAGTGTGTGAGTGAGAGGCCTGAAGGCAAGCTGCATTACAGGGAAATCTCCTGTCTCTGAGCTTATAGCGTTTACTGTATGTGCACTCTGTGTGTGTGGGAGCCTGATATGCATCTGTGAGAGGGAATACTCCCAGGAGCTCCTGAGGCTCGCACATGCCTGTAAGTGAGCGCATGTGGGTTTTATAATTCAGTTGAAGTGCAGGTCGAGTTACGGGCAGTGCGTAGCGAGGTGATGGTGATGTCGAGGTTTTAATCATGACTGGGAGGTCTCTGACTGACTGGTCCTCTGGTTCCCTCTTCCTTTTATCCTGTGATTCTGTAATTAGTTGATTGACCTCTGCTGTCAGGGCCTAATTAGACATGGTAATTAAGGATTAGATGGGTCAGGAGGGAGGTGTGTGTGTCTGTGTGTGTGCGTGTGAGTTGGAGGGTAGAGCAGGGGTTAGTATGTGTGCATGAGAAGGGGCTGATAAGGGATGTGAAGGTCGATACGTTGCCTTTAGTTTTCGGGGACAGGGAACTGTCCACTCTCTTGTTTGTTGGATCAATGCAAAGACGGATGCAAGATGAATGTAAACACTGTTAATTAAAAAGTCTCACTGTACTAAGCCTTCTCTGTTGACATCAATGAGCTGACTAATGCAATACAGAGAAGGAAGAAGAAGAAGAAGTGGACTGTATTACTGTAGTGGTAACACACACTGTTTGGGAAGTGCTCAGCTGGCAAAATAAGTGAGGAAGGGATGATGGCCCTCTAAGGAAATGTACTAAAGCCCTTAATGCTTGTCCCCAGCACATTTTAGGACAAGTGAATCGAAGAGGACTGTGTGTGTGTGTGTGTGTGTGTGTGTGTGTGTGTGTGTGTGTGTGTGTGTGTGTGTGTGCGTGTGTGCGTGTGTGTGTGCGTGTGTGTGCCATTGCTAAACGCTGTTAAATTATAACTTAAAAGAAGCACTTAGATATACTCTTGTTGTGCCATTCAAATCAAATTAAACGGCTTTTTACGCAAAAGAAGCAGGTCACGCAGACACTGCTGGATAACAGCGAGCACAATAGAGCAGCAAAGTAACAGTAATTTAAAAACACAATGGAACCCTCAAAAAAGAGCCTCCCCATGAATGATACAAAGCAAGAAATGAGGAGCTAATAAGGCTCCATTAGCCACACCAAACACCTGATAATAGCACAGCATAACAGTTTTAAATAAGCCCATAGACATGCATTGTGCTATATTACATATTGTCCTCAAATTAAATGAGTTTCCTGTCCAGTTTGGAGCAGAGGAGAATCTAGCCATGAGACTATGAGACAAAAAGATTTGAGAACTCTCTGCAGCAGACACCCAGGATGTCACACTGAGCAGAGACAGTTTTGCAGCTTATGGAGTGCAAAGAGGGAGCGTGTTGGCAGCAGATACGGAGCAGTGACAGGCAACCCCAGCACCTTGCTCAGAGGGGACACCCATTCTTCACTGCCACCCTGTGGGGGGTCCAAACACTTTCTTCTCCCCAGCTCCCTTGCTGACTCTTCCTGTGTCTCAATGCTGTACAATGTGGTTTCACAGTCCTGTATTCTATTGTGCTTCATGGTGCGATTAACAGAGCAACAACAGTGACACATTGGGCCAGTGACAAATAAGGGTTGGTATGATGTTCAAATCAAAAATATGCTCTAAACTTGTTAAAACAGCACGTTAGAGGTTAGTTTAAAATGTGTCTTTTGCATTTATGTTGGTGTGGCAGTGTTTTGGATGATTTCTGCCATTTGAAAACCAATTACAGAATCAGTCCCTCTAAAACACAATCTTAAAGTATATATGAAATATTTAATTTCTCAACATGATAGTCTGGGTTTCGTTGTTCTGAGCAAGTCAGTATGCCATATACATCAATGTTTCACTCTATTTCTGGGTTATTTTTAAGTTTCATTTTACAGTGTAGTAGACTGCTAAAATCGTATTCATAATAACCTTGTGTGCAATATCAGATTTTTTTAATGAGAAACATTGGTTTCACCACTTGACATTTATCAGCTGCAACCAACTGGCCTGTCTTTTACCCTATTGAGGATGAAAGGAAGAGGATGGGGGTACCAAGCACAGCTGAAACCAACATTTTCCAAACATCCTTATAAATAGTAATCTCTCACTTTAAAGGTCAACTGAAACACAGATCTTAAAATTTAAGAAAGCCAACCAAACTACCAAAATACCACCAAGATGTTTACAAACCTCTCATACCTTCATCAAAAAACGATAGACTCCGCATGCAAAGTCCACACAAAGCAAATGAGTGACAAACAATCCAATCAGACCGAAAGCAACATAATCGTTATTGAGTTAACATCTCATTATAGAAAGGCCACGGCGGGCATAACAAGCGCAGAAATGAACTTGTATTATCTTACTATGGATGTCTTCATGGGGACAGGCTGTCACTTCACATCAGCAGGCTCTGGTGGTCGGGCTCAGGGATGAATATGGAGACGATTTTATTGATTGTCGATGAATTCAGTTCACACTCCAGTGGTCCTAACGTCATGTTGTTGAGAAACGTGCTTATATGATAGTCTCTTCACACTGCAGGATGATGTGTAGAGGTTGGACACCGACCGAGAGTCATTTAGGCCTTTGGCTTCATACGCACTTAAGTCCCACGCGTCTTCCAGCTGCAAGCGTGGTTTCTGTGATCGTGTTTTCAATGGACATTAACTTTAACTTGTTGCTTTTACAACTTTTTGCCGCGTGACATTACAGCACTCAAATGACGGTCAGAAATCTCCGAAATACTGAAGGAACTTGACAAAAGTACCTCGGACGACACCTTGCACACGTCCTCCTGACAGCCAAACCCACCCGTCTGATTCTACAATCTCTAAATTGACCTCATGCTGCGTTCAGGTACTAACAGAATAATGCGTAAAACAAATTCCAGTCACGCAGAACAATAAGGCCTAAAGAAGACGTTGAAAAAAATGGTAGTTTCAATTATTTCTGTTCTCTCCATCAGCAAAAAATCTATAAAAGGAGTCTTGGGTGAGTTGTAAAATGTGTTAATTCATGTAAGCCTTTTATTTTTGTAGTTGTATGATCAGTGCAGCTCATGCTGCTTCGCCATAGATGTCAGAATTTCAAACCTGTTGGTCAAAGTTAAAGAGATAAAGATGAAAGTGTCACTCATGGGATCAAGGTTGAAATTTAAAAGGAAGAGCTTGATCAAATATGAGAGGAAGGACTTTGAAGGTCTTATTTGAGCTAAGAGCACCTCAATTCAACTTTATTTATAAAGCACTTTAAAAACAACCACAGCTAAATAAATAAATAAATAAATAAATAAAAAAGCAGTGTACATAGAAGACGATGCAGACATAAATAAATAAATAAATAAATAAATAAATAAATAAATAAATAAATAAAACAAAGTTGTGGGTACTAAAATAATTTTCATTAGTCTTAAAAACAATTTAAGAAAAAAAAAAACAATAACTAAAAACAAACCATAAAACACTTAAACGGGAGCAGAGTCTCAAAGCCAAGGGTTAAAAATGAGTTTTCAGACCTTTTTGAGAGACAGACAGTAAGGAGACTTGTCTCATGTGGAGGGGGAGCTCAGTTTTGGGGCGGCAAGAGAAAAAAAGCTCTGTCCCCTCTGAGCTTTAGTTTTGACCTCGGTACCTCCAGGAGCAGCAGATCAGCTGACCTGAGGCACCGAGCAGGAGTGTGGGGTGAAGGAGCTCAGAGAGGTACAGCATCATAGCAGAGATGTGGGAAAGTACTTGAAATTAAGTATGAGGGTGGAGTGGGATGAGTGAAAAAAAAAGGAGAGGAAAAGAGATGGTGGGTGGTTAGTGTGCTGGTAAACCGCTACATCTCTCCTCACAGATCTGCTCCCCTCTGCAGATTCACTCTCACATCATCAGCCACAACCAGGACAGACACAGCTGTCAAAACACAAGCCTTCAGTGTGAACCACAAAATAACAAGGAGCAGCTCTATTGATAAAACAGAGCAGAGATGGAGAAAGCTGGTGATATGTTGCTAGTATTTTGGAATAAGGTACAAGTGGGATGAACCTGTTAGAGAAGAGTGACAGATACAGTGCGAAGGAGTAAATGACAAAGACAAAATAACAAGACACTGTTGCATATTTGCAGTGGCTTTATAAAATATATAAGGTGCATCAAAAACCAAATTTATCATATCTATTTAAATGCAGAATATCAATACCCAGTTATTGGCTAAGTTAGGGGCACTTTGATACTGCTTTGCCACAATGGTGATTTGACCTGAATGCTACCATGTTTACATGGCAATGAAAAGGAGCTGAGGTTAAGTAAGCACTAAATGTATATTAAAGCTGAGACTGATAGTAGGGTGCTTGATAATGTAGTTATTTGATTATTAGGATCAAATTCAATGTTTTACTTGGTAAGGGTGTCAGATGATTTGTATTAGGTGTCATGCTGCAAAACAACAAACGTCATCCTGCTCAAGGTGCGAGAAAAAAAATGTGTGGAATCCACAACAATGAAATGCAGGATTCATAATTTTGACATGCAAGTGTTGTACCAAACCTTCGGGTAGATGTTGATATACACTTAAGATTGTGAAATCCTGTCAGTGCAAAACCAGTCAATCAATTAATTTGTTTTCAACAGTCCGAAACCTCAAGGAAGATTATTCATCTGAGACATATAGACTGGATACAACAGTGGAAGAGAGACAGAAATACAATGAAGAAGGGGAAGTCCCGTAGCAACTGGTAAAACATGGACTAAGTGAATGACAATAAGTTGAGAGTTTGCATCTCAAACCAGAAAATGACTTTTCTGTCTTTATGGTTTTATCCTATGGTTCATTCATTCTAATTGGCCATTTAGGGTACATAATAGTCTCTCCAAATACAAAGGGCAATACAGCCTATGTTGGCACAGCATCACTGTAACTAAGGATGCAACCAGAGCTCTGGACACCCTTTCAAAGATAGCAACAACTGTTATTTCAAATAAACATTGGACATTGTTGCAGTTGGAGAAAACGTTATACAGGCTTTCATTCTTTTGGTTATATCAAGTTGTGATGGCTCACTCTCTACACTTATCCCCACAATGAATGGCCCCAAGGAAAATATATGGTAGACGCTTTGTAAGACTGCGTTACAGCTCCTATACAAAAATTCAACTTTTCACGTCTTGGTGTCATTGTATTCAGCCATTTCTTCCCATTTCTCCCTCTTTAAGTTTTCTCTTCGCAGTAAGAATGAGAGAAAAAGTTCAAGGAAGGTGAAGGAGAAGAGCACATGTCAACAAAGCTAGCGAGGAAAAGAGGAAAAGAAAATAAAGTTTTTTTCAAACGAGATAGATGAAGACAGAGTGTGTCCTTGTGTGTTTTTGTGTGTAAATTTCTTTTGTAACATCTGTCATCCTTGGTCTTCCTGACACTTACTCCAAAAGACAACCCAACTCAAGAGAGTAGGTTTGATAGCATGCTGTATTGCACAGAGCAGTGAAGCCTGTCTCAAAACAGCATATTTGATTCCACTGTGAATTTTCAACTATATAGCTGCCAGGAAAAGTCCCTTGACCTTTTTTTTCTCGCTTATTTGTCGTGTCATATATTTCAGTTCAAGAGTAGGATATCACGAGCAGCTGGACTAAACTCAAACATGATCAGAATAGAAAAAAAATGTTTTTTTTGCTGTTTTTTTGCAGAGGTAAGTACCATTACACTCAGTTCTTCTTAGGAGATAAACACCAAGGCTGCTCAGTGCACAGAAGATCCTAATGCATGCAAATAGAGAGAGCTGTGAGCATGAGTTCACCCAGGGAGAAGAAAAACAATATTTTAGCACAGCTGAAACACTCGTGCACAAAAATGCACTCACATCCATGTAACACCGGGGAGGCTCATCGTGGAGAGAAGAATAGTAATGAGGCAAAGCTTTGTAATATTCTAAACTTGGCTGCAGGTCTCCTGACGCAGGTAAGTGTTCTCATCGCACCCTCTTTCCCTCTGCATCCCCTGCTGTGCACAGATGAGTGGAGCTGTCTTATGTTAGATATTTCCCCCCTTAAGGCTGCTTCCATTTGGGGGTGCCGGGAATAATGTTACACACTCCATTATTTTTATAAGCCTAAGGCATCGCACTCAGATCCATTCATGAATATATTGACTTTCATTTTGCTGCATGATTGAGGCTTGTTTGCCTTGCTGCCAGTAGACTGCTCGGACAAGCAGACTGTAAAGGATAAGTGAAGGAAAAACTCAACCCTGTGTGAAAACACTTTATGAGGAGGGCAGTTATGATAGTGATGCTCTTTAAACTAAGTGATTATCTTAGTGGTCTGCAAGACATTAAAAGCATTACCTTCCCACACGCTTTCTATATCTCTCTCTGGATCCTGATGTTCAGCATAAAGTTATTATTAGATTAAAAAAAAAAAAAAGTTTTGTAAATTTCCCTGGAAATCTAACTAGACATGCCCTCTTTTTTACTCTGGTTGCTCTGTTGGCTTCTGTCTCCTGCAATATTACATCATTTCTGCATCGCTACATGCTTTATATGCATTTATGAATAAGTAAGAAGAAGGGAGAAGAGCTGCCTTAATATAAATTGCCACTGAGCTTGCACTTTGTAGAGATTCTTCCAACCCAGACAAAAATTGCAAGAGCGAAGGAGACAGATCACCCACACACACACTGAGTCTTCTTTTACATTCTGCTGCTTATCTGGGTGCAGGTTGCAGCAGAAACACACCAAGCAGAGAATTCATCTCCCCAGCCATATCATCTAGCTCCTCCTGGGGGAATCCCGATGTATTCCCTTGCCAGATGTGAAATATAATCCCACCAGCATGTTATTGGTTTGTCCAGGGTTTCTTCCCAGGAGTGTGTGCCCAGATTACCTCCAAAGAGGGGGATTTGAGAGGTATCCTGATCAGTTGTCTAAATCCTAACTGTATATATCTGTTGAAGCCCCTACCCACTTGCATTTAAATACTACAATCACGTCTATTTGATATAATTGCATGCATGCCTTGTTTGCAAATGCATGTGTTAAGACACGGACAGCATTATTTTGCACGTGTTTGTACATGCCACGGTGTTGTTCGTTAAAGCCTATTCTTTTAATTACAGAGATGTTAACAAGCACACTGCCCCTGCCGCTAAGCAAATTGTCCCTGGACACTCATTTCCTTATGGGGAGCTAAACACAAATATGTCTCTGCTAGTGTACTGTGACACCATCATCATTAGTCACATTTATTCAATGTGACACTGGAACCTCTGTTACAACAACAACGGCAGCCCTTAAACCCCTGAGTAATGAGTAATTCTGCAAATGATGAGCGAAAGACACAGACAGAAAAGTCAATGTGTCCATAAATGACACCTTGAATTTAAACTAAGGAACCAAGAGGTAGAGGAGCTTCCTCTGCTGTTGACAGGTATTAGCTGAGGATGTACACATGCAATTATTTAGTCACAGTTCTCACTTCTAATTGACCATGTCTTTGCATATTTATGATAAACAAACACATTATCACTTAATAACAGGTTGCTAATCACAGGAAGACAACTGGAAATTCTCCACACCCTGGGTTTTCAGGGGTGACATTACCTGCTCACCTCAATCTGGTTTGCTGCTCTATATAGATTTATTCTTTTTATCGTGTCTTTATGACTGGTTGGGACTTAAACTCATCATCAATGTATCTTTTTATTACTATTTCAAATGTGTTGAAACATTTTGTTACTGGTTTACATGGTTTGGCTTATTGTTTAAAGTGTACAGGGGAGAATGGGGTTGGTTGTTACATTACATAACCTAATGTATATCAACTCAAAACAAGCAAGAGAGATGAACAGCAAACACATCTTTAGGCCAGATTCTTTAAAAAATATATACAGACAACTAACCACAACTGGAATTTCTTGCTAGTATCAAGGCTAACAACTGTGACCACTATCTAAACTATAGCTGTCTCTTCACACTGTTTTAAGGGAAACAGTTGTTTTGTGTTAAAGCCTAAAAGAAAAATACTGAGGAGCTGAATATTTACAATTTGACATGAAAACACAAAAGTCCTGTAACCTCAAGTTCAGCTGTGTTACTCCAGAGGAGACTTTATAGGTGTGCTATGATCCCAAATCTGTAAGTCCCCATACCACATTTTGAGAAACAGCACCCTCTGGTGGCAGGATTTAATGAGTGTGACAACCAACCCTGTTCTCCCCTACACATAGAGAGGGTAAGGCCCAGGCTCACCTGCCGTGTGCAACGTTTAACTTTCTAGTCTTAGTCTTCTACCCTATGCACTGTCCACCTTCACAACAAAAGCATGTGAAACCCCAAATGGACTAAAGATAATTAAAAACATATTGTTAGCCTGCTAGCATAATTGCCTAAGTCATGTACCATTAACATTTTGATTACGATTTTTTAAGCCTAAGAACATGATTGCCAGATCATATGAAACAGATAAGTTAACAACAACAACAACAAAAACAATAATAACAATAATAATTATTATTATTATTATTATTATTATTATTATTATTATTATTATTATTATTATTATTATTATTATTATTATTATTATTATTATAACCTAAGCAAATGTGCTATTATGCAAACGGTATTTAGCTGAGTTGCACTCTAAAGTATAGATGCAAGAAGTGTGTGGGCCTTTTGGAAGTTCTGCATGAATTAGTTTTAAAATGTTTTCTGATCTTCATTAAGTTACAACAACAGTTAACTCAGTTTGCTTAAGCTAGTAATATACAAACAAATATATGATTTTATGTTTCTATTGACCACCTTGGAAACATGAACAGTGCGGTGTGGAAAAAAGTATTTGAACTTCCAGGCTGATGACTTCTTCCAGAGCTAACTGAAGTTAGGAGCCGATCAACCTGGAGTCCAAACAGTGAGACAATTTTGGAGGTGCAGGTTAAAGCCACCCTGCTCTTTGAAAAACACACCAGTTTGCTAATCTCAAACAGCTGATGTGAACCATCACACAACGGTTAATGCTCAGGGAAGCAGAAGTGCTCACATAATCTGGCAACAGTACATGCTAGTGAGAAACATACCTACTTTTGGGGCACTGGCAGTGTAAAAAATGCAGTTAGTGGACATAGGCCCATATGAATAGAGGAAATAGAAGGTTTCACTTTGCTGTGTTATCTTTTTGAGTCAGATTTAAGTGCCAGCAGAGGAAAAAATATGACTGGGTAAGTAGATATGAGCTGGATATTCAAGTCACAATGTAAAGAGTGATCTTCTCTTCTGCTCAGGCCAAGAACCCTTTTTACAAAGTATATGATCTAATCAAACCTCTAATTTACCTTCAGTGAGCTTTTGCAAACACAAGAAATCTGCTGCTTAACAAACTTCCCCTTGAATCTGAATAAAAGCTGCCAGATCTGAATGTTTCCACCTTAAATACCATCCACCTGGCTAGTTGGCCCACAATAGCTTTAATCACAGAATTCACAGACATTTAAAGCTATGTACAACATTTTTTATGGAAAAGGTAATTAAACAAAGTATCAGTGAAATCTCATTAAAAAGAGGAAATTACTACTTTGTAATGAGTAACTTATCTTGATTCACTTGGAGGTGTGACTTCACTTTCCTCTCCCTGCCTTTCCTTGCAAGCTGGCTTTGTGGTGCTTTTATAACAGGTGATTAATAACAGTGACAGGAAAATGATGGGAGTGTTTGTGATTTAACATCAATTTATATCCACATTAGCTTTCTGGCACTGTTCTGCAGCAAATAAAAAGGATGAGTGCATAAGATTGAAGCCAGTTTTCACTTATAATGGATTCATTTTCTTGATTGACATGATCTCATTTAAAGATCTTCAGCCTTACAAAACCAAACTTAAACAAGTTTCTGAGCAAAAACAGAAACACACTCCATACTTTCAGGCGGTCAATACTAGGACGCCTGCAGGGGCAGAGCAGACTCTAAATTAAGGGATGACTCCACGTGATCTTCCTCCCTTGGGAAGGTTACTGAGAAGTGACTTTCCTTAATGGGAATCATAAAATGGAATAGTGAGAATCCATCTTTTAACTGCAACGCATCAATACTTTAGAGCATTTCAAATTGCCTTGATATTGAGTGCCTTTCAGTTACTTAAGTCAAAAGAAATTGGCCTTATTGCATTCAATTCCTGTCATGCTGTTTTCAGCCTGACAATTAATGGGAGAGCGAATACACTCAAAGGCCAAATAGTCATAATGGCACGTGTTATAAAAGAAATGCAAATACTAGTGTGGCTTACGATACATTTTATCATGTAACAGGTTAGAGCCAGGGATGGGTAGTCTCTATACAAGCACCTCTGTATAATACAGAGCTCACAGGCTGTCAAACAAGGACAAACATGAAGCCGGTGACAGAAAGAACAACATCCCTTGTCTCTGAGCTGCTGTTAGTAATTTGCAATAAAACAAGAGACACTAACACAGAACACATCAACGTGTTCTTACTTCACACATGTCTAATACACCAGCTTGATTTGTGGTTTTAAGCTTTGATCTTAGTGCTTGGTCCAGAATCAGGTTGATTTTAGAGGCTCTGTGGTCAAGTTAGCAAACAGATACAAAGACAGGATATTTTTGTGATGGTGAAAAAGTACCATCCCGTTAGGTTCATACAATAAAGTTTGGTGACATCCATTACCTGAAATACATCATGGGTTTTTTGAAAGGACATGATCCTAAACAGGTGGTTTAAGTTGGTACTGAATGCCTCAATTGTTCATTCTTAATATGCAGGTGATAAAAATAAATCATATGCATCACTTGTGTATTTCTTTTGAATAGATCCCAAAACATGGATGTCAAACAAAAAAAAAAATCCTGTTTTTTGCAAGAGGAAAGTCCATCCCTCAAGACTGAGCATAGGAATATGACAAATTGAGGTCTCATTGGGTACATTGTGAAAGTGTACCTTCACACAACAGCCAAAAACAGTAAGCACCCAGATAGGGGTAATGTGTTAAAGTAATACAGAGATAATGAAGAATTACAAAGAAATTGATTTAAGATGTGATACAGCCAGCATTGCTTTAAATAAAACTGTTATGAATAAAATGATGAATTGCTCTGCTTGTCTGAATGTTAGTGAGAGTCTGAGTGTCTGTTGTGTACCTGCCCTGATAAGCTTCAATGATGAGAACCTCTCAACTATATGTTGCAACTTGTGCCCATGAAATGTCAAGAAGCCGCTCAACCTCAGTGATGATCTCATACCTGTGTCAAAGTATGTTAGATATAAATAGTTTACTTCTGTTATAAACCCACATTACATAAACACAAATCATTTCCTTATTAATGTGATTCACCTTGAGACCAGACCAGGGTGAGATGATGTGTGTATCTGTAACACAGCCTCCTTCCTCACCACAGGGCCTCTTATTCAGAGCAGCCGCCTCCTGAGAGTATCAGGCAAACGGAGCATGAAGGGAAGCCGAGGTCCGGACCGACCAGGGGAAGATAGCATGACTGTCTGACAGGATGCGCTTAGTTACACACTCTCTGTTCCTACTTGAGCACAGACAGCCCACCAAGGCCACACATGGAAGAGAAAAGAAGGGGAGAGGAGAAGGGAGAGAGGGGGGAGAGAAGGGAAGAGGAGGGGAGAGGAGGAAGCTACAGGATGTAGAAGAGAGTGTGTGTATGTGTTTGTGTGTTTGTCTGACGTAAGAAGAGATATATCGTCCCCCTTCTTTTTGCCTGGGGAGACTCTGGAATGCATCCAAGATGCCAACAGCAGTGACAGCATCATCAACAAAATGTAGAGAGAGTCAGAGAGAGGGAGAGAGAGGGAGAGGGAGCGCTGCTGAGCCACTTGAGAAAAACACTCCAAATGTGTTTAGGAAACTGCTCTGCCCCAGGAGGGAAAATCTTTTTTCTTCTCCTCTCTTTTGCCTTTTTTCCCAAACAAACAAACAGCACCACACTTGTCTTCCCCCCTTCCTCTAAAGATTCCCTCTCAACAGAGCAGCAGGCCAAACATGTCTACAAGTCTATGAGGGAACTTTCCCCCTCCATCATGTCAACTGGCCATTAAACCAATTACGGCCAAATGGAACTAAGTGGGGCAGGCTAAACACAGTGTCACATCACCGCTGAAGGTCGAACTACGCTTAGAGAGACTCTTCCCTCTCCATAAATCCCTCAGGTTGGAAGTGTTGCTTATTGGTATTCAACCTCAACACCTGTTTATCTGATGAAGCTATTTCCCTGTAAAGGATGGCTTTAAATATCTGGCTGTATGCCCAGTTTACCTTTATGAGCCATCTTTTCCTGTAGCCTCTGTTTCCCTCTCCCTCCCTCTCTCTTTCTCTTTCATCTGTTTTTCATTTCCCAAGTGAGCTATTTAGTAACTTGAAGCAGCAGCCATCTATTTTTTTTACTGTTGGCGGTACCTGAAAATAGCAAAAAAGGCAGTTTGATTAAGAGAAAATAGGTACAATGTCTGCTTCTTCTTTGTACTGTAAACTCTTAAATACATGATGTAAAAAACACCTTCTGTTACTTCAATGAATGCAAAATAATAAGCAGAAATCTGCTTTTCTATGTGCCAGTGAGGGGATAGAATTGTTTGATATGTCATATGCTTAATGGTGCTAATTATATCTTTGGAAAAGAAGGCCACCCATGTAATCAAAACACTTTGCAGGACCTGCACTTTGTTTGCAAAATGACCTTGTTTTGCTTTTCCATCTGAATGAATGAGTGAGTAAAATGAATGAATGACTAACTGAGAGGAGTCTGAATGAGCATGGAGAGAACTTTGACACTATGAGTGGGAGGAATAGTAACAGAGGAAACTGCTGAAGTAGAAAAAGAGAAAGGGAACCATGAGACGAGAGCAACATATGCTTATGACGAAGACTTCCCAAGAAGGATTTTAATATTTCATGTGTCCTAGATTCCCCATCCCAACCAACAGTTTCCCCTCGGGACCCAAAAAATGACTGAGGAGCCAGGAATGGAGAGATGGGAGGAAGCAGGGAGAAAAAGAATGAGCGAGTGATTATTAAAATAGGAACATGAACACAGTTGGTGTGAGTTAGACAATACCCTTGGAGGATCACAGTCATACTACACAAGGTCATTTGTTTTATGGCACCTTTGGGAGCACATGTGCTGCTGAGCAGTGAGCTGAGGCTCATCTACCGTGCCATGACAAAGACAATAGAGAGTTTTCACTGTAATGTTTGCAGTTTACAGTGGTAGTGATACACTTACAGGATCACTAAAACAAACTTTTACCCACAGATGTATGCATGGTTCTGCATTTATTATTAATGCCACAAAAACAATCCCTCCTACCTCTTTGCAACTGATAGGAAAGTTTAACATTTTGTGGAAAAAAAAACACCCCCTGCCATAACACCAAGAGCAAGTGGAGCCTAAACTCTTGTACTGCAAATATGATGCAACCACTTGGGTTCACTGAAAGGACTTCATCAGTGATACTGGAATAGCCTTTGCCTGTTCATATTCAATGACTAAAAATTAGACTTTCAGCGCCAAAATTGGTTATTGCTGTAAATGCAGCAATGCATTCACAGCACATGTTCCTCTGTCCATCTTCCCATATCAGAGACTGAGGCCATGTCCAGATGTAGCTGGGTAAAGCCAAAGTGGAGATTCTGGAAAACTTCAGTTTCATGGTTTCGTGTAGACGCTGGTAAACAGAGTTTTTGGTTCTCATCATAGCTGAAAGACGGGGGCTCATTCTGATTGGCTGGCATGGGTTTTACATCAAGAAAACACTGCCATATAAGGGGTTGGCATGCCTCAAGCTACCCTTGTCGGTGGATTTGCCAGCTTCATGTGGACAAAAGTATTTTTAAAAACCAAAGGGGGGGCGGGGGGTGTTGTTTTTGATAATACCCGACTACGTGTGGACATGGCCTGACACAAGTATATGCAGCTAAAAGCTAACAGTCTTTAATGTTCAAAAAGAAGCAGGCAGTGAAGGCCGAGAGCTGGCTGGCCAGAAGAGTAATCCTCACAGGGAAGCTGGAAACACAGGCCAAGATGGAGCAAAAAACAACCAGGCACATTGGAACACCTGAGCAAAAAGAACACAGGTAAAAACAGAAAACTACTTGAGCACCAAACTCTCAGCAAGGAGTAGCTCAAATATCCATGAGACTGCTGCTAAGAAGAAAAGCCAGCCACACCCCCTGCCACTCACATACCTGCAAGACAAAGAAAAACAGAAAGGGGAGGAGGAAAAGTAGAACAATGCATAAAACCCTACAACAAAACCAAAACCAAACAGAATCATGACAGTGTCCAAAGTTTTTTTTTTTTTTTCTTCGTTCACCCACTTTTAAGTTCCTGCTTTTTCAACAATTTGAACTCATTCAAACCAAACTTCAAAATGTTCAGCCCCAACAGGACAGGTGGACTGTGACTTTTCATGTCTGTATCCGGTCCAAACTCAATCCGAACAGAATCCAGACGTCCAGTTTGAACCCAATCCAAACCTACATCATTAATTTCACTATTGTGCCCGGCTCTTGAGTCAGAAATTTCGTCATAGCCCCAGCTGATGCTCAGCTTCATTACTCTGTATCAGGAACAGACAGGTGGCAGGTTAAGCTGTACTTGATTGTGTATTCCAATCCACATGCAGCAGTTCTTCTGCAGTGGTTTGTTCAAACTTGAGAGTCTATCAATAAGATGAAGAGTGAGGTTACATTTGCTATAAGACTGGAAGGACATAACCAGGATTCACTAAGATTTCATGTAATGGACAAGTCTTAGAGCAAAGGGCTGTGAGTAACACTGAACAGAGCTCTGCTCATCTTTGTACACTAAACTATGCTCCAAATTTAGTTTAGAGATCTACTTGTCCCATTTCAAACAATGCTGTTGTTGCTTTGGATCCTGGGGAAGTTTGTCTTGAACAAAGAAAAGTAGTGTAAAAAAGAAGATGTGCTCTCCATTTATTTGATTCCAAAGCAAATGCATGCTTTGGCCTGGGTCACTTTGTAACGATGGTGGATGGTAGTGCTCATAGGAAACTCATGGGAGTTTTTACACCAGGAAATCACTACTAATTCGGGTCAATAAAAAAAAGACCAGATAAAACCTAATGCAAAGACTGGAAAGAGACCCTAACCCCAAAGATAACACTATTACATATATTTTTCCTCGACCGTGTTTGGCTACGTTTATTTCAATCTCTTATAGTGAAGAAGATTCTATAGATAGACAGAAAATTACTCCATGATGAGAAGATGGAAGGTTTCTGGTCCTGAAGAGGCCTCCAACCCGAAGCCTGACCTGGCAATCCCTCAGTGTAATTTAACACCAGAAGCAACTTACATTTGAGACTTCAAAGTTTGCATCACAAAGGATGCCAACTCGTACCAGCATTGGCAGTTAATCTTCTTTAACATCACTTGAACTTTACATGAGTTTCCAAACCCACCAGGCTAGTTGCACTGAGTTTACTGTCCATGTGTAAGTGGTTGGCAGGAAGATAAAATAATTAAGGGAAATTTTCACCCTGAACTAACCTTGAATTTGTTATTCAAAGATGTTGAAACTCAGCTGAGAACAAAAAAAGCATTAGCATGTCCTGCAGCAGATTTACCATCATTAGTTGTTTAAGGCAGTTTTATTGTCTGTACACAACTGTGTATTATGATTCACCTACAAACAGGCACCAGTAGCCTGACACATTTATTCATCTCGCACTTGATCAGACAGCTCATTAACATGAAAAGTGATGTTTCTGTCACTCTCTCTGAGTATTTATGTGTCTGTCTGCCTGCCAGTCCACACATGAGTCTTTCCCTGTGCGAGTCTATATTTGTCTTCCTCTGTTTATGTGTATGCTGCTGTGTTTGTGTGGTTGTTGCACCCTGTGTCTTGCTGGTCTGCTGCTTTGCTAACAGTGTTAAGCTCAGCAGAGCAGCGGCGCCTGAAGCCTCTGACCCTGCTAATCAGCTCAGCCCACAATAACCCCACAACTGGCATCTTAATTAATCATGTTACGCTGGTGGGATGTAGCACTGCATCTCAATGTTCTGCACTGCAATAACATGGAACTATTAGCATCATCATTTTGCTTCCACCTGTTATTTTGGAACAAAATGTCATCTGCTCCCTTGACTGTGTGAATTTGAGTTTCTGTTTTTTTTTAGATGCTGCTGGTATCCACCTGCAGCTTTAGTAACACAACCCATAAAAATGATTCAAAGATGATGGTAAAGCTTGTATCTCTCTGCTGGCTGCTGTGTGGCATTATCTGTATGACTGCCCTGCAACTTACACAACTAAATACGCACACACACAGGCACACCCACACATTTATGAACTGGACTCTTACCCTTACCTAGCTGTACTTGAATGGTGACAGAAACCTTTTACACATGTTGAATCTTGCTACAGTGGTACCAAATACACCAAGTTGTGTTTCAGCTGACAATAATTCAGGGGTGTCAAAACTTTTAAAATGACTATAAACCAGCAGCCCTTCCAGACATATTTATGAAATGTAAAAGTAACATGAATGCTCTATTTGTAAACAATTTCTTTCGGTGGTTTCTGGGAGAATCTGTCACTAAGGGTTGTCAAACATACTTGTGCCATCTTTACAGACTTAAAAAAATCAAACCTCACCTGTCCCTCAGGTGTCTCTCAATACTGGATGATGAGTGGACAGTTTTCTGCAGTGTTTCATGCTGTGTAAACATCGACAAACTCTGCTTTTTCTTAAGGAAAATTCTCTCCGTAAGGGGGCGATACATGGAAAATATGTCCGGATTTTCTTATGACAAGATCAGGATCTTGATTTTACTATGCTTGTTTTTCATGATGATTTTCAGACCATTAAAACCTCATACAGGATCAGATGCACCGAATGTTTCTAATCCTGTATTCTGAGCTTTTTTGTGTGTGCAACAAGTTTAGCCTTTTCTGCACTATTTCATAACTTTAATCCAGTCTGGATGTCCATGAAGAAAATTTTCACATCATGATGACTACAATTGGGGCTGCACAGTGGTGCACTGGTTAGCGCTGTAGCCTCACAGCAAAAGCATCACTGGTTCGATTCCCACTTTGGACTGTGGGCCTTTCCGTGTGGAGTTTGCATGTTCTCCCGTGCATGTGTGGGTTCTCTCCTGGTATTCCAGCTTCCTACCACAGTCCAAAAACATGGTTAATTGATCACTCTAAATTGCCCATAGGTGTAAGTGTCTGCGTGAATGGTTGTCTGTTTATGTGTCAGCCCTGTGATTGACTGGTGACTAGTCCAGGGTGTACCCCGCCTCTCGCCCAATGACAGCTGGGATAGGCTCCAGCCAATCGCGACCCTGAATAGGACAAGCGGTTCAGAAAACAAATGAATGATAAATACATTTGTGTAAACATGTTGGCTGTAAGAGCTCTGGTGTTACTGCGGAAAATTAATTCAAGTAGCCTATGTATAGTCCAAATGTAGTTTATTGAGATGTTACTAGATGTACTTTGGTTTTGTTTGTGCACTTCACAGAAAATATGTGTGTACACATAATTTGGAATATGACTCATTTCAGTGTCACTATTAATATATTGCAAGATGAAAGGCGGGCTGCACGGTGGTGCAACGGTTAGCGCTGCAGCCTCACAGCAATCGCCCTGCGATTGACTGGCGACCAGTCCGGGGTGTACCCTGCCTCTCGCCCAATGATTGCTGGGATGGGCTCCAGCCACCCGCGACCCTGAACAGGATAAGCGGTATAGAAAATGGATGGATGGATGGATGGATGATGAAAGGCAGGAGGTATATGAAAATTGACCCTGGGCCACAGTTTTTCTCAGGGCCTGAGTTTGGACATGCCTGCTCTAATCAAAATGTAGGAAACCTGTCAAGATCAGTCCAAAGCCTAATTTATATATTAATTAATTAATTTATTTATTTATAACATTTAAATAAATAAATAAATAAAGCCTGGTTTATACTTCTGCAGGCTGATGGGGTCATGAGCACCACATACTTTTTGTCAATGTGTCCATATCATATATATATATATATATATCTGTCCTCTCTGAGCTTCTTCAACCCTACTCACCCTCTCGGTCCCTCAGGTCGGCCGACCAGCTGCCTCTGCAGGTACCGAGGTCCAGGAAGAAGCTCAGAGGGGACAGGGCCTTCTCTAATGTTGCTCCCCGATTGTGGAACAGTCTTCCCCTGCACATTAGAGAGGCCCCTTCACTTTCCACTTTTAAAACACGTCTTAAACCCCATTTTTTTTTCTTTGGCTTTTAACTCCAGCGAGACTTAGTTTCTTTCCCTGGTCTTATTCTCTTTTATTTTCTTTTATTCCCTTTTACTTACTTTTTATTTGCTTTTTATTGTTTTTACAAATGTTTTTCTTTTAATTGTCTGTTTTTACTTATCTGTTTTTATCATTTCATTTGATCTACCTGTACAGCACTTTGTCTACAGCTGTGGTTGTTTTTAAAAGTGCTCTATAAATACAGCTGGTATGTTATATCACTCTGCAGTACAATACTTGTGGGCACTGTGATCTGTATGATAGACAGGTTTTAGACAGTTTCCAGTCTAGCTGTGCTTTTTCCTTGCTTTACATGGCCATTCTGAGCTCAAAGTTGAACTGATACAGAAAGCAGTTTCTCATATATAGAGTTATTACTTAAAGGATGACTAGAGAGAATGTAAATGTTTTTGTACAGTGTCTTGAGATAACGTTTGTTATGATTTGGCGCTATACAAATTAAGATTGATTGATTGATTGATAGAGCGGAGACTTCAGGGGGACATAATGTACAGCGGGTTTACAGTGATTTTAGAAATGTTGTATGTGCAGGGAGTACGATGGTGCCAAGCGGACCAATCACAGGGCTCTAAGTCATTTTGACACAGGGCTACATTTGAGTGGAGGTATGCAGAAGCTTCATGCATAGGCTTCTGCGTTGGTTATGCTGTAGAGTCGACCATACAGTTAAAACCTAAGATACAGTTTCTGTGGCTGCAGTATTTTGCAGGGATAGGTTGGAAAGCTCCACCACCAAATCCAGTATTAAAACTAATTTACAAACAAATAAACTAATATAATGTTCAAGTCCAAATGAGGATAAGGAACCCATTATAAAAACTATTTAGTGACTGCTGAGAAGAAAACAAATCCCGTTCTCTCCAGACCAAAACACACTCCACACATATCTCTGACTCTTGAGTACACTCTATGTTTGTTACAGGAGGCTTTCAGTTTAAATATGGAGCAGACTAAATTGTTATTCTCCTCATGGAGCTTTGTCTGCTAAATCTGCATGTTTTACACTGCGCTGTTATCCCTTTATGGGATGCCGTGATGATGAAGATACTGTTTAGATATTCCCTTATTATCTCATAGGCTCAGCTTGCAGACAAGTCAGGGCTTCCTGTACTAACCAGAAAGCTGGGAATATCTCCAGCTGCCTTCTCTCCTTCTATCGCTGGACAATTACAATATTTATGAGGGGGACCCTGTAGTGAAAAAAACCCCACAGTTTTATTCTCCAGCTATTTCTTATTTCCCCCTTGTACTGTAGATTTTTTTAAATGAAACACCGCCAAGAAAATCACTCAAGCATTTGTCAGTGTAATTGTACAACACAATGCCATGAATGGATATGAGGCTGCCGTTTCAAACTGCTGACAGGCACAGAATAAAACACCTCGCACTGAACAGGGGATTAGGGCAGAGAAATAGAGCGAGTTGGAAAGACAGCAAAGAGAAGATGGGAGTGTGTGCATGTGTGTGTTTTTTGTCATTTCTATTATGTCCTGCAAGCCTTTAGAAGAAAAAATAATTCCATTTTAATTGAGTGGGAATAAAGCCGTGATTATGCTGACCTTTTACACACATCATGAAAGATTTAAAAGCAGAGCAACAGTTGTACTGGGGGGCTTATGTGTGTCTGTTCTCTAACAGATGTTCATCCTTATGGGAAAGTCAGTAGCATAAGCTCACCAGCAAAGCTAAAAATGTGGTGTTTAAATAATGAAGGAGTTCACTCCTGTATTCCTGTGGTGTGTTCTGGAAACAGAGGAGTCAGTCTTGATAGAAGCAGAGTCAAATCATGAGTATCTTGCTCATTGATCCCTTTTGCTCATGCCAGTGGAAGCTATGGGGACCAGCAACAGGAGCAGGAGAATAGTATGAACCAGATCCACAGCCAGGGCCTTAGCTGTGGTGACCTACAGTTAAAGTAATGAGCTATAATACATAATACATGATAGTGAAAGATCGTTTCTACTGTCTGGCAGCAGAGCATAACCCTAAACTATACAGAAGTATAATATACATCTTAATGGCCAGGCAAACTATTTCTTTCTCTGCAGTTCAGGGAGGCTGCAGATTATGTTGTGATAACTGAAAGGTAATTTCAGGGAACTGCAAAGGTAGTTTAGAAAAACACACCCTCCATAGATTTTCTGTTACACATTCATATATGAAAAAATACACTTGATCTAACTATGGGCACATACACCAGACTTAAAAAGGTTAATAAGATGAAAAGAGTTTAGTAGATGCTTTGGTTCGTGAACAAGTACAATTTAGAGTTTCAGTGCAACTCTGTGTAAAAAACTAAGAACAGAGAGGTAAAATCTTCCACTGATATAGTGAAATCACGTATTTTGATGTCTGCTCAAGTTAATCCACAGCCCCTTTGATTTCCTTTATGGCCCTTTTGAGGGACCCTACTGTCAAACTGGAAGTATCAGACAAAAAAAAAAGGTGGGCTTGTTTAAACAGGAAAATATGACTTATGCACACAAAAGTAGGTGCATCAGTATTTATGATATATCAGTTACTTTTTTTCCATTCTGAGTGCTTACATGCATTAACAATTGCAATACTAAGGGTGTCAGTCTTCTTGCTACTGGTCTTGTTTGCTTTTTGGATCATGAATAGGCATCAATAATCTTTTCAGTAAAGATGTAAAGACATTAACAGCTTCAAACACTACTCTCAGTAGAGGCACCTCTTATTTAAGATTCTGCTCTCAGGCAACATCATTTCTCCATATTTCTCTACCTTCTTATCCTCCCAACAGTAACTTGCCATTTCCTGGGAAGATTTGTATGATCCTTGTCTACACAGCAAGATGTTCTCGTTCCTCTGGGATTCAGGAGGCTGGGGAGCCAGGGGCCATCTCCCAGGACCCAGAACATGCATCAGACCTCGAATGACTGCTCTGTAAACCATGCAAGTCTTACTGAGGCTTCCCTTTTTAACTCCAGCGACATTCTGCACTCCTGCACTAACATCGTCTTACAGCTCATTGCTCCAGTTTAGCTTATCACTGACAGAAGAGCAGGCTTACTGCACAAATTTGTGTGTCTGTTTCTTTCTGCCCATGGAGTCTTATGTGGGTAGACAGAGAATTTAGCATCACCTGCCCAGGAGCTTATTGCCCCTGATTCCTATTTGCATTGGAAAATGCAAGGGATCACAACATATTAGCAAACAGTGAAAGGGAAGAGCATTCTCAAAGAGGGCTGCATATATGTGCAGAGCAGCTGAATGTAAACGTGCCATTGTATGAAAGCATGTTTCACAGGCAGACTGGGGATTAAATTTAATCAAGTGAGACTTTTTCCTTCACTGTGCTGGAATTGAATCGACTCAGACCTGTGCTACATGCTGCACGTCACATGTTCTTTCCTATCTCCTCCCACCAGGCTCTTTGTATATTCTGCTGTGTGGTTTGAAACTCCATGTGCACGTGAGTAATAGCCATTTATTTTGTGTAAATGGATGTGTCGCATTGAATTAAGCACCTTCTTTAATTTCATCCCCTTCACATCAGGGTTCCCAAAGCTCACTGCAATTTCCTTTTGATCACTTGCCTGTGACACCGCAGATCAGTGTGTGTGTCTATGAGGCTTCATGTGTGCGTGCATACTGTATATAGATTTTGCATTTTGCCTCTCATGCATGCGTGAGCTTCATGCTTTCATCATGCACAGGTTTTCCTGCAGGGATCAGACATGACAGCATCTTCCAGTCCATCTCCATAAATACACCATAATGAAAAAGCTCATTGCACAAAATTCACTTTCATTTATGTGAATGAAGACGGATTGCACCTATGTTTAAAGTCACACCAAACCTGTTCTTTGTGACCTCTTGTTTTACAAGAATGAGCCTCTCTTACCTCAACCTACCACCCAGAAAATCTCATTTTGTATCTGTCATCGGCGACCAAAAGCACATGGATTCATTGCCCAAGAGACATTCGTATTTTAATGTACATATAAATATTTCAGTGACATATCCTTGAGTTACGAATCGGCCAATGATTTCTGAGTAAGTCATTAAATGTGATATTCATGCACCATCCCTACCTCCTCCCCCACATAACCCCTTGCCAGACTGTCCTTGTAAATGTTTTTTTTTTCTTTTGTGACCTGCCTGGAAAATAAAATCTTAATACCACTGGCGGCTACTTCCTCCCCATAGTTACAGCTGGGTAAAAGCTGAGGCAGACAGTATGTTGAGTTTTTTAACCTTGGAATCAATCATCTAGCTATAAAGAAGTCATCCTTAGTAATACTTTTTATGGGATAAGATACATTTTAGTGGCCTCACAAATCCACACGACTTGTTTCAATCATTGTTGCTGGACAGCGCTCAGCAGGCCTTTCTTCAGGATGGTTGGTTCAGAGGGGGAGAGTCTTTTTCACTGTTTCAAGAAGAGGTTAGTCACAGATTTAGAGTTATTCACATTTAAATCCTGTAAGTGAAACTTTTAGTATGCTTATATACTTTGGTCAGCCCACAGTAAAGCTCTACTTTCTGTTAGTCTGAATGAAACATGACTGATGGTGCCCTCTGTCACTCAGACATCAAACGACAGGCCCATTTCTTAAGCTAAAACACAGCAGCTGTTCCACCTCATGCCAAGTATCTACTTAATTTGCATGTCAAGAAAACAGCTTTTACATCTAATACACACACTTTAAGCTGATCTAAGGAGTTTTATTATGGTGCTTTAAAGCATCATCTAGTGCAGGGGTAGGCAACCTTTTCCATGACTCATGCCACTTTAAAAAACAATCATTCCCAAAGAGCCAATACTTACTTCTTTCATAAGCTTATCGGCAGAAGATAGCCATCTTTATGTATTCCCTGACAGCAAATGGTTTTCCGTGCTTTGCTACATGGTCAGAAATGATGTAACTTCCTTTCATTGCCTGGTTTTTGAAAGTACAGAAAGTTTTGAATGTGCTGCTCTGTTTAGCATACTTTGCTAATGACTGTTTAACTGACTTTAATTTGCCTGTCCCATCTCTTTAGATTTTTTCTGCTGTGCACTTGATGTCCTACATACCACACTATCACAGCAAAAGGTGCATATCTCCTGATCTCAGGCAGTCTCTGGCAATAAATCCATACTCCCTAGTCCAACTATGCCAAAAAGAACAACTGGATTTTTTTTTTTTTTTTTTTTTATAAAAATGTTTTTTTTTCAGTTGTTTGTGTACAATTTGTCATGATTGAAAAATAAAAAAGGAAATTTCTGATTTGTCAATAACAGGGAGGCTAACAGAGGGGACAGACAGCATTTCGCGCTGGCTTCATGCCTGTAATGTGCGTCGGAGGCAGAGACTCCGAGAAAGAGAGAGACCGTTTACTTGAAATCACAACGTTTTGCAGGTTCGTGCATGCGTACTAAGGTCTCATGCTGATTAACGTGGGCACCGGTGAGGCACAGCGCTTCTCTGCCTCCGCAGGTTGTAATACCGCACCTGCTTTGAGGTCTCGCAATAGTTTGTTAGTGCAGACGTTTAATAGAGTATACCGGAGGTGCCTGGCCTGTGTTCTTGTGTTGTTGAGATACGGGTTATTTTTGTTCGTATTTTGCTCTTGCTCCTGTGATGTAAATCCTGTAGAAATGCAGGTGAACGTATGTTTCAGGTTTCAATTGGCATTTCGTCATGTTAACTCCGGGACTTAAGTATATGGGAATTTAAGCTGATTAACATTTATTTACGGAGCTGGTTAAACGGAGCTGGTGTTGACGCGATGACGTCAAGCGCCTAGCAACAAGTCACTATGGCTGTTTCCCAAAGCCAAGGTACCTTGCCTTGCCTTGGTCTGATGTGGGCGTGGGGTGGGCGTGGGCAGGCATCCACATCATCAGTCGCTGCCCAAGTGCTGTTCCAATGTTCATGTCCTCCGGAGGCATATGTCCTCCGTTTGGTTAGCATGTGGCTAATTGACCAAGGATACACAGGTGTATCCTTCGCTGCCTTGCCATGGCTATAAATACCCAACATGCAACGCGTGAATCTACAAAAAAGGAAAAAAAAATGGAAGGAAAAGACGCACCAGCGGAGGCGCGTGGTAAATTCCAAATTAAATGTAAGTAACAAAATACACCTCTGAAAATAACAACTTATACCATGTCCACCACTTAACTCTTTTGTGTGTCACTCACATAACTATAATTACTGAGAAGCTGCACCTGCAGAGTGTCAATGATGTGACAATAAAAAAGCAGAAAGTGTAGAAAAGTGGCAAGTTTTGACAATATTTGAAGCCGTCTGAGCTCCTCCCACAATATGCCTTTGTAGGCTGTTCCATTAGCATCTCCTTTTGAGCAGAGGCAGGACACTTGCCTTGGATTGGAAGGAAGTGGCTTCGGAGGCACTGCCTACCAAGGCAAGGCAAGGCAAGGTATATGTGTTTGACTGCGCATGCTCATAACGTTCTTCTTCTATGGTTTTCACATTTTGCTAACCTGCCACTTATCGGCCAGGCATGGCTTTGCAGGCTTCAGAGGCGATTGTTTTCAGTTTGGCCTCTTTGTATGGACAGAGATATTTCTGTGGTGTGGACGGAGATTTTTTTTTTAAACAAGAACAAAGATATACGATCAAAAAAATATCCATATACATGTGGTTGAGGCCTTAATAACCCGCTATATTTGACGCTACTCTCAGCCTGGTGCTCTGAGACGTATTTGTAACTTGTAGTGTTAGTGAATCCCAGTTATGTCCTACCAATGCTCATCTACCAACTCCAGCCTCACCAAGCAGAGCTAAGCTAATTTATGCTACAAAAATGTGACAATTTGTTGACTGTCTTTCCTCCAGAATGAATGTAACAAATTAGCTGTATTTCTCATTTACTACCAGGCTGTATTAAATATTCAATACTCATTGCTCAAAATGCCCATAACTATGGTGACTAATGTTTAAAACACCACAGAAAATGATCACACATGTCCTATCAAGACAAGAAGTTTTGTGACATTTCACTTCTGCTTGTTCAGACTATGGCGGAAAAGTTTGTGTCCATCTATGGACAAATTTGAGAGTTGGAGCCCACTCAATCTCTCACTGGGTAAAATGAAGCAAATTCCTGTCCTGTAATCCGGGTAACAGCAACAGAGCTGAAGAGTGAGTCTTAAAGTGGCTGATGCCTACACAGTGACATGAACAATAAGCTATCCTGAAACAACAACAATACTTTTGTTGTGACCAAGGTGAAATCCTTGGTCTGCTGAAGTCCCTTTCACCTCGATCTTGTTTCAAATACATGAGCCAGACATGATCATTAATAATGTGTTTCTTGGAGGGAGATTAAGGCTCACCTTGTCAGGATTCTAAATTGCATTCCCTGTTAATACATTATCCCTTACACGATTACCTATCAGGCACATTTTGTTGCTCTCTTTGATGGGGGGGTAGGCATTTCTCACAAACATACAAAGTTAAAGTAAAGGGAAAAATCTCAAAGCTACTAAATGTCTCTTCACATGTGTGTGGAATATGATGTTTAAGCCATGGAAATGAAAATGTTATGGTGCTTTAATATATGTGTTTCAGGGACTCAGGCATCCCCTGTGTACTTGGCACAGCCTTCTTTAATCACAGCCCTTATCTCCATCTAGGCAAAAGCAGGAATCGTGTTAATTATGTTTGATGAGGACGTCGTTCCTTTGGAGGGGTCCTCTCTGTAATCCGTTGCTGCAGAGAGTCTCTTGCTGTCAACAATAAGAGGAAGCTATCTTCAGTCCCTAGGTTCCATGGGAAAAGAGAGAGACTACAGATGACAGAGACTGTGCTTTCATGGGGTTTTAAGGGGAAGCTGGTAAGCCACTTAACATCCAGCAAGTCAGAGCATGCAGCAGGCTGCCAGTAGCTCACCATTTAGATTTCAGAGAGCTGATTGCTGAGCTCTTGTATGAAAGTGCGGTGTCACAGATTTCAGTTTTTAAGTGCTACACACAGATGCACACAAACAAACAAATACAAACCATCTGGTAAACTTCCACTTCCACAACATCAATGCATGGTTCTATGACTTTTGCATCACTTAAACTGACAGGAGGTTTTTTTTTGTTTTGTTTTTCTGTCTCGTCTTTTCAGGCTGTCACAGAGGTTAGCTGAGAGTTCTCTAGGAGTAAATATATAGTGATGGAGCACCCTATTAAAACCCAATTTAATCCTGTCTACTTTCCCTCAAGACTTCCGTGAGTATTGCAGAAAGTTGCTTCATTTGAAAGCACAGTACAAATAAAAGCTTTGCAGACAAACTATGGTGGGTGGTAAGCTTTTTCTTGCGGGATAGGACAAATTCAAAGGAGATATCAGAGGCTGTCACATTTAGAAAAGTTCAGGTGTAAATGGAATAAAAACAGGAGGATAAGTAGTTGAATATTTGTGTTTCGTAAGAGTTAGCTCAGCGTTGTTAGTAAACCCTGCAATGAGTCAAAATGTCTGCTGTGTAAAAGGCCTCCAGGTTGTAAGTTAAACCAGCCAGGGTTAATAGAGCTAATGAAACGGGCAGTAAGGAGGAAACACAAGAGTGTGTATATCATGCATTGGCCGGGTCGAGCCCTTGAAGTAAGCTGCAGGACAACACGATGCCCTCTGAGCACTGTAGCCATTAATCAGCCACTCATTATTGAGCTGCGCTGTGAGATTTACACATGTGGAACTGAACAGACTTACACATGGTCTTACACACACACACACACACACACACACACACACACACACACACACACACACACACACACACACACACACACACACACACACCAAGCTCTCCTCTGACCTCCCTGCTTTATATTTCACAAACTGATCTCATCAGCTATTAGTCAGCATCTGTGGGGGAGAGGGAGGCAGACTTTAAAAAAGAGCAGATTTACAGTTTCCTTTGACGATCAAACTGACAGATTTCATTACATACGTCAGACCACCTTGACCAGTGAGTGAATTTTCAAAAGGCCCTGAGTAGGCCACTTAATTCTTTCCTCATGAATCTATTTATGAGGATGTGAAGCCAGTAACTCCAATGACTTTCAGTGTTAGAGCATTTGCTGCTTCTGCTTTGGTTAATTAGCATGCGGCACATTTAGAATAACCAAATTAGCATTTAATATTTATTATTTTGGAGTCAGCTGTCAATGCTGCAGGTGGTCCTGGTTACATGCCCTCGATTTTTTAAGTGTATGCATATTCTAGTGGTCAAAAAACACAGGATTATGCACCACCTGTTGGGGTGAGAGTTAGTAATGTGCGTCCTGTCACTTGTCTCAGGGCTGTTTGGCTGAATAGGATGGCTCAGAAATGAAGTTAAAATGTACTGATAGTTAGTTACAATGTGATCAGAGTGTGAAGAATTATTCAACGTGTAAATGATTTCACAGAACAGGCTCCATTTACCCCATTACATGAGAACACTTTCATGTCCTGAAGCCTGTTTCCTCCCTTTTTCAAGGACAGAACCATATTTATCCTTTAAGTTTCAGGGAGGAAGGTATTTCATGCCCTCTCTGTCGACAGAAGCCTATTTCCACTCCTTTAAGTGAAATATTACCATCGATCAACAGCATACATCTCGTATCACAAAGTCTTTACTGTCAGAGTGGGATTAAATCTCTTTGTTCCATACAAGACAAAGATTTATAACAATTTCCAGTGTGTCACCATCTTCTCCTCCTCCCCGTTCACACACTTCACACTCTATCACCATCTGTGTGAGATTGAAGAGACATCTGACTTGCAGGTGATTGACTGTGTCCACTCTAAATTTGTGTCCCTGCTGCTGACCCATGTGCACGTCTTAAAGTGTGCACATTAATGTGTGTGCGCATGCTGTGTTGTGTGTCAGTGCTGCGGCACTGCCAGTCATCACTGTGCTATGATGGAGGGAGAGAGGGCTGTATCTCTGCTGCCCCACACAGGGCGAAGGCTGTAAGTGAACTCAGTCTCATGTCCTCCATCACATGAGACACATGTAGAATGAATCTTACACAAGCAATACTGTGGTGTCCTTCCCTGTCCCTCAGGAGGGGGATCACAGTGCTTGGGCTCAAGCTGCTTCTTCACTTAGATGCCCGATGCATGATCTCAGAGAGGCACAGACACAGGCACGCACGCACACACACATCCCTCAAAAGCCATGCAGAAACGGTGGGGGAAAAGTAGTTCACACTGACATTTTCTCTCTGAGCAGTCCAAGTTAGGTGACTGTTGCTATTTTTGTGAGTGAGAGAGAAAATTTAGATTTAAAAAGTAGGAAATATATATTTGCAGTGAAATGAAGTAGCGAGTAGGACAGAGTTATATAAGCTGTTAGATCACTTCCACCTCTTGGATGGATATGAAACTCACCTGAATCATCAGCTCAAACCATGAACAACATTTTTTTTCTTTTTAAAGTTGGCTTAACAGATTACATCTTGAAGCTATAAATTCCTGCACGTCAAGTCTTGTAGAGGATGGTGAGCCCGGAATTGCTCTGCGTCCAGTCATCAGTCGTATGAGGTGCTTTTACCCCATTTTCCCTGGAAATGGGCTGTCAGTCAAAGTTCGAGGTTTGCCAACCTCATTAAAGTACACCTAACTTGGATCAAGGTAGAATTCAGAATATATTTTGCCTCAGCTCAGCATTATGGTGCTTTTTGCCCCTGACACTGATATATGTTGTTTTAATTCAGTCCTTCAGGCTGGTCTCTTCTCAAGCTCAACAGCTGCTCAAACTTGCTGAAAAAGTCTCAACTGCAGGCATTTAACATACTGAACTGATAGAGCAAACATTTTGACTTGCCAAATAAAATATTTATATAAATGATGGCTCCCTTCAAGATGTCCTCTATGAAAAAGACTCAGACCGTAACATGATTCAGGAGTACCTTCATGAGACCAGAACAGTTATTTTAAGCACCAATTTTTGTTTACTAGATATCTGATCAGTTTATACTTACAATCTTAAGTTCTTTCATGTACTGTCCTTTCACTCTGTCATTACCTTCCTGTCCAGCAGTTGTCCTCAGTGGGATTTTCACAACACATGATCTTCTAACCTGAGTCTGGACCATAGACGTGATGAGAAAAGCAGTTCTTTTCAGTGTACTGGATCAGGAGAATCAGTTTATTGAAGTGTTTCGTTCAAAAGATTAATTCACCGGACCCTCTAGTACTTCTTCACCGCTATGCCTACGAGTTTTATGAGCTGAAACACAGCTGAATGTTTAGTTCTGCTCACAATCATACAGAGAAGAGCCATCATTCACTGACTGTCTGACTGAGAGAATATGTTCAGTGAAAGACTGACTGACTGAAGGTGGACATTCTCTGCAAATGTAACCCCTGTCCCCTAAATTCCACTGCATGCACTGCATGAATAGCGATATCACACGATCACCATCCACTCCCATAACTTTTGATATGTCAGTCCACACCTTGTCCTTTCTGCCTGTATCCTAATAAAAAGGATGTTTGGCATCAAACAGATTGTTGAACTTCTCCACTTCCAAGATCAGCTTCTCTTCATCCATGCCTTTGTGTTGCGTCTGGGACCCTCTGACCGACTGTTTACCTGATGCACGTGCCTCCAGACGTGACGTATTTACAACATATGGGGGAAATTTACGGTCTAGAGTTCGTGCATTGTGTTATATTTGGAATGTTCCCGGTACTTCACACAGTGACTTCCTGTCTAGTGCTTTCTTCGAGTGAATTTATGAGGTTTGGAAGCGGCCGCTCAGAAAATAGACCTAAAGCGTATTTCTCGCGCCTGGGCTCGCGCCTGGGCACGCGCCGGCACTTCAGCAGCGCTTGCAGTGGAATTTGCCTGATAGATTACAATGGAATCTAAGTTCTCTGCAAGGGCGCGACGCTGCGCGTGCGGAGCATTGGGATTGAGGGACACAAGGTTCCAGATCAACTCTGTCCTTTTATTTCAATCAGTACGTATCACTGACATGAAAGGGAGAGGGAGTGCGGGCTTCGGCAACTCTTACAGTCAAATAAGAGACACAGGAGATGAGACAGCAAAGTGCAACTGAAGTCGAGAAATGAACAACTCTTTTCATTAAGTGATTCAGTTCAGTTCATCCACCTGCCCAGATGATTTGTACATTTAAAATGAATCGTTCACCAACAACATATCACTAGACCAGTGACTGTATGATTTCTGGACATAGTTTCAGTGATGTCACTCTTTTTGTTTCTAATATGGGGTTTTGAAGCCTGCTGTCAGAAGATGCCATGTTAAAAATGCTTGACTCAACCTAGTTTCATTTGTTTTAGAAAGAGGTACAGAGGTGTCAATTCAGTCAGCCAAACTCATCAGTTAAATAACTTCAGACATAATGAATTGTGAACCCCCCACCCCCACTCCCACTTATGGTGTAATAAGAGAAAATGAGAACCCAGGCCATTAACCTTTTCTTGAGTCAAGCTGTCAATGTTTTATTCCTTGCAGTAATGATGTTCATACTTTTTTCATACTTCATTGCTAGGCGCTGCCCAAGTAGCTGCCTGTTGCAGCAGCTCTC
Organism: Halichoeres trimaculatus; assembly: GCF_033239565.1. Taxonomy (NCBI): domain Eukaryota; kingdom Metazoa; phylum Chordata; class Actinopteri; order Labriformes; family Labridae; genus Halichoeres; species Halichoeres trimaculatus. Next base: position 19,296,287 of record NW_027437187.1, on the reverse strand, counting down.
TCGTCTTTGTCCATTTCTTGTAATTTTTTTCGTCTCTTTTTCGTCATCTTTGTATTTGGAGTGGATCATCACTTTGTTTGGTTCATTGTTGGTCATGGACACAAAACTTTTTGTGGCTTCGGCGATATTTTATACTACTTTTCACCTGTGTTTGTCTGGAGATCCTACATGTAACCATGGCTGTATTGTTTACATGTGAACTCAGCTGTTAGCAGCCTGTAGCATGTCAATGCTAACTAGTGTAGGGCTTGATGATTTCCCTCGAGCTGAGGAGGAGGAGGTGAGGACGATGTGCTGGTTCTCGGGTGTGAGCTGGGAGGTGACGACGTGGACCTGTCCTTCCATCCATCGTTGTTGGGAAAGTGGGATCTAGCTCCGGGGGATGGACGAGCTAGCTGTGCTAACCCAGCGGCATCCGTGCTGTTCACAGACGTGGCTGTTGGAGCTGACATCGGACGCCGGCGCCTCATTGGAGGAGCTTGGCCTGCTGTGAGCAGACAGGATCCAGGAGACAGAGACTGAACAGACTGCTGGGGAGGCTCAGTCCTGGACCCTGTGGAGGTGGAGACTGGCTGGGCTGGAGAGTGGTGGACGAGTGGTGGACGGGATGTCGTCATCTAATTTCTTATGGACCTTTTTGCACTTTCCATACTCTTTCTTATAATTGTTTTCTTAATTGCTGCGGTGACTCCTGAATTTCCCCTCGGGGATAAATAAAGTATTTTCTATTCTATTCTATTCTATTTTTTTGAGTGGTGTCTATGTGGTTTCCATTGGTTCTTCAGCTGGCCTCAAGCAGTTTAGAATCACAGACACCATTTCTACCTGCATTGTGCTTTTATATTAAATGTTTTTTTATGTCTTATAGGCATTTGTTCAATCTGAATATGAACTCTTTATATTATCAGCAGATTTGTGGGGCCGGAGGAACGATGTAGTAAGCATCTTAGCAACTTAGCACTTGTCCTTTCTTAAAGCACACCTTGTGTTCAGCTCGATTTAACTGATTTTTCAGTAGGTCACACCCTAAGTTTCATTGACTTTGAAATTAAGTTAATCCATGTGTGCAAGATGCAACTAGACTTTAAAATGAGCTTGTATGCTTTTATAGTATGAGTTAGTCCTCCACTCTTCAGGGATGGGACTGTTAATGTCATGAAATACTGCATGCACTTAAAAACAGTTTGGAATTAAATGACCAAGTTTCCAAGTGTAGGGTATTACTTACACTTAGACCTTACAGTTTTGCTAATGCTGCATCCTCATACTGGAAAAACTCAGACCTGGGAGATGTATGTGGTATTCTTACTGTAAAAACATCATAATATTTATAAGTCATCCTTAAGCAAAGACAAAATATTCACAAAGGCTTGATCTGACCGAGGCACATAGAAGTGAGAAGTGGTTTCAGTGAAGAAATACTGCTGACTGATGTCTTCAAGAGGAAAAACAGCACATGTAGAGTTTTCTGTCTATTAATATGTGAGACATATTCTCAATAGATTTACAGCAAAACAAACAAACACTGTTGATAGAATATCAATCTCCTTTTTCCTTCTCCAGTGACTGTCCTTCGGGTATTCCAGCCGAGTTTGCTGTTTTGTTTGTTTGTTCACTTTTAGTTTTTAGGCCAGCGTTTCATCATCCATCACTCTACAAGGCAGCATAGAAAATCATTCCATCCGCTGTGTGACAAAACGCCTCATTCTTTTTCTTCTGAATGATGCAACTTTATCAATATTTGCCCAACAGAGGTATACTGAATGCTTATACAAGAGATGATTTATGAGATTGCCTTAAATTGCTGGAAAGTGATTCACACTCCCTCAGTGGATCCTGTTTTTCTGTCTTACTCAGCAGGTAAAAAACAATTCAAGGTAGAGCTCAAAGAACCACTGATAGTTTCTCTCACCATAACAATGGCTGGATTCAGCAATTACTAAAGTGTCTGTGTTCGAAGTCCACATATCTCAAAAGCAAGGAGCTTTTGCGCTGATTCTCTTCTTTATAAAAATAATTATTTGGACTCATCTCTTTAGTTTTTCATGTTACTCAGCGTTCGACACTTTGTTTGATGGATTTGGTTTTCTTCAGTCCACAGCAAGAAAAGAAGAGTTTCTTACATCTATAGTCTTTATACACTTAAATCCTTAAATGATCTGAAACAACAATATGATTTACCCCAAACACAATTCTGGATATACCTTCAACTACGCCACTTGCTGCAAAAGCTCTTTGGGTCATGTATACAATCTCCAAAGTCAGCAGATAAGCTTAATGAAATTCACAGGTATTGGGGGAAGGTCATGAGGCCACTAAACATTATAAAAGGCACATGAATTATGTAGGTAGTAACATTGCCACAGCACTTTGAATGTCTTGGGAAAAGAGATTTGGGGGTATCATGTGATGAGCAAGCTTGGCTCAAGATTTTTGGTAACTTTCTAACATTGTCAAAGGATCTTAGGGTTGGGCTCATTTGATTTAGAATACTACACCATTTTTAGGGCCCTAAATAGGCTCTTCAGAATTAGTTTAAAAGACTCAAATACTTGGTACACAAAACACTGGTACTCATACTTTTGTCACGCTCCATGATAGATCAGTATTGGAGTAAGATTCATTGTCATTGGCATTTTACATTCAAATTCTAAAAGTTGCTCTGTTCAAAGACAATTTTTGGGGAGTATTCCAACTATAATCAAATAAAGGTTTTGGGAAAGGTATTTACAGTTACAATTGGGTCCGTGACGTTGCTGGATGACAGTTCCAAGATTTCTCAAGTTATAGGGAAAGAAATGGTGCAAGGCACATAAATCGGAATCTCTTATGAGAGGTCATTTGGTTGGGGGTTCAAGCCCTGGTCCCATGCCAGATCATCTGAGGACAAGATGCTGAACCCTGAACTGCCCCTGGTGGCTGAGCAATCAGCATGTGAATGGATTAGTTATTACTACTGCTTCTTTAATCAGTGTATGAATGTGGTGTGAATGGGGGGGGGGGGGGGGGGGGGGGGGGGGTGAGTTGTAACGTGAAATAACTTTCAGTGTTTAGTAGATGAGAGAGAGTGTTCTATACAAACAGTCTATTTATCATCCAGAGGTTAAAGTAAGAGGACAAGATGAATGCACAGTAGCAGGTGTTAGAATGAATAACAGAGATAGCCAGTTCTTAGTTCACTCACAGTGTTTGTCCCTCATTCTAGTCCCTGTTAAAACCTGTCAACTTAGTTCTTTTGTCCATGTCATTCCTACTCTCTCTCTCTTTCCCCTTATCCATGATTCTCATCATCACATCCATCAAATTAGAGAAAAATGACCAAAAATATTGAATATTTTCATAAACATTAAAAACTCCAACGTTAAGCTTTAGTTTCTTTCTATCATTAACTAAATGGTTGTAAATTTTTTAGCATGCGTATGTGCTACTATTCCAGGGATATCATTACCTCTTGTTTCTTTTATTAACAAACACATCATTATACCATGCCCCGTAACATCTAAATGTTTTATATCAATGCTCATTCATATTCAGTCACTTAACATATTGACCCAATTAGATGCATATAGCTCTCCAATAGACTTGCTGTAAACCCCTGGATTGATATAATGGTTGTAATTACCTGACCGCAAACCATCCCTAAGTTAAAGTTGTATTAGTTCTCAATATTTCATTGTGCTGTACATCTGGGCAGATGCTCTCAAAATATTCCTCATTACTTCCAGAGAGTGCTTGTTGGAGCTATAGAGAGGCTGATTAGTTTTTTATAGGTCCAACAATGCAAAGCAAGAAAATAAAGCTGCATTAACGGCTCAGTGGGCATCTCTGTTTCTCCATCTTACTCAACTACAGGAACATTCAATTGTTTATAAGGCTCAGTGGTATTCCCAGCTAGGAGAACACAGCGGGAATACATGCACAGCTATGATACATGACACAAGATGCAGAAGGGATCACACTTTTGAAAGTTGCATGCATTAAACATGAAAGGTGTATGAATTATGTACAGAGCATACTGGTAATATGCAGCAGAGTGAGCTTGGACATGTTTTAATCCACTTAGTAAAGCTTTACTTCAGGCTGGACATGACAGTTACGGTCACTGCAGCTGCTGACCAGTTATGTTTCAGCAATGTTCCTTCCTTTTAGGCCCTTTTGTTCTTGTTTCATCTTTGTTTTCCCTTTCACCATCTTCACAACCTCCTGGTTTATCAACATTTTGAATGTATGTATCCAGACTTTCACAAATATGCCATCCACTCTTAAGCCAAAGGTGCTTCCTGTTAAATCTTGTACTTTGAGACTGCGGAGAACGACTCAGGGAGCAAAACGTGTAGCACCATAAGAGCGTCTTGGTACTAAGTGTGCACAGTGCAGGCTTAGCAGACTCGTTCCTTCACAGACTATTGGCTTGCACAACAGCAATACTCTCCTCTTTAATATCTTCAGTTAATGCGAGTCTCTGGCTAATTGAAAACGAACTAGTCTGTGTCTCCCTGCAGTGCCTTAATAAAGCTGTTAAAGACACACACACACACACACACACACACACACACACACACACACACACACACACACACACACACACACACACACACACACACACACACACACACACACCCTTTGGATGGGGGACAAACATCAGAAACCTCCTACTGTATGCACAGAATAGTTTGCTCAAGTGAATAAATCAATAAATTCTTTAGTGCAGAGGCACTATGCTGGGGTGAAGCTATGGTACTTTTATCTCTTTGCCCAAAAAAGAAACAGCTGATAAATCAGGAATATGTGGAGATAAAACCACACATAAAGCCAGCGCAGAGCACACGTCTCCAGCGGCAGTGATTTACAGCGAGCTGAGCTAAACTGCTTACCGTCAGGAGCTGTAATAGATGCCAGCGTCTGCTCTTAATTTCTATGGCTTGGGATAGATATTGCTGCTGTTATTTTCTCCCAAGGCGATTTTACTGATGTCTCCCAAGATACCCCACTGGGTTATATTTGAACCATATGGAAACAAAATGGCACAATTAAAAACCTGCTGAAAGCTTCTGAAATTGATCACTTAGATGGGCAATTTTACTTTCAATAAGCACTTTAATGTACAAAGTGTTCACTGTTTCTCCTACTGTGGCTCTCATGATAAGTCCCCAGAGCTGAGATAAGAGACAGACATTAGTGAGAGATGAGCTGGAAAATTTTAAGAGGAAAAGAATAGATTGGGTATTAATGATGGCCCTCAAAGCTGCATTGACAGTAGCTCCTGGAGTAGATGGTTAACACACTGTGAGAGCCACAAAAAAAAGAAGAATTAAAAAGTTATCACCCTTTATCATTTCTGTATCATTAGAGGTCTTTAAAAGACTTAATATACCAAACAAAAACTTAAAGAGGGTGGATAAACTTTTGACTAGAAAATCAGCTGAAAGTACAAATCAAACAATTTTGGATTTTTCTGGTTGTCCCTTTATTTGAAGTTTAACTTCAAATAAAGGGACAAGTCACAGTTTTAAAGCCATCCTGCACATATTTAACAAAACCGATGAGAGAGAAAAAATATCCAACAATTTATGACATAATTGTTGCTTCATCATGTCTGTTTTTTCTACCACTAGCAATTCAAAATAAAAGCACAAAAGCAACACATAGACAAAGTCTTAAGAAGTAACCTTCCTCATGAACACAAAACAGATGGCATTCACTCATGAATGAGCAGATTTGCACTTGTGAGTAAATTATGACCTGTTTCATGCACATTTGGCTGCTCACCGTGAGTAGCAAAATAAATAAAATAAAAGTAATGATGATTTACAAAAAAAAAAAAAGAGAGAAAAAAACAGTTATTTAACACACTTATTTAAGCTGCACTGTACTTAATGGATGTGCTGCAACAGGTTAAAACAATAAGTGTTCCGTCCTGCCCCCTGCTGTTTATGGAGATAACTGCAGTCATTTTTGTCATGTTCTCTCCTGCCTCTCTTCCCCGTTTGTCTGCAGACATAGATTCTAGTTTCGTCTGTCTGCTGCAGAGGATTATAAACTTTACACGTTTTGTTTGTTTATTTCTTTAGTTTTTATCTTTTTATTTTTTTTATTTAAAAAAAAGTAAAAAGGTCATGATGTGTCTATCAACCAATACTCAGTTTTCAAAGTGCAGACTAGTTGTCACATACTTAAAAAAACGAGTTGCAGTGTAATACTGAACAGCACCAGCAGGTAGGGGCGTGAGAAAAGACTTCATCCTGTGTTTTTTCAAGGACGATACAACCGACTTGTGTTTTTTTCCACATATCATATGCAGGTCTCTTCAGTAACCAGTAGATGGCAACAACAGGTTAAGATTAACAGCTGTGGCCACATATCGCACAATCAACACAGAGTAGCAGTTGACAGATTAAACCTGGTAGATGAATGTACTGTTTATAGGTACTGAAACCAAATTTCTTAAGATTCACACATGGATTTTCATGTCTTTGAGTTTTGACCTTTAATGCCTGTCAGATTTTTTTTTTTTACTATGCAACTGTTTTTTTTTTTTTTTAATTTATTAAAGTGATAACAAATTATGTTTATCAGGGATATAGCGTTTACTTATTAAAAAAAAGGAACATTTATGTATTATTTAATTCCATTTGACCGAGCAAACTGAGCAATAGGTTGCAGTGGAAACAGTGGATGTGGATGGTTTTGATGAATATCACCCATCGTCAGGTTCTTTCTCGCTTATAGTAGTACCCTAAATGAATGGATGAATGAATGAAAAGCCATAAGCCTGTTTGAGAAAAGCCTGTTCGTTTTTGAGAAATAAATGAATGGCTACAGGAGCTCCCTCCTCACTGTAACAGGCAGCTCCACAGTGGCCGGGTCTGTTTGGTGACCGTTAACAAGGTTTAGGGTCCTAACTCCCCCCTCCCACAGCCTGCTGCTGGCTGGGCTGGATGATGACCGCTCTTTAGCTATTTTTATCCCCGTGGTGCTGTTTCTGTTTCTCCGCCAGCCAGCAGAGAGGAGAGCAGAGGAGAGGAGAGGTGCGGGCGTCTCTCATCACACCCACCTCTCTCCCTCTCCCTCTCCCTCTCTCCCTCTTTCCAAAAATAGCCGTGAGTCGTGATCAGCTCGTCCTTGAGAGAGAGGGAGAGAGAAAGAGAGAGGACTGTATTATTGCTTAGAATCAGAGGAGGGGTTATGGATTGATACAAATAGTCACCCCCGCCAAGCCAACCCCAGTGCAGGCTGAATTAATGTGTTGCTATTTTTGGGAGCCCCGTGTTTCCAGGGGAGACCTAATGACGCAATGACGTCAATGCGGGTCAATCGCAGACTGGAGGAATTGAGTGGCTTCCATTTGGGGCTTTTGCAGTATTTCCTACAGAAAGGATGGAAACGGGTGCAAAATGGAAGTGTATTTCCTCCAAAAATGCATCGAAACTAGAGCTGAATGAAAATGCAGAAGTGAAAATGATCACAGTGGCACCACGTCGCCCCAACCCTTCGAGCATCAGCGATAGTAAAGGGAGGTGTGTATTTAAGGATGCTTTTCTTCTCTCCTCATCCACAGCGCATCTGTGGGATAATACTTGCCAGTAACTAGCATGTGGAATGATATTTTCGAGAGTATTTTCAATGTTGATTTGATTTGATATATACAGCTCCGACGGCTCTTCCTTGTATGATCTGTGTGTACGTATTGTGTTGTTTTCCCCGTCGTAATGCTGCGTGCTTGCTATCTCTCTGTCATGAGCAACATGCCTACTTTGTATTTATTTGCAACATATCTTTCTTTTTTCCCCATTAAGGGTTTTACACAATCTTGACCTATTCCACGCGCTCACATCTAGGCGCACAGAGGAAACGAGCACCTTCTCCATCATCATCTCACATCTCATTAAATAATCCGGGCAGTGGGCATCGATGATAGTTTTTTTATAGCAGCTTTTCGTGTTTCTTGTTTCGTTTTTACACATACAGCAGAATCGGTGTGATTGTAACAGAAAAATAGCGGTTATTGTGGCTGGGGATTGTGCGCGTCATGGTTGCTCGCAGCTCGGAGACCTGCCGACGCGCACAGCCAAACGCTGGTGATGCATGAAGATATCGTCTTACCAAGAACTTTGAATTCGCTTTTAGATGATTTCTACTGAGTGATAGTTCTTTTAGTTCAACATGTCTTATCTGCGTGGTTTTATTCCCACGGAGATGGATGTGCTATTTTCGAGCACATCCATCGTAAGAGCAGGGATATTTTTTCAGTGGGTAGTATAAGTAGGCTACTGGCCAGGTGACGTGGGTAATTGATAGTGCAACCCCTTAATACAAGAAGAACCTCAGGAGAGATGTATGTTGCATGCACCGGGATGCAAGATTCCTGCTCCTACAATCACACACACGTACACACATTGTCGGCCACATTGAGTCAGACAGACGCACACTTGCACACATGCACAGTGTCGTGAGAGGAGGTGGAGTGGTGGGAGGGAGGGTGGGGGGGTTAGGGCGTTTACCGGCAGGGCTAGTGTGAGGCTTTCAGCACCATGAACAGCTCCCATGAAGCTCATCCACTGTGGTCTATACTATCGTCCGTCCACACAGGCCGCAGCGTCATTGTTTGGTACTAAAACAGACAACATAACAGTCTCCTTCACGGTAAAGGGAAAATATTCAATAGTTTTCATTAATTCATTTATGATACAGATACATTGTCCCATAATAAATTGCAGGCACTTCACGTGGTAAACTGTACCTTTTCTGCAACAATCAAGTTTTGCCTCTCCCTCACCTGTGTGAAGTAATGTCAGCTAATGTCATCATAATTTGATCAAAGGGTGTAAAGAAGAAAAAATATGTCATTGCTGCATTGCATTGTTATCTTTCCTCTCTGAACATTTGTGTTCAAGCTTTGGTTCCATTTTACACCAACTTTCATCTGTAAGCAAGAGTAGATCCCAAATACATCACCCTACCATGAAAACCTATATTTCACTTTACTGGCTTAGTTAAAACTGCACTGTGATACCAACTTTAAATGAAATGTGCTCAATTTTTTTCTTACTCTGTCTTTCTTTTCCCCCCTTTCTTTCTGATGCACAAGTTTTTTTTTCTCATATTTGAAAATATTTAGAAAGCCTCAGCATTATCTTGGATATTTTAATGACAGTTGCAGATTTTTGAAATCACTGGACTCCTTTGGTCATGGGATATCCAAACATGTCATATATTTGCTCTGTACATGACAAAGCTGATATTTCATCCCATTCAGAGTCTTCACTGTCTGAGGTGTGAGGTGTGATGAGGGTAAATCATAGAAGAATTAAGGGGGGCTGCACAGAAATCAGTGCTTCACAAAATTTCAAATTGTTATTCTTTATATCTGGGCTGTCATCCTGAAGGGGACTCTGATATGCTTTCTAGATGACTATATGGTGTCTGTGCTGGGTTAGGTGTATAATTTCCAGTCATATTGATTTCTAGCCCCCAGTTTCAGCTGTATCCTTGGTAAATTGTTTATCATCCAGAAAGTAAATTAAATTTATTACAGTATTGTTATTTTAAGCTTATTAAAATGAGTCAGTTATAATTACCTGATTGGTTTATTCAATTGAAACTGCAAATTTCTTGAATTTCTGTCTGTTAAAGCATTTTGAAATACATTTCATCAGGCAACAAAGATTTTAAAAGGCTAGTAAATCTAACTTTTTGCCCTCTTTGTTTTATTATTGCCTCTATTTTAGAATTCTTAACATTCGCGTTTTTCCCCTGGTGTTTGAGTGCTGAATTTGTATCACATTAATCTTGAAATCCACATAAAGCTTACATACATGTTATATTTGATAATTCCATTTCAGTGTGTATTCATAGATCTGCAACTGTGTGTTTCAGATGCTGGACCAACAGTCATGGCAATGAGGTCTTCTGATAAGTTTTGTTCTTTTCAGGTCTTTTTGCGGTCTGGGCTTGCTGTCATATGACTATCCAGGAAGCCCTTACCCCAAAAAGCATCTGCAGGGGACCTGTTACATCAAGGAAGTGTCCCATCCAGCTCATTACACATTGTGAAACCCTTTTGTCTTAATTTGGGGGCAAAATCTGTGAGTGTGTACAGCTGTGTAGAACTGTATTTGATTTTTCAACTCAACACGGTAAAAATGCAAAAAGGCTCGTCTCAAAGAGAGTTTGTTCAAAAAGAGGAATGAGCCAGCACATAACACTGAGTGTGTAGTTCAAAAATGGTATACCGGACAATAATGGAATTGATCCTTTTCTGGTAGACACTCCTACAGGAGTTCTGTGCTGCTATTTTTTTCATCAAGTCACTGCTTAATCTTTATTTACAGTAGATGATTAGAGTATTCAACTGCTTCACGCAAAATAACTTAAGATGACTTATTACAAGTGAGAATCATCGATTCAAATTGTGCTACAGCAAAAGTGATCATATCTGATCCTGTCTGCACTTCAGCATCAAAAAAAAGAAAAAGAATAAATAGAAAAGAAATTTTACTTTGAAATGGGGAGTCAAATTTTAATTCAAGACTAAAACATTATGTTTACCTTTTAGTCATCATGAAAAAAATCCTACTGCTTAAAAGAAAAAAAGGGTTTTTGTAATCCCTGATGGAAAACATCAAATTTGTGACTTTGTTAACACATCCATACCGTCAGGAACAGGTGTAGTAATGTAAAGACCTCGGAACAAAGAGCAGTATGAGACTCTTTCCTGGTTTACTGACATAAATCAACGTTAACAAAAAATATTCCAAAGCATCTTTGTTTAGAAAAAATGGTTAATTAGGGTTGGGGTTAATCAATAAAACAAGGGGATCAAAATGTGACTTATGAATTTATACTTACAGAAATACCTCTGCCACTGCTCCCATCCAACGTAGTCATTGATATTGATTTGATATTACTGTTTAGGGTTAAAGGAGTCCTGCTGGAGGAATTTTTTTTAATAACAACCACTGCTTTGATGCTATTTGATGCATTCTGTGGACCTTATTTTTAAAACCGAAACACACATTTTACATAGTGTTTGAAAGTGCTCCTCACATCTCCTCACATGCTTGTCATTACTTTTAATTGTTAGAGTTGGAGGGTCATAATTTCACTGAGTTTATACAACCTCAGTTTTTTTTTTTTTTTTTTTTTTTAGAAAACACAGTTTTCCTATATATCACCCAGCTGATGTCAATACTGTGTGGTGTTTGGGACCTCTCAACACCTTCTCTCCTCTCTCTGTCTTTCTGTCATCTGCCAGTGGAGGAAGTAAGCTTATCTCATCTTTTTCCCCCCTCTTCTTTGTGTTTTCTTTGTGTTTTCTTTTTTACACCACTTTTTACACCATGATGCTGCGCACCAGACACAAGTGTCTTTTTTAGATGTTTTCTTTCAAAGCTTTATGCCTTTGTCTAGAGCTGGGACAGCTGGCAGGTTAAGGGAGGGTGGGGAACAATATGTAGCAAAGGGCTGCGAGTTGGGATCAAACTCGGATTACCCTCTTTGTGTTCTATAGCCTTTATATGAGGCGCAGAATTTAAAAACAAGGCCATACCAGCACACTGTAACTTTAGTTTTTTAATATCTCAGTTTCTATTTTTCAAAGCCTTGAAATTCCTGATATGGGCAGTAATTTGCTGCAAAAATATCAGGGATATGAAGTGGAGTAAAAACAGAAGTTGCCAGTCATATAGAAACCCAGTACAGATACCCTTTGAAAATATTTAAGGACTGTAACATTACGCTGCTTCTTTACTGGCTGGTTTGGCCAAAGACAAGAAGGCATCTGTGTTTAAAGCACCAACATTGAAACCTGTTACTGATAACCTTAATGTTTCCAAAGTACTACATAGTTTGTCCAGAAGATGGCGTCGTTGCTTAAGATATTTGATCAAGCTGTAATGAAATTGAACACCATAAATGTGTGAACACATGAAGTCAAGTTCTTAGGTATCTAGTGTTTGAAATTATTTCAGGTGTTTACATCTTGAAGTACATGTTTATGAATGTTCCAGGTGTAAATGTTCTGTTTATAGTGTAAACAAAGATATCTTGACACAATAAAGCATTTATGGTCTTAATATGGGGTTGTTGCTTCTGTTAGTAATTTAGTTGCCTTCAAAAGCCATGTAATAGTGATGAGAAGGAAATAATGAGCTCCTATGGTCACGTGTGGATTTAATAAAACACTTCTGCAGGAAATTGGTCACTTCCTATTTATTAGTAACTTTTTCAGGAATCGTCATTTTGACGGGCCTTAAAGTTCTGTGCTCTCCTGCCAAACAAGGCTAGAGCACAAATTAAAAACAGCTGTGTCATTTCTGCACAAGCAGTGAGATGTCTCTTCCAGGAAAACATGCACAAACCTACGATTAAACAATTCTTCATTTACTGACCACAAACACGTAAAAGTTGTGTTTTCTGATCTGTTAAACCCACATGGGGGCACGTGGAAATAGCAGTTAGTAAGCATTGTGTCAGTAAGGTGATCATAAGCAACTCCTCATCAGGGGCTTATCATAACTCCATGTGCGATCAATCCAAAGTGTATCTAACTAGGCTATTAAATAACCGTATGACAATAAAACTGAAGGAATCAAATTAATTTTTTATTACCTTTATAAACAAAATTTTAAAGACTTTCTTTGTATTATTTCAAATGATTAAAAAAGCCTCTGTGTGGAGTTTTGCCATTAAGAGCTTTTTAAGTTGGAAGAGGAATTTTAAACTATTCTCTAGATTTTATAGGTACCCAGTGTAGTGTCCTGATAGACTTAACAAGACAGCTGGATAAAAAAGAGTTACAATAGTCCAACCTGGAAATAATAAATAAAATCATAAAGCACCAGTTAGTGCTGCAGCCTCACAGCAAGAAGGTCACCAGTTCGATTCCCAGCTTGGCCTGTGGGCCTTTCTGTGATGAGTTTGTATGTTCCCCCGTGCATGGCATGCATGGGCGACCAGTCCAGGGTATACCCCGCCTCTCGCCCAATGACAGCAGGGATAGGCTCTGGCCACCCAGAACCCTGAACAGGATAAGCGGTTTAGAAAATGTATGAATGAATGCAGCGTTTAAATGTCTCCAATTGAGTGAGGCACACGTTTACAGTCTATTATTTACCTCTTCCTGATGAAAATGCTAAAATAATGTGAATTTCTATTCACACTATTGGAGAGCATTAAGTCCAACCAATCACCAGCAAAAAAAAGGACCATAGTTTCATTCACTAAGTTCTAAAATTACAAACAAAATCACTGTAAACACTTTTGCTTCATGTTGCTTCTTTCATGAGATAAAATCCTTATCTAAATAGATGATGAACATATATCTAAATTGCTCACAGAGTGATCAGGTTGAATAATAATGAACTAAGTTTGAACAGAAGCTTAGCTAATGCTTTAATGATGCTCGCAAAACCCATATAATTAAATGTTAAATCTTAATTTAGGTTTATCACAGTTATGTAAGTCAGAAGAAGCTTAGTCAGCTATTTACCAGCATACTGATAGCTCAGGAACAACCCAGCATAGCTGTCATGGTGGCAGACATCACATATAATAGAGTAGAAGAGAAGAGAATTGCACAAACTAGAATAGAATTACTGCAACTTTGAATACTTATACCATGGCATAGCTCTCTCCTAAAAGCAAGAAGGCCTCTCAATGACTTGTTTTTTAGTCAGTTAACAGCTTAGTAAAAATTCTTTGTAAAAAGTCTTTGTACTCTGGAGATCTGATCAGTGGAAGCAGGAATTATTCTAAGTAAATTACTCACAGCTGACAAAAAAAAGAAAGCCTCTTGATAATATGCTGGTAAAAAGGCTTCAGCAGAATGAAACCTAAAACTGTGGGCCTTTGCTTGAAATGCCAGCAGCAGCAGTTATGACTTTCCTGTACGCACTTATAGGTCTGTTTGGTTGTATTTGTTTTCTTTAAAATATAAATGAGCCATAGAAACAGTGTTGCGTAACATGTTATTTTGTTAAAGATATTCCCCATCGTGACTTAAACAGAGCTCCGACTCATTTAGCACTCTTTACCTCCGGCACCGAAAGAACGCTGAATCAGGTCTTTCTAGACCGGTTTTATAGTATTAACGTCACTCAAGTGTCTGGGGATCAAAACAACCCAGGGGTTGAGAGGCTCCACATTCAGAATCACTAAATCTGAATTCCCATCATTCCTGTGACTCATGCAGGCAGACACTGCTGAGCAGAATTCCTGGTTCCAGTGCTGTATCTGGACAAGTAATGTGATACTGTGTCAGTCTCAGCCAAGGCTCCTATGACTCTATGAAAACAGGTCAGTAAAGCTTAACCTTTGTCATTTAATCTATATTTTACTAAATCACTATGAGGGTCAGTAATGGTATCCATTTCATTAACCTTAAATCATTAATGGAAGTTGCACATTTACTTTAACTGTGTGCACAAGGGGGTATGAGTTGATATGGAAGGTACACACACATCACCTTTGAGGAAGTGACTCATATGCTCCCATAAGTCATGTGACGAAAAGTCCTCATAAATTATTCATGAACCTTGCAGTGTCCAATAGCCAGACTCAAGAAAGTGACTTCTTGTCTTGTAGGGATGCAGTGATTTCAGGGAAGAGGGACCTCAACAACAGTAAGCGTGTGTCTTAAATCATTGGATTTCATTTGAGCATACCGAGAACTGTGGGCTAAAGAAACAGAGTGATTACCTGCAAAGTGTCAGGAGAAAATATAAACCTTTACCCAAGCACTACTGTTGAACAAATAATGCATTAAAATTACATAACAGACACTGAAACTGATTTTACAGCATGGTGGCTCCGTTTGTGTCAAACAGTGTCAAAGATGACCATCTACTATGTCCAGAAACATTTCCTGTACTCTAAGACATCATGCACTTGCTGGAAAATTTCTGATTTAAAATAGTTCCAAACACATGCAGCTTTAATTCATCCCAGATGTCATGGAAATGTTTTTGAATGCTGCAAACCTGCACGGTTGCTTGAAAGCTTTCCAAACCACCAGAGGACAAAACTCTGAAGAAATGAAACTGAAATGAAATGTTAAAGATTCCAGCCAAGTGTCATTCTCATCATTCCTGCATGTTTTCCTGTCACAAATGGTACACTTCTGCTCTTTAAATACATGTGGGACACTTGTTTTCTCAGAAAGATGTCCTTTGTGTGTATTTTTCCCCAGCAATCTTTAGTTTTTATCCCAGCCCTTTTTAGTCTTTTAGACATTTAGTAATGATCTCTTAGCAGTTTTAAAATATCTCTGCTGTTGTGTGTATGTGTGTGCATCACTGGCACGTTGGAGCATGTTTATGTGTTAGCAAAGAATTTACAAAACTTTCTGTAAATTACCCTGATGGTCAAGTAAGATTACCATCACAGCTGTGCCCCAAATGGGTGCAGACTTCCCTGTTTTGCCGGTAGTCTTCTGGACTCTCTGACCTTTCTTGGTTTCTGGGAAAAAAAACAACAACTTTACTTGCAAAGCCTCCCCCTTTTCCTTAAAGAGGAGATAAAAACAGACATCTGTGTAAAAAGAACTGAGGGGAAAAATACAAGAAAAACAAAGGAATTAATGCTTAAAGATTGCTGACGTCAGTGAAAACAGAAGTTTGGCATTAGAACACATCTGGCTTACGACTTTCCTGCTATTGTTGGAAGACGACACATCATCCTACTTCAATGTTTTATGCAGTTTCAGTCAAAATAAGAAAAAATGTTTAATTAGGCGATTCTTTTGAAAGGAAGAATAGAAGGTGGGTTCAGAGAAAAGCTGGGCCTGTGACTGCCGCATGCTTTGAGGGGCAACCAGTAAAGCTGAAACTGTAACATCATAGTTTACTTCGGTTAAAGGGACTGTGAGGAGTTTCAAAGTGATCTTTAAAAAGTATCCCTTCTACATATATGCCAAGTCATAATAGACACTTTAAAAGGACATCAGCAGCGCCAATATAGAGTATTTCGAAATGCTGCTTCATGGCTTCTCAATCAGGTTGAGCAAGACTTGATTTACAGCACGTCTAAGTCTCTAAGACAACACCATGCTGGCTGACAAAGTTTAGAAGTGAGAAGATAGATCTTTCTCTGCTTGAAAATGATTTCTTGTATACATTTTGTAGTGATGGTGAACACAAAAAAAAGAAAAAGGACAGAAGAGCAGAAGAAAGCTATGGGAGAGTGATACAGCCTGAGCTAAAGGCTAAAAAGGCTAAGTTGTTTGTGAAAGTGTTCATTCCAACCCACATGCAGCAACAGTTATGGTCTGTTCAAACTTAAGAGTCTATCAATAAAATGAAGAGTGAGGTCACATTAGCTCTGCTCAGTAGATAAGCGCTAGCAGGACATGACCAGGATTCATTAACATTACATGTTACTCACACATCTCACTGCACCAGGCTGTCAGTAGCGCTACATACGGACAGCTAAGAAACTATTTACAAACTGACAGTTTGCTTGTTGTCATGTTAGCCTACATTGTCATGTTGTAGCACCAGGCTGCTAACATGTGGTACAAACTTACGCTTAGTGCAAACCGTATCTGGACTGATAAATACCTTATCTCATTGTGTTGTATCCAGTAAAAAGTTGTCTTGAACAGAGAAAATTGGTTCCAAAACAAACACACGCCTGATTAAAAGTCACATCTTCATGACAGTGTGTGAGACACCAAGCCAGAGGGTGGAGAGGCCGATCCTCCTCATAGCATGTGTAGCAAATGGTTTAGGTCAAAACCAAAGAGTACTACAGTCTCTGTATATGGGGCTTGTGCTAAAACCACTTAAACAGTGACTTCTTTGATTTCACTATTCAAAGCAGTCAGAGGAACATAATCCATATTTAAATCTAGGTAAACAAACTTCAGTAAACTAAACACAAATGAATACCAATAACTGGAATCTAGACATGGCATTCGCTTCTGCACACCTTGCAGGTAGGTTGTCAGAAACATACACAACAGAGGCAACATCTTCCAAATTTTGACTGTTACAGAGCAACCAGTGTTTTGGAGTTAATAGTGACCATGCAAACAGGTATCTCTCAGCCAAAGGTATTAGTGTTGAACCAAAGGGCATCATCTAGTTTGGAAAAATGAAGCTTTTGTAGAAGTGCTAGAAGTTGCCTTTCATTGAGAATCCGCTTGAGGCTGGCTGTGGAAAGCCCGGAGGTCACGTACACACCCAGCCAAAAAAAACTGACTTTTATGGCAAATGCCAATATTCAGCCTGGTTCAAAAAATGGCTTGGGTCTGAAGCACTGATTTCACTACCGGCATACACTGTACGGTGGGTGTATTTTTTTATAGCTCTGCGGTTTAGAAGTTATTAGGATCGTTTGATTGTCCAATCAGACACACAGCTCAACTCATGTGACCGACGGGCACCCTGTAGCTGTTCTAAACTAAGCTAAAGCCAGCGCCATATCCAATGTGGCTGCATCTGCAGATAGGCTTCATTTCACAGTATCAGGAACAGAAGGGTGACATCGCAGAGACTATGTCCATGTTTTATACAGATACAGTAGTGATTGATGGCCGAGAGTCACCAGTCAACAGGGTCACAATTTACACCAGCAACGTCTGCAGGTGTGTAATTAATGTGCCATCTTTTGCTGTGTTCCATTTGTACTCAGAACTGGGAAGTCGGAACTGGGAATGATGGTGTGGATGCTTTGGCTTACAAGCCAGGATTTTCCGGCCCCTGGGGAGGGGGCGTTCCAGCTGGACATTCCCACTCAGAACTCGGAAATTCCGAATTCCAAGTACAAATGGAACGCGGCATCAATCCAACCTCAGTTAACCAGGTTTAACCACAAACAAGCAACATTAACTGCTGATATTTGGAAATACAGATCTTGCTTTGCTTATTTAATGAAAAAGTTGGTTTCGGGCCAAGGGTAGGACCAAACATGGACTCAATATAGAGAGCAAATGATGAGTGAAGAAATTATGATTAACAGAAATAGATTTTATGATCCAGGTAAAATTACCGAATGCCATGAAACCATTAACCAGTCTTTTAACCCTGAAATACACAACCATTAATATTCCACTTGAGTCATGAGCATAGTGTGACAGTTGTGTGTCTAAATTCCTCTCTGGGGTACATGCTATGTTACGCCTCTACAAACGTCTAACCACCTAATATCTGTCCACTCACAAGTGATGGTATTAAGTTAAAGAATTTGATTTTTGGTGGTTTACTCCCCACGTCGTTTGACAAACTATTGTGCTCTGCAGTGCTTTTGCACTCAAGTTGAGCACACACCCTCCATTGTTGATAAACAAATAGTCTCTCTATAAATTCAGCTTATCAGCTGTGAGTGGTGACTGGTCAGCAATTAATTACAATCTTCTGCACTCTGTATAATTTGAGGCCATTGTAATGAAACCCTCCATGATTTTACTGATGAATGCTGACAGAAAGTGACGGTTTTACTACAGTGTTGATAGGCAGAGGTGGGATAACCTCCAGGCTACTCAACATGTTGGATTTGGTTGTTCCTGAAATAAAAATAAGCAATTACAAACTAATTTTCTCAGCATTGCTTTGGGGTACTGACCACTTGGAATTAAGAATTTAACGCCGCAAGGTAATAAGTGTGTACTTTTCAGGAAACACTTAAACTAACCTCCAGTGTAGTCATCTACCTGCTTCAGCTGGAGCTTCTGTTTTCAACTATTATAAAGAAAAACACTCATAAGCAGCCCTTCCTGAACCTTCAATGATTCTGAGAGAAAGTGTAAGGATCAAAATGATAAATAGTCTGTACATTTTCTCCTGTGACTCATTTAATAATCATTTTTTAGTTTCTGTGTACTTTCTCCTGTGACTCAAATATGTCCCAAGGCAGTCACAAAAAATGCACTTCAAGTCAAACTTGTGTCCTGTCCCAACCCTAAAGCGCCAGCAGGGGATTGAGGGGTGTGAGATGGAGGGAGGTAAGGGGGGGTTGGAGTGAGGTGAGTAAGAGATGAGTCAACAGTCCTCTACTATAAGATATCCTGATGGAGCCTAAGAGTGGCAGGCACAGAAGCACCAGCGAAGGTAAGGTCAACTCTACTCTTATCTCATTCACTGTTGAAATTCAACTCTACTGTCATCGTTTCATTGTTTAGGATCAGGGTCACTCCTTATCCCTTGCTTATTAGGCATCTGATCATTGACAGCTCATTTCTATAGGTGTAAACACTGAATTTATTTGCATGTGTTGTTTGGGACAGAAATTCTATTTGGTTGTATATCGTTGTCTTTTTATCAGTCAGTTTCAGTCTCTTCTTCCCGAACATGCAGCTGTGTCTGGGATTGTTTGCAGACTCACTGATCTTTGTACCTGTTACACAGTTATAAAAATCACAGGTGTCTTTATCTGAATGTTTCCTGCTACAGGCAAACATATTGAGTAATTTACTGGAATGAAATGTGTTTGGGCATAAAACGATGACATGCAGGGATTAACTCATGCCGGCTGTCTCAGTGGGATGACACAGAAATGAAACAGCATGTGTGAGATAAACAAATACAATGTTTTACAAGAAGGGGCAGTTAATCATGTCTCACTTTTCCTTTCTCTTAGAAATAGCAACCAGCTCTTCACCTGCAAAAGGACTATAACATGCACTACACCGTAGCACTTTTCTTTTGTCTACTGCCAGTCTTCAGTGTGGGTACAGCTGCTCCTCTGTCAGTTGAAGTGGTGAAGATGAAGTCAAGAGTAAAATGGATGGCTGAACAGCTGGTGGTTAGACTAAACAGAGACTTTCAGGTATGATAGTGACTTTTATAATGACAAAATAGATGTTTGACAAAAAAAATAGATAAATAACTCATCATGTTCTTTACTTTTTGCAGGCCCCTGTTGGCCTCACAATCAATCAAACTGCTGATGAACTGAATGGACCCTTATCCATCGCCACCATCTTGGAGGGCTATAACAGTCTGATCTCTGACACCTTTGTTGGGGTCACTCAGATCAAATGTGAAATCTCTTCACTGGCAGGTTACCTTGACCACTGGAGGCAGGGTCACTGCAGTGAGAATCCTTCAAAGCCCTCACTTCCTAAACCGCTTGAAGAGCTGCAGAATCGAAAGGAGTTTGTTGTCACGGTGAGCATAGAGGCTCTCATGAGAGTGAAGGAGTTCCTCAGTGTGCTGCTGAAGAATCTGGACCGTCTTGAGACCTGCTAAAAGACTAGCAACACTATCAAGTGACAACTTGTGAGTTTAAAATTGTTTATTGGGCAATTAATGCCCGTTTTGCATGGGTGATGTCTGACTCTGCACTTTCCTGAGTCATGTTAGACTTTTGGGATATGAGTTTGAGGGAAATGTTATTCCTAATACGCACTTATTTATATACATAAATGTCTATTTATACATTGTTTTAAAATAATATGTATTTTTAAACAACATAAATTTTCACCAAAAATGTTTGTAGCATGAGATGTTTTAAAAGGAATCAGCCAAATGAACAAAGCTTGGCATACAAAGGAAAGTCATACCAAGAAATGTGTATCTTAGCTCCTGCCTGGACATGTCAACAGACTGGGTTAAAAATACTGATTTATTTTTATTTAGATGCTTTAATCAGTTAGAAGAAACATCACAATGAGATGTTAAGTCATGCCTGGAAATTCTGGAAAGCCAGGTAGAGTCTCGCCAAATATAACACAGGTGTTTGTAAGTCACAGTCAGGAAGGGCAAAGGGCAGCTTCTATTGCAGGTCAATATCAACAGCTCTTCAAAATCTGCTATTTATATCTCTGGATGAAACTTTGTATATTTCTGTACAGCTGTTCTCATTTTTTATTTCTTGATAAAAACAAAAAGGAAAATATTTAATTAAAAAAAATTGTGAGATAAACTGGCGTGTTGTTGGTGTTGTGTAAACATGACTCAAGTCTTACGGCTACTGGACGAGGTTAAGATATTGCCTCATCTGTGGATGTTTGCCTCTTGGTATGCTTGTACATTCAGGGTTCATGAGTGGGAGTTGTTGATCCTGAGAAATCAGCTTATCATTAACTGCTGTGAAAAAGTGGTGATACAAAAAGGGAAGAGGGGTAAGTGTACGAATTCAACGCATACAAATTTCATACAAATCTGGGAAGATTCACAAGAAAACAAATCCAAGGGTTTATGAATATTTTCATGCCAAATACACACAGATATGCATACTTAGACTTTTTTGTGGTGCTAAAAAATTCAGATAACAGAGATGCAGGAACCAGATAAAGGTAGAAATGACATATTAAGATTTTTTTTTTTTTTTTTTTTTTTTTTTTTACTGATGCGGATCATATATCATTCAGTCTGACACATAACTGGTTGATAAGATCAACAATATTTTTCCTGAAACCTCCATGTGCCAAATAAAAGTGATTTCTTTCGTCTTAAACCAACCCCCTTCCCCTCCCTATACAAAATATAACAAACACACACAATGCATCAGGAATCAAACCACTTCTTTCTTTTCATGTTGTTTTAACCCATCAGTTTTTTCTTGTACTGTTCCACCAGGCTTTCAAAGCAGTCCCTGTCACGATTTTTGAAATGCTACTTTGCTTGTTTAACCTGGAAGACAACACAACATAGCCAGTCATGAGCTGGAACAGGGCAGCTCTGCAAGACATCACCAAGATACAGCTGACCTTAAGTTAGAAATGAGATCTGACAGAGATGAGAGTGTCCATGATAAGTAATATTGTATAAGGTGACGCTTTGCACTGAGTGTAATATAAAAGCAAACCTTTCTCTATTTAAACCTAACTGGGTGCATCCACCTTTCTCAAAACTGAGATCTCTTGTTAAAGTTACTTCCATGCCTGGCATGTAGGTCTCAACTGCAGATTACAAAATATTCTTTCAGGCTCATTTTTCGTTCAAATAAGTAACAACCTATTTCATTTATTGGTGCATTCAAAAAAAATCCTTTGATAAGGAAAGAAAGTTAAGGACAAAGTTTTTCCTGATTCTTCAGAAGCTGATTCTTTGTCAAAAAGTGACGTGTGAACATGACCTGAGGTTATGATTAGGCAAACATCACTGTATGTTTTTACATGGTTTCTGGACTGTGCAGGCTTCTTTGAAACTCTCTCCTGTTGGATCGTAGTCTTTCTTTTTTTGAGGGGCTGATGGGGTCTTTTGTTATCCTTTGTCACGCATCCTGAAAAAAAGCAGCTCAAAAACATGCTGTTGTCACCCAGGATACATTGACAGTACACTAGCACAAACATTGACACATTAGGGTTGGACCTTTGATTGAGAATCTGTTGCCGAACTTCAGAAAAAACACCTCTGTGGTTGCCAATGAGTTAAACCATATTATTTTAATAATAAAACTTTCCAATACAAATGAGTGTTGCTTTTAAAATTAATCAGCTTTAACACTGGGTGAAGCACATTTCTTCGTAGAAAGGACTCTAGTGAAGAGAATGACATCATACCTAATCTTGGGTCCCCGATGGGATGGAAAAGCCAAGACCTTCTGTCTTTTTTATCCGTCTCCAGATCACCATGCTTCACTTTAAGGTTGGTTCAAAAGCTTTCTAAAATGTTGATTCAACTGAAAATAAAGTCTGAACACAAAAATCATATCTTAATACCTGTCTGCACTGATGATGCATGTGCTTTTGGATCCTTGTACCCCTCCAGTTGTCCGAGGTCTCGCTTCCCCCCTGCAAAAGGTTGTTTTTTAAACATGTGCAAAATTACCACTTTATAGTTATTTTTCATTTTATTAACAAAAGTCTCTCTAAAAGGATAGGATTACTCCTGAAAAGGATTACTTGTAAGTCACTCTGAGACAGACACAAGATAAAAACACACCTTGCTTTTTCTTGTCACAGTTTCCTTTAGAAAAGTCTTTAATTTAGAGTTTCCTTGAGTGAGGTGAAGTCAACAATCGGTCTCTGCAGAGCAACTATGGTACAGAGTAGGTGTATTTAGGTGTCACAATCGTAACTTTTCTTTTTGACCTGGACATGAACTATTTTGTTGAATCCAGTGTTTCGTAACAAATAAGCACCAGTTTGACGCTTCTCATGACATACGTTGTTTGGGCCAAAGATGTCAGGATTGTTGTTAAGGTAATGGAGCATGCTCCAAGCATGCATATGCTCCTGAAACTGGACAAAACCATAACCCAACAATTGTCCCATCATCTGAACCTTCTCTAGCTTCTTGTCATACATCACTCCACACCAGAGGCCAGTTGAAAGATAATCTAATCAGATATTGATTATCGGATTGGATTAAATTTTAAAAATGGGTTGTCCAAAGGGGAAAGATGGATTAGATCACACATCCAATACTTGTTTTAATCTGGATCAAACCTTCAGTTTGTGTTGTTCGAAACTTTTCAGTAGGATTTAGATAATTTTGATCCAAAAAAACAGGGGGTGGATTTCAGAAGAAAATGTAGTAAATGCTTCTTTTGCTACACATCCAGTCAGGCCCTAATACTGACAGAATGGCAGAGGTTGGTCACCCTCAGGTGGACCATAAACATCATCACAGAGAGGGGCATTGTACCTGGTAGCATTGTTGTGCAGGACAATACATGCAAGTATTGTGTGTATTATGATTTTCCCCAAACATTCTTTACTATTGGACATTTAGCTTTTTATTTTTTAGTTCAAGACATTTTCAGAATATTCACAATGCATTTTTAATGTATATTTGTTTTGATTTGTTGATGCTCAGATGAGAGGTCATGAAAAAATCAAAAATGGAAGTGGATGTTTATATTATTATTGTATTTTGTCTCAAAATGAGACACTTAAAGATAGTCTTAGCTCTTCTACCTGTTCTTCTTCTTGTAGCTCCAGTCCAAGGTTGCTTTGTAAAACTGCCATAAAACTCAGACGGATTATCTGATCCTTAATTGCAAAAAATGGGATTTCCCGATCCAGGTCATTTTGATCCAGACTGAATTCTTTGAACTGCTGACCAACAACTGATCAAACGATGGGGAAAAATGACAATAACACCCTCTACTGGGCACAGCCATACATTGTTTTGTGAGAGCAGTTTAGCTATACTTCAGCTCCCTGAAGCAAAGAAGAACTTCCTCATCCAGCCTTCCTCATTCAAGACCCTCCTCATCCATGTCAGATGGTAGGTTTCTAAATAAAACAGCAGTAAGATAACAGAGACTGAAATGTAGATCCTGAAATGATACTAAAAAATAAACTGAATGGGGAAAAAAAAGAAGCAGGTAGGCAGACGTGAAAAATCCAGATTGGAGGTTTAGGAAATGTCAAATAACAAACCTGATAAAAACTGTTCTTCCCTCCCCTACGTTTGATGGAAGAGGTTTCTTTGGAGTTTCCTTTTTACATTTGAATTCAAAAAAATAAAAATAAAAAAAGAAGAAGATAGTTGCAGCATAAGAACATGAAATAATAATATGCTTCATGAAGAAATATTAACAAGCAGAAAACTTATATCTGATTCATCTTCTTGGTTCTCATCTTCTTCTTCCTCACTGTCATCCTGAATCATGGCTACTTTCACCATCATCATCAACTTCCTCCTCTACCTTCTCATTATCATCATCTTTATCTTCCCCTCCTCCTGTGATACATCCTCATCATCTTCCATTTGTTGGTCCTCACTATCATCGTCATCCTCTGACTCAAACTTCTCTTTCTGTTTCAAGGCTGCTTTGTTGAGAAAAAAGATTTAACCATTAACCCCTGAAAGTGATGCCTGGAGGGACATAAACAGAAAGAAATATAACTGAGGTTCATGCTTTTTACTGCCTGCTGCTTAGGTTGTTGGTTCCTTCTCATCTTCAGAGTCACCCTCTGTTTCTGGGTGACTTGTCATTGTCTCCACATTATTTTTATTTTCTCTTAGGAAATAAAAAATGAATATTATATTTAGATTGTTTATAACTGTTTTTTATATGATTTAGATGTATCTGCTAGAGTCTGTCAGGTGTCTCAGGGAGCTGTGTTAATCCATGATTTACTGTTTCAGAAAGTATCAAAATGGAAACTTACTTGCAGGTGATGGTGGCTGTGTGGCAATAAAGTTGTCCTTGAGCATAGCCCAGCCCACTGCTACATGTCCGCAATCCCAGTACATTAAACAAAACCCTAAAAAATTACCTCTTAATTTGTCATGTTCAGATACCAGCAGTGTTTATGAAACCTAAGTGACCACTGACCTTTTATCTCATTCAGGTTAATTGAACTCAGAGCTCTTGTAGCCTTGGACACATTTTTAAGAAGGAAAAATACAAATCCTTAAAACACCTAGGGGGCTACCATGAGATCCCAAGGAACGTCCCGAGTGGGTTTGCTCAAAACCAGGTTTCAGTTAAAACTTTCAGAAAAACAGCCCTTTTTACAGGCCATTTTGAGGCATAAGGTCCTTTATTGGCCCTTTTTCCTAATGGGCTGAAACTGTCCAAGACGTAGTCCCTAGAAGCATCCCCAGTGGGTTTTCTCACAAGGTTTTGGGTCCAACATTTTGGAAAAACAGCCTTTTTTGCAGGGCAAAAAGGGTGTTTGTTGGCCCCTTTTCCAGTTGGGTCAAAACTCCCCAAGACATAGCCCTGCTACTCTGGGGCTACTCGCTCTGATAGTCCAAGGGAAGTGGGGACCATAAGGTCCCTAGAAGCATCCAAAGTGGGTTTTTCAAAACCAGGGTTCAGGTTCAACTTTTCAGAAAAACAGCTTTTTTGCAGGCCCTTTTTACAGGGCAAAGGGGCCTTTTTCCCTTTGGCCGAAACTTTGCAAAACATAGCCAAGGGCTCCTATACCCCTAGGAGGCAGCCACGTGGTCCCCAGTGGATTTACTTCAAAACTGGGTCTCAGGTCCAACTTTGAGAAAAACAGCTTTTTTGCAGGCCATTTTAGCAGTATAAAAAGGGTCTTTGTTGGCCTTTTCTCCAATTGGGCAAAAATTCCTGAGACATAGCATGAGGGCTCTGATACTTCTACGGGGCCACCGTGAGGTACTTTCCCCTGTGGGTTTATTCTTTTTTTCCATTTGTGGCAAGAATTTGATTTAAAATCAACTGTAAATATTTTTTTTAATCCTAAAATACAAAGTTATAAACCAAAAGATCAAAGCCCAGTAAATGTCCTTGCAGGATAATCTCATGTCAGTCCTGTTGTTACAAAACAAGTTACTATTTTACTGCAGGCACCATGTCCATCTAATGTCTAGTGGCTGCACAGAATGGTTAAAACTTGTATGGTTAAGCTTTGTAAGGTACATTCCAGCAATTCTTGGGCACCTCTCCTCCTCCAAATCAGATGAAGTAGAGGGATTGAGGTGTCAGCACTATATCTAACAAAGATTGTCCTCTCCACATGCTGCTACTGTAATCCACAGAATGAGAAGAGTCAGTCCATATCAAATTCATGCCATTCCATTCAGAAAGTGAGTTAAAATGTGGTGAGTGCTGGTAAAAACTGAGAAAAAAAAAAAAAGAAAAAGCTCATTCACCTTTTATAACAATTTGAGAACCATATGGATAATTTCATCCATGAAGGTAATTCCTGATGCACATTCCCAGGCAGTCATTTCCTTGCTTACCTTTAGAGGGCAGCAGACACCTCTGTATGATGTGACCCAGGTGTGGTGAGAGCAACACATGGTTGACCTGAGTAGATTAAAGCCACAACTGATGAGTCAGAGGTTCCTCTTAGGGGGAAAACAATTGCAGGCTTACATATTACAGTAGACCTACGGTAAGAAGAGCTCCTCCATGGTATTCAGTGTTTATTTAGACCTCTTATGGTTTCTTAATCAAAGATGTTCTAAGGAGGGATCCACCCTCCTCCACAAGTCAGGGCCTTTTGAGACTGATCGCCATGATTTCCATACATGAGGACAGCTTGATATTTTTTAAGAAAAGTAGTTCACTCCTTAAATTAGAAATATGCATTTTATCAACTAATTAAAGAAAAATGTGTTTATTTGTTTCAGTCATTAATGGTGAGAAATTCAGGAAGTTTAACAGTAGGGCGAGGAGGGTAACACAGAGGTTTGTCATTCAGGTGTAGAAAGACATTTTTAGAGTGAGGATTAACTTTTTTTAAATAAGAACTGAAAATTATAGTCCACCTCTTTTGTACAAATACAAAACAAATGTGTTGTTTTGAACAGATATTTAAAGTGACCTACTATGAGTTTCCAAGAGCCACTAGCATGATATTATTCATCCAAAGAAAAAAAAAGTCTCTAAAGCAAATTACAAAATCATTGAAGAAGAAATCAAGTGCCTTCATACACGGGTTCACTGAGACATATTATTATCAGTAAATGAAAATACTGAGATCAGCTGTGGTATAGTGTTTGTTTTGCAATAATAACTAAATAGACTGAATGATTAAGAAGAAAAACCACAAGATAGAAACGTTCTGTGTAAAAACTGTGAGCACTTTTAGTTGATGCTCTTGTGGAACTGCAGGTTTGAATGGAAATCCCACGGCAGAAGAAAATATAGACTCAAATACAGTGGTTGTGGGAAATCATGATACACTACTGCTTTTATAGCATGTTAGTGTATTTGTGTGTGTTTGTCACAGTACTGTGCATGACTGTGTCTTTGAATGTACTTTTGTCCAGCTCGAAATAAACTCTTCTCCAACAGTTTGACTCCAGAACCAAGTCAGCAAAGTCAGATTCATACTAGTTTGGAACTGCTTAATCTCTTGGATCACTCAAATTAAAAAATAATAATAATCTAACTTCACAGAACTTACTTGTTTTTTATTTATTTATTTGTTATTTATCTTTTTCTGGTGAAGGCTGGTGTCGGGACAGATGTCTCCATGAAGGTTTGCAGCACCGGCCTCTCATCTGAAAGGGTTTTTGTTTTTCATTTTTATCCTTTTTTTTTTTTTTTTTTCAGTTTAACAGTGAAATTATCTCATCAACTTGCTCAGTCATGTGGACCAACAGCCTGTGTAACTATATAATGTGAAGTGACAACCTTTAAAGTTGAGCTCCATCAGAATTTTATTTCACCGCAACAGTAATTGATATGAAAAGAAACACACAGACTTTATGATTAGATGTAAATTCAGCAATCATCCAGCCTTAAACTGATGATAAAATACACATTGTTCTTAAATCAAGTACAATTCACATAGAATTACAATTATTATGACTTCCTCAAAAGGGAGTCTCTTTAATATTGTCAATTACAAAAATAAAAAATAAATCATTTTACAAAAACAAAAAAGAAAAGAATAGAAAACAGTATTATATAAAAGTAGCATGAGAAGTCCAAGCTGCAGACAAATTGACAGGCCATCATAAAAGGCATGTTCAAGCCAGGCAGAAGTCTTTTTCTTTCTCATTATTTGTTTTTTTTTCCTTAATCTACAAGCAGTATTTTACATCCATCAACCCTCTCACAAGCCTTGAAAACAATATTTTAACTGTATTTAACTGAACATAAACCTCACTGAAAAGAGCAAATTCCCCCTAAATGAGACAAGAATACATTAGCTTACATGCTTTCCTAAACTTTTTTAGTAAATACCGGTCTTAATGCTGCTCCTGTAAGTTTAACATCTGCCTTGTGCTATAAAAAATATGATCAAATTAAAAAAGTGATCCATGGTTACCCTGTTGAGTTCATGTGTTTTCCTGGTAGCTAATGTAACTTGCTCATGCTCAAAGACTGCCCACCAACTGTCTGCACCCAGGTGCTTTTCAATATATCCCTGAGAAAGCATTTAAGTGTATTCATTCAGAACACAGAAACTGGAAAGACAAAGTATCTATTAAAAATCACATCCCTAAAAGGCAGCACACATGATTTTTCAGCCAACTGTGAGCTCAGTAAGTTCAAAGTCTTTACAGACAAATTTGCAACGTAGGAATAGTCCATCCAACGCTTCAAATACCTTGGTACTCGTGTTTGCAGTGTCCCACAAACAGAGGCTCTGCTTGGATACCACGCCTTGGGGTGACAGAGAAGCAGAAACATGAGTATGTTACAAAGCTGAAATTATGAGATATTTCTTTGAAGAGGAATATTAGTAGTGATGTACCTCAAGAGCTTGCATCGAAAATCCTGCAAACGAGGAAAAGCCATGTTCACATTGGAGGTCTGCTTCTCATCACTCCACAGTCTCTCTGCTGCTGCACTTGCCCTTGGCCTGTAATTTTTGGTGCAGCCAGAGACAAATTTCAATTTATTTTCTCGTATTTCCTGTACAAGCTCAAAGGAGAAATTTTTAAGATGTCAGGGTTTTTGATTTCCTACCAAAGACGTGGAGTGAGATTGGTTGCATCAACATATTCACCCCACATGCAGACCTCACCCCCTATCACCAGCTTCTTCTGCTCCTCAGTACCTGTGAGGGGACAATGAATATAAAACTTACATTTTGTTTATGAACAGACTGGTAATGACTTTACTGATCATCACAATCTCAGTTTAAGTTTAGTACACCACTTCAAATCAAAACTCAAAAAGCCACCGATAAATGCACCTTACAAAACAGATCACTCTGATTGGTAGTTTCCATCACCAGGTCCCATCACCAGCACAAAAGACAACAATAATATGTGATATTACTGTTACATGCACAAACCATTAAAGTTCAGTGGCTGCACAGTGTAGTAGGTGCGCCAGTCCTGGCCATAGGAAATATGGTTGATGTACCAAGGGGCTGCCAGCAGGACCCTCATGCCAGCTTTGGTGATCCTGCTGAGCTCTTTGTAATATTGAGCTGGTAGGCCCTTCCAGATATGCAGCACTGTGTCCTTAGGAATCTGTGCAGGGTAACAAACAACATGCTGTCTTGCCCTTCTTTGTTGCATTTCATTAAATTAAGCTGAGGTACTAATTAATTTTATAAATCTTTAGTTTTATAGTTTTGAAAATATAGTTTTGAAAATCATTTTTATGATTCATCGATAGGCTAGTTTTCCTAGAAAAGAAAAGCCTGAGTTCTTAGAAACATTTTTATTACGTGCCACAGTTCCACAAACAACCAGTTCTGATAAACATTATTCAGCATTCTGTTTCAAGTAGGGAAAATATGTATACATATTTTTCTGCTACCTTACTTGTCAAGTATTTTCAATGAAAGATCACCTACAGATTAGGTCATGGGCACGCATATGTTATAACGCAGCAAAAAATATTGTTTCCTAGGAAGGAAAGGCAATATGTACAGACCATACAGCTTTAGAATTTTATCTAAAGTCCAGTTCTTCTTTATTTCTCTTATTTGTTCAGCCCATTATTTTTATCATTTCATGCAAGGACCTTTGCCAAACTACTTCAAATGGTGTTTTGTTTCCTCTATATTATGATGGAAGTGTGTGAAATTGCTATACATCAAAACGCCTTGTTAACTTTTACAGCACTAATCACACACCTTGGTAGATGTATTTGACATGATATATTTTTTATCAGTTAGTATGTCATATTGAAATGATACACAGTCTATGTCACACTATGAGGAAAACAGTTTTCCCTGTTACCTGGTGGGATGACACAAACTCACCATCCTGTGTAGCAAAGAAAGTCAACAATGGTTGACTATATATATGCCCTGAATTGTACAGAGGCAAAACTTTTTTTTTCAGTCACTGAAACCCACAGCAGAGATCACAACTTCAGTCAACCACTGCACACAAGTTAAAATCTAACCCTTGAAGGCGAGGGGCCACACGTTGTAGTAGCGAGCCCAGTCATGTGCGGCTCCTGGCTTGTCCAGGTACCATGGAGAGGCTAGAATCACTCTGAGCCCTGCTTTAGCAACCCTGCGCACCTCACAAATGTAACAGCCCTCTTTCCACACCTCCACCACTGAAAAAGAGCTTTGCTGCAACACAAAACTATACACCATCAGACTTCATTGACTGGTTGTGTGATATTTGTGCTTTACTTTGCCAAATATGTTTTAAAAGCAGGTCAATGGGCGCGGTACCTATTTCTACTTTTGTCTAAATAAAACACCCAATCATTGGAAATATAGTAGACTTACCTTTTCATGGTAGTCAAAGACATCCTGCCACACTATGGAGGTCTTGTTGAGCGATGAAGTGATATTCACAATGCTAGAAAATATTAAAATGGCATTTGTTACTTAATTTTATTGGTTAGTGTATTCTCCAGAGCTCCCTACACTGAATGTTTTATTTTACAACCTACTTTTCCATATAGTATGCTTCAAGTTTAGTGAAGTCTGCTCCAAACCCCATCTTCAGCATGAATGCACGAACATCTGGGTTGGATTTCCTTTTGACACAAGAAGTGGGAGTCATTTATCTGTCTTTGAATGGAAATTTGCTAGTTATTTGGGCACAGATTTCCAGAAGTTTCATAGTTACAACTTAACACATTATTTCATTTTACATTTTCCTCTACCCCAAACAGGATCAGCAGTAAACAGTGTCTAGATAGATAGATGTTTTGCTTTTATTGTTACTTTAAAAAGCCTGAACCTTGATCTGGTTAAGAAATAAACTTATATGGCTCTTTGTTGAAGAAAATATGACTGCTACCTCTAAACAAGGAAACACAGTAGAACAGATCAATGCATGCATAACACTGCAGGCATTGGCACTGAAGGGTTGGCGTATGCATTAAAAAGGAACAAGATATTTATCCTGACCATTTTATGCAAAATTCGGTAATATTGTAAACATGCAGCCATCAAAACTAGAGCATCCTATTTTCAGTCATTATATCTGGCCAGTGTATAACTTTTTGGCAGCTCACCAACAGGAAAAGTTAACCTCATCCCCTCCTAAGTGGATATAGGAATCAGGAAATACTGATGAAACTTCCTTAAATAGTCCTGCCATGAACTCGTAGGTGGAAGGTAATGCTGGATTCACAGGACCAAATGTTCCAGAAGGTTTGCTACCTGAGTAGCAGGGAGTCAACAGGCCAGGCTGTCCTGAGATTTGAAAAAAAGAGAGAGAAGCTTAAGGTCAGTTTTAATACCTATCTTGCGTTGTGTATATTGAGTGCAGAAATCTGTTGCACTGTAATGTTCCTGAGACAATTTCAATGGCCTAAGCTCCATGGCGAAAGGAAGTGGTTCCCAAACTTTTCAGGCTGCGCACCCCTTTTACCTCTCATCTTAGCTGACACACCCACAATGCCAGAAAGACAAAAAAAAAAGAAAAGGGGTAGTCTCTATAGCCATATTTACGGTATCAAGTTTTATAAAACAGGCTACAGTTAACACAGAACAGAATGTATAATAATGGACCTAATGATTTCTCACATCAGAAACAATGGGGAGAATAACAGTAAGTAAAAATATAATGATGACAATAATAATATTTGAAAGTCAATTATGGTCACTGAGCGATGCATAGCAGTCATTACTATGTAACAAAAATTCACCATTTAAATGTTTGAACTGTTAAACCCTATTAAAAAGTGTTTGACAATTACTTATTTAATTATTCATTTGTTTATTTATTGATACAATATCAACAAATAATGGTGCTCAGCTGCCATTACACGCATGTTGCGTACTTCCTAGCGGCAGCTCACACACCACAGGGGGTGCGCCCGCCACATTTTTGGAACAAAAGTATAAAGGATCCCTGTTGGTCCAAACAACGCATAATTCCATGTACTTTGTTGGTGGCCAGCAGAGAGCTGAGATCATTTGGATAAAACATTTGTTTTGAGTAAAAGTGGTTTGAGTGGTTTTTCAATGTTACCGTTTCCCCAAGATTTGGTGTGGCCGGGTGAATCAAACTCAGGAAGTATCCGTATTCCCCGCAGCCTGCCGTGTGAGATCACCCTTCTCACATCAGATTGTGTGTAGATGTGAGTCATTGGATGGAAAGCCCCCTGAATCAGAGCCAGGAGTCTTTGTTCAGGGTTAATGCAACCTTTCAGAGCTTTCCTATCTTACTAATTCACAAGCAATAGGCCTAGTAAAAAAAAAACTTAGGATGAGATAAAATCTCTACAGTTTCATCTCATGTGAAATATAAACAGTTTTACAAGTGATTTTTGTGAATGTGCTGGCATGAAGTATTATTTTTTTTATACTGTGACAGTGCTTCACATGACTTTGATCCACATGACTTACCTTACTTGAAAGATCTGGGAAGGTGCGGCTCTGGTAGGGGAATGAGGGGTCATCAACGATGTGCCAATGAAACACGTTAAACTTACTGTAGGCCATTGCGTCCTAGCAAAAAAAAAAATGTCAGTGATCACTGATGATGGCAAGTGTTAATGAAACACAGAGCTGAAGATCTGATTATGTCATCTGATTATTACCAGAGTTTTTAGTATGGTCCGGACAGGTAAATAGTGCCGTGAAGTGTCCAACAAGATAGCTCTGAACTGAAAACGTGGGAAGTCTTCCACCTCAGTTTTGTTCACAAAATACTGAAAGAAAAATGGCCATAAACGTGCGTCATCATACCAAATACTGAGAAGGTAATGATGTTAGTGAGTTAACGTTATAATGAGTATTGGTATCTGATATTCTCTTACCGAGCCAAAATCATCCTGATAGACCAGCTGACTGAAGGTTTCAAGACCTGCAATTACAGAGGTCATAGAAGCACATCAACACATGAGAAAGTGTGAGATTCCAGAGCAGTTTACAGTGTTAGGTAACATAAGAAATCCAGTGCTGTTTGCTGAACAGGCTTTTGTAGAGCTTTTTCATTATTCTTAATAATAGGAACCATGCTTTCTATTTTTTTTTCACTTAAGTTCATACTAGTCCCCTGTTGTTCATAAATGCATCTCAAAAAGTTGATCACCTCTTAAAGCACCCCACACGGTTTCGGCATTTAAAGATGCATTTCCAGAAGAGACTGTCAAGTTGTCTGCAAGACAAACAAAAGCTGTAAGGCAATGCTTAAACCGGATCAGCAGGCATGCCATGGTATTATTCAGACATACTTACATCTTTCAGAAGAGTTTTCATTTGGGTAACCTTCACAATCATCCTGGTCAACACTAATTTCAACATTAAATGGTTTGCCTGCACTGTTTCCAAGATCACCATATCCTGTTGGTAATAAAATGAGTTTATAGTCACGAGTTGTTTTGCTTTATTTTTGCAGAAGTGAATGTACTTTGATATCATATTTTTTGTGGTAGCTATCCTCCAATTTTTAGTTTCTGTAAAACAAACACATTGAAACTCTGCTACTCTGACTTGCAGTCAATGCAGGGCTTTACAGCAGGTATTAGGCTAACTGAAAGAATAACAACAAAAGCCATTGATCTGTTTTAAAAGCCTTTTAAAAGCCATCCTGACAAACACAACGTTCAAAACAAAATCTGCAAGAACAATGCAGTGTTTCTGCCCATTCATTACACAGCGCCGGAGTTGTGAATCCACTGATTGTTGACAATGAAATACTCACACTGTTGACCAATTTTTTTCCACTACCATCATATAAATCCAATAACTAGGCTTAACTTACCAGAGGTAAAGTCTGGAAAAACGAGAGAGAAGTATCTCTTGAATGCTGAATCCAGAACAGAACATCCCGGTTGAGCAGCTGACTGTCTTCCGTATCTGAAGTAGAAAGCTTGAGGGTTAAGTCGATACTGCTCCGGTGAGGAGATGAGAGACTGAGGTAGAGGCCAAACTCCCTCCACCGTGTGTAAGCCCTCCTGGAGTATAATCAGTGAAAGAACATTAAAAATCAGAAAGCAACACCGTCCAGAACTATCCGCAAACATGACTTCGTTAACAGTTGATGGGAGCAACTGCACTGTCAAACTATCCTGCTAGTCAGGTGCTTTGGACGATACAGTCACGTGACCGCACCCAATTAGGTGCTGTCTGATGTTTTTTTTTAATTCATTTATTTAAAATCTCTGTATATCTAACGAAATGACAACCAGTGGGAACATTTCGGTTGAAACGCGTCAAAACTAATAACCTCGAATTGTTTTTAAAGATACTGTTTGTCAACAAAACTTGACCGCTAGTCCTATATTGTTTTTACAAGGAGTAAAATCAATTTCGACCCCTAGCTATGAAAACCTAAACCCTTGGGATGAAAACCCAAATTAGATACAAAAGTAATGACCTACGCTGCCTGAAATTTCCAAGTTTGATACAGTCAAACATTTTAGTGTCAAAAGTTATTGTACTCATTAATTAATTGATATATTACCACCAACCTTTATAAATGTCTACATTTTAACGTGGCTGTATTTTAAAATAGAGTTTCATTTTTTTAGATACTATACTTTAGATTTTCGTGTACAGCCCATCT
The DNA here is from genome assembly GCF_033239565.1 of Halichoeres trimaculatus. NCBI lineage: Eukaryota > Metazoa > Chordata > Actinopteri > Labriformes > Labridae > Halichoeres > Halichoeres trimaculatus. Next base: position 19,261,074 of record NW_027437187.1, on the reverse strand, counting down.
GACGTACGGTCGTCGTCAGTCGGTGACGCTGTGTCTCTTTGTTGGCTTAGCAGCGGCGACGTTTTGTTGTTATTTTCGCTGCAGCTGAAAAACAGGCTCGGATAATTTTGGTTTTCGTATTGTTCCGCAACCAACATTTCACACACTGTAGACCTTTAGGTGTGCTTGTCACGAGTTGATAACCACCCTAGGAATGGACTCAGACGAGGGGTATAACTATGAATACGACGACGAAGACGAATGTAGCGAGGACAGCGCCGAAGAGGAGCCCGAGGACGACACCCTGGAGCTCGGAGAGGTGGAGTTGGTCGATCCCGTGGTGGCCGGTGGAGAGCGAGACGAGTGCGGTGAAACTGGTGGAGGTGGCCACGGCCCCGGTGAGGAGGAGGAGGAGGACTACCGCTTCGAGGTTCTGACTGCCGAACAGATCCTCCAGCATATGGTGGAGTGTATCAGGGAGGTCAACGAGGTCATCCAGGTAGGTATTTTGGTATGTGAGCATCAGGAAAGACCGGGGTCCGGGCTCGGCTTAAGCGTAAACAGGCCATGGACGTTAGCTTAGCTGTTAGCATGTGTGGAGTAGTTTACTTGCTGGAAGTTGGCAGTTTCACAACAGTGATAAGGTTAACACGACACTAATTTTTCACAGTGGGGCGTACGCCAGTGACTAGATTATATCTTAAGTGAAGGGGCATGTAAGATGTTAAACGTCGAAATTCAAATTGGATATACTATTGGTATTTCGTTCCAGGAAGTAGTCTTATCCCAATTGATAAGTTGGCAGAAACGTTGGCTAAGCTAATATTAGCTACCAAGTTAGCTAGCTGGATTGCTAAATAGCAAACGGTAACCGTTAACCTAGCACCTCACCGTGAAGTATAACCTATTTAGTTCTAGAATTAGATAACTGGCATTACCAGCTACACGACATTTGCTGCACGTTATAGAGAATAATGTATCAGACCATTACTGGATTTGTCAAACAACATTCGCGTTGTCATTATTTAATGTTGGCCAAAAGGCTTGGTCATCGACTTGGTTGTCGAGTTAAGTGTTAGTTAAGCCCACTTCGTGCTAATATGCCATTCGTCAGCCCTTCTTGAAATGTTTGAATGCATCATACGAGTGACATTTAAACTCTGAATTCAACTATATCTGAAATTAGATGGTGGGGAAACCCAGTGGAGCACTTCGCCTTATCGTCAACTCGGGCCTCCATTTCCTCTCACTTTACTTGGTTACAGAATAAAATGGAAAGCTGTTCGGATAGGCCTCTAACCATTTACCATATAAGTAGTAGCGTTGTTTTTTTTTTAAGTATCAGAGTACCTTCTTCGTAATTCTGCCACGACTGAAAAGCTCCTGAGGCAAATTATTTGCATTGGACAAAGTAAAGCCTCATGGCACTTGTTTCCAAAGCGAAGACAACTGAGATGGTGAATCTGCTATAAATAGTGCCTAGGTTTACCTTCCCAAGTTTCAATATTTTCAACTGATCTTTTTAAAAGTAACTATTTTAATATGAATTACATTTGTTAAGTGAATTTATTATTCTAATGTTGAGAAAATGGAACAATGGTATATAACTTAAGTTGAATCATATTGTCTTGTAAAATAAAGCCAGTGTCTGCCTTTTCTTGTCAAGTTACTGATTTTGTGCAGTCAGTGAAAGGCTGCTGGGGTAAAATTGCAGAAGGCATCTTGTACTTATTTTCACACTGGAAAGTTTCATGTGTTGTCTTAGATAGAAAGTGAACAGGCAAAAGCATCTACATACATTTCCCATTAACCTTGACTACACAATTTGTCTCTTGCCACACTCCGATTACCACCTAAAGTCATTGTAGTACTCTGACATTAACTGCTCTGATATTCTGATCTCTTACTTAAGCAGGAGAAGGATGAAATGGCATGGTGTGTTTTATAGGGGTACAAGGAAACAATTTTCTTATCCTGCTTTTTTTTCAATCTTTAAATGTTTTGCTTAAATTGTGAAACTGAAACTGGACCTTGGAACATGCATTTGAATCCATAGAATATGTATAGGACATGTTTCTGAGAAGACAATGTGTAGCATCATATCCAAATATTTCAAATGTATGATTATCACCTTTTATTTCGCAACATTTAGTATATATCAGAGTGGCTTAAACAGTGTCTCAAAAAAGTAATTGTAATCACATTTTACTGTATTGTTGATCCGAACAACATGTATAAGTTGGTTTGTTTGACCAGTTATAAGCCATCCGTAATTTTAAGTCTCTTATATCAATGTTCAATTGGTCAACAACACAATAACCTTTCAGGTAGCCTTTAGGTGGATGTCTTTGCAGTTTTATTTTGGAATAGTTTAGAAAGCTGGGCTATCAGTTTTCCTTTGTATTACACATAAACCAAAGCAAGCTGTGTTATTTGAAGAAATGTCACTGCTGCTGTACTACTTTTTGCTAATGTAAACTTCATTGGCCATTTTGGTCAACAGTCTTTTTGTATCAGCACATCAGTTACACTTAATATTTATTTTACTTTATTTTATTAAGAGAAACCCATTGAGCTTATAGATATGTTTTAAGTTATATGTTTAAGTGTTGTGGCAAAGATAAGCAGCGGCACAGTGAAGTCATATTCACAATTTAGATCAATTCATCCTGCTTTTATTTCAGTTAGCGCTTTTAAAAATGCCCTTCAGTCCAAAGCATAAACCTGTCCAAAAAGAATTTTACTTTTGTGGCAATGCAACTGTTGAATTTCTAAAAAGGATACATTTCAAGAATGCCACTTATCAAAAGTCGCAATAATGAAGGTAAAATTGAAAAATTGTCTCATGGGAAATGAATCTTTATTCCTCAACAAATCATTCTTGTTCTTTTAGAATCCGGCAACGATAACACGCATCCTTCTCAGTCACTTCAACTGGGATAAGGAAAAGCTTATGGAAAGGTAGGAATGAGCTTTTTTCTTCTTGCAGCCTGTTAAACTGCCAACCTTAAGTCTGTTAGCTGAAATATTTCTGGGAGAACTTTCTAACTCTGGATTGCATCCCCCCCATCTTTTTTCTTGCAGGTATTTTGATGGCAACCTTGACAAGCTTTTCTCTGAGTGTCATGTAATTAACCCCAGTAAGAAGCCTCGCATCCGTCCTCCAATCAACACTAGATCATCGGCACAGGACATGCCATGTCAGATCTGCTATCTGAACTTCCCCAACTCTGTAAGTCCTAAAATGACGCCAGCAGTGGCTGCATTAGCAAAATGTGTTCCCAGGTCTGTGTTTTAAACTTGCAAAAGAGACTTTGTTGAAAATGAGACACTAAAGTGCATCTTGGCATACTGCAGCAAATGAGGTTAAGGACATATTTATTTAAACTTTATAAAACAAAGAGAAGTCTACCTAAGGCATTATCATAATTGATTTTACTCCTTTCTGTATTGTTTTTCAGGAATTAGCCATGCTAGCAATTTAAAAAGTGGAAAGGTAACTTGACAGAATACCCATAAGTGGTGACATTATCTATGAAAGTATATATTATTTTTCAACCAGCCATTATCAGAAACTTAAGTCGACTCACTGTATTCACACTTGATTTTTTAAACAGTTCTTAATCTGTGCTGCCAGGCTCCAAAATTTACAACTGAGAAGTGCCAAATATGTGTACATTTCTGTTTTGCAAGTACTTCTTAGTAGGCTGTGCACCCTGTGGTGGCTACATGTGTGTATCAAAATAGTCAAGTGATTGAAAGACAAGGCTTCTGAATTTTTACCCCATTTTGCTATATCTTTAAGTGCCGTCTCCAGTTTATCTGTCTGCATGTCAGAGCTTTGCCAGGTTGGGCTGACACATTTGAAAAGAACATGAATATCACTTCATATTGATGCATGCACACAGAATGTAGCTAGCTACCACAAGCCATTCCATACTGTACAGTGGATCAGCTACCTTGCTGCTTGTTGTTGAGTTTAACCTAAACATAGCTTGACTCACTGAAGCTTGGATATTTTTTTCTGAGTTTCTTGTGGTAGTTGTAACACTATTTTTCCCAACTCTTTGGCCGCTTTTGAGAGTGGGCTCGTCTGTGTGGTTGCGCAGACGTTTTTGTGTGTCTTTGTAAACAATTTGGACATAAGTCTGCCGTGAACAACACTGAGAGCAGAGGAGATATATGAATGTGTGACCATGTAAAGACAGAAATGACAACCTGCTATGTAAATACGATCAGTAACATATGGCTGTTTATATATATATATATATATTTTTTTTTCTAATAAAAAAACAAGATATAGGCCTTTTTTATATGAAAGAGATAACCTCAAGTTACTTCTGCTGTGATCTGGCGCTACATGGGAAATAAAATTAACTTGACTTCAGGGGGATGGGTAACCCCACCCTAACAGTATAATGGTAGGGGAAATACTGATTGTTGTAAACTTTTTTCATAAACATTTCAGTTGTTGTGGGGAATTGTTCTGCGCAAAATCAACTTATTCTGTTGTTTAGTGAGCACATGTTTTTTTTGTGGGATCAAATCCAACAGGGTTATGTTGGTTTTAACGTCGATCTTTCTCCCTAGTGTGACTCAGCTGCTGTGAAAAAGAAAATAAACTGGGCTAATTCAAGATGATCTTTAAATGTTTGTGGAAGAGAAGACAAAAGCATTTTCAGCAGTTTTTGCGACCAAGGCATCACAGTTATGTAGATAAAGTGGACTACTACTGGGCTACTAAAACAACCTCCTGAATTGTATTTGTCCTTTGAAATATTTGGTACATCTGGTAATTGACAATATTCACTAAGCTAGCTACAGCAAGTAAAGAAAACCATGAAAGTAATAACATTTGGGTAATTTTAGAAAAGAAGGAAGGAAAGTGGATTTCTAGTTTATTCCACTAAAATTGAAATCCCTGAGTATTTGAGGGTTTGTGTAGGTGGTCTATCTATTAGCTTACAAAATATGTCAGTGGTTTTCCTGTATGGCCTTCCTTTAACTTAGGGCATGGTCACACTCCCCACTGGAGAGTATGGTCCACGGTCACACTACTCCAATATGAACCACTTAAGGCACGAAATGTCCTGCCTACGTCATTTTGAAGCGTCTGGTTACACGATGCGCAGTCCTGTCAGTCTGTACAACCAGTCACAGAGAACACTGCTGCAACTTCAGCAATTTTTTTGGCTCATGTTGAGTTGTTTTGGTCCAACACAGCCCTTTAACACCCTCACTGTTGTTTGAAATGATTTTCCCAAGGAGCGGTCGCAGCAACCATATATCATGGATCATGCCTCATGTCTGCATGCTTGTGCTCTTGCATGAGGTGTACCGTGTTAAAACACACCTCTCTGGAGTGTGTACCAAAGCAAATAAGTGAAACGTGCCCAAGCGCGGCACACTTGCTCTCTATTCTCTTGCACACTGGAATTAAAAAAATTCAACCACACCATATAGAGCCATCACTCTGCCTGTGTCTAAGGGTACATTTGAGCTGTAGAAAAGAAAGCAAGATGGAGGTTGGCTGCCCTCAACCAATCCAAACATTACTGAACCCAACCTTGCACTTGGTGGAAACATACCTACCTACCTACCTACTGGTGGCTTTCTAAGTTACTATAGATCAAGGTTTGTTAGGGCTCACAAGGTATGACCATGAAAAGTGATTTCAAGAAAGCAAGTGCATACCTCCCTTGCAGTGCTTATGTGTGTGTCACTCACAGCTACATGTTTTACCTGTTTACCTACTGGCAGAAAGAGCAAAATGTTTGGACAGAAAGGAAAGAGCATTTGGTTCTTGTAAACTAAACCCTGTGAACCCCTGTGAAGTAATGATGAAATCTCCAAAGAGTCTAAGCCAGTGCTGAGCAGGTACAGCGTCTTCAGACTTCAGTTCTTCACAGTGCTTTGCAGGAACTGAATAGAATACATGTTGCTGCTAGCAGCTGAGCAACAGTTTGGTTGAATCCAGGATGAGGTGACGAGTTTTAGTTTCTGGCCCCTTCTGTTTTGGAAAGATTGTATTGTTAAAGCAGCCAAAATTAGCAGAATCATTTTTCCCATACTGTCCTGAATCACAGGAAAGGTACGTAGTGGAAAGCTTTGGTTGAACCAATTGTTCTGTAATTAATAAAATATGGTGCAGTTTGATCCATGCAGCTTTACATGAGTTGACTGTACCTATCATTTGTAAGTGTCTTCCTCCTAAAAGCTTATTCCCCTGATGGTCGCCAAGGTTTGCTCATTGTTAATTTTTTTAAAAAACTTTTTTTTGTCTAAGACGGTTAGTAAAGATCAACTAAAATCCTAAATCTGTTTTGCTGGGGAAAAAGTCTGCAACTTTAGCAGTTTGTTAAAAAGAAATATTGCTTAAACTTTCAATATTTTATACAGTATTCCTGCTGTGATGTCATGTTTGCCTTACTTACACGATTCTTCTCTCTTGCAGTATTTTACAGGCCTGGAGTGTGGACACAAGTTTTGCATGCAGTGCTGGGGAGATTACCTGACCACCAAAATCATAGAAGAAGGAATGGGACAGGTACTCACTGTGGATGTCTTGCAAGTATGGGGTGCTGGTCACAGTTACCCCTGTCATATCTATGTTACTAATGATTTACCTTCTGTGTTTCCTCTCAGACCATTTCTTGTCCTGCTCATAGTTGTGACATTTTGGTCGATGACAACACAGTCATGTGAGTATCCGTTTAAAACACATTTACTTAGATTATCCTGGATATTGGTGGACTGTTTTGTGCACGTTTGTGACTAGAGCTGAACAATTAATCGAATTAAAACCGCCATCGCAATGTAATTGAATAAAATTTTCAATTAATCACAATTTAAAAAAAGTTTCATGTACACAGACCTGGAGGGAATACAGTAGCTTGTACTCGTTCTTCCTTAAAACCAGAAAAAGTCAACATGCTGTTTTTTCTGTCAAAAACATGAGCCACAACAACGTGAGCTACAGGGATCCATACAATAGAATGATTGTTGCTGGCAGAGCCATAACCCTTTACACTTAATACTTTATTCTGTGTAGTTTATTACTCTTACTGACAGCTCCAGATCTGTACAATTTCACGGAGTTCTTTTTTTGTTTTTTACTTAAAAAGTGCAAGACAGAATTGTTGATATGTTGACAGTATTCTTTGTCGGTCATACTAAAGGATGATTTATTGCTTGTGTTTAGTGAATAATGCAGAAGATAAACGCCGCCCCCAAGAAAAGCATGCTCAATCAAAATTACAATATTGGTCCTAAAAAATCGCAATTTGATTATTTTCCAAAATCATTCAGCCCTATTTGTGACCACAGCAGTCTGGTTGAGAAAAAAATCCCACATGTTTTGAACAGGCAGAAAATCTACTTAATGAGGGCACATTTCTATTTTTTAACTCTGAGTTTAAAAACAAATGTACTTTTAGTTGCGAGTTATATAAAATGATAACTTTTTTTAATGTTAATTGTAAAAGTGTAACTTGGCACATGCGTGGCTGCATTTTGAAAGAATAGACTCTGATCTCCTTAACTAGCTGTTAAGCTGCCAGTAATTGTCTTAACCTACATTCTAAGCTGACCAGCTAGCAGATGAGTTAATTGTTTTTAGGTGACCTGTGAGAGGTGTGACATACAAAGAACTATATGCGCTTCCTGTCAGTAGATCATACAAAATACATAGTGTTTTCTCTTTAATTGTAGACACTGCAGGCCTTAATGCTCTTTTCTGGTTCATTACCAGAACTATTTTTTATTGGGCTGTTTGCATTGTTTTTATTCAGATCTTTTATGCCTTTATTCAGAGAGGACAGGACAGTGGAAAGAGCAGGAAACAAAATTAGAGTGGGGAGTGACATGTGAGAAAAAGACCACAGGTTAGATTTGAGCCTGGGCCATGGACCTGCTATACCAATACTTCTCACATTACTTCTAAAATGTGACTTGTATATGATTCCCAAGTAAACAGGTCACAGTCCAGCTCTGACCTACCTGGACCATCAGGGTCAGACACCACATACAGCACAGTGCTTATGGATATGATCAAGGCAGCCATTGAAGTTGGGCGGTTTAAGAGAGTCAGTACTTTAATGATGGCTTTCTGTTAAGCAATGGCTGTTGGTTCAGTACAAAGGTTTGTGTGTGGATGCACAGTCTGTCCCTGTTGCGGCAAGATCAGGATGTCACTGGGTTTGGAAAATTTGACATTATTATGGTAAATGCCATTAGGTCACTGATCAGCTAAGCAGCAGTAAGTTACTTATCCGTTTTAAAGTCGGTATCATGGCTGCCAGATTTAACCATTTCTTTTAACTTGTTTTGAGTACAGTTATTTTTTTCGAAATCATAGGACCACTGAAGTGTAAAGAGTAGGGCTATGAGATATATCAAAGCCAATGTTTAAAGCTTCTAACTGATGTAAAAGTGCTGAGTTCCCCACAAAACATTTCAATTTTAGCTGATGTGTGCTTTCATTTCCATTGTTTAAATAAAAAAAATCCTTAATTGTTCATCTGGGCATGTTCATTTTAGTTACTTGTTCAAAAATTATTCAGATATTTACAGAATAAACTGAGTTGAGTGGGATCATTGTGCATCAACCAAAACCGGGGTAGAAGGCTCAATTAATCGTGATTTTGATTTTTACCATAATCGCTCAGCCCAAGTAATGCTTTAAGAGTTCACCACTTTACTTTCCCTCCACTGAATAACTTCACTGCAGCTGTCTTCTGTGTTTGTGTTCATTGAGCCTGAGTGATCATCCTGCCAGCACAGAACTCTGACATGTGTCACTTAAGAATGATGTTAGTGTTTCATTCAGCCGAATCTGGTTCTTCAACTGCGGTTGCATTGCCCAAGATCTGACCTGTGTCTGGTTTGGGATCATCTATGAAAGTTGTGCAGTTCCCAAAAAAATCAGATTCACAGAAGAGCTAAAAACTCTTCCACCTGCATTGTGAATATAGCCTTGGCTTCATTCGTATAAACTGTGTTGTTGGTGGCTTTTGCTTTAACAGTTCAGTGTCTACCAGAGCCACACGGTTAAATTGGTTCACCATTTTTCAGTTTTCTGCATTGTTGATAAGAAGATGTGCAGTGCATTGAATTTGTTTAGAAAGATAACGTAACCAGTCACCGTTTGATACATCTAGACTAATAAATGATTTGACTTCTTTTGCAGGCGCCTCATAACAGACTCAAAAGTAAAGTTGAAGTACCAGCATTTAATTACGAATAGTTTTGTAGAGGTAAGCTTCCCTTTTCTCTTACATATAAATGTAAAGAATATTAAAGCTTGACTAATTCTGTTTAACTGTGTATTTATTCAGTATGCAGTCCTTGAAATAGCAGGACAATCTTGATACTTAGCTGTCAGTAAAACTGGCATTTGATTGTAATTCTCTGCTTTCTTCTCAAAGTGCAATCGACTGTTAAAGTGGTGCCCTGCACCAGACTGCCATCATGTCGTCAAAGTCCAGTATCCAGATGCCAAGCCAGTGAGGTGCAAGTGTGGCCGTCAGTTCTGGTGAGAGAGAGTTAAATCAACAATAAATAAATGTTGACCTTTGATATTTATTTGTATTGGCATAAATGAGATCCTGTCTTGGCAGCTTCAACTGTGGAGAGAATTGGCATGATCCTGTCAAGTGCAAGGTCAGTGATCAATGTTCCACCTCCAGAGAAACAACCTTACCTATTCATCTGCACCCCAAAATGAAACTGTTACCATAAAAGTTCAAATCAACAAAACTGTTTCTGACTGATTTAAATTCTTTTGAAGTGGCTGAGAAAATGGATCAAGAAATGTGACGATGACAGTGAAACCTCTAACTGGATTGCAGCAAACACAAAGGTAGGGGGGCATTAGTAAGGCTATAAGTTTGTAGTGATTCACTATGATGAATACATTTCACTTGTTTCAATTTGAGTTGAGATCATAGGGCTGTATGATTAGTATTTAAAGATTGCGATTTCAGTTCACACATGTACTTGGTCTACTTAACACGGATGATTCCTAAGAGTTTTATTCTACAGGCTGCATTGTAAACAAATGCCCACCCAACGCAGCACCACTGCTGCCCCTTCGACCATTGGCAAAGTGTCTGTACAACACGTGCACAGCTGCTGCCGACTGCAGTTAAGTTAGGAAAGGGTATAGAGTGTATAGTAGTATATGTAGTCTTCTTGATGTTACCCATCTTTTTCCTGAAACAGTGTTTTGAAGCAAAGAGGCTGGCACAGCCATGTTGGAAAAGGGGGAAAAATCATAAGCCTTTATGCTTAATGATTTTTCAAGAGAACTCTGATATAGGATTTTCTGCTTGAAGTTTTACTTGAGAAGCACTGAACACACACAGACATTTACATTACACACAAGATTCCTATTCAATGTACTCAACATGTTATACATCTCCTAATGTACCAAAAACATGGTGCTGGCTTAATGCTAACATATATGGTAAATTGCATTGGTATGCTAGTGGTTAGCATACATCAATATAAATAGGTTTTTAAAACAGAATTTTAACTTTCAATGCAAAAACATATCATAGTTAGTTTGTGTACACAACACAAAAAACTCCAAGTGTCAAAATACTTGCAGAAAATGTTTTCTAAACAGGAAGATTAATGAAAAATTACATGTAGGCTCATGGCTAATTTCATAACTATGGCAAGGTTCCAAACAACTCAAAGCATTGCTATCACCACTTCAAGATACTGGATGGTCAACTTCAGTCATTAACATGTATCAAAACAATACATCGACATCATGTGATGAGCAATTTCTATTTATTTATGTCCAGAGATATCCAGATTCATTGACCAATTCCATTTCTATTTACTTACAAACTCAATGAAATGTTGTTGATTGAAAACCTGCCAGAATCCTGCCGCCCTAATTAAGACCCTCCATTATCATCTTTCTTATTGACTCACAGGAGTGTCCTAAATGCCATGTGACCATTGAGAAAGATGGTGGCTGCAATCACATGGTTTGCCGGAACCAGAACTGCAAAGCGGAGTTCTGCTGGGTCTGCCTGGGTCCATGGGAACCCCACGGCTCAGCTTGGTTAGTACAAGAAATTACTGCTACTCTTGCGTCATAGTGGAATAATCTCAAAGTTTGTTTTTTGATTGATATTTGTGTTTGCACAATCAGATCAACTAAGTTCCCATTTGACAGTTTCAGTGTGTAACATTTTACATTGCAAAGCATAGAAAGTCAAGAAGTTCCAAACAGAAGTGTGCAGTCGGTATTCAGTGAGACTGTGAGACTTTTAACCAAGTCATGACTTTGCAGGTACAACTGCAATCGCTACAATGAAGATGATGCCAAGGCAGCTAGAGATGCTCAGGAGGTAAAAATTGATTATTGATGCATTAAATTATTATTTCCTGTTACCCTTAGTGTAGGATTCATGATAAAAAATTACTGCAAGAATGATATTTTGTGCAATAAGAACAGAGTTTTTGATTGTGTGCAGCGCTCCAGGGCAGCCTTGCAGAGGTACCTGTTCTACTGCAACCGCTACATGAACCACATGCAGAGCCTGCGCTTTGAGCACAAGCTCTACGCTCAGGTTAAGCAGAAGATGGAGGAGATGCAGCAGCACAACATGTCCTGGATCGAGGTGCAGTTTCTGAAGAAGGCCGTGGATGTGCTGTGCCAGTGCCGTTCCACACTCATGTTCACTTACGTCTTTGCCTTCTACCTCAAGAAGAACAACCAGTCCATTATTTTTGAGGTACGTTACAGGTACCACCTCCAGAAGTTGTCAGATGTTCATTTGGATTGTCTTAACATATGAAAGTAAACAACAGAGAAGGAACGTAGATGATGGTTTACAAGAACACTTATTCTTTGTTTTGATAAAATAACTAACACCGGAATATACATCTACAGACGGGGCCATACAGGACCTGTAGATTTAACCCTCATTCATCCCTCATATTCTTTTATTCTGATCACATTCCAGTCAGAATTCCTTTGTCAAGCATTAGAACGACAGTGCTAAGCAGAAATAAAGTGTCACCTTAGTGTCAGAAAGAGCAAAGGCTCTAAAGTTGGCCCAAACTTTTGTAGCCCATACTGGGCTTCAGAAGGCATTTTGATGAACAGCTGCCTTTCTGTCTTTTCAGTGCTGTCACATAAAACAGTGTTTTTTCTTCATCAGAACAACCAGGCAGACCTGGAAAACGCCACTGAGGTGCTCTCTGGCTACCTAGAGCGAGACATCTCCCAGGATTCCTTGCAGGACATCAAGCAGAAAGTACAAGATAAGTACAGGTAAATCAGAGAAAAATCCTAAATTTTACCTGAAACTGTCAGAGTTGTTCCTTTTTGATTCTACAAGATGTTTGTGTCTCTACAGATACTGTGAGAGCAGGCGAAGAGTGCTTCTACAGCACGTGCATGAAGGCTATGAGAAGGATCTGTGGGAGTACATTGAGGATTGAGGACACGTCCCAATGCAAAGGACTCTTGAGTATCTTGACAAACTTAGAGCGCTGATGCAATTTAACAGGGCAGCACGGGCCTTCTGCCGCCTCTCTTTGGCAAACCAACCACTTTTTGCATCATTTTCCTGGATTTGTTTAACAAAATCTTCAAAGTAAATTATATTTAAATAAAAGGTAGAGTAATAAAAGAGTGTACTACAGTATTGTTAGCAACAGAGTGGAGTCTCAAGAAAGAAGAAATCCATCTTCAACAAATACATCCCTTTGGCTTGTATTGTAACACCTCCCCTACACTTGACCCAATATTCTATTTTGTTTTCTTTTTGTTTTTTTTTGCTCGTGAATCTTTTCTGTTTTGGTTTTGATTTTTGTTTTCCCATTAGTGTGAAAATGTTTGTTTTTTTTGTTTTTTTTTTCCAACACAGCTTTAATTGTCCTGGCCATGTCTGCAATATGTGGTGAGATCCTTGTCTGGGGTGGCTGAATGTTGATATGCTGGTTGCAAAGGGGCAAAGACATTTCAGGGGGGAGAAGAAAAAAAATCGTCAAAAGAACAAAATAGTAAATCTGTATTTTTCAATTTGTAAATAGTCCATATGCATGGAAGTTAAAGAGCAAGAGTGGCACGTGTTTGCATAATTTTGAAATTTTGAAATATTTATTCTTTACCAATATTGAGAAAGGTGTACTTTTGCCATGTAGGTTGAGTTTGTCTCCTCCCTCTATAGAGTGTTGGGAGCCAGGAGGTCTTTGGCAATAAGGCATTCGCCCTATCATCCTCAGTCTCGTCAGAGCAGTGCACAAGTTACACTTTATCAGTAACTCTAAATGAGGACTGATAGAAAGAATTTCTCTTAGTTGCCAAATGATCATATTAAAGACTTGGTAAAAGTGCACAGACAATATAGAAAACCAAGATTAGAATGAGTTTGACAACTCAAAGGTAAGGTAGAATGCTCCAACCCTGTGTTCCTCGATTCTAACCTTCACCATACCCTCTTAGTTGTTTTTAGAGGTGTTTAACATTTAAGAACTTTACTAATTATTTGCAAGAGCCAAACTGAGTGACATTCACTCTTCTTTTTTCTCTCTTTCCCGACGTGGCTTGAGGTTGCCCTCCTAAAGCTCAGCTTGCACCTTGAGGATTGAACGAGGGTAATAGAATGTACTGCCAGTGCTGCTCTGTAGTGCTGCTAATTGGACTGGATCACTGTCTAACAGGTTCAGGCATTTGCATCACTCTTGCAGGGAGAACTGAAAGGGCATGGGGCTGATAGTGGCCATGCCTCTTTGAAGAGATCTCCTACTTTGCAGTGAGACTGGACATTGCTTTAAACCACACTTCAGACTGACTTGCGGGATCCTTAGGCAGATGAGGAATAAAGGGCAAACTTCTAAAGGTTGTAGGACTGTTTTATAACATTGTTATGCTTTTGCATTAAAGACTGTATTTTTCGCACATGGGTTGAGCATTGGACATTGAAATGTCAGTGCCCCTCCAGGTTTGCATTGTTCAATGTGGTGGTTGCTCTGGGTGTCGAGTTCTCTGCTTGTAAATGCTCGTTCATGTCTCTGCAATATGGCGGTCTTCACAGGATTGACTGGAGGGAACATGAATAAACAGGCACTGATGCAAGTCAGAAGATGACACCAAAGTGTCAGCTTTCATTAAAACACATCCTTTAACCCAATTTCAGATCTTTGGGGTATTCTCTCCCTAATGCTTCTTATGTGTTCAAACTTATTATTTTATCCTAGCAGATTATAAACTGTATTGTTTATTTGAATAAATGTCATGAGAAATCTCATTTTTGGGAGTACTGTGTGAGTCATTAGAGTAGGTTTGGTCTCAGTCATAATACTACCCAGACATCTTCGATGCATTTCTGCGCTGTGTATTTTGCAATGTACTGTACCACAGACTTTGGCAGGGCTGTGTCTTCTAGGATGAAAGGAAATTAATTTGGTTACTTTAATAACTTTATGAAACATGTTAGTTTTTACTTTTACTTGCAGATTGTGTGATGAAGATTGAGTGGTTGTATGATGTCATACATTTATTTTGTTTTTCAAGTGACAAAAACTGATGATGACACACTTTGAATGGCTAAAAGATGAGCTTTTCTCCCCTCAGCTCCTTTACAGGTAACACACCAGCTATAGGTGTGTGGTCATTAGGCTAATACTCTCTCCAGGGCTCACTCTGTTTTCATTGTGTCTGCTAGTAGTTCATGAATATTTGGACATAACGTTGAAGCAACTGAAGCAGCTACTTACATTACATTAAGACATCCAAAAACTTTTAATACTTTTCTACATATCTTTTCTTTATGCTATCAGAATTGTTTTATTTCCTGTTAGTGTAAAAATGTGGGAAAAACTAGTTGTCTGTTTTGGAGAAAATATTAAAGAGCAAAATGTTGCAAACATCATGCTGGAATGGGTGGTTGTTTGACGATGGATGCAGTGTTTTTGTTGTAGCAGCACCAATGACAGCTGTATTAAAAGAGAAATACAAGTCTTGAACAACATTTGATGGGTTCTGGAAGAATGTGTTGTAGAAAACTTTTCTGTGGCAGCTACTAGCAAAAGCTGAAATCATCCAACCAGTTTCAATGGTTTAAAAAGGGAACCTGCAACTGAACATCCTGCCACATGATGGGGGTAAAGACATCCTTACTTCAAAGACCTCTCACTGATGTTATGTGGGGGAGAAAATAAGTTCAGCAAATTTCTTTTTTACAAACCATACAGAATATTTCTTACTAAAGACTTAGTTAATACGCTGTATGGGTTAACATGATGTATGGACTGGATTGACTTCTTTATGTTTAAATCAAAAAATGTTTTATTAAAATAACTTAATCAAAAGGTTCCAAAGTAAAAAAATACATCCAGCTCAATGATACCAAATGTGAAATTATTACAAACTTATATTGAAAACTTCAAGATTTGTTTTCACAATTTTATAAACATAAGCCTGAGAAACATATCTTTTTACAAAATCATTAAAAAAAAGGTTGGAAGTGAAAGTAGAGAGATCCACAGCGATTTAGCTTGATAGAGTTCCTCATTTAAGGGTACTCGGCGTCATATTCAAATAATAAAGCAACCATAAGGGTACAAATTTATTATCTCTTATGGAGGATCAACAAAAACTGTGATCTGTTGCTGTAAACATACACTTTCTGCCGTAGATTCAAGGTTTATAAGTTTTCGAAGTCTAAGAAATTTGTTTTTGGAGCATTAAATAAACGGTACAGCTGTCTTCAAGTGCTGCCATTAAATTACTGGAAACACTTGAAATGCCATTGGTTGATATGTTGACAATGACACATGTAAAGGGTGCTGCTAAATGTTGGTTAAGGCTGATTCCTAAATTGTTTCCTGTAGCTCTCAGGTGAAGATGAATGAACTCGTTATCAACACACAAACATCCCTGCTTCATTCCTAAAGAAGCCAGGAAGATATGTTTGGCTCATCAGCTCATCAATTAAAGTTATTATGAAAAAGAGTTAACAAATTCACTGTTGAAAGCAAAAACTAAACAAGCATCTACAGTGGACATTTGGGTGGGAACGTTACTCCTCAATTTGGAGCCAGCCTTTCTGATAGTCCATCATAAGCTCCAGGTAGTACTTCCACTCTGGCTCGCTGTCATACCTGACCTCAAATATTGTCTTTAAGGGGTTTGTGTGGGCTTCATGGATCCGCAGCACTTCTCCTCTGTACCACACTTCAGACTTGTCATCCTCTTCATACAGATGACGAATCCTCTTTCCAACAAGGTCTGGGTAGTAGAGCCGCATGGCTCTGCGAGCTCTTTGAACGGCTGAGCGCAGCACCCATCGCCTCCTGTTTTCAGCACTGTGGCAGGCTGACAGGTAGGGGCAGTATTTGATCTTTAAAAACGATCTGTGCTTTCTTCCTGAAGAGCTCTGAAGGGGTCTCAAGCCAGGGTAGAAGTTTCCTGTTCTCTTCCACCTGTGGGTTATCTTGGGAGTCCTCCCATGTATTTCAATCTCACTGCTCACTTCTCTGTTCCCATCATGGACTTGAGAGTTCTCAGAGTCCGTTACAGTTTGGTAGCAGGCATTTTTTTTGTTTAGATCTTTGCTGAACATCCTTCTGAGCCTAAGAACTACACCAGAACAGTTTTTGGATCTGACTGAGGATTTGGCTGGTCTCCAGCACTGACTAACAGAGCTTGTGGATAGTTCTGTTTCTGTGTCACTCGGAGGTGAGGACAGTTCACCCAAGGTTAAAGGACATGTCCAGGAGTTCTCAGAAGCTGGACTCAGTGGAACAGAAGATTCCTGGCCTGCATCCAGAGCGCGCTCCTTTCTAATCGTTTCTGTGTCATCTGCCTTTTCCTCATCAGACAAACTGTTGTCAAGAAACATACGCCTTGAACTGGTCCTCACCCTGCTTTTTATTTGATTCCTGTTCAGACTTGTTTCCAGGTCGTCTGGGTGTCTCTGCGGGTGTGACTCTGCAGGCGAAGCTGGTGACACCATTATATCTGAAGTCACAGGTTTCCTCCAGCTGCCGGTTTCTTCACAACCTTCATCCTTTTCTCTGTTAGCAGGACTGTCAATATCTAATCCTGCAACAATGGGAATATAGCAATTAGGAGAGCATCAAAATGAAGAAAAGAAAAGTATGACATACAGAAATAAGGCAGCTGAAACGTGGGAGGTTATGAGTTAAAAACCTGTCAGTGTGATTCGATACAGAAGGCAGATGCAGAAATATAAATAAATAGAAACCTTCTAAAAGCAAGCCAGAAACAACAGAGTCCAACACCACCTTACACAGGTTTAAAATCAATGCTCCCATAGCACTTATGCAGCACACCCATACAATGAGACACTACTCTATTAATAACAGAAAATATTGTTGGATAGCATTATCCTCAATAAAAGAACTCTCTTTTTTAACAGAGAAAGAAAATAAGGCTGGAGAAAAATCAGCTGCTCCTAGGGAAGCCATGAGTGAGGGACACAGCATTTAAGAAAGAGAAAAAGAGGAAATCTTGTGTTAACTCTACCATGTGCACTGTTAATAAAGTCAGCAGTGAACGGAAATTTCTCAAGCTCAACTGAGTTAGTAAACATATTTGCTGAATAGAAAAAAATGTGATGGGAACCTCTGATGATGCGTTTCATTTACATCAACATATACACTGACAAGGCTATATACAAAGAACCAGCTGATGCCTATGATAACTAATGGTTTCCCCATTTTTAATAGTATCACTTTACCATACCTAAGATAAGAAGAAACAAACATCACCACAACAAGGCCAAATACCCACAACTGCATCAAATGACAAGTCTACAAATTGGCAAGGACCTTCCAGTTAAAATACATGTCCGCACACGTAGGTCATGACGCAAAACATGTTCATAATTCACTGTACTCTGGAGCTGAGAACCAAACTTGCCACATACAAAAGCCATAATTGTGTTATCCAAAATTTCGATTCTAATTCACTGGAGACACTGTTCCATGACTTTTGACAGAATTCCATGGTAAAAGTCAGATTTCTTAAATTATTATCAAAATTCTTTTTTTTTTTTTTATTTGCAAAAATGAGAAAAAAATATCAGAAATCTGACAAAAAAAGTCAAGCCACAAAGCTATTTTTTTTTCAGATTTTTTTCTCAGAATTCTGAGAATTGGACCTGAAATACAACAGATTAAAGTCCAAACTCTAAATTTTTTACTGACTTTCTGACTTTAAAGACAGAATTTAAATCCATTTCCCACAACTTTGAGATTATAAAAAGAATTTAACTTTGTCCCAAAAAAAGAAAACAAAAAGAGATTTAGAACGTTTCTTTCTCTATTTAATTTTTTACCATACTGACCTCAAAAAGCAAAAATTTCAGTGTCTCTTATCTAATTTTGTACAATTTTAACATTGCATGGAGTGGAAAATCAGTACCATTTATTGTATATAATGTATAATAAAGTAATTATCTCATAGCTAGAGGTGTCCCAGTCCGATATTGATATCGGATATCGGTCCGATATCAGCAGAAAAACAAGTATCGGTATCGTATCGAAATGCATCTAAAATCTCCGATATAAGCACTCCAATACAAGCAGTTTCTGTTACCCATTGGTTAATAATAAATGGGTCAGTTTTTCCTTATACCTACTGTTGCTGACTACTGTTCTTTGTTTGAATAATATCACTTAATCAAGCCTTTTCTAACATGACAGACATACTACAAAATAAGTAATAAAAGTATGCATGTTTAATGCTGATATCGTATCAGATTAATATCGGTATCGGCCAATACTCAATGCTGCAGTATCGGTATCGTATAGAAAGTGAAAATGTAATATCGGGACATCCCTACTCAAAGCCCTGCGAACATGTCACTCAAGGAACATTTGGCAAAACAGTCTGTTTCTGAAAACTTCGAGCCTTAAAAAAGGGAAGCTACGTGTCAAAGAGACAATACTAAGAAAAACAGAAATATGTGGTTGTTTCTTTTCTTTTCATGGAATTTGTTGACAACATCAGAAATACAGAATATATCAGACCTAGTTCTTGGTATGTACGTTTTCTCACAGAAAATGTCTTGTTTCGGTTCACTTCCCTCTGTGACTGAACAGCACTTTTGAGGGAAGTGGTCAGTCCAAAGATGATGAGCCACAAAACAACTATGTTTTTCACACTTAATGAAAAGCCCCCCCACCATCATCCCATAGAAATTGCAATGCAATCATGCAAATTATCGTGATTAGTCCCTGAAAGAAGCAGAAGTGTTCTGCTGTCTAATCAGAAGAGCAGAGGAGTGAGATTGGGGGTCAAAGCAAAAGGTAAGTATACCTGGGCTGTCTTTAGGCCACCAGATGAGGTTGATTCTGTAAAAAAATAAATGGATTTTATATTGGAATTTTTTTTTATTCGCCATTCTTCTTTCTTTCATTTTTTAAATTCAACAGGGGCAAATAATAGAGAAAGAGGAATAGTTAAGAACGTTAAGTTAAACAGAATACATCAAGTTTCATAGTCAAAAAATAAATCTGTAAAATATAAACCAGAAGACAGAGTATATCACACTCTGTTCAAAATCTGTAAACTGACACAGAAAAGCAGGAAGTGCTGCTGCTGCTGTGTTGGTCGTGTTGTTAGTATCTCATAGATACAGACAAAAATGTTTCCAAGGAATTTACGAAACAGGACTGTCGAAGCAGTTCACATGAATTTCTACATACAATGATGAGAACACTTCCTTTTGGCATGACCAAGCATTAAAGCAACATATTTTCTGAATGAATGACCTCAAAAAATATTTGACGTGTTATGGTGTGTGACTAGTATGCGGTCCAGCTTGTTTGATTTGATTGGATTGGTTGAAATCTTCTGAGTACTGGAACATATTTCACTTATTTATTTTTTACCATGTTTGGAAAAATTTTATTTGAGTTTAATAATTCAGCTACACATTGTTTTAAGATCACTTTTCCTTCATGGCTGCTTCAGCAGGGGGCATGTTACTGCGTGATGGAGAAGGTAACTTATCAGAGTTGTTACTCTTTGCAACACCTCTTGTTTGAGCAACCATCATTACAAAAAAACGTCAAAAATATCTTGAAAGGGTAAAAACTACAAAATCTAGAGCCAGTGCTGCATTGAAGCTTCTCTCGCTTCTTTTGTCAGTGCTTCACATTTAAATCACACTCCTCCTAACCCTGACACAAGCTTGCACTCACCAAGGCGGTTGCAGACACAGGTGTAGTACATCAGGTTGACCACATCCAAGTAGATGTCCGGTAGGTGTTTCAGAGACATCAGTCTCCTGAGCCTGGATGAGCAGGCCCGTTTGTGGAGCTGGATGAGGATTTTCTCTTCAGACAGCGTGGTGGGTCGCAGCTTCACGTTGTGCTCCTGCAGGACCTGATCTATGAAGCTGCCCTGGACGGTTGGAAATAGTAGTTCCTTCACCACCAGCATGGGGAGGAACACCGCCCCGGTCCGCATGACATGCGGAAAAGGACAGCGCTCCTGAGCAGTGTACTCTCTCAATCGCTCTAGCAGCTTTTGAAGAGCTCGTTTCAGCTCCTCATTGATCCAGACCTCTCTGGCTTTAATCCCCAACAGACAAGACACCTTCTTGACTTTGGCTGTTGGAGACTCTGGTTCACTCAGCTCAAGCTGAGACAGCCAGGTTTTGAGGTCTTGCTTTGAAGAGGACAGCACAGATTTAGATACGAGCTTGCAGAGGGACTGGTGCAACTCATAGAAGTGCTGGCGGACTGGTGTTTGGGGCTTAAGTTTTGGTACAGCCTCAGTTCTTTGTATTACAGGTGTGTTTTCTGGAGGCAGAACAGGACGAGAGTGGTTTGTTCCATTGAAAAGGATGTTGTATTTGGAAAGTTTTAGACACTGGGGAGGAATATTTTTGAATTTCAGTCTGTCCTCAGGTCGTTGAGGTGCAGTGCCTGATGTAGGATGCAGGACTGATGCATCACCAACAGAAGAGGAGTCCATCTTTGCTGTCTCTTTACAATGTTTAGGCTCTTCGGGAGTTGGATTTTGCTCTTCTTTTGATGGTTTATGCTCATATTCATCAGGATCAACTTTTTTTATCACCAGCATAGGCACTCTGTTGGACAATCCAGTATCTTCTGACTCTTTCTTTATTCTTACTTCACAGCAATCCTTTTGGATGACACAAGTCTTGTCAGAGTTTTCTGTGTCTGATGGATCTACTTTTTCCACTTTGACAGGTTTTATGTCAGGCATTTCTGAGTGAAGTCTATCAGCTGGGGTACCTGGATCAGTTTCTTTGGAAGCTGCACAAACAACAGGCTGCTGCTCATCTCCATGTGACTTTTTCTCTTTGATGTCTGCCTTGCTTTTGACCTCCCTGAGCCGAGGTGACTGGGTGGTCCTCTGAGACACTCTGTCAGTAAATAACAGTCCAGGGGCCTGACAGTGCGCTTGGTAAGGCGCCAGACTGAAAACATTGTCAATAACTGGCATAGGAGGACAATCAGCTCGATCTTTCTGTTTTACACTCTCCATTTTCAGCTTTTGTCTCTTCTTGAGGAGTTCCACCTCACATAACTCCCTGTCCTCCTCTTTTATTATCTCAGGAGAAGATGACTGGGATACGCTTCGTTTCAGACACCCTCTAGCTGAGGCAGAGCCTGGCCTCTGCATGGGACTGTCTTTTTTTTCTGGTGCAACACCAGGAGACAAAATAAGTTTTGGGAAACCTGCAACAACTGGATGAATTTGACCTGACTTGTGGTGCAGTGACTGTGGAAGCCATGCTCCTTGGGAAACAGATAGGCCTTTTGCTTGAATTGGACATCTAACCTGGGCTTCAAGGGGGGAATAGTCCAGCACAGGCGGGTTTACGTGCAGGTCAGGGAGCGGTGGGGGAAAAAATCTGTGCACTTGATTGACAGGTGTTGTGATGCTGGGTTGGCTTATGTGCCGAGGGGGACTGTTTTGATCTAAGTGTAGGAACGGGAAATTGGTCTGTGATAGGCTTGTACTGGGTTTGTCTTTATGCAGGTTGGTTGCAGATGGCATAGTGAGATCTAAGTAATGAGTTGACTGAGAACCATTTACACGATTAGAGTTCAATATGTCTCTCAAATGGCTTGGATTTGAATGAAATCTAGAAGTTGTCTGGTCAAAGCTCCTCATGACTGGATGATTATGCAAAGCTTCATTTGACAAAGGTGGAGGAATTTCACCGTGAAGCAAGTGAGGCACCATGTAATGCTCTCTGTGGTGTGGGATTTTGTGCTTAAGAATCACAGGGACTTCTTCCCTCTGCTTACTGCCAGTGTCTTTACACGGTGTCCTGTTTTCTACCTCCACATTTGCCTGGGGGTAGTAAAACACTGGGTGCTGTGCTATCTGGCCATATTTGGACATGGGAGAGTGTTTCTGATAAACCTCTGAGGTCATATGCTCGTATGGAGGATGGGAGGGGTAGAAACTGGGGAAGACTTTGGGAGAAGTCTGTAATCGCTGGCTCTGCTCACTCAAAGAACCAAACACAGTATGGGGCAGGGCGCAGGGGTAGCTGCTGCAGTTTGGATCAATCATTGCAGGGAAGGTCCTCACTCTACTAGGGCTGTACGTCCCCACTGTCATCCTCTTCAGTGCCTCTGCACCAGGCTCAAGCTGTAAGCTCCTCTGTTGCAGCAGTGCATCATGAGCCTTTGCTCTTTCAGCATCAGTTTGCATCAACTCATGCTCGTACACAGGGTTTGGTATCCTCAGAGGGCCATGCTCCATGCTGTACTGATGCCTTATCACACAACCCAGCTCATTACAACAAGGGTTGAGTCCATAAATTGGCCTGGGAATTGCAAGATAAACAGGCTTTTCAGACGGTGGCGATGAAGTCTCACCTCCATGTTTTTGTTTCCTGCCAGCCGCCGCTGTGGCAGTTACGGGGCTGCTCATCCCAGGATTTTTAGAGTAAAGTGTGAACCCCTGTTTCACTGCAGCGTGATGCAGAGAGGAAGAATGGCCTTCCTCTGACGATTTGCTGTCTTGCCTGTAAATTATGTGGTTTTGTCCTTCCATGCCAGAGAGGTGACTCACAGGATTTCTGGCAATGAGCAGAGAGGTCTTCGTGTTGCTCCATGGAGTGAACCCTACGGCTTCCTTCCCTTTCGGGTCATACGTTAAATAGGCCCCGCTATACTGCAGAGTCGGCATGCCCCGCATATCTGGAATAATATTTGGTTTTGACAGTCTTGTCCCGTCATACAATGGCATCTTTCTTTCTAAAAATGAGCCTGCGGGGCTCTGAATGGATTGGCTGCTCATCATGTAGTAACTTTGCTCTGACAGTGTTTTGAAATGGCTCCAGACCTGAGAACAAATAAAATAGAAACAGCATTAAAGACTTACATTTATCATTTAAATTTCATGCTGGAGTACTTCAGGGGATCTGCAATTTGATAAGCTTGAATACACTCTCAAGTTATTTGATAACTACTTAGCTTAAAGGCATTATTTGAAACGGTTGCGAATTTTGCGGTTTATCACATGGTCGCATCAGCTGATGCACAGTGAAGGAAGCAAAATTCAATAAGTGTCCTAAAGTTGTGTAAGCGTGTCCGTGTGTGGGTGGAGATGTGGAGAGGCTGATTCACAACTTAATGCAAGTTATGTTGGTAAACGAGGGAGGCTAAGAAAGACATTTCCTCAAGATATAAATGTGACTGATCTATCAGAGGCTACAAACACAAACCAAAGCTCACTTTACAGTTGAATAAAATATGAATTCCATGGGCCCTGATTTAGCACAGTCAGTGGATCTGAAGCCCCATGTGCAGAGGGAAAGCCCTTGACCCTTACAAAGATCCGGTGCAACACCCAGCTCTATCCTCCACATATTACCTGTTTCACTTTAGCTGTTCTGTCAAACAAAACTAAAGAAAAAAAATTATATAAATATCATAACAAGAGTACTCCAAACTGCCGTAGGATTGAATTACTGTTGGTTTAGATTGTAAAAGAATGAGTCATCACACCAAAGAGCTTGAGTTTCACTTGACATCAGACGGGATCAAACCTGATCCAACACGTCCTTCATGTCTAATGTCTGTCAAGAGACCAAATACTGAAGTGCAATGTTTGGTTTCAATTCTGCATGTAATTGACCACTAACCTTCAGTCACGCAGTTTTGTTTTTGCATGCACTTCTCTTAAAGTTACTTGAAAACTTGTGGCAAACATGGATGTGACTCTTAGCTTAGGAGACAGAACACTGGAAGTCTATAACAAGGACCTGGGAAGGTGTAACCCAGTTTTACAAGCCACTTTAAATCCTTTTTGTACCACTTCATTTTAGAAAAAGGTCAAGTGTCGTCATATGCTAAACATCCCCAAAGCCTTTCCATTCGTAACTAAGAAAAGAGCTTCTGGCTAAAAAAGATGAAGAAGTGATAATATCTATTGCAAATCTTTAGTCTGTGATAAGGATGGAAAGAATTAAGCACCAAAGAGTGTGAGTGTAACTCCACAAAAACCACTTTAAACCCTGATCTCTGGGTGCTACCAGATGAGATCAGTGTATCCTGTTTACACCTTAATGTACCAAAGATACCTAGGCCTATATCTGCAGACTGAGATGAAATGTGTGGTTTTTTGAGAGGAGGAAGCTGTGCAGAGCTGATAGCTGCAGTGTGTGTGTGTGTGTGTGTGTGTGTGTGTGTGTGTGTGTGTGTGTGTGTGTGTGTGTGTGTGTGTGTGTGTGTGTGTGTGTGTGTGTGTCCGCACTCTCCTTCCTCTTTGCGGGTTACATGTGGTGTCTTCAACCGTCCAAACCGTCAGTCAAACACTCAAAAGCACGTGAGAAGATTGTTATTAAGTAACTCATTCTATCGAGTGTTAAAGTTACAAATTAAATAAAGGTATTGCCGAGTTCTTATTGACTTTGAAGTCAATAAAATCGATCACATGAAATCACGTCTAGAAACACGCTTTCTCTGACAGGCAGTAGAGTTATAATGCGACTCCATGCAGGGGAAAGCAAAACGTTTCGCTTTGTGTTGGCAGCGAGACTTTTCCCAAGTCAACATAAGGCGCAGATCATATGGAAATATTAAACGCGCGAGTGCTCTTACACAGTGCCAGTAATTTCCATACAGGCAGTGAATGCGCCGGAGATCAAAACCACATTGTGGGCTAAAAACACACACTTTCACACAAGGATGTTTCGCACTAGTTTCATTGGGGGTGGTTCATGATATGTCATACCATGCCGCCTTAAAGGACACCATAGTGGGTTCGCACTGTAGGTATGTGTTTCAATATTTGTATAATGATAGCTACCTGTTCATTTGGACACTGCATTATTAGCCGAATCAAATGTTTTCTTACCTTTCTGGTGTGATAACTTTTAACGACGAATCCATGCACCAAAACTTCCTCTTGTCGACTCTGTCAGTCCGTGTGTACAAAACTCCCACGAAATGAAAAGGGTGCACGTCAGAGCGTCTCTCGCAGAGTCAACGCGGCTTTGGGTGAAGTTAACCGACTGAAGACAAGACAAAAGGGAGGAGGATGGTCTTTGATCAATAGGCGGAGACTTACTCTCTGTCAATCCACGATTTGTTTTCGACGCACATGTGATGTTTCCACACTGCTCACATCCTCACTTTTATTGGCTTTGTCCCACATGCCAGGCCTGCTGGCAGCTGATGCCACCTTGAAATGAGCACTGAGTACTTATCGATTAGTTCAGATACACAAAAGTCAGACTCAACCTGTTTTACAGGCAGCTTTTTCTGGGTTACCGTCCTTGTACGTTCCCATCAAACAAGAGATGCATTCCTCTATGATATTCCCCGGTTACTAATAAAAGTAAGAATGGGTTTTCTGATTAGTTCAATCCAATAAAAGTAAAACTGGCTATGTATTTATAGTTCTGTTCTGTTTTGTTTTGTTTTGTTTTGTTTGGCAAATTAAGTCACTTCTGACATAAATTACCTTAGTTGCATTCCTGGAAAGTGGTAATAGATGAGTTTGTTCAAATTTAACTATACAGTTTTGATCACAGTTTTATACAAAATGAACAAAAAGAAACAAACTAATGCAAGGATTTATTAAGAGGCTTTCTAAACCCCTGTGATAAAGTCTCTCTGTTAATTCAGACATGCCATGTGGACAGAACAGCAAAGACGTTTTAAACAAACATTTCTAAATTCCTTTCTTCAACAAACATTTAATCATTATGACTCTTGGCTGTGGAAATGGACTGTTCATTTAGCACTCAGTATCCATAGCAGCGGTTGGAGCATTTATATTTCCATTAACAGAAACAATCAGTCCTGCTCCTGATGGTCTCGTTTGCTTCAAATGAACTTGATCATACAGATGAATTATTGATAAATTAAGCCATACACCTCATTTCAAAGGGAAGGGAGAAGTCAGATATATCCAACTCTTTCATATCTAACAAAAGAAAAAAAGATGACATTTTTAACAATAGCCAACACTGACTGAGTTCTCTTGACACAATGGTTTGGATTTGTCTTATGACTGGGGTCCAAAGTGATGGCATGGTTAGACATCCACTCTCTTTAAAGAAACATGGTGTAAGGGTATGTTACAAGCCCATTAATCAGCATTTATTGGGAATATAAGCACAACATGTCTTTAAATTGCTCAGGTTTAACATTCATGGGGAGGAAGTATCCAGCTCAGCCCACCATGCACTGACCTCATCCTAATGTAGTTAATGGTTGACTTTGGCCAACCAAAATTAAAATCAGGTTAGCCATTACCTCAAAAGGTAAGAAGGGGTAAAACTGTGTTTTGCCATCTCTTCTATCCATTATCATGCCTCACAATTTAGTTATTTACCACTCATATTAACATGTAAAACACCACTTAATGACAATGTTAAATCACTCTGAAATAGTATTTTTTTCAGTCATTACTACCACTATTTCCACATGGTATTAGCTTCAACAATACCATAGCTTAGTGGAAAAGGCTGGGGTTTTGGTACCATTTAAAAAAAATGACAAGAACAAAGTGTGAAGGAAAAGCTTCCTCATCTCACATGAATTTGACTAAGTGTACAGGCCACATCATGTTAATAGTGAGGGTTCAAGTTACACAAGGAATAAAAGACTGTGCTTTGCATAGAACCTATTTTTTTATTTCATCACACATGCTTGTTTTGTTTTCCACAGAAAAACTGATAAAAACAGAAAACAGCAGTAAAACAGAAGGACGTTTTACTGTTGACTTGAGATAAAAGGGCAACATAATATTTTTCAGTCAACTAAAACCATGGACTGTATAATAAATGGACACTGTTGGGGAGACCCGGGCTTGTTGTCGCATTTTGCCCACTCTTGTTTATTTATTTGAATCAGTACATCAGGTTAAAAACATATGTGTACCAGAGGAAAGACCTAAGTCTCATGTATATATTTTGCATTCATGTCATTGTCAAATTTCGTATCTAATTAAACAAGGACGAAATTATGTTTTGTTTTATTTTTTTGAAAGTGAACACTGAAGTCAGGATAAGTAAAATGTTTATCAGCCAGCTTGAAAAAGTCACTGAATACAGCACTGATCAAACTTAAAGACTGATCCTAACGATATCTGCAGACTGTCAAAAAAGAAGAAAAAAAAGAGATGCTGCTTTAAGAAGTTTTTGAACCATTCCTTTTTCTTTTTCAGTCCAATTTTGTGTGAAATGCATACTTCTCAAACTGCAGCTCCAACTCTTGGATAAAAACCTGCCGTGGTGATTTGCACCCAGCCACTCTCGGACAGCTGATCTCTGTTTCAGCTGGGGTGAATGTCTTGGTGATGAGTCAAAGTACAGTAGTTGATATAAAAGTCCTTCGCAGTACCCCTAATTTAATAATGTGCCAGCATCACCTGCCTCACTGCCCTCAGCATCATGTAGCCATGCCTGGTTTATCTATTATTACTCCTGACCATGTCTTCTCTCCTTCTCTTCTCTTCCAGTTGTCACATGTGACAGCTAACCCCCAAATGACTGACACATGTTCACACCACTGTAGGGATTTTTTTCTGAAAGGTCATTTTGAAATATGTCAAGTTCATATTTTAAATTTGGGTTGTTCAAAATGGTTAATTGATGTTCACCTTAGACACACAGACATAAAAATAACGATAAAAGGTACAGTTATAAACCTCAACATGCCGCTAACAGCCACACGAGAGAACCAGATGCAACAAGCTCGAAGCAGTCTGTAGAGTTAAAACTGGTGTTTTCAAGGTGAAAATGCAGGCACCACTTCATCCTCACTGAGAACAAGTGAAGTGTTACATCCCAAAGTAAAACCCGCTCAACATTTGAATTCGTTTACATATTTTATGATTTAACAAGAATGTA
Organism: Halichoeres trimaculatus; assembly: GCF_033239565.1. NCBI lineage: Eukaryota > Metazoa > Chordata > Actinopteri > Labriformes > Labridae > Halichoeres > Halichoeres trimaculatus. Next base: position 19,232,740 of record NW_027437187.1, on the reverse strand, counting down.
ACCAATTACATTAATGAAAAAGTAATTTTGTTGGTAATTCAATTAAATTTTTTAAAAGGTAACAAGTAACTATGACCAATAACTTCTGTTAAGTTGTTTGCCCAACACTGGTGTCACAGTCATAGGCTACTGCTACACTAAAACCAACAATTGATCATTTTGAATAAAACACTTCCAATTGCTGGACAACAGACTGTTTTTAGACTTAGTCTTTATCAATCAACATAGGGCAGTAGTTTTTTATTTATTTATTTTTTCAATCTTAATGTTAACTAAGACAAAATGCTTACATGCTCTTAAGTTAGCACACTAAATAAACAAATTGATGTTAAGCTTTGTGCAAACATTTCTCTTAGACTGAATAAAACTGGATATTGTCTCAGTGATGTCATTCGCAGTTGAGTTTTGAACCCCATTGATAGTGGTCGCTATATTAGAAATGCTGGCTCAAGAGGCGCCTAGACACCTAGACTCGTTGCCAACTACTACAGTGTGTCTTCCTGTCAGTACATATTGAACTCTTTTCAGATCTTTTATTTGGTTATGGCAGAATCTGTGGCAAAATGCAGAGCAGGTTCCAGTGCAGCGATTTGTGGGGATGGGGCAAATTCCAAATTTCCATTCTCAAACGTTTCTTTACCCAATCCAAAATGTTTGGCTTGGAAAAATTCAAAGTAAATTTTTGTAATACATGACTTTTCGTTTCCGCCAGGTAGCATTACAGTATATCGTACAGCATCATGAAACTTAAAAACTAAAACACTGGAGAAACACTGCGAATTCACATCAAGGATTTACAGTCTAAAGTAAGAATAAAGCAGACCAGCAATATCATTAACCTAAATTCTTCCACTAGCTTGATTTACCCTCTGAATGAGTTCATTTCTTGTTCCCCTTGCATCATCCCTCTTCACCTGAGAGTTGAAGGCTGATTTGTGCACCCCACGGGACTGCCACAGTTTAGTCTAGACAAGTTAGTGACTTCCATCAGTCCCTGTGGCCTTGCAGGTTAGAGAGAAACGCTTGTCAGAGGGGGTTGACTCGAGGCAGTGAGCTGTCTCCATGGAGCACATTTGCATCTCCTCTGTTTCCAGTTACTATGGCATTATCGCTTAAGGCTAACCAACACAAGGCATCAAGGGGCTGACTGGGTACCACATGGGTATAACAACACAAATCTTCAGAAATATACTGCAAAAAAATATCAACTACACACACAGGGATCTCTCCCAGGTGTTTCTTACCTGGAAGTTTAGAAAGAGTAAAGAAACGTTGCAGTTTAGAAATAGTAAGTTAACCTGGAAGGTTAGAAAGAGTTGGTAAACAGTTGCTTTCGACAGTAAACACAGGAGCAGTGCACCTTTCGAAGACAGGATTCTTTATCCCCCCGCTCCCCGTCTCTTTTATCTCCTAACTTAGGCAATTATTGACTTGGAGCATTATCAGCTTTCAAAGGTTAGTCTGTCTTACACTTCTGAATATAATTTCAATATCTAACTTTTTTGGCATAATAGCACACTTCTGATGAATAATTGCGAAATAATGTAGATCAATGCACTTTGTTGTGCCCTCCAAGCTCACATGCCACTGATTAGCCAGGCATCAACAACAGCTGTGTAAACATGACAAAATAGATGACACAATGTTACCTAGCTTTAATTCTTTTTATATGGATGACATTGTGCCCTAACTTTCTACCTGCCTCGTGAAGGGACTGATCACATGCTTTACCAAAAAAAGTAGGGCGATACACTCACGCACACACACAAACAAAAAGAGCTCTAAAAGAAGCAAAGGAGCAACCTGACTTTTCATTAAACTACCTCTTGTTGTCACAGCCTACACCATGTCTTTTTTATTTTTGTGTTTATTTAAACCACTATAGCCTATAGTTATATGTGAGAAGCTACATAGGTACCCTATTTCATTGTGACAAATTGAAAATTATGTTGTTTTACATCATACCTCACATCAACTGCAAACTAAAATAAACAACTGATGAAGCTGAACATCCATTCAGAGAAAATAAACTATAAATGCTATGTTTTGATCTAATACTACAGGACAAAAGGTGTGATTGCATCAGACCAAAAAGACTCAGAAGCTACCCTTTTACTTTAGAAACGATTCTGTCATGCAATGTTGAGTAATTTGTGGTTTAATCTATCTGTGTTATGTAACTTAGAGAAAGAGGTAAATATCAAAAGCCTTTTGCCTACTTCTTGTCTTGAACAACATGACAGAGCTTCACATGAAATATCATCCTGGACAAGATGCAATCTTTTTTAACCTTGTCAAAACACTCGAGATAAGCTACATCATCATTCACAACCCTCTCTGACGCACCTGCCGTGCAAAGTAAATGGCGAGGGGGAAAGAATAGGATTTGGACTTGACCTGCTGCTGATGAGGACAGCATGGGAGGGCAGCAGCTGTGTATAGAGAGCAGAGGTGTTTTAGGGGAATGGGGTAAAGTACGATGACCAGATTAAAGCGGTTTTCAAATGAACACCTTGTAAGGTAAAGACCTATTAAAAATACGATAAAATAATGTGAAATTTTGATCCAACCAACTCAAGACTGTATCGCTGAGTGAAATGACTAATATATGTATGTAATATGATGTAACAAAGCTCTGGAAATGGAAATGCATACAAATAATTCACTTTGCTTTTTTTAATTAATCATAGTTGCTTCAACATATGACGATGTCAAGTCATGTGCCAATATTTGCAAAAGCAAAACACAAACACAGAACCGTTTTGAACATGGCTTCGAGTGGTCAAAGACTAGAAAAGTGCTATATTAGCACAAGTTTAGTGTATTTATTTATTCTATTTATTAATAAATATATTCTGCTATTAAATGGGTTGCAAGCTTTTTTTTACTTAATATGAATTGATTTATTGAAATGTTTTGATACATTTAAGCAAATGTTGAGGAAAAAAGGTGAAATCTAAAGAAACGAATTGAACTGATCCATTCACTATTCAAATCCCTCAGCAGCACAGATCCAAATGTCTGATGATCTAAGTTGAACCCAGAGTTTTAAGTTCCAGAAATCTGACCCTTTTTTAACCTTGATGAATCAGCGTATTACTCACTCTAAACTCACAAACCAGTCAGAGCCCCAGGTTATGCTCAGAGTTAAAGCCTGGACTCAAATATAACATCGTCTTTAGTGACTGCTGATGCCCTGCACATGGAGATTATTAATTGGTGTATCAGATTTCTTTTTCAGCTATATGCAGGGCATAGTGTACAATGTGTGCATTACATTGTTGCAGCAAACATACATTTAATTCCCTTAATAAGACATGGTGGCACTCAGCTATATCATGAAATAAGATCATTAAGTTAAGTTGTTTGTGTAGCTAAATTTTATATAAACTGCAGATGGCTTTTAGTGAAAGTTACTCAAGACTAAAAAAAAAAGTATACTTTGGAAATCATTTTTTTCTTTGGTGTTCAGCAGTATAAAGTGCATATTTTGACATGTTAACCTGTCTTAGACACCTGAGATTCAGTAAGGTGCACTGTTATGACACAGAACAGTTTGGTCTTTCTGATGCAACAGTGCCAAATGCTCCCAGAGGCCACAGACAGGCCTGGGGACAAATGCTTAAGCTGCAACACAAAAGCACCTGCACCTGAAAGTGCTAAAACACTGTCACAAAGAACAAAGTATGATACGAATGTAGTCTAGAGATGACGTTCTATTTATTAAGGTGCAGTCAATTCACAACAAATCAATGCAGTGTGGATGTCTGTACGGTGAAGTTCCCTTTTTCTATTAATCTACTCACAGGTAGATGCAGTACTTTTTGGTTCCTTGACCTGCAGCTCTTCACGTGCAAGCTTTTACAAATGTGCTACAACTATATATCATGTATAGGCTATATCATGTTAAAAAGCCAGCGAACCCTCAAAGTACATTCAGTAAGTGGTCTCCAAATTCATGCATTTTTATTTAAAGATTCCAGGGGAGTTTTCAGACTTCAATGCACACCACAATTAAAAAGGAGCCAGTATTGTCTGAACGATATCAGCATTGAGTTGTATTAGGTTTTAAACCTTTGCTTCTTCTGAGTAATGAATGCTGAACTGATAATTAGTGGTTGAATACAGGTGACAGTTAAGGACAAACAGAGGGATGGTGAGTGAGTCGTTCAGCTGCTGGGTGAGTCTCTTGGGTTTTCATTTCAATGCTATTAATATGGTGATAGTTGGGATTCAGAGTTTTCTTCTGCATATCACTAAGCAAAGAGGTTCATTACAGCTGAGAGTACATTAACACTTTTGAGAAACTGTACAGAAAGTCAACAAACGTGTAAATTAGTCTCATGTTTAGTGTCATGAGTTGAACTGCCCTTAAATCAATTTGAATCAGACTAGCTGCAGTTTAGCTGACTGGTCCGTCGTTGTTTTCAGAACTCGATTATTCCCACTGAGAGCACCACTAAGCACCGCACACTCCTGCTCCGAGCCATCAAGGCCTTGCTGACACTCCCCTCTGTTCAATGGCTGATGAAATTTTCCTGTGGTATCATTAACAGAATCACAAAGCAGCCAATAGCAGCAGGACAAGTTATGGTTCAGGGAGGAATGCTTTTCTTTCGGACAGCCATTCACATGACTCCATGTGCTGCAACCTCAATGAATCAACAGTAGCAATGCCCTAAATTATTTGCAAATCAAATTTCCCACCCATTGCTTTGGAAAGGGAGAAAACAGAGATAAACCAAGATGAAAAAAAAATAACTACCACAAGAGGAAATAAAAAAAGCCATCTGTAAGATGTTCATGGAGGAATAGTTGCTTTGTCCTCAGGGGAAATAAACTTGAATGAATTAGACTGTTTGGATAAAAAAATTGAGCTAATATTTAAAGACAAACAAATGACTTATTTAACATGATTCATGTGATCAGGATGTTAACTGTGTGTTTTAAGAGCGCTTTAAAACAATAAAAGGTGACTTACTGCCAAGAAACATTTAATAAGCAGCTATGTAGCAACAGTATGGCTGCTTCAGATAGTCTGACCCTGTTTCACTGGTCTAGCATTTGCCTGGATAATGTTTGTGTATTTATTCTGACCTCTTAGATAGGACAAAGTGCTCTGTGCTGTGTACTATTCGTCAAGCTTTGTAATATTACATAAGAGTCGTTAATCCAAGAGCCTCACCCATAACCTAAAACTCTGTCCCTCTCAGTTTATTGCACCTAAAACACTGTTCATGTTTTTTCTCCTCAGTCAAAAAAGAAAAGGAAAAAAACACACTGGCTGGTTGAGGTTCACATTCTATAGTCTGTCTTCTCTTGACACAATCCAGGCAGCTACTTTTAACTCAGACAGAAGATTGAAGCATTTCACAAAGGTAAACATGTTTGACAGGGTGCGAACTGTGGCTTTCATCACTATTAACCTTTAGGTCTCAGAGTCATGGCTAAAAGCATGTTGTTGAAAATCTCAGAGTCTCCTTAGCAGGCCGTATCGTCCTAAACATTCAAACTAGGATGATCTTTTTTTAGGAGATATAAACAAACAGAGTCTGTTCTGACTAATAAATATGAGCATGATGAAACAACTTGTATCCATTGAGTATGTGCAGTCAGTACATCAGCTGATAATCTCATGTTATGTATCCTCCAGTAAAGCCAGTCTGTTAGTACGCCTTGTGGGAAAGAATTTCCACTACTTTGAATCTCATAATTAAGCCCTGGGGAGCAATGACAGCTTTGTCAGACTCAAGTAAGAGAAATGTTGCTTGCACTATGACTATAAAACATCTGTTTACAGATTTTGAATGCCCAATGGCAATTTTTATCTTGTACGTCTTGCTTAAGCCACCTCTTGATGGGACAATCAAATCTAATCAATAAACAACCAAAAAAGCCAAGAAGTTGGGCCACTGTAGAAATGTGAAGAAAACAGATTAATTATGATGGTTTGTAAATCGTTTTTTAAACCGTTAAGCTCTATTGAAGGTAGTGTAAAGAATTTTATAAAATAATGAAAATAAAAATACTTATTATTTGAATAAATGTATGCCAGTTTTACATTGGACCCCAGCAGCAACACATTTCAAAAAAGTTGGGACAGGAGCGTTGTGCTGCATCACTTCTTCTATAGCAACCCCTTTGCAAATGTTTAAAAAGCAAGGAGACTGGTTCCCAAAGTTTGAAAATGAAATTTTGTCCTCTTCTCACCTGATATAGGATTTAGCTGCACAACAATCTGGGGTCTCTAGTCATGCCAATTTTTTTCAGGTAGACATGTTGGTATATAGGCAGGACTGTTTAGCACCCAGACTCTTCCCTGGAAAAGCATTGTCGAGAAGGCAGTATATTGTTCCAAAACCTGTTCATACTGTTCACCATTAATGGTGCCTTCTGTTTGGTCTACATATGCAATCGGCACTTGTACAGCCCAAGCAGCAACCTCCAACCTCCTTTCACACACAATGGTTTTGTGAAGTGATTATGAGCCTGTTCAAGGATTTTTGACAGAAAGTCATGTCTATTTTTTAGTTTAGTGTAGAACACTTTTTCAGTGTTTTAATGTTTTTGAATCAAGTACTTCGAAACATATTTAAGGCACCAACATTTATAGGAGCATACATTTTGATTAGTTGACCATCAAAATCTATTTTTCCTCAACATTTTGCGCTTTTTTGGAGAAGAAACCATAAACATTTGTTTTTTAAGGCATTGTGCTTTTGAGAAAAAAATAACAAGAAAATAAGAAATACATACACAGTTGAATCTTATGTTTGTAAAGCTTATATTTTAGAATCGTTCACCTTCTAACTTCAATATACAAACAACTTATTCATACCAGAAGAACATTCATGTCAAGACTAATATCCCAGGCGCTGACATATTTTGTTCAGCAGACAGGTAGAATATCTTTACCGTTAAAAATAATTTTGTTAAAGCACAGCTTTTTCCTCCAAACCTGATATATTTTTGTAGATTTGCTTTTATACGTTTTGAAAAAAAAACTGCAGTCAATCTGAAGAGCCAAGCAGAGCATAACCATAAACAGGTTTGTTTAAAAGTAAACACAAAGCTGCCTCTATAGGAATATAGGAGATGCAGACTTAGAAAAAAAGAACTCTCACTCATTTCAGTGGTGTCCAGGGATAAACAGTCAGTCAGAAAAACACAAGGGATTCAAGCAACGAGATTGGCTGATGGTTTTGTTTTCTACACCAAGCAGCTCAAACAGTTTTTAGGTGTAAATGCTGAGGTTAGCTCTGGACTGCCAGGGATTAGACAGGGTGCCTTACACATTAAGAAAAAGGTGTGCCAACTAATTAATGTCTGTGCACACCCATACAAACATAACAAGGTTGTTTCAAGCAATAAATTTGTGAAGCACCACTGAGTTAACTTAGGACAACCTGTTGATCATAAATGCTTTATGACCTTATGAGCTGGTGTGTCCTCACACTGTACTTATTGAATGATCCAGTGAATTGAATGTCTTCTCGTCTTTGTTGTCTTTAGTTTGATGGTGAAAGTTAGTGGAAGAGAGAGAATTTGCAGTATGGACAACTCGGCTTTGTCTAATTTCTGGAGGAAGTGAAATGAAAAACTGTAACTTTCTCTTATAGCGTGATAATAAAGGATCCACTCTATGAGCTGTTGGAGCTGTAGGATGGGTTTTTAATAACAGTAATTTACACCATAGGTGTGGAGAATTTCAGCCAGTGTTTGTTTTTCTATTTACTTTTTCTGAGTCCCAGTTGACTCAACGCTGCAGTGTAATGTGTCATTGCTTTGAGATGACTCATCTGTTTTCTGAAGATACTGTTTGATCATACTGACAATAGTTGAAACCTCTGCCATGGCTCCTTTACCTGCAACAAAGCAGATGTATGAAGATTTAGATGAGCAGTGTTTTAAAGGAAGAATCAAGAGTCAGCTGCTCAACATAAAACAAAAACAAATATTTTTAACAAATTTTGTGCTCACAAACACTCTTTGTCAAATATACTCTCACCTAACACATAGGGTATCTGCACCTAAACTTGAGAAATGTATGTTATGTAGGTAGTTGCCCTGACGTGATCTTATGCTATTGAGGAAATGTAAACAATTCTTGCAAACCAATTCCAAGTACAGAAAATACTGGTCAATATTCCTGTCAACAGCCCTGATAGGGAAGTGACTGATAAAAGAGTGTTAGATTGCTTATCGTAGATTTGTTTTTGACTTACACAAGAATCATTCCTTCTTTTGTTAGTACAGCTCTACAACCAAGTTTTACAACTTAAGATTTCATTTATAAAAAAAATAAGCGTGAATGACTTGTTGATCAATGTTTTTGAGAAAAATATAGTTCTTAAAAGACTCACTGTTAATTCTTATCAAGATCTTTTTAAAACATTGAATGACTCACCAAATTATCAAACAAAGATCCATCACTGTCTATGCAATGTAGGATCCAGTACTGTGAGTAGGGTGCTGATTCAGTATGAGACACATGACAGCAGTTTATGAGGTCTATGTGCTGCACAGACAATATGCAGTCTGTATCCTGAAGAACCCCTTTGATAAAGCATAACCCTTGATACACTGACACCAATGTGCTCTCTGCTTTTATCTTCTGAAATAATTGTTTAAACCCCGTACCTTCAGTCCTGAGGCAAACATTCTTGCTAATGAATGTAAGTACAGAAAAGGAGATTCTCAGTTTAACACTGGCTTAACTTTATTGATATTAGGAGTAACATAAGTCATGAAATCAATCTGCACTACCAAGACATCTTAGATCTGCTGTATGTTGTAGTGTGTAAAGATATGGGGTCAACAAAGCTCTAGGCAAAGAAATTTCCAAATCAGAGTATTTCTATGATGGAAAAGAGAGTGAAAAAATTAAAGAAGATGAATGATAACATCATATGCTAGCACAGGCTATACAGCCAGACATTAAAAACAAGGTGAGTTATCTCCTGTCTTCTAATGTGGCTGCTGTGTTTTCCCCCTTGATTTTAAAACCTACCTTCATCTCCACACACTAGCTTCTTAGAAATGCAGGGTATTTCCACATATCCAAACTCTATCAGCCTGGATACCTGCTGGGCAGTAACTGGATGTTGCCACATGGCTGTGTTCATAGCTGGGCAGAAGAGAAGAGGACGACTTGTATCCCAGGCTCTGACCACACAAGTCTGCAGAGATAAAAAATTAGTCAACTTAGAAATTATTTGATCATGAAAAGAATTACAACATATTTTGATTAATCTAGTTCTGATTCCTCGTTCTCACCAGCAGATTGTCACAAATGCCACTAGCAATCTTTCCAAGAGTGTTGGCATCCAGAGGGGCGATGACAAGTAGATCTGCCCAGCGCCGTAGCTCAATATGCAGCACAGGGTCAGATCTTTGAGTCCACAGCTACAACAAAGAAATGCTTTTAGGTATGTATCCAGTGATGTGTGCATCAAATATGTTGCTGAAAACCATGAATAAATTGTGTCAGCTGTCGACAAATAAATTTGGAAACCCTTATACAATCCAGTCAGTTTTTGTCGGCACCAGGTAGCAAAAATTCTACTCAAGACAGCCAGTTAAGAGTGTAACACAATTTTGTTTATTTGTTTTGTTACCTCCCACTCGTCCTTGTCACTGTAGATTTGTACTGAAACCTCTTCAGGATTGTAGAAGTGCTTTGCATGCTCTGTGGTGACCACTTTAACATCCACCTGAGGCACAAAACAAGACTATAAAAAACTCTTTTTCTTTCTGTCACTAAGGCACTGAATATGTTGACAAGTAAGCAGATGAGCCTAAAAGACACTGAGCCCCTCATCCAAGTGCTACAAAAAGTTTAAAAATCAAGATTTTGACTCAGTAATCTTTGTTAGTTTTACACCTAGCACTAGGCAAATAAGCAGTATGATGGTAGATGCCACAAACAATGCAAATTAATGATTACAGAAACTGTAATAAATAATAAAACAACCACACGCTTGATAAAAGCTTTTGGGGTTAAAGTCTGTAAAGGCAATATACAACACCTCCTCTTTTAAAGGTTCAAATGTCTTCATGGACAGTCTCTCGGAGAAGCCACCATACAACACTAGACGATTCAAGGCAAACAGATGCAATCTTTTTCATAAGCCACTAAAATCATCACTAATTCAGTACTCTTCATTCTAAAACAAGGAATCAAATAAAAAGGTGATCTGTGTGATATTAATGTGCATGTTTTGTTGCTGTGTATCTTAGAAGCCACATCTCCATCTTGTGGTTCAAATGAGCTTGTGCGCACACAGCAGAACAGGTAATGTCATGAGCAGATCAACGGGACTAAACTAGGTGTTGAAGAAAAGGAGTCAAAACGGTACTTGAAGAAAGGCTGGGAATAAAAATAACTATCATACGAATTTCACACGGCTCACCCCTGGGAGCTGAAGAAGCTCGGAGACCAGAAGAGGCAGTTTCAATGCTGCAACACTTCCAGTGACACCCACAAGGATACAGAATGTCCCGCTAGATTTAGACAAACAAGATTTCAATGAAGAAACGCGGTCCTCTGCCTGCATATTAGCATACCACTAAGCTGGGGTCGAGAAGCAGCTGTAGTCGTGCTTTTTTGAACGGCTTTCAGGTACTTCCGTAAACATTCACCGCCATCCAATCAGAAGAGAGCACGACAACAGATTCTTGTACGAGCACGTAGCTGCGCTGACAGATGGCGCGGGCGCGCGTCCGCCGGATATTCTAGGTATTTGCTGAAGACAGACACTTTGGTTAGCATGAAGCATGAAGCTGAGAGGCAGTAGTTATTGTTTCATGAGTGTGGTGAATTGATGAAAAAGAGGTGTTTAAAAACAGTAAAATGATACTGACGCCTCTTGTTTACTGGGCTCAACGCCACGAAGAAATTTACCTGCGGGTGGAGTTGACAGACGCTCAGGTGAGTAACTCGGAGAGACAACTACCCTCTACTGACCAAGCTGTGCTCTATTTTATGATTCTTTGAGTTAATACGAAAAATGCAAATAAAGACCACGCGTCCTGGTAACTGCCACACCACGTGCACTTTGCATACTCGATAATAAACAAAGGCATGTTTGAAAATTCCAGCCCTCCCTTATCTGGCTTGACCCCTCTAACCAAACCAGTTCATCGATGCGTACTTCAACAAGCATACTGTTTTAAAGAAAAGTGTGAATGTGCATGTGATCCAAAATGCTAACAACAAAATAGACACCCAAACAGAAACACAGTGATCCAGATACTCGACCCCCAGGTGAGGATTGTGAGCAGGTGCAGGGGGGATTTTACTTCATTTAATGCCACTTTATCTCAAACTTTAAGCTATAGGAGGGACCCCAGGTAGAACATTAGTCAAGCTTTAACACAGAGGAGATTGGCATTATGGTCAAGCAGTTCACAATCAATAACCTCTGCTTCAGTATTATAGTGAGCTGAAACATGAACACAAGCTGATCATGAAGGAGATAGTGTGAAACAGCTCATTTCTGCTGGCAACTTCAACAAGGATGGTCTCGTCAAATCAAGCATTTATTATAAATCAAAGTTAGTGTTAGTTTGTGTTTTATGTTTTCTTAAGTTTTCAGTTTTGCTCAAACGTAGTTGTTTTCTGTTTTGCAGTACTACAGTTTTATTTATCAGAATGCAGTACTGCTCTTAAATTAGTGATATGAGGCTTTAACTCTCTTCCTGTAAGAGGAAGTGAGCTTATCTGTTGTTTTGTTTGTCTTGCAGAACATTTCAGTCCATGTAAATGAAAAAGTGCTTCAGTTCAGAGGTGATGTACATTTTATGATCATTGGTACATTAATATGATTTTAAATCTCTCTGACTTTTGACACTGTTTACTGTATCTTGTGTGTAGCTCAGGGCCATGGTGCAAAAGGACACAACGAATATGAGTTCAGCTTGGAGTTCCTTTTACCAGTGAAGCCAGAGGTATTCATCAGTTTTAAAACTATTTCATGATAACTAACTTCTCTTTTTTATTTGAGTTTTTCTGGTTTGCTTACAATGCTTATAAATTGCACCTGTATCCAGGTAAGACACAAATCCACCCAGAGACAGGTGAATATTACTGTACAAAAAGAGCAGCGAGGCTGGTGGGACAGACTGACAGCACAAGAGCGTAAACCAGTCTTCCTGGCTCCTGACTTTGACCGCTGGCTGGACGAGTCAGATGCTGAGATGGAGATCAAGGAAAAGGTGAGAAACTCTAGCTTGTTCTTTTTTATAGCTTACACAAAGTACAATGAAAGATCTGTATTTTTCAAAGCTATCAAAACTGAGGTTTTACAGTTTGTGTGATGGTACAAAGCTGAACACAATGTGTTTTTGTGTGTTTTGGTAAAGGAGGAGAAAAGGAATAGACTAAAGGCTTCCAGACATAAGGACGAGGGTAAGAACAAATATAAAAGGATGCAAACCCAACACATTTGAAGTTACATTTTGGGGATTTTTTTTTTTGGTATGTCTTGTTTAGAGCATCCAGTGGTAATTCGATGCGTCGTTCTATTATTCTGTCTTCTTAATGTTTCAGGCTTTGTCAGCCTAAAAACAGGATTCTTGTTTATGTACAACTTGGTGCAGTTTCTTGGTTTTTCATGGATCTTCGTCAACATGACTGTACGGCTCTTTATCTTTGGCCGAGGTAAACAAACTGGTGTTGCATTAAAGTTTCCCTTGTTTGATCCTCTTCTCAAAACAATCCTGTAAAATCGTAACACTTCTCTCATTTCAGATTCTCTCTATGACACATTCCACGCCATATCAGATGTCATGTTCTTCTGCCAGATCCTGGCAGCTGTAGAGGTCTTGAATGCAGCTTTTGGAGTTGTACGGACAGGTGTTATTCCAACTCTTATACAGGTACAGGTTGGGAGTAGTTGCGACATATAGTTTGCAAGATAGAATGTGTATTAACAGGCAGACAGCATATATCAAGCGTTATAAGTGATTTGCTCTTAAGTGTGTTAATTGGTTCTGCTTTTTCAAAAGGTGGTTGGAAGAAACTTTGTTCTCTTCATCATTTTTGGTAGTTTGGAGAAAATGCACAATCAGCCAGTTGTGTTCTTTGTGTTCTATCTGTGGAGTAGCATTGAGATTTTTAGGTAAGCATGAATCTGCCTAGTCATTCGTGTCTTTCCCCACATTATTGTTCACAGTAATCAGTATGCACACTTTGCTTTGTAAAACTTGACACAGTGCAATGATAATTGATTACTGCTGCATTTAGTGCTACAAGACTCAGGGTATCAACTTTCCCTTACTCTGAACTGCCATAAAGATGGTCTCACATTGATCCCACTCCTGATATCATGCTACATTTGCAGGTATCCATTTTACATGCTGGGCTGTTTCAATACAGAGTGGAAAACTCTGACATGGCTACGGTACACAGTCTGGATTCCACTGTATCCATTAGGTGTCATAGCTGAAGGTAAGTTTGTTTTTCTTCCCTTAAATGAATCATTACTATGAACTTATAAGTGCTTAATTTTATCTCATCTCTTAACCTTGTGCAGCTGTTGCTGTGATACAATCCATCCCCATCTTTGATGAGACTAAACTCTTAAGCATTCCTCTTCCAAAAGCCATTGGTACCTCTATCAGCTTCTCGTACTTCCTTCACATTTATCTTGTTCTCATGTTTCTGGGTAAGTCTCCAAATAAAAAGCTGAATTTTTAAAGGTGTTTTTTTTTTTCAAATGTTATCAAATTTGTTCTGATATCGACCTTTGATCTCCCCCAGGACTCGTTATCAACTTCCGCCATCTTTATAAACAGAGGAAGAAGCGTTTCCGTACTAAGAGAAAAACAAATTGAGAGTCAGCCTCACTGACATTTCTTATATACCTTTGCTGCCTGCTTAACCCTGGAGAAATCTTTGAAATGTTCATTAATCATGTTCCTGTTTAATCAGTTCTAGTTTTTGTTTGCTCTCACTTCAAAAAGTAAGAAATGAACTAAAATATGAAGTACGGTTGCAGCTTATAATCTTTCTGTGTGCTTGTGATTGAAATTGGATGTCGTCATCGTTTATCTCTGTAAAGTTAAGACCATGTAATTCCAGATCCTTTGTACTAATGTTTTTCCTATAATGAAAAGGATTCCTTTTTCACTGTTTGGATTCCTGTTTACCAACTGTGCTGTTGTCATTAATTACCAGTCATTAGTGTTTGAATGGACTAAGGGACAGCATTTTTTAATTTTGTTGTTTTATAATTGCTCCACAAACCTCAAGGACGTTTATACTTCTGAAAAATAAAGAGCATCAAGTTTTCTTTATGCTCTAAAAAGAAAGCTGTTTTTGAAAAATTTCACATGTACCTCTTTTTTCGTTATTTTACTTGTCACATAAACTTATAATGCCAGCTGCAATAGTCTTTTTCAGGAAACCATGTGACACTAAATAAAAACAAACTTTTAATCTGATCATTTTGGAAAGAACCTACAAAGTAACAATTAAATCTGTACAAGTGATTTTTTACAAACAAAATGGTGCAGTATCTGACATTTTTGGCCTTTCTGAAAGGAGAATCTATTGTGGCTGGGACTTATTTAGATTTCACCTCAAGGTTCTTGAAGCAGCCTTTTTAGTTAGTTTGTTGAATGACACATGTAAGTCCACACAGGCTGCTGTACTGTAGTTCATTTTCACTTCCACCATCCTTCAGCTTGAAAAATCAGTCTGCATGGGAGCGATGTTGTGATCAAAAGCTGCATACTGGGAGTCACCAGTGCTGGCCAGTTTGAGTTGCTGCGCAGCATGTGAGAGCTGGAAAGCAGCATCTGGATGGGCTGAGTCCGGCAGCAGGGTGCACTCTCTCTCCAGCAGATCTGCCACTCCCTTCAGGAGCTCCCAGAAACCAAAAGCTAAGGCTGCTTTCCGAAGACGGTTCAGCTCCTGATGGGTAGAGTCAAAAATCGTTGTTTTGTATTACTAAAATAAAATTAGAGTTTAAAGTAAGTAAAAGTAAAACTCACCTTGTAGAAGGTTTGAGTTTTATCTGGCAATTTCCTCGCATTTCTCAAGATCTTCTGCACATCAGTCTGTAAAATCAAAACATTAATAATGAGTACTTGTTGCAATGACAAATTAAGTTCTGATCAGAAATGGTTCTTAAATTATCAACTTGGTATGTACACCATATGGATTCCGGTGACAAAAAAACAAAAAACTTTGATGTTTATGTCTTAACACATTGTTAAAGTTTTAACCATGCATTCATATAGATCTGGAAAAAAAAATTTACATTGTTCACAATATCTGTAAGGTAATACAGTCCTAGCTGTTAATGGCATAGAATTTTTTTTTAGCTGGCTAGTCAGTCCCTATGTTTACCATGGTGCCATCGCACCAGCACTTTAAGAACATCTAGCCTTACAAACTTATTCCCACTCACTGAAACCAGCTGAGTGATTCTCCAGTGATGCGAACAAACAAGATGACTTTACGCCAAGATTCTCATATACCTGTAGTCCACTGGCTTTAATCCACACAGTGACATTCTGTGCATAGCTTCGTTTGACCTGTGGCTGCACAGGGAAAGGGCTTTTATTGTCATCCTCTCCATAAGGATTTTCAGCAGCCTCTGAAACATGAGATATGGGGTAAAGTCAGGATCGTGATCAAAGCAGGCTTCCTTAGTCATTAAACTGTTAATCATTAACTGATTTATTCTGTACACATTCAGAGAGGCCTTTGCTCTTTAGTCATAAACAATGATACCAATCCATGGGTTAGTGTGTCATAAGTTACACTGTAATGAAAGGTTTAACACTGTCCCAGATATATCACACAACTATTTCTGCTATTAGTAAATTAAACATGGTAATGACATAAAAATAACTGAGTTTGGTGTATTTGCAAAGAAACTACATTTCATGAAGGAGTTAGGGGTTACCTGATATTGGTCCTAAATGCGAGATCTTGCCAAGCCAAGGAAGGGGATCTTGTCCAGGCTCAAATAGAGACATCATCAGATTAGACTTCTTCTTGCTATCTGCTTGGGAATATAGCATGCCGTACCACTCAGGCCTGAGAAAGAAAAATGTTCACACTTAATAAGAATAGCCTAGGATTAGATGTGTTAAATATGCACAAGGTTGTAATATCTCACCCTAGCTGCACTAGAGCAACCATGCCTTCAACTTTGAGACTGCCATGTAAAAGAACACAAAAGTTTGGACTTTTGCCTGCCATTTGACTGGCTGAGGGCTCCTCTTCAAGATCATCAGTGGCTCCAGTACCAACATCATCCACCTCTGAAAAGAAGTACAAAACATGTATACACATATAATAACAATTTCATCAATAACATGCTTATTTGTGTTTGCTGCTCACTTTCAGATTTAACTTGAGCTACTTGGAGGACAATGTGAGCTGTTAAAACTTTTTTTTCTTTTCAGTCTTAAAGTTTTTAACACAAACCTCTGTTCACAGCAATAGGCAGAACCAAATGTCTGGATATCACAGGGGGACTGGAAATGTCTGCAATTTCAATGAAGCCCACGATTTCCAAATCTGGGATACATATAATTAAATGGAAGTGTTAACATTGCAAAACATTAAAATATAGAAACATAGTCATTTTCAGATTTAGACATTACCAGTATTGACTGATTTTGGCAAGGGGTCCACCTCTTCATCTAATACAACAGGTTCAGGTCGAGGAAACACCTGAACATCTGAAGACAGGTTTCCACAGTGCAGCACAGCGTGGAAGGGAGAGTATGCGTAATCAATCAGCCTCCTTAAGACAAAAAAAGACATACAATAGCCAAAGATTTCTCAGTGAACATGGAAAACCAAATCAAGTACATTTTTGATAATATTGAATTAACTGTCATACCCAAACATGGCCTGTACACTCTTCATGCATAGTGGTCCTTCCATGGAGAAAATTTGTCCATCCCCTCCACTGAGATGAAGTAGTTCCTCTAAATTATCCATGGCATCAGTCATCTGTAACTGTTAAAATTGTAAGAAATACAAAGAGTTACTTTTTACATTTTTTAAAACACTTTTTCATGAAGTGATTCACTGATTTTCTGAATTAACATTACTGTTAAAATCCCTATCTACTTAACACTTAAAGTATTTTCTTATTAGTCAAAACCAAATCTAAGATACTTGAACCTAGTTTAGGTTACTGCTTTGGGTTTAATATACCAATATGCTTTTAGCTGTATTGTAGCTGGTTAAACCTGCTCCTATCTTACACTCACTGTGTTAAGGTAAGATGCAAATACTTGAAAAATACCCACACAAAACACAAATGTTTCTGTACCTCTTCTGCATTTGCTACACACATAATGTAAAGTTTGGTAGGAAAAGGGAAAGGCAGAGGGAACTTCTTGTCATCTCCACGTTGCTTCAGTGTTTGAAGGGAGTGACGTAGGGAACCCTTTCCAATGCCAAGAGATCCATCAGTGACCAGCACCACCTACAGGGCAAAGGAAAGAGTGCATAAACATAATCCTGTGGTACAGTCCATGGACATGTGGGGCTGCAAACAACATGCTGAGTATTGCTTTAACTCACACAAACTCTGTTTAATCTATTGTTAACGTGCTTATTTTGTAAAAAAGGACCAATGTACCTGACAGGGGCAGGCGCTACCCCACTCTTGCTGCACCACATTACTGACTCCTTGAAGAGCTGATTCAACACAGGTTTTGTCATAGTCTTCTAAGTTGCTCAGAGCCTCCTGCACAGAAAAAAAAAACAGAATTAAGATCCCATTCCAATAAATGAGACAACCTCTCTGTGAGGTGAGGTGAGACACAAGCAGTGATTCAGGCAAGCAAACAAATCTACTTGATTTTAACGTAGTGGCCCATGATGTAAGGCACAAATTACCTGCAATGCATTGTAATCTCTGGTGAAAGGCACCAGGAGCTCCCAGAGGGAAGAGAAGGCCATCAGTGACGTGAACTCCAGACGGTAGTTTGAAGCCATGTGTTCAAAAAGCATGTTTAATCCGTGGACTGCCAGATTCTTCCTCTGAAACTCCTCGCTGCCATCCACTGACACAGGACGTGTCATGGACAGGGATACGTCCATTAAGACCACCGTGGGCATGACTTACTGCTTGTGGGGATACCTGGTATTTCAACACACTTTAATTACCCTCCAGAGTGCTCCCACTAAGAGGAAAGAAACAGAAAGACTACGATTATACTGACAGCAGCACAGTTCAAGTTAGCATAAAAGATACGATACCAAATATCATCTCAATAAAACACTTTCCCCTGTATCTAAATCCTGTTTTGATTGTAAATATGTCCCCCTTATCTCCTGTTTGTTATCGCCTTTTCCTGTCTTTTCTGGAAACGATCATTTACCAGGTGACAGTAAACAAGAGCTGTGGTCTATTTTATTGGATGTCATAGTTAAGTTATTTTAGAAAAATAAAACAATAACCGCTGATCCTTTGCAACGTTTTAAGGGTATACCATGTCACGAGAGATTACTCGAAGCTAATGTGAGGTGAAGGCTATCTAACGCTAGCTTTCATAGAGGTAGCGCTACAATATCAAACCATAGAAAGGTATTTAAGCTGTTGCACGCACATCAAAAGAAAATTATCCAATAGTTCTCAGTAGAAGTGTGTCTTATTATCACTTCGCAAACATTAAATTTATACGTGCCATTCAACGTTTCACTCTCCATCCAGTGTTTGTATTGTGCTAGTTTTTCGGTGCACCAGTATTTCCGCCCGGACAACAACACCAGCATGCCCGGGGTTCCTGACTTGACATTTTCACATTTATGAGAAGAAAACTTTTATCATACGGGTTAACTGGACATTTCAGCATTTAACAGAATTCGTTATACAGGCAACTTTAAGCATAAGTTTTTTTGCTTTTCAAATGTTAAAGGAAATTTTAATTTAAATCCCGAGCCGACATTCTTACATTCATGATGTGGATCCTCTAAAAGCGAAACGACGCGTCCGCGGTTCATACCCATCGGAGGCGAACAGAACAGTTATAGGCAACGGCCTGCGCAAAGCATGCTGGGTGAAATGCGTCGCGCGAACTGAGGCGGCGTGCCACCTTTTAACTACTTTTCCCCTACTGTATGTCATTATTCTTTAAGAAAATTTAGGCAATAGTAATACGCCCTTTTCACGAGAGGATGTCTTGGTTGAGAAGACGCCTAACTTCGTCACAGGGGTAGGTCCCATCAAGTCTGCGTGAACGCGCGTCTTCGTGAATTGTTCGCGTGCGGTGACCCGCACCGTGAAGCGAACGTTAATGTAAACAGAGTTGTTTTTTAAGCGGTGAAGTGAACGAGTTATGCAAGAAATGCTAAGAAATTGATTGAAGTCTTCAGAGGAAGTAACCCAGAGTAAACAACTCTTTTGTGTGAGTAAAATCAATATAACTGGACGACGATAACTTGATTGCCAGTTTTGTTCTGATACTTTGGAAGATTTGTCGGTCATGACGTTTTGGAGATCGCCACTGTTTTTCTGTGCGGTGAAAAATTTCTGACGCAGACTGTATTGTCCCTTTGCCCTTTGCTTAATACCCATTTCATCTTTTGTTACAGGTTAAAGGTTGTTAAAGGATGTTTTGTGGATTCCATCCTTCCATTGCCTACAACTGAAGGAAGCTGAGTCTTGCTACCATTAATGCTACTGCTTGTTTTTTGTTTCTTTTTTTCCTGTGGCTGTCTCCACTTATTCTTTTGAGTAAAATGAACTGTGCGAGGAGGAAGCGACTGCAGCTGAACAGGGTCCTATGTCTCTTCTCTGTGGTTCTCTGTTCCCTCTGGCAGCCAATTATCAGTGCCAAGCTGAATGACCCCCTTCCGTTGCCTCAGGTTTTAGAGGATTTGGTAGATGAGTCAGAAGAGGGGTTTGAGGAGACTGCGAGCGGGACTGTCGGGCTGAAGGAACCTCTTACTACAACAAATGTATTTAAGGCCACAGATCAAGTGATGGCAGAGATTGATCAAGTACATCATAGGGATACAGCAGATTACAAGGAGTCCATCCTTACTCCACCATTACAGACCTCTGTTCATTGCACGTCTGTGACCCCTGAGCCCTTTACCAACACAAGTCCTGCCTCTCCTGGTGAAATTCAAAATGTTGGGAGTAAATATCCTGCAGATCTATTTGCTATAAAAGACCAAAGACAAGGATGGGTCATCCTCCACATTATTGGGATAATGTATATGTTCCTTTCAGTTGTGATAGTCTGTGATAAGTTCTTAGTTCCAGCTCTGGGTGTAATCACAGACAAGTTAGGTATTGCTGATGATGTAACAGGAGCTACCTTCATGGCTGCTGGAGTCTCTGCTCCTAAGCTTTTAGCCATCCTCATCGGAGTCTTTGTTACCCGCAGCATTGTCTTCTTCTTTGGCACTGTGGTTTGTTTGGCAGCCTTCAATGTTTTGTTTGTGATAGGAATGTGTGCTTTGTTTTCACGTGGGGTTCTTCATGTAACCTGGTGGCCACTCTTCAGAGATATTTCCTTTTTCATTCTTTGCATCATCATGATTATAATATTCTTATTGGATAGTGTCATAATGTGGTGGGAGAGCATGCTGCTGGTTTTCTGTTATGCCCTTTACATGGTTTTCATGAAGTTTAACAAGAAACTGCAGCAAGTCTTCAAGACCCAACCCCGTGTACAGAAGAACAATGTGGAAGTTATTTCTGTCCAGGAACAGGAAAAGGTTAGCGCTCCAGTGATATATATTCTTGTCTCAAATCAAATTATTTGCAATGACAAAAAAAAAAAAAAAAAATCAGTAGGGTTTATTCTAATTATAATAAAAATAATATTTATTATTTTTTAGAACATATTTTTTAAATATATTTAGATTTTATTGTTTTATATTTTTTACTGTTTTGCTTTTTTAAGTGTGGGAAAACACATTTAGAAGCATGTTACCAACAGTTTCTTAACACAGTCAAGTAAATCTGCGTAACTTTATGGTCTTCTATGTTAGGTTATTAAGTGATCACAAATCTGATACATTTCAGACAAAACATATACAGAGTCTTCTACTCAACAAGCGAAGAGATACTGTCTTTATTATATGGAAAGCATTTCCCTGATCCTTTTTTCACGTAGAAAACAAACCAAAATGTATGGACTTGTGATCGATACAGAAAACTGTGTTTTCCTAGGAATGTGTGTCTGAAGACCACGATTTGCATCAAGGCTCTTCTATTGCCTTATGTGAGGAAGATGATAACGATAAAGACATCAAGGATTGTGTCAAAAATGACTGTGAAGATGTAAACGAAAGCAGAGAGGAAGACAGGAGAGATAGGCCTCTGTCTTTGGACTGGCCTGACACACGTCTAAAACAGGCCACCTATCTCTTCCTGCTGCCCATCATCCTACCTCTGTGGCTCACAGTTCCTGATGTTCGCAAGCAGGTGAAGAACCAGGGAAATCCCTGATGATCAGCAGAGATATCATTAATTTACCAACAGCAGTTTAATTTTTCATTCACTTCCTGAAACAGAAATCCAGAAAATTCTTTGCGGTCACCTTCCTGGGCTCTGTCCTATGGATTACTGTCTTCTCCTATTTCATGGTGTGGTGGGCCTACCAGGTAAGTCAATGCTGCCTTTGTGTCATTTTTCACTTGTAGTTTATCAATACATGGGAGTGAATCTGTTTCTTCTATCCTCTCTAAACAATGGTTTGGAATTGTAGGTTGGTGAAACTATCGGCATCTCAGATCTGGTCATGATCTCTGTGGCCGCAGAGATGTCCATTCCCGGGCTCATCACCAGTGTGATTGTAGCACGTAAAGGCCTTGGGGACATGGCTGTTTCCAGCTCCATGGGCTCTAATATTTTTAGCATCACAGTGTGGTGAGTTTTGATCACTTATTGTAACAGAGATTGAGACAGTTTGGACAAACGTATAGTATACTTGACTCTCCATTTCATTGTCTTGTTCATTAAGTCTTCCAGTGCCATGGCTTCTGATCTCAGTATTCCACGGTTTTGTTCCAGTGCCTGTGAACAACAGTGGGCTCCTCTGTATGGTTGTTCTGCTAATTCTCCCTCTGCTATATATCATCATAACCATTGCATCCTGTAAGTGGAAGGTGAATAAGACGATAGGTTTGACCATGCTACTGTTTTACACAATCTTCCAGTTGGTTAGAGTGATGTTTCAGTATAAATTCATTGTATGCCCTGTATAATGTAGTATAGAGAGGTATGTTATTGTTTCTTAATACATTGTAATACATTGTTGACAAATGTTTCATAATTCTTAGACTTATTTGCAAGTATATGTATTTTCTATTTTCAGCAGGTATTTACTGTTATCTGATCAAAGCATGAATATTTAGAATGTTATATCTATGAAAATATGCAACTACAGATATAGTTTGTTCTTTTTTATTTAGGGTAATTTTAGCAACTCTTTGTGTCTAATTCCAGAGGATAAGACAGAGGATGATTTAGGAGGTAGAATGGACTAATATGCAGCCAAGGGCTAATTTAAAGCTAGGTCTCTTGCATTGAGGACTGTAGCTTCTGAATAAGCAACACATAATAAATTGCTCTAACTTTTGCATCTGATTCTCTTATACACCAGTAATGCACTGCTTTCATATTGGCCAAGGGGAATCCTTGAAGCAACCCAGCTGGTTATTAACATGTTTGGAACTAAAGATATTTTGGTTTCACAAAATCTCAAGAGCCTAATCAATACACTTAAATGAAACGTTTGAAGTTTTCCTTTGAACATATGATATTACACTTATTCCACACAGCAGCTTCTTCTGTTTGTCATGTCCCTTTAATGATTTTTTTTTTTTTTTACTGTCTTTTGTTAATTATCAGTGGTATGTTTTGTTTTTTTTCATATTGAAGATGAATGGTTAAAAATAGGAAAGAATTCCTGAACAAACTACACCAAAGTGAAATAAACAGGTTTTAAAAAGTGCCATGTGGAAAAAAAGAAAAAAAAAATCCTGACGTTTAATATTTTGAAATGTCATGGATCAAACTATTTTTGTTTCTAAAATCAACATTGTTGTGAGAAAAAAGTTGCCAAAACTGCCCAATATATAAAATATGATACACAAGAAACATCATAGAATTAATCTAGGAGTACTTTTAGTATGGATTTTGTTAGAAGGGTTTAATAAACATTCCTGTTCCATAACAAGAGAGTTTTCTAACTATTTTTGATGGGTCAGGCTTTTCAGGGTTGAATCGCAAGACTCCATTTGTTTTTTCAGTTTGTCAGCGGAACGGGGTATAACTGTAAACAGAAACTCACTATGTGATACAATCATGCAGTATCGCTGTTATTGAATTTTGGTATTTAAATCAGCCAAGAATGTCAACATTTGAACAGTGATGGTGTTGGTGTATTATGATGTGCATTTTGGATGGGAGTGGAAGTAAGCAGTTTCTTTTAAACTTGTTCAGATTCATTACTCAGTCCAATATACAACACATCATATGAGTGTAAGACAATTCATTTATTTTTTTTCAAATGAGCCACTTTTATCATCTTTTATTAGATTCAATATTTCTGTGGTAGGGTCATGATAAAGTGAGAGTGAGACATGCACATAATCCTCTTAGAAGCCTTCAGGTATTATGCTGATCCATTGTGAACACTCGTCCTGTGTCCTACATAACCCTGTGGTCATTGACATCAGTTTGGACTTCATCTTGTGCCACAATACCCAGCTGTGGGTTTTTGCTTGAACACATCTTTGAAACCTTGTAAGTAAATCATTTTTTTTTTCTTTTTTTGTGCAGATTTTCCTTGGCCCCAATAGTTCACATTATATCATCATTATGAAGTTTTCCTCTGTGTATATATGAATGCTTTGCATTTGCTTGTGTCAGCCATTTATGTTTTTCTGTCTCACATTTGCTCTTTCGTTTTTTTAATGAAAAGAAAGAAGCCATAACCAACTTTAAATAAGCTGATAATTTATGACAATTAAGTTTTACGAGCATTTTCTTAAAAGTTAAAGTCATTCAAATGTTGTCTACTATTTTGCCACCTTTAGTCCAACAGGCCGTATCTTTCTGTGGAGAGTGAGGATGCAACATGAATCACCCTGCTGAAGCACCGTCTGCTTGGAAGAGAGCTGAACCTTTGCCCTCCCAAACTAAATGTATGCTGCTTGATTCTGCATAGCTGATGGCATCACTGCTTCAGAGGACGATGTACTGTACAAGACGGAAGCGGCTGCAGCTGAGCAGAGTTTTGTTTCTTCTCATTGGGGTTTTTCTCTGCACCCTCTACCAGCTTACCATCAGTGCCAAGCTGTACGGGCCTTCATCCTGGCCTCAGGTTGGAGAAGATTTGTTAGAGGGTTCAACAGATGAGGTTGAGGAGATTTCAGCAGAGACTCTGGGGCGAGATGAACATCTTTCTGTGACACATGGGTTAGAGAACACAGGTCCAACAACACCAGAGATGCATGTAGTACGTTCTTTTGATTCTTCCTCAGATTTCAAAGAATCCACAACCACTGAGTCTCCATCTCCAGCCACGAACCGGACTTTTGTGCATTGCATCTTTGTGGCCCCAGAACCTGAGACCCCAACAGCACCTCCAGCTCCTCCTGTAGCAACCAGCACTCCTGCTCCTCCTGGAGGAGTGCCCCACATTAAGGGGGAATATCCTGAAGACATCTTTTCTGTTGAAGACCGAAGACGAGGCTGGGTCATCCTCCACATCATTGGAATGATGTATATGTTCATTTCACTTGCAATTGTGTGTGATGAGTTCTTCGTCCCTGCTCTGGGTGTGATCACAGACAAGTTGGCCATCTCTGATGACGTAGCGGGGGCCACCTTCATGGCTGCTGGAGGCTCTGCTCCTGAGCTTTTCACCTCTTTGATTGGAGTGTTCATCGCCCACAGTAACGTGGGCATTGGCACAATTGTTGGATCAGCAGTCTTCAACATTTTGTTTGTGATAGGAATGTGTGCTTTGTTTTCGCGCGAGGCTCTTCATCTAACCTGGTGGCCGCTCTTTAGGGACGTAACCTTCTACATATTTGACCTCATCTTACTCATCCTGTTCTTCTTGGACAACGTCATAATGTGTTGGGAGAGCATGATGCTGGTGACCAGTTATACCCTCTATGTGGTATTCATGAAGTTTAATGCGCAAATAGAACAGGCCTTTAAGACCCAGCTCTTTAAACACAAAAACATTGTCAAGATCATTGCAGTGGAGGAATCAGAGAAGGTAAGGGATCATCTGGTTTGGATTTAGAGCTTTGTATCTTCAGTTTGTGAAAACTTTCTCATAAATAAGACAATCTAATAAGTTACCATGTGACAAAAGTAAGAACAAACATTCTTTTTATTTTTTTTTTTCGCTGAAGCAGTCATAATTATTTATAAAAGGGATTTTAAAACAACAGACACTGGATGACGATATTCTTCTTGATGAGTTTGAAGTAGAAGATTTTGTGTCACTTCTCAAATTAGTAGCAGTAGTTTTGTTAAATGAAGGGCATTTTACTTGGATAAACATTCGTAAAAATCCAACCAGCTTTTATTTGTTTTTACAATTTTGGATTGTTTTGTTTTGATTTTAAACTTATCAAAGCAGTGTTTACTTGCCTGAACAGAAAACCCTCATTACCTATTATTCATGGCATCTCTGAGGGTGAAATGACACAGATGAAGGCATTGAGGTACCAAAGCTGATCAGCTGCAACTAACTAATCCCTCAAGAAGCTACAGCCCTGCACAAACTGTAGCATCAACATATACTGTATTTAAGCCTGATAAGTGTGATTGAAGCTTCATTCACACTGAGTACAGCTGCAGTTATGGTGCACACTGAAGGTATTTGCTGGTTCCTATTGTGCACAATGTATTTCCTAATCAAATCCTGTCCATGACCTGCAAATTCTTCTTTTTATTGGCATACAAGACTAACCACACCACAGGGTTTGCTGTATCTCAAATAACAATATGCAAGACTGCAGTGTACAGTATATTCTGATAATGATACTCTACCAAAATCACATAACTTCCATCTATCTCTGCCAATTGATGATTGTTGTACGCAGACAATTGGGGATGCTGAAGATGGTGCCTCTCCTTCTCCAAAGGACAAGAATCTGTTAAAGGTAATAAAAAACAATAAGTAAATTAAACGAACAATGTAACAACTGAAAACTGAACAGAGACCCTCAAAGTGTGCGATTTTTGACACAATTTTTAGTATCTTATTGATCCCTCTACTGTCCTATTACTAACCAATCCTCTCTGAAAAAAACTCAACCCCCATTTAAACACATCTGATATTTCCCTGTCTGCAATCGTTGTGACTTCAGCCATCTCTTTCCTCAGCTGAAGCCTTCCCTGCAGCGAGGAGGGAGTTCAGCTTCTTTACACAACAGCACCATGAGAAACACCATCTTCCAGCTCATGATCCACACTTTAGACCCGCTTGGAGAAGGTGAAGTACAAAAACCAAGCACTGACTGGCTGAATGGATGATAACTGTTTTTAACACTGCTCTTATGATGGGTGTGCTTCTTATAGTTAGATGGATTAGCAAAGGGTGCCAAACAAAGGCTGCACCAGGCCGGTTCTAAGAAGATAAGCATCCATCTGAGTGTAAAGAAGAATCCCATTGACTCGTTTAACCTATCACTGTTGAGGGTGGGCTGTTGAGAGCTTTCATAAAAGGCTCTTATTTTCTCACCAAGACTTATTCCTCTGTAATGGTTTACGTGTGTTCCTGACTCCTGATTTGCATGTATGGAATTATCCATGAAGCAAAAACTCTATTTCTTTGCTACAATGATCAGCCTCTGATTGGGCCTTCAAAATCACATCCGGACTCGAGAGATCATCTTTTTACATTTAAATGCATTTTACCTGCAAATAGAAAAAAAATAGCTGTAGAAAGACAAGAATTTTGTAGAATCAAGTCATGTAAGATTTCTAGAAAGAAAACCCAATGAAGGTTATGAGGACCAATTTGGGATGTTTTGAAGTTTTATGCAGTATAATTGGGTGACTCTTCTGACCTGCTGTATAACTGTTTAACTCTAAAAATGCTCTATTCACGGCTGACCAGTGAACCACTGATTCTAAGCTGAATTCTGCTTGATCAATCGTTTCTTAGGGAAATTTAAGGACAAGGCTGCATCTCTGAATAATGTGGCCAGACGGACAGCAGCAAGAAACACTCAAGACAAATGTGAAGGTAAATATGAGGGATGTGATGGTCATCCACTGATAAGGGATTCATTTTCTAATAGTGCATTGGAGTCTTCCTGTAAACAGATTGCCAAAAGGTCCTGTTCGTGGCAGCAGAGTTCTTAATTACACCAGAGATAAAATACTTAAGCCTGTGAACTGAATGAGTCAAACTCTTACAACAGAGAGATTAGATGTCTATACTAAATGCTCTTCATTATGATGATACAAGATAACCACAACCACAGAGCCCTAAAGCCCCATTAAATTATTACCTTGTGCTCACAAGTCAAGTATCCGCCCACTTATAAAGTGCCTTGTACACCCAGGTTGGTTATTACTTTGTGGTTTTAGTAATGTGTATACAAGATTAACTTTTGCACAAGTTGTGCTCCAGTGAATAAGCAGTGCAAATGCAGCAGTGGCAATAATTCCACTTAGTTGCCTTAATTCTTAATTATTATTATTATTATTATTATTATTGTTATTATTATTATTGTTGTTGTTGTTGTTGTTGTTGTTGTTGTTGTTGTTGTTGTTGTTGTTGTTGTTGTTGTTGTTGTTGTATTTTATTTTGTTTTATTTATTTTTGTGTGAATGCTGTTTATGGTGTATTAGTTTTTATAAGTATTACAATGGGACTCCTAAACACTCTTATCAAACATTTCCATTTACCTTATTGCCAATACTGCAGTTTTATTCACAAAGCTGGATGAAATAATTTAACGTATTTGGTTTTATCTGTTTCCTCAGTTGTTGCAGTTGTATTACATTCATTCACTCGTCACATTCTGGGATTCCTTTCATAGATGATGGAGGAAAAGCCGAGCAGACTAAAGAGCCAGAGGCCACCCCTGCTACAGAGAAGAGGGTTCAGCCAGAGGACAAGAAGGTACTCTCCAACTACATCCTGGTGGTTATCAGAAAGCCCAGAAGTCAGTCTTTGATACCTGTCTATGTAAGAGTCCATGAACAGAGATACGTCAGACTAATGTCCTCTTCTGTGGTATTTTGCCTTTTCCGCCTCTACTGTCATCCATTTTGGTATCTTCAGGAGGACGTACCAGGAGGATGTGAGGAAGAGTCAGACGGGTCAGACGACTCTGACAGTGATGATGATGACGATGACGATGATGTTGACAGCGATGAGTCTAGTGAGGATGAGGATGAGGAAGAAGGAGAGGATGAGAAAGAAGAGGAGCCTTTGTCTTTAGACTGGCCTCAGACACGACTTAAACAAGTGACCTACCTCTTCCTACTGCCCATCATCTTCCCTCTGTGGCTCACAGTTCCTGATGTCCGCAACCAGGTGAACGATCAGATATCTCTAATGATCACCTGTGGTTTCTTAAGGCCTCAATTTTCTGTTTTACACAACACATTTTACATTATTCTCACTTTGTCTAACAGAAATCCAGAAAGTTCTTTGCTGTCACTTTCTTGGGCTCCATCATGTGGATTGCTGTCTTCTCTTACCTCATGGTGTGGTGGGCCCATCAGGTCAGCTGTGGAACACGAGAGACAGAATTTAAACATCTTCCTTTTGTTTCTGTTTGTGTTTGAAAGCATGAAGCAGCCTTTAAAGAGATCTCTGCAGACTGTTGACAAAGTACACTTAGATCAAAGTTTGACATTTTTTAACCTGCCTACACACCATCCATGTCTGTATTATCTTTTTAATTTAAGCAGAGATTTTTTCTTGTAGGTTGGTGAGACCATCGGCATCTCAGAGGAGATCATGGGCCTGACAATTCTGGCTGCTGGGACATCCATACCTGACCTCATTACCAGTGTAATCGTGGCACGTAAAGGCCTTGGGGACATGGCTGTGTCCAGCTCTGTGGGCAGTAACATTTTTGATATTACTGTAGGGTGAGTTGGATGCTTCACCATGAGAAAAGAAATACTATGAAATGTTCACTTTGTTGATTTCTCTGAAGTCTAGTTTGTCCACTCGCTGTGTCCCTTTGTTCCAACAGTCTTCCAGTCCCGTGGCTCCTGTACTCCGTCTTCCATGGTTTTGCTCCAGTGGCAGTAAGCAGCAACGGACTTTTCTGTGCCATTGTGCTCCTCTTCATCATGCTCCTCTTTGTCATCATCTCCATCGCATCCTGCAAGTGGAGCATGAGTAGGGCTCTGGGTTTCACTATGTTTCTGCTCTACTTTATCTTCCTGGTGCTCAGTGTGATGCTGGAGGACCGCATCATTGTCTGCCCTGTGTCCATTTGAAGGTGTGAACAGAGGACTTCTCTGCAGCGGGATTTCTTTTTACTTTGAACTGAAGCAGTGTTGCTCTCAGGAGTGTTGGAAAACATCTGTAGTCACCATTTAATACTGCCAGTGGAAGAACTTCTTTTAGCAGAAATTACAGTTTTGCCATTTTTTTAAATATTACACCAGAAACATGTCTTTAAATGTATAAAAAAGCACCAACAGATTTATAAATGTATTTTACACTGTTTACAAAACAGAAAAGCATTAGAAATCTAAGATATGTATAATCTTGAGGAGTTGTGAATTTTGTTGTGATTTTTTAGTAATACACTAGAATACACAAGACCTGATTTATAATAGTTACAGAGAAACCAAACGCTTCTTCAAACTAATAAATATTTTTGTTTTAGATACTCTAGAAAGAAATACTCAGCTGGCAAACATTGTGAGCTGACTTGAGTAGAATAAATGTGTTTATTCATAAATGAAAGCAAACCATAGACTTGGCCAGGGAGGAAGTCTTGATTTTTTTTACATATATACATGTATGTATAAAAGTCATACAAATAAGTATCTGTGTTACAAAGATAAATAATACATCATGAACACTGGTTGAGTTGACATATTGAGTAAATAACGGGTAGATACCAAGTGATGTTTTGGTCATCAGTGCTTTTTTTTTCATACATAATCCACAAAGTGAATAAAATGCAGATGTACATGCTGTGAGTCTGGTGTTCAGCCCAGCCTTGTCTTTTTTAAAAATCTTTTACAGCATCGTATCATCACAGGTCACTGTGGGGAAGTTTTGAAATAATCCGTGGAGATTTTTCACATCTAGGCAGGTTTCTGTCAGTTAAAGGTGAAAGACGATATAAACACAGTGAACCATCACACTCAGTTTTTGGAAGGGGTTTTGGATTTGGGCAGGTTGGAGCTGTTCTAACTTAACACCTCTGACATGAAGTTGATTCAGTGCAGTCACATTTAAAACTGTTCATTTCTGCTCTTTATGTCACATCTAACACTTCACTGTTTTCCAAATGTCTAAAATTGACATCTACACTTCACAGTGAAGATAAAAGGAATTATACAAAATATTAGAGTCAAATACCCTGTACATTATTATATCTCCAATAAATTCATTTCTTTTTTTGAAAAAAAATGTGTTGTTAAACTTAACAAAAACATTTTCTTTAACATTAATTTGATTGTACTATTTTAAGGAAATCCATCCTCAGTGGTCCCATATAACACATAATTCCCTCCTACAATAAAAAAAACAGGCATTGTCAAAATAATGGAAATATATCCAAGGAGTAGTATTCCCTTTAGGTACCATATAATACAAAGGTAAACATACATTTGTGCAAATGAGATTAACTGTTTTGAAAGAAAAAAAAACTTGTTCTAATGTTTTTGATCCAGTTTAGTGTATTCAAGGACATCTGCCACTCCCAGACAGGTGCACAGGGTTCAGATGAAGAGTAATGTCTTTGCTTTCCTTCACTGCATGTAATGGAAATCTGAGACTGGACAGTTATTCCTGCAGCTGTCAAATAAAAAGTCACTTAAGTGTAGCCTGCTGGGCTACAGAATCATGTCAATGAGAGTGAATGGCAGGAGCTCATTCTGCCAAAGTGCTTTGTAAAAACATGAAGCTCTAAAAGCTAGGACATATCTTACACACATACTCACACACACACTCAACAACAGTCTTCACAGGGTCACCAGGACCACTTAGGAATTTCAACATGTGCCACACACATATTGTACGTACTTGACTCACAGCTTTGACAGAAACAAAGTCATAAAATAGACTGTATAATACCTGTAGAAACAATAAACTATAAGTATACTGAAAATACAGTGAATATCATCATATTTAAAATTACAAGGCCTATCCCTTTATGCCTCTCAGCTCTAACAGTACACAAGAAACTCATGGCAGTAGCTGTACATGAAGTGTCATTTTTCCATTGTGCTTCATAGCTGTGTGCTCCAGTCAGGTGAGCTGGTCCTGAGTGTGAGGAGTCTGAGTCCAAAAAACAGCAGCAGTGTCTGTGGCTGACAAAAAAAAAACAGGCTGGAAGTAATTCATAGACTGGGCTCTCCAAAGGTCCTCCTACACTCCATGACCCCCGCTCCAGGGGGTCGGTCACAGTTGTGTGTCAGTTTCACCAGGTTGGGGGTGAGGCGATCATATGCAAGTTTGTACTCTCGGTCAAAAGCATCTACAATAACAAAAAAGAAGGATGTTAACAATGTGGACATGGTGCCTCAGCTTTGGTTTTCCGTTTTTGTACAGTACACCACAGTATTTTGAGATTCTTCAGTCTAGATCAAAGTGATAGGCTGATCAACCAAAAACAATCAAGCTTTCTTTTGTACTTACTTATATTAATGTTGTGTTTGCCCAAAGCCACGAGAGCAAGGAACAATAAATCCCGATACAGACTCCTTAATGACAGAAAAAAAGAG
Source organism: Halichoeres trimaculatus (assembly GCF_033239565.1). Taxonomy (NCBI): domain Eukaryota; kingdom Metazoa; phylum Chordata; class Actinopteri; order Labriformes; family Labridae; genus Halichoeres; species Halichoeres trimaculatus. Next base: position 19,200,839 of record NW_027437187.1, on the reverse strand, counting down.
GAAAACAATCAAACCTTCCATTAACATCATCATCTTTTACATGTGCTGTTATACTAATATCTTTGTATCCTCACCTCTGTCTTTTAAAACCCAGCTCTGGCCCCAGCACCTGGATGATTTGGCTCATGGGCTGATAAACATCGCTCTTCTTAATGCTCCTCACAAAACCCTGCAGCAGCTCCACTGTGAAAAGCTGCCCTTCTTCACACAGCCCCGAGCGGACCAGTGAGTTCGCACCTGCAAAAAGCCGGAGATAAAAGTCACCCCGATCAAAGACTCATTCATCTCCGTGACTGAAAATCAACTCTGAAGGTTTTAGCCTGATTAGGGGCGGCATGACTAAAAGGAATCCTGAACTGAATAATGCATGATCTCAGTCACTTCATATGCATTATTTAATTTGCATGTAAATTTCTGACCTTGATCAAACTCAACAGTGCTGCAAGCAGAACTTTTTTATTAAAGTAATTTCTCCAGTTCAAACATTTTCACCCTTTATCTGTTCAGGTAAACACGCGATAAACTTACAATGTGTGTTCCAAAGGACATAGCAGGGCTGAACTTTGTCTTGGTGCAACTTCAGATTGTCCCACATGATCCTCACAAGCACCTGCTTACTGTCCTCAGAAGAGATGCTCTGAGGAGTCTGCTAAGTGGAAAACAAAAAGAAGATTTATCTTTTACTCCAAGGGTCATAAGCATACTATTAAGTGTAACCAATCACTTTTTCTTTGATCTTATTGAGTGCATAGTGATGTTGTTGCAGTGTGTTTTATAAATGGCCACTAGGGGTCGCCAAAGTCTTACTTTTTTAACAAAGAAGAGAGGTTTAAAAGAATAGCCTGTATTTGTGCTACTTAATGTATTTCCTGTCTTGCAGACAATAGATGACTAAATCAGCACAATTATCTTCATCCCACCATTTACTAAGAATCACAAGGTTTCCATCTTGATGAAGGCATAAAAATGCCAAAACAAACAAAAATGTGTAATTGCTCCTTAAATTAAAGATGATTTAAAGATATCTCTATGATCAAAAGGTTAATCTTCACCTGTTCTCCATTGCTGCAGTGCTGTGAGGCCAGGATAAGAGCCGGCAGGTTACTTGGCAGCTCCAGTCTCTTAAAATACCACACAAGGTTCCAGAAAACGATTGGGTGTTGATCCACAATACTCGGGGAGGAGATGGCCTGGTCACCTTCATTAACAAGGAGGCTCTCCAGCTCCTTCCACAGAACCAGTGGGCTCAGGTAGGGCACCGTCACTGGCGATGAGGCTGTGGTGGAGGCTGAGGTTTGATCCAGCAGCTCAGCACTCCCACCGCTCTGCTGCTCCCGCAGGCAAGCCACCGATGATTCAGCTGCGCAGTCCACGGCAGACATTTTGGCCTGTGGATTGAGTTCTGCCAGTGTGTTCTCCTCTATAACAGGATTAGTTTCCTCAGAAGACCTGAGGGGAGACACAGAGTAGATCTCTTTAACGAGGCCACAGGGATAAAAGATTTCCTGTCTGAACGTGCTTTTGTGTGTGTGAGTGCAGAGGTAGCTGAACAGTATAAAAATAGATCACCCTGCATAAGAAGTCAAGATCTTAAATGTAATACTGTGACTGAATTTCCTTTGAAATGACCGTCTAACCAGATCATTTTAGCCACTTGTGAGTATTATTCACAGTAAACACTGTGCTCATACTGTGAAGGGAGCATTTACCTCCTCTGTGGTCTCAGGTCTTTGATTTCCACATTGAGGAAAGGCAGGAAGGCTGTACCACAGAATGGACAAGTGCTGTTCAGGTTGGAGTCGTTGGCTGTCCAGCCGGCCATGACCTCCTCATCATACACCAGACAGTCACATGTCTTACAGAGGGAGCAGCTAGACATCTGCACCTAAAGCAGAGGATGAGAGCAGGTGTGGCATTTCATCATGATAGTCTGATTCAGTCCACCTCATGAGATTTATGTTTATAAGTGTCTTACCTCTATGGTGTAAATGGGAGCTGGTTGAAAGCGTTTGGTGTCAGGGGAGGAATCAGGAGTGTGAAGAGCTTTTGGTGGAGGTGCCAAACCACCTGAAAACAATAGAGGATTACAGAATTAAACACACAAGTCTAAGCCAAGATTAAACACAAGTATCAAAGCCATTGATATCTGGCGTATCAGCGCAGGTGTTTGTGTTTAACTCTGGAGACTTTGCATGTGAGCGTGCAAGCACGTGTGCGTGTGTGTACACATGTTTATGTTTAGCACAGGGCCTTCATGTGGCTGAGTGCAGAGCAGCCTACTCACAGCGTCAGCCTCATGCCTGCTGGCCTAGTTTCACACAGAGTAACACCGACTCTCTCCATTACTGAGCCCTTCTCCTTCTCTATATTTAGACTCTCAAGAAGTGTTTAGATGGGAAATAAAACAGTGCTGCAGTTAACACAGCACTTTAATGAGCACAGCTGTAAGCCATGGAGATGTTTTCATAAAGACGGTTAACCACTTGGGATAAATTTTTCTTTGACTACACTACAAGATTCAATATCTCAAACTTAAATAAAATGCTTTCTTGAAACAATCTTTGTAACGCAGACGGATTAAATGATGAGAGACTTACCAGAGAAGGAGTTGTGTCTGAAGACTCTGTTGGGGGTACTGGGGCTGCCCAGGTTGGTGTGACCAACAACAGGGCTCTTCCTGAGCCGGGACATGCCGCTGTGCTGGGGGGATGTAAAGCTGTCTGGGTCCAAACAGGTGTCATTTTCAAGCAGTGAGGAGCAGTCTGCCTCCCCTGAGGTCAGTGAGGATACACTGATCCGGTCACAGTCCTACACAAGAAGATGAAGATTATCACTGTTAATTCTTTTTGAACTGTGTTATTTTTCTAGCATTACAAAGTGGAGATTGTTGCACTACAGACCTGGGTCAGTGAAGTCTGAGAGGACAGACGAGAATAGAGGCGGCTGGCTTTCTCAGCTACGCCTTTTCCAGCTGATATGACGCTGCTCTTGAAGATGTCAAGAGTTGGAGTGAACAGCGAGTCCATGGAGAACGATGAGTTGGAGGGAGTAGGTGATGAGGGAGACACCAAGGACGTAGGCCTTTCTCTGTCTTTGGCAGAGACACCAAGAGGGAGAGATGGTGACGGCCTCAGTCTCTCCTTAGGTTTGACAGGCAGAGCAAGGTGTGTGTTGCATCGTAGCAGGGTGGGAGGTCGTGGTGAGGAGTGAGGAGACGAAGTGGAGCGTAACAAAGGGCTTGAGGGGTTCTGCAGGTCAATGCTGGGTGCACGGCTGCTCAGGGGGCTGTTACCATTGTTCATGTACATCTCTATCTCCTCGGCGAGGTCGCGGCGAGCCGTAGGCGTGCTACTGTTCTCATGATCACTCTGCTGCACTGCATCGGTAGCCATCAGTGACAGGGGATCAAACCCCCTCTCTATACCTGTCCACCTCACGGCCCCAGCACTGCAGCTTACACTCCTCTCTCTGGGCAAAGTCTGCCTCTCTAAGTCGCAGCTGCCCTTCTCTTTGCCTTTCTGTTTTTCCAGCTCAGTCTCCTCTTCTTCCACTCCGTGCAGATGAGGCTGCTTTGTCGCACCAAGGTGAGGGACAGTGAGCCTCAGACTTCCAGCTCCACCTGACAAGTCCAGGGACTTTGGCCTCTCCGTCTTTGGCAGAACTCCACACAGCATCCCATCCCTTGGGGGACTGGAAACCAACCAGCTGTCGCTGCCTGTGACAAATACGGAGGTGATAAGAGACTCAGCGATAATCCAGTGAGGAAAATCTGTTTCTTTATATAAACAATCATAAAAGCTTATTTTTTACTTAATTCAAAATCATACCTGCATTGACATCTGTTGATTTGTAACTTCTGGTAGATGGAGAGATGCTGCTGATTGGAGTCTCAATCTCAGGTGCTAGAGAGATTAAAATGACAGTAAAGGGTTAAGGAGATTTGGTCAGTCTATCAAGACGTGTAGCTGTGTAATTCCAACAAATCCTTCTGATTTCATCCTACGTCCTTAAAGTGTATTCGTCTCATTAAATTGTCAAGGCTTGCTTTTGTTCAGTGTGCACTTCTTCAATTTACTGTTTTATTTTGTAGGGCTGACCTTTTGTTTTCACGTCTTGTTTACATTTAGTGTCATTTGTTTTCCTTGTGTTGTTTCCTAGTGATTAATGTTTTATGTAACATAATTATGTGGTAGCTCTGAGTTCTTGAGGTCACTGTGTGTTATTTAAGAGGTTATTCCTTGTATTTTCATTTTCTTTCAGACACACTAGCATTAAGTCACCTTACTTAATCTTTGGTTAATCCCTTGTGTCTCTGTACTCCATGTGTGAGTGACTTTGGTTTGTTCTTGAGTTGGTTTTCAGTGTTTCACGTTTCATCTTGTAGAATAATCTTACTTTTTTATCCATTTACTTCCTGTCTTTTCCCTCCTTTGTTTTCGTGTGTCCTGTCCTCATTAGAAACCACTTGCTCCATGTTACCCAAAGGTTTAATAAGCAGCCTGTACTGCATACTACATTTGATGTGAGCATGTATTATGACTGTAGTGTTCTCAGCTTGTTTCCTGTTTCAGAAAGCAGAAGTTAACGATTCCCTGCTGATGAGAAAACTGCCTCTGTGTTGTCAATTTATGGTTTAAAGAAGTTAATACATGGTTCTTATAAACTTTAATCACTTTTACAGAAATGTTTCTTCTGAGATGGATATCACTTCTGTAAAGACGACTAACAGTAACAGTATTTCGCCAGAATTTCTTTCGCATTACTTTACTGAGAGTGTAATGGACCATTAATTTTAAGCATTGTAGTATTGTGGTTGTAATCATAAGTCAATCACAACAGATGGCAGTAATGCACGTAAAACTGAGTGTCACCATAAATTGAAAGAGAATAAGAACAATGTCAAACACAAGCAGCAAAACTCCAGTCTAAAAATATGAGGCATCGTGGAGGTGATAAAAACAGCAGTTTATGGAGTGTCCGCTTGAGGCTGGCTCCTGAAGTAGCAGAAACCACGTACACACCAAGCCAAAAACTCTGTTTTAGAAACAGACAGATGACTTCACAGATGACACCCATTTATAATACAGTCTATGGTCAAACAGACTGAGAGGTCGACTGAGGATATCTGCATCCTCACTGAGCTGCATTTTGCAGTATACTGAGGATTCCTCCAAATCAATACATCAACATGTTATTTTTTTTGCTTTAGTTTGATACATACTGCATACCACATGTACGCCAAATCAGTACCTACTGCTAGCACAGTGGCAAAGTTTTGTTTACTTATCTGAGTCCTTTTCACTCATTGCCTGCGCTGTGTCCCAATTCATGTACTTCCATAAACTTACATGAAATGACACTGTGTACACTCTGCACTTACTGCAAGTGTACACAAAATCTTACAGGGTAATGTTGTCCCTAATCAAGCGCTGCAGCTGCACACTTACTGGAAACTAGAAATAACATTTCACAGGCATTCGCAGGTGTTCCTCTGCTTTTGATTGATTACATCCATCAACTATGTTTGAGTCGTTCCCTCCCCTTTCCTCTATGTGGCAAATATGGCAATGTGGGACATAGCACTGTTGTGTGTAGATATTCTTGGCATTTCCTCCTGTCTTTGTCAGATCGCTGCTATCCCCACCTAGTGATCGAGTGTAGTTCTTCTGTGTGTCATTTGCATTGGAAAGTGTATTTGTAGGTTTTCTTTGGCTTTAGTAAATAAACCTTTTCTAGTTCCTCATAACAGGAGTTACATCTTGTTTAATCAATCTCATTTAAACAACCTGTTTGCTGCACAATTTACTCAATACAGTCAATTCAGCCCTTTGTTTTGGCTTGTGATATTATGAATAAGCATTTAGTCTGAACTTGTCATTGCAGTTTGGCATATGGTATGTGTAATGAGATTGAGATATCTGTAAAAGTAATGAGACAAACAGATCTGTTAACGTTGAGTTTTTGGGCAGGGTATTGTTGGATTATGTGCCAACACAAAAGCTGCAGTGGGGCAGAGAAGATAAACTTGGCAGCTGCGTCTTCAGCTGTGGCTTCTTAAGGCACATTTGTTAATCTTGAAATATTAAAAAAGGATGTTTCCTCTGCTGATACACCACACCTCTTTACTGAGGACTACTTATTATAACAGCTGGATCAAGGCTTGGTCCAGACGTGGCATGTTCTTATCTGTGGCCCAATTTAGAACAAATCCTGTCATGCAAACAACGACCTGCTTACATAACGCATTCATCCATCAACAGAATCTGTTTCCAAAAAACATCTAAATATAACAGCAAATGGACGCATAGCGAGCACGCAACAGCACACCCACACTGTGCTGTGATATCCCGGCTTTTAAAGAGAGAGTGTTCAGTTTGCTGCCTTTAGCTGTGATCTCCTCCGGCAGAAAAAGAACTTGGTGTCAGAGACACCAAGAGAGAAAGAAGCTGATCTCTAACTCACTGGATGGTGTTGGCTCTTTGTCCTCCACGACTAGTGTGTTGTCGCCCTCTCTGCTGCACATCCTCTCCTCCTCTTTTGACAGAGAGTCATAGCCTTGGTCTGACTGTCCACCTACAACAGATAAAAAGCTTTATCCTCTCAAAAAATAAAACAGTTAATTCTTTTTTTGTTCACTTTACTGTTTCAAAGAAGGCTGAGTGAATAAAAGCACGGGCATTTAGTCCCCATGCATGCTTTGTAAGAATCAACTGATCTCAGTGTTGTTCTTCAGCAGAGCGTGGTGACATTCCCCACAGCTTACAACACGCAACACACCCAGAATAGAAAGGCAGGAGTAGAAAGCAAGGAACAGTCTCTGAATGCATCATATTCACAAGGTCAGACTGCAGGAAAAGTACAAAACTCCTCCGCTCTGATTTATTTTGTTCTCTCTGAGTTTCTGCTCTACTCAATTGTTTGCCACTGAGGGATGAAACAAGCTGTGAGCAGGGTGTAAATTCATGATATGGCTGGTGTTAAAGCTTCTGAAAGATAACTTTAATCCCTGTAGACTCAACGTTCCTTTATCTGCAGTGCATTATAGAAAATGTAAAGAATCCAACTTTTCCACAAAGGCAGAGTCCTTTTCTGTTAAAGCAAAATACATTTTTTTCAAAGTTAAAGCAAAGCTTGTGTTAATAAAAATATTTACCCTTCCAAGGTGCAGATTATTGTATCAAAACATCGGAGCAGCAGCAGAGAAAAAACAAAAGTACGAGAGTGAAAAAGTTTGAAGTTTTTGGCTCCTTACCTGTGCTAAATCCATCATCACTGGAGTCCATTTTAGTGAAGTCAGTGTCAATGGAGGTGCGCTCAGCAGAGTCATTAGTGCTGTCCAAGCTGCCATGACTGACTGTGTCAAGATCACTGCCGTCTGACAGGAGATAACAGAGAGGAGCGAGGATGAGACGTGGGAACAAAAGAGTGAGAACCAACGGGATGATAAGACCAGCTGGTGTAAAATCACTACATAAACAGTGAACAGAGCTGTAATCCTTATCACCATTTACAAGCTGCTGGCACGCTTTGAACACCACAAAATAAATACAAAAAGATACAAGAGTGCTAAAAGACAGCAACAGTTCACCTCTTTGTTTTATCTTGAACTCATAGCTGTAGGGGCTGAATGATAAATGCATATTGTAAAATAGGTCAATCTCCACAAATGAGTATTTAAAAACTAAAGGATCACGCTGGTCCATGCATTTTTTCCATTACATGATTTTTTTGTGTTAACACATCATTATGGGCAAATTAGCTGTATTAAACCATCTGCACAGTAAACAGAGCATGGTGCAAAGCATCATCAGACACCGTTATGTTAATCAGAGCCTCACTGGGCCTTTGTGGGTAGAAGGGATGGCATCATGAGCGACCTGTGCGCTGAGACTGCTCGGGAGGAAAACCTCTTCTCTCTGTTTAATTAGTGTCATTACAGGGAAGAGGGTTGGGAGCGGTTTGTGCTGCAGGAGGCTGGAGACAGGATAAACCTTGTTATGAGACCAGGAGAGAAGCCTTGAAGAAACATCTGCTCCCACGGGGTCCCACTGCACTATGTTTCTTTTCATTAAGAATCACAGGAGGAAAGAGCAACCCTCTTCTTTGGACCGTTTATTTACTGACTGTGTGAAATATTGAAAAATAACGACAACTAAACAATCATAAATAACTTGTTTTGGATAATAACGGTTTGTTCCTGTCTTCTACTCTCCCTGCTTGGGTTCTGCATACCCACTTTTTTTCTGATGCATTACCCCTTACAAGTCAGCAGAGTTTATTGAAATGAAGGATTTGAGTCTGGACTTAAGTTTCTATTACCTGAAAGTTGAGGATCTCTGAGTGGAGTCTGTTTTCTTCCTGCTTGCTTGAACTGGAGAACTCCTAACACTACATTCCTCAGCTTTCCCCACAAAAAGTAGCCTCCTCTGGTGGTGGAGGGCCAGGTACTCTCCAACACCGCCTAAAACAATGAACATATACAGTGTAAGCAGTCACACATGGGTGGATTTTAAAGGCTGTTAAGTCCAGTGCTATGTATGGAGATGGTACCTACTTTGTTGTAGTACCCGTATGTGATGGCATTGGGTTGGACTCCGGCTTTCTTCATCTCAAACAAAACCCTAACTGCCAGGACTGGCTGGCTGTACTGTCCACAGAGCTGCAGCAGCACACGGTAACACACCTGGGGTGAAAGCAACCAGATTTTAAAATTAAGTGTGTGCACTTTCAAAAATCGTAAGCAAACTGTGAAAACCTGTGTGATGTTCCTACTTCATCTGGAGCCTGTAACTTCTTGTCCTGCATCTTCCTCAGCACGTCGTACGCTGTGCGCAGAGCTCGCACCTTTGAGTGGCAGGTTCCAACAAACCCTGGCAGGCAGATGAACCAAAGGCCATAGCAGTGGCGCAGCAGACACGTAGACCACATCTGAGGCATAGATGAATGGGTTTTGGCCATCCTTTGAGCTGACTTGATCTCCTGAGATGAAAAAAAAAGATCACATGAAGAGATGATTGTGCAGCCTTTGGCTATCAGAATATATCTTTACTTATCATGATGGTTCATAGGTTTACCATTAAAAGAGCCAACTCTCTAAAAACAGAGACAATCTGGCTCAATGACAATCATATCTCTATAATTTATCTCATGCTTTAATATTTTTCCATTATTACCATCTATTACTTACATATAATTCTATTTTTCTTATTTTTCAGAATTGGATTTTGTTAACCAACCAAGCATAATCAAGTCGTGAAGAAATCCATTATCTGTTCAATATACATTTTTTACTTATACATTATATTATTGTTTCTACTAAAATTAAGCACTTAATTTACATCTCACAGTTCGACGCTCTGTTGTATGGCAAATATTCACTGTGCTGAAGCAATCTAACACCAAAACTGTTTTTGGGATTAATAAAGGTCCATTATCTCCTACCTCCCATTAGAGAAACAGCATTATTGTCAGGGTATGATATTGGCAGAACAATGATTAAGGCTATTAAGTGCTGTATAATGGATGTTATAACTGTTCAGCTGACCTGTTTGGAGCGTCTAAAGATGGCTGTGGGGCTGGCTGGGCTGCTGTGGCGTGAGGTCATGCCTCCTGATGACGGATTTGTTCCCTCAAGCAGCTCCAAAAGCTCATCTTTCAGCACAGGGAACCCAGAGTAGCTGCAGAAATAGTGCAATGTAACAAAAACAGCATTATTGGAGGATGATACAGACACTGTCTCATAGCTGTCATCTGGTAACATATCTGTAGTGTGGTACCTATAGCACAAAGGATGCTCCTCTCCTTCTGGGAGTGGAGGCAGCTCTGGAGGATTGACATAGACCGTGTGCTCACTGCGATGTGATTCATCCAGTTCGATCAGTCTGGTTTCTTCTGGGCGTTCACTGTCAACCTGTTCGAAAGAGAGGCACACACACACTGTCATCCTACCTCTCTTCTTCCCTTGGCCTCTTGGCTTTTCAGTAAACACTATATAGTAAAAATCTATAGGCGCTAATGCTGCCTGAAGGCTCACAGCCTTTTGAAAATGTACAAGCCCTCAGATCAGATCTGATATGAGGGTCAGTGAGGACAAACAGATGTCAGTAATGAGTCAGTTTACATCAGTGAGATGGCTGTGCCCCCACTCCAGTTATCATAAGGGTGCTGCCAAGGAGGCAGCTTGATCCTATGAATCCTCCAGGATGTGATTAATCTAGGCTGCAGTGACCTGGACAAAATGAAAGCCATGCTGCTCCAGGGACGTGAAACCATTAAATTGCACCACTTTGGTAGGAGCGCTTGATATTAAACTGACACATTCACTTCAGCTCAGAACTCCTGCCTGAGCTGATGTATGGAGAAAAGTGTAGAAAGTGCCTCTGTTTGTCTCAGAGCAGTCACTCCTTTGTGATGCACAGTAAAGCAAACCTGTTTCTTTTTCAGGAGGAAATCAGCTGAATAGCTGTCTGGATGACCATTAAGAGCCTGAAATGCTGATGTAGAGTGACTCAGCTTATCTAAATCGATTACCAGCTTATCTCAGACATGAGCTTCACAAAAACATTATTATTATGGCAGTGTCTGAATAGCTCCCAAGTGCTGCTGCGTTATAGAGTTTGTTCCACTCGGCCAAGTGGATGATTAAGTCAACTGACTCCCTCTGACCTATTTGCCCCCGCTTCGATTCTGCGCTGGATTTTTCTGCTTGTTGCCCTTCCTCTTACACTCATGAGGCCTTTCTCAATCACGCACTTGTTGTCAACCTCAGCACCACAACGGATCCATGCTTCCACTTCCTTATACTAATGACCACAATGACCACTCATATAGGAGTTCTGTGAATCTTACATCCTGATTTCACAAGTTTGCAAGCACAAAGAGGCTTTTTCCGGAAGGGAGAAGGATGTTTTTGTGTTACAAAATGTGCGTGTGTGGGTTATGTTAATAAAAGCTGTTCCATCCCCAAATGACTCACTCCAAATGAACAGGACTGATCCACTTTAGTTCGACTTTAATGACAGAATTTACTCTGATATACAGGGATGATCACCTTTTGCTGTCTTTCTATGGTGCTTTTTACATTTCAAACAGGCTTCTGGAGATGGAAATGAGCAGAGTCAAAGAATGGCCGGCTTGAATTATTGATAATACTATCTAAGCATCACTTTAGAGTCTCTCACAGTTCTGCATAACATCTCTGTGTGGTTAATTTTAATGGCACCCAGTTCAATAATGGAGATTGCTGACACTGACAGCTAACGCCCTTTGCTTTCCTGCACTTAAAGCTACACTTCAAAGACTAAGTTATATTCTGCACACATACACTGAAACTGAGCTGAGTCATCCTCTGATAGCAACAGAAAATACTTTGATTTTGACCAAATCTTATGATACCACAGCTTAAAAAGAAAGAGGGAAAACAGAAAACTACAACACAAGCTTTGGGATCTTACCTTGCCTCCAGTGGTGAATAGCTACGAGACAGGAGCCACATTGAAAACAGAGCAGCAGGAAAGACAGAAGAGGCAGAAAATCAGAAAAGGGAATAACTGGAAAGACCAAAAGACTGAGAGGTAAAGAGGAACACTAAAGATGAGAGCAGTAACATCAGAAAACAAAGAAGCTCCAGGGAGGTGTTGGAGTGTTAATTATACCTTGTTTGCTTCCATTAGTTCTTGTTATTAGCTTTTATTAGCTCTTTCAAACTAAACCAAGTCCCAAGTAAGACATCTTCCTTAAGAAGACAGCATGTAATTCATCTCTTTAAAGCCTGAGCTGTTTTCTGTGAGAACTTGTTCAGACCAAATAATGTAATTTCAGAACATGTTCCCACACAGTAGAGCGGTGCGCTGCTTTTGATGAATTGTACGTGACACAGAAAATCCATAATAAAGATTAGCTGCAAACCTCACCTTATCAACACACTCATCGAAGAAAGCCAGGCTTGCATCTTTATCACTGACAAAGGAGCACTCCTCGATGAACCGGCTGAACATTTGAGTTTTGGTCATGAGGGAGTAAAACCTCTGATTAGAGCGGTCTCGGCTCTTTAAGAAGCCTGTGAAGAAAAACACATTATGTAACAATGAGCATGACAAGTGGACATGTACATGAGATCACAGAACTTGAAGATCACTCATCAAGCTGTTTCATAAAGCAGATTTTAAGGAAATGAATACTGTGATATAAAAAAAGTTGTTCTCTACTGTTCTGCTTGCATAAGCGCTTACGGACATGCTGGGACATTACGCTATTAATCAGTACGGCTCCTCTGCTCTGTTGTCAACACCTAATTTCTAGCGAGCTAAATCACCAGCCATTACAATCAGTGATTTAGGCATAACTTTGTCATGCCACAATTTAGATCTTAACCTCCTGACCAGCTACAACAATACATCACATAAAAGGTGCTGCAACAATAGCTTGACAGCATGTCTTTGTGATTTAATACAGCACAACATCTCAGACTGAGGCTGGAGTGTACCTTGAATGTCAAAGAGGGAGCTGGCATCGGTCGTCTTCTCAGAAGGGGCTTGCGTGATGGGCAGCAGGTAGGTGCGGTAACCACGTAGGATGGCGGCCATGAAGCGCAGAAAAGCCTCCTGGATCTCCAGCTCCAGAGTTTGGAGGCTCTTTCCACCGTTCAGTTCACTGTCAGTCATTGTGTGCTCCATCTGCAGGTCTTCCCGATTAAGCTGACCACCTGGGAGCACGCAGATGTTACATTTACATCAAAGCACGCAGAGAAAGTCTAGAAAGAAGTCTTGTGAAAAACACCCAATCTGCAGAGAAGATTGTGTTTATCAAAAAATATTTTAAGATGGACCAGAACAAAAACTCATATTTCCTGCTAAATAAAACAACAGCTTAAGAAGACGAATTAAGTGTATATAAAAGATAACTAGCAAACAGCTCAGCAATACCAGAGCTTCTTCAAGGCTATAGCTTGGTGCTACTGCAACTCATCAAGCTAGCGTGCTTCAAGGATTATGCTAACACACTGATGATAATCAAGTTAAGCACTTATCATGTTCAAGCTCTTAACCCAGTCTTGTAACAAAAAAAACATAAAGCCACACAACTAGCACGACACCAAAATTAGTTGGAAAAACACAATTGTTTTCATTTCTTAATGGTTCGACCAAAATGGAGTGTTAAAGCAACAAAGGTAAATGAGTCACAAACAAAGCACTTCTTTTCTAGCCTGGTATCCAGTTCACATGAGTATTTAAAATTTACAGAGAAAGAAATCTATGATACAGGAGGCAGATGAGTCTATATCAAGTAAATCCTCAGACATTTTGTCACTTTATACGCTGAAATTTGAGCCCTAAATCAGAGTAAATGACAAATTTCTGTTGATGCAAGGAGGTAGATTTGAACCATTGAGAACAACTTACATCTAGAAGATCTCTCAGGATGCTCTCAAAATATATTGCAATGTCAGCATCCACTGAGTTTTCCAGTAAAACTGACTCCATAGGCTGACTAAAGAAGTGAACCTAAATTATTCATGAAACCATGATGACACAGCATCAGACTGGACTTACCTTCAGTCAGCTGCTGATGAATCTTATTCAGTGTGTTCAGAAGATGTTTGCAGGCTCTCCTGGGCAAGATTTTCCATGTTAAAGCTTTTTTGTCGTCTTTTCTGAAAGCACACCATATGGTTTTTGTTACATGGGAGGATAATCAGGAAATACAGCAAAGTGATATAAGAAAGAAGATGGATTCACAGAAATATGGGCTGACAGTTTAATCTCTACAAAAAGCCTCTAAATGGATGTAGGACTCCAGCTGTACCCCAAATATGCTTTTGCTGTATGAAACTTTTACATTCCAACTCCTTTCGTTATGTAAGAGACTCACGCTAGAAGATGATGATAACATGGGACAGGGGGTTAAACTCTGAACAGAGATGATTTTGGGCTCCCTGTCTCAAAGTTAAAGGTGGCCATCAATCACAGAGTGGTTGCAATTTAAGGTCACGTACTGGGAGATTGTGTTGGTGTCCAGATCCACACAGCTTATGTCAGCTGGGGGCACGTAGAGGTCAAAGTATCTGGAGTCAACACCCACGATGAATGGACATGGAGCACTGAGCACATCAGCCAGCGCCAGGGGGCACAGAGGAATGTAGGGGCATGGCCAGTGGAAGGGGAAGATCATCTAATAGAGAGGAAGATGTTTCCATGAGTAAAATCAACAGATGCACACAACCGCTGTTTTCCTCAGATGTCTCGCTGAGGGTGAGAAGCTGTTACGATGTCATATAAAGGGAAACTCATTCATATTCAAAGCTGAAGCAAGAAGTTTCAGACCAATTAGCTGTCAGACAACAACTAATGTTAGCATTTAATTACTAACTGAAAAACATTTATTTAGACTGGAAGTGACTAAAAAGTACTTGACAACGTTACAAAATGCAAAGCAAAGGTGCAGACCCAAGCTATGGTAATGTTAGCCTGGAATGTATCTCCTAGCAAACTTAATGTTTGCCTGGAATACATTTTCTCATGTTTGATGTTAGCCATGACTGTTTTTCTAGCTAAAGTAATGTAAGCCATGATTTTTTTTTTTTTTTTTTTTTGCTAATGTAATGTAGGCCTGAATATTTTTTTCATAAAATGTAATGTTAGCCTGGAATGTATTTCCTAGCAAATGTAGAGTTAGCCATGACTGTATATTCTAGCTAATCTAATTTTAGCGCAAATTATATTTTTTAGCTTATGTCATGTTAGCCTGAATATATTTTTCTAGCAAATGTAATGTTAGCTTGGAATGTATTTCCTAACTGATGTAACATTAGTTTATAATATATCTCCTAGCTTACACTGCATTGCCTGTAATTTAAGCCTGGTATGTCCTCCCAGCTAATGTGTTCTTAGCTAGTAATTTGTTGAAGGCTAGCAAAAATGTCAATTTTTTTTTAAAGTAAAACTTAAAACCAGAAAAAAAGCAGCTCATCATTATCACCACATTTAAGCTTATTCCCACAAATGAAAGGTCACATTAGAATGACTGATGTGATCATTTGGCAAATCTCAATTCAGCTTAACTCAATTTTATTTACAAAGCATTTTAAAAAAGCCGCAGCTGAAACAGAGTGGTGTACATAAAAGTAGTGCAGGAATAAATAAGATTCATTACACAGATTGGTATGTACCATTAAAATATGACAGAGTACAATTCTTCAGTTAAAAACACAGTAATCCAGCTACAGCAGACAATACATTTCTTCTGTGATGTTGTTATAATTACTTGAGCTCTGCTTTCACTGCATTCAACGTGAGCAGTTCAGTCAATTAAAGAACATCTTTTTCAGGGTCATTAAGATGACAAATGGGAAAGAATGAAGGACTTACAGAAACAAGTGCCTCTGTAACGCTGGTGAGTACAGCTGGACGCAGGGAGTGAACCAGGATCTTGTGCTCTGTGACAGCCAGCACCAGCAGAGTGGCTGCATTCTTTGGGCCTAAATTCAATAGTAATGTAGACAGGCTTCCACCGCTACAACACACACACACACAAACACACACACACACACACACACACACACACACACACACACACACACACACACACACACACACACACACACACACACACACACACAAATAAATCTATTGGTTCTTGATCAAGAAAGAAGTGAATAAATAATGTCTTTGTGCTCTTACATCACAGTTAACAGATTTTTTCCTACCTAAGAGGCAGTGGGGAGGAGACAGGTTGGCTCAGTATCAGGCTGTCATGTGGAGACAGCTGTGGAAGACACACAGGAGAGAAAAACAGGCATTTTAGCTTCAGCAGGCAAAGGATTAAGCTCACAACTACTAAGACGAACCAAAGAAATAAGACCTACATTACGTCATTCATCAAATTTCACATTTAAACTCACCTGCACCAGGATGCGTGGTCTCTGGGTGGAGGGGAATGGCACAGTTTGCATGAAGTGAGAGATGTGCCTGTGAGCAAAAACGACATGTGAATGTCTGAACCAGAGTGAAGGACATACACTTACAAAGAGCAGGGCTCTGTAAAGAAGTGCTTACTTTTCAATAGGCAGGGCATGTGGTCCAGAGATGGAGTATCGGTAGAGAAATGTGAGAAAGCTCCTGAAGGACTGAAAAAAGGGCCAGTGGGAGAGTAGACAAATGCTCTTGTTGCTGTAAACACTTCTAGTCCCATCAGAACCAAGATCAGAACTTGGCAGGCCGAGCTGTGAGCGCTGACTCTCAGACAGGCTCTCGTCTGAGTAAGGCTCATAGAACTGGATGGCTGCTCCATACACCTGCAGTATAGAAGGGTACAGAATGGTATGGAAGACAGTCTCATATATGCACAAATATACACACACAGGGGCATATTAGCTGACTCAAACTCCACAGAGACACAAATTACAGGAGTCAGAGTTTGATTAAATGAGCCTAATCATAAACATGCGTCAACTCAAGAAAGTTCTTCACAATAAATATGCTCAATCACTTGTTCCCCTTTGAAGCCGTCCCTCACAAATAAATTTGTAAGTCATTCCAGGCATGAAATGCCAGGAGACCAGTCCGCAGACAAGAGGTTGCAGAGAAGGAGTGAGCATTGAGGCTTCGAGCTTTTAAAAGTTATGCACAAGCCTGAGTGCTGCATGAGCTATCCATTATTCAAAAGATGAGCTGCAAAAAAATCCTTTATGCTGCATTGCTTTCAAAGACTATCAGCCATTTGGTATTACAGCTAGGGCCTTAAGACTACTTTAGATTCCAGTCAGAGTTTAGAAGTTGATTAAGATTGTCTGGGATTCTCAATAATTCAACTGCACATCAACAAACTAATCCATAAGGGATGCTTGGAAGCAGAGAAGTAGAGATGAGGGGGACGCTAGTACTGAAGCCATTCAGGGGTTTTTTCTCAGGGCAGAAAAGGGATGGGAACTGTAAACTGCTGGATAAAGGAACATCTATGAGAAACTTATTGGGTTTTTTAGCTGCAATGGCTCCATCACACAATCCCTGTGCATGTTTGAAGGTTGCTCTAACATTTTGCAGGACCCAAAAAGACCATTTTAGCAAAGAAGAGTCTTAATTTTAATTTATTTTGAAAGCAAAATGTTAATTTGCATTGCTAATGAGAACAAGGTTTTACCTTTTCTGCAGAGGCCCCCGTCAGAACAAATGTGGAAAAAACAGGCAAAGATTGTTTGGTGTGTGCTGGCCAGCACTCGATCGTAGCTCCCATGGGCAAGCAGAACATCGGTACTGACTCTGGCAGTGGGAAAGACTCATAGTCTTCTTCAGGGTACCTACACAAGAGGCCTAGACACAACGACACACACAGCAGAGTCAAACACAATCAA
Source organism: Halichoeres trimaculatus (assembly GCF_033239565.1). NCBI lineage: Eukaryota > Metazoa > Chordata > Actinopteri > Labriformes > Labridae > Halichoeres > Halichoeres trimaculatus. The sequence goes on along the minus strand of NW_027437187.1, from coordinate 19,183,492 downwards.
GCACACAACATTACTTCACCACATGTTGATTCAGCAGATGACCTGACACCAGTAGCTCTGGTTCTTCTCAAGGTTTTTGCCTGTTTAAAGGAAGTTTTTTCTTGTCAAGTGAGTACCTGTGGTAAATTTATGTTGGTTACTCAATGTAATATAACAAATTGTGCAATATTAACCTTAGGTGCCTAATGTACAGTCAAAGCATTGCACAAACAGTAAATAACTCGAAACACAGCCTCTCCATTGTCCATTACCTGCTTTGTATGAGATAGTGTTTGCTTTAGCCAGGGACTTCTTATAACAGAGGTAAACAGAGGATCCCCACTGCAACAAAAGAAGAGACAAAGACCGTCACAGATGAATCACAGCCTTCACTCATGGAGCTGATTCTGGAGGCAAAGATGTGGTCTCGGAGCTGTGTCCCACCATGCTGCTGTTGAGGTTCTTGTCCACCTTGCAGAAGGTGTGAGGGGGTGTCTCCCCCTTGCCTGGGATGATGATGCAGACATCAGTGACAGCAAGCGAAGTGTGAGGTTGGCTCTTAGGAGCACGGCGATAGGTGATGTAGATGCGTTGGGATGACGAGCTGCTGATGTTTGCAGGACGACCTGAGGGTGTGGTCTGTACGATGTGACATCCGGGTTTCAACTTCTCCTTCCACTCATACAGAATCCTAAAACAAAAGACTGGCTTGTTATGGGCTTCTTGTCAAACTTGATAGCTTTAAATGTTATTGATAGAATTGGATTAAAACAAAGATGTCATACTAGAGGATGTGTTTAAGAGCAGATTATAGTGACCCACGGCAGAGGGGTGATTAGGGATGCTGGTTGAGAAAAGGGTCAGTGACTCAGGATTACTGCTTACCCAAGATCTGTCAGAGGAGGCTTATCTCTGCCTCGCTTGAAGCACAAGAAGATTTGCGGGCCCCTGAGGCTGGCTCCATTGAGCTCTGCAGAGAGGCCTGAGGGAGTGCTTTCCACACAGGTAAAACCAGGGGGTACCTCCTCACCCAGAGACCGGATCACCACGGCTACATCAGTGATGGGGGCTTTGGATTTCACAGACTTAGGACCGGCATCATCCAAGTGGAGCTCTTCCTCTAAAGGCTTGGGCGAGTCTGTCAGGCCAGCAACCACAAAGTAGTCTGCTACACGAGGCCCTTTATCCTCCATCTTTTCCCATTCCCACACAGAAGGCTGCATGTACAGAAGAGGAGAGAGGGGGTGGGCTTTTAGTGTGCATTATAAACAAATTGCTGGATTTAGCTTCAAAGAAAGAGTAAACCTGTCTTTTGACATCAGAGAACAAACCAGCTGGACAAACTGCTCCAGCATAAATCAGATCCCCCTTAAAATCTTTCTTGGAACGAACAGTAATTGTTGCATTAAACATGGGAGTAGAACTATGCTGCATGTACATTACAAATGTATGCTACACCCAAGAAATAACAAAATCTAACAAGAGCATCTGGAAGCGTTTAGCATGCATTCCTGTCTGCAGAAACACCATATTTCACCATGAAACATGGTAGGGGTTTGGGACCATTGACCTTGCTATACGCCATGACTGATTATGTAAAGTAAAACAGATGCCTTTGCCGAAAGAGAAACTTAGGGTAAGGAAAAGTCGCAGAACTATTTCTGTGCATTGGGGAATGCATGAGGGTGCATCACAGAGCAGCAAAAAGCTTTTTGAGATTTTTGGTTGGGAAGTATTCAAACAATGTAGACTGTGCTCGACAATGTCAGAGAAATGAAAGTAATAGAGAGAGCGCCTGTGAGTCAGCTTGTTACAGCTTTATCACAAAGCACGGAGCCCTGGCAGCCCTCTGAGTACAGGGGCAGCTTATTGTGCTTCAACTGAAGAGCCTGTTTTATCGCGCTCTGCAGTCCCACCACACTCACAGGCTAACTGATAAACAGCAGCCTATTATTTCTCCTACTGGGACGCAAAAGTGTTAGCATAAAGTTATCCCCCTTCATCCACGCTGAATGTGTCAGTGCAAGGAACGTGGCACCAGAAAGCTGTGACCCTATCTCTGCCACTTAGGACTTTGGCTTCCACTGACTTTAAAGCTTTCAGATGCTGCCGCTCCCTCATGTGGCTGAATGATGGGACAGAAGGCTAAGCACTGCTAACAGGCTTATGTCATGCAAGTACCAGCTTACATGAAAACGTGAAAAGCAGAAGATAATAAACTGCTCTTGCATGTTCATTGTTGCTCATTGGGCTATTTGTAACGAGTCCATCAGATGTAAGCTACACCCACTGCATTTCCCAAAACAATAAAATTCAGTCAAATGAATCTCCTGTTTCATAATGCTGTTAGCGCTTCATATTAGTGAGATGGTCTTTGTAAAAGGTGACTCATCTCTAGGTTGCTGGTTGACTTGCAGTGTGTTAGCCTGCGGGTGTTTATGAGTGTTTATGTCCAATGTTCCCTGATTAGCTGATAGCTGTTTTGATGTCATTTATTCATGCTCTGCAGTGTCGGAGCCCTGTGGGTTTACCCAGTGACTCAGCATGCCGGCAAAAACATTTCTGCCTCTTTTGATCTCCTTCAGTGCTGGATTTTTGGAAACGGCAAAATATGTTCCATTGCAGCAGCTCTGCTGAGAAAACATTTTGGCTTTTGTTTTGTCATGTTTGGTTCAAGAGCAGGTACGAGCCAAAACAGACATTTTTTCAAAGGTGACAGACAGAAACAGACTTCTCAAAAGCGTCACACTGACGTCACAATTGATGCACATTTCATTTATGGCTTGACTGCTCTTGTTCCCTTGATGCCAAGTGGTATTGGGAACATTAATTGAAAAGCTCATGCTTTTCTTTTACGGAACAGATAAAATACTCTTTCTAGAAGCGAATTAGATGAATCTAACACTTTTTGGCAGCAGAAAATAAGTGCAACTGGTCAAATCGAAAGTTACAACTTTCAAAAGGTTCAGAAGTCAAGTATTATTCGAGGGAATGTGTTTTTCTAAAACATGTTTCTGCTCATCAGATTAACCTCCTGCTCTGCCTAAATGCTGATCTATATATACATCTGATGGCATGGCAGATGTGTCATGAATAAAGTTCAGGATTAAATATAAAGATAATCTCTAGTTCCAACTGCCATTACATCCACTGCATCCATTCCTCCCCCTCAACAGGAAGTAGAGGACTAAAATTAAATCTAATCCTTTGCCATGGCAACATTAAAACTGAGCGCAGGAGAGGATTCTGGATATTTCTCTCTCTGAAGCGAAGAGGAGGCAGGGATGGTGCTCCTGTTACATACAGGTCAACTAGAAGGACTCTCTGATCTGAGAATGAAAGTTTTTTAATATTAGCAGATGTGTCTTTGATATTACCACACAAACAAAAAACACACAGCTTTGGTTTTTGTTTACAACACAGCGTGTTCCCTATATCTCTCCGAAACCTGCTTCAGAGACATAACATCTTTGAAAACACCTGATTTGCCAGACTTGTTTTTTTCCCACATGCTTTCCTTCGATCTTCTGTACCTCTCACTTATTACAGGAACTCTTGTTTCAGAACAAGAGTGGAAGTGAGTGACTCACGGCCTCCCCAGAAACTGCAATCTCTTCATTCACGACAGTTTTCTTCATAAAAGCGACACAAATAAGGACAGGGAGGATTTCCGCTTCTTACTAGCTAAGAAGGCAACTTCCCCTTTTTTTAAACCCTTAACCACTATTGTATTTGAGTCACCTCTGACTGTAAACTTTGACAAATTTTCAGTAGTTTGTCAACCACTTGTACCACAGATTTCCCAGCATTTTGATGAGCTTCAAACTTTGATTTTGAGATGACTACATGTCTAACTCTTGTATCTGCTGAGCATCATGTCCATCAGCATGCCTCTGATACATGTACCACTGACTCAAGTCACAATGATGATTGACTTTGAAACTGTCTCACTCAACCTGACGTTTTAGAAATAGGGGAAATTTGCCGTCCTAGGTTTACTTTTACTTCACTGAGTTAAAGGTGCTTTTCTAAAAACTGTAAAGAAAAATGTTCCAATTGTGTATAACCAAAGAGACAATAATACAAAACATCAGGATTATTCATCAGACTTACAGCTAAGTTATCATACAGCTGTCTAGAATGACACTTCATTGATTATGGAAGTTACATAAGAATATTACTTCATTACCAATAATACTTGATTATCTCCTGTCCCTTCTGATGTGCAGGGAAGATTTGTTTTTTGGCATCTTTGCTCAGTGGTTGTTACCTTGATTGCACAGGATTTAAAACATTAACTGCAACACTCCTCTAACACTGTTTTTGACCACTGAGCGCTGCTGAACTGAATGCCCATGAGACAGAGGCAGCCCTGCTGGACGGTCAGCCAGGCTGTGCTGAGATTAAAGGACTGTAGAACAACATCGGGGTAGGGAGGGGAGGGGCACTCTGATCTGGGTAGGGAACCACCACAACATTTCACTCAGCATCTGTTTCCTCTTAAAAACGAAGACAACCCTCTCCCCCTAGCAGCTATTTGCATTCCTTACGTTTGACAGGGGGTACCTCTCCTGTTTGATGAGGAAGCCTAACACGCCCAACTGCATACATTCAGCAGGAAATCAGAAATATCCCTCTATGTCCAATAATATAATTTAGAAGCCGATTATCATGCATTTGGAGCATCTTGTTAGCTAAAAAAGACAGCAAATACCCCACATTACGCGTTAGTGACCACGGCGAGCATAATACTACAGGGGGGTTTTCTCATGCCCACATCACAAGGAGCCATCTTATGGAGCATCTACACAGGAGGCGATGAAGTACGTCTCCATATGACTTCATTGTAACCAATGAGCGCGCTAAAAAATAAAATACACACGGCAAATGTTCATATAAAATATTACATTATTTTTCAAATGCGAACAGTAATATTTTTTCTAATCATTCTAACGAAGCGTGTAATCACCTTGATCATTATAAATAAAGCAGAAATTCATATGGCTGGATATATCACTGGCAGCCATCATCACAAAATAATAGATCGCACAATTATGAGAATATACGAAATCATACGATGCACACGTTAATTCCAGCGTCTGGGCGGATGAGCATCGCGTGTTATTATTCTCAATAGAAGAAGCATCTACTCACATATCAACACGATTCAAAGGTGATGGCGATATACGGCTCTACGTCGACAGGCACGCTCTCTCTGATGAAGATAAATAATATTCCTCAGGGTTGTCTTCGTCTGTTTTTATTCTGCTTTAAATTATCTGCACAAATAACAAAAACCACCGCGCCGTAACATGAATCCGAATAGACCGTGTAGTCCTGAGCAGCGCTTTATCCAGACCTGCGCGGTTCACGTGACTGATTACAAACCTTACTGACGTCACCGATGACACTGCTGGCAGCCGTGACAGAAGACGGACGTCTGAAGGTGTGAGGAAACATGTACCAACACTGAGCAACACAATTGCACAGGAAAGCACTCAAAATAGGCCTATCAGGGCATGAGCAAGGGTTTTTGTTTGTTTTTGTTTACTGTTGTTGTTTACTGTTTTTGTTGTTTTTTCTAATCGTTGGCTTGTAGATGAGGTTATAGTTGTTTTAGAACAATAACTTTGCATTTATTTATTTTATCCTCGCTCTGCTGCATTATATATCACTTCACTGTTCTGTATTATGAACATTTCACCTTATTATCCAATTTACTTAACTTAAATTTTCTCAAGCTAAATTGGTTTCAGTGTTACTTCAATAGCTCAGTATTTAGACTGACCATGCAGTATACATAGATAATCAGTAAATTTTCATTTATGAAAAGAAAAATGATCTCTGGTCAGTCATATTCTATTGATCAGCTTTCTCCCACAAAAAATTGCAAACTAAATGCTTTAAAAAAAAATAGTGAAATAGAGGTTGAACATCAGAACCTTACATGAGTCAGTATATGTAAACACAGTGTTTACAAAACTGTTTACAGCTGAGATTTAAAAAAAAACAACTACAACTGTGATTTCACCCTTTAAAGTTATACTGTTAGAAAGGAATAAATCTTTTAAATTCTTTCTGCTATAGTATTATACAAAAGATTTTATTTCAGAACTGTTTGAAAAAAACAGTTTTTATACCAAGTAGATGTCATCACAGAGCACAAAGCAATAAAGAAAAGTGCCTATGTCACGTTGAAAGTCAGACAGCAGCAGAGAATACATATTTTTTCTGTTGATCTGAACTCAAAGGGAAAGGCTGAAAAATCTGAGGAAAGTGGCAGTGGCTGGTGTCCAGTAAAAACACAGCCGTCTGTCTTGCCCTCTGCTGCCCTTCTGTGGTGATTTCTAAGACATGCATTAGGTTGAAAACTACAAAAAAAAAACACATTTGTATTCAGAAAAAAAAAAAATCAAAGCCAGCTTGTTAAATTTTCTAATTCATTTTGCTGTGACATCAAGAGTGATGGCTTGTATTTTTAAATTAAAAATATAAATGACATTAATGTAGCATCAATTTGCTGCGATGGTTTCCGATGTAATACTGGACCCCAGAAAGAGAAACTTCTATACTACATTTCCTCCTCTGTATTTAATAAGAGCTGATGTGTGCATTGAAACAAGTTGTGCTTGCTGTTGTCATCCTCTCTCTTTATGCAGACTAAATTTTATTTGCCCCAAGGCGCCACAAGTTGAAGTGACAGGGGAAAAAATTACCAGTCCTCATTCTGTGCTAAAGACACATCAAAAGCTGAGTCTGACTCTTTTTCTGTCTTTGTGTCCCTGGACGGTTTCTCTGCACAGCATGCCCCACTGGAGGGAAAGAGACACAAAGATAGAAATGTAAAAAAATGAAACAAAAGATACAGCAATTTCATAAGACAACCACTTGAATCGTCTGACTTGGAGCAATGAAGCCTCATTTATGCTACAGATCAACTTGAGATTAACACAAAATGAGGACTTTTGATTCAAGTGAAATATTTGCACTAAGATTTCACTATTAAAACTGGAAAAGCACTCAGAGGACACAGACTTCCACCAAGCATATTGTGATTGTCACACTACACTTAGTCCTATACTTTAATGTTATACTCCCTTTCAGCAGACTTTCTGCTACAATTTGGTGTTAGTTGCAGGTTTGTACAATAATTTGTTACCTGACACTGGTGAAAATCATGATGACCCAGTTCATATTTCATAATCCAGATCTGAGTATCCAGAATATTGTGAGGATCTGGATCGTACTTTTCCATTTGTCAGAAATTATGGTGACCTTGTCTTGTATTGTTTTGCAAAACAATCCTATCATTTATTGTGGAGTTATATACAGGTATGATGAAATTTTCCCTATCTCACAATGATGAAGAGTCCTTTAAAAAAGTCCTAGATCCAGATGGTGATCCGGATCACCTCCAAAATTGAATCACTTCTCCCTTATCCCATTTTGAACATTTCCTGAAAAACAGCCGGTCACAACTTTTCGAGTTGTGTTGTTCACAGACTAACTCCTTGGCAGAGGTAAAGAAATAATTATATTCTGATGTATAAATTTTCTCCACTTGGTCTGTGGTTTCTCCTCTGAATATTTGTACGTTTCTGTGAGTTTTGAGATCATTCTAATAATTGAGGCCAAAAACTATATGTGCACAGTGAAAGTTGAATGTTGGGTAATCCTTTTTAATTCTTTTAAATGTATGATATAGTTCTATTTTATATTTTCTGCTTGCTACAAGTCTGGAGCCTTTCCTATCTGCATGCAGCTTTACACTGCATGTTTGTTTTCGATTAGTCCTGTCACTCTGTCCTCATCACCAGAGGTTGTTCATGAGTGGTTCATTCACATATTGATCATGTTGTGTAATAAGTAAAACTCTTTCCTGATTGGTGTACGGGCTTTGATTAGGCCGTGACCTAAACAGACAGAACATTTTATAAATGTGGACTATTTGTTTGCTTAGAGATAACATGAGGTGTTAAATTAGCATTTAGCTGCAAAAAAAAAAATCTAAATGAGATCCCAGCAGCGGCCTATTTCTTAAAGCAAAACACAGTAGCTCTGCTATGGTTAACTTTTACAATGTTATATAATTAAGTTTCCATAGAAACATGATTCCTGGCCCTGACACATGCTGTGTTTTGACTCAGTGAGCTTAGTGTCTGGATCAAATCATACAGCCAGCAGCATCTGTAGGTGCCTCGGTGCATTGAATATAAAGAAGAGGAGGATGAAGCCTGAGATGAAGGCATGAGAATTCAATAACAACCTACCTGTCAAAGCCTGAGTGACAGCAAAACATCAGCAGCCGCTCAAACACTTACGTTTTACTCTCATTGCAGAGAGAATAATTAAATCCTTAGCTAATGGAAAGTGAACAGTCTTGATGATTTCCTCTTTTTAAACACCACAGAGAAATATCACTCATCTAATTTTAAGCTGTGAACAAGACCTGTAACATTACATGTAAAATTTAAAGGTGTGAGACAGCCTGACACTAATTTTGATTACACAGGGCTGAGGGGATTTCTCTACAGGCAGATACAGTAAATATTCCTGCCTCAAAATCCAGAGGAAATTACCTCAAAATAAGTCTGAGCTAGACTTGCCTTGATGGCGATGTGCAAAGTTAAAGGGAATCAGAAATAAACTCATCAAAAGAACTCTCAGTGAGGCTGGAAAAGATTTATCCCGGTAAGCTGGTAAGCTCTATAGGAAGTCACTTGAGGATGCTCAAAGCTTAATAAGAAATCATCATGGATTGGTCATGGATGCTGCACTGCTTTAACCAGCTCTCTGATGAGGAATATAATCTGTTAGACTACAAGAAGGCGGGATCAGGTCATGTTGGGCTAGTGGCCAGTCACAAAGGGGTCAATGAATGAATTATTAATAAAATACATGTAATGGGGTAAAACAGATAGGCAAATCCCCAATGGAAAATCTAAAGAATAAATATGTCAGCATTTAAGTTTCAAATCAAGCACTTATAAAGCCCTCAGTTTGAACAATTTGCACAAGACAGCATTTAGTTATCTGAAGATACATTTAGGATAAGTAGTCAATTTCAGCCATTCTCCTTCCTTCTCTCGGGCATGTACTTGGAGTTGCAGTGCTCAAACAGTAAGGTCCCACCGAGATTTGAACTCGGATCGCTGGATTCAGAGTCCAGAGTGCTAACCATTACACCATGGAACCGCTTATTTTGACTCTTCACGAAAGAGAAAATGACGTGCGCCCATAATACTAAACGGGGACTTCTAATTGTTTAATTTTTATTGAAGTCAAGAGCTATAGATAGAAAAATACATTAAGTCACTGTAATGCATTGTACGCGAGCTTTCTTCAGCCTTTCTCCCACGTGGTCACCCTGCCTGCCCCCTGGTGGCGCATAAGGAGAACAACGGTGTTACCATTTACCATTACCAGAGCCCTCTAAAGAGGGTCCTCTCTTTAGAGGGCTCTGACCATGTTATTATGACTTAACTTTTTTATTTTGTTTCATAAAGGAAAAGCCTCATTTTTGCAACTTGGTACCTGGCTGAAGTCTTTCATACCATACCAGTGTTATTACTTGCAGTAATTTGAATGCCATACTCGTCTTTTAGAATTTTTCTCATGGTAGTTGTAAAGCTATATTAGTGTAATACTTGGGATTTCATGGTATGAGAACCATAAAGCTTCTTCAAGCTATAGTTAAGTTAATTTCAACAAATGAAAGTCCACCATTATTACCTTAATTTTTTTTTTTTTACAAAACTCACTGAAGTACATGGTTTTCAGTTTTGTTTTTAAAACATCTTCAGTATGTTGGAGGGCATATTTGTGTAGAGCTTTTTTGTGAAGCCCTGTTTAGATCTGAGCTGTGGAGCTGTAGTAAACACAGGAGGTGAAAATGATCAGCTTGTCTCAGATGAATACTGATTATGCATTAGGACTGGCTAAGTAAAGATCCAGGCTCTGGTCTGATGGATCCTCACAGTTCCTGAAGCAGGACGTGACCACAATAAAGATCTGCAGCTGAGCTCTGCTTACCACAGCACTGTGAAGTCAAATGATACACGTTTAAAGAAAAGCGACCCTTTTGTACTGAGGCCTGATTGAAGTCCTGGCGACAGTGATTTATTGTGACAATACAAACCTTAACAGAGGTACTCAGTCAAGTGTCATTTATTTTGAAATTGTTTTATGTTCACTTGATTTTTCCTCACCTCACATAAACCTCCCCCTCAGCTCTGATGTCAGACTGAATTAAAAGTGACAGGTGATCCAGCAGCAGTGTGGTCAGCATCCAGGTGCAGCCTCATGAGAATAAGCCTGAGCTGCAGCTCTGTCAAGAGTTTTTAAGTGTAGGGGTTTTTTCCCCCCAGCAGGAAGAAACAACATCAGCTAAAAGACACAGCTGTCAGGCTGAGTGTGGAAGACAGGATTATGCCTAAGGCTTGCATTATGAGGGTAAAGCCCCCACAGTTCGCCTCAGCATTACTTAACAAAATTTTATGATAATCAGCCAAGTCATTGAGTCATAATTTGAGCAAATCTCCCTGGTAACGTCAGTCTGTTGCACAAGAAACTTTGACGACAGAGGTAGAAGTAAGTCTGTTTGGTTCTGTGTGGAAAATTCTGAATCCAGCTCGAGATCTTGTTTTTTAGATGAGACCATTTACTCCTGGAAAAGAACGTTTTGCCTTGAAATGATTAAAAAAGGAGAAAAATTCAGTGCAAAGTTGGTAGTGCAAAGTTTTGATCGAATGGACCACAGGCGTGGACAGACATGTTGTGGTGAATCTCTTCCTAACAGCAGTGCAGTGAAATCTAGTCAAATCACATTTTTGAAAGGCAAGGCAGCCCTGCAGCAGTGATCATTCCTACATTTGATCCTGAGAGGGAGCTTCACACCTCAAAGGTTGGATGTAATGACAAGGGCACTGTTCTAAATCCAAAATCCAAACTGTAATGTGTCTATATTGCAATCTAAAATCTCTTATTTTAGCTGTTTTCAAAGAATATCCAACTGCAAAATGGAAATAAAATATTCTAGCTTCTGTGAGGAGTTTTTCTCTTCTTCAGTCAATACTGATGCCTCTATATGATCTTCACAAACAACTGAGACCATCACTGACAGGATGTTGATTTCTTTGTTTTTTTTTTTTTTTTTGGTAATGAATCACTTGAGTTGATTAACTGCATTCAACTTTTATATGGCTAACACTTTCCATGTCAGAAAACATAACTTACACATGCACAAGAGACAGGAGGTACTGCTTTGTCTTGGTCTGCAAGGGGCGCCAAACATCAACACAAACTGGAAGTTCCTCACAGAAGCTTTAAAGTAATGATACCTACTTACCGTGACCCTGTCTTGTTTTTTTTTTTTTTTTTTTTTTTAATTTCAATTATGAAGTATCTCTTTGTATTTGTCCTAATGCTTCTTGAATGTTCTGTGAGGCATAACACTGGTCAGGCTGTGAGCAGGGCTTCATGTCCACCACCCGAAAAGCTAAGAAGACTGTATTTACAAAATGCATAAAATAGCTCCCATGTTTCAAACACCAAAATAACCCTTTACATTTCTTTATCATTTATTCAAAAGACGCTTGGTTTTCCTACACACTAATTGACACTGACTATTGATCCACTTCTTGATTGTAAAAGTTTTCACAGCAGGGTACAAATACAAGTACTGTTATTGTGAATAGCATGTCTGAGGAAGGAGCTTTCTTAAGAGAAGAAGGAAATGGGGGGTGTCATCAGAGCCTTTATACGGAGCTGGAGTCAGGTGTGAGTCCTTTCATCCTCTGACAGCAGGTGTCTTTTCTTTGAATGTGAGGTCCCCACTTTTCATTTATTCTTCCAAGCACATTTGAAATGTTTATGTAACAGAAAGATACAGCGTCATGTTCAGTTATTAATCATATGATGTAATGCATTGTTGTTGTTAAGTAGCAGTCATTGCCTGAATATCTAGTCCAGTATAACCTTAACAAGTAAATACCATCCTGGTGCACAATATTCTACACCGGTTTCTGAAATTTAGCTCCCTGTAGTATCTAATTAAACGATATAATCATAGAATGATGCCATAAACCATGGGCATCTCATTCATTTTACACATGGGTAGTCATTTAGGACATAGTGTTAAATACATAGGATTAAAATATATACTGTAGACACCTGTTTATGTTTCATCTACACATAAGGTATGACACACACTTGATGAATAAACATATTTTAGACATAAAAACATAATTAAAATCAAAGGTTTTGTAAAAATGTGAATGTCATGATGTCTTGATCCCACTTCCGTCCAGTGTGTTTGACATGAGGCAGCTTTAAAAGAAGACTGATTTCTGGACACTTGATGTAATGCAGGCAGAGGAAGGTCAGGGGTTATTAGTTCAACAGGTTTGCATAGTGTTTGATATTTGTTAAGGTTAAGTTAGGTGAGGGTATTGACGTGACTGAAACAGGTTTCTGATGGCAGAATAGACTTTTAATTTGAAACTAATTTACCAAACAAAACAAGCAGCATCGATATGACAGCAACTGGGAACAACCTTCCTCGGAAGAAAAACAGTCACATTAAGTATGATCCACTGTCACCACACTGGTCAAGGATGGCGTAATGTCCAGCACTAATGAACATTGTTGTCTGGGCATCGATTGTCAACATGTTATTGCTTCTACAGAGGGTGAAATGAAATTCACATAGTGAATGAATAAATTCAATTTAATATATAAATAAGTTAGCCTGATACAAACAGAACATAGTTCAGAATTTGACTTTTTACATACAGTTACCTTTCTTAAACTCTTCACGGGGTTTTGTGGGTCTTAAATTGGTCAGATGAAACCATATTTTCAATTTACAATCTGATAGCGAGTGTGTGAGAGAACATTTTAAATAACTTCAAAAACAGTTCACAAAATGACACTGATCATTTCACAAGAAGATAAATTGAGTGTTATCTACATCAGTGGGTATCCGTTATCTGATCATGCTTATCTTTTTTTTTATTCTAGTGTCACATTGATAGAAAACCTACAATTACTTATATAAATTATTAAATAAAGCTTTATAAATACCAAACATAAAAAGTTCAAAGCAATCCCTTCTTAACACCCAATACTTAAAAAAGTAAAATAAGACATTTGCAAGAAAAAAAGCTTTCACATAAAAACAAACACAAGATCTGATCACTTTGTTAGTGTGGGGAAAAAATCTTAAGACCTATACTGCATGTGAGTGTGTCTTCTTGATGCAATAATGCATGAACACTGGTGACCTGTAAGCATCTGGAAATACATCAGGCCTCATTTACACTGAAACTAAAAGAAGCTACACACAGGGATCAACTTAGTATTACTGTGTGATCATTACAGTGAATACAATATTCAAGACTGTGTCCATGCTTCATCACACTTTCCCTTTCCACCTTTTATTTAGAGTATCATATTTCTGTGATCTTCCTGTGGATTCACAGCAGAAGATCACTGTCAGCTGTTTGTTGATTTGCAGCTGTTTCACACTCACAATTCAAAATCTCTCCAAGTAGTTCATCTTCACCTGCTTGGAAAAGATCAAGGCTGCTATACCTTCCCCCCTGTGGAGAAAATCACTCCTGTTTAGAGGACATTATAAACACTTGGCTGCCCTTGGATAGTAAACCTATATCATGGGCTAAAACTGAGCATGATGATAGCTCCCTCACTGTAAATAATCAGTCCAAACAATCCCTGTATGCTGCTGGTTTGGAATAACTATGTTCCACTCCAGGAGGTCCATAAAGAGGCCGGGCAGCAGTTTGAGTGATCAGTTTTATAAGAAAATAAAATGGGTGAACAGTCGCTGGTGTGTTGACTCTTTCCTCTCCCCTCCCTCCATCAGGGCCACAGGAAGAGAGTGAGTGAGTGAGGGAGCCAAAGAGCAGAGGCTGTCCCTCAATCTCAACATCTCTGTATCTAATCGAACACGCACAGAGACAGAGGGAGGGCCGATGCTTAAACGTTTTCTGAACGTTGCCTGAAGCCAGGCACAGAGAGGGTGTGTGTGTTTGTGGCCCTCTAGAGCAGGGAACTGGAGCTGGGGCTTTCTGGAGGTGGCGGGGGTGTGTGTGTGGGGCTGTGGCGCATGGGCAATATGTCATAGTGACTGGGGATGTGAGTGCTGCGGGGAAGGTCATAAGGGCTCTGGGAGAAGCCAGTTGCCATTCCATTGGGTCCCTGCAGGACGCTCACCGTTGGCTCTGTGAGAGTTAAAAGAAAGAAAGAAAGAAAGAAAGAAAGAAAGAAAGAAAGAAAGAAAGAAAGAAAGAAAGAAAGAAAGAAAGAAAGAAAGAAAGAAAGAAAGAAAGAAAGAAAGAAAGAAAGAAAGACAAGAAAAAAATAGGAGAGGATAGTGAGAAACACAAAGGCTAAAAAAAAGCTTAAAAAGTCTGCACAGGCTCACAGTGTGGGGACATGACCAGATAGGCCATGAACTGCAAGACCCCGCTGTTCTCCACACCCGGACAACAACGCACTCACCAACATCATAGACATTCCTGGTTGCGGTGCCCAGGAGGGTGGCGGTGCCTCCAAAGGGCACCTCGCGGTGGGAGGGGGACTTCATCTCCACGTAGCTGCTCTCTGTATGCTTGCAGGCTGCAAGCCCAGGAGGATCTCTAATGGTCGCATATGGATTCTCACCATTCAGGGAGCAGGAGCTGTTGCTACACATGGAGGCCTTGATGTAATCTGCAGAGAAACAATGATAATATTGTCAGTACCTACTGTACAGCAGTGGTATCAATGTCAGAATTTTAAATTCAAATATACATCAGAGCCAGGATTGGTGAACTGTCCAGAAAATCACTGTCATCCTGGAGAACATGTACTTCTTTTGTCTCCGACAGGTGACTAATGGAGGTGTATAGTCATCTGAGCACAGAGGGGAGAGAGAGGAAGGCTCATCTCATCCATAACAGTCTCATCAGTCTGATAAGAAGGCTCATTAGAGACCACAGCAGAGCTCCTTCAGACTGCTCTTCACACCCTTGGGTCCCTTATATTCACCAGCGACTTCACAGTGTGGGAGACTAAATGACATATCGGGCACTGAGCCACAAAGAGCAATTACTGTTTGGAACAAAACCTCAGCCCACCATGATCTGGTCCAAAGTGCGGGGAGTTTTCACATAAATCATGGAGAATATAAGGAGAGGGGATTTTTAGGTCAGAGAAATTAAAGTCTCAGGGGGGATTAGGAACCAAGAGGGGAAATTGATACATGGGTTGTTGAGCACGAAAGGATTTTGTAATATTGGTGCTGGTGGAGCTGAACAGGATTCCACATTCAGAAAACCACACACACACACACACACACACACACACACACACACACACACACACACACACACACGCGCGCACGCACGCACACACACACACGCACACACACACTTAATCTACACTAATAAATATTCACCTTTTCTGGAGCCTCGCTGCGTTTGTGTCTCCCCCTGTTGAACATCTGTAACAAATATCAAACAATCACAATCAGATATCACAGAACCCTTAACATTCATTTAAGATAAAAAGTTTCAGAATATTTACTCAGTACCTCAAACATACTGAGATTTAGAAGGCTACCAAATCAACTGTGTTGATAATAGGACATTTACAACTTCTACTTTGTCAAAACATCAGGATACGCGTCCAAGACTGTTAAAGGGAGGGACTTGTCATCATGATTGATCTGCTGTGTGGTCGACCAGAAAATGAAATTGTGCACAAAGATTTATCAGACTTTAAAGTTGGGCAGGACAAAATAAAACACAAAACAAAACAAAAAAAAACAGACATTCATATTTTTGCACCAACTATAATAAGCCTATAATAGACAAAATAAGAAGTACAGAGTTCACAGATAGGAGATACACCAACACAAACTAACATAATTTAAACATAATGTGTATTTGATCACAAATTCATAACTTTAAATGTAAAGTAATATAAGCAGATATGAACATTTTGAATGTTCATTATCATTCAGATGTAACCCTGATGCTCTTCACACATCAATGTTTAACTTTAAAAAAAACATGGATATAATGGTTTTTGCATGGCAAAATTGTAAAACAGCCCCCCAGAAAAAAAAAATAGTAGCATTTCTATTACGGATAATTTTCTATAATTCACAGCCTTCGAGTGCAGTATCTGACCTAATGCGTCCCATCATAGAGTAATGTGCCACATGGGGAAGTGAAAGAGAACTAATGAGCCCACAGTGACCTCCTTTCACCTCTGCATGGCTACGTCCTCCATCCCACCTGCATATCTGATCACAATCAGAGCAAAGGTTATGTCTAACAAGGAACCTCAGGTTCATCTTCATTCACAGCAGGGTGGCCGTGTCAGGACTGGGGCCTATATGAGGTTTGAACTATTAACACAGAGGTCTTTGTTCTTGAACTGAAAATAAAAAAAAACAGGAAATGTTCCATGTGTGGTGGGGTAAGGGCGAAAAATACTGACCTATATCATTGAGGTTGCAGTAGGCTCTCCAATCTGATCCGTTCCTGTTCTTCAGAGTGCTTGACTGGAGAAGAAGAAGCACAGTGTGATGATGCTTTAGTACTCTTTATGTGGCTGAGAAATACACGACATACCTTGAGGGTCAAAGTGCCGTCCAGGTTGCTGGAGATGGTTGAAACCACGTTACACTGGGCCACAGTGTGGTAACTGGGGTTGGAAAAGCACTGCCCACTGCTGCTGCTGCCGCCTGCACTCTGATTCACCTCCGCAGCGCTAGTCCTCATAGCTACAGTGCTGCCACACTCTGGAGGTTTCAAACAGCATTTGTTTGTTAATATTTCTATCTGCCAGCTTAACAGTACAAGCATAAAGAGTTTGACATGTACGACGTCTGTTTCAGCCCACGCTACATCTAGGTCAACACTCCTGTGAGGTGTTTATATGCAGCTATGAAATAGACTGAAGTTAACACGTTAAAGTGAACAAGACCATGAGTATTCAAGATTCACTACTCCTCCACATATTTATTTTAATGTCTTTTAAAGCTGCCACCTTTCAGCCCAATTGTTTTTCCCTATTTACAGCATGCATAAAAACCACATTAATAAAACAAAGAATGAAATGAATAGCCTGGACCAGATTCCAAATTATTTTAACTAAAGTCAAAGTAAAGAATAATACTTTTGGCCTACATTTTGAATTTAATTAATACAAAAAGAAAACAGGAAGTACAGGTTTTGAGTACACTCTCAAACATCTCACCTGACAGGGAGTAGTCAGTGTTGGTGATGTGCATGGCCTGTGTGTAGGACACACTGGGCTGGATCTCATGGCCTTTGTCCCTCTGCCTCTGTCTGTACCACACAAACAGACTGAGCATGGCCATGATGATGAGGAGCAGGAAGATGATGCCCATGACGGCCCCTGCAGACTGGCGCTCCGAGCCTCGAGCTGGGCTAATCTTTGTGTACGGGTTCAGCTCCTCCATCATCAGAGCTGCTACAGGAAACACACAGAGAGTGGGTCTGTGTACACATCAGTGTCAGAGTGGGGATGATGTAGTCTCGATCATCCCGATCACCTCTCACCTTGATCACAGCGGATGCCTTTATATCCGGTGCTGCAGTAGCATGTTCCAGTCACATAGTCGCAGGTAGCATTGTTCAGGCACTCACACAGCTGCTGGCAGCCATATCCAAATGTACCAGCAGGACACTCTGCATGGGAGAGAGGTGCATTACTACATCCATCAAAATTAAAGCACTTAGAGAGTGGGAGCCAAAGTGTTTATATAAAACACACACACAGAAACACACACACACACACTCATCCACAGGGTAATTTTGTTTAAAGCTAAAATGTGCTGGGTCTACTCAACTCTGCTCACAGCTCGTCCCAATGAAGCCCGTTCGACAAGCACACTGGCCTCCAATATGGTCACAATCTGCACCATTTTGGCAGCGACACACTTCAGAGCAGTCCCTGCCGTAGAACCCTGAAGGACAGCCTGGGACAGAGATGTATAAAATGTTAGGAGGCAGGGGGGGGCTAAAAGAAAGGGGGAGACAACATAAGAGTCAAGGTTATATTGTAGGGGAACAGGAAAATCAATACCATTCAATGTCTCTGCAGCATACTCAATAAAGGACAATCTGAATGAATGGAAATTAAACCTTTCCTACTTCAGCAGAAAATCTGGTTATGGTGTTCAGATGAAATAGATGTGGATACAGAATACGACAGCTGGGCAAAGTATGAATTTATGCAAGGAAAAAGGAGGAGGGGGGTGACTGCAGAAACACTAAACAAATGCCATTTTCATGCAAAAGAGCATGACACCACAAAAAGGACTGAACAAACCCCTCGGGGGGAAGATAATGGAATTCAAATTGGAGGACTGATGTTGATGAACTGCACTATCCCAAGGTGAATGACTGGAATGTAGAATAAGCAAATTAATGAAGTGACCATTACTGTTATTGTGACGTCTCTCCATTAAAAAAAAAAAAAAAAAAAAAAACTGTGAATGAAAACTTAATATCACCCAGTTGTTTTGAGAAAAAAAAACAGCCCCTCATCATCAGCTGCAGTTCTGCTGGAAGGCCAATAGATGTCACTGTGTGTCTGCTAACTGGGTGGGAGAGACTCACGCTGTGTGCAGTAGAGTCCGGTCCAGCCGGGGCTGCACCTGCACTCCCCATCGTAGGCACTGCACTGGGCTCCATTGTGACAGTTACACGAGTTGAGACAATCAGGGCCCCAGTGCCCCGAGGGACAGGCTAGAGGACGCCAGAGACACAGTCAAGCTCATCATCACACACCCTCAAACACAGAATGTCTGATATGCATGCAGACATGGAGCATGTAAGACACATTTACAAGGTAAAACAGCCACAACACACACACAGATCCAGCAGCATATCAATACAGATCCTGTCAGGAAACTATGTTAATACCTTTCAGATGTTATATTCTTTAATTATATGTCAGATTGAATAATTCAAAGCAGAGTTCTGCTAAAAGACCATGATCGTGAGTTATTTTTATTTGAGGTAGTTCATGCAATCAAAAACCACACATCAATTTCCCATAGCAGGATAGCTCATAGCTCTACTAATGATCTTTGGCCTACAGCGCTGTAAATCAAAGAGCATAATGTATTACAACAATCATTTTAGGAAGCTATCTGTTTTACATACGCTGAGGGTGAGTATTGGAATGCGCAGGGTCATGAAAATGATTAGTGTGTGTGAAGGTAAATGTGAGGGAGAAAATAAAAGTGGAGACAGTCAATGAAAGGAATAAATCTGAAAACCAAAAAAATTAAAGACATGATGAAGGTGAGGAGAGGGTAAACCTTGAGAACAATCCTCTCCTATCCAACCAGGGAGGCACTGGCAGGAGCCATCGATGGGGTTGCAGGTGCCATTGTTTGTACAGAGGCAGATCTCAGAGCAGGCCCTCCCAAACCTGCCGCTTGAACAGACTGCAAACCCAAAAACACAAAAAGATAAAAACATAATTTCATAAAACACCCCTAATCTGCATATTTTCACTTTCATGCAAAGACGAGTAAAATCCATTAACATTATGACACCAAACTTGGACACATTAGTGTGAGTACACTCATACAAACAAAGTCATTTTGTGACGGGTTGTGTAAACACATTCCTCTAATGGATGATATTGTTCTATTTGAGTGGACATGAAGTGATCTGTTTAAACAAAAGGAGGAGTCAATCACTGCCTCCAGTGGCACAACTGCCCCAATTCCACTCACAAGAGTGGAATGAGTGATGTGCCACAGAATTAAAATAGACCATGTACACAGACCACTGTATACATTTTTTATGAAATTAATATTTAAATGCTCTCTGGCACTCTTCAATAAAAGATGTCATTTCCAATGAAACCTCCATTGTGTTTTCTTGTTGGGCTGCGAGACAAATTGAACCAAGGTGTTTCTAACCAGCAGGATCAGGGAGCTGCCGTGGCAGCAGATACATCAAAGGCCTCGTATAAAGAGAATAGCCCAGCGTCAGAAATATCAGATAAGGCGGCTGGCTGTGAAAGAGATGGGTCTGACTCATTTTCATGTGGGGTGATTTTAATGATTACATTTCAACTGGTTTTCCCCTCTTCTTGAGAGCTCTTTCAAGCTCTTTGAAGCAGGTTGTCATTAGGCCACGAGGTTGGCTCCCCCATACTGCAGCTACTGGGGATTCAAGCCTCAGCACACCGGGAGAGCTTCATTAAGCTGGGACTTTGTGTGCTGGACAGAGGACAAGTGAGGACGGGGCTCAACAAGAGGAGAATGTTCATGTTGTTGGCCACCTTCGTCCCCCGCGGCCCAACGCCTGCTCAACAGTAATTATAGTCTGACAAATTAGGACTGGCTCTCCTTTTTCTCCTCTTTCCTCTCCCTTCAGCTAACCTATTAAACTTTTATTTTGTAAGACATTGCTCAAAGCCATGAAAGAGAATTCAAAAATTCCCCACTGTGTTTCGGTAATTCATCTGAAAAAAGGTAAATTATTAGAAGTAAAATCCACAGTGCCCTCGTATGTCTTCCTCGACATAGTGATAGAGCTGCTGCAGCCACTGACAACGGCTGCACAGTCACACAAGTGACACACATGAGCCCATATGAAACAAACTGTTACAAGGTTAAAAACTAACTTAATTTTAGATTCACTTTGTCTATCCAATTATTTGACTTAAAACCAAGAATTAACATTCAGCTTTTTGCAAGTTTAATTTTGAGTTTTCATTGTTTCATTGACCTGACATAAACAAGGATTTCTTTATAAGCAATGCAGTCATAATATAATCGACACATTAATAAGAAGTTGAAATCATAGTGCAACTAAATGTCTACATTTTTATCCATGTGGATCGTGGATTGTTAAGAAAATTTCCAGAAACAAACACTCACAACAGAGGCATCAAACACACCCCAACTTAAAATAAGGATGTGTACAGGAAAAACACTGAAGCTGAAAACTTTTCTTTGATATCAACATCTCCCCGTGTGATTCACACATCTCTGAGGCAAAACAAAGATAAAGTTTCCTTGGCTGACTTTGAATTAAATTTAACAAGAGAATCCATGCATGGAGGTTGTTTCTTTGTCTTAATTTGAAAAGAAACCTGAACGCTGCTCCCTTTTGGGAAGAAGACCACCAACCCGTTCATGACATCAGTCTTTGTGTGAAAGGTATGTCTCAGCAATATTCAGGTTGCTGGGAAAAGTTAGTTTTCTTTCCACTTGAATCTGCACAGCACTGAAAATAGCTATTATTTAAAGATGTTAGAAAGAGAGGCAGCAGGTCATCAGTTAATCCAAGAGGTGAAACTAACAGCTGTGGTGAAAACATACAGAAGTCTATTTTCAATGTGAATTCATCTTTAAGTATCATGTAAGATACTTGAAGTATTACTGAAAGGTAAGGTGACAACACTGTGTCATTTTTTTCCTAGTATGCAAAAAAGAAAGTTTCTCAAAAAAACTTTCAGAGCAGTTTAGGTTCTTGGCTAAATTGTGGACCCAGTGTGGATGAACATCCTGGGTTTGATTCAAGGCCCTTTACCCCATGCCATTTCCAGATATCTCTTCCCAGTTTCCAACTCTATTCATGTCCTATATCCAAATAAAGGAATAGGACCGCATATTAACTTTTTTTTTTTCCTGCACTGCAAACAAACCCAATCAAGCGTTAACCATCTTACTTTTTTAGTTAAAAGAGTCTTATTGCACTCTATATGAGCCAAATTTAGCCAAAAATGACAATTTCAAGGTACCAATTAAAAAAAACAATCCCAGAGTTCTCTGTAAGAGGTTAAAAAAAAACAGCCAGTGGAGTTAGAAACATTTTCAGTTTTTACAATTAAAAAATTAGACAAAAAAGTTGCTTGTATTTCAGTTTTTGCAGTGTGTTATACAAAAATACACTAACTGTTTTAGATCTCAGCAGTACCTACTATTTTCTGGCAATAGCAAATGAATGGTTTTAGCGAATGAATCTCAGAGTGTGAACCACAGTAAAGGTCAAAAAGGCTCCATGGGGCACTTGCCTTGGTTGCACAGAGAGCCGGTGAAGCCGGACAGGCACTCACAGTGGCCCGTGACATGATGGCACGGCCCCGTGCTGTGCACACACTGTGGACACGACTGGCTGCAGCGGTGCCCGTAGAACCCAGGAGAGCAGTCTGCAGGGCATGATGGGAGAGGAGAGGGAATCAGTCAGCAATGTTGGATGGATCAAGAGGTATGTAACAATGAAGCCGGGCATGACAGGAGTGATCAAGGGAGTACAGTAAAATCATGTCTGAGAGAATTTAAACGGGAGAGACAGCAGAAGGAGGGAACGCAGAAAAGTCAGGCTTTATTGTAATCACTCCCGTTTCATCTGCTGCCAGAGAATAAC
Source organism: Halichoeres trimaculatus (assembly GCF_033239565.1). NCBI lineage: Eukaryota > Metazoa > Chordata > Actinopteri > Labriformes > Labridae > Halichoeres > Halichoeres trimaculatus. The sequence goes on along the minus strand of NW_027437187.1, from coordinate 19,161,077 downwards.
TAGTAAAATAGTTGAGAGAATCGTGAAATCTGTTTTATGCAGAGGCCTGAGAGCAGCTTGATGATCTATAAATGTCAGGAAATACACAACTGTGCGTTAATACTGTGGGTTTTATGGAAAGAAAGGGGATCATTAAGAGAAATTCAAGGTGGTAGAAAAGTAATTATTCCAATATTTTATACAAAGAGCACAACCTCTACAAGTGTGTAAGGAGATCCCAGCTTACAAAAAACACACTATGTACTTTAGGCATGAGGAAAGCCTTAAGGCAAAGTTAAGTTATAGTTTCATAGAGAGTGAAGCATCACTGTTCTCAGAGGGAACATCAGGTTTCTGCAAAACAGGATTCCTTTGAGGACAGATAAAAACAGCCTTGGTTGTTTTTAACAACGGCGCATTGTTAATTTTACCCAACTGCACGGCTTTGAGTTTTAAAAATCAGCAGGTGTGATACGACTTTATCAGCCTCTGGAGACATATATAATCCTTCAATTGAAGTTTCCACGTGAGGAGAAAACAGCCAAACTGCAATTATGAGCTTTGTACCTGACAAGAATCTCATCTGTGTACACTGTGAATAAGGACGAGAGATGAATCCCTTTATACACACACACACACACACACACACACACACACACACACACACACACACATACACAAAGAGGGCTTGTTTAAATCCCTCGACTCACTCACTCAAACTGATGTTTACACGTTTGTGACTTCGTATTTCACTCCCAATCAGTGAGCTCATCACTCGAGAGCGGCTGCAGACGGACCCCATTCAGAAAGTGGAGCCTGCACTCCCAGCAAGCTCACCCTCTGATGAGCCTCGGGCGAGGACTGTGTGCCTCCCACTGTGAGTTGGCTGTTGAGGACGGGCTAGTGCAGCTGAGGAGTGTGTGTGTGTGTGTGTGTGTGTGTGTGTGTGTGTATGTGTGTGCGTGTTTGTCTTAGGGGGCTGCTGTTGGGGTACAGACACTGTGATTAAGTGATAGCAGTGATGAAGGGTTCACACTCGAGCAGCTTTGACCGACAACTGAGTGCTTCCCTCTCGGCCCCCATAACCCCTTCAACAAATCTTCAAAGATCAAAGCAAGGTCAACACTGTGATGGAGCTCCTGCACATTTCTCTGTTTTGTGCAGTTATTTTGAAAAGGATTGGACAGGAGAGGTTGTACGTGAGAGGAGAGGAAGCTCACTTCTTTTGCAGGAGGTCCCTCTGTATCCGGGCGCACACACACATGTGCCGTCCTCTGGGGAGCAGGAGCCGCCGTTCTGACAGGAGCAGCTGACCGAACAGTTTGGTCCCCAGAAACCTTGTGGGCACACGTTATCACAATGGATTCCTACAGGGACAGATAAATATGGAGAAAATGCAGATGAAAAGGCCACAGACTGAAGTTTAATAACAGGATATTTTAAGGATCGGGGGGAGCGTACACAATGGCTGATCACAGTGGACCTGTGGAGAGTTATCCGTCCAGCTTGGATCTTTAATTGATTTTAGTCCTAAATGAAGACGCTGCAGTTTGAAGTGCTTTCTTTGGTTCTGCCCATCTTTTCAGAATCTATTTCTCTTTCAAAATGTATTTTATTTTTGATCAGACTAAGGCTCCCTGCCAGTGCTCGGTGTTGATTAACAGGGTTGGGTCTCTAGAGGGGCCCAGCTTGTCTCCTATTCTCTTTCAGAAGAGTTTGGGTAGTGCACAGAGCCTAAAAGGAAGTACTCAAGCTACAAGAGCACAGTGTGGGAATATCACAGGGTGTTTGGCACAGGTCTGACTAAACAAACATCAAACCAAGCATCCAGACAAGGTCCTCCTCACGCACAGGAAATCTTCACACATCTGTCCGAGCTTCATGTGTTCAGATATTATGGGACTAAACCACATAGGCTGTGCATACACTGCAAACACACACAGCAGAGTCACACACAAACTCTGCAACCTCTTGAGCAGCAGCCCTTAGTTCGAAGCCTCATTTTAAATTTCCTTTGAGTGAGAATATCTAAGAATGGTGCAGCCATTAAAGCAGCACAAGAGCAGTACCTTTGAATTAAACCTGGACTAAACTCTGGGGACTGATGTTATACAGTAATCAGGCCACCTTAGGGCTGCTAGGGAGGTTTAAAAGAAAGGAAACGTTGGGGCTCATGAGGAGGGGGCTTGGTAGCAGTGATTTACTCAGAAGATAAGCCATGGACTTCAAAAGGAGGGCAAGGGTTGTGTGAGTGTGTTTGAGGTTCTGCTGGGCCATGAAGAAAAACACTGCGACTGCCTTTACTGTCAGAAAATGAATGCGGACAGAGCATCACATTTTTCAGTCTAATGGTGACAAACAGAGGGGCTTTGGGTGCCTAGTGAGCGATGGAGAAGAAAGAGTGAGAGAAGCCAGAGCTGAAGTCTCTTCAAAGGAAGCTTTTCGCCAAGAAGTGCCAGAGGTCTCACTATCCAATTTGTACAGAGCGAGCAGAGCAAAACAAACCTCTCTCTGTCTGTGCATGTCAACACACACTCACATTACCTGCTCTATGACATGAAACCTCTTCAGAAATGAAAGGAGAAGGCTTCTTTAACAGGGATGGGCATCAAATGTGTGGTCACATCACTCTTTTTTTTTTTTTACATCTTTGTTGGCTGATGTCAGGCTTGCGACAGTTCAGCAACAACAGTGTGGGTCAAAGACGGCTTAACCACACACTCCTAGAGTCAAGCTGCTTGACAGTTTAAGCAAAACCCAAACAAGTTGGGAGTAAAGTAGGATGCTGTACAAACTCAGGAGCTAGCATGCACAGAGCTGTGACAGTGTTTACAGCAAAAAATAGCTCCATTGTTTCTGTAAATAGACATTTTATTCCATCCTTGACTTCCTCCTGTGATAAATCCCACATCTTCATCTCTCTAGGTGCTGCTTCCTTCAGAGAGCCTATTGATAAGCCTCCATGAGACGAGAGTGTATGTGTGTGTAAGTGTGTGTGTGTTTGTCTGGCCCACTGGGCTGCACGTTGCCCCCAGCCTTGCACCCCTGTGACTCAATTACGGCTGACAGATGGTCCCGACCTGTGCAGGATTCAGAGCATGAGAGGCCCGTTTTGCCGCCTCCGTTCTTGCAGATAATAAAACCCACATTGTTTCCCAGAATAAATGCCCTGAGCTCAGGAGGCTGAATGGAGTGGGCTGCTGAGAGCCCACAGGCTTGACCTTTCCTGCTGAAATCTATTCCCTCCCTGACTGCACCTCTCCACCCAGGCTCAGAGACCAGGTCCTCAGCTAGCCCTCCCTCTATTTGACATTCAGATGCGACGCTTCATTTTTGGAGCATAATGATCCCCACCCTTGCAGTGACATTCACCCTTTCCCACCTTCACGTCTTTTCCTGCAAGTAAACATTTGGAGTGACAAGAAACGAAAAGCAAACATGACCAAGTTCAAACTAAGAATATGAGTCTGGAGGGGATCAGAGTTCAATCAAAGAGACTATACAACTAAGACTGAACCCCTGATGAATAAATACAGCAGATAGTTCAGTCAAATTTTACAACAACCTGGAACTTAAAGTAATCACGAGCGCCAAAATAAAAACATCATAGGCCGTGTTGAAGACTCCTGAGAGCGTTCTGGGCCAATGATTTGATTCTGCCTCCAAATATTTATCTTGTGACTCACTGTGGATGTTGTGTATAACCAGTAATTGATGCAATATAAGCATGATTGCAAAGCAGCATCCAATGTGTTAGCCAAGAGAATTCATTTATGCACATTCCACTTGCACACACCCGACGGCTCAGCAGCAAAACAAATTGAACATTTAATTAACAAAACACTGCTTTGACATTTTGTAAACACACTGTAAAACACAAACCTCAATTTCCCTGGCATTTTTTCTTATTCTGGAGAAAGAAAGCTGTCTGACTAGCATCCTGTGTTTTTGATTTCCAGCTGAGGATAGATAGATCTTAGATCTCAGAGGTTATTCTTGCCCCAGCCTGCTGGGATGTCAATACCCACCTGTCCAGCCGGGGTAGCAGCGGCAGTAGCCACTCACAGGATCACAGCCATCAGCATGGCTACAGTCACAGCGTTCCCGACACTCTAACCCATAGGTGCCGTCCTGTCAATAACAAAATAATAACCATTTAACCCTTAACACTGCATTCTCTGGTTCACACTCTCTGTTAAAAAATGACTTACAGGGCAGGATTCGTCACAGTGTTCCCCCCTCCAACCTGGAGAACAGGTACAGGTACCGTCTACAGGGTCACATGCTGCCTCATTGACACACAGACATGTCTGATTACAAGCCAGACCCCATGTGCCGCTGGAGCAGAGGATGGAGCAATCCACTCCCCGCCAGCCTGAAAGAGCAGAGATACATCCAGCTGTAAATGTGCAACAAGGAGGTGATTTCACACAATGATTACTTTTTGAGTTACAAAAATGAAAGAAAAGATGTGAAACAATCACTCTGTTTATTTGAAGCTTTGGGTAATAGGTATGTGTGTCTGTTGGTCTATCAGTTGGTCCTCTGTGGTCCTGTAGACCTAAATTTTTTAATAAGTATGGTTGACATTTTTGTGTTTCAGTTATTAAACCATGTTGATGTTGGTGATCCTGGGATTTTTATTTGAGCAAACATCAGAGAAATTTATCTCGACCACTCTACATCTAATTATATATTACTGCACATTGACTAACTGCAACCTGCAGAATCTGGAGACTTGTTTGTCAGCTTCAACATCTGGTCCAAATTTGAGATGTGGTATCTCATGTAAAATAGTTTTAAATAGTTGTTGAGATGTTCTCGTTAGATGACCTGTAAAGTTTAGTGATCCTTCAACTTCTTTCCTCAACACCATCATACAGTTGCCTTTTTTTCTATTTCCAAATAACTGCATATTATCTAATGACATTTCCATCCTTAATTTCTCTTTATAATAACTATCAACTCACAGCAAACTTACATGCTAAAAATACACAACCAGCACAACTCTACTCAAAAACACATCCCAGCACTACAAAATACCTCTATTGTCAATGCAGCAGATGTTTTGTCTTTTTGAGAAGGCTTTGTTGCTCTACAAATTACTTTCTGGTGTAACTTTCTGTCTTTCTAATGGGTGAAAGCAGGGAGATGAAAGCAGCAGGAAAAAGAGATCAGGCATAAACGAGGGCCTTTGAGGTTTGTGGTTGGCTCCCAGGTTATGTCGTCTTTAATTGTAGCTTGTGCCCTTGAACTATAAGCTACTTTATCCCAAACTTATTTAGACTAAACTCTGAAAACTCAGTCTCATTCACATTCATGGTATTACCTGTGGTTAAACACACAGATTCCCCATCTTAAGGTTCCCAAAGGGGGAGAAACAAAGGATTTGTATGTCACAGACACAAATTGCTTTCACTTTTTGATCTGGCCTTTAATTTGTTTTTACTTATAGCTATATGCATTCTGATCTGTTCTAGTCAATATTAAATCCACATTAATTCCTGTCTGTGGTGTTGTTCTAGTCTAAGTAAATGTCATCTGATTCCTTTCTGCTTTTAATTGCTTATTATTATTGTTATTTTTTTACATAATTTTTTAAACTTTGAGTGCTTAAGTAAAAAGTCACTCCTCTGTGTATTGCTAATTGTGTCAATGTGGATGGTGGCCCTGAAGGCTAATTGAAATAGATATTTAAAAAAGCACAAAATAAATTTCACAAAACACAAAAACATTTCTAAAAAACAAAAATAAATTTTACAGAACACAAATATATATATAAAAAAACACAAATACATTTCATGGAACACAAGTATAGAGTTAAATAAACTTCATAAAACTCAAATAAAGATCACAGTAAACAAAATAAATTTTACGCAAAAGGAAATGGTTGGACCACGGTACTTGTCTCTGATTGGCTTAATGAAGCATGTCAGACATCAGTCATCTGTCATGTCCCTTTTAACGACATTCATTGAAGAGTATCAGCCCATTCTCTGTAGTCCAAGGTTCTTTAAGACCAATTTTAGTGCTCTATTTGAAATGTGTATTTCATGATACAAGAAAAGCATTTGGAAATTACACTATAGGTATGTCCCTTGCTGAAGTAGTGCAATATCAGATCAGGAAATGAAGGATGACTGATGTCTGACACAGATCAAATAAGCCAATCAGAGACAAGTACCATAGTCCTACCTTCCCCAGTTTTTTGAAATTTATTTTGTGATTTGTGATCTTTTTTCACATTCTGTGAAATTTATATTTGTTCTGTGAAATGAATTTGTGTTGTTTGAAATTTGTGTGTTTTTTTTATATATTTTTGTTTGGAGAAATGTTTTTGTGTTTTGTGAAATTGATTTTGTGCTATTTGAAATATTTATTCTCATTGGCCTTCAGGGCCACTGTAAATGGGTGTGAGTGTGTGAGGGGAAGTAATATATCTCTTGTTAACTTGTATTTAAAGTGTAGTGCAGCTGTGAGTAACAGTATATAAAACAATGAACTTTATTTTCTTCAGTCTTAAGTTCTTAAGAACAAAACGCAGGAGGATTCAGACCCTCAGAACATTTTGTTGATGTGCCTAATTGTGAATACAGAGTGTAAAGAACAGCCAGTGAAGTTTATCTTGCAAAGTTAAGGAGGTGCTTTCATACTTCACTGTGAGTCACGTATGCCGTACCTTCCCTACAGATGCAGGAGCCATCGACGGGGGAGCAGGATGCGTGATTATGACAGGAGCAGGTGGACATGCAGCTTGGTCCGTACAGACCAGGTGGACACACTGTCTCACAGTCCTCACCCTGAGGAGGAGAGATTGAAAAGTCATGAGGTAAAGAATCAGCATTGCAATAAATGCTGACCCCGGCAGACCTGAAATAGGAATAATACAGTCTGTAAAGCTGTGGCCAGATGGGAAAAGGTATCTCTGCGGCCTGAGTGTGAACTGTTTATTTATACTGAGAATTCTGTTTCTGTGAACAAGATGGAGCCAAGTTAGAGAAAATAAATGGAAAGATAGTTGAAAGTAAGTGAAGATTAAAAGGAAAAAAGCTCATTTGAACTCACTGAGCTGATCATACCAGCTTCCTACTGTGCTCCACTTTTTGAAACTATACCCCACCCTAGATTCCCATTTCTACCTCCAGACTTGCCTCATGGGTGTTTTCCACTCGTATAGGTGGAGATACTGGCTGGCTGAACTCCAAGGCCAGAGAGTCCAGACCCTTTTGTCTCAGACTTCAACCAATCTATGACCTTATCTGGCCTTCTGTCTGAAAATTAAACTAAAGAGCACAATTTAAGCTACAGCAGAGTAATGCAGGAACAAGAAAATGTGACATGGAGCAAAAAGAGTGAATAAATTCGTCGATGCAGTGCACAAAAAGAGTCTGTAGCATCTCAAAAGACAGAAATTTTAATCTCGTTTGTTAAGAATTCTCCAAGAAACACAACTGACAGTGTTTCAGATCATGTTTTTGTTGCCATATCAGCACCCCCTGCTGTTTCTCTAAACTGGAGGCACATTTGGGAAGAATATTTGAGTCGAACAATGTTAATTTACTTTACAAAGCTCTCTGTGAAAAGATGCTGATAGACATTAAATATCAGAAGAAGCACATTGCTGTGTACACCCTGTTTAGTCCAGCAGACGGAGTCAGCAGTACAAAGAAGGAATATATGACAAAACCAAACTGAGGAGAAAAAAGGGGTTTATGTAAAACCGAAAAATAAACTCCACAGTGAACTGGGTCGACAGGGAAACAGCAGAATCCTGGAGAGATCCCTGACAGGCTGCAGCACACTCTCAATCTACTATTAATAAGCACACCAACGGGAGATAGGCAGCCATGCAGGAGCAGACTTTAAGCTCCTAACCTTTGCATTAGAGTGAACGAACTGGTAAAGGACATGGATTTAACTCCATCCCTGTCCTCTGCAGCCTGTGGTCATTAGAATCTCCCTGCTTTAAAAGCTGAGCACAGCCCACCTCGGATAGTCTCACCCCTCTCGAAGCAGGAGATCACAGCCAGTCTGTGGATCCTCACACCCTCCCTTCCAAACCCGGCCTTGAGTGACAGGTGACACAATGATTTAGAGTTCCAATTAGCAGCCCAGAGGAGTCCTGAGTGGCTCTTGCTTCGCTCACCAGAGCATCGGGGGACTGCTGGCTGCTCACTGCTCTCATTATCATTTTGAACTGAGTTTAAACAGGAGGCAGGAGGAGATGTGCCAATGGACGCCGGGGGCAGAACACACATCTTAAAACATCTCTCCTCCCCGTACACCACATGAAAGCGCCCGGCTGTGGATGAAATTTTTATCAATCGGTTGCAATAACCTTTGTTCTACTGAAAATGACAGCTTCAAGACTGCTAACAATAGCAGTTCAGTTACAGTTGTTAAGTACGGAGAGAAGTTGGACCAGCCAGGGGGGCTGGTAGAGGGTGAGGGTGGGGAGGGGTTCAGCCTGTCTGCAGAGCAAAGGCAATTTACTGGTGACTGGACTCATGGATAAAACGTCATGCAGCCACAAATGACCACATGGATTTTGCAGCATCCTTGGCTGCATCAGACTCCACTTGGTTTCACCCTCATGGTGCAGAGAACGCCGGTTGGTCTGCTCTCATGAGGGGAAAGGCAGCTCTCTCATTAACCGACTGATTCATATTCCTTCTGAGCTGCGAAGGAAAGGAGTCTGTATGTGGAGAATCATTATTAATACACGGGCTGTCAGTCTATAGCACGAGAGCAGCAGGGCCTTACATAACTACACAGGCGATAGAAGGAAGAACCGGACCTGAGGCGGCCAGGTCGTCCTTGGCCGAGGCACTAAATTCATACCTATTAGGTCCTAATGTAATTGGAGAGTGTTTTTTCCAGAAAGCCTCTAACTGACACAACATTGATCAGACTGGTGTCCATTGAGAGTAGATGCAAATGGCACCACTAATTACCAATCAGTCTCACTCCTTAACAGTTCATCTAACTGCTGGATGAGTGACTACAGTTTAAAATTCATGCGGCAAGACACAAAATGAACCTCTGAACTTTCAGATGAGGCTGGAAAGCCCTGGGAGATGGGAAAATGATTTGTTTTCCCCACCTACAAAATGCAGGCTGGAATTCGTCCCTAAGCAGCCATATTTCAGATACAGCACAAATCTATTGAAACGACACACTCAGAGGAAATGTGACTGTGAGTGCATGCAGCAGACAGAGCAGTACAATGCCTGAATAGGTAACATGTAATCACTTTGTCCCTGTCAAAAAGAGCATGTCCAATTACTAGAGCTAAATCAAGCGTGCAGGCTCCAACACGTTGCTTGGTTTGCCCCCCGATGGGAATCCTGAACAAAGATGCAGCAGGGAGGCTTAGTGCTATCAGCTGTCCCCTGGGTAAGTGACTTTACCAGCAATCACACCCTCAATGCCATCATCAACCACATTTAAAAGCATAGTAATAATCATGCACTGTGCATGTGAATGTCAGTTACTCACTCACTCACAGGTAAGATTCATAATCACAGTTCTTCACTTCTGTGTTGTTCACACAGCTTTGTTATGAGTACCAAAAAACTACAATGAGCGTTCATCCCCTCCTCCCCTTTCAAAAGTTGCATTTTCAACACACACACACACACACACACACACACACACACAGACACACACACACACACACACACACACACACACACACACACACACACACACACACACACACACACACACACACACACAAATGCACCAATCCTCCATATGAGGTGTGTCTGCTCCCATCTGACTGCCTTCTTTTCTATCCAGCTCTTGCCCTCTAGGTCTGTTTAATGGATCTGGCAGCCCTTCCCAGCAGCCGCCAAAGAGAACAGGTGGAGCAAATTAAGACACAGTCTGCGGCCCCACTCGCTAGCTCAATTCACCACAGTGGCCCGCTGTAAGACACAGGCAATTTCCACTGAAATGTAACGCTGGCAGAAATGTACCCTCTCAGTCTCTGTTGCTCTGTAACTTCAGATTGCAAGACAAGAAACACAATGGGTGAACTGATTGAAGTTGGGCAACTAATTTGACAGTTGTAAAAGGGACAAAATGGCTTCACACGACCTCCTCCCCTGGAAAGTATTCAGGTCAAAGATTTAATTTTTGCTCAATCTGTCTGAGAGGAATGATCCAAAGTTTCTCTCCACTTGTTTGTCTCAGTCACGCAACAAGTTATGACAAATCTTTCATTTGGAAAATACACAAAACTGATTATTAATGCCTGCAAAGTCCAGAAGGAGAGAATGAATCATTTTGCAAGGAAGTGCACTGAGAGGAATGGAGCACATTCATAATAACACAATAATAAAGTACCTCACCTTGCTTCTGCCTGCCTGTGTACAAAAAGCTTCTAAAGTGATGCTGGGACCACTTCCAGAGCTTTACAACCACAATGACGCAAACATTTTTTACAAGAGCCACAAATAACATGAAGTATAAATCAAAGCAACAACCTTCACGAGTAACGTTTGTAATGTGGGAGGATTCACTTCTTCACAACATGTGGTAAGAGATATGACAGATAATGAAGTGCTTATATGGATCTACTGATCATCATTACTTAATGAACTACGGGTTTTTCTAAGGATAACAGAAATAACAAGGATCAAGGTTACAAAGACAATTAACCTATGGCAGCTTCATGAAAAATGAATGTTACCAATAGCATAATTAGGAGTTGGCACTCTGTAATTATAGCAGTGATTAAATTAAAACGGAGAGTAAAGCGGCAACATGTTAAATGATGATGGAGGGCTTAATGAGTTTTAAATGTGTTTTGTGATTTTTTTTCTCCTTTTTTTGTTTTCTGTGTCAATCATGTCTCACATTTTCTTCTTTTTATTCCCTTTTCTTTACTTGCTTTCCTTTTTTCAGTTAGCACTGATTTTTTTGTGTGATATTACTCTCCCAGATTCCATCTATTATATTCTCCTTAAGCAAATTCAGGTCAAATAGAAAAAAAGATATCACAATTTTAATACAAAAAGGAAAGATCTGAACCAACAATAATCCATAAATATTACAGAAAGCAGTGATGTATGCACAATTATAGCTGTATCTGTTACTCACCATGAACCCAGGGGCACATATACAGCCACCTGTGACAGGATGGCAGTCAGCTCCGTTAGTGCAGCTGCAAGACAACATGCACCCCTCCCCATAGTATCCAGGCGGGCAGGTCTCATTACAGTAGAGCCCCGTCCATCCACCAGAGCAGGTGCATTCACCAGAGAGAGGGTGGCAGCTACAACATAATGAGAAAAAAAAAACAGGACAACAACAGGGAGAAAAAGAAGTGAGGTGAAGTTTCAGCTGAGAGCATCAACACTTCATTGGTGAGCAGGGTCAAAGTAGGAAGTCTGCGCCAACAGCAATTCATCCATCTGTGTGTCTACGTGCTTGTTTCAGATAGATGAGGTGTCCTCTTCCTCCTTCGGTCTGTAATGACTTCTACGGTCCGTGCCCAACTCCAGCCGGAATCAGAGCATTAACATTGCATTAACTATGAATGCAGCTGAGAAATTATGAATGAAGCAAAGGTCGCGATTAAAAGCTAACTGGATGACATGGTGGTGGTGTCCAAACTCAGAATGAGAGCTGGCTCAGAGCAAAAACTGGGTAGGAGATGAGTTTATTCATATGGAGCTGCAGGGGGCTTCGCTGCAAGACGGCAGTGTGACTGTGTGTGGTATATCACTGATGTCTCACTTACCTCACGGTGTTGCTGGTATTACAGGGGCAGTACTTGTCGCAGATGAGGCCGTAGAGGCCCGGAGGACAGAATCTCTCTTGGCAATTAGGACCTTTAAAGCCCGTTTCACAGAGACAGGCGCCATTGATATGGTGACACTTGGCTCCATTCTGACACTCACACCTCTGGTTACACTGTGGACCAAAAGTGCCCACAGGACAGTCATCCTGACACCTGGAGGGAAATTACAAGGTCTTTTAAATTGGTGCTTCTAAAATGTCAAGTAAAAAAGAGTGGTAACAAAAAAGGAAAAAGCAGTTTCGGTCATATAACATACTGAAGCTATAAAAGACAAATCAATAAATCAACTTCAATGAGGCATTTGACAGAGAATGAAACAACATGAATTCTGGCAAAAGATTTGATGATCAGATTGTCTGACAAAACAAAAGATCTCAAACATTGTTTGTAGAAATTTTCCACATCATCAAAGGTCACTTAACCCTAAACCTGTTCCTGGTAGTTGTGCCATCAGTCTGTGAATGTGTTGTAAATGTGTGAATTTGACATCTGCAGTAAATGGGCAATAAAAAGATGAGACAAAATACAAACAAAGGGCTTTTCCCAGCCATCAGTTTAATCTATTGTTCATCATTTCTGATGTTTCTTTGTGTAGTAAAAGGACTAATCAATTTTATGATAATAAAAGATTTTAAAAAATCATCACAGGTTTGGCAAGTTTAACATTTTCGAACAACAAAGCATTAAATTGTACATATAAAATGATTTTTTAACGATAATATTAGCTATCTGACGCTGAAGTGAATAAATATCTATATGTAAGACAAAAATAACACATCAAAGTGTCACTAAGAAGAAAAAACTCTCAACTCTGAATGGTTTGTGATAGTATGACAAAAATTTAGACAAATAATCTGCTTTTTTTAAAACATTTTTTACTTTATTTTGGTATTAATTTTAGCGCCTGGCTTTTTCCAAGTTAGCTTACTGACTATATTAAAATAACTTGTCTGTTAAGATATTTGGAGACTGTTTTCAGAACTCTCTGTTTCTTCTCATCTCCTGAATCAGTTGATGAGCTCTCTCCTGCCTGCAGCTCTTGAAAAACTCTCCAAGCTGACTCTTCCAGGCTCTTCACAGGTATCAAGAATCTCTTCACTGGTTACCAGTAACGTTGAGGATTGATGTGAGGATTCTTCATTTGTTTGTAAAACTATGTACGTGCAGCAAGTTGCATTTCCGTACCAGTCCCTCTCTTTTCCCTCTTCAGACCTCTCAGAGCTTGTGGCCAATCATTGCTTTTCATTCCTCTCAATGCAACAAAGGGGATTTTTCATTATTAGTTAATCTGTAAAAGTTTGCCACCAGTAATTTTATTTTCCCCCTCTATGGATATTCTAAACCTCAACTTTATACACATATTTTACCCCTAGCTTTCTAACCAACATTATAGAAACAAGACATGTTTTTTAAAAAAATTATCATTATTATTATAAAAGTAGGCTGTATTAAAGTTTTCTCTAAAGCTCTTAGGTCAGAGCTAGTCATCTTTTATCCCGATCTACAAATTCACTTCCGTTAAAACTACTTTTACAACTGCTTTTGACAGTTATAGCACATTTTGTTAAAAGGAAGTGTTTGGAAGTAGCAGCTCTGATATTTACAAGTGTGTTGTAAACTCTTAAGCTTGTACTATTACTCACTATAAATCTTGTATATCAATAGTGCTTCATGTTTCATATAATTTAGCATGGACATTCATTCTATAAAAATGTAACTCTAGCAGTCAAAGTCTAAGTTGTACATGACAGGAAGGCCTGCCCCCTGCAGTTAGGCTTTGAGTCTCTCAGCAGGGTTGATAAGAATAAATAATCATCATCAACCACAGAAGTTAGTCAAGCTGGACTTTCTCCACATGAAGCACTGGAGCAGATCAGAAAAGTTTTTTTCCTTCACTTAAATATACTCGATTGGCTATACAACCCTTAGAGGGGTATCAGTCTCCAGAGTCTAACAAAGCTATTACAAATAGCTCAATTACATTATAAAATGGGCGAGTTATGTTTCATGTTTAAATTACCCTGGCTTTAGTCTCATCAGGGGACGATGGTATTATTATAGTAGACAGCAGAGGGTGCGGGCTAACAGAACCTCAGATTATTCCTGGCAGGTTAATTCACCTGCCACTGACAAAATGAATGAGGGCAATTTTGCAAAATAATAAAGTAAAGGGAAGGTCTTGTCGAGGAAGTGTTTCTATCCAGAGACAATTGCTTTAGCTGAACTAATAAACCCAGGCTGCTCTGGGCTGCTCTGGCAGGCATAGGGAACTGAAAAGATCTGTGGATTTCAATGAGACCTTAATATAAGCCCATTACTTATAATTAATGAGCAGAATCCAAACAGCATGTAGCCCATGGTGAGATCAATGGACAGGCTGAGAGAGGAGGAGGATGAAGGCTGAAGACGTGAAACCAAGCTGGCCAGCATGAGGTATAAGATTAATTAAACATAAACACAACTATTAAAAGCTTCCAATCCACCTTCAAATGAACCGATGGGAAGTTTTTTAAATGCTTATTTCTCTTGAGTGTGAGATAACTCTTTATTTTCTTCTTCTTTGGAAAGAACAGCCAGGTTTGTGCCTAATTAGATGTCAACAAAGAGAATAGGTCAATGTTTGATTGTCGGCAGGAAACCATACGTTTGTGTTAGCATCAATAAATAATGCCATTGTCTGCCCTAATTGCAAAAGAGGATTACAGACATCTGCATAGAGTTTTTACTGTAAAATAACTGAGCAGCATGTGTGCTGGAGGTTTCCACCACTGTGTACCTGCGCCCACTGAACCCAGCTGCACACTTGCACTGCCCGGTGACAGAGTCGCATGTCCCCCCGTTGCGACAGGAACAGTCCTTGCTGCAGTTGATGCCATACTTGCCAAGAGGGCACGGCTGGGCACAGACTGAACCCTTTGAAAAAAACAGACGACAGAGAATCTAATGAGACACATCACTCACAACAACACGCCACCAGGACTGAATACCTAAAACTTTTGTCCTTTTTCCCCCCTGGATAAATGGACACTTTAAAATCCCTCCTTATGTTCCTCTATATTTGTCTAGCCTGTGCCTTACTCTCTCCTACATTATCTCTGCTGACAAAGATATTTCCTTTTGGATACTACCCAATAGGAAAGTAGCTCTTTTCAAAACAATAGTCATGTGACACAATTGTACATTATTTCATTGAGTGCATTGAGCCAAAACCAGGATATTCGCATTCAAATCAACAAGTTATTGCAGCTGCATTAAAAAGCAATTAACATGAATATTTCAGCGAGCAGTTGTATCAGATTGTTCAGTTTGGGATAACTGCTCCTTTAAAGTATTTCAATCAGGTTATCTCAAATACACAAAGTCCAAGAAGTCCATAACCTGACCAGTCTGACTTTAAAAGTGTTAGACCATAAAAAATGTATCTGCTTCCCCCTCACTTCACCCCTCTTATTATAGATATAGATATAGATATGATTTTAAATTCAAAATTAAAACATGATACAGGGGCTTTGTTTCATTTATCTGGGGTTTTGCATAGTGGGAATGACATGGAAGAGTTGACAATAATGATATAAAACAAGCTGATATCAAACACCTTTTGAGTGAGACATCACAATGACACTTCATATTGCTGCAGGTATGTTCACTTACCATCACCCGACAGCCAAGAATAAATAAAAACAAGCACAACCTCCCCACCTGAGTTTTTCCTTTTCCATTAAAGAGGTTCTCATTTATATTTGAAGACAGTTTATTGGTCTCAGGTCCAATCTCTTTCAAAAACATTTTGACACATTCACTCACTTTCTCCAGCACTCAAACACTGTTCAATCCTTAATTTCTTATTTCCGACTCATGTTTGTGTGTATGTGACCTACCGTCCATCCGGCAGGGCAGGAACAATCCCCTGTGATGTGGTGGCACGTTCCTCCGTTCTGACAGGGGCAACGCTGCTCACACTGAGGCCCGTGGCTCCCTGAGGGGCAGCGCTCTCCACAGCTGTCACCACACACGTCAAGAGTCAAAGTGTCAGACACATAACTTGTGTTTGCCTGCAGTTCTTTGCATCTACCAAGAAATCCCAGACAAACAACAAATGGCACATAGACATGTTCTTTCCCTGGAATACTCACAAAGCCCCTGAATACCCTGCTGCACAGATGCACTCTCCTGTCTCATGGTTGCAGGTGGCACCGTTGAGACACTGGCAGGGAAGTTGGCATGCCTTGCCGTAGTATCCGTACTCGCAAAGCTCCTCACAACGCCATCCCTGGTACCCATCAGTGCAGACACAGGCACCTGTGATGGGGTTACACTTGGCCCCATTCTGGCACTGGCAGCGATTACTGCAATGAGGTCCCCAGTAGTCGCTCTCACAGCCTGCAGGCACACAGAGACAAGACATCAGGCTAAACCGAGGAACAAAGGAGAGGAATGTGCACCAGGATTTATCCTTGAAATCGTCTGCAATAATATGTCACGTAAATGCAAACGTAACATAATTACCCATAAATGGATTCCTGTGATACATGGAATATTTCATCAAGAATATTGGACATCTCTGGAAATAACTGCCCACAACTTATCACTGTACATTATAAAAACTTCCCTGCACTACTCCATATGCATTGTATTGATGTTTCTCTTTAGTGAAAATCTTTCTGAGTAATTTCCCATTAATTAATTTTAAGAATTTAGCTCTAAGCATGTCTCAGGATTCTTTACACTGGCAGAAAATTCCACAAAAGTCAGTCCAAAGCTTGATGTTAATTATTCCTTTGTGCCATAGAGCTCTATTGTTGTCCAAAAACTATTAAAAATACATCAATGATCCACTTTGTTGTGCTTGGTGGATGATTCATCATTACCAGGAATATTGGCATGGCATTTTATTTCAAATTTATCTTGCATTAAATGTGGTAGCCAAACATCTTACAAACGCTACAAAAAGCTCTTCTGTATGGCAATGAATTACTGATAGCTACAGTGTCCAGCTGTTTTAGCCATGTGAGATTATATTGTTGTACATTTTCCAGAAATACATAGTTTGGGGCTAACATGGGCAAAAAGAAACCCTTTGGCCCTTTTCTCACGAAATAGAAGTTTTATCTGCAGCCTCGTCTTTAAATTCCTCAACTGTCTTTACTCCTGCTGTGGGTCACAGGCTGCAGAAATGTATCCAAGCATGCTCGAAGCAAAAAGCAGAGGAACACCCTCTGTGTCTCTCTATCCATCACAGTGCTAACTTTGTCAGACCATCACTTGAAGACATTCAGAGAAACGGATGCACAAACACTACAAGAGCATGCAAACTGAACACAAAAAAAGGATCTGAGACAGAAATAAAAATGAGACTTTGTGTGTGTGAGTCCCTGTTTCACACTTACAAATACTCCTCTGGTGTGAGCAAAGCTTCTGTAAGACAAATATCAAGCCAGCAACACGGTAGAACAAAATTCATATCTCCTGTCAATACAAGCCTTCCAAAACATTAATCAAACTGTAACCAAGCGTCTAAAGAAAGCCTCTGGCTGAAAAATACACCACATACAGAGCAGACAAGCATTACAACTGCTTTACAGAGAGGTTGCTAAATCAAGTTAACCCCTAAAACTACACTGGTCACTACATTTATGTATTGGACAGGTCTATACAAACACTATAAAAACAGAGAAAAGAAGGAGTCTTATATTATTGCTGCATCTCTTTCTTTTCTAACTCAGTTTGGTTTAGGGCTACTTTGCTTAACCCCTTGATGCCCGTTCTCGCAAATTTGCGATATACCCTGTCAGGTCTTGATGCAGCTGAAATGACCTTTGTATCCCACGAATGCCTATGGATTCATAATCTACACATACCAAGGGTGGGGTGAAATGAAGTATGTCCCAATATATTGGTCAGAGGGTTAACTTATAAATAAATAAATAAATATAATATAACATCTATATATAATTTATAAATATAATATCTAATATTTATTTATTTATTTATTTTACACATTTTTACATACATAACTATTCATGGATTAAAGTGAAAAAAAAAAATAATTTGACTGAAAATTATTTTTTGTGTTGGTGGTGGTAGTAGGGGGTGGGGGGTTGCATTACTTCCTAAGCCCCAACTCGTAAAAAATGCTCATAATGTAACAATAGACCTTACTATTGTCATTAATTGGATATAAATCACAAAACTTCATTTTTTTTGTTATTTCAGTAACAATGGATTAATAACAATAGTGCAGCACCTGCTATATTCATTTCCCTGCACCATGAGCTAAATGGCTTACCATTGTCGCCCATTTCAATCAGCCAAGCCCATCTCCACTAATTTTTTACTGATTTGGCAATTACTGACACGTCGGTTTTCCCCTGCTAACAGTAGTGCATCCATGTTTGCAAAACGCATTGGTGCAGACTCCATTAAAGTCTGTCAATATCAAAAACAGTGACAGCTCCTTGCCTTGTTGACGGAAATCTGTTGCAGGGACGGAGAACTTTAATCCATGAACTATTGTATGTTCAATATTTCATTTTACAATCTGTACTCAATTCAGCAGCTGTAAGAATGCAAAAACACATAAAAACACACAAAAACAATGGTTTAATTTAATTGTACATTGATTTAGGTAGTTAGGGGTTAATGCTTACTAATATTGTGAAACACACAACAATTTGGTTACATATGTCTTAAGAGTTGGACCAAATGAGTAGCCATGTGATTCTTTTTTTCTATAATTCACAAGTTAGTTTGTTTTAAATATACTATGGAGTCATCAGCATACTTGATTTGTTTATGTGTTAGGAAAATAACACTGGGTCATTTGGAGTGTCTTATCTGGTATATTCATTTTATCCAGGTCTTACCTTTAGTACTTTTATCATATGGTGAATGCTGGCTAATGTTGCCTGTGACTCGTGGTTTACAGTTATTTGCAGATCCAAAGTAGCCAGTTTGCATTGCATAAGTGAGATGAAACTGGAGTCCTAAACTAGCTTTCCATCAAACACAATACTGTAAAATATTCTAATATTTAACAGTTTGGTGTCACAGGTTAGTGTGAATAACATCAGTTTAATGAACTAAGAAGGCAAATGTTTTGGATTTAAGTTTCTGATATTATAATCAATGGCTACCTAAAAATTAGATGTGACTTCTAAACCTGAAAAGCTAACACTTTTTAATTTAAGAACTTTGTTTTCAAATTTTTTCTTGTAAGAAAAGGTTTGAATGTCAAAATAGTCACTTAAATAAAGTAAGTATACTGCCAATAGATCAATTAATTACTTTGATATGTTCTGGTGAAAAGCAGGGAAAATCCTCTGTCTGTAGGGAAGGTATATAGATCAAATTTATATAGATTTTAAGGTTCGAAGAAATTATGCCAGCATAATTTGTTTTCACACAAATCTAAGGTTGTTTTGCTTGATGTAGGGTTATTCAAACTCCCCATTATCCATGAGAAAAACATAGACAAATAAACAGGTGCAATATAAATCCCACTCCTGTCACCAAGAAACAGGAAAGATATATCCTGAACCAGACTAAGTCTACAGTATGTGATGTTGACACACCACAACCATCATAAAAAGGCCTTAATAACACCTTGAAATTCATCTGCACAGAGGGAAGCAAATGTGCAAGCTGTTCACACCTCTCATGTCTGGAGGGAAGAGCAAGAGAGGATTGGAAGATTAAGAACACAGGAAGAGAGAGAGATTTCATAAATAACAGTTTGTTACTTCTTCTTTTAACACCTTTAGCAGGTGCAACTTCGGCAGTCAGCTGTCAGAACAACCAGTGGGAAAAAAAAGATCTTAAGGCACTGGAAGTATTTTAATTATCGATATGCTGTAACTCTAACGACAAATGCTCAGTTTTCAGGCTTTGCTAAATGCACTTTTAACTGACTAATTGTCTTGAACTTGAAGTAATAATGCAGAGAGGCTTAATTAGGTGGAAAAACACTTGAATGAAACAATGTTCACCCTGTGTGACGACTCCGTAAATACAGAAACCCCAAAGGAGGATTTGTCAACAATGAACAGCAAAATTAGCTCTCCCATCTGGATTGTAACAGAGTAACTCAAGAAAATTGGTATTGTTATATAACATAGATGCTCTATATAGCTAAATGCAAAATGCTTGTTGATGTTGCTAAGTGGAACCTAAGGGACTGATGTAAAACAAGCAATTCCCACATTTCTCTGGGGGTTGCTGTGTGCAACAAAAAAAAAGAAGAGAAAAACTCAATACGTTCCATAAACTATGAGCAAACGGCCAGTCCACAAGGTTAAATGAACAACTGGCTTTTATGTGCAAGAACAATGAGCACTGAGTTGGGGTGGTAGGCAGTCTTCAGTCTTACTGGGGTAATTGTTCTTCTGAGGATCTGGAGGTGATTTAAGTGATTGCTGTGGCCATATGTCTCCTCAGCAGCAGCAGCAGCAGCAGCAGCAGCTCTCGTATCGCCTCACATAAAAGCCCAGCTTGGGGTCCAGGCCAACACAGCAGAGGCCAGGACGGTGAATATTCCACTATTGATTCTCAAATCATCGCAGACCCACTTGTGAATGTAAAGACACCATGCACCCTCCCTGTATGCTCGCTTTGCCAGAGCTGTGATCAGTCAGAGCGCGAGCTTAATGAAGCCTATGTCATGGCCGGCACTGAAGCCTGTTTTTCCAGGTACGCAGCAGGAAGATGATCATTGCCTCCCTGGTACAGACAGGTCCGCCCTGAAGGGGGTCTTGAAACACTTGGCCACTGCAGTATTACTTCTGTGGTTGGGCAGACTGGAAGCCAACATTACAGGGCTCACATTGATTTGATCTAATCTGCTCCTGGCCTCCAGTCTGGCATGAATGAGCTCCCTGAAGGTTGAGCTGTTGCCACGCAAACGACCCTGGCACATTAGATGTGAGGTGTGTGTGTGTGGGTAATGGATGAGCAGTTTAGCTGGAACTTGGTTTAGCACTCTATAAGCACTCACCAGAGCTCCCTTGGCCCACAGCAATCCCTCTGCACAGCACAAAAACAGGCACTGTGTATATTACCCAAGGCATCATCACCTCTGGTTTAAGCTCAGAGTGCTGACCACACCGATACAGAGAGCATTTTATACATCTTTAACTCACAATGTGATGTCATTAAAACACCCAGCACAGCAGAGGAAACTGAAATAAACCAAAATCTATCCAGAGCTTAATTTGCAGACTTTTCTGCTGCTTAGGAGCGCCATGAATGTTACCATTTGAAGTTTTAAACCTTCTTTAGCTTGCAGTTAGAGGCCTCAGCACATTGAGTGCAAAGCCCATTATCTTGCTGTCTCTCTCCTACACAGAGGTTTCTCAAACTTTACCCAGCAGTCTCTCACTTCCCTGGCTCTGACAGCATTTAACTGTGATTAAGGAGTCAGAGTTCATGATGAGCTGTGGGCAAAAACAGAGAGAAAAACAGCAGAGGAAAGTCATATGTAGCATGAGGGCTGCAGCTTCAGGACTGTACAGTTAAATCGTGCAGTGTGATGAGGACCCCCCCATGGGCTGCACTGTGTAGGCAGTGAATCCCACACAAGTCTGAAGCTGTGATCCAGCCTATTAACTGGACTGGCCGGGGTCAGGGAGCCTAACCAGAGGACACATACACCAGCCAGCCCAGACTCTCAGAGCTCATAATGCATAACAGTCAGGAAGTGGATAACCTCACACACAGGGAAAGGTCCAATCCCAAGGCGCTGAGCATAATACCCTCAGCTAGAACAAAACAGATCATGGTGAGGGGGAAACTTCTGCAGGTGAAGTCCAAAGAACAGGCTGAGAGAGAGCCATGATGGTGGTGCAGAGCTTTGAAGTGCGCTCAGGAGTTTGCATGATCAGGCACCGGCTGCAACAGGATTAAACTCAAACGGCTTTCAGCAGCTGGCTTCATGCAGAAGTTCTCCTGAACTTGGTCCTCTTCAGCAAAATGTTTGTCACTGTTCTCTGTAAGGTGGGAGTCTTTGCCACGCAAAGCTTCTCAGAGCTAAAGTCAGGAGTGGAGCTGTTTAAAAAGAACATCCCTCCATATTCAAATGGCATCAGAGTTTTAGACTCCTACTGCTTTACTCAGGTGGATGCTTGAGAGAGGAAAAAAAAGGAGCTGACTTGAATGGATTCACTGCTGGATTGGTTTAAACGCAGGCCACTCGGGGTGCTCCGTGCAGACAGACGCTTGCTTCTTCGCCAGCTCTTACTTTGAAAAGCACATTACTGCAATTGGAATATCTGGCACGAAGCCAGACTTCACTCCCCAGTGCCCGAGTCGCTGGCTGTCACATAACTATTATTAACACACACTGTTGACACTTGAGGAATAACTTAACTCAGACAGAGAAATTATGAGGAAAAAAAGCTTCTGTCTCTCAAGAGCCTTTTTACTCCTCGCTTACTCTTCAACGGAGCTTGTGGCAAAGCAAAGCTGCGTGACTCATTGTCTTTACGAGTCTCCTGCATCGCCTCATGAGAAGAGTGCACCTCTGAGTTTCATATTGTCTGATTCACTCTTGGTGGCTTTGTTCTTTTTCTTTTTTTTACCCTCTCCTTTGACAGATCTGAATTTTCAAATTACACTCCATGACCGGAATTAATATCAGCAAGTCACTGTTACAAAATGGGATAGAGACGGGCTTTAAAGTGTTACAATGATCACTTTTAAAAAGAACAATGAAACATCTCTTCCTACAATTTAGCTGACACAAGACTGTTATATTCTGCTCTTCAGTCAAAATGAGCTATTTGTAATAGGAGTTATTCAATAAAAGCACGACTCAACATTCAGCTATTCATCACTTGCTCCCTGACTCAATGACGCAGACTAATAGAGTGAAAAGCAGACAGGACTGGTACCCTGGGTCTACAGGGAAAATGATGATTGTTGTGTAAAGTGGTGAATTTGCATTGAGTGATAAATGTCTCTCAGCTTTGTGAAACTTGCAGCAGTAAAAGCTGCCAATGTGCTCCCAGACAGGCCCCACTGTCCCCGACATGTTCTGCTGACACCTATTACACCGTTATTTATTCACCCTCAGAAAACCCAGGCACGACAAGTAAACAGTTTAGGTGCATCCCTGTGCGCTTGACAAACGATTTTCTAAATATACAGAAGAATCTGCCAATAGTCATGGGGGCAGTTTTGCTGAAATGGAATAACAGCGTGCTGCAGATTGTGTTGCTGGGCGTGTCGTTTGTCCTGCACTAATTCATCTTCGCCCGAGCCCTTGTGTGTTCACGTTTCCCCTGGGGAAGAAAAAACAGCACAGTACCCAGCCCACATTACCACACAGAGACAATTCACTTTAATGCACCATATGCTCCCTCCTGATACCACCATGCACGTGGATAAGAAGTAACAAGATCTGACCGTTGCCTATTTGGAACCACCAAACTAATGAGTGAATAACTTAATTCTTTTCAGACTGTGCATTACTGATTAAAAAGGCTGGCCTTGTTGTTTATCCTGAGGAGGATCTGATCATTTGTCTAACTTCTATTCAGGATGTGAAAGTGGATCAATACCATCCCTGCAGGTGCCAGCCGACTCCTCCGTGGTTCAGCTCTAACTGGGTTAACAGGGCTGGTGGTCGACCAAGACAGACAAGGCCAGGCCATCTCGAACTTTAGTCTAAAGAGGCACTTAAGAGTGATGTGATGCAAACAACAAACACAGACACGCACACACAAAAAGGATGGCCCTCCCTTTCTAATGAAACCAGCTGGGTTGGGTGGCAGTGCAAGCCGCCTGTGAGCGATGCCTTTGCCTCAGTGCAGTAAACCAGTCACTTGTTCAACAGAACCTGACACGGCTCATGAAAGCTTCTGGATCAGCAAATTGTTACACAGCCCACTGCTCCTTCCAATTAATAATTTACCCTTCACCCCATCCTGCAGAAAACAAACCCTGTGCTCCGTAGCCACAGGACAGCAACAAAAAAGCAATCAGAGCAGAAGTGGACGTTTATCTACAGTACACACTGATACACAGTGACTGGAGTATAAATAAAGCCATGATTATGCTGCATCACAGACATCTTAACACGACAACAGCAGGGGGGGTGGTCACGTGCAACAACAAAGCAACTCAAAAACAGTGTCAACCCGATACAATCGACTAAAACACTCGTAATTTACACACATTGATTTCCTATTTTCAATTATTAATTTTAATTAGGATGAAGTACAATGCGCCATAGGGCAGCAGCAGTCACAGTGACGGGGTGTGGTCACAGAGTGCAGAGTGATGTACGTTCATACAATTTCAATAGGGGCAAGCTCATCAGCATCAGGACGCAGTCGGGATCCACTGAGCAATGTTTCATGAAAGTTTGCTTTGTTGTTGATGCAGCTGTGTGTGTGAAATATTCAGAGTCTCTGCGCTCAGACATTTTGAATACCCAGTGATGGAGAATTTACACGGCAGTTGTACTGAACTACAGTTTGAGGTCACAGTTTATTTACTAACTCAATTTTACATCCATCTGATGCCACTTTATACATAATTGGATTTCACAATTGTATTAAAGCTATAGTGGTCAGACTGAGGAACAGAACACTTTAGGGTTTTATAGACTATGATGCATTTTCTGGACAGAACTTATCTACATTTTATACAAAGTTAATATTGCAGTAATATTAAAACACTGCTTCTACAATAATTCTTTAATAATCAAGTATGACCAAAAAGTCACACTGAAAGTGGTACTTTTTGCAGAATGAGTTCTTTTCATTTTGACACTGAAAACAAACAGAACATTTAGTAAATTGAAACATGGAAAACAATATATCTTAAAGCTTGTATGACAAGTTTTTAACTGGTGGAAAAAAATAATACTGATGAAATCAGGAAGCAGATCAAGAATTTGTACATTATAGTTTTTCATTTCTAGTTGGCAAAAGATGATGACGTCATACTGATGGAGCAGCCATTGTTCATAATTTACACAGCAGTTATCCACAAAGAGTGATACTTTTGTCTGTCAAAAGAAAGCAGGATCAATATCTTTAGGAAAAGATCAGAGGAGATAAAAAAAAAACTCTGCCTTGTCCAACAGGGGGAAATTCTTTACAAACTTAAAGTTTGTTAGTTTAAAGTGCTTCACTACTTTGACCAAACCTTTCCCTACACTGTAGCTAAATGAGGTAATCCTTACAAAACACATCCCTTAATTCTGAGAAGACCTGAGCTGATGTATTATTCAAAGCGGTAACAAACACAGAAAAAAACTTGAAAAGGTTGCTTTATTTGACAAAACAGTATTGCATTCTGACAAAGGAAACCTGGTGGCAACATTAAATATCACATTTCAGAGCCTCTTTTTACTCAAAGTTTGACTTTTGACCACTAGTGTCTTTCATTTTGAGTGCATGTCTGCTTTAAGTATCAAATCAAAGGACAGTGACCGACTGGATCTGAGGTGTATTTTATTGATTAGCCAGACAAACCAGCAGCAAAAAAATACCTTTGTGAAATTTTCCTCTATGTGAAGGGTATGATTATTTCCTTAAAGAAAGCAGAGAGGCAGAAAAACACAACCGAACCAGATAACAGAGTCTAAGTAATTGTGAACACAACTGTGTGAGGAGTTTTTCATGCGGCACTAACCATACAAGTTTGTTTCTCTCCTGGCGGAGGGGGCTGAGGCAGTCACAGGTAAATCTAGGACTCATAGCAGGGATTGTGAGCATGAAACAGATTTTTAAACCAGTTTGTTTTAACATCAACATAACATCAATTATCTATGTACGTGCCAAGGCTGCTGCGCTGAAAATAGCAGGTTACAAAAGCAGGTTTTGTTTGGTGATGCACCAAAACAAAACCACAAAAATTAGCACTACTGCAGCATATCTCACTAAACAGATGAAAAAACTACATCCTGGAGCAGTGGAGCCAAACCCCCCGAAGTCCCCCAGAATAACACACCACACAGTACAACAGTGGTCTGCTGTGTAGAAGCACAAATAATGTTGTTTGTTTGTATAATGAACTTTAAAATTTCTCCTTACCAGCCTTAAATCTGACACTGGCACTGAGAGTCGCTTGTTATCAGGGATGGATCGGAGAAATGAATTTCCTTGTCATTTAATTTAAACTCTGAATTCAGAATAATGGCCAACTCTTGTAGAAACAGTCAGTTAACAGTAAAAATTTCCCACTGTTTATGTAAGATGGGATCACAGCGTGTCTCGACCACAAATTGACACAGAACCAACAGTGCTTTTGGACACCGTCAGCTGTGCTTCTTTACATCAGGGTAGTAGTGCTTTTTAACATTACAGCAGCAGCCACTGACAGGAGCTTGGAGCAAGATACAACGTAAATCGAATTAATCATTTGACCTACCAACGAGGGTGACAGTGTTTTACCATTCAGTTAACCAAACATGCACATCCCTATTTGTTGAGTCTTTATTTATTTTTTTTGGAGAACAAACACTTTAAACAACACCTTTAATCAAACTTGACAAACACAGAAAATTAGATCGAAAAGCAGCTAAAAAGAACAAATTCAAATTGAAAACGTTTTTTTTTGTCTTTTTCAACTGCATAAAGGCCTACCACAATTATTTTGAGTCACTACAGTAATTTGATGTTTGTTTCTGCCAATTAACCCATAATTAATTTGGAAAATACTAGAAAAAAAAACATCCCTCACACACTCCTTTTTGCCTTATTAGAGTCAGTCATCAATAATCTGTATTAATATTCTAGGTAAACTCAAGCTAACACACCCAAACCAACCCCCTAAAACCAAAACTCTGGTCATGAGCCCGTATGTCAACAGAGGCAGCTGAGAAACTATCTGTATGTGCACTGATTTTTTTTTTTCCCTGAAACTGACCTCAGAATTACCTTAAGTCTTTTCAGTATCAGCCATTTGAACATTAGGCCTGAAACACTGCTGTTAAAAATTAGCATTAGGAACAGTGGTCAGTTTGAATATGTGACAGTTAAATTGCACTTTAAGTGCAAACTGTTTTAGGGAGGGAAATGTGAAATAAAGAGGGGAAAGAAAGTGAAAGAAAAAGAGTGAATTTCTCAAACCGCTCTCACAGCAGCTAAGTACGCCAGTATCAGTATGCTGCAAAGACACACTGTGGAACAGTTCTAGCTTGTTGAGCTGCTTATACCGATTGTTGTTGTGTGCTGGCATAACAAATAGAACAAGTTTAGCCATATTTCAGTTTTTGAACAAACTTAAAATAAACTCAATAGGAGTTGGCTGTGCTGCAGCAGAGGATAGAGACGTTTCTTTTCCAAAAATGGGGACATTGATCTATTGTAATTGACTGGAATCCAAACTGAACAACACAGCTGCTGCTTTTGATAATGGAGTTAATACATGTTACATCAATACTTCTTAAACTTCATACCAAGGAAGCACAAAGATAAAACACAAGAGAGTGGTAATACTGTGGCTTCTCATAATTTAAAGCCCCTCTGACTTGCCTCTGAATATAATGGTAATAGTAATGCTGATTATTATCAATAATGGACCTCATGTTTTGAATTCATTTAGTATGTTTGGCAAGTCTTTACAAATGAAGATGAAGTTTATGCAGCTGTCTGAAGAGGTTGTTGTGATTACGGTCAAAAATAAAGTAAGTTTATATTTAAATACTTGCTATTTTCTCCTGCTTTCTTTTCTGTTGCTGCCCTGATGATATAAATAGGCACCACTGCACTTAATAGTATATTTCTCTACAAAATATCCATCTCAGTTAAGAAGTCAGAAGTAATATGTACCTTGTGACAAAACGAATAAACATTAGTTAAGTACTCTGAGTTGGAGACACCACCTATGAGCTAAGCATTAAGGTGCAGCTAATCAAAGTGAAACAACCAATAACAGAGAAGCTGGTCAGAAAAATGAGTATGTCGACATAAAACAGCAAGATACAAACACACCACAATGACATGGACCATGTTTGAGAAATATTTGGACTTTAGCTTTATGGATTGACCTCTGTTCTGTCTGTTAAACTGGGGTAGACTGGGTTTTGGATCTATACTGCACCTGTCAGCAGAGCGAGCTATAAAATTTTCAGCTTCATTATCAACATGTACTTGATTGGTTTTAATTTACAGTCTATCATGACAGCTGACGGAAAGCCAGTCGGCTCGTGGTGAACAAAATACATAACATGCGAAACAAGCAAAGGTCACTCTGTAAATAGTCACAATGGAGTACATTCTTAAAATAAAACACTTCAGTATTTAAATTACTTTTTAAAAAATCTTGAAACATTGTTTTATTTCCACAATGCATGAGTGCAGTCAAGAATAAGTGGGTGCATTCAACAAAAACGTTATTTATGTTTATTTCAGTAGTCTGTGATAGAAAGAGCAAACATCTCTCTTCTTTTTAAAAGCTATAACACAAGGTAAAACACTGATCTGCTATCACCATTACTACCCCCACTAAATGAACTGCCTGATCTGACTGACATTAAGTTTGGTTAAACTCTACGTCCAACCATGGAGATGAGAATTGGCAACACAACTTAGGCAAACCAAACAACAACACAAATACAGGTCACACAGAAAATTCATCAGCTGACTTTAGAGCATACATATGAAGAGAGTAATGTGAGCATACTATAGACAGAAGTGTAGTGGAATAAATGTGATACATGCTGCAAGAAAAACAAAACTCAAGTAAACCACAGATACTTGTAATTTACTGGGCGAGTTTCTCATGTAAATTCACTTTGTAACGGCAGTCAACACTGTTGAAGACTTAGCAGGACAGGGTTTTCCTCAGGTTGGCATTTTGTGACCGGTCACATGCCTTACCATCACAGGGAAAACAGTGTGATCCATTCAGGATCTGTGCAAAGAAGAAATCAAACTAAAATTCTGTAAAAGTGCAAATGCTGTGTGGACAACCAGGGATCATAGCACATGATCAAGCTCTCTAAATTATGCACTTTTAGAAGATTTGCTTTAAACTGTTCTTAAGCTGTTCTTAATTATAATGAGTGAATGTAACTGTAATATAATGGAACTGTAATTTGATTAAAACTGCCATTATTTATGACTTACTATTGAAAATTAGCATGCCATCAGAATCAGAAACATCAATCTTTTGACAGCCATAAATAAGACTAATAAAAGGGAATAAGAGGATTTTGATGGAGAGTTTTTGCTGTTGATTTTTATTTTAAATTAGGACCTGCATTGCTTTAGGTGTCTAAAAAACATATTTTTTAAGTTGAATGTCTGAATTAAAACAAACTAAAGTACATTAAATTTAACTAAACTTAAATTTATAATTGTAAGCTGAAATACAAAAACAAAACACCTGCAGGTATGGCTTTCTTGCTCTATTTATGTGTTTTCTTGCCACATTTTGCGCATTGGATGTTTGCAAAGAAGCTTAAATAAAAAAGAAAAGAGAAACACTGCTTTTTTCTGAGTAGTATTTTTAATCTCTCAATTTGATTATTGAAATACCTGAAGCCCTGTCTGAGCGGTAAGTAATAAAGCAATAAAATTGGAGTCAAAGAGCAAAAGCACAGAGAGTTGAATGAATACTAATGCAGTGGAAGTTATTTTTTTCTGTTTGCATGTGGAGGTAAACAGTGCCCATCGGTTGTTTACTCAAACTAGTGATTTTACGTGTCTAACATGTCACAGTGTATGGATCTGTCCCTCGCTGTAATCACAAACATGCTTCAGTGTAAAGAGTGACAATCAGTGAGTCCATCCACCTACGAAATTAATCCAAACAATAGAGAAACACGTGCGCACACACACACACAAACAGGAAGATAATTGCTTTTTAATGATCTCACATTATGCAAATGCACATCATGAAGCCATAAATCTTTGGACGAGTTTCTACCTGCCTGACCAACAGTAAAGCCCAAAGACTGATATGATAAAATAAAGAAGAAAAGCTAAAAGGTAAATGCATGAACATTATGTGGTAATTAATGTTAGACTTGTCTACTTTAATGATCAAAGAACACAGAAGAAGCCAATTACTAATACAGCATTAATCTTCCATAAAACTCTTATCCCATCATCAAAAAAAAGCAAAATATGGCATTAAAGTCTGATAACAACATCATGAAATAGCACTGGGTTTTGTGAAATATTCAAATATATGGAAAAGTAGAAGTTTGAAAACCACAGCAGAGCGTAAAGCTCAATTAGGTGGAAGAGCAGCAGCACTGGATGGATAGATAGCTGCTGCGATATGAAAGGGCAGAAACAGCAAAACATCTCCAGCCTTTGATTAACACAGAAAACCGTAGATTAAAGGTTTTCCCTTTATACCATCATCTCTCCAGGATAATGCAGACCCTTTGGAGACTTCTACCAAAAAGAGAGATAGAGGAATAGAGAGTGTGAGAAAGAAAAAAAAGGAGGAAAATCTTGGAGTTCATCTGAAATGAACTGCTGGCTGTGAAAGCAATGTTGTTCTTCCTCTTTCTGAAACTCGCTATAGGCCCATGAATTATTCTCCCCGATTCTCAAAGTCAAAGTGAAGTAAAAAGTATACAACAGCAACTTAGAGAGTATTGTATGTGAGTGTGTGTGAAAGAGAAAGAGAGAGCTGGAGAGAGGAAGAGTGTCTAAGAGGGACAGAAAGACAGAGAGGCAGCGAGAGGGAGACAGACACTGTAAAAGTAAAGAGGCAGCTAAGAAATGAATCGAGCCATCTGGGAGGAGCAGAAGGTTCCAGCACCTGCCAGCATGGGGCATAAATCCTAAATCTTCCATCCAAATGACATTTACTATGAGTGACAGAACAGCGGTTCAAATATTTAAAACAAGCACAACAAGAGATTTAATCACTGGTCCCTTTTGATTAAGCTGAAGTTGTCTTATCTAAAGGACAAACTGGAGATACAGATGAGAACATTTCCATCCAGAATCTTATTTCAGAGTCAAATAAAAGACCAGTGGTATTGATCCACGGACTCCAACCCTCTTTTTGTTCTGTGGTGGAGGGCAATTTTGTCATTCATACAACAGTATGCCTACCCTGCATTGGAAGTGAGTCCCAGGAACATGTCCCAGAATCATAATACAAGCTAATGTTCAAAGTGCGAGGCTGGGCAAATCACATGGTGTCAAGTTTCTTTGCAAATCTAATTTCTCAGGGGGGGAATCATCACTTTGAGGATGCCTGAACTTGTAAGTCAGCGTTTTCTGTCTTTTATCATCTAAACTCAATTGAAAGGTCTTAATGAAGCGTACGCTACAGGACATGATGAACTCCTATAGGTCTGTGTTTTCCTGCTCAGACTCCACATCAGTTGGCTGATGACACGTGCCAGTCTGAGCGAAGAGACAATTTCAATGACTTTGACCTGTTTTTTTTAAGCTTCTTTTTTTTTTCTGTTTAACAATACTTTGGATCAGTTTCTGCACATCACAGATTCAATCCTCATGGATACTCTCATGTGTTTGGTAATGATTATATTCCTCTAGATTTTCCTTTGATCCTTATCATCCAGATGCCCTTTTTGTCGATTATAAGATCCCAAGCTACATCTCTTTGTTCCTCTTAGTAAGCCCTGGCTATGTGATAGCGTCTCTGCCTGTTTTGTCCTTTTCCCTTTTTTCCTCTGTGGCAAAAGCCACCAATCTAATTGAATTTGTGGGCTTTTAATGTCTGCATTACCCTAATCAGAGAAGAAGAGAGTAGAGTTGTTTATCTCGACCTTGGTAGAATTAGCAGAGGGTATTTGTGCAGATGTTAATGCTCAGAAAAAAAGCAGCAGAAACCATTCTGCTAGATCGTAACCTGTGTTTATATTGATCAGTGAGTCAAAGATGCTTTCAGACATTCCAGACGCCGATGTGCTCTCTGGCCTCAGGGAGAAAGTATGTTCTGTGACAAACTGCAGTAAACTTACACCAAGGATGCACAACACTCTCCTGTGATTCTCTCTCACAGACCAAAGCTCTGTCTTTAGATAAAACAATGCCACTGTGTGCAAATAAATTTTGAATGAGCTGACCTAGCTTCCTGCTTTTTCTTGCTTTTGTGTCTGTATAATATTTAGATGCTAGCACTGGATGTTTCATAGAGCTGCCACTGAAGTAGTGTCCAAGCTCTTGCACACAAACAACATGCAATATAACCTTCTGAGAGGAGGGTGGCACGACTGCAGGCGAGGCAGAACGCAGCGGAATGCAAAATACAACCCCAAATACCCCCGGGGCCCGGAGGCAAATTTGATTAAAAGTTTGTTTTTCTTCACTCTCAACAAACGGAGGAGCTCGTCGATGCGGCACTGACAGTTAATTGGACTTGGCAGGGCCACGGGTTCATTCGTCAGCATTGTGTGGGGCTTGCCTAGGAGGAGCAGGACAATCGATGTCCCTCAGGACGGCCTGTAATCACTGCAACACTCCAATGAAGTCCAGGGTTAAACATCAGGAGATTGCAGGTGCACCAAAGGATCTGAGAAAGACTGCTAATATGCTCCTGCTGCTCCCAAAGCAAGCCAAGGACACTGCAACACGGCACCCAAAGGACTGTGGTGATCCCTGAGAACACGATTACATCTCAAGCTATTATTCTGGCCATAACTATTGTGAATACAAAGTTCAGAGTGGTTACAACAGCGTCAAAAACAAATAAAACAATACACAGACTTTGTATGTGAGTAATCTAGATCTGTGGTTCTAAACCTGGGATGGAGATACATGTTCAGTCAGGGGGGTCACAAGACTGACAAGACTGGACATTAATTCCCAACCAACAGAAAACACTGAAGTGTGTCCTGGTTTTGACTTCGTAGCAAACTTATTATTTTTTTGTAATGTGGACTTTGTTTGTGGATTCAGAACTTTTACACCAGTAAAAGCCGTCTTGGTTGTTTACAAAAACCTACTTAATTTTAGACAAAGCTTCTGATAGAGTTAAAAAGAAATAACAATACTAAAACATCAGGATGTTAGGCTCATCTGGAATTAAAATCCAACACAATGTGGTAAGTCTCCTGCAAGGCTGTCAACATTCGAGGGACTGAGGAGTTTTTACACTCTCAGGCAGTCTATTCCAAAGATTGGACAGCCCCTGAAAAAGCTTTGTTGCCTCTGGATTTGAGTACCAATCTTAGAACATCCAAGAGAAACTGATATGTTGACCTCGGGGCTCTGCCTGGTGCACGTTGGTGCAACGACTGAGACAGGTATGATAGTGAAAGCACATGTAATGTTTTGAAAATAAGTTAAAAAAAAAAATCTTGAACTGGATCCTGAAACTGTCAGAAAGCCAGCAAAGACAAGGTGTGATGTGATCTCACTGTCTCTTCAAGTCAGATAACCTGCAGCTGCACTCTGAACCAGCTGGAAGCAACAGAGAGACGACTGATCAACACCAGAAACGAGAGAGTCAGATAATCAGAACACGTAGTAATGAGCATATGAACAGCTCCCTTGAAGGTGGGTTTTCATCCTTCCCAGAAGTCTCTGCTGGAAGGAGCCTCTCTTGACAACTGTGTTTATCTGTTCATCAGATTTGAAAGAGCTGTCAAAAATCACACCCAGATTTTTTAAAGAAGGGTGTCTGGACAGGGGATAACAGGCCAAGAACATCAAAAATACAGTTTTCCAAATATGAAAGTTGTATTTTTCTTTTCATTCAGAAATTTGTACGAATGGAAGGAGTGTGTGTGTGTGTGTGTGTGTGTGTGTGTGTGTGTGTGTGTGTGTGTGTGTGTGTGTGTGTGTGTGTGTGTGTGTGTGTGTGTGTGTGTGTGTGTGTGTGTGTGTGTGTGCCGGTTGAAATTTTTGGTTTATTAGTAGTTTAAGGTGCCGAGACTCAACCACGGGCTCCTGTAGAAGTGTGATGAGAGAGGTCTGAGGAGATGGTTAATAAATCTCCTGCACAAATGAGGTCTTTTCCCACTTTCTGTCCTTCCTGTTGAATAATAAGTAGTCTTCAGGCCTCTGAAATCTTTAAACAAGAAGATGCTGCTTAGCTTTGAAGGGTCACAGGCTCAAAAGAATGTGCCACTAGTCAAAACAGAAATATTCATGGCAACATGGAAAGGACTGATGTGGAAAACTGGTGAGACTTCTGTGCACCGTTTTAACTCCCTGCCAGTCTAAATCAGGGTGTGGGGCTCTGTCTACCACGCACTGAACTGTAGAAAGGTCGTCAAAAGCAATGATAGATAAAAAGTCAATTGAATCTTTGGAAACAAACTTCATAAAAACAGCAACGGACCACAAAATCAAGTGTGACTTATAGACTGTGAAATGAGCCTTAAACAGCTTTGTTCAACATTAGCATTCAGGAGATATCTTATCTCTCTAAACTGTTATCATAGCATTTCAGCTATTTTAGACACAGTGACCTTCTCTTAAGGACAGGAGATAAGGCTTTTTAATGTCCTTATTAAATCAAGCCATCTATGCAGACTCTCAGAGACGAGGACTGTGTTCCAGAGGCTCTTAATTCTCCCTCTCCTTCTGACTAATAAGCATCACAGTGATAATGACCAAGGGGACCGGATGTTGTATCTGTTCAGTTCAAAATTACTCTATCATCCTAACTATCACAGTGATGTGTCAGGACATCCACCTGCTTTTTTAAACTGAGGTTATAGGTAAAGAAAGAAAGCACACCCAGACACACATACAATTACACACACACACACACATTTTCGGCAGTCTCCCAAAGGTAATGGAGCAGTGAGCTCTTGGGGAACAATAAATCCCGCTTAATGGGATGCTACAAAAAAATCGCCAGAGCTAGGCAAAGTCAATCTGCATACTTGGCCAATGAGGCTTGTATGTACAGGAAATGCCATGGAGACTTGTGTGTGTCTAACAAAGTGATACTAATAAAAGAAATCTCTCAAAAAACGTAGCAATTGGTTTAAGAGGGAATATTTCAGTTTCAGAATATTCAATGACCACTGCACACCCCTTTGTATGTGTGTGTATGTGTGTTTAAGCATTAAGAAGACGGCTACAGTCAGCCACAGTGCCAAGCCACAGTTCATTGAATGGACTTACCATCAGTCAGTCACGTCGACACAATGATTTACACCAAGCATAAGTCACTGGAGTCACTGTGAAACGTGAGGAAAGACCAGAGGGGCAAGCTGCCACATCTTTGTCACAAACACAGCAGCAACATCCACACAGTTCAGTCTGTTCTGCTCAACAGCCAACATCAGTGCGTGTTTCCAAAGAGCACGTAACCAATCCCAGAGAAACTGTGGTGAACTACAGTCAAAGCAGGTTGCGCCATGAAGGATCTCATCTGAAATACTATCTGTTAAATAAATATCTCTTAGTAATTTTGTAGAATAAGTAAACGCTGGGGTTGGAGACCTATGGCCAACTGTTTGATGCTAAATGATAAAGAAGGTATTGGTATAATTGTATTTTCTGCATAAATGATACACTGTATCTTCACTGTACGTGTTGTAAAACTGTTGGTAATTCTAAAGCTGTTTTATAGTTTTAGTACAACAAAATTTAAAGACTACTCTTGTTTACTCATGTCAACTGAGAACCTTAAGTTGTCTTGTTTTGTTTTCATCTTTTTCTGACTATCACTTACTTGTATTTTTCACTGATTAAGTCATCTACAAGAACGAAATAAAGATTCATTCATTAATTTACTCATTCGTGCTCTTTGTATTAACATTATTCTCTTGTTCAAAAGCGGCACTTTTATTCATCATCTGTTTTCTTTTGTAAAACTCAGATTGCAAGTGATCTACACAATATGGCCAAGTATATAAAGCAAAGATGAATGACTGATGATGCTGAAACTGTATGTATTCTGGAGTATGTTCAAAGAAAAAGTAGCCTGACATTTAGATGAAGACAAAAGACCATTTGAATCTCTGTTAAAGCAAAAACCAAAACACATCTGTGGTTAAATAAGCTGCCAAAGACAACATAATTGAGATTACTAACTTGAGCATTTTTTGAAAACTTTTGTTTTTTGCACATTGTGTGATGTGAAGGACAGCGTCGCGGAAAGGGAAACTAACAAAAGATAACCTGCACCTTTATTCAAAAACAAAATAACGCCTCTGGGGTCTAAAAGGTGGAGTGGAGGTACTACCCCCCTCAGCCACCCACTAACTTCACTAAAAGAGTACACCAACTAAAGCAAAAAGGCATCAAACAAAGGTGGAGTTGCTTGGTGAGGAGAAAACACTAAGTGCAAAAATCACCTTGGAGATCATCGTTCAAAAACTCTGGTAGTCACCCACTTCAAAATACATACACTCACGCCACACACACTCTCTCAACTCACCTTTTCCACGAACCAAAAGAACTCAACTGAAAGTGTCGGCTCTTTGGTGTCACACACCTAACTGAGGAAAAGAGCCTCCTTTTATAGACTACCCAGGCTGATGAGCACCAGCTGGGTGCAATGAGGACAGGTGAGCTGAGTGAGGGCTCGTTAGGAGTGCTGGAGGTCACAAACTACTTCCGACTAACAAGAAGCAAAGATTTTATTTAACCATTTATCTGGTACTGAAATCAGGAAATTACTAAACAACATTTAAGGTTCGAGGTGCCAAAAAATGAAAAACACAGAAGTTGTGTTTAGTTGTGGTGCTACACACCAAAAACAGAAAAAGTTTTTTGAAAATCATAGATTATTTACATTCCTTACCAAAAGCTTAGAGTTTCCTCTTCAGTCTATTTTATCATGATTTATTGTTTTTTTTTTTTTACCTGAGGCCAGAAGGCTCTGCATGTCTTCTCTCTCTGATTCAGACTTTCATTAAACCTCACAATCACAACACTATTAAATGTTGGACTGGTTGTAGTGCCACTTAGACATTTTCAAAAACAATCCAGATGGCTGCGTTAAATCATGAGATTGGTAGTTACTGCATATACAACAGGTCCCAGAATTGTGTTGATTTAAGGATTCGACAAAGTGGTTGGTGGAACAAGTTACCAGCCTGTGAGCTCTCTGCTGTATCACTCAATGCTTCTCTGTGATAAAAACATTAAACCTGTCTTTACTTATGCTGGACTGCAGCTCAGCCAGATTAGTAACATTAAGACATAGTCAGGTTGGTTATGTCTGGATCAAATGTTCAGTGTTGTGCCAGCTCACACAAAAGTGAGCTTACTCAAAAAGGTTTAAAAATTTTGAACTGAGTTCATGGTCCAACAGATGAACTAGTTCACGATCATTTTTTTCACCATACAAGTTTTCTTTTTTAGTAAAACTATCTATGCTTTAATCCATGTCCTTCAATCTAGTTCCCTAAAAAAGGCAATGAAAAGAAACAGGTCTAGATTGGTTGGAAACAGATTCACAAGTCTCCCTCTTTGTCTTTGACAGGTATGAAATGTGTGAGTTTTATTTTTAAAATGTATGGGATGAAGTGTCCGGTCTATGTGGACACACAGAGCACAACATATAGGCATACACATTATTGAATTACAAACAATTAACTAAATGTGTTGTTTATGGTGGAAATTTCCAAGTGTCTTGTATTTCTCCTTAGTTTTATGCCTGTAAATTGCCTCTGTATGTGTTGAGCATAGTCACAAACCTGTATCTGGCCATGGAGTTACCCGTCCAAAGGGATGGAGTGACTCCAGTCTAAATTGGATCCAGACACGGTTCCTGCCTCCTTGAACTGTTGAGACTGGTTGTCTCATTACAGTATAAAGGGAATGCTTGCATTGACATTAGGGCTGAACGATTTTAAGAAAAGATTGAATTGCGATTTTTCTGGCAGATATTGTGATTTCAATTCGATTCACGATTTTCTTCAAATCAAGCTTTGGGATATTCACATGTAGGGCTGAGCGATTTTAGGAAAATATCTAATTTTTCTGGCAGATATTGCAATTCACGATTTTTTAATCCTCAATAGTGGTGATAAATAATCTGTTTTCATCAACTTCTACTCTTAAACATAGGCTTTGTGTTGTTGACCTGCTTACCAGCACTTTTAACACATAGATTGTCTACAAATTTGTAAAACAGAATGTGTATAATACTTGACACAACAGATCCTGAGTCAGTCAGGAGCACTGCAAAAAATTGCTGCTTTGGCGATCTCTAAATTGCATTGTCTAAAATTGCGATTTCGATCTGAAAACGATAAATTGTTCAGCCCTAATTGACATCCTAAGCTGAACCCAGGGCTGGCCGATTAATTGAAAGTTAATCAACAACATTTAGAGCCTCTAACTGACATAAAACTGCTGTGTCCATTATTGTGTTTAACCCTCATTGTAATTCTCTCTCTACTAATACACCATCTCCTTAAAATACACTACTGGTTGTGTAGTTACAAGGCAGGTAGATGGGTGTCAAAAGGCAGAAAACCAGCAGAAGAAGTAGCCACATGACGTTGTCCCTTCCAGTCCACTGCACACAGTACGTTTACATGCAGATCAACTATGAGTTAGATCAGACTATTAAATGGAATCTAAACAGCTTAGCCAGGCTGAAAATGAACTGAGCATAGCTCGATCAGCACATGTTGATAATGCAATTGCTATGAGACTGCGGTTGGGTTGGGCAGGATTCAGGAGGCCCGGGACAAAAACATCATGGAGGAAAATTCAAACGACGAGCTGCGACAGCACAATACAAGCACCTTGTATCCAAAAGGAATTCTGTGTCA
Organism: Halichoeres trimaculatus; assembly: GCF_033239565.1. Lineage (NCBI taxonomy): Eukaryota > Metazoa > Chordata > Actinopteri > Labriformes > Labridae > Halichoeres > Halichoeres trimaculatus. Next base: position 19,122,657 of record NW_027437187.1, on the reverse strand, counting down.
GTTGTTTTGGACACACTCTGGCTACAATACGGATGACATCAGCAAAAAATTCAAGTTCCTTTTTTGTAAGATGAACCATTTTTTCTACATTAACACGGAAGTATTAAAATTACTTCTTTTTCATATACTACTTTTTGTGTTTTCTCCTTAGTAGCAGTTATTTTTTTTCTTTTCCACAAAACATTTCCATTCTAGCTGATGTGTGTTTTCAAATCCATTGTTTCAATAAATAACCTTTAATTCTTCACCTGGGTATGTTCATTTCAGTTACTTGTTTCAAAATTATACAAATATTTACAGAATAAACTGAGTTGAGAGTGGGATAATGATGCATTAACCGATATCAAGGTAGAAGGTTAACTTAATCATGATTTTGATTTTTGTCATATTCGCCCAGCCCTGGTTGAACCTATATGTCTATTACATAGACATAGCAACCTCAGTGATGATAAATACTGAACACATAGATTATTCTGTTAAAACTGACTTTGCATTACACTACTTATCCAAGTCTGTTGTTTGTCACTTCTCCTAGGCTGAGCTATAAAAACTATTTCAACTTCATGTGGTCAAGCCTCCTGAAATTTTCTCCACATTTTTTTTACTAAAGTGAGAGCATGACGGATATATCAAATGTAATTCATCTTACATAGCCATACATAACCTTGTAGCTGTGTATCCTGCTAACAGCTGTGTTTATTACAGAAAAATATTATTCATAAGAGTGTGTGTCTTTCTCTCACTTTCAAAACAAATGCTCAAAGTAACCGGATCAAGATCTTTACAGCACCAGGCGTGCAGCTTTCGTCCACTGGGGCTGCCAAAACCAACTGAAAATGAAAGATCCTCGCAGCAGCTCTAAGTTTGAACAGAAGAAAAACTAGTGCAACCGGCTCTAGATCATCAGCACGTTATGGAGTCAGACAAGACGTGATGTCTCAATAAGAATGAACTCTGTGCTGTGGAGAAATAAATAACACTGTCACAAACTTGGCAGTATATAAACTGGCTGCAACACTCCCCAGGAGCCCAGTGAACTACACAGAAACAAAGCTCTGTCAAGGCAGGAGGGTTTCACGGATACACAAAAACAAACACACAAATACAGATGTACAAAGTGGAAACTGTTCCATGAGGTGCGATGTACTGGTCCATCTCATGTCCCCTCGAGAAAAACTGTTGCCTTGCTGCTTTGATCTACCAAAAGCGGATGAGGCAGTTGGCATCGACTGTTACAAGGAGCAAGGAACCCCTTTCAGAATAATAGAATATTTATAATTCTCCAAAAATGTCTCTTTTACATGGGGATGTAATGAGGAATTTAATGGACTTAGACTTTTGGGTTAAAAAATGGTGTACAGATTGAATCTAGCTGTTTCAGCTGATTTTTGTATGTGGCCTCTGTCACAGAAACTTGTCCCCTACTTACTCACGTAAAATAAGTCACAAAACCCTGAACACACATACACAAACATCAAATTAGTGATCTGTATTTATAATTAAAAAAGGAAGCTTTGCGTGGAAAGTTAAGAGACATGGAGTGATGTGAAAAGCTGCTGTTAATCTAAGTGAGCAGCTCTGTCGTGTTCGGTGTAATTCACAGTCTCTTGGTCTTTGACAGCGATGCATGTCAATGTCCTACTGCTGTGGGATTGGAGGAGAACCATCTGGCACTGATGCACTTTGGAGGAAAATGTGTAAATGCTGTCGACGGGTGCCAGAGGAAGTCCACGCTAGGGTATTCTTCAAGCCAAAATGAAGTTTAACTTCATACTTTTGGTCTGGTTATGCATTCATGTCTCAAATGTGTTTGTTGGTTGTAGTTTTCTGAGATTAAATTCACTTAGAAAGCTCCATGTCTGCATGACTTAGCCTCTGTTCTTAATTCAATACAATGAATTCAATATGTAATAAAACCAATCACTGATAAATAGCTTTAATAATGAATAATCTTACTGTTTTAGTTGATAATTAACATAATATAAGGAGCATGTGACCCCCTCTGTCTGGTGCAATATCCCATAAACAAGTGTTCATAGGCCACATTCATCAATTAACCATGTGTGAAGCACCCGCAGCAGTCACTGCCTTCCCATTTGAATACATTAAGGCGGAATATGTTACCTCATGGACCGCGGCTGACCAACCACATTAGATTTGGCTGTTAAGTGTGATAGATTTCTTCTGAGAACACAGAGGACACTCCGTGGTTAACAAAGCTAAACTACTCCTCGGACTTTTAAGAATGTGGGTATCATTGATTTTTACAAACTCTGCACAGGCATGTGAACATTTCTGCCACTAGAAGGAAATACAAACTTAAGGAAGGCAGAGAGAGGGGAAAAAAGTAAAAGCTCCTTATCTGCACACGTCTCTTCTACCTGAGAACGTATCATTATCCAGTTGAAGCACATGAAATCAATGATAGTGCTTCATTGCACCTCATATTTCAAAAGTGAGGGCAGTCATGGCTAAATACACCTTGTACATAAAACATCTATCTTTATCAGGCTTTATTTGAAAGCTGTTATTACCGTAGCAAATAGTAGCCCTGTGAGTTAGAGTCATCAAGAAGTATTAAACCATAAAAGCTGAAGCAGTTTGCAGAGAAAGAGGCACAGAGAATGGGTCATTTTTTAGCTTTAGAGGAATAAAATCTACTCTTAAACCAAAGAAACTCATGACATTCTGAGGTTTTTCTTCTATAAACTCATAATATTCTGCAAAGATTTGATTTCCCATTTCATATCCTGCTTCTTTTTGCAGCAATATACTGAATATCTGTTGCAAAACACAACCAGTCATATCAGTGCTTAAGCAAAACCTGGCACCTCACTCCATCTGACTAAAATGACCAAAGACATACTGTTCAGTCCCATAAGAAGAGCTCCATTCATCCACATTGCTTTAGGGAAAAAAAACTGCTGCTCTTCCAGTTTTATTGTGAAGAATGTTTTTAAACTATTGCTTTTCTTACATTTGAAAAATCCTACTGAGAGCTATGTTGTTTTTCAAGACAACTACAGAAAAAACAAAGTATCCACAGTGTGTCAGAGAAAAGAAGGAACAAATGCATTTCCATTTAAAGAGAGAAAAGGGCAAAGCAGCAGATAACACAAGCACAGCAGAGGAAAACAGACAAAAGGAAACACAGCATCATAGGTACATGTAACCTTCAGGCCTTAAGCTTGAAATCAAAACGTAGAAATAATTTCATGAAGCGATCAGAGAGGCATGTTCAACACCACATCCAGTAAACACAAACACACACAGACATCACAGAGATATCACACCAACCACCATCAACAATTAATCATTCATCACTCTTATGGGGAAACAAAGCCTCAGCTCCGAGTGCTCCAAATCCACATTTGAAGGATGTCGACAGCATTTGTCGACAGCAAACATCCTGTTTTTGCTGTTTTATCTGTTGTCCATGTCTACCAATGTGTCCTTGAGATGAATCTAAGACACCCCAGGACTGCAGGCGGGTCACAGAGCAGGTCTGATCTCAGTGGGACCATCGCCTCGGGCCGGGGAAGAGGATGAAATGTTTTCTGGCTACAGCAGGTGGACACCAGCGGGTGAAAAACAGACGATATCTTCACTGCGCTCCCCTACACGACTTACTGATCCTCCCTCCACTCCACCACCTTATCGCCTGCTCTGACCACAAACAGCCCAAGTCTTTTATTTTCACCACCTGACCCATATACAAAACTGCTTCCTGGTGGGTGCTGCTCCAGAAACGAGGTCCAAGCCTTTGATCAAGCTCCAGATCAGCAGCTGAAAAAAGGCTGTCACTTCAGCTTTAGGCCGCTCTGCGTCCCACGGCAGCTCTTCATCTCCAAGCCTGGGCGACACACTTTTTTCACACTCGCACATCCTTCTTCATGTGACCTGCTCATTCTGCCCTCTAACTAGCTATCTTATGAGGGAATTCGCTTTCATGTGAGCCTGAACAGCTCAACTGAAACAAATCACTGTAAAATAAACAGAATATGAACCCTGGCGTTGATGGAGCAAGAAGTTGAAGGATAGAAACGTTTTCTTTTTCCAAATTATGGAAGCTGCATCTACTTACAGTAAAACAAGTTAAGTTAACATCGTCTTTCTGAGCTAGTTGAAAGTTAAATTTACAGTAAAAGACAAAAAACATGCTGAACCATTTACAAGTCAGGAAAAAGTGGGGGCAGATTTAATTTAAAATTTGGCACACATTCCTCATTTCTACAGATGAAAGCTCGTAAATGAAAAAGCCTGGAATCATGCCTGGTAGGGAAATCTAAAGTTATGAATAATGCCTCTGTCTCAATCATCAAGTCTGTTTTAATAAGGTGGATTAGCCCAGCACCTGCAGGCAGGAAGACACACACGGCTGCACTCCTAACCAACCGAGAGTGGGAACAAGAGTCCCCGGGGGCCCTGAACCTCACATCGTCCCTGTTGGATCCTCACAAGTCTGAAGGAGCTCCCACCAGCAAACAGCTCTGACTTGTCATCTAGGCCCATGAATCCACCTCCATCGAGCTGGCGCTGCGAGAGCAGCTGATTTACACACGGTTGCTAATCAGGGAATGGCTCTCCTGCTAATGAAAACTCATAGATCCATACGATAACACTAGTGATATGATTTTAGCTCCCATTACTCATTCCTAAGTGTGCAACAGGCACTAACAGTTAAATGCTACAGGAAGCAGACAGAGGAAACGAAGACTCTGGGGTCAGAAATGTTGAAGCAGAAAACGTTGAGTGGGTCACTGCTATCTGAGAATAACAGCCTCCTGTATGCACATTTTCTGTTTCTCCACAGACATAAATATCCTAAAGGAGTAAATAGATCCCCTCCTCCTGGCTTGCCTTGGTGACGCTCTAGCATTTAGCTGATTGCAGGATGGATTTGCTCACCTCCACCCACCCATCCCTCCTCGAGTCCAGCTCTGGGAGCTGCGGGGAAACCCTAGTAAATAGAGAGGCCAGCACAATGGTTTGTTTCGGCCTGGCATTGATTCCTCATTCCACTGAACAAGCCATGGGCACCAGTCTAATCATGATTAAGATTATAACAGAAAGCTCAGTAGACACAAGGGAGGGGGGGAATGCAACCATCCATCCATCCGCTAGATTCATCAAGCAAATCACTTCCACTTCCAGCAAATGAGAATGAATTCATTGTGACTTACCTGTTCCATTGGCTGTGTTTGCTAAGAAGAGAGGATACAAAGCTAAGCAGCTTTGAGATAGATGCACATTGAGGCAAAACAGATTCACAGGAAATTCTTATGGTCTAACTGGCTGTGAAAGCCATTTAGGAATAAATGAGTCTAAGTGACTAATTGAAGGCTCAGGAGGAAAAGTGCACTCACCACTCGAGCAGTCCAGTCCGCCCCATCCGGGCTCACACTGGCATGTATCAGGAGACACGCAGCGGCCGTGGACACACTCCTCTGTACACAGAGCTGAGACACAGAGACCATCCCTCATCAGTGGGGTTTATAATTGAGTTAGCACACACACAAGCAGAGTGTAAAACATCATTAAACCACCAATAAACAGCATAATGAAAACCACCCAGATAACAGCTGAAGGAAAATGGCCCATAAAATTGAACACTCAATATCTCCCTAATACCATCAGGGGGCTAAATCTTAGCCATGGCACTCATATTCAGCATCAATCTTGTCTACTTGACACAAGGCTAAATGATTTCTTAGGAGATTGAGTCCTTGGTCAACATTTCTATTTATTACTTCCCACAATGAGCTGTAATCAGCAGACTTAGCCATGAAGGTACAAGCTGTAAATCCCTTCTAATTTGATCAGCCAGTCCTTTGTCATACAGTGATGCTTTAATGTAGCAGACCCAGGCACCGCAGTGTGTTTACCAAGTGTGGAGTTTTCTTGATCATTCATATTGAGCAACACGGCAGCCGATTGATTGGGTCAGCATCAGTATGCCTGGGAGCTCGCTCACAAGAGTCAGAGGTTTGGTTCAGCCGAATAATAAAGTGGCCAACATGGAGGGTTTTTTTTTTCCTTTTTAGCCACAGCGTCATTTCTTTAGTGTGAAGCCAAGAAAGAAATATATCGCAAAAATAGGCACTTAGCATGAATAAATCTGCGCAGCCAAGGTCATCTGACCAGCAGGGTTAAGACGTGCAGACTCTTATCTGAGGAATGAGACCATCAGGCCAGTGAGAGAGAGAAACCCCGCCTGATGGGAATCAGCAGTCCACTAACACGGCCTGTGGAGGGATGATACACAATCCAAGGACAGGAGAACAGACACGTCATCGCCTTCACTGATCATGAAACGCCTCATCCAAGTTTTACTCCTTTTGTTCTTTTGTCTTCCAGTCTGATGATCAGAAGTGAAAAAGGGCAAGAGGACAGGATATGTGAGGTTTCTTTTTTTTTTACACAACATAAGCCTGGGGCAGTTTTGTTGCTCTGATTTTTTGTTGAACACTATGGCGCTCATCCTGCAGGCAGAGAGGTCAGCAGAGAGCTGGCCGCAAGCCTGAACAGTGCTGCTATAGATTATCACTCAATCAGGCTTCGATTAGGATCCACTGCCAGCAGGAGGGATGCAGCAGGAGAGAGGGGGGAGAAGAGTGAATCCCAAACACCCACAAGCTGGTGCTAATCGTAGAAATGCTCCCAAGGCAAAAATGGTAAACCAGAGATTGAAAGATAATTTAGGGCAGATTTCTGAGCACCAGTACTGTGGCAGAAAACTGTCTAATTACAGTAAAGCAGCAGAGGGAAAATGGGGCGAGCTTCAAGATTTGTGCTGACGAAGGAGGTAGATTGACTCTATGTGATCAATGAGTCGGCGGTATGCAGAGTATTCAAAGAGGAGAGGAGACGAATTCAATGTCACCATGATGAGTTGATTTCGTTTACTTTCAATCAGCAAATTCTGATCAGCGAGAGAGAACAGGGAAATGCAAATGTGTCACATCCTTTGGAGAAAAAAAGAAATATGGAAATGAAGTTTTGAATATGGGAGAAAGGATGAAGCGCACCCTTCTCCTGAGATCTGATCCGGTGTACTGAAGGGATGGCATAATAAAGTAGGAGGTAGGTCTTTCATTTTAATTGAAATTCATGAATCACTCTGCCTAACTCATGTCTAAGGAATCTGTTGGAAAATTGAGTCTTTCATCTAGATAAAAGGCTAATCTTACTCATTATGCAGAGGTGTTATCAGAGCAGGGAACAATGGAGCTAATTGGTGATTGTCATGCAGTGTTAATACATTTAATATTCTTCCCCATTCAAACTACAGTCTTTTAAAATGTCAGATAAAATACATTTGTATAGTCTAACGGGGTTGCTCTCAGGGTTTTTGGAGCAATTTGCTGTATTCAGAAAAAACCTTCTGGTGCCATCTGTTTGTTTCTGGTTTTGTAGTAAAACTGTAGTTCACTGATGACAGTGACCTGAAAGAAAGGCACTGTGATGAAGCTGATGGATAAATCAATGAAAGCGATGTGCTTACTGAAGATATCAAACAACTCCTTCCATCCACATGCTCTCTATCTGGTGCAGCAATGATTTATTTTAAAACTGTGTCTTTGAAGCATTAAAAAATGCAACAAAGCCAAAATGAAAATGAAATCAAAGGAACCGAATCTCTTTCTGGAGGAAATATCTCATCATCTTCCTGATAATCAAAACCCAAATGCAAAGTCTGCACACACTGCTGCCTGCAATGAAACTTTTTGACCCAACTAATTCTGCAACCAAAGTAATTTCTGGAATTATGATTCAAGCCTGGACAGGCTAGAGTCATGCAGGAGTCATCTGGCCCAAATACTCTGCAAAAAGAGGGACTCACAGCCCGGCAGAGCCTCTGAGCCTCGGAAGATATTAAAAGCTGTTGTCATTAGCGAGTTCTCCTCACTTCCTCGTTCACAACTGTAATAATCATGCTTATTAGGAAGGGAATGAGTTTCTCACATCCTCTTCATAGGCTAGTCACAGATTAAGGTAATGACTTACGACAGATCAAAGGTCAGAGAATTAATAAAGACCTCTAGTCGGGAACTTCAAGCGCTAATTGAAGCGAAACAGATCAAAGTTCAGCTTCTAGTGGGGGAGAGTTTTGAGAAAATTAACTTCCATAAGACATGATGAAACAAAAGAACAAATAAGGGAAAAGCATCTTTTGAGATAATATTACTGATATAGTGTAAGAAGTAGTCTCCTTTGTGTATTTTAGTGATAATTTTGGCTCATTGAGTGTCTTCACATCTTTAGATTCATTTAGCTGCCTCCCATTGAAACTAATGTGAGAACTAATGTGGCACCACTGACTGTATATAAAGGTGAACAACACGTCTTCAGCTCGGAAAATGAAGCCAAATTACAAACAGTTATGGGTTCTGAAACCTGGGCACTAGGGATAGAGCGGTTTACGCAAAAAATCTGAACCGTTCAGTTTTCCTCACTTGGTTTGGGGGCGTGTGCTTCATACGGTTTGTGTTCTCCATCTTTTTTCATACACATGTAAGGTGAACAGGTACAGCGGAACAGTTGTGGCGAAGCATGTGTGTTGTTAACATGATGAGTGGAGAAGACAGAGTAAGAGGGTGTACCTGTGGCGTTGTGGCGTTGTGTTGTTCTGCTGTCACGGAGCACTTTAGGTTCAGTGTGAGTTCTGATGATGGTGGCAAGTAAGAGGAGGAGAAAACTGTGACTGAGTGTTGCCAACTTAGGGACTTTGTCACTACATTCAAAGACTTTTCAGACCCCTGGCGAGTTTTCCTTTAAGGTGACAACTCAGGTCAGCATGTGCTCTCATGAGCCTCTCCCCTATCCAAAACACAGAGACAGTCCTCACTCACAGCTGATGAAATTGCGCAAGTGTGTGTCTCATTACGGTCATGTATGCCTGTCTCCAGCCCAGATAAAGGAGGAGGGTTGAAACTTAGACATTAAAAAAAGTATTAAATAAAACAAGGATGGACAGAGGAAAACTAATTTTTAGTTCTAAACATAATCATGATGTTGTGTTTTACCTGCTTTCTGTCTCTTCCACGTTATTTCTTTCTCCTACAGAGTCCATGACAGGTATATGCAAATGGATTTTAATACAAATTACACAGCAGCATCATTTAGTGGCTTTTCATGACTTCTGGGAAACCGCCAATAGGATTTTCCTTACTGAGGAGGCATGTTAAAACTAGCAATGTCCCCCTAAGCTTTGATGAGGTTTTAGATGTAAAACAGTCTTATTCATTCAGGTTTTTCATGACTATACATGACATAATTAATTAAAATAATAATTTAATGGTGGATTATTAGGGTATATAATAATCTAGGATGTTAAACACAACAACAATGTGAACTGAAATGAACCGGCCAATTCTCCTCTATGCTAATAATTTTGTACACAGATCACCACAGGAGCATAAGCGCTGTCAAACATGGCATTTTATCCAATTATTAGAAAGAACATTTATGAGAAATGTGACTGGAAATAAATCAGCACGATGATGACCAATCATATTAACAAGAAGCATGTCTGGGTAAAAATTCTTTGATCTGTATTTTGATTCTAAAGTTAGAGCCACGTCCAATCTGCTAACATAGAGGAGGGAAACTCTTTCACCAAGACCACAGCCTTTTAGGATAAACTTCAAACCTTCTGACTTCACTTTTGTGCAGCTCTCATTTCCACCATCCTTTTACACACTCTGTGTGTGATACCATACAGTACGAAACAAATTGGCTGAACTCAAAGACAAAATTAGAGCGTTTCTGTGTTTTCAAAGATACACACTCATGGATAAAGCTACAGTGAACTCCCATTGCACACAAGAGGCTGTTACATCTTTGGTAAACAATAATGTATCCAGAAATAGAAAGCTCGAGTTAATTTTGGGTTGATTTACCCTTTAATGCCCCTCTTTGTCACTGCATGCAAAACAGCTCAGGGAGTACAAATCTCTTAATCCTGGTAGTGAGAGTGCTAGGATTAAAAGGGGTGGAAGAGTTTGCAAAGGCAGCAGAAAGCAAAACTGCCCTCTCAACCCCGTCAACTCCATTGCTCCACTTTGCCTGAAAGAGGGTCAAAAAGGCTGCTTTTTTAATGCTCTGCACGACATGATATCAAATAAAAGCCTTTGGAGGGAGGGCCAGATTTAAAGGCACCTCTGCCGTTTGCAGATTCACCTGGTTAACACCCTGAAAAAGGCTTTTAATGAACAAAAAGTTCTTTTGTCAGTCAAATGGTTAATGAATACATTATTGATCAAGCTGCACCTCCCCTCTCCAAGACCCCTTGATAATCACACCGGCTCTATTCTTTGCTGGCAGGTCTCCAGGTTCTCTCCTGCCCTGAGGCGAGCAGACAAGGGCGAGCCCGGCTGTGGTCAAAGAGCAGATCTTCATGGCTGTAGTCACTGTAACATTAACTCCCTCGTGATGCAAAAGATCTAGGAAAATATCAAAGTGTGATTCTTATTTTACTAAAAGGGAATAAAACATTAGGTAAGACGAGGATATCAAAAACTTAACTCTCAGAAGCTATATGTTCTGTCTTTATTTGGCCAACATACAAAAATATTCAGTTTGATGTGCGGGAATAAAAATAGAAGTCAATGCGCACTAATGAAGCTGTGAAAATGACAGTGAGGGATTGTTATCAGCATATTGCTACAGTCTAATTTTCACGGCTTCTGCTCTTTTTATGTTATTGAACTCCGCTGTGGTTTTATGGAGGGTGCTATACCAACTCAGTCTGTAACCTGAACCCTCTTGGCTCGTTAATTTTTCTCATTGTTATACAACTTCAATTAAATTACTCTGGCTAGAGGAGCTGCGTGCTGTGTAAAATACTGTGCCTTCTTGTTAAATCATGCTCAATCATCTGAAACTTAGTAAATTCACATGGAAGGCTGCATGCTGACTGTGGAGGAGGTGGTGATGGCATATTATTGGGGGTTCATATAAAGAAGATCAGGCTGGATGGAGTGGGGGCGATAGAGGCAACGGGGCTGCTGCAAGCCACCTGCAGAAACAATCAATGCCACTAGCTCCTTCTTTTCTAAATGTCTTACAGACATAGCTTTAAATGTCATGATGGAGGAAAGATAGGTTTAAAAAAAAGGGATACTCACGAACACACAGGTCTCCACTCTCAAAGTAACCAGGGCAACACTGCGAGCGGCGCCTGTACATGGTCCTCACTCCCCGCCGGTAAGCCGTCTTATAGCTGATCCTGGAAAAAACAGTCACATAGACAGCGACGTGAGGCAAAGAGTGACCCTTCTTGAAGGTCTACTATGTATGTGGAGGGCGTAAGAAAGCTGCTCTAGGATTTCTGTTGTCATTGGCAGTTTCTCAAAGTAAAACAAGGATAAACAAAAGTCCAAACTTCATAAAAGTCACCATTTAAGAGGTGACTTTGTGTACTTATTTAGTCTGATGCCCACTATAAACCCCTAATGTGGTAATTAAACCTTTAACAGCAAGATGATTACAGTCAAAGGCATCCCGGCTTTGACCACTTCACTGTCAGTCACATTAACAAGGATGGTTAATGCGGCCTTCGTAGACTTGGCTCAGATTTTTGGGGGCGATGAACAATGCTTAACACACAAATGTGGAGAGAATTGAAGAGACTCTTCTAAACGTACCTGTGCCGTGTGCATTTAAACCAGTTGAGGATGTCAGTGCATCTGGTGTAATAGATCTGGTCAAATGGGTGAGCATAGGACTCCTGGACAGTCACAGCATAGCTAAAGGAGAAATGTAAAAACATCTTCATGAGTTTCAGCTTTACTGCACTGGAAAGGTACATGTTAAATTTATACTTCTCTGAAATGATCTCAAGGCTATATCCAATTAATTTTTTTAAATTAACATTTTTAATGGGAAGAATCTAGTATCCCTTCACTTTCTCTTACAAAAATAGTGTCTAGTTTGAGCTCTTTGCAGTGTCATGACAACAAATAAGATATTTACCCAAAGAGGCATTCCTTCCTGAAGTGCTTAAGGCCTAAAGAGAGAAAGATATCTAATGTTCCTACTAAATACAGTAATAAACAGAGCACTGTTGGCCCAGCTCCCTCTGTCTTCTCCCCAAAAGAGGCGAAAATGTCAAAAATATAGCTTCTACATCATCTAAAGGCAAATCATATTTACTTGTCTAATCTGTTAAAGTGGTTAAAAGTAGCTCAGCCTCAACCAATAACATCAGAAGGCTGCTTTAACAGTGATAGTTAAGAGTTCATTGAGGCTAGAGAGATAGTTGAGAGCATTTATCAAGATCATACCTAACAGGATTAAGAGTGATGCCTACACTGTCCATGGCCAAACACTAACAGGAAGAAGAAATATGTATAATCCCTGCTCCTGTCTTAATCTCAGCATAGTGTACTGATAAAAACAGATGGCTAACCTGTTGATGATAATCATTACTATTACAAAATATCCAACTTCACAATACATATTAAAAAAATCATACAGATTTACTCAATATATTCACATTTTTCTGCTTTTTTGTGTGTCTTTTAAACTGAAAAATAAATAAATAAATAAGCAGCATTTTCAATTCCACAGTTTCTCTCAGTAAACTGAAATACTCATTTCCTTTAATGTAATACATGCATATAGGCTTTTAGAATTAAATTTTTGTCGGATATGATCCTTTGCATTAGATCTCAACACAAACAACTTCTGTAGGTTTTCAGGTAATAATCTACTCCCGGCTTTTAAAATGACTAACGATGTTATGAAGGAATATCTTAACATTTCAAAACATTAACTGATGAAAAGACAGTTAACGTGTTCTGTCAAGTTTTCCTTATTTATTAGTCTGATTTCTCTTTTCTGTGACACAAATAAAAGTTTTAGAATTAGTCTTTTAAGTGTTGCCCCAATCTTCAGAGCGATGACCTGAGCTTGGGCAACAATACGGAGCATGAAGAAAAGCAGGATCCTGACTGTCCTGAGACTAAAGCGCCATCACATTCACACATTTTTCTCTCCACGTTTTAAAAATCATTTTATTTACTCTGCTTTTATGTTTTTTTTCCAATATAGAATCTCTTTAAAGGAAACACCTTTTTGGCAACTCATTTTTACATTTAGCTTTGATGCTTTACTCATGTATATGCAGATGATTTAAGCTAAGGATCATTCTTGGAACCCATAATTTCATTATTTTGAGTAAAAGAAAATATCAGTAACAGCAACCAGGTTGGATACAGTTCTGAATAAAGTAATACAATAAATGTGGTATGCAAAGAAAAGACTGGAAAGGGGCTTTTAGGTGATTCATGCCAGTGATATATTCAGCCAGAGGCAGTCCGAGGATATTGGAGGACCTCAAAGCCATGAACACAGCTCGCCTGAAGAATTCATTTTGATGCCAACAAGGTGGAACCACCATCCCCAAGTACCTTCACCTTGGTCAGGCAATAATCCAGATAATATATCTTCACAGCTTTCTTTCCTCCCCTCTGCATTGAGGGCAGAAATTATTCCTGCTTATTTCTCATAAGTGACACTGCCCAGCACAACTAATAATTATTCAGGCTATATGGCTGTCATGATTGATTGGGATGAGAGTACACTGATCAATTTGCCTGCGTATTTCATTTGAAGCTGCAACTCCTCCCATCTCTCAGCTGCCTGGCGACCTGAGCTGTGTGGGATCGATACTGCTGTATGCACTTTGAAAATAGATCTGGAACTTTGGTTAGGAGCGTTTGTAACAGGTACATCAAGAGACCCTGGATCGACATTGTCATCCCTGGGAGCAGGAGTTACTAAACTCAAGCAGTTTTTCTTTCTATATGTGTGAATGTGCTATGAAAAATATCGGAGGATAATGCTCACCTCTCCCAGTGGCTGCAGACGTTAGGGTCATCTGGGTTCAGACTCCATACATTTGTGGTCAAGCCAAGAACAAGCAGAAGGGCTGGCAAGGCAACAGATAACCCCATTCTTCACTCTAAGCACAAAAAAAACAAACACATGGTTCAGCTTATAAGTTTTACTTCATTTTAGCTCTTTCATAAAGTGTACAAGAGCTTAGCTGTTGCTTATTTTACAGAGGAATACCATGTAATTTAATCAGCTTAAAAAAGGGTTTTGAAATAAGACTAAATAATGATTTGAGTGATTGGTTTAAACTTATGCTAATTTTGTTTATATACAGTGCTTTGGAAATTTATAAGACTACCTATCATACAAACAAAGAAAATCATCCAATATCGTGAAGTGCTTCAACTCTGACTCTTTTTCCTTTGCGTCATTATTTTGAACAGGAGTGAGGACTTTCAAACTGATTTAATGGTTTTATTCTCAAAATTTGAAACTGGATTTCTTTAAGAAGCCAGAAATGTATCAAAAATTAATATATAGAAATAATACATTTAACCACCTAAACATTTTTCTGTTCAAGAAACAAAGTAAACTGTAGGTTTCAATTAAAAAAAAACAATGTGCTTTACTATCTTTTTTCTGCTTTTTGTGAAACAATTCATTTCAAAATTTATGGATAACAACAACATTTATATTTTAGCATTAAATATCTAATTTTGATTTGAAGAGCTTGCATTTTCTGGATTCAACTATTCACTGTTAATTTAGGGCAGTGGTAACAAACACTTCACACTGGGTGGTGGTCTAATACATTTGTCAAGCACTGTATATTTAAAAGGAATACTATAGGAGGAAATGAAGCAACATTTATTGAGGGTCTAAAGTCACAAGAGAAATTTTACAGGACTGTGAAATATATCCGCAGCTAGTAGCCAGTTGGGTTAGCCTAGCTTAAAAAGTGAACACTATAGCCTACTCCTTAAAAGTATCCGATTCTCCAGAAATAAAATCCTGTCAAACTTATAATTTTACTTTATTATCATTTATAATTATTATCATTTCATCTACACCAAGAATTTTGAGTTTTAAATCCTGTTGTGGCTGAGGAGCAAACATAGCTGACAGGCACAGGAAGTTAGCCAAAGTTAGCAAAAGGATAATGTTTAATCATAATGTTTTAAGTGTGAATGAACAAAATTTGCCATTCTGTGAGTTTATTCTTAGACTTTTTGATTAAATCTCTGAAACAAAGGCAAAAACAAAAAAGATTAAAAAAACAGTCCTGATAACTCAGGGGCTAGACTGTCCAAAAACAAGCGTTTGTTGCTAGCTAGTTAACAGTTCATACATGACGCATCATTTAAAACGGCGTTTGTAGCAAATAACAGGGAGCTCAAATAAACCTGAAATTAAATTTGATGAAAGGTGGATACTTGCTTTGCTTCAGGTCTGAAAGTGCTGTTGTAGGAAGATTTTACATAATCTCAAGAGTGCTTCTTTTCCAAGGCTAAATTAAGCAAGCTGTCCTCTGCTGTAGCATCATATGCCCTATGTTTCCACAGCCTTATGTTTCCACAGCCTTATGCTCCCACATTTCTAAGACTTCTTTTTTATTTTATCTTTTTCACATTTAGGCCCTGTGTTGTGAAAAAAACAACTGAGGGTTTTTCCAGAAATGTTCAAACATCTTTTTAGATGTTCTTTTTATTTTTTATTAAACTGCATCTCTGCTTTTGTGACATTTACCCTTCAAAAGGATGAAACCTCTCCTTGACTGTGACAGAGATGCTGATTTGTTTGGACGAGCAGGATATTTCATTAGATGTAAAGGCAGAAGAAAAGCGCATATGATCAACAGACATGACAGTGATGGATTCACCACATGTGTGGGTCTTACCTTAGCAAACAGCAAGACTAAAGATAAAGGATGCACTTATGACATGCTTTTGACTGACATACAGACCTCATACTTAGGTTAATGCCTAGATGCCATTAGTGGTAACAGATTTGTATCTTACATGAGGTGACCCCTGAACAGGATAAAGCTTCATAAAATAAAACTCAAAGATAGCTGTATTAAAAACAACAAAAACATGAAATGATCCATAGATCTGACTTGTCTTTGCACCACTGTGTCCGCAAGAGATGCACACATGATAGTTTATTATCTGTATACATTAGAATGTGTGTGGTCTTCTTGCGTTTTGGTGTGTTATAAGGCGTATGTTCAATATTTCTGAGTGACTGTATCCAATAACACCAGCATTCACATGTTCAGCTAATCTTCTGCATTGATAGCAGCATGTAGTTCACTCACATGTGAAGGAAAATCAATCAGACCTCCACTTCCTCTAAGTAGCAGTTCATCTGAACAGGCAGAGGTTAAAGTCATGTTCATTTCCTTAACAGGATGATTAATCAACATGCACACATGTTTTAAGGGCCAAGGCTGCTTTCATATTCAGGCCCCTCTCTGGCACAATCCTGTTAAATACTACAGGGACTCTACTTGATTGACTTGAAAGCTTTCATTGCTCCTGTGATTAGACTACCACCCTCAGTCATCTCTCTGACAGGCAAACTGGAAAAAGAGCAAAATACCTCAGAAGTTGTCACATTTTTTAAAGTTCTCAGTTGTAAGCCCAGAGCAGAGGGCCAAGAAGTGATCACATTTTCTTGAATATGTGGCCAGAGCAAGCAGCCAGAGGCACGTGACCTAAAGCTCACCTAATCTCTCAGCCTGTGGTCCTTGGGGTTTTTTCTTCTGTGAGACTGAGGGGGCCCTGGAAGCACAAAGTGACAGAAGCGCTGCTGTGCCCCGACAAACACACACACTCTCTCCTTCTCACACACACACACACACACACATACACACTCTTGCTGTGAGAGGTGATGACAAGTCGCAGATCTGTGGGAGAGAAGAAAAATAATGAGCTTATGATGACACACTGAAGACACACACTTCCATGCTTGCTCCAAAACGCATGCGCGCATTCAAACTCATACATTTCTTATGGGATCAAGAATCTCAACAAGGGGAGAGTTCACAAAAGCTGCTCTTGAAAGGCCAATTTACTCTACACAGCCTCCCCATCCAACCACAGTTTTCAGCCCATTTTTCAGCATCCCTCCTACCTGGTATCCACAGATGCAATGAAGTTACCCACGGGAATAAAAGCCTACATTAACTCAAGAGGGCCAGATACAATGAACTCTGCACACACTTCAAACATTTCAAGTGGCTTGTCCACAATGTGACAAGCTCATGTTATCGGTGCTCATTAACTAAGCCTACACAAGGGTTGCAGCAATGATAATGCAGGCGCGAACAGAACATTGGTGTTTTTGTCATCTCTCCCTCCACACTTCTCTTAATGATTCACTGTAAGGTCAGAGGGTAGGTTTAAGATCCTTCTGCTCTTTGAATTCTGAATTAAGACACGACGCAAGCACACCAAAACAATACAGTTTCTTTTTTCCAAAGCTGAATAAATTATTCAGCACTTTTTCTTTTGCATGTAAACTGTTGTAAAAAAAATGGATAAATCGATACATCGCAATATTTCCCCACCCAAATCCTGTGAATTGATTCACATCCTGGTCAGTGGGGGGGCATTGTGCATGTTATTCATGTGTTGTATGGACAGAGGCCGCACTAGACCAAACAACAACAAAACAGCAAACAAAGTAAACAGCAGAAGCGTAAAGCAAGCTCCTTCAACTTTAAGTCTGGGGTTTGGGTTGTTTTACTGCTCAAAAATGTGAGGTCACACACCACATATGTTCACAACGGCATGAAAAAGATTGTCAACAGAAACTCCAATTATGTGTGTATTTCTACATCTTACTGCATTGACATTGAAGCATATAAATCAATATCAAATCAAATCTTTATATAAATCAATACAGAATCGAAACCTAAAGAATCGAAACCTAAAGAATCGAATCATGACCTTTGCAAAAAAATGAATTGGGTGTGCACTGCAACAGATGACCTGAGTGTCTCATTATGATCAGTACACTTCCAAACAAAAGCATTAAGTTTCTTTATTTGTATTAGAGATGACAATAACTTGGCCAGTGATAAAATTTTACAATGATTTTACAATAAATCTGTGTTGTTCAAAAATATAACATTTCACAGTTTTTAATAAGAAATTAAAGACTTTAAGGTTAATAGCTTGTTATCTTAAAAGATTGTTTTCCTGTGTTACAGCATGGCTGACTGTCTGCAAAGAGGCCAAAAGCTCACCTCTTCGCCTCATCCAGACACTAACTAAGCTTTGTTGAGTTCATTTCCAATATGGCCGCCATCAATAATGGGCTTGAAAGTCCGTATCAGAAACAGATGACTGATGTTGTTGCTGTTAGTACTTTATCTTGAGAGCATTTTGTAGCTGAGTTGTGAATTTACTACCCTGACATTATCTGAAATGGTCTTCTCAGATATCCTGCTTGTCCTCTGCATTTTGTTCATTTGAGACAGACCCATGAGAGAGTGGAAGGTTATTTTTCATAAAATGAATAGTTTTAGGTCAAGGCTGTATGCTAATTTGTTCACTTCATCGTCAGTAATGACATTTTTTCAAAGTCAAAAATGAAAAGTTTGTGTTATAAAGAGGGAGTTAGAGAAATTTTACTCGAGTTGAAATGTATGATGTGTCCAGGCTGACACTAATAGACATAATCTCAGATAGATGTAATTCCAACCCTAACTCTGTTCGATCTGGTCACTGTGTGCCTCTACCGCAAGATTTGTGTGCAGCACAGCATGTGTCAGAGAAACAGAGCTGAATGTCAAGGACAAGAAAGTCTCTGATATTTTTCATGCCTGAACAGATCTTTGCCATGTCCTTTAGTAGCTTAGATTCTAACATTTGAGTGTTAGACAAAATGTAATCCACTTTTCATGACGGTTCAGTGGGTCCCAGAGACTTCCTGCTCATTGTTTATTCTGCATACAGCAAGAGTGAACAAAGAGCACTGCATGAGACTCACAAGCAGGATCAATATGAAGCTTATCACTAGGGCCTCTCTTGAACGCCTTCTTCCCTTTATCTGCTGTGGCCGACAAAAGCAGCTTGTTCAGTTTTGACTTCAAAAGTCTTCATTTACACCAAACAAAATGTTCCTCAGACTCTGTTTTCCACCTAAATTAATTCATCTCCGTTCCTCGCCACCTTGAATTCTGAGGCTGCGGTAACTCCCTCAATCGCTGCGATCCAATCCTGCTGACAAACTGCTGAAATAGCAATAAGTTCTGGGCTATTGATAGAGACAGAGGAGCAAAGGACAAGCCGCAGGGTTTAGTCTTCAGGTGTATGTGAGGAGAAGGACTTCTGAAAATTGAATGCATTAAAGTGAATCTCAGGTGTCCAGTGGTAACATCGGCATTAATGAGCCACAGACATCCATGTCCCGAGTACTGGCCATCAGTGGGGACATCTGCATGATTAAAGCCATGTGTCTTCAGTGTGTGACTTATTAAAGTGCGATGCAATTAAGCACCCTGTCCCCTGGCTGACCAGCACCTGCACTCTGCCATGAATGATGCTCAGCAGGCATGACTGACTGGCACAAGTCAGGAGCTCACCTCCCATCTATAGATCCCAGCTGCCTCGCAGGCTCATCTGGGTGAACTATGTGCTCGTTTATCACAATGCTCCGTTTGGTCTGGCTTGTGTTAATTTACATCTGCATAATGGAAACCAGTCAACAGAAACACAGCTTGCTGTTGCAATCTTGTCTGGAGCAGCAGAGAGAATGCCTGATCAGATGTGGGCCTATGTGTGCAACATGCATTTGCACAATCAGCCTCTTATTCCTCCTCCATATTCAAGCACAGGCTTCAAACACAATTTTTATGAGAATTCTTCTGGCCACTTGATCTGTTTTGTAATCACTACTGAAGGATTCCCGGAGCAGCCTAATTTGGAGTGATCTAAAGGTTACAGGTGTAACCGCACAGCGCAGAGTGCCAATGAGATAAGCCCCACTGCCGTGCGCGGCTGTCTGCTGCTGCGGGCTGTGAGTCATTAGGAGTCAGGCCTCATTAGAGAGGCCATGGTGTGGTGCATCATAGACACTACGTCCCCTGGCTTCAACCACATACCTGAGGGCTTGATGTGTTACAGGCCAGTGGCGGTACTCCTAAAGTTTCCTTACAAAAAGAGTTGCTTCTTGTGACAAAATATTAAGAAAATTCTTAGAATCATGACTGTTTTTTTCAAGAATTTCTATTTAATGTAAAAAAAAAAGACTTTTATGGATAAAAATTATTCACAAAGCATCTCAGCCCTTATGAGAGCTCATAAGGTGAAAAGGTGTGGAGTAGTGAGAAGGACTCTCTAAGTCAGAAGAGTTTCTCAAGCAGAGAAAATAGCACAAGGACAGTCAGAGAGAATTGTTCTCCATACACTGAATGACAGAGAGTTAATTAAATGCTTTCGCCTGGATCCTGCAGTGACCATGTTTGTGCTCGCATCTTCACACCAACACAACAACGCAATATTACCAGAGAGGAAAATTATCTAACATTAAGATATTTAGCCGCTGGAAAATGCAACACTTGCTCTCACCTCTTTGGCCACCACTCCTGGGTCTTCTCTACCATCGCGTCTCCAAAACCCACACTTTTTATAAAAACACGATACCATCATTTTGTGCATCTCTATTTAAAATATTAGTTCTGACTTTGGGCTGCACTGATTAACCAGTTTCACCACTGACACACTCCCTAGACAGTAAAAGCTCCTCTACATCAAGGGTTTGTTGTCAGTTAAAAAAAAGGGAATGGTACATTGTATTTGGTCAAACCTGCACAGGAGGAAAACCAAGCAACAATAGTGGTGCACTTCTTATACCTGCGGTGCCCGTCAAGGGATATGGAGGCAACAAGAGGGACAAAGTATCCACCAAAAAATGAGTGAAGTCAGCAAAGTGAAAAGATGATCCATCTAGGCCTGGGCAGATATTTTGCTCCTCAATATACTGTCCCACAGTTATTGGCAATAAACAATAATATTGACAATATCATTTTGAGACCAAATTAACTACTAATATAAAATATTTTATCATAATAGTGCAATACAACTTTTAAGATGCAATAAAACTGTATTTCTCATGAGTATTAGAAGAATAAATGCGCCCAGGTGCTAAGAGTGATGCACAGAGTGAACCCTCTCGTCGTTTCTGGGGTCCAGAGCCTTCAGTCGCTCTGCTCCTCGTCTCTGGAACTTCCTCCCACCGTACATCCGTGACTTATTGGCTATTTTCAAATCCCACTTCAAAACCATCTTTTCCACCTGGCCTACTCAATCTGATTGTCATCCATCTTATCTTCCAAATAAATTTCTTTTATACCTTTGTTTATATACATTTTTCTTTTTTAACTTGACTCTTTTTTAACTCTTTTAACTTTGAGGTCCCTTGAAATAAAATATATCATCATTAATATAATTATCCAGCCTGTTGGGAGGTGAGAGATGAGGGAAACAAACATCCACTTACATAGAGATATATTGAGGCCAGCAAAGTTAGAGTTCATTTCATTTATCAAACGATTAATTGATTTATTGTCTATCGTCCCAAGCATAGATCCATCTGCAAAATCTGCAGCAAAAAAGTTGCAGCAGAAGCGTCAAACACGTCACACTTGATGAGCATCAACAGGATCACCACGCAGCACTACACACCAAAATAAAGGACATACACAAGTTACATTACATTTGTAGCCAGTATATCAGCACGATGACTCAACTGCAATTCAACATTGACAGAGGATTCTCATCAGACACCCTTAAAATTGGTTTCTTTGTTAATAATAGATGTTTGAAAGATGTGAAACAGTTTCCACCATGTTTGGAGTCAAAAGGGAGAGAGGAAGTTTTTCTCCATCTTTGTTTGATTTTGTACACTCAAAATGTTGTTTATTAGTGAGTGTATGATAATCATTATCATCTTAAAACAAAGATTATTACTCAGGCTATGATCACAACATGAAAATCTCTGATCCCTGTGTCTCTCTTCCAACACCAACTGAACACCGAGTCGTTGTACACCAACCTTCTGAAATGCAGATGTTGATTTTCTTGTTGATTTCTTGTTTTACTCATGTCTACACATCACTTTAAGGGCACCAAACACATGAATCGGCACCAAGTGTATTAAAGTCATAAAACCTGAGAGTGTGTTTGTGGCTGCATTTATGAGAATGTCAGAAATGCTGACAGCATGAAGTGCAGCCAAGGCAGCAATGTCTCATACCTGATCTCAGTAAAAAATGCACTCCTGGGTACTTCACTTTTTATTACACCTGGATAATTCCAGATGCCGGTCGGAGATGATCCAGCGAAGGATTAACTTCACAATCTCTCAATCTCAGAGCGGACACTGTGGCTCTAACTCTGCTTAGTTATGGTTATGGACATTAGCGGTTCAACTCATTTCTAAGGACGAAGGACAGAGGGAGTTCACATTATTTTATATAAGAATGGTAGAAATATGGTATCCTACTTTAGCCCTGGAGCTTTCGCTTAT
Organism: Halichoeres trimaculatus; assembly: GCF_033239565.1. NCBI lineage: Eukaryota > Metazoa > Chordata > Actinopteri > Labriformes > Labridae > Halichoeres > Halichoeres trimaculatus. The sequence continues at coordinate 19,100,277 of NW_027437187.1, read as the reverse complement.
GATTTTCCAAGCAGGGAGTGAAGATGAGCTGAGAGGAGATGGAGATTTGGGCATAATATTCAATCTATTAGCATTCAGGACATTTTATATGCATGCAGTCTTTAGTTTCCCAGAAGTATTGATGTACTCAACCACCACAACTCCTCACAATACATGGTGCCTCTTCTTATATATTCAGTTAAAAAATACATCATGTTCTGTTATGTCATAACAAACCATAACCTTGAATACTGCTGCTGTGCTCTTCTCTTCATCCACACAGACTTCATTGAAGACTTGGTTAAAAAATGACAGAAATACTGTTTTTATACATATGTCAGATAATTACAAAAGAGTTGATTGATTCAACAAATGTGAAGGTAACATTCACTGTTTCGTACTTCTTTTTTTTCCTATTACAAAATCAAGTAACTAAGACTTTTGATAAGAGAAAACAGGGACCACAGAATCCTCATTGTGATGCTGTGAAACCTCGAATGTGTATCTTTGTTTGATTACTGGAAGTCTGTGGACCAAACAACAAATGCAGAAAATTATCCGCTGATTCAGATAAAGGGAACTCTCATTTGCTGAATTCCTCAAATGTATTTCTAAAAAGGACACTTTCACACACAATTAGATCTTAACAGGCGTTTAAGTTATTGAATAAATTATGGGCTTGAAATTCATAATTTAGTTCATCATAACCTTTTCAACTTGGCTGCATCGCAATTGATGTTGCATCAGGAACTTTGTGATTCAAGCCACCCTGTCACCATCAGTGAACTTCTGACCCACAGCTGAAGCATGAGAAGCGCTGTGGGAATTATCAAGGATTAAGAAATCCTTAAAGGAGATTTAACACCGGTGGCTCTTTAGCCAGGCATAGGTCCTTACATGAGAGCGCAACAACACAACTTTCCTGACTGTGATTTCCACTTGGAGTTTGAGACACCTGGGAAAAATGCTGTGCGTCGTTTAACAGGAGCTTAATTCTGGCCACATGGTTTATTCATGTGGCGACCGCTGATATCACGACTCCCATAAATCACGCAGTGCGGCATGCTGGACGTCCACGCGTTCAGGCAGGGCTCACTAATCTCAACACCATCTTTCATCTGAATAACCTTGCCTTACCGTGGGGCAGGCCAACACCAGACACAGCCCATTGGAGGGAGCCTCTCCTCGTACTTTTTTTTTCATTCCCTTCACTCCGGGCACAAAGACTTTCTGCAGCTTGGCAGAGCACACAAACACTGTCCTGCTTGCTCCCCGACAGCAGTCTGTACACTCGCAACCACAGGCAATAATAAGAAGCCGCTTCATGGACATCAGAGGAACTAATCTAGTCTAACATTAGCTTTATGAATGTAGAATCAGACACAAGGGAGGAGAGCAGCAGGGCTGGCCGAGCCATCTGTTCAGAAGTGCTTCAAAGAAAGAGCAGGAAATTTAAAACTAATGTGAGTAAACATGATCATCAAATATAGATAATAGAAAAGGGCATACAGCTCCTCTGCCCTCGTTTTATTATGAGATTTTCTACGTGCCAACCATAATCACTTTTTTGCAACTAATTGGATTTAAGTTCTTATTGACGTGACAGAATCTTCAGTCATAAACATGTCACCAATTATCAGCTGTAGGCCCATACTTCTGGAAGAAAAACTAATTAGTGAAACAACAGCACTTAATGAACCCAAATAACAATGTTCCTGATGTCACATAGCTCTGCCCGCAGCTCAGAGTAGTGACTATGTTTCACCACATGCTTCTAATAACAAACCCTAGGCATCACAATGACGGCCAAATTTGTTGAGATGCCCTCTGCGCTACGTCTGTCCTCTCTGCACAGCCCGGCTCTGGCCTCCTGCTGCCTCCAGGAGGAGGCTCCACTCAGGCTCTTCCTCACTCCTTCCCCACACAGACAATTAACCACCCTGTGACTGATTGCAAGTAATGAAAGCTGCTGGAGAACAGTTGGACTTCTTAGGACAAATTAATGTGTGAATATTAGCCTGTAAAACCTTCTGCTCTCCCCCACCAAGAGGACAAAACTGAAATACTCTATTACTCTGCTTCTCTGGCCAAAGGAGCACAAGCTTGCATACCAAGCAGCTCAGATGGCCATTATAGCATTTTATAAAGTAAGAAAGAGAAGGCCAAACTCAGCAGAGGCCTAGTGTGGACAGAAAAACAAATGGTGAAAAAAAAAGTGGAGGGAAGAGGGCACCAAGCAAGCGAGTATAGGGACGCTAGTGGAGCAGCTCTCCATGAAATGCTGAAACAACAGCACGGCTGCCAGGGCAATTTTACAGCCCAATAGTTTCACACCTCAGCCACCAACCCCTTCCAACTCTGAACCTTGTGTCTTCTTTGTGTCTTCATTTATTTTGTGTCAGTGTCCAAGATGTGAGAAGCCAAGCAGTGAGAAACTCGTCCCAAATGTCGCAGGGTAAGCGGTGTGTGAAGTAGACGAGGGGGGGAGGCGAGGATGAGAAAAGCCACTGTGCTTGGATGCACCTTGCTTTCTGTGCAGACAATGCTATGAGCTCTCACAGGGAGGTGATTTCTGTTTTATAAAGAGAGATCTGAGGTTGACATTGTTCATGCACTTAGAGAAACATGACATATAAAAGAGTACAGATCAGAATATGCAGGAGCACTTTTATTTACACAGATGTACTGATACACTCATAGAAAAGCCCTGGATTCAACTTCAATCTTCACAAGAAGTCCAAAGACAGCATCAGCAAAATATCATTGAATAAAACAGTAACATTCCACTGAGCTAGCCCTGCGAGTGATACACTGACATGCTGCTGGTATTTGTCCTGTAATACAGAGAAATCAGTAGTGTTCAACTGTTTTGTAAAGTTGAGTGGAACCAGCTCTTTTTTTAATGTTTCTATACAAAAATAGATCCATATGAATAAAGAATACTATGTAAAGTCACAATATTGGCTTTGTGATATCAGCAAGATGCAGCTATGCATTGTTTCATGAACACTCTAGCTGTGATGCCCTCACTTTACACCCAAAGCTGAAGTTTAAACCCTTTTTTTTTTTTTTGTTTTGAAAAAATGTCTTAGCAGAGTTAACATGAGTCACATTCACCTGACAGATCCAGAAAAAAATCTTAATTCAAGATATTAAAAGGCAGAGATGACACCCTAGTAGTTTGTAAAGAGTAAAAAGAAATACCAATAAGGTCAGGAAAATGTACTTGTTCATTTTTGTTTATTAAGGCATTATTCTTATATCAAGAAACTTGATAATCATATTTTTCTTTTTCTCTTACCCTACTTGGCAGATATTTTTTAAAGCGACTAAGGGCTCCTTTTGTCTTCTTTATCTTGAAATAAGACATTTTCTGGCCTTGTCAGTTAAACAGAGCTCTCATTAAGTCTGATGAGACAATTTTTTACTAATAGTAAGACATATATCGGCTGAGATTTGAGTCACAAGAAACTGAATGTGAAAAGCAAATCCTGAAAATGAATTTAAAGTTACCAAACCAAATCAATTTGCCTTGAAGCTGTATTAAACATCAATTTAAAAAAAAATCAACTATCTGTATTCCTTAAATTCAAAAACACAAAATTCAATTTCGGTTCAGCGTGGTGCGGCCTTCATGTCATCACACGTGGGTCCACCAGGTCAGTCAAGTATGAGGGTGCCACTGCCATTTACAATTTCATGTGCTAGCATAGACTGTATAAAACATGGACGTAGTCTCGCCAACGTCACCTGTCTCTTTCTGAAACTGAAAATGAAGCACATCAGCTATAGCGGCCATATTGGTAGTGGCAAGGGCTTCGCCTGCAGCCATAGGGGGCCGGCCGTCACGTGACCCTCAGCTCTGCCTCTTATTGGGGGAGCTCGCGATCTTAATATCCTCTGAACAGCCACGTTAGACAAAAATTCACCCCTGTACAGTGGGTGCCGGTAGTAAAATTAGCAACACAGACAGGAGACTTTTTTTGATCCAGGCTGTAAACAGGTTAATTTCTGTTTTGAAAACGTCTTTTTTTTTTTGGCTTGGTGTGTATGTGACTTCTGCTACTTCCGGAGCCAGCCTCAAGTGAATACTCCAGAACCAGCAGATTTTAGCACTTCCGCATTGCCTCATATTCTCAGACCGGAGGTTGCCGCTTGTGTGCTAGTCGCAGTAATTAAAATCTGTTCTATCCTGGACAGACCACCAACGAAGAAAGGCCAGCTCTGAGGTGATTGGCTCGTATTTGTGTGCTCAGGTCAAAATATTCTGAACCAGCTATGCACCTCAAAAACTCTTCAGTGGTTTGATCTCATCTTACCACTATTCTGAGGTGGGAAAAGGACATTCTCGTAAACTCTTTTATGTGTGAATCAAATAAAAGAGCAAACGCCCAGATTCTTTACTCTACACAAAGGAAACACAGTGACAGAGTAAAGTTATTGTACAGGTGGCTCGTTGCCTCTGGGCCAATAACCATCATTTCTGTCTCAGCTGAGTTCAGAAGCAGAAGTTTTACGACAACCAGACTCTAACAGCAGCCAGACAGAAGTCAAGCTTATATGTGAAGGATCTATTTTCTGCAACAACTGTGAAAGATAAGAAGAATAAAAAACAGTCTGACAGATTCTTACTCATTCTTAAAACTTCTCTTCTCTGTGATTTGAAAATGATTTTTTTGAGCTGGTATTTAAAATAAATCATAAATACCAGCTCATAGATACCTGACATGTGAGGAATCAAGCAGGATTTTGTGCTCATAATAAGTCATGGAGGTTGGAACTGCACGTTTAATCTCCTACAAACATAACTCACATTTGTACTTGCATGCAGTAAGTATTGAGTAACCCAATTACCATTCAGTTATTACTCAGAACACTCACTCAATCAAGTGCAGCCTGGACTTCACTTCTCATTTATAGAAGTACAAAGCCTTATGAAATACTTAGAAAAATCACTGTGCATTTATTAATGTCTTTAAATCTTCATCAAATTACAAAAATATTAAAAGTTCTTTTATAAAAGCCAAATCCCCCACCTCCTCTTGGTTATGTTTCACATTAACCTTCTTGTTCAAGTCTTGTCAATAAGTGGACGAGGCATGACTTACTATCATGATTATCAAATCGGATTTTTTGCTCCTGCAGCACATTAAACCTGGCTATGCTGCAACCAAGTGATCTCAATTTTAAAGAATCCAGAGCCCCCATCAGCTGGATCTGCATTAAAGATGCATGTCCATTTTTTTGCCACCATAACCTTTTAAATGTCCTTGAATCCTCTTGAGTAAAATATGCCTACTTAGAGTGAATGCATTAAAAAGTATAAAAGAGGGGAGTGCCCATGCCTCTGTTCACCCTGCTTTATGAATAAGCGAGGAGGATGTCGGTTTTCATCACTGACTGGACAGAATAGGGGTTTAATATTTCCCAAAACACGGCGATCTATTCAGGAGGTATAAGAAATAAGATTCAAATCATTACAGTGCAGAAGAGAAGGGCTGAGGAAACAATGCACATAGCTGTATTCTGGGCCTCACAGTAGGTGTGGGACAGATATGTCATGAGTGATTACAGTGTTCAGTATTACAGTCTGACGCATAGTATTAAGTAGTGATTGTTTTTACTCGCTGTTTCTGACTCCATCTTTTGTTCTTCAAGCTTTACACAATGCACAATGTCTGAGCACATCCTTACTTGAGCACTTAAAATCCAAACTAAATCCAAAAAACAGATTTTTCCATCACTAAATTTGCAGCATCTAATTTTAGGGTTGGGAAAAGCTGGCGTTAGTTTTTATCACAAAACACCCAGTCCTCCAACATCAGAAAATTGTATGCATGCTGAGTGTGAAATCATAGCTTGATGACTCAAAATATTTTGCTATGATGAATTTAGCCTTTTTCACTCTGAACTACAAATGTGCGTGTTGTCACAGCAATAAAATTGCAATTTTTCCACAGTTTAACCATATTCTCAAATTCCTTCATTACAACTTCATTTTGTTAAAGCTGAGATACATAGCTGCTGCAAATATGTCATACATCACAAGACTGCAAGTATTATAAAATGTTTTTACTCAAACTTGAAGCAAGACTATTGGTAAGAAATCCATCCAAAACTTCTGCCAAGTGCTGTATGTAAATATTTCTTCTACACTCATGTACAAACCGAACTTTAATGACTGGAGAGATTGCTGTCAGTTAAGCCACACTTCCTGTGCACCCTCACGGTTTTACAGGCTTCCCTTTCAGTGTCCATTACTCTCCTCACTCTCCCCATGGCAGCAGAGACTAGAAGGACTGCCTGATGCTGCTGTGGCTGCTTGGGGTGCCAAGTGCTCCAACCCTGTGCTCTCTGGACAGGTCTGAGTGCAAAAGCATCGCCTGTGAGGGGCCAAATGAGATGGGACACTCGGCGTGGCTGTGTGTATTATTCATGAGTCGCCCCTGTTGAGTGGGCAGTTATTCAGCATCCAAATCCCAGATGTGGTTCAATCTGTGCTCCATTCACTGTCCTGACTGCTGGCCATTGATCACAAGCAAGGTACCCGGGTGCTGAATAAGCGCAGGGGCTTTATGTTATAGGACTCAAAGCGCCTCACTGATAGCACAAAGATCCATCACTATAGACACTGGAAATAGGCCAGGGTTTGCTGGCTGGGCCTGATCAGACAGGCTGAGATGCATCTACAACATTTATTAAACAGGAAGCGCACAGCATGTGGTAGAGATGTGGCAGTAATATGTTATATGTCAGGTATCCATGCGACCAAGTGTACAACAGAAAGCAGCTCTGTATCTGCATCCAGCTCCACTTCTACACAACTCAGCTGCACTGAGATTAAAGATACACACACTCACACTGAGAAAACACTATGATGCAGGTCCATGCAAAGAGCCAAGGGCGAGGTATCACACTCTAATAGTCATCAGAGCGTTAATGGACAGTTGAGCACACTGTATCATTTGTCCGCTTTAATCATCAATCACATATAGACAGCCAAATGTGGCACCACAACAACTCTCCCCCTGTCTGCATTTGTCAGGGTGATGATCAACCCTCATTGATCATGTTGCTGAATCACTCTTTAATATAAAAGGTGCTTAATGATCACCATGTCACTTTACTCGGACAATGAGGAGTTGCTGTTGAAACACCCAGGTAACATATTTTCAGCCTCAGGTTCAGGTTTTATGGTAACTATTCTAAATTAATTATGAAAGGCTTTTACATATTCATTTCCAATCAGATTTTACAGGCCAGAGCCTCTCATGTGCCTCTCACTGGCACAGGTATAAGATAGCCTATTTCAACATCTGGCCTGGGACTGCAGATGGAAACTAGACTATCGACTATCTCTGGCATATTTACGCCAATGTTAAATATGTATTGTCTCTGTTAATGAAATAAATAAAATGAAAAAAATTATCATGTTAAATCACATATTGTGTCATGAAAGGAAAAAATTGGAAGAAGATTCAATCCAGTGAGAACCCTATCATGTTCATACCCCAGGAGGACAGCAGGGGGGGGCAAACTGGGGCACTGACTTTTAGGGGTGAATGTTGACAAGAACCTCATGACACGATAATATCACGATATCACAGTATTGTAATATATTGCAATATTCCACACAGTTAACTATTTGATTTAAAACAGCTTTCTATTTTGTTGTGGTTAAAATAAAGTCAGTGCAGTGTTTCATACATACACTTAACTTGAAAACATAAAGTAAATCAAGTTTGTCACTTGAACTACTGCGACATTAAACTAATGTTGCAAAAATATATTGGGTGAAAGACATGGTCAGTTGGTGAAACTGATAAATGTCACTTGGTGTAACTAATGTCACTCATAAAAAAATCTAATATTGCACAAAAACATGACTATGAGTGTTTTGTTTTACCAGTCTACTACACTGTAAAATTAAACTTTAAATAACTTTTAACTAACGGACCCAAGTTAAGAGAGAAAGCACTGATGTTTAAGGCATCAAAACCCACATCATTAAGTGCAGGAAAAAAATATTTTGAATATACTTCTAGTAGTAGAACAGCTCTTTGACACCATCTACAGCAGTGGAGGTGCGGAGGATGTATTGTACTTACAACTCAACTAAAATATGAATTTTTATTTTAACAAAAAAATTGATATTAAGAGTTGAAATATTGATATTTTTTATCACAGGTCAAGTTATTGTGATATGTTGTCATATCAATATTTTTTACAACCCCACTGACTTAAGCAAGGGGGGAGATGAATTATGTTTCCAGACACAGTCATTAACATTGTAACCTGTTTTCCAGTTTATTTTTAAAAAAGTAACAGGGTGGCAACATTCGAAATCTCTCAAAAGACTGATGAATGAGCCGGCCAAATAATCCGGCCGATGAATGGCATTTTAAAATAATTAGCATAAGCCAATGCTCACGCTAAAGAGGTTGACTTGAAAAATACACAAAGTCTGCAGACAGCTTCATCAGAGCAGCAACTCTGCAACTCTCTCCAAAGTTAACATCCAATCAAAGGATAACATCTTTTTCCTAATTCCCAATGTCTATTGAATCTAAAACTGAAACTGGCTGACGTTTAATAAAAATTAGAATCAACATGTACACTGTTCTATAAATCATAACCTGACATTATGATCAGTAAATTTCTGAAATCTATAGCGTAAACGAAATGTTCCTGTTTTCCATTTCATTAATTAAATTCATCTAAAACTGATAATTGTGTATATTTGAGTGGAACATACATAGAATAATGGAGCTAAATGTTACTAAACTGTTGTATTTAATCAAATGCATAAACAGAGACAACCTCAGCTTTCTGTCTTTTCTTCATTATCTGGAGTGGCAATCGAAAACTGGTATCACTTAACTACTTTTTAAATCTGGCCTAAATCTTTAAGGTCTAAAAAGAAGATGCTCGTTTAAAATCACAAACTGAAGCATTGAAAAAGGTAAATATGTCACATTTTAATGCACAGAAAGCTGTCAGCAAGCTTTTGCAACACAGATATCTAATTTAAGAACTGCCTCAATCAAGGATTTTGGGTTGCCTCGTCACGTTTGTTCAGGGAATCATGGCCACTGTCTTTAAAACAACCCTACATTATGGGATAATTTTTAGATGTTTTAACCTCCGTAGATCAGGAAAGAGTGCTGTCAGGATTCTTCAGATTTTCTCTTCATAAAAATTGTCTTTTTCTATCAGCCACAATTCATCATCTACATTTCTATTCTTGGGATTTTAATACAAAAGATTAAATCCACTTAAACTGATTTTCCCAATGTTTTGAAAGAGCGCCCAAGCAACTTTTCTGGGCTTTCAGATCAACATTAAAAATTTAATTCTGCATGTTTCTGAGAAAACCATGTTTCAATTCTCTGCTGCCGCTCGACAACCTCAGCTCTCCAAAGAGAAGAATCGCCTGAATTCATTATGCTCACTGAACATCTTCCGGTTCCTCCTCAGTCTAAACAAGTGATTAACTCATTCACAAAGTCCAAAGCAATCAGGAATAAAAGCTTGTAAAACTCTGAAAATGTACAGCAGTGAGTAAGCGGCATAAAGAGTGTATATGCCTGCGATGTGGGCGAGAAAGGAGCTTTTGCTGTCTAAGGCATAATGATGAATAATAGCCTTATCAACAAAGCACAACACATCCCAACACGCTGAGATCTTATCACTGCTCATTTCCTCAGCTCGTGTGTTTCCTGTATCTCCAGTGGAAAAAGTGTTGTGTTGTTCCCTGCACTGTAGCTGACAGCCTGCTCATGTCAAAAGACTCAGGCTTTATGGCAGCGGTCCACGCACAAGACAAGAAAGAGGGAGGGGGGGAGAGAAGTGGCAGGTGTAAGCAGATGCATCAGCACTATTTGCAAAAAGTCACCAGATTCCCACTGGGGACATGCTTGTCATTAAAACAAACAAGAAAAGAACTGATGAGTGCATTAATCAGAGAGCGGTCGAGCATCGATGAGGAGCTGTTGTCTGCTGCGTTTCCTCCCCAGGAGCGCTCAAACCTGAGGGAGGGGGGGATTAACGCAGCTCCACGCCGGCACTCCTGTATCTGAAATCTGCCTGAGCTCATCGTTTCTGCTCCTCGCTAAGAGGCTGTGGCTGGATATCAGGCTCAGGAAATCTATTCCCCTGCAGAGTGCTGGCTGACCGACATCAATGCCTTGCATTGTCGAATTATTAATTAAATGCATGCAAGCATAATCAGATGCAGACATGGTCACACCTTTGGGACAGCTCACATTGAATTGAAGCTGAATCTAAATTGCAGATTTTTAATTTCCAATGCCAGCTAGCTTCACTGTTTTAGAAGCAAAAGCTTGTGGCCTTAAAAATTTAGCATCACTTTGCACTTTGTTGTGATGCACAACATGCACGGCCATGATTTGACTCCAAAATGCAGCCTCACAAGAAGAGAAAGTGCAAGACAAAAAATAGTTAAGACAGCGTGTGCATTTTTAGTTAAACAACACAGTATACAGTGCAGTGCAAATCTTTTTACATACACAAAAAGAGATAACAGGTAGGTTCAAGCTGCTACTACCGTTTTCATTCCCTCTCCACAGACGGCCAAAATGTAAATGCCACAGCTTTCAGAAGTAAAACAAAGTCCAGGTCCTGCCTCTGTATATTTCATTAACTTCTGTTAATATAGTTGCTATGGCTCCGGGGTATTTGCTCGATGCTCAGTGCACTTTTGCTGAAATAATAAGATCTATCAGTCAGCGTGGAGCAAAAACAGCTTAATTTGCAGAATAAAGGTCATTGGTGCTGTTACTTTTGAGGGCTCTGACAGCAAACAGTGTTGAAAACAACAAACTCAGGGAGAAACTCTGCCTGGAAAGATTTCACTACAGTAGAGTGTTCACATATAGTAGAGTAAAGGGTTTTTACACTGCAGAGATGATTATGATGATTTGCCCTTATGAGCTGGAACAAACCCATTCATTAAGTTCAGCACACTCACGCTGTATGTAACACAGGTCACACTGCCAACAACTCATTGTCCTGCAGGAGAAACTACAGCTCAGCATATGTGCTGATGGATCCTTCCAAATCTTTTAATTCCCATGTGATTAAGAGAATATTGAACTTGCATGGGTGCAACCCAGCAGCTCATGCAGTGTAATTACATTTATTGGATAGTTAAAGAACAAATTAGCATGCCCTCTAAACAAACAAAAAATGCAATTCAGCTTGAAATGAAACTTAAACATTTATCTGATATTTTCACCCCTTATATGCTTCTGAAGTCATATCCCAATCATGGGAGGCAGTTCCTCTCTGTTAGACAGAGAATCTGTCCTTGTGCAGTGAGAGAGCTGTCAGCCCTCCACAGCCACTCTTTCATTAATCAGCACTAATTAAACATATTGATTGAGACAAACACCAGGATTTCCATTTGAAGGGTTTACTACCCCATAAAGCACACACTATGAAAAAAATGAGCCAAAGCCACTTATGTGCCCTTGAAGGATTCTTCGCTTTAGAAGAGTTCAGAAAAGGAGACAAAGACGTGTCTGCTTGCTTCTCATTAAACAACGCGAGAATATTCAGGCGTCTTCGTGGTAAACGTCATCCTTGGCTCAACTGAGAGCCGAAGCCACTGAAGTTGAACTGAGTATCAATTTGTTTTCTGGCTGCATGACTGCTCATCGCTGGAAAAAGTTATATGAAATCACAGCTTGAACCAGCCCTAAACCCTGGAGGACCACCACATAGTTTACAACAACCACCTACAGATCGTAAGTTTCAATAAATGAACACTTTATGAGAACTTTGAAGCTCACTGAACATGTTACAGCACTTCAGAGTGCATGCTGATCCTCCTACTGACTCATACTGTGTGTGAGTTCAACACTAACAAGAGACCATAAAAATAATCTGTGTGCATACAATAAAAATTTGTTTTTATTGTTCAGAATTGTTTACTGAAAAGTAGAGCCGTTCTGCAAACTTCAAACAGATAATTGGATTTTCAGGGTTCATTAAGTACCAAGTGTTGTCCAAAAACACCAGGTATCCCCTATAGATTGACTGAATCATAACAACTGAAGGATAACACTTAAATTCTTAATCCAAAAAAATAACAAAACAAACAATTAAAAAGGTTTTTATACTTCTTGGGAATTGACATTTTGAAAATTCAAAAATAAGCAGCAAATGAAAAAGTGAGAAATGTTGGTCCACTAAATCTGATATGATTTAAAGTTAAAACCTGCTTTATCTGTCATCCTTGCAAACTAGTTACATAACTTCTTAACACAAAGGCATACAGTAACCGCCAGCCTTTAAACAAGTATGGTTGGCTCAATTTTTTTTTTTTCATTTTTGCATGCCGATGTGCTTTTTATTTTGGTATAAGGCAAACAGAGCATGTTTGAATTGGGAGTTGATGGAAGACATGCACACGTTATATCATGATAACAAGGCTTCAAGAAATTAAGTCGAAAAATAATGAAAAATAACGCAGAAATCTAAATTCTACTGTATTGTTTTAGTGTAAACACAGTGTCAGTCTCAGGGTCAAAACACAATCAAGTTTGCTACAACGCCATTGCACATAAGTGATAAATGACTTTATAACAAATTGCTGTAATGCCGAGAAGCCACGCAGAGCGTGTAAGCTACAATGTATGCAGCTCCAACAAGGCAAAACAACAGCATCTACTGTAGGGCTCCTGCTAGTTTAAATGAGGTGTGTGTGTGTGTGTGTGTGTGTGTGTGTGTGTGTGTGTGTGTGTGTGTGTGTGTGTGTGTGTGTGTGTGTGTGTGTGTGTGTTTCCCCTAATGTATCTGCCAGTGATTTGATAAAAATCATTGATTCTACAGAAGCCTTCTCAGTCTGTTTATTTCTCCACAAAGGAAATCAACAGCAGTAATGATTTCATTAACAAGCCATGGTGCAGTTCTGCTCATTGACTGATAGACTAATGCAAGTTTAATCAGACGCTTTAGCCTGCACTCTGTTGTCATCTAGTGGCTCCGAGGTGGAATAACAGTCTGCATGTGATCTGAAGTCTGAACTGAATCAAAATATTCATCACAGCTGCTCGCTTCTCTCCTCATCCTTATATTTGGTGAGGAAATTCATCTAAATTCAAGAGACACAGCAACATAGATGCAAAATAGAAATACTGCATTTTATATGGTAGTCAGATAAATTATTAGGATCAGCCATCAAACTTATCACAAACAGGGAACCCACTGCTACAAATTCATACAACTTACACTGAAGCCGACAAGTCACATATACCCTTTGACATTCTCCTACATCACTGCTATCAACTGCATCACAAGCCGTCAAAATCTCCTGAAAAATAGTTTTTAAAGCAAATAATTCAGGCTAAGAAGCATGTTTAAAGCACACTAACATGGCTGCAGGGATTATAAAACTCTCGGGATGATACAGCCCTTTTCTTTGGCACAGCATACACATTTCCACGGGATGGACTCGCCAATAGCCTAATTAAATAGAAAGCACAATTTGTCACATCAACCAGCCAACAGCAGCGCTTTCCAAACGGCTGGAGACTGCATGCACCTTAAGTTACAGCGCGCCGTTCCCACAGTAGAAACAGAAAAATGACCAAAAACAAGGAGTTTACATCCTTAAACAAACATCTGCAAAGCTGCTGAGCACTGCAGACACAGGAGGGACATTGCATGCTAGCTGCAGATTCATTAGCTTTCTGTGTCGATTCAATCAAGTCTGTAGGCTCGGTTTAGACAGATAAAAGGGTTTTAAACTCACCCCCAGGAGACTTCACGTTTAAAGTTATCGCCTTCAAATAAACAGCGTTCAGCGGGTCCACGGTGCAACACGGTCTCCCATATTTCTGAGCGCGAAAAAGTCAAAATGCAGACAAGTACCGGAGCAGGTAGTTTTCAGGAGTTTAAAGCGGCGTGTGTCAACACACAGTGAAGTCAGGTGTTCCTGGGAGGACCCGCCGCCTGCTCCCTCTCTCTTCTCTCTCCTCTACTTCACTGCGTGGAGCGCGGCCCACTTTAAACTCTGGTGACGTCATGGGCGCTGATGCTGAGGCTGCCCCCAATCCCCTCCCTCCCCCTCACACCAAACCCCTCAACCTCTGAGCATCTCTCTGTGTAACTACGTCCACTAACAATCCGCTGCTGTAAAATTTGTTGAATTTCGCCACTCAGTCGTCTGAGCATGTACACAACCTGTAGAGCGTTTACAGACAGGGACACTGTCTCTTCTACACACATAAAAAGTCTAACAGTCAACATGGCTGAAACTTTCAGAGTCCTATAAAATCAAATACGGTAAATTGCCTGGAACAGGATAATCATTGTAATTAGAGCCTATATTTTTCTGCCAGAGTGAACACTTCAGTTCTCCTCTCAACCAGAAAAAAAAAGATCAAGCCTGATCAGGTAAAAAAAGATCTTCTTTTAGCAATCATATGATTGCTGAAGCTCCACCTGTACTGAATATGCACCCCTCTTAGTTGTCATTAAATGATTTATGCCCCTGATTATTGATGAATCTCCGTTAAAAAAGATAAAAAAAATCCTTGAGTTTGTGCTTCTGGCAACTTCACACCTTGTAGTCTATTATTGGCCTGCCACTGGCCAAAGTTCATCCAACTGCATGTTACCAAGGTACTTTCTTTAATTATTTGCATGACTCAGGAAAATGATGTGTTCGAAGAGAAGCTGATTGTCTCTATAACAATATCAGTGGATAAATATTAACCTCACCTTTGGCTCATAAAGAGGTGATTTTTCATCAGTTTTTTTCCAAACATATCCCTTGTTGTCAACAATAAATCATGAATTTAATGAATAAATGAACACATTTTCAACCCGGCCTGGTGCATTCCAAGATATTTTTTTAATTTAAGTTAAGGACACCAAATCAACAGTCATTCGCAGAATAATATTGCTACCAGGGTTTGATCCAAGACCCCGCACATTGTGAGGCTTCTGTGATAACCCCCACCCTAAATTGTTGCTTTGCAGGATTGGCCTGGCCAGGGTTTCAACGTTCCTCTGAATCATAGTAGCTCAAAAGCATGATGGTCAAGACTGCAACAGTGGAAAGCAAGAACAGTTTTGCTTTAAATGCAAGGTACACTGCCAGGACGTTAATCTCCACACATTCAGTTACAGGCTTCTACACTGATGAGTTACTTTAGAGGGTCAGCTTGTTCAGGGTTGTTATTTCTCATGCATTGTGGTCGCTCAAACAAAGATGAGTTGGCAGTGGTAAAAATTAAACAAGCGTGCCACCACCAGGATTCAAGTCTGGAACCTGCTTGTTTGGAGGCATCTCTTCATTCACCTCTGCTTTCCTGTACACTATAGGAGTTCAAAAGCCTGCTCTGTTCCCTGATATTAGAGAGTTGGACCATGCTAGTGTTAAAAACCCGGAACCTGATCACTGAATGTTTTAAGTATTATTCACAACTCTATTATGCCACTTTGCAGGTCCCTTCTTCAGACGAGGAACCTGTGAGGCATCACTAACATACCACATCAAACAACCTGTTCTTCAGCTTTATATTCTTTACCGTTTATCATGGTAGAGGAGAAGCTTGGTCCAGACTGCTCTGATTGGAAGTTAGGGCAATTCTGTTCCATACAAGTGCGCTAATGTCTGGATTTGAACCCCATAGTGCTACTCTGTAAGGATGACTTGCTCAGGTTTATCTTCCTTGCAGTAAAACGATCTTTAAATTGATTATTGTTTCCACATTATATCTTTTGCATTGCAAAATAAATTGAGCCCAGACACTTATGCTTTTTCATTCTTTCTTGAATTCACTGCCACCTTACTAAATATACCCACCAATACACTCAAAGTAAAACCATTTAATGCTAAAAATTGCTTCCACAAATGCTTCATTTACAGAAGTACTATATTGTTTGTCGACAGTACTCAACTATTTGAATCAAGCTATTAATGACACTTTGAAGATGTCATCAAAAGGAATGCATGAGTCACCAAAGCAAATATAAGCTTGAGAGGCATTGTTTTGTCTTTATAAGGGCTCTATAGATGGTTAAATGATAAGGACAAAAAAAAAAGAGTTTCGTTTTCTTCTCTTGAACTGAGATGTGTGAGGACAACATGCAGAGTAGAGCAATTGTAACAAGACAAAAAAAGGAGTTAAGCAATCAAAACTGTGAATGCAACACATCTTGCCCTAATCATCATTTGTAATTTTTCAGAATCTAAAAACAGCACTCATCCAGCACTTCTCTGAGATTTGTGGTCACCCAGAGCACCAATCAACACTCCTGCTGCCTCTCACTCTGGTTATTTGTTATAACAAAACTCTGCAGAGCTGCTCAACTGCTTCAAAATACACTTGTTTTAGAAAGTTTTCACAGCCAATTAATCTCCAAGCTATCTTGGAGGAAGAAAAAGAATGTCACACTTTTTGTGAGACATTCCTGAGTGCTTCTGTACAATGTCAAACACCACTTATCCCTGATGTAACACCTGAAGTCCTTCATGTGTAACTTCTAGGAAAGGAACAATAGTGCAGTCAGTATCTGACTTTGCAGCAAGCTCATCATCTCCAGCTGACAAGTTTGATACAAATGTGAATAGAGGAGCGGAAACTTCACCTGGCACATCAAGTCAGCTGAGAAGAAGCAAGCCACCCTGAGAAAATACTTGAAGCATGTGTAATGTGCTATTTCTCAGATGCATGTGTGTCAAATGTGTAAGTGCAAATTATCTGGAAGACAGTGTTGTGAGTGTTGTAAATGATATGAAAAATATCAAAACTACATATAACAGAAAATTTTCCTGCCTCCGTTTTAACTGAGCTGAAAGTTGTGGTCAAAAAGATATTTGTCAACGCTTGCTGTTTTCAACCTTGTGCTTATAACAACAAAATAATTTAGTATGTGCTTTGGAAAACTGAGAAAAGTTGCACGTCATTGTGTTTCTGAAGTTTTTGAATTCAGTAGCTAGGCGCCGCCCTGTTGGCTATGGCTGCCTTTTGCAGCAGCTCTCTCTTCTTTGTCCATTTCTTGTAATTTTTCGTCTCTTTTTCTTAATCTTTGTATTTGGAGTGGATCATTACTTTGTATGGCTCATTTGTTGGTCATGGACACCAAACTTTTTGTGTCTTCAGTGATATTTTTACTACTTTTTCTCCTTTGTTTGTCTGGAGATCCTACATGTAACCATGGCTACATTGATTTCATGTAAAATCAGCTGTTAGCAGCCTGTAGCATGTCAATGCTAACTGGTGTAAGGCCTGATGTCTTACCACAAGGTGAGGGGAAAGAGGTGATGACAACGTGCTGGTTCTCAGGTGAGAGCTAAGAAGTGACAACATAGACCTGTCCGTCCATCCATTGTTGTTGGGAACGTAAGATCTATCTCCAATAAGATGGACGAGCTAGCTGTGCTAACCCAGCAACAGAGGGAATACCAGAGGGCAGAGTAGCATCATGCTATTCACAGACATGGCTAAAGGAGCTAACATCAGACACCAACACCACATTGGAAGAGCTTCACCTGCTGTGGGTAGACAAGATCTAGGAGACAGAGATGGAGCATGACTTAAGAAGCTCAGTCCTGGACCCTGTGGAGGTGGAGGCTGGCTGAACTGGAGAATGATGGACAAGCTGTCAGCATCTATTCTCTTATAGACCTTTTTGCGCTTTCGATACACTTTTATACTTTTGTTTTCTTGATTGCTGCTGTGACTTCAATTTCGTTGTACTTGTTCCAATGACAATAAAGTTCTATTCTATTCTGTTCTTAATCTTTTCTCAAAGAAAAGGAAGAAGTTTCAGTTCATGGATTCACTTTTTTTTCTTAAGCGAGCTTTGTAGTTAACACACTATCACAGATCATGAGATGTTAAGATCTCTTGAGGGTATTTTTTAGTTATTTATGGAAGAGACTTAATGAGCCGATTCCTCTGCCAACAGAAACTGACCTCCAGCAACAAGATGACTGTTTGTTATTGTTAAGCTGCATATGTCAGAAGTCACTGCTGGACCCTTTTAATTATTTCCACAACAAAGATCCACCATGAGTGATGTGTTTGATTGTTTAGAGACAGCTTGATAAGATGTTTAATTAGGAAACACATGGCTGAATTAAATCAGTGAAGAGATTAGAAGCCCCACTTTGCCTACAGGGGGCACTAAAGATGATGCAAACAAGTTGGCATGCCTTCAAAATAAACTTCTTGGATTGTTGACGGAGAGAGGTGATAAAGGGATAAATAAAAAGTATTTGAGAGTTCTGGCTCAGTCTGAAACAGGGAGTAAGCTGTTGTAAATATCTGGCTAGCATTTTCATCCTGCTGGAGCTGCTGCAGCTCAGTGGTAGATGTTTCTCAATCAGACGGTTGACGGTTCAATCTCAGCTCATGCAGTCACATGTTGGATCATTCTTAGGTAATGCACTGAGCTCTATTTGTTCTATTTTTTTTTTTTGTTTGTGATTGTGTGTGGTTTAGATTGTGAGTGTGCACCTTACCTATTATCCTCTGCCATTAGTGTGTCTCTGTTCCTCATAGGGTGAAAGCATCCTGAGCAGTCAGAAGAGCTCTGTAAGTGTGGACCATTTTTAAATGTAGGTTTTCGTTTACAATTCATCGCACAGTTTGTCCCCCTACATCAGCCTTGGTAGCGTATTCCTTACAGTGCACTCCTCTTGTGCGTGTGTTCCTGTCTCTATTGTTTACAAGTACTTGTTCTGCCTCGGCTCATCTGAGTGTTGGACTTCACTTTTCTCTCCTTTTATCAAAAATGTGTTTGCAGTCACATCCAGCACAAGTGCTCCTCTGAGTGCCATCTTTGGCCCGGCTCCAGATGAACCACATCTGCCTAAAAGAAGAAAAAGACGCAGCTGCCTTTGCCTCTGTATTAACACGCTGAGTTATCTTATTCAAACAGAAGGGCCTGGCTCCACCTTCCCTCCGCTGCTGGCTGGGGGACATTTTGTTCGGTATGAAACATGAAAAATCCAGCACACCACTCAAAAATCTGCTCACAAACCCCCCTTTTTGAGAAATCCTCTCCTCGAGTAATTTGCTTTTTCCCTCCCTTTGTTTTCTTTGATCCTTTTAATGCAGGGTTGATTATCTTTTTAAAGATTTGCATCCATGATAATGATAAGGCAATAAAAAACACATTACCTTGAGCGCAGTGCAAACATTTAGATTGCACATTATTCTCAGAAAGCTGTCTACTCTCGTCTGCACCTGGGGGGACACTTCAGGTGGAGGAAAATGACTAAACAGGCCAACACCTGATGATTAAGTCCATGTGTTGCAGGTGATTCCCCTGAAAGTGTCAGAAAGAGGGAATTTCAAACACTCTAAATAAGATTCAAACACTCAATATTCAAGTGCTGAAAGTGCACACTTGTCCCACCATGGCTGCCCCCTCCTTCTGCTACATTTCTGTATTAGTCATCGGACAGATTTGCAAGTCTGGGGCCCCAACTGTTGGCCTCTCTTCCACAGTCAGAACGACTGGCTGCCGTTATCATCTGCTTCAGAAGCTGCCTTTGTGGCCCGCTGTAATCCCTGACCACAAATCCCAAAGTCCCCGAACAAAGTGGTGGTGGATGAGGCAACAAATCCTCAGCATCAAACAAGACATAGCGAGTGCTGGTTTTCTCTGCTGCTCGTCCTACATCAGGGCATCAGAGCTTGATTCTTTTCATGCCTCATCTGCAGTCTCCTAATGGGATTGCTGATTACATAGTGGTGGACTCAGAGTATGGAGGTGTGAGCTGGTGGCCTCTGTGACATCTGTTGTAATTCTCAGCTATCGCCGTCCCTAATGAGTGTTAGCTCTGCGGTGATTTCTGTCTGTCAAACAATTTACAAAAGAATAATGTAATTCCTTTGAGGGAAAAAAAGGGGTCTTACAGTGGCATTGATACATTTTTTTTTGTCTTGTGCACATGTGTAAAAGCTGATGAGGAGATTTTAGAAGAGATGGAGACTTTATCTGGAGGCTGATGACAACTGAAGGTTATTATGTGTTGTTTGTTAATCAAGAGCATATGAAGAGTGGATGTATTGTGAAGGGGAACTGCAGAAACATTTTGAAGGATACTGACGTGGCATCTTGAACATTATTTTGTGGCATAATTGCAAGCATATAATGCAACAGGGTTGATAAAATACAGCTGTCTCCTCTGCTGTTACTGAAGGAAAACTACCAAACAACAGAAAATTACATCAAACTACATAAAACACCTGAATGATGGGACTGATGCCAACAACAGATAGAACGAGTTACATGTTAGAAAAAAAAGCATAACACATCTTGTGCAATACTAAAATAAGGTGTTATATGTACACATCTGTAAATTTGTCTGTCACAATCTGCTTTGAGTAAGTTTGGTCCCTTTTTCACAAAGCATAAAGCAGCAGCATAAATACCTTTTTCAAAAAATAATGAGACACAGAAGAACAAGACCAACAGAGTGTGAGGCTGTGCAGCTTTTGTTTATTTCTACTTTAACCGTAACATGATTAATCCACAGACACTGAGGTAAAAACTGATTGGGTTTGAGGCAGGTGGAAACATTAATAAATAAAGACAGCAGAATAAGCACAGCTCTGGTTTTGTTGTTTTTGGTTTTGATGTACCTGTCTGGTAAATTTCTGCTACCTTTATCAAAATGTAATTTCATTCACAGCTTTGGAAAATAACATCGAGGAGCAGCATACTTGGAGTGAAAACAGCCCGGCTTGTTTGTCTGGATAAACAACAGACCTCACAGTCTACAGCCACCGTTGTGAAAAGCTTTTATAAGAAAAATTTTGCCATAAAAACTGTCGACAGCGAGATCTGTGGAGCATCAGAGACACTGACTCTGGAAAGAAAAGTTGCTGCTGAAAAATTTAAAGATCCCCTCTGGACATGCTGAGATGTATTAAAAACAGTCGGCTTTGAATAACAGTTTGGGTCTGACAGGGTTTCTTTCACACAAGTTCAATTTAATTAAAGTTGTACAATGGAAACATTACAGCTGCTACTTCTCTCTCATTAAAGTACAGAACCTATGGTCTTCATTTCAAAGCTTAAACCAACGGGTGTCTCTCACTTCACCGCTGAGAAAATGGTCACCATGTTTGTTCTGACATTACGCTTGTTGCAGTTGAATGTCAGACAACAAACTGTTCTTTAATATTGTAAGTATAAAAAACAACAACAAAAGTCCTCCTTTTCTGCACAAACAGGTGTCCTCCTTGTTGTTTAGAAGAAGTTGTTAAGAATCAAGAATCATAAAGTAAAGATGGAGTATCATCATTCAATCAGAAACTATTTGAACACAGAAAAGCACTTCAAAAGTCTTAATGTATAATGAATGTTAAGTTGTGTTAATATTTTACATATACTCCACCTTGGGGTTATGTGGAGAGGTGGCTGGGTGGGTGGAGGAGGGAGTTTGGGGGGATGTTTGTTTAAATAATGTAACATAAAGCTCAATGAACATCAATTGTCTCAAGACTGATAGAAGTTTATTTAACCCAAAAATGACCAAAGATAAAGTCAGAGGGGTTTTTAAGCAAGTTTTGGTATCAGATTTTTAATTCTAAGTTGAAGGCTGAGTGGTGGTTTCAGAAGATAAAGGTTGGGTCTGAAGAGTTAAAGATGAGAGAATGGTGACTGAGGTGGAGCCTGGGGTGCATGATAAATAGGTTAGCAATCAAAAGAAAACACAAAGAAACAATGGTTAGTAGCACAGAGAACAAATTGGTTGACCTAAGCTGCAACCTCAGGTATTGACAAGTGAAACAAATGGGGAAGAGCAAAACACTGCGGTTCTTTGAATGTCAACTTGAGGCTGGCGACAAAAGCCAAGGAATCTCAAATCAAACATGTTTACAGCCTGGTCCAAATAGTCATTTTAGTCAGAAAAAGCTCATTTCTTTACATGTAGGCTGTGTGTGTGTGTGGGGGGGTCCCAACATGCGGAGTGATGTTACTGGGACTAGGTCTACGACTCAAGCCGTATGTTAATCTGTCTCTACAGTGCACCACTTTGGTAGACATATTCTCTGCCGCTGATGATTTGATGACATATAGATGAGCAGGCTGAGGCGGTTTGGAGGTGGTAATTGTTGCATCTCACGATGCACTGAGGACAGCCACACCAGAGACAAACAACAGGAAATGGGTTGGGGGTGTTTCCCTCTTTTCACTTGATAAGTTGTCATCTGTGTTTTAATTGTCATCAGTTTTAATGACATTGTCATTTAAAAAAAAAAAAAAATCTCAGGGGTTATCCACCTCATTATCGACATATTCTCTTGTGTCAGGGACAGAGAATATGATGGCAAATACATCATCTGTGCTATGAATGGTGTCTCTCACTGTTTTTTTTTTCATACTTATCAACTGATTCAGGTCAACGGTAGTTAGGCTGCAGAATCTGCTCTCTTCATTAAAACACACACACACACACACACACACACACACACACACACACACACACACACACACACACACACACACACACAGAGATAGATAGATAGATAGATAGATAGATAGATAGATAGATAGATAGATAGATAGATAGATAGATAGATAGATAGATAGATAGATAGATAGATAGATAGATAGATAGATAGATAGATAGATAGATAGATAGATAGATAGATAGATAGATAGATAATTAGATAGATACATACATACATACATACATACATACATACATACATACATACATACATACATACATACATACATACATACATACATACATACATACATACATACACCAAACTAAAGCAAAGCTTTCAGAATGTGACAAAAAGCAGGGGCCCAAATTGACTTTATGTTGGTACCTTGACTGCTGTGGGGTGAACCACTGGTACCACACTAGGGTGCAGCTGTTTTATGGTTTCATGTGGAGGACTGAGGCTGTAGCCAGGTCTGATGTGCTCAAGTGCCCACAACCCAATTTGTCAAAACTTAGAATTCACGCAGTTCCTGTCCATGAGCTCCTGATAGGACACGACAAATCTGTCCTTTCTGTCAGTCCTGCTTTATGGAGAAAAGGGTGTTTTTGGGAGCTAGATGCTTTTGGTAAACCAGGCACGGCTCTGTGGCCTTGTGTCTGTCAGGACAGTGTGGAAAGACTTCAGAGTGGATTGAAAAGTGGCAGCAGGTTCAGGTTCTGTCTGATGTCTAGTCAACATGGTACAGTGAGGCTGACAGCTGACACATCATTTACTCAAGCATGTGATGTTCTCCTGTTTGACAGGTCAAACCACTAACTTGTAGTTCTGGTTGAATTTTTTTCAACAGTGGTCTGACCCATACAGCATGGGAGAGGGGAAACATTAGGCTTTCCACGTTTTTCTTTAAGTTATCGGTCAAATAGATTAATATCTAGGCAGAAAATGTCAGGACAATTTTTCAGTTTGAAAATTTATTTTACAAGATTATAACATTTAAAGAACAGCCTTTTTAAAATGCAAAAGCCATTAAAGATTTGGGAAGCAGCGCACTGATAAGAATGAGTATAAGTCTGGGGACTCTAGTGTGCTCAGACCTCTTCTATCATCCAAAAAGACTCTAAAGCTTCTTTTCATCTCCGTAATGACCACGGAGAGTGTTAACAACAGTGAGACACCAAATGTTCGATGGAAAGTATGAAAGAAAGGAGGGTATTGCTGTGGATGAAATCAGACGCTGAATCCTCAACAATCTAAGACCACAATTAGAGCATGTGAGGAAAGATCAGCTTGTTTTGTGGGAGGCTGATGCTAAAGGGCTGTGTTTGAAGCTCCTGTAAGTAGTGTTTTAATCGCTTTGAAACTCACTGAGAATGAAGCTGGTGCCTCATTTTGACCTATGAAAAGAAATAAGACTACCAGCAACAAGTTGAACAATTTCTATACAGATATAATTCATTCCTGTTCAATATTTATTTGAAAGACACCGCTGCCTTTGCATGTTCAGGAGATGATCAGTGGCAAGGTTAGGGGCAATAACTTTGTCCACTGAACAGCAAATTTAAGAAAGTCAGAGTTGAGACGAATCTCTCAATGAAAAAAACATTATGCATGAAAATGCTTTTGAGAGTTTAGATTACACAGACCTGGGTTAACTGATTTTTTTAATGGCAAGAACCCAATGTTCAGATGAAATAATATTTTCATTATTCTATCAAAATTTAATGATAATATGTATAAAATCTTAAAAGTAAAATGAAACATAGTTTTTCAATATTTCTCAACTTTCTGGGAGTTTAACACTCAGAATTTGTACTTCTTAATGCCTCATTCTACATTATTTCTGAACTAGAGAGTAGATTGGAGAGATTGTTTGATCATAAGTCTACTTTAAAGTGTAAATTTTCCAATGTCAATCATTCAAAACGATGTACTCATTGATGAGGAGCTGCTACTTTGAAGATATCCCCTTTGAAAGCTTTCAGAAATGCAGTACCACTCATCACCAGCAGAGGGGGCGCTGTCCCACGCCTAGCCATGCTGTCCGGAAGACGAATGTAAATATTTTTGTGACGTCTCATCCTCACGGTCATTCATATCCACCCATTAAGAAGAATATCAACCCCACCAGCACCAGGCTGCACTGCTGTATTTTTGTTTTCACCTGCCAGTCCCCGTCGCTAACCTGAACCAGCCTCTCAGATAGCACCGCTCCTTGCCTCTGGTTTTCATCCATATCATAAGCGCAGCTCGCGCGGGTTTCTTCAGAGGGGTATAATGCAGAAGAGAAGGAAGCCAGAGCCGATCAAACTCAACCCAATCCCGGATGGAAACACTATCAACGGTACCGGAGCCACGGAGTGAGTGTCAGCATGTACATCTAACTTTTGTTCATTCTAGAGAGTGAGAGGTAGAAATTGTCACATGTGTCGTCAAAATGCTATCAAGGCTCGTGACCACTGCAATCGTTTTTGACAGCTGCATTGCTTATTGACAGCGTGTGTAAAACTGTCATATGTCTCCGGATATAATAACAGGTGTGTGTTCATTTATTCAGAATTGCACCACTAATCACACAGACTTGGTGAAATTCATCGTGTTTACAGTGATAAAAAACAAACGAGGACATAATATAGATCATAATAGGTTATGATTCAATTTTCTGTCAGTAATCAATCAAATAAAGCACAATTCTTACAAGTATTTAATAATTTTACTTATCAAAACTGCTTTCATTGGATTCTTAATTCATCATTAGATACC
Source organism: Halichoeres trimaculatus (assembly GCF_033239565.1). Classification (NCBI taxonomy): domain Eukaryota; kingdom Metazoa; phylum Chordata; class Actinopteri; order Labriformes; family Labridae; genus Halichoeres; species Halichoeres trimaculatus. The sequence goes on along the minus strand of NW_027437187.1, from coordinate 19,075,084 downwards.
AAAATTTGCTACATTTTACCTTGTAATTGTAGTGTTTCTCAGCATAGTCAATATTCAACAGTTTACTTTCACAATACCTTTCTCACAGATTACATATTGGCATTAGTGCAGTGTAAGTTACATTTTTATTACATAAAGATGACTTGTTTCTTTGAAATTAATTGCTGAATAATCTTTCTGCGTGGTAAGGGCTGTTATCATGTTATCACCACAGTTTTTAAAACAGAGTAATGGAGATATTAAACTGTTGTGACACCGTGCTCTAGTTCTCAGTTTGCAGAGAAAAGCTCGCTCAGTCCAGCAACAAGCAGGATGAGTGGAGATGAGAATTACATAACGTGCCGTTCCTGATGCCTGGTGCTGTATGTGTTGTAGAGGTGGAATACTTCATTGTGTCATCATGAGATCATACTCTTGAAAGTTGTTTGTTTCCTTGCAATGAATCAGTTTTAAATACAGTGCATTTAAAAAAAAATCATTCATTAAATGGAAATTCTGGTACAGATTCATATTGTTTCATTTAATCTCAAGTAAATTTTCTGTTGACTGATGAATTCATTTGTGTGCTGTTTTCATCAGACTTAGGTTGAGAAGTTGGTTGATAATGACTGGTAGATATGCAAACAAGCTCTGATCTAAGATTAAGAGGATTCTTATTTCCCATCACAAACAGAGCTTTCACTGTGTGTGTTTGCATGTTGTGACAGAGTCATAAAGTCTTGTTTGTTCTTTTCCATAAAAAGTGAGTTTCATCTCTCAGGAATAGAAAAATCCTGTTCCAGGCGGGTGATGGAGGATGACGACAAGGCTGCAGAAACACATCTGTCGCTCACACTTTGCACACATTGTGTTCTTTTACACCGCATACAAGTAACACCTGCACGCCCACGTGAAAAAAAGGAACAGGGAAGAAACAACAATGCAGTTTTATTTCTTTTTCATCTAAAAGTGTAGCTGCATGTTTCATGGCAGATGCCAAGGACCATGAGCGTTACGATGTGTTTTTCAGGGTCACAGGGAGATTATACTCTGAGGGTTCATAGAAAAAAAAAAAACATCAAAGCTCTGTCAAAACAATATGATGATCTTAATGTCTGATAGTTTAACCAATTAGCACTTAAGCTTGTTAGGATATCTAGAATTAGGTCATGTTTAAAAGTGCATATTAGGTGTCAGACATGGCAGATTTCTCAACTAGAATTTGAACATTTCCTGATGTCCTGATTACATCTCTGCAAAGTCACCTCACAGCCTTGCAGAGTACAGGGGCTAAATTAAGTCATTACATTAAGTCACTTTGCTCAACTTGTGGTGTAATAGAATGGTTGTGTGTAGTTATGATTTTAAAATCCAAGGTCTATAGAAAGAGTAATTTTTAATCCTGCAGAATCAGCCGATCAGCCATCACCGTTTTCCAGCTATTTGCTAAGACTAAATCTTTTTTTTAAAGTTATTTTCTGGGGATTTTCATACCTTTAATTTGAGAGAGCGAACAGTGGAGAGAGCAGAAAACTGTCCACTTGAGGGCTTACCACATTGGGTGCGCAGCCTGGACTGCTAGGCAATACCAATGCACCAGAGAGTTGTTGCTGTTGTAATTGTTGTTTTTTTGGAAGGGAAGGTTCCCCAAAGGCATTTAATTTTGCAATGTACTGACTCTCTGTTTTGTGTATTCTTCAGCTTCTAGTGCTTTGGTGTGCCAAAATTTCCCTTTGATTGACAAGTACATTTTAATGACATGTTTAAGATTTTTTCTCAGACTTAAGAGGTGTTTACGTGTTTTCTCCAGGCAGAAACTCATTTTTTTTAAAAACATTTAGGCACCAAATGAATGCTCCATGAATTGCTCCAGCCCAAAGATTTACTTGTGTGGAATAAAAACAGGTGCACTAGTTGTCGATGACTGTATGACTGTGGGCGAGATTGCACAACACTATGACCCTGAAGCTAAAGCAGGGAAATCATACTGAGCCATCATTATTTTAAGTTACACTCAAAGACTCATAGACACAAACATATTAACTGTAGGTGATAAGAGGATTGACGTATAATATACTTAAAAGTAAAAATAAACACAAGACAATGAAACTACAATAAAAAGAGATGGTCTGATTTGTATGCTTTTATATTTATTTCAGATAAGTTCTGGTGTTAAAATACAATACTAATATTATATCTCCAACATCAAGAAACGCATTATTTTTCAAAACGTAAAAAGTCGCCCATGTTTCAGACCAGACGTGTAAAAATAAGCACATTTTGGACCAGTTTTCTCTCACCAGCTGTCCAGGTGTAGTATATTGGGTGCAGATGAGCCTAATGCAGTCGATAAGCCCCTCATTGAAACCAGACTACTTCACTCCGGTTGAAAGGAATTGCCATTACTGCCCGCCAAATGCTTTCTCAGCGTGAAATGGCTGGCAGCCATGAGAGAGCTGTACTGAGTGGCCAGCATAATGCCAGCCAAGCATGTAATATTATCAGAGGAGATCTGAGAACAAATACAAACAACCTGTTCTGGATAGACAGCCTGAGGCACTTTGCCATTTCTCAAAAGAAGAGAAAGATAAGATCATACTACCAAGATGCTGTTTACTCAAACTTACTACTGTACTGTGTGTGTGAGCTGTTAAAAGCTTTGTTAATCTGGGATATGTTGCTCATTGTTGCTTTTTATAAGCTTATTTTTTGAGAATGAGTGCAAAAATTATCATAATGAATCACATGTACGGCAGCCTGGGAATGTGGTGCAAGTGCAACACTTGTTGATGTTGATGCTGTTATGAGTAAGTTTCTTACTAACTAGTTGACTCTGAAATGTATGCATTGCTGTAATGTTCCTGCTCTTTGCCTGGAAGAGGAGGTGTTGTGAGTTATCCGTATTAAAGGAGCAGCAAAGATATGATGATGTTTCTCTCATGGATCTTTTTTTAAAGGACACGTGTATACACTGCACACTGTGACCGGACCTGAAATATATCCAGCACTTTGCAGTCTACTTTGATCTGTGTTATTTGTAGGAAAACAGACAATGAGTAGTTATTTTGGTCTAATAACTAGAGGCAGTATGATCATTTAATCTGCAGTTAAAGGAAAGGTTACCACAGTCACAAGCCAAAACTCAACAGAGCTTCACAAACACATTTCAAAAACAGCAATGACATAATATTTCTGCTGCAGTATTGCTTCCTTTCTATTCATCTTCGACTGGATGTCCTTGGACATTGTGTGGATGGGGCACAAAAGGCCCGTGTCGTGCTGACTTCCTCCTTCACAGAGGGCGGTGGGGACTGCAGTGTTTAGCTACAGCTGTCCCTCCCACATTCATATTGTGTGGAGTGTGTGTTTCTGCTCCTCTTCTCAGTACCTCCAGCCTCCTCCACCTCCAGCTCTTGTCCACAAAACGCCCACGCCGCCCACAGTCAACTCAAACTCAGCAGCTTGTCTCCATGGATATGCAGCACTTAACCCTCTCTTTGCTGTGTGGTGGAGAGCGCAGAGTGTGCTGCCCTCCAACGAGTTGTGATTAAATAACAAAGAAACCAAGCGAACTATCGCTGAGCTTGCATGCAGCCCATCTCATTAGCATCAAATTAGCATTTTATAATGCAGGTTTGAAGGATGCGCACTTGTCAGGGGCTACAGATGATGCATGATAACAGAACAGTGTCTTTAACATCAAATCTGTCATGCATTAGTAGTATTCTTCTGCAAAGTTGAAACTAGCCTGTATAAGTCAGTAAAGTCATCAACTGACTTCAGTTTTTTTGACACTTGTGGATGGTGAGAGGTGTCAGAAAGCTGCCAATTGAAAAGATTTATCCTCCCCATTGATTTCTCATAGAAATGAATTGCCATGGCAACCGCAGCAGGGAAGCAGGGAAGTCAGTGTTCCAAGAAAACTTAGCGCTTCCTCACGTTGTGGTCTGTTAGCTTCCTGTCTTCCTGCTGGCTCCGTGCTTGGTTACCATTGTTCCCAGTGGCTCCTGGAAGCTGTTTTCCCCTCCAGGGTTTGAATTATTTAATAAATGTGTTAGATCTTGATTCTTTGTAGGCTCTTGAAACAGCAAATACGTCACAGAAAGAATTTAAGCAAATATTCTATCTGAATCCAGCCAAAGAGGTTTTGTTCATAAATATTGAATGTGTAACTCATCCCTCTGTCTGTGTCTCTGTACCCTCTCTCTAAGAACAAACTTGGAGGCACTGCAGAAGAAACTCGAGGAGCTCGAGTTGGACGAGCAGCAGCGGAAACGTCTGGAGGCCTTTTTGACACAGAAGCAGAAGGTGGGAGAGCTGAAGGACGATGACTTTGAGAAGATCTGTGAGCTCGGAGCGGGCAACGGAGGAGTCGTTTTCAAGGTTTCTCATCGGCCCTCGGGTCTGATCATGGCGAGGAAGGTAATCTGCTGCACTGAAGGCTGGCTTTAGTGTAGACAGGACCAAAATTGCATCTTTATGAGCTCTCGGCACTGGAGTGTAACTATTTACCGACTGTTATTTTTGGTTTTCTCTTAAGGAATGTAATATTGTGTGTGGACATCTCCACTGTTTTCAGAGAAATTAAGGCCCAGTTTACAGTTAAAATCTTTTATAAGTGTTTAGAGTACAATATAAAATATAATTAGAGCAGACCATTACTATGCCCTATGGCTTTAATGTAACATTGATGTTGTTCTCACTTGACACCTCTATATATTGTGCATTTGATGATTTTATGTACTTAATCTACCTTTGCTTTCCCTTGTTTCCTTTTAATTTTTTTTTAAATTGACATTTTAACTTATTTTGTTTATACCTCTTGTGTCAGATATATTTAAGTTCAGCTTGCTGTTTCTCGTAACCATTGTTTTATCAGAGTGTTGTTGAGTGTAAACATAATAAGTTCCTTATTTTTAGAACTTGTGACTCGGACCAGAGCGCTGAAAGCATTTGGACAAGGATGGAGGAGGAAACAGACTTATTGGTTTATTGGTTTGATGATTTAGATAAATATGATCATATTTTTAAACAAGGCCATAATAGTTAATGCAGTTCAGAAAAAGAGCTACCACATGTATTCACTCGCATGTGCTGTCTTTCAATAAAGAGTAACTACAGGAGATGTGCAGGAGGGGCCACAGAAATCCATCAAGGCTTGTCAAGTGGCCCTTCTAGAGACAAGAGCACAAAATAATCCATCCATGACAGGTTTATGACAAGAGCAAAAAATAAAGAAATAAAAATCATTCAAGCAGTTCAAATAAACAAAATACAGTCAAACTGAAAAATACTCAATGAAGTGTTAGCGAAAGAAAGATAGAAGAAAAGTAGAATGAAAGAAAAAAAGGTTGTGATGGTGAACTGATCAAGAGTTCCAACACAAACTGTATGGTTTGTTTCTTAAATAACTTCAAATTGGTGCTGGTTCTGATATAACTTAGCGAATTTAAACATTACATTCATGTACTTTGAATATACAAAATAAATTACAGCAACTAGCGGAGCAACATGTTGAATATGTAAAAGAGTTAAACAGGAGAAGACAGAGACAGGCTCAAACTTTAAGAGACATCTGTCTAGAGTTACATAACCATTAGCATGTTCATCTGCAGTGATCCCACAGCAGCAAAATCATTGAGTGTGTCCTCTCATTAAAGAGGGGGCATTATACTTTCCCATATTTTACACATGGTTATGAAATAACAGGTTAACATCTGCAAATTTCCAAATTACTACATATCCTCATGTAGTAACAATCCCTGACCCATGTGTAAACTGCTCATAATAGTATGTTCAAAAAATGGCTCCACATCTTTTTGAGAAATTCAATGAATTGATTTGGTCATCACATAAGGATCACCTTACAGGTTTGTGGCACTTTGGAGGGGCAGTACTCAAACACCAAACTCTTAAAACTGATTTGCCTGTGATAAACTTCCAGAGAGCTGACAGATCAGCCACAATTTCATTTGTGGTGTGCTTTAAGTCATAACACACAGCGCTGTAACCTCATTGTTAAACTAAATATTTGGATCAGCTGGCAGGATCAGTGGGAATCTGATGTTAGTAGATGAGATAGGTCTTCTACACATCACAAAAGGTATACAGTACAGTCAGGTTCAGACAGCCAAAGTTTTGGAGTGACACGGGAACTTGTCTGATTATATAAAGCAAAAGTGCTGAATGTGACTCAGACTTGTACTCAGGTAACGGGCACTCTAATAGGGCCGCTTGGGTTCTCCTCTGGAGACTCACTCACTCACATGACTCGTTGTACTAAGGACTCAAGACTTAACTCAGACCTAAGGAAATACATGTGTATTTTCAGGATTCTTTTGGTACAGCTTTATGTGTGTTATCTCATGTTCTTTTAAGTGCTTGCATGACAGGAAACTTGAATATCTGGCTATTTATGTTCTGTGAGGTCCTGGTTCATAAATAAACCCTGTTGTTTTAGCTGATCCACCTGGAGATCAAACCAGCCATCAGGAACCAGATCATTAGAGAGCTGCAGGTGCTCCATGAGTGTAACTCCCCCTACATCGTGGGCTTTTATGGCGCTTTCTACAGTGACGGAGAAATCAGCATCTGCATGGAGCATATGGTACTTATCATTCATCACAAAAGACCTCTGTCTGAGCACTGCTGCGCTAAAATAGTCTGGTTTTGGTTTTCTCTTCTACACAACCTAACCACTGTTTCTAGAAACCAGCTTGTTTTTTTTATTACATTGATTTTTTCCTTCTCTGCTGGCTTTAGGATGGTGGCTCTCTGGATCAGTCACTAAAGAAGGCAGGCAAGATCCCAGAGCAGATCCTTGGCAAAGTCAGCATTGCTGTGGGTAGCTTTAGCACCATGCCACCTGTCATACTGTGGCTTTTTTTGCTGTCAGAAATTGAAACGTTTTTCATATACGTACAAGATCATTTTTTCCTGCTGTATAATCAAAATATCTATCTTGATATGCCATAAATATCTTTTCAGGTCATAAAAGGCCTGTCGTACCTGAGGGAGAAACACAAGATCATGCACAGAGGTTAATTTCTGCTATTTTATTTTACTTAAGAATCAAATATTGATTTGGAGGTTAAAGGTGGAATACACATTGCTGTTTTAAGACTATAAAAAAGATACACCTGTTTATATTGTATATTTGAAATCACTAAAGTCTGAGTATTAATCTACATGGAACAGGGAGTCCCATGTCAAAGGTGTATGGCCTCACACGCTGAAAGAAAATGTTGACACAGACATGCATGTGGCAAGCAGCACAACATGCTGAGAGCCTTTTTCCCTTGATGTGTGTAATTTAAGTTCCCTTTGCCCTTCATACTGTAATATTGGATATCTCTCTTTCAGATGTCAAACCTTCCAACATCCTGGTGAATTCCCGCGGTGAGATCAAGCTGTGTGACTTTGGAGTGAGCGGACAGCTCATTGACTCCATGGCCAACTCCTTTGTGGGCACTCGCTCTTACATGTCTGTAAGTGAAACCGGACATGCTTCTTCTTCCCTGCTGTTCTCATTCACACATAAGCCTTTTGGATTCATTTTTACAACTCAAGTCTCAGAGTCACACGTCGAAGGCAGCTAGAGTCTCCTGTTCAGGCCGAATTCCCAAATCAGATGATTCACAAAGCAGATGGGACTGGTTGTGTTATTGATATTGTTCATGTCAAGAGAGCCTCAGTTTTGTGAGGATGGGGTCAAACTGGCTTTTAAATTTAATTTCTAACCCTGATTCAAAGATGATCCCGTAGAGCTCTATTTTACTGCAACTTCGAAAACTAAAACTCCACAATCCCCATCACCTATCTAACAGATGTTAGTTTGTCTTCTGAATCAATTTGCTGAGGCTTGCATTTTGACTTGGACCTGAAATAAGTTTTTCATTACATCCTTCAAATTTCATTTGTTCACATTACCCCAGAGCATGAGACTCAATAGACCATAATTCATTCAGAGTTTAAAACTGCATTTAGTGAAACTCAGTTTTGGAGAATTAATTATTAACGTGCAGCAATGTTATTACTGAATTACTGTACACAAAAGTGATTTACATCATTTGATCTGTTTTTATAGCCAGAACGTTTGCAGGGCACCCATTACTCCGTTCAGTCAGACATCTGGAGTATGGGTCTGTCCCTGGTTGAAATGGCCATCGGACGCTTCCCCATCCCACCACCTGATGCCAACGAGCTAGAGCAGATTTTTGGTCTCCCTATGGAAGGAGAAGTGGCCTCCAGTCAGTCCTCACCCAAGCCCCGCCCCCCTGGACGCCCAGGCAGCTGTAAGTCTGACATGATGTTTGTTTCATCATGTAATACTGCTGAGTGGGTTTTAAAGAATCCAGCAGCTCTGGCTGAAGCATTCTCACAGTTACTGCCGAAATACCAAAATAATAACAGCACTGTGATAAAGTGTCATCAGCTGCTGACAGTTAATTTTGAATCATTAATACCTTTTACTTTACCCTCCCAGCCTATGGACCTGACAGCAGACCACCCATGGCTATATTTGAGCTACTTGATTACATTGTCAATGAGGTGAGTGTGATCTTTTCATATATATATACACACACACACACACACACACACACACACACACACACACACACACACACACAGAAGCTGTTGTATGATGTTCTGGTGGTCAGCATGGCTGGGATTCAGTCATAGTCACATCTCTCCTAGTTAGCATAGCAGCTTAACCTCAAGAGTGGTATTTCATTTATATAACAGTCTTATGTGCTGTAAACAGCAGTAAAGTGCATCATGCAGTAATAGAATTAACCACACAATTTATTCTATTCCTCACAACACAACCTCAACTATTCCTAGAATGGTGTTTTTGTACCGTGTGATATTTTTTTGATGCAACCTGCAGATACATATTTGGTCCTCTCAGATTGTTTGCAGAGAATTTCTTGCTGTGTTTTATTGACTAATTTACCTCTACTTATTTTTTTTAGCCCCCACCGAAGCTACCTGGGATATTTAGCACCGACTTTCAAGACTTTGTAAATAAATGGTAAGAGACATGTTGGAAACAGTAGCTGGCATGATGTACAATTTGAGTCAATGTTCCTTGAATGTCTGCCACCTAGTGGTGGTAAAGGTAACTACACCCACATACTGTTTCTTTCTTGCAGTTTGATCAAGAATCCAGCAGAGAGAGCAGACCTGAAACAGCTGATGGTGAGTTAGTTGAATTTAAACATGTTCTTGTTTTCCATCTCTCAGCTTTCTGAAACACCATTTTTCTCTTTCTTCAGGTGCATTCGTTTATCAAACAGTCCGAGGCAGAGCAAGTTGACTTCGCTGGCTGGTTGTGCAGTACTATCGGACTCAATCAGCCTTCGACACCCACACACGGTCCGACCATGTGAGACTTCTCCAAAAAGAAACCTACATTCCAAGTTCCTCTGGCTTTGTATGAAGGGTGAACTTTCTTTCTACCAAGTGATAGATGTATTTAAAAGTTGTGCAATCATTAGATAATTTTTTTGTTTGAAAAACCCACATGCCAAGTGATTTAAGTCTTTATTTAACAATTATTTGGGCTGTACTGAAGGCCTGCCTGAAAAGCCATGTTTTCTAATGATCAGATTATTTAATCACGACAGATGCTGCTAAACCTTTGTGCTTGATATTCCTCTTTGCCTTGTGTCCTCAGCGCCAGATTCAAATCTATTCTAGCTTTTGTGTAATAAATTGTCTTGTGAATTAAATAACTTGACAGGTTTGTTTAATTGGATTTATTTATCTCCAGTGTCCTGAATGACATGATGTAGCTCTGGTTCATTCATTGTCTTAATTCTCCGAAGGCGCACCTGCAGTGTGTCTTCTTGCTGAAATGAGAAAAAAAAAAAATGTTGTTACAAGGTGACCATGTACCAAAATGAAATCTGTTAATAAAGCGTGCTGCTCAGGACTTCCATTACAATCAGGGTTCAGAAACACGGACCAGAAGTGGAACGTCATCATGGCTTACAGGAAAAATGGTTTTCATAAATTAAACCTTGCCTACTTGGCTGTAAAAAGAGCCTCCTTGATCTCCTCCCTCTTCAGGATCCCACTCAGTTCTATGTGGGTCATCTTGTACATGGACAAGCTGAAAAGACAAACCAGGAAACCATTACAATTCCAAATCAAACCATACATTGTAAGGTTCAATCCAACACATCGTTTTAAGATCAAACTCGGAACTTCATGGATATCACAGAGTTTCAAAAACACGGACCTGAAGTGGAAGCTCATCACAGTAATATGATCAATAATTTAGTTGTTCATTGTGTTGTACTCACTTTTAGTCAGTCTTTAGGAAAGCAGGTAGAAACTGTTCTTTATAGGACTGCCTGGAAAACAAAAGACAATTAACATAGGGGGAAAAAATCTTTGATGAAAGCCTGATTTTTTAAATCTCACCTGGAGCGTTTCCAAATAAAGTGGTGACATCTCAATTGTTGAAACATGGTCCTTCATGTGGAAACAACCTTAAGTTCCCCATCTTCGAACTTACCCACAGCTTTTCCAGTCATGTTTTAATTGTGTTGACCACTACCACTGCATTCAATTGATGCGCAGGCTTACAAAATCTTTGTTTTTATCAAATATAAAAAAAAACAACAACATATGCATGGGTTCATGGTCCCCAGTGTCAGGTATTGTGTCATGGTCAAATTCTGCTCAATGTACCAACATGCCATGAGAAATTATCCAACATAATAATAATCTTGTCAAATCTTTGCCTACTACTCTTGAAATAAAAGATCTGACTCAAAGATTTCAAAGCTCTGATTTATTAATCACTGAACTCCAGTCTGTAAGTATAAATTTATGCCGTGGACTTGGGTTTAGCAGGTGCTCCCTTCTTTCCTGGCTTCTTCTTGGGTTTCAGCATCTTGGCCTTGATCTAAAGGAAGAGACCATACTAAGTCATACACTGCACTTTTGCATCTATATAATCTAGTAGCTTTAGTTGTTGGGTTTCTTACCGCAGGGTCATGCTTGAGGATGGCATGACGTCTTGCTGTCTTGGCGTACGGGTTCAGTTTGAGCATTATCCTCAGGTTCTTCAGAGGATTCTTCTTCAGCACCCTGCGATTGATCTTCTTGCTGCAATGAAATAAACAGGTCTTAACAAGGGAAACTTCTACAAGCTTCAAATTGTAATAACCACTGTGTGACTCAGGACTTCCTTAAACATCAGGGTTCAGAAACACGGACCAGAAGTGGAACATCATCATAGTTGACAGGCTAAAACATGTAACTTCAAATAAGCTGTGCTTACTTGGGTGCATTGAGGGCTTTCTGGATCTCCTCACTCTTCAGGATCCTGCTCAAGTCTGTGTTGGTCATCTTGTGCATTGGCAGGCTAGAAAAAAAGAAAGAAAAAGAGACATTCATTTAAATGTTCAAAATTCAGAGTCTGAAATGTGTTAACTTAAAACTCTCTGGATACGTAAAACTCAGAACTTCAATTAATATCAGGATTTCAAAAACACGGACCTGAAGTGGAAGCTCATCACAGTAAAAAGTTAACTCTCTGATGTTAGCTTTGCACTTATTTTCATCATAAACACTTACTTATAGTCCACCTTCAGGGAAGAAGGTTTGCGCCAGGTGCCGTACAGCTCATCCAACTTGCGGAAAGCGCTCTCTGTCCAGATCAAGAAGCGTCCAACATGACCACCAGGGGCAAGCCTCAGGAGGTTCAGTTTGTTTACGTTCTGCAGAGTGATGCCTTCATAAAAACCCAACAGAATGTTACAAAGATAAAGTTATTTTTCTACGTATCACTTCATTTTCATTTTACAAATGCAGTCATAAGACACTGACATTCTGCAAAACTAGTACTGATACATTATACTGTACATACACAAAAATACTAAATGAAGCATTTTTAATACAGCAGAATCCTTCAGCTAGTTTAAGAAATTGTCCCATTGGATATGTAGTGATCCCTGCACAGAAATAGGAATCGATAACTGAAAAAAATCACACACCTGGGATGTTTCTGAAGGCTTTTGTGACACCAGCGTCTTGGTTGTAGATGATGCATGGCCCTCTGCGTTGGATGCGCCTACGATTCCTCATCTTACCCTTGCCAGCACGCATGCGCTGGGAGGCGTAGACCTGCAAAGTTTAAAATAAATTTTCTAGTTAGCAAAATCAAGTACTCCAGTCATGTGTTGTAAAATTAACCTAAGCAATCATCACAGGCAGAGGACCTGTCCCCAATCAAACTTTAACGCTCATCTAAAATTTTACCCATACACTTTACATTACAATTAAGTCTGATGAAAGCATGTTTCTCAAATAAGTATTTTTTCTCTGATAGAGAAGTGAGTTAGCAAAGAAAAACTATTTGGTTGTTTCCTTAACATGTATTTACCTTCTTGATGTCATTCCAGGCTTTCAGCTTCTTCAGCAGGAGCACAGCCTCCTTGGTCTTCTTGTAGCCCTCAACTTTGTCCTCCACCACCAGTGGGACCTCAGGGATTTCCTCAATACGATGTCCTGCAAACAAAACCAATGAGTTAACAAAAGATGCAAACACATAACATTTCCTCCCATGACTGTCAATAGACATTGCTGCCATAGCTTGCTCAGAATTTAATGCACATCAATACCTTGTGACAGCTTAGAGACAGCAGGCAACTGTCACTGTTCACAGGGTCAGACGCAAATTACACCATCATGGCAAGTCAAGCCTGAAATTGTACTTACATGTTCCAAACAGAAAGATCTCAGTTGTTACAGCATATGTTTATTATAACTACAATTCATATTTTACTGGATCTTACCTTTGGACATCACGAGTGCGGGAATGGCAGAGGCAGCCACAGCAGAGCAGATGGCATAGCGCTTCTGGGTTGTGTTGATCCTGCGGTGCCAGCGGCGCCAGGTTTTGGTAGGGGCAAACATGCGACCTCCACGACACATCTAGACCAAAGTCAAGGATGTTTGACCACAACTGAAACAACTCAAACACTTTCATACTGGATACCTGCTCAGACTCAAATGTTCGTCAGCCATCTGTGCCAGCATATGACAGCAGGCATTCTGTCACTGTTCACAGAGTCAGACGCAAATTACACCATCATGGCAAGCATTTTTCACTTTTAATTAGCCATGACAAATGAATATTAAAATAAAGGTAAGAACAATTTGGAGCCATCACGCTCTACAAGGATACATTTCCAAAAGCACCCTGGCCAGAGCGGTGGGTACCACCACCTCTCACACGAGGAATACGGGCCACGGCTCTTCCAGTACCCCAGGACTCTGCACTGGTCTGATGACCTGAAATTGGTACAAGTACAGATCTTGGATACCCATAATGCAAGTAAAATTTGTGAATACATAACTTATATTAAACTATGGCAGTCATAATTCAGTCCAAGATAGACACAATCACTCACCTGCCAGTTCACTGACTGCATAAGGCTGGCGGCTGTTTTTGCGCATGTTGGTGTGAACAAAATTCACAACATCAGGGCGGATGGGAGCCTTGAAGACTGCAGGCATGACAACATTCTTGCCTGCAGATTCTCCTTTCTCGGAATAAACCGAGATCAGGGGTCGGGCACAGGCCTGGGGAAAAAAAGTAAAAGCATTAAAAATGTAGAATATCCATCATGTTGAGTTTGAAAAGGTCGTGTCTTACAAAAGATGCAGAGGCTTTTTCAGTGAAGTCTTAACGCATATAGGTATAGGGTCTTCAAGAGCCAATGCAATTAGCATGTGTTGTCAAAACAGCTAACAAAAACTTCAACTTGGTTTAAAACTGGACTCATTTTATCTGCAAAGCTAGAGCACAGACTGTTTGAATTTCAATGTAGAAACTCCCGCAGCCTATTAAAATTAGAAATAATCAAGACAAGAATTTTTCGGCCCTTGCTATGCCAGAGTGTGATCGCTTGATTTAGCAAAGCAGTCTCACAGGAACTACGTCCTTTCATTGCGCATTAAATTTCCATGGTAGAGACATTGTTTCCTGAGTGATTTGGGTGTATCTTGAGGCAGATAAAATATGGGTGCAATATGACTATGGATAGCCGCTAAAAACGTGTTAAAGACCTGCCAACATAGCTCAACCACACGTGTCACTCTGTAGGACTGTTCCACCAAAATGGCTCCTCGTGTTAGCTTCGGTAGCCGGTAGCATTTCGACTCCTAGCTGAATTTAATGCCCAATTAAGATTTAAAAAAGCAATAATACTCAACATCCCGTTTTATAAGACAATTGTTACAACCCTCTTGTAGATTACGGCTTGTCTATCAGGAAATAAACGTAAATTCTTACCATTTTCAGTTCTAAGTTATCGGCTCGCCGGGAACCACGCTCCTCTTGCTATGGCGGCCACAGTAAAAAGGAAGTTGGTGATGAAGCCCTCATGTTTTATTCCTCCGCCTTGAAGAGTATCACTTCCGTTGAGGTATACGTTTACATTAATGTCATTTAACCTCAAGGAAAAAAATGATGATTACATTGGTATGACTTCTATTGATTTATGAATGTGAATTAAAATCATACTGTGAAGAAATAACTAATTCCCCCTGAAATTGTTTTCTACAGATGGGACTATTTCCTTACGCCGTGCTGCGCGTTCGGCCAACAGACTGTGGAATGGTGTAATAGGGCCGTATGGGTGAACAACTTTCCCGAAATTAATATTTCTTTCAAACAGTCAGTTATATTTTTCACGATGTTTTTTGAGAAATCCCCAAGTCATTTCTGATTTTTGAACAATATTCAACTTTTACTTTTTAATATGGTAAAGTGATTACCTCTGACCTCATGACATCACAGCCCTAGCGAGCGCGCGACTGTCAAAATATCAACAGAGCCAGCTCAAACTTTGGAGCAGTCTGTAAAAGTTTATCAATCACGTTTGTCTTTTATCGGCGCTTTTTTTCTCCGTGACTGAGCTGGAGTCGTTTTGAGATGTGCTCAAAGGTAATATCGAAAGCCAAGGAGCTTCACACTACCCTTCGGTGAGTGTACATCTGATTAACATTTATATGCTTTAGCCTTTTTGCTAATGTCAAATTAACGTGAGGCAATGGACGTTTTATTTGGTCCCAAGATGAACAGTTCCTTTCACTGTTGATTTCAATTGCCACTAACCACTTGCAGCCCTTTGCATTGCATTTCTCTTTTCGCATTTGTGTTGTGTTCCGTTGTTTAGGTCCATCCAGGATGAGGAAAGCAAGGATCCGTGCATATATGAGGTAATTTCATTCCGATGATTGTAGAATCGGACGAAACTGGGTGCGGAATAATTATGTTGATACCACATCTGTTGTATTGCAGGGGGACATCAAGATTTTAAAGATGAACGGGGACAGAATTCCTGTGCTGAGTTTGTTCTGTGGCAACCAGCCAGTGTTCATCTGTGAAAAAGAAGTGAGGAATACTCATAGTGTTACTGTTTCACATATTAACATCAGCTTTTATCTTAGTTTATTGTTACTTATGGTAAATCGCCAGGGACAGAGGATTTTTGTACATGTTTATCTTGAGTTGGTATTTTTCACATTGTGCCTTACAGTTTATAAACTCTACAGAGTGTGATTTTACTTTGATGGCCTTACTATAAGTGCTGTTTTGTTCACCATATAATACACCTCCCTTTAGATGGTTGCAGTTTGTATATCTATTCTTTTACTCTTTATTTACAAGGTCCCAAAAATAAATGTATGTGATGATCAAGACATGGCTGAAGCATCAAGCTGCACCAATGAAGATGCTGATGATGATGATGATGATAAAACTAATACACTCCAGACCGAAATGGGACCACAGCCACTCACAGTAATTAAAGCAAGGTAATCAGTGTTCATCAGACCTAATCTAAATGCACCCAGTGCTAGTAGGACTATAAAACATGTGCATCTTACAGAGTGGAGATGAAAATCAAATGTGGTTCGATTTTTATTTTTGCAGGCAGTTGCTATCTTGGTACACATTATCTCAAAATACGAGTGTGTCAGCTTTGGATAACAACCCTGCCTTACGCCCTCTGTGGCTGCGATGTGACATGTCTGATCCAGCTGGAACAACCTGGTTTGGAGCTGAAACCATCAGCATGGGCAACAAAGTGTCTGGTGTCAAGTTATACTCTGTTAACTGCAAAGGTATGTAAGGGATAATTGAAACCTTTTTGAATAACACACCTTTGAAAAAATAATCTGTCTAAACTATTTTTGTTTCGATAACTTGTATGTGAATAAATGTTTGTGGCATTCCAACTCAAATTTTATCAGGCTCATCTGTGGACAGAAGTTCTCTCATAACCCTGGATGAGCTCAAACAAGAGCATAAGAAAAGGCATCACCCATCTTCGGTAAGCCAGTGTGCCGTTTTTTTTTAAATCTGTCAGTAAGAGTGAAAGTTAATCCTTATCCACTATCCATTCCAGATGGTGATTAAAGGCAGTGCCAGGTTCAGCTTGTTTGGCTCCACTGTAGTTGAAAACACAACAATTGAGTCACAGAGTAGTGTGACTGTGGATTTCAAATGGAGCCATGTTGAAAGTATCCTAGAGACCCCACCCTTGTCTTCTACAGCAAACCTGGTAAGCAGAAGTAACTTGCATATACATACTCTCTCCTTACCATGGAGAGATGATTTAATCTATTAAAATAATTCCAAAATTATATTGGCATGTCAAATACAAATTTTCTGTGTTTACTCATTTATTTTTTCACATACAGAACATCAAAGTTGCCAGTGGAGACATGAGGAGCCCAATGTACGAGATGTATAGGGAGCTGGAGTTTCTTCAGGTTTGTGTCTCTTGATAAAATGAAATGAATGTCAGCAATCAATATACAATAAACTGAACTGAATCAGAATCCTGTAATTTTAGACCCTTGCTGATGGTTTGAGAACTGGTGAGACAGAATGGATGGAACCTTTGGAAAGCATGTCAGCAGTAAGTCTGACAAAAGCCTTCCTCGAAGGTATCTGCAATGTTAAATCAGCACACCTTGGCTATTATTGAATTAAAACAGGTGCTCTTAAAATTAATTCCTTTGTTTGCTCTCAATTCAGAGCTTCAGAGCACTGCCAAGTCACTACAGGAACAGGCTGCAAAACCAGCAGAGGTATGGTCCTTGTAAAATCAAGAGACATTTTTAGAGTTCAGCCTTTTTTTTTAAACAGACAGCTTTCATGCTACTGTATTCCTTTTCAAAGTCATCAAAGCCAAAGACTGAGACTGATGCTACAATTCACAACTCTCTCTTGGAAAGAGGTGATTTGGATTTTGTGGAGCAGCTGTGGGTGAGGATGAGAAAGAGTAAGTCAAGTCTCCATTGAAGAAGACAAGATAACATTTGATTTATCCTTGAAAATAGTCAACAACTATTTCCTCATCTATTGCAGGTGTGACTTCATATCAAGACATTGGAGACTGTCTGAAATTGGTCATTGAAGCTCTCAGATACGGTGACATCAAACCCTGGGTATGATGTGATTCTCACAAGAAAACACTTGTCCCTATGAGAAAAATGTGAGTTGTTGTGTAAGTTGTACAAAGCAGTGTTTTTTGCTCTGCTTATTCCAGATTCATAGAGACAGCAGCAGCTCTCTCAGCAAGCTCATCCTGCAGTCCTACCACGGGCAGATCGATCATGTGTCTCTCACAGGTGTCACTCCAGTCAGCATGCTGCTGGAAATGGGTCTGGACAAGATGAGAAAGGATTACATCAACTACCTCATTGGTAGCCTAGTACCGAGCATTATTAACCTGCCATGTCCTCTAGACATGGTGCTTGCTAAGCACTGAGTTTGCCTTAAAGTTGAACTATTTGCCTCTATTTTTTCCCACCAGGTGAAGAATTAACAACCCTAAACCATTTGGTAAGCCATGGACTATTTTACAGGAAACTTTACAAACTTTCTTTTTTTGTTATATTTAGTGCTGACTGTTATAAAGACTTTGATTCTAAATAAATTGTTTGATAGTGTTACTACCTGAGCACGGAAGTTGATCTGCAGGAACAAGTGGTCCGACTCAGAAAACTGCACCATCTGCTGGAAATAATCCTGACCTGTAGTACTTTCCTGGGTTTGCCCTATGACCGGCTCTTCCTCCTCACACAGTAAATCTATCTGGCTTTTTCCAAGCAAGAGTGAGTTGTACTAACTGAATTTGCTTGAAGGTGGCATTAAAGTGGACCATTTCTTTCCTTTCTTCCAGGTCATGTTTGCAGCACTACAAAACACAACCCTATGATGAGGAGCATGAATTCAAACTGCAAATTAAACCAGCGTTGATCAGCCATTTTTACCAAAAGTAAGTTCAAAGAAAACTCTGCACTCTAGTTGCTTGACGACTAATTCAAGGAAAGATGCTGAGATATGTTTTGTAGTAACAAAAAAAATTTTCTTCATAATTAAACAGTAGATGAAAGGGGTATTGATATAAATGTTGAATGAAGCTTAATCCACCTTGTTCTTTTCATGCGGCTGAAACTTCAATGGTTAAATTGAAGTATTCACTAGATGCTTCCCTCTTATTGGATGCATTAATCAACAGTGTGAACAGCTGCACACTTTTGACCAGATCCTCTAATGCACATTTGGGGGAAAACTGAGGAGTTTAAACCCAGCTATTATCTCATCCTCCTGTTTTTGTGTATCCCACAGAGAGCACCCAGTGGTTTGGGGTGTTGAAGTGTCCAGTGGTCACGGACCACGAGAGGTCAGGACATCTTTACAGCTCAGTGATAGACCATTGGTTGACCATGTCCTCTTTGACACCGGTGAGTACTTTGGTTTCATACTCATTTTTTTTAAAAAGAAGATGTGATCCCAGTGAAGGGTCAATACATTTTTATTTTTGTTGGTCTGTTTTTTTTTTTAGATTTCCCAAATGAAACCGTGAACGGGGACAGTGAGGAGCCGGCTTTCTTCTCCACCATGGTGTGCTGTAGTCTTGTCAGCTTTGCATGAATTTGCACAGAGAGCAGAACAGATGTCTGTTGTCAGCTTTGGTAACCTCACAAGTCTATAAATATTTATAAATGCAATATGAAAAAGAACTGACCTTATTCTACATTAATAACTGTGTAAGGAACACCATCAAATTTCCTGTACATACTGTAGTTGTCTTGTATACCTTAAATAACCACCTTAATTTTTTTGTATGTGTGACATAGTTATGAGGTTTCCATTCCAGTCTGCATCTTATTCTGATGACTTTTCTCTGTTTAATGTTGTGTTCAAAAGATGTTGCTGAGCTGTAATGACACACAAAGTCCAGTAGATCAAAAAAGGCGTTTTTAATTGGTATTATAACGCAGCAATAAACCGTAGGAAACTCCAACATGTTGCAGGGCTATCCACACTGTTTACTCATGTGATGCTAAATTCATTGTAACAAGTTTTTACAGCAAAAACTGTATTCACATCAAAAAAAGGAATCCACAAATTCCCTTAAAATTCAGTTGAAATAGTATAGTTATTTCCACACAATCTATTAAATGAAGTAGGCATTTACTATAGGAGTGAAATTATGTCTATTTTTGTAAACATGCACACTGTGAGAGCTCCTCTCTAGTTCCGCCTCCGCAGCAGGAACATGAGGAAGATGGCGCTGAGCAGAATGGAGAGTGTGCACACAGTGGGAACAACAATCTCAGTTACCATCTCCATGTGGCTGGTCAGAGGGTCTGTTGAGCACACACACACACACACACACACACACACACACACACACACACACACACACACACACGCACACACACACACACACATTAACATCTCATCAGCATAACTGGTGAGTCTATACACTGCATGTGACGTAGTGATGCTCGAGCACAGCACTCAAAGGGTTAATAATCTTTCCCTCGATCAAATCCTTAATCTTTATTTATAATAAGCATGAGTGATTCCTTACCATGAATAAGTCTTAGAATATTGGCAGCAGTACTCCGCTGTTCCTCTAACAAAACAAAAAGAAAGTACTCAGAGTTGATCAATGGCATTTTAACCCTTTGAGGACTGAATGCAGCTAATGGGGAATATTCCAGAAAGCAGAATTTACACCATTGTCAGGTTACAGGTTACTGAAGATATAATCTTTTGAATTTTCTGTCACATTTTGAACCATGAAAAACAATGTCATTTTCCTCTTCATTTTAGATTCACTGAAGACTGTTTAACAGCTTTTCTCTTAACTGACAAAATATAAAATCCTGCTTTTTGAAATAGCCCATGGGCTGTGATGTGCTTCATGCTTATTGAGTTCGTAGCAAAGCTGCAATGAAAACAAAAGGGCTACTTTTAATGCAAATTAGAGTGAAGCAAACAGAAACTCCACACTGCAAAATGAGGAAAAGCTTGTTTTTAATACATTTCTTTCTGTTAAACTGTGAAAGCACAACTCTGCTATTCTAGTTTGAAAAGTGCAAAATCAGAAGCAAAAACCAAATGAAAATAACACTGAAGGAAGACATATACCCTCAAATTCTAAACTTCATCATGCACTGGCCAAACCTTTGCCATTTCTGCATGTTCCTTGGATTTTCTTCTAGCTGGAGGGGCAAACAAAGAAGATGTCTCTCCGTTAGAGATGATGCTATTAATTTGGTTGTTTTTTTCTTGTACTGAGGTGCTGCAAGTACGGCATCACGTATTTAAGTCAAATTGAGATTTTAAAAAAATGTATAATTTTTGTATGTTAGAATCTTTATTTGTTTACCCCAGCTAGTTTTAACCTCTGATCACTGATAGATATAGACACAAACATACAAAGCCAAACCAACCTGCAGCAAGGAGCTGGTTGCTAGAAGAGCAGGACTCAACAGATTTTCTCCTCCAGTTCTCAACCTGTTGGGGTTTGAAACATAATCACATATCACTCCCGAAGAAGTTTACTTTCAGCTTTAATGCCAGGAAAGGATTATAAAGTGCCTCTTACCTCTCTCTGATTAGGAAATCCATTAGAGCTGATGATGCGTTTGTAAAACTGAACTGAAGCTTTGGGATAGCGAGGTTTGTTTTTGTTCCTGAAGTCTACGTAGTACAGGCCAAACCTCTCAGAGTAGCCTTCATCCCACTCAAACTTGTCCAGCAGGGACCAGGCAGTGTAGCCCTTCACATTGACTCCATCTTTGATAGCTGAGCAATGACACAGGGAACACAATCAAGCTGGATTTAGATCAAATTTTCACCCTCTGTTAACCACCGGTAAACAAAGAGATGGACATCTTTTATTTTTATGACTCAATTCACCTTTCAGCATCTCATTGATGTAGTCTTTATAATACTGTATCCTCCACTCATCACACAGCTCTGTACACAACATCTTCTCAGACACGCCATTCTCAGTCACAAAAACCATTGGGTTTCCATACTGAGTCTGGACAAGGAACAAATAAATGTGACAAGTATTAAGTACTAACAATGACTTGGACCATGACTACAATGTGCTAAGATCATCTTCAGTCTCCATACTTTACCTTGACAAAATTGAGCAGGCGTCTGAAACCCCAAGGCACTGAGTAGAGCCACTCAGACCCGGGGTCAGGCCATCTTGGGTCAACCAGCTCAGCCAGATCACGGTCTGAGAAGTAGCTGCTGCTGCGACCTGATGGGTTGTTCTTTTGGGTGATGTAGCGGGTGGTGAAGTGACCAACACCGAGGAAGTCACACGTGCCCTTGATGTAGCTCTTCTCTTGGGGAGAAAATGTTGGCAGACGAGATATGCCAAGGCCCTGTTGGACACTTTTCCTTCCTGAAAACAGAAAAAGTGATAAGTGGAAGCCTCACTCATCAATACGGCCTCTGGATTCACTGTTTTAGCTCACCAATGAAGTCTTTCATGACTTGAGGGTAGTCTCCATGAAATATAGGTGTTGCAAACCAGCCGAGGTAGAACTGAACGTATCTCTCAGCTGCTTCTATGTCCTTCTGGTTGCTGAGATCAACAGGCTCTCCCCAGTCCCCAGACAGAGAGATCCCAACCAGACCTGTGGATGTGAACAGCACCTCTTGACACTAAGACAGACGTGGTAAATGATTTATCTTACAGCCTCAGGAATTTGTCTCAGTTTACCTTTTTGTTTCGCCCTCCACTGGGAATCATATGTGTGCCAAACTCTGGCATGTGCCTGTGAAAGGAGGTATTTAAATATGAATCACATTGTTCCTCAGTGTAACATTAAGAGTCAAGTGTGTTTGACCACTTCCTCTGTGTGTGTGAGTGCTCTTACCTTGATGATGTGATGAGCAGCTTTGTAGGCACCTGTACCTTTCAGCCTCAGCCCAGGAGCATGTTCACCTGTCTCATAGCCTTCAACAGCTACAGACTGCGGTGTGGAGAAGGTCGTGGTGTAGTGTGAGACACATAATTATACAAGCTCTAAGTAGAAAATAAAATTGCAGGTCAAATCTATTAATAAAATCTCTGTTTGACCTACCCATGGATTGTTGAAAGTGATCCAGTATTTGACTCTGTTGCCAAATCTTTCAAAACACAGGTTGGCAAATTCGTTGAAGTGGTGGACCATGCTTATATTTTGCCATCCACCATATTTCTCTTGTAAGACCTAGAAAAACAAAAAAAGGTATGTCTTTAAAAGATTAGTAATGGAGAGCAAAAAAGGAGAAATTTTTTTTTTTATGCCAACCTGAGGGAGATCCCAGTGATACAGAGTCACAATGGGAGTTATCTTGTTTTCCAGCAGGAGGTCAATCATTTCATCATAATACTGAATTCCTCTTTCATTTACATGGTCAGCTGCAAGGGTTATAAAGAAGTTATGAAGTGCAGTTATCAAGGAGATCATACCTTAGTTCCCATGTGTTTGAATTAACAGTTACTCACACTTTACACCCGTAGGGATGAGTCGAGGCCAGGATATAGAGAACCGATAGTGGTTAAGCTTCAGTTCCTTCATCAGAGTAACATCATCCTGCACAAACACAATGAAGTAAAGTGAGTTACATCATTACATTTGGTCAACTTCTGACTGCTTTATGCATCTGAACACCCCATAATCACCTACCCTGACT
Organism: Halichoeres trimaculatus; assembly: GCF_033239565.1. Classification (NCBI taxonomy): domain Eukaryota; kingdom Metazoa; phylum Chordata; class Actinopteri; order Labriformes; family Labridae; genus Halichoeres; species Halichoeres trimaculatus. The sequence continues at coordinate 19,052,067 of NW_027437187.1, read as the reverse complement.
TTGTGGTAGCCTTCACAGGATGAATCCCCAGTGTCATTTTGTAGGATTTTGCCTTTCTTATGACTGAACACGTCCCAGATGCTCAATCCTTTTCCATCTTTGTCCCAGGCTCCTTCTGTTTGATAGGCTGAACTGCCGGCACCCCATGAAAATCCTAAAAAAAGAAAGGCCCCACCACTTGACTCTGAGTTAAATGAATCTATAATCAACACATGATTACATTTTTGAGGGAAAAAAATCACCCGTTAATTAATGGTGACAAACAAGAGCAAAGTTTTGCTTACCAGCTGGAAAAGTGCCATAATAGAAGGAGCCGTGGTCGTTCTTTGTCCAGTCGAAGTCCTCAGCCGAAGACAAACACAGCACCAACATAAGCACATGACACACACTGAGTGCACAGCGGGGCAGCATGGTACTCCTGAGGCTGCAGCACAGTCACTGTCCGGTTCTACTCCAGTTCCTCACTGATGTCTGCACACAGATAGAGACTGACCTTTGAATTTGTTTTCTCTGACCTTTTTAGAGACTCATGTAAACTGCTTTGGATTTCCTTGTGGCTGAAGAGTGCAAAATAAACAAATGGCTTGCTTTGTAGAACCTTCAGCTCCACACAATGACAATGATGTGTTGCATATACAGTCACAAACAGACCTCTTTTTTTACTCATTAAATCAATAACAAATTCTTTATATGGTTACAATTGACTATCACAGAGCTCTCAGAAAGCATCTAATGTCATAGACTGCAGGGGATCCCACATCCCTGTTGCAGAGCCAAATACCCCTCTTTTCAGACTCAATGGTGTGTGATCTCATCGTGCTGAGGCTGACAGATCCCATACAAACTGTGGTTTCACCTATGTAAGCAAAGTTAATGTCAGAGAGGTTGATATGTGTACAGGGCACAGTCACATGACAATTGTTGAACCCTCCACTACCTAAACATAAAAATGTAAAGAGTTCAACAGATTTTAGCATGTGTCGATTATTAGATTAACATTGGTCATCCTCACATGGTTTAGGGATGACCATTTGGCTAAAAAAAAAAGGGATTCTCACAATTAAGTTTTAAATCTCTAAATTTCTCATGTCATTTCACCACTGAAGTCCCACTTGCCTGTTGCGTGATACAGTGGATGTTAATCTGGATATTACACTGGAGTGAATCTGGAAGTTGAATTCCGGTCATACACACACCCTTTTAAAAAATCTAATTTTCTTTTGAGAATTAATTACTGCCATGCTTACATCTGGTCTTTTTTCCCCTCCAGTTATTTCACTCACTTTTGTTTAATTTCTGAATCTGTATGAAATCTGTAACCCTCACTAAGCCAACACATTCATTTACTGTGGGAAATAAACTGCATAAGATTTTAACCTACCCGTGTACCTTATGAAGTGTTCATCTGCATCAGGTGTTTATCCTAGGCCAAAGTCCTCGGTGAATGGGAGCTCTCCTGGAACAGCAGACCATGTAGAAAGCTGTATATATCTATTGGGGCACACTCTATTGTATGTTTCCTGCTGTAGCACCACCCTTCTCCAGAGCTGTCCCTGCTGTCAGTGTGAAAGCTGGCCTTATTGTGAGGCTTGCTGTATTGTTTTATCTGTTTAGAAAATGCTGAATGGTTTGCTGGTGGAAAGTGTTTGCACTGCATTATTACACATTTGGGTGGGTTAGAGAGGGACAATTTTGCACAAGTATGACCCAAATTGAGTTGCTGGGGAGGAAACCTCAAAATCCTCAAACTTCCATTAAACATCCATCAATCAATCTATCAATCTATATCAATCTATATCTATCTATCTATCTATCTATCTATCTATCTATCTATCTATCTATCTATCTATCTATCTATCTATCTATCTATCTATCTATCTATCTAAAATCGTCATGTTTTCTCATTAAAAGCAACCTGGTTTAAAACAAGTAGAGTCTGCTGTTAAAATTAGTCAGGTGAACCTGAATGCAAAACATTTTATTTTGTGCTTACAGTTTAATTTCTCACATAGTACACACACACTTTTTCTTCCCATCTTTCTCTCTCTCTCACATACACACCGAAACACACTCACACCTTGTAATATGGCCCAGCCATACATTTCAATGCCAATCCTACAGATGCACAGAATGTCTAATTAGCTTAAAGCACCTAATAACACTGTGTTACAACATTTTGCGAGAATTGGCTCACAACTTTTGACACAAGTCCTAACATAGATTGAAATCCTGACAACATGCCTGAAATCAGGCAAAAAAAAGATGATACTAGTAGCACCAAAAATTATTACACTGCAACTGTTACTCACCCTGTTCAAATAAATTAAACTTCCAAAGTGAAAATACAAAACATATAAACAAAGACATCTGGACACTGGATTCTGATTTTGAGGTGCACATATTTAAGCCCCATGAACACTGAGAATCTCAGTAATCCTCATCCTCATCAGGCACATACTCCAGCTCATTTTCATCTCCTTCATCTTCCTCTTCATCTTCGTCTTCCTCCTCCTCCTCCTCATCTTCCTCTTCCTCCTCCATATCATAATCGACGGCGGCATTCAGCAGCAGTTTGGTTCGGTTGATCTCGGTCTCATCATCAAGGTTGATTTTAACCTGAAAACAGGAAAACAACTAATAACAAGTGTTCTTGTAAACAGCTATAAGAGTAAAAGCAAACTCTTTTTATGATACAATAACAGAAATCTGGATTTATCAGTTTCAGAATTATGCAACTATTGCAATAATGCAGTTATGTCTTCATTAAGTATATGTGTTGTGAAGCTGATAAGAGCTGGATTATTTGCACAAGAGTACAAAAATATTAACGAATGTCAGAGGAGACAATTGATATAGAATTTTCTAATTTAGCTAATATTATGTTCAGTGCTTTGCCTGTATTAACATGTCAATCATTTACTTAATATATTTACAATGCAAGAAACAAGCCTCCTCAAAAGGTATGTGTTTCAGAGTCATCAAAATAAACATTCACCGTTACTGCTGTACATGCAATGTTTGATACATGAGAATACTCCTCTATATTATGGCATTAATACAACTCTAATGAACTTGCAAACAATTATGCTGAAATATCAGGAGAACATAGCTAGTATCATCATTAAGGCTATGTAAGCTAGTAAACTGTGACATCCTCAGCAATACTCAATAGATAATCAGTGTAATAGTTATATAAGAAAGATTCTCATGTCACATGACATGACATGTCAATTAAACCAACAAAAGTGTAAACTACAGCAAAAAAAGCGTCAAAATCTGAGCATCAAAACGTAATTGTTCACTGCTGGTTTACCTCCATTTCTGGGGGCGAGTGTGGAGAGGCTCCTTCTTCATTTTGTGCATTGATGATAGATTTCAAGGCCCCTTCTTCAAACTGAAACACAGAGTTTTGATATTTACGAACAACAGGTACTTAAACAAAGACAAAAGAGCAAATACACACAGAGAACTCGCTCTTTCCCTACCTTCAACCTGTTCAGCTGGTCTTGAAGCATGACTTTGATTTTGAGGAGAGTCTCCTCTTCCTTCTTCAACTCCTGCAGCCGGCTGTGCATCTTTACGGATGCTGCTGCAGTCAGACCATATCTTAAAACGGAAGAAAAACTTAGAGGTTGGGTGTCACAGTTTAGGCAAAAATCAAAAGGACCGATAGTTCGGTTCAATAAACAGAATAAATCTTAACCGAGCAGGTTGTAATTGTAAATATGACGGAGGAATTGAGCCGGTGAATCTATTTTGACAGACTGTATTGCATCTAGAATCAACACAATGATTCATGATCATCTAGGTTCATAAGCCATCGTTATCAGAAGATCTGATTAACATCAATTTAACACTTATCAGAATAATATACTGACGCACTGATTGCATCGAGTAATGAGCAGTTCAGAAAAAATCTTGCCGTAGAAAGACTAAAAAGCTAATTACGCTTAAACAGTAAACAAAGTCATGATATCGTTACCCCTTGTCACCGAAATTGCAACGTGAAGCCCACGCTCCGGTTTGAGATGAATACCTCAGAGTTAAATTCAGGCTACAACTCCATCTCAGCGCAGATATCTGAGATAATACAGATTATATGCATTCCCAAACAGGTTAACTGCATGTGGTTGAGTTGTTGTGCTACAGCTACGTGCTAAAGTCTCTGTCCAGTGTTTATGCAGTCATTTCCGGGGTTGGTGCAGCTTCTGAAGAAATGTAGGAAATTTCAGAGGCAAGTCAGGACGGTCACGATGCTGGATGATCTTGTCTGATGAAATAATTTGCTGTTTACAGATTTTCCAAAGACAGCAATATGGACAACATAGACTTTGTAGAGTCAGTACGAATCTAATCCCATGCATCTTCTATGTAACATTGTCAGTTAATTCAATTTAAAGTGCTTTGTTGGCATCTATTTTTAGTTGACAGTTATAAAATTGACAGGCAATGAGTGTGCTTTAAAGTAAATCTCGCCCGATGAATTATCATCCATTCAAGATTGCCGCTCTTTTTATTTTTCCAAAACTAGTTCTCAAAAATTCAACCCTAAATGCAGCACGTAAATGCAGCATCATTTGACAGGAACGTTTGGTGACATCTAGTGGCCAAAGTCAAGAACACACCCTTTCTAAGAAGGTGAAAACGACTCTGTTTGATGTCGAACAAAATCAAGCAGGTATGCAATTAAACGTAAGACGGAAAACGATGTAAAATTTCAATAAGTCTTACATTACACAAAACTTACGCTGAAATCCGTAATTGCTTCTCAACTCTTGTCGGAGCAGGTGAGTGGTGACGTGAGTGAAATAACCTTAACGTTTGCTTAAGTTGAGGTATTTTAATGTAGCTAAACCAACGGTCGACCGATTTCCTTTGTAGTCGGTTGTTATAATCCAGCCGTGTTTTCAGAGGGGTGTGAAGTGGCAGGTGTCAACTTTACGGCGCTTGGAAACCATTTGTAACCAATGTAGTTCACGGAGTTACTTTTTCCCGTAAAACATGAGGGTCACAGTGTTGGGAGGCAAACAGGCCTTAAAAGAGAGACCTGCTGCTACTTTACCATGTAGCTATGTTGCACGTGGTGTGCAAGGGTTTTGAGTGGGCCTGTTTGCATACATGATAATAAGAACACTTGTCTTTGGTTTAGGGATACGTTTTCTACGTGTTTAAAAGTGGTGGAGAAGCCCTCAGTGTTATTAAAAAGATCTTGACCTGCCATAAAACCAAAATTCTGCAGATTTGCCTGTAGGGCATGCAAGTCCCCCCCTACTGAAAAAGAGAAGTAGATAACGAATTTAGTGAAAATGTAAATAGATTACAGATGGGGCTCATTGATTTGAGCAAGATCTAAAACTGCTCTTAATCAGTCTTCAAAAATGGTTGAAGAGCCCATTAGGTTCTTTATAGGAATCTTTGAATAAGTCCCTCCAGATGTTTGCATTGATAATCACAACATGGAGCATGACTGGAGACTAACAATGGAGTTCTACCAAATGGAGTGAGAAAGACAAACCATAACCTTTCCACACACCAAGTCCTGACTACTCTAGGTTTCTGAACCAGATGCAGTCTGCTGATGTTCTAATCAAGGTTATAATAGTTGTGGATTTGTCATTATAGTTTAGGTTTAGTTTTGACATTTCATTTTCCATTACAATTTAGTTTTAATTAGGTTTTAGAGCAGGCATTCTAGTTTTTATTTAGTTTTGATTTTTGCAACAAGGCTTAGTTTTAGTTTAGTTTTAGTTTTTTCATACCTTATTAACCAGGTGCAGGATTCAAAAAGGTCAGAGTAAATATTTTGTCATACTGTTTATTTTCAAGTCCAACATAGTGCTCCCTGCTCAGTCAATGCTGATACCGAAATGTTGGCTGCTGCCTTAAACACATGAAAATAATATAAACTTAGTATAAAAAATATAAGCATAAATTATATAAAATAATGTTGACATAAATTACATAAAAATAATATTAACATAAATTATAAAAAAACAATATAATATGAGTTTCAATAAATAAAAACTTGGACTCCGTAACAATAAAGGCAGACTCAAATACAATAAAAACTTGGACTCTGTAACAATTAAACTATTACAGATGCTCTGATTCATTGCTCCACTACGTTTTATCGCAGCACAGCCAGTCAGTGCAGTAAACAAGCTCGTCCCTATACGCTGCTATGATGGTGCTGTGCGGCACTGACAACTGCCTAAAACTGTCTTAAAATTAGTTGGGAAAATGTGTCGTATTAATTTAAATCATAAAGGCTATTAATATTGTCAAAAACTATAACTAAGGGACTTTTGTCTATCATTTTAGTTAGTTTCAGTTAGTTTTGTGAATACAAGATACAGTTTTAGTTTACTTATCGTTTTTGTTTTCTTTTCTAGTTTTTATTTGTTTGAGTTAACTGCAATGTATTTTAAATTTTAGTTTTTGTTTTTTGTTTCGTTTTAGTTAACTATTATAACTTGGTTCTAGTTGATAATTTGAATGGCACAGGTCAATAAATGTGGTGAAATGTAACACCTTGTCCAGACCTGTGATAATTAGCTTGTGTGTCTTATCTCAATATTAAAAGTTGTGAAAAATATTTTGACATCTTTCTCATGTTAGTGCAATCTGTGTTGTCTTCAGGTGAGGAGCAGCAGCGATGTAATGTAGAAACCCACCAAAGATCCAGGATAAGACAGCAGTGCAGATGTGAGGGTGTCAAAGTGAATCTGATACAGGTTAGATATCAAACATTTCTTTCAATACAGTGCGTTTAAGAGCCTAACACACTGGCATGTTTTTAATCTTCTGTTTGCCGACAAGTAGATTGGTTGGCTGTTTACTGCATCAGTGTACATTTGCAGTGCTGCGGTATTTGACTGTGTACAAGAACGTTGTTGTTGTAGGTCTCAGGCTCTTGGGAGCCATGGGAAGATGAAACTGGAGCTGTGTGTCGGTGTACTGGAGACCTGAAGGATTTGCAGGTCAGACGAGAAGGTGCTTTGAGCCCAGGACCCCACTATTGCAGCTGCTAGCCCCCCAGCACAGACAGGAGAGGCCCCACTGTGGCATGAGGGTATTACTTGGGACTGGTTTCAGCAGCTCGGAGGTGGCTAATGCTGTGCAGTTATCACTCTACTCCTTGAGAGCAACAGTTGCTTTTTCCTTGTCATCACACAGACTCTGTTGCTGCTACACTGCAATTTCTCCCCAATCAAAGCCCTCCTTGGCAGTACTTGAGCCTGGTGCTGAGGTCTGGTGGCAGCTGAGACCGGGGGCTCGGTCGCCCTGCGTGCCGCTGCAAGTGGTGGTCTGCTGTGCTTGTGTAGTGATTGAAGGTGCTCCCACTGCCTGTGGAATGCAGTGCAGGGCGCGTTGGATGAGGGGCCTCCCAAAAGTGAGAGAAGGAAAGGGGGCGGAGAACACAGAGAAAAGGGGGAGAGTAGGAGGGCTGACCTTTGAACAGTGCCGTCAGGAAGCTATGACTCAATTTTCAGTGGTGGCTGTTAAACAGAGTAAGTGCATGAAAATACTGGAAGGATGAAAGATGGCAACAGACACATAGGAACGGGAGATACATGTTATAAGACGTGGCTCACAGAGATAAGATTGTGAAACAGCAATGAGGGTTTGGAAGTTGTTATGGTCGGTAAGTCCCTGCGGAATCAGCAGTTCCCTTACGGTCATAGCTGAGGAAAACCAGACCCTGACCAGCAGCACTGCTCATCACTTCTCTGGAACAGGCACAATAGCTTTACTCTGAAATCTGCTTTTGTAAGACAAACAGCTCATGTGATGCACTGTAGGTCAAAACATCTATAGAAGGCAAAAGGGTGGGGGTGGCAGCTCCAGGATGTTCCCTCTTAAGCATTATATTAATGTGTACAGGAGCCGTTGGCGCCTCCAGTATGAAAGGGAAGGACTCACGTGGAGAAGCAGAGATGTGGTGGAGCCTTTGTTTCAAGAAACCCCTTCAACCTTTATATTTCCTGTCCTGAACTCCACACAAACGCATTCATGTAAATTGGCACGCATACACGCAGTGGGACAAATCTATAAGAGTGCACTCTTTATAATCAGCACGATCTTCTGCACGTACACAGAGTCACAGAGATATGGATGGGTGCTGTGGAGTTGAATAAGGGGATGTGAACATATAATGGTATAGATCCATGAATAGGGATCAGGATTGGGCATTTCTAGCAAAAGAGCTATTCAATATATGCTTATAACTATTCAAAAATTATTATTAAAGATCAAAATTAGGGCTGGGCAATGGTTTAAATTTTTAATTGTAATTAATCTTATGATTTCCCTGATTAATCATAATTAATCGCATTGTGAAAGTGTCATAACATCTGTCATGCAAACACTAAATCAGTACTTGTTATACAGTAATAGTTAAATCACATATTTAGTGCAAATCAAATTTACAAAATGTAAATACAAAATTAAAGCTTATTGCCACTGTCAGGGCATTAAAGTGATACCCCGGGATGGAACAAGTTGGGTCCTATCACAAGGTTTAGGGCAGAAATTACCCCTACAGCAGTGTTTTTGTGCAGCAGAAGCCCAGGGCACTCGCACCAAACACACCCTCCCTGCTCCTCACACGGTTTCCTCTGCACTCAGACGGGGCCATATTTTACTTGACCAAAAACACAAATAAACAGACTCCCACTGAAAAAATCTGATATCAGTCTGCATTCATGCTTTATTTAGAGAATTTTCAGCGCATTACTTTCACACAAAAACACAGCTAAATAAGGCTCCAGCTCTCATCGTGTCTCTTCGTCCTGGCAGACTACCTGCGTTTGTTCATATCTGGCACGCCGTGCGCGCAGACTGATACACTAAGCGGTGAGCGCCTTTAAGTTCCGTGGCGTTGCCCCTCTTCTCCATGCTTGTTTTGGTTACTCATCGTGTTTTTCTGCCAATTTCACTTCCGGTTCGACCGCAGTCAGCAACAGACATTTACAAAATAAAAGCATGTGAGCAACATGCACTAATGTGCGATAAAATATTCAACGCCGTTAATAGATTGACGGGTTAACGCGAAAATAACGCATTAACTTGCCTAGCACTAATTAAAATTGTTAACAGAAATGGAGAGGGCTGTTGTGCTTTGCACATTGATAATTAAACTTACTTCTTCAGGTGACTAAGCCTACCATTGAGTGTTGATCTGCATAGTAGTTGACGGCTTGTGATAGGCTAGACTGACCTTGCAGAATTGGCACTGCAACCCATTTTTGATAATTTTTTTGAATGATTTCCAAATACTTCCCAATCCATTTTTGAATGTCTCCTTGTTCTTGTTTTGGCTGTAGATCCACCAGCCTGTTCACTTTTGGTCTGGCTCTGTTCATTATGTCAGTTTGTTGCCGTGGTCTAGTTAAATAGGATCTAGTTTGGACACGCTTTGTTTTATTATGACTGTCCTTGGGCATTTTAGTTGGTTTCCATGCCCAGCTTCCTGTCCTGCTTAACCTGTTTTTCTTTTTTTTTTTGTGAAATTAATGCATTACAGCTCCAGAATCCTGCATAAAACTGCAATCTGCTGCAGACAGGACAAAAGGATCATCACAAGGTCCTGTATTGTTTCAGATGTGAAGTGTACCCATCCCTATCTATGAATGCATATAATGTGGTTAAAAATAACCTTTCAGCGGCCACCCTTTACATACAGTATTCAGTGGATCAACATGGATTAACAGTCCCTCACAAGACGATATATGATATTGAGATTTTAAAACGAATGTCACTGCAGTTCTCCTTTCTGAGTATAAATTACCAAAGGCATCAGAAGAAGCAAACAAAGGGAGGTCACCTAGTTAACTCAAGGGAAGTTAACTCGTTCACCCTCATTTTAAAGATTTACGAATAGTCAGATTTTACAGCTTACAGGGGAAAGATGGAGAACAAGGCAGACAGACAATGCAAATGTGAGTATGAAGAACTGCGCAGGCGTGAAATGAAAACAGGTGAAGGTGGATTCTGGTGTTCCTCTGTGTAATGAGTGTTCCTAGATCTCATCACGCCCTTTGTTAACGTTCTACGATAGAGCTTTATATCCTGTTACGTGATGATGCATTAGGCAGAAATCATCTACTCGTACAGGAAAATGTGGGGTAATAGTCGGGGTTGCTAAAGTTCTTTGCATAATGAAACCTTTCACACTAAATCAGTCAGCTGCTTCATCCCAGTGGGCGGGCTGTCACTGCATTACTGGAGATGATGGATTATAGTGTTAATCACCAGATTAACCACAGCAGTAGGGTATGATACGGCGTGTGTTTTTACTCTATCAACACTTGTTTGTTTATATAAATGTATGTGTGTGTGTGTGTGCGCCACTGCAGCTATGCCATCCCCAATCGTCAAGGAAATGTTGTAAAAGTCAAGAATCAGTCCATCGGCAATGATTTGAAATCTGGAATGTTGCAAGGCAGCGTTTTATCATCTGTAGTATCAATACATCAGGAGACAGCTCTCCGTACCCTTCTTTATATCAAGGTCAGAAAACAACATTTTCCCATGTTCAGATTTGTTTTCAGTCTGCTTGTGCGGCTGTTATTTGGCTCCCACAGCTACTGTGATCCGTCTGGAGAGGCAAAAGTACTCGCCGTGAAATTGGAAAGGATGTGCAGCATGTTGAGATCCTGGGGAAGTGAAAAAGCAGAGTGACAGAGTGGTGGAGGTCTGCTTCTCAGAGCACGTCACACGCATGGAAAACTGAAAAGGGGTGAAAAGTGCTGCCAGTTACCAGATGTAAAAAGTGATCAGTGTGAGCCTATTGATTTAGGTTGGACTGAATCAAGTGAACGTTTTTATGTTACAGTTTGGGGATCACGGCATGAGGTTTGCTCCCTGAGACGTTGTGGTTTGGTCAGAGCAAGAAGGAGGGAGTTTGGGGCAGAGGCTGAGGAGATTTTCTCTGTCACAGCTGAAATTTGTAAACTAATTGACCACCCATACACAGAACTTTTCTTCCCCTGGACTATTCCAAAGACCCACAAACAAACCAGGACCTCAGGAACTCAAGAACACGTCCTGCAAACCAGGCCCTCTGACTGTACTGTGATTAATGAAATTTCCTCTCTCTTTCTCACTCTTCTGAGTAAGGTGTTTTGGTCTGTGTCGTTCACCTCCCTAAGTACCATAAGTCAAACATCGTTGTAATGTCAGACCAGCCAGACGGAAATCCACTATTTTCCTTTTCTGCCATTGTTTTTTTCTTTTCAGAATGATTCATTATTAGTTAGCTTGCCGGTTCATTTTTCACCTTTAGCGGGCCTTTTCAATCTCAAGTATCAGACTGCCAGGCAGCAGAAAGTGGTGAAAGATGTTTTTGGAGAAAGGTGAACATAAACAGATCCCTTGACCCCATTCACCACAAACCAAAAGAGTGAAATATGACAGGGTTGTAAAATAATGCTCAGTGCAGTGCTGGGCAAAGAGACTCTGAGGTGCTGATGCCAAGGACAAAGGTCAAATGAAAGCAACATGCTCAGATTTCTCCCAGGGGACTGGCTGGCTGTATGATCATGGCATTAGCTTGGTAACAGAATGTAATCACTGTCTGTCGCTTTCAGACTGTGTGTGATGCAACTTTTGGCTGGTTAATTTGCTGTCAAGAGTGTGTTCCTGGACTTGTAGTTTTGGTTAGCCGCCCATTTTTTTGGTGGGTTGAACTGTTCTTATCATTTCATCTAAAGCAAATATTGAATTCTGAGGTTTAGGCATTCCTCACATTCCTGAAGGAGACCATATCACAGCTACTCCAATCCGTCTTTCTCATCCGATGTCCCTGCTGTCATTTCCCAAGGCTTCTGATCCTCTTTTCACACCTCAGCCCAAATCTCTTCTTTTGAATCCTTTCAGAAAAGAAATGATGAGTGATGCTGGATCAAGGAGTTTGAGAAGACGGCTGACAAAACTTAGCACAAAGAGTAGAAATGGGGGGACATAGACTGATTCTAATTGATCCAAATCTACGGATCAGCACCTAGAGATCTTTTTTTTTTCTCATTTAAAAACAAATGAACCACAAGTTGTGTTTTACTGCACTGGGCTATAATGGACTGTACTTGACTGTTTCTTGGCAGTAAGCATTGACTACATAGCTTCAGCTTCTCATTTAACTGAAAGATGAGAGACGTTTGACTCCTGTCTTCCAAGTCAGACTAAAAGAGCCAATAAATCCAATCAAACAGCTTCTTTACAACTTATTGAGCTAATGTAGCTCATTCCTGGCTGCTTACTGTCACTTAAACAGCGTTTTTGTGCTGTTATTGTAAAGTCTGTGACTGTGTTGTGAAAGAGTTGATGCCAGCAGTCAGCTGTGAGGATGACAGCCTGTGTTAATAGAGGTATAAACCAGAGCAGAGCTATTGGGCAGAGGAATGTGTGAACACAGTGACAAAACCATTTATTTACAGGCACTTCCACCGTGAGGTCTAGCACACGCAGCCCAAGTGCAACCCCAGGAAAGACACAGCTGCGTGTGAACGTTGTAGCGCCAGCCCTGCTCGCTTTGATCGGCCGACATGAGAGCTGCCCTGATCTCCAGGAACACCACCCATCTTGTCTGATATTCTGAGTGCACAAACTGAGACATTCCAGACGTGCGAACTCCCCGTGACAAATGATCACCCTTTGGGTTTCCAGCTTTCACAAGCATTGGGCTTCTTGGCATGGTGAAGTGGGTCCAGGGCTGAGAGTTTTCCCGACTCTACAGCTTTAGTAACTGGAGTAGAACTGCAGAATATGGATGAGTCCTGGTGCAAGTTGTTACTCTGCAGAAAACCTTCAGGCTAGGGCTTTGATTTATGTTGACCTTTATCAAAAATGGTACAGCCTGAACACGGACTCTCAACAGAACTGTGGGGACTCTGCAGGGGACTGCTGACAGGATTAAATCAACTTTAATAACACAGATCCTGAGAAAAACAAGTTGGTTTTGTTCCTGTTCTTAGGAACAGAAGAATATCATCCACAGCTAGAATAGTCAGTACATATCAGGGCACCATATTGGCTATAGTTGAGTTCCAACTCTGTGTAAATGTTTGTGAGTTTTTTTTTATTTTAACTTTTATAATCTGCACCCCACATGTTAACGTTTGCTCCATGTTTTAATGGTCTTACAGAAGCATGTTTCTTTCTCCGTCTCATGAAACAGGCCTCGCACTGTGCCATGACTGATGTCATCCCACTGTTTCCTGTCATTTTCCAGCTTCCACGTGCCCTCCTCCAGTCCATCCTGTCAAACCCTGACATGATTGATTTTTTTTTACACTTCATTTGTAGCCTTCATCATAGTTTCATTGAATCATGAAACTTTGCATGACTGCTGCTCCAAAGTAATCTAGCTGCAGAGCAAGAAACCACACACCCTCCTGGGACAAAGACATTTCCCCAAAGAGATGATGACTTATGGTTTTGCAGAAAGAACAAAAAAGCAGCAATGCTAGAGTTTGCCCCATATAATTTTCCTGAGAAAGTACGATTCTCATTCTTATTTTGTTAAACACATCTCACACTGGCAAGACTGTTTGGGAAAGAAATGAACACAGATTTCCAGACTACTGCATTGTCTGCACTGTATCTGGTCCAGTTGCCGGTTTGTGCTTGTGAGCAGCCTATGCATGGAGTCACCTCCTCCCCATTCCTGTTTCTGCCACACTCTGGTGCAAGCAGAGATTACTGCCAGGAGAAGTTGGCAGCAGATTTAGCAAGAATGCATTCCAGATCTTAACTTCTCCTGTGCGTGTGAGGAGATTGCTTATGTTCATGTCTGCATCTTTTCGTGCTCTGGGGGTGGGTGATGTAGGACAGGACACATTTTTGCATGTTTAAACCTCTGGTAGCAGACGAATCATGACTAAATTGTCCTGTAGGATGAGCTCTGTTGGAGACATTGCGTGTTTAAAATACAAAGTAACTGCGAGGTATCTCCTAATCTGTAGCTACTACTTCAAAAAGGCTGTGATGTGAAGGTAACTTTTTTGATCTTTTGCTGATTAATGCTCTCTGACTTTTTGAACGCACAGTTCAGCACAGAAAAGATGCATCAGTGCTGTCTTTGTGCTCTACCTGTTGCATTTAATGAAGACCCCAGGAGACAGCAGTGTAAAAATGTGTTTTACTGTACTTTGTGTTGTAGAAGTAGTCCTCCATGACTGTGGGTAACATTGTGGGACCAGGGAGGAAGTGTTGTGAAGGGGCTGTGAGTGCGTTGCTTGGCAACAGGGTGGGCAACTTGGCGTAATGAGCACGGGGCTCAGGAGCTGTCTGCTCAGTGTTCCAGGTCCTGACAAGAACAGACAGGCTGGCCTGGGACGGCCTGCATGGAGCTGCCACCACGGCCACCTGCTCACAGCAATCATCACCAGCGCTCCAGCCAGCCACCGATACAGCATACAGACCCAATTAAGAGCCCTGCATGTCCCCCTCCAGCCAGCCATCACTAACACTCCTGCAAGTCTGACAAGGCTGCCTTTTTTCCCCTTAGCAAATCTCTAATTAACAGCGTTGGTAGTGCTGAGGCAGGGCTGTGCAGAGCTGCTGAAAGGGGCTGGGACTCTGCTCGGGTAATCAGCTTAAATACAGGTTTATTTCCTGCCCCCTGTGCCTTGCTACTTCCTGCAGAGATCACATTCTTTTATCTGTTTATCTCCAATTTCCTCTGACTTGTAACGTGTCTCATAGACACACTGTCACCTCCACTTAAGACTGGTCTGGCTGCTCCTGCGATGAGATGGTTTCAGAGCAGTGATCAGAGTTGGTTTTGGCAGGGCAAAGCTCTCAACAACATCTCTGTCTGTTCCATTACTGCCTTACCTCCTCCCCTTCCTCCGCTCCTACCTCACTGAACGTCTCTGGTCTGAGCTGCAGAAATTCTACTGAACTGCTAAATGATTAGAGAGTCTTCATACAGAAATAAACACAACCAGGTTATGTTCCATCATGCTGGTTCTGTAAGGAGAGTATCCCATCACATACAGGCAGAGATCCAAACCTGTTTTTGCAAGGCTACGATTTAATTTGTTAAAATGCTTCAAACAGAAAAAAATGTATTGTGAAACTGCCTCATTACCAGAACCGGATTAATAGTGTTGTACGATCCCGCAGAGAGCAGAGGAATTTCCCTTCAGTGCAGAGGTGTTATTGTTGGATCCCTGTGCAGAGAGGCTGGATGAAATTTCCTCTACTCCAGTTTGGGATTGACTCCTGATACAGGAAAGCCTCTCTTGACTGAGTAATTACACCTAATGAGCCGTTTGAAGCAGTTCAGACAAATAGGCAGACAAACAGAGAGGTCAAACAAACCATTATTTAATACATCTTAGATGGCACTGGAGCTATATCCATGCATCGTGGGACGCGTGGCTATCAGGTCATGTCGCTGGTTTCCCAAAGATTTCTGCCTTTGGACTTGGAAGTTACATTATTTTAAAGATAACGATGGTTTATGTTGGTCTTGCTATTGATTTATTTTTGTGATTGTTTTTTTCAGATATGCTGGTTTTGTAAATTCCTTCACTTCCTACTGCACATGTGAAAAACCGTGTTTCTGTGACTTTCCTCCAAGCTGCTTTAGCTCATGGATGATAATGTAAAAGTGATGCTGTTTTATTTTTATACAGGTTAGCACTTTGAAATGTTTGCTTGTTGAGGGTCATCACCCAATGCATTCTGGGAAGTCTTTAATCTCTTTTGTCTTGGGCCCAATCCCAATGTCCACACTCACCCACTCACTGACTTTAAGGCGCGCTCCCCCAAAGTCCATGAGGGCTTAGGGCTGTCCCACTGTCAGATCACAAAGTGCGTGAGAGATCTCTTGCTGACTTTGTGAGCCCTCTCTGCACCCTTTCCGTGAGTCAGCATGGTGGCAGACTTACCGTGAGGGAATTAGTTAATTTTAATGTGACGTGAAAACATAGAAACGCAGGGTTCCCAGGGGAAGCCCACAAACACGACAGGTTAAATGAATGCGTAATATGGAAACTGAAGAAAGAGAGAAACAAGAACCACAGAAATTAGACCAATATTGATGCTTCATGAATATAAAGCTGCGTTTCCACCAAGCAGACTGGTTCGGTTCGTCTCGGTACGGCGTGCATTTTGCAGCGTTTCCACTGACTTATCCTGGGATAAATCCCTTTTTGGAACCCTGTCGTATGGGTGCCAGACTGAACCGACCCGCTCTCGGAAGGTGGAGCAACACACTGCAGACTGTTGATTGTTCAAAAGAATCGTCACTTACCCCGACAGTGGCTGCATTTCTCCTGGTGGCACACAGACTTCTCTGACACAAAGCTTGATTGCACTTTGTATCAAAGAGCTACATGCCAATCACAGAGAGGACGAAATGCTGCATGTCTTCCATCTGTGCTCTTTGTTTACTGCATCGCGTTTTTCTTCTTCGTGGGATTTAATAGTGGGGTAAGCTGCTACGGCGTCACACTGTTGTTTAACAGCTGCAGCTTTCGGCATCCAGCTTATACCCTGCCTACCACGAGAGGGCACAGTTTGCTGTGGAAACGCAAACGGGATCAGGCTTAACTGTACCAAACCGTGCCAAACCGTACTGAACTGACCAGGACTGCTTGGTGGAAACGCGGCTTAAGTCTACCTGTCTTTAAGAGTAAACGAATAAAACCGCCGTAATCCTCCCAAATATTTATATCTTTACACATAAAATAGTGCAGTTTAATGAATTAATTCAGATTTTGCATTTTTGAATCAATTCACATTGTTTCAGTTTGGTGTACAAACTGTTTTGACTTTTGGGAGCATACAGGTAAAATGTCATTTATTTCAATTTAAAGCTTGTTCAATAAAAGTTCATACTGCTGCTCAGGTGAGCTACAATATGACATGCAGGTTGTGTGAGAAGTGGCAAAGTGCTGTCCCAATCAGGGTTACACCATTTTGAGCCAATGTATATTCATGCTCTCAGACACTTTCCTGGAAATCTTAATTAAGTCTGTAAGGGCTCAGGGTTTAGGAGGGACAGTGAGATTCAGTCTTGGACTATTTGATTCTGTTAAGGCAGTGGAGGGATAGTTCAGAGGTGAAACAGCAGAGGGTGCTGTTACTCAGACAGGGTGACCCTTTGTAACATGTATGCTAAGGTTTAATGCAGTGTTTGTATTTCAGCGATCAAAAGAGTTTATGTTTAAAAAATGTTGCTCTCAAGAAGATATTTGAAAAATACTGTAGGTGAAGAAGTTTTTTTACAGTGAGTCTACATGTCGTATATCTTCTTCTGTATTGTTTTGTTTCCTATATATTTTATTCAGCAATCAAATAAAATCAGTCTTCATGCGCTCTGTGTATTACTGTATTTGCTGGTGTACTGCTCTGGATGGCAGCTTAGGTGTTAGCAGAAAGCAACTTTTGAGGCTGATGAAGAGAAAGCATCTGGAAACACCTCCCAGAGGAGACACCAAGAAGACACACTGTTTCCTGCTCCATCAATGCACACAAGAAGACAGCCTGTGTGCACACTGAGGTTTGTCTACCTCTTTCATTGTCTTCACAGTTTCTTTACGTCTGTTAATGTAAAAAGCTTTGAGCTTATTAAGCTCTTTTTTTTTTTGTCTCCCAATCTTGGAAACTGTGCTGCCCGACATCCAAGCTGCGTCTGTGCAGGCAGCGGTTTCTGTGCAGGAGGTTCAACAAATACAAAACCTATACAGGGATATTTGGGTGTGGGGCTGCAGAGAGGGAGAGTAGTCAAACACCAAGCCTCAGCGTCTACCTGCTTGAGGTCATAGGCTGAAAAAGGGGAGTGTGTCAGTCACCACTTCCAACACCCCCTTGTGCTCTGGTAGCCCCTGTGTGGCTGATCTTTCTGAGCATGCATATGTTTTCTGTCGTGAACGATGAATTTGTACTCACAGGTTTTCCAGAAAAGAGAATAAGGGAGGAGTGACGGAGGTGGGGGATTGGGGGGGCTGTCTTTTCTCTGGCTGACCCTGGACTGGCAGGGTCTGCTCTGGTGAGCCAGGTCTCCAGAGCCCTCGTCTCACTTAGCCCCTCAATATCCCTCTTTCTCTCTGTGGGGCCAGGGGTGCTGTGGATGAAATTTCAGCAGGGCTATGAGGGAATGCTTCATGGAGTTTAGCGCCTTCTTTAACATTGGCAAAATAAATGACTTCTCCTAATGCTCTAATTGGTGGCAGTTTGATGATCAGGTATCACCGGCCTTCAGGGCTGAAGCACATCGTTGTTTTTCCTCAGCTTGGTGAAAGAGCCCGTCTGTACCTGTTGCCTTTGAGAATTTTTTTTCACGAGTAAGGAGGGGAAAAAGCTTGGTAGTACACTGTCTGTCTGGTCTTCTGAACTGTCTTTTTTCCATGAAGTCAAAGTAGAGCATTTGACATTTTAAGTTAAGCCTGGCTACTGATCTCTCCTCCTCAAAATCCCAGCCCTCTGGCTGGGATCTGTGTGTGAATTGTGAATCAAATGAGTGGCTTAAATATGGTTCAGCCTCTCTCTGTCTCTCACCTTTTCTCTCTCCAGGCATCTGTACAGACTGTTGTATTGTATTTTATTGTTGTATAGTTGGTCTTTTTTTTTAAATGTTTATTAAAAATAAAAATCCAGTTGTGGATAGAGGCAGCTGTAATCTAAAAATACCTCCTTTACTTTGTCTCGCTCTTGTTTCCTTCCACAGACGAGAGTCAAGGTCAGAGTCAGACCCCTGCTGGTCTGCTGCACCAACAGAAAGGCTCATACAGACACACTTGATGTGTGTGTGTGTGTGCTGAGCTTCACTGATCAGTTTGTCTCGCCTGTGATACTACACCAAAAACATTCATCATTGTGTGAAAGCTAAACTGACTGAATGAGATGTTGTCGTCACTGGTAGTAGCTTTGTTCACAGTATAATCATTTTATTTATCCACTCCAAGGAAGACATCATTCCCATGACTTGTTCCACTAGCATGTGTCGCAGACAGGCTGGGTCTGACTCTAAACACAAATGTATACTCATTATCTGTGGAAAGAACGAGACGTACTGCCTACTGTAGAAGCCTAGAAAGAAAGCCTCGGGATGGTTAGGTCTGCATGATGTTCACTGGATGTTACAAAAAGAGCATAGTGAGCACTACACTTTCCTTTCCCTCAAACATCTCAGTATTTGTCCTGTTGAGGGGGTCACAGGAAAGTCTGGAAAGCTTTAGCCAAGTGTCAGTGTTCTTATTTAAAAAAGTAAACATAAGCCACATTGTTTTGTTGCTCAGTTTGCTGTTTGGACTTCAGTTTTCTTGGCAGGCGACAGCATGAGGTAAAACCTTTACATGTGAAGTGAAGGGCAGAGGATAGTGGTGGGGTGGTGTCAGTTTGTTATTGTACTGCATGCCTCATGGCTGCAGCATGTCACTTTCCATCACTTTCCCAGGTTAGTCCTGTGTAAGGCTTTAGGCTGGCCCGCTGTTTACAATACCTCCCATTCAGCCTGCTGCTCCTCAATGAAATTTCTATTTTTAGAGGCCACTGGCGTGCAGAGAGTCATCTGCTTGTTCTGAATGAGGTCTGGTGGTTTTGACAAGGTTAGCTGGATTAAAGCTCTGGAGAGGGAGGGTCTGAAGGACAGGTCACAGGGGCTGGTCAGGGTGAGAAGGCCACTGGGAGAAGACTGGCTGCCTTTATTTTATGTAATGGTCAATGTCAGCAAAGTATTGAGTTAAATGCAGCACATGTGATGAGACGGAGGTCGACAAACTGTTGCTGAAAACCCAAACTGACGGGAAGTCAACACACAGAAAACACTGTTATACCCTTAAAGCAGCGTCATACAAGCTGATGCTACATTTTTGATGGATCCCCATAGACGGCCTCTTCTGCTTCACCTAACAGCTCACTGAGAAGCAGCCATTCTCCAATCAGAGGCCAGCTTTTATAGAAACGATTTCCTGCAAAATATTTTTGACCAATGCAATGTTTATTGTACCCCAGGACCTTTTGGCTACTATCAGTGTTGTGCTGAGAAATGTTTTCTGTAGACTCCGACATGGCAAAAGAGAAAGGAAAAAATGGCAATTTCCTTAATCGTCGCAGTTTTTTCTCCCTCTGTGTCTTTGTTTTGATTCCTTGGTGTGTGTGATGGTGTTTCCCACACTGTGCTGCTGCAGCCAACTTGCCCTGCTCCATTGTGCTGCTGGCCTCTCTTTGAACCTGTGCAGCTGTAAACATGGCTAAGTGCTTTCTATCAGAGGCAGGCTTGCATGAGGACAGTGCTGTGACTGTATGCTGTCACCAGTCACACAAGAGCCTGGATCAGAAACTTGAACATGAAGGTACTACTACCTCTGATCTGCAAGGAAAGTTAAAGCGTAGATGTCTGTCAGATTCTAGAAAACACATAGACAATCTCCTCCGTCATTTGCCTCACATGTTCCTCCAACCTCAGGCTAATATGTCCTACCAGAGTTCGGCCAAACCCAAACAGAGGGCTGATCTTTCTCTCCCTTTTAATATCGAAATGGAGCCTGCTGCTGATCTCTGTAAGCCGCTGATTTCGTTTCAAAGACCTGGCCAGCTATCTCCTCAGTATCTCCCAGAAAAACATTGTCAATGTGTGGTCAGAGTAAGCTGTGTTGGGATGAAGTGCAAATGAATGCCAGTGTGGTCGTGTTTGGACAATTTAGCAAGGCTGCAGAGGGAAAACCCTCAAAGTCATCTAAACATGGAGACTCTTAAAGCCCACGGTCTCTCACGGTCTTGACTGAGTGGCTCGCTGATAGATGTGTCTGAGATGACTTAAGAAGGATACTATTCTCGGGTGGTAGACAGCTTTGAGCAGTTGATGCTGGACAAATCAGTTTTTTCACTCCTTAAAAGCTTTTGGAGGTTACTCTGTCTTTTGATTCTCGGAGTGTTCGGTTTGTCTCTCATCTCTGCTGTAAAGCTCAGAATCTGCCACCCACACCATCTTGGGTAAAAACACAACTGTAAAAGAAATTTAGTTTTCTAACACACGTGTTAAAGTATGGATCACTTTCTGTCCACAGCACCTTATTCTACACCAGGTTCATTTTATACAGCGATGCAGATTCTCACTGTGAAATCAGTTTTTTCTAGGGCTTTAAAGCTTTTCAGTCAGAGCAATGTTTACTTAGATCAGAGACAGTTTCATTCAAGACTTCAATTAAGGCTTCAACCCTTGACTCATTTTCCACTCTCTAATTTTTGTAATGGCTGGGACAGGAGGCTGGGAGCAGCACAGCCAGCTCAGCACTGCTCATTAGCTCCAGCACTGCCGCCCGTGCTACATTTAACTTAATAATGAGGCCAAATTAACAGCAGCTCTGGCCTTGCTCCAGGTGCATTGTGGGTGAGAGGGAGGGTTAGGAGGAGCAGAGGGGGGAGTACCTGGCCAACTGAAGGGGTTCAAACAATGCAAAGCAGTAATGGACTGAAAACACAACATCGAAGGACGGCCTACTTGGCCACTAAAAGGCTGCAGGGTCCACCCATTCACCCCACCCAGGTTCAACTGTTTCTGTGCCTGATGACTTCTCTCAGGCTTCCTGTGCACTAGTAGCCCTCTGCAGCAAAAAGATAGAAACATTAAAACATTTGGGTTTGGGACTGACCAAATTATTCTGGAGCAAGGGGCCGATCTGTGCCAGAGGAGGGACTGTGAAGGGTGGGGTGAAGTTTGGTTTTGGAGGTTGGTGAAGGCAAGTCCTCATCAAGTCATACTAGTGCCGTGGTCCTCCTCCACATGTGCAAGAGTGGGTGCTGCTGAAGGCCACATGTTAATGAAAGGAAGGATCTGACATTGAGTTCAAACAAACAAGTAGGATCCTGGTTTTTATAAATCACTCTAAAGCATTTGTCTGCTGAATTCTGTGGATACTCCACCCCACCCAGGTTTAGTAGATCACGTTTTGTACCCTAGATACCAAAAAGTTCAGACACTGTATTAAAAAGAAAAAAAAGAAAGAAGTACAGTGATTTGCAAACCCTATGAACCAATATTGTATTCAAATACAACATAGATAACATGTCAGATGTTTAAAGAAATGTTATTATTTCCTGCAAAGTTTTGGTCCATTTTGGGTATGATGGAAGTATAAATATTCCGACAATCTGGAGAAATACCTTGCCTTTCATTGCCCCTTTTTCCCACATTTTAAGAGGTGTTTCTGCCATCACTCTCGAAATGAGCTGATATTATGTAGGAAATAGTCAAATGTGTCGAATACGGGTTGACATCCTTGTGACTGTGAGGGAGTGGAAGAGTAGGTAATTTTCCATGCTGGACATGAATACAGCATTGCAAGGTTATATATTGAAGAATGAATATGTTAAACTTAAAAATATATATTATTAAACAATTTGATATTTTTTACCACATAAACACAAAAAAGTACCGAAAATTGGTACCGTTGAGTACCGATACCGATTGCCAGTACCTAGCAATCGTTTCAAATGTGAAAGGTGTCCATCCCTATATGAGGTATTGTCAAAGATCCTTCAAACAAACTGGCTTTATATTAATTATCTGTTTATCCATCTATTTTCAGCATTTCTAGTTTGTGAAGTGTTACAAAAATAATGACTTTAATTTTGTTGAGAAAAGTGTGATCTATTCTGAAGCTTAAATTTTCAGATTTTATTTTCTAAAACAAAAAAGAGAAGTTATTGGTTTTTCTGATTTGATTGGATGAAGAATCAAAGTCATTGTGCAGTGATTTTTTTCATCCACCTTGTTCAAAGAATCAACAAAGCTACTCAATCAAAATAAAATAACTTATTTTATGGAAAGAGTTCATCTCAGTAAACATAAGAGGCACAAATGAGAACCTCTTGTCATGATTGTAGCACAAACAGCAGTTTTTTCAAAATGCGACATGTTTTTTTGGAGTAAGAAACATGTACCTGATGAGACAGTATTTGGATTAGAGAGAAAGCAGCATTGCATCAAGCTGTGTGCCCGCTGATGACAGCATCTCCTCCCCAGGAGCTGCTGCATGTTCTCCAGGATATAAAGTGAAGTGTTTGTTCACCTGCTGAAGGCCTGACAGCCAACAAGCTCAAACATTAGACATCAGGAAAGTAGTCATATGATTTCTTACTTCTCACCATACCCCTGACTTGAACCCTGACCTTGTGACTTAACTGATGCTAATTCTCTTTGTGGGGCACTAAAGAAACAAGTTAGCAACATGAAGTCATGCTCTGTCAGTGTCAGGACAGGATGCTCGGTGTTTAGAAAACGGTGTAATAGCTTTAGACGGCTGTTTTATCACTGTTAGTGAGGAGGCCAGAGGGGATGCAAACATTAGGATCTGATTTAATGTGTGTGTTACATTCTGACTCACCCAGGTCAACAGAGAAGAAATGACTGAGCATGAATTAAGGTGTAGTTGTATGTGTCCACACACACGCGCACACACACACACACACACACACACACACACACACACACACACACACACACACACACACACACACACACACACACACACACACACACACACACAGAGCTGTTCACACACTGAGGGACTGCTGAATTTCTTGGTAATAAATGGAGAATGACAAAGCTGTTGGGCTTCTTATGTAACCATGTGGTTTTGCCTTTTCTCCCTCGGTTATGTACATTTTCCATGACCTGTTTTTCACCGGGAAAGCAGCCTGGCACATTCTAGGTAATCACACAATTTTCCTCTCTGGTTAGATGTTGTTTTTAACCAAAGCCTTTGATTTTCAGACTTATTTTTATTCAAGCTTTTAATGACTCCTGAAAAAATCACTCAGGAATACATTGCCATTGGCTCAGTATGTTTTCCCCCTTGTGCCATACATCACACAGATGTTTCCCTTTTTTTAATAATACTAAACGCTCACATAAAGTAAATAAATGACTTGTAGAAAGAAATATCTAGCTCTTTCGGAGATGAAATTAGCGTGTTCCTTGACTTTTGTTGTGAACACTGTGAATTTGATCACAGTTGCTTCGGAATGAAGTGAATCGGATTTTTAGGGTCTCTAACAGTCATGTTCTTTCATATTGAGAGACTTGACGCAGACGCAGACTTTGCTCTTGGCCTGTCATTTCTTCACATCCCTCATCGTGTGTATATGTATGTGTGTTTCTGTGTGTTTTGAGCAAAGCCTTCAGTGTTTGGACAAAGCAAACACACTATCATTACTGGCATGATTATGGGGCATTGGAAGTTTAAGCAAATATTCAGGAGGCTTTGACTGTTTTTAGTATCTCTTGGTACTCGTATGACCACTAAATAGCTAAAGCGCTGACAAGGCTAACCCAAGTGCTTTGTTCGCAGGACTGACCTGACAGTGCAAGGTTGGTAACTCTTTGCCACGGGTACAAATAGTAAATCAAAAGGAATTCACTTAGCATGAAATGACTCCACAATCTTACTCAGTGAAAATAATGTTCTGGATATGATCACCCAATCAGGGTGACAGGACTTAGTTGGGACAAGGATCAAATTTCAAAAACCCATTCTGCCAGAGGGTAAGACAGTCAAAAGTAAGCACTAAGGTTTGTTCACATTAAAGGAGGTAAAAAGTATTGTGCATATAAGAATGATTATTTGCATTTCTGGTTTTTGCCTCACCAGGAAGATGTTGTTCACATTTTCATGAGCAATCCTAGCAATTAGATCGGTAACTTTATTGGAAGAATGCCTTGATTTCTTGGTGTCCCACAAGATTTTTGTTAACCAAGGGTCAGCAGCAACCGTGTAATTTTCTTAAACTGGAAGAGAGATATTGAATGTCTCTTCTGTATTTTTTTGTTCTTAAAGAATTTATTTACCTTCCTCTTGTGTGTAAGTGGAGCCATAAGAGAGACATCCTGCTACTGACACGTTTACAGGCCGCCAAGCCTGCAGAGAGCTGGAGGCGTAGTCTGATGGCAGAACTGCTGTCTGAGTAATTACAGGCTCCCTGGTGGATATTACTAAGATCCCAGTGATCCAGACTCCACGCAAGGCCACTCTCCTACTGAAGTTAAAGCAGGGGGGAGAGAGAATTTCAACCAAAGAAGTAGTAAGGGAATGAAAAATAAAACTGTTTCCTTCTTCTGCTCTCATTCAACAAGCACAGCTCTGTTTTCTGTGCACAGCGCCGTTCACCTCTGCCAGAAATATGTACCCCAGCATAGGCACATTTTTATTATCCAGCAGGGCTCCTGGTATTTTGAAAATGAGGTAAGCTCAATTACCAACAAAGGGCTCTTCTCAGGGGTCTGTCATCACATGGGATTGTGGAGGCAGGAGAGAGACCCCTCTGCCTGCACTTTGATACTACTGAATGATTGGCACAGTGGCATGAATTGAAGCATATGTTGAGACCAGATGAGAAGATGAAATGCAGGGAGGGACTGATGTGAAGTGGTGCTTTTAAAACAACATTTTTAAGTTTTAATCCCAATCTAAGCGTAAAGTCCAAAATGATGCATTGGGTTATGAAAGATTTTTAACTCAACATTAGCTCTAAAATTTCCCAGGTAAAATCAGCAGAGGTTGTTGCGCTCAAAGAGTATTTGATTAATTCTGGACACATTTTAAATTTTAAGAAGTATTCCAGAAAGATTTTGATACTTGTTTAACAACCGCTGTTATTATTGTTTCTATCGAACAAAACTTTCAACCAGTGTCGGAATTAGATGTTCTGCTGCAGAAATAAGTTTATAGAGAAATTGCAGGAAACATGTCGAGATAATACTCTTAAAATTGAATTAAAAACAAAGATTTCTAAGTTTACAACCAAACCTGACAACCCACTGTCTTGACATTTAAAAAGAAACTAAATGTGAGTGATACAAAATAAACTGTGTCAGACAAAATATATTTACTATGCTAACTGTCTTGTAAAGCTAACTGCAAAAACAGGACTGAAGAAAAAATGTTTGGTGTTTGATTTATAGATCCAATGAGAAAAAAATATTCATAAGCTGATTTTATGACACTAATGTATTTTTGTTTACCCTTTTTCTTTTACTTTTTTAAGTCAACGTACTGAAGTGTATATAAAATATGACTTAACTCATTCTTCTCTCCAGCCTGATGTAAATATCGAAAATTCATTTTCTGCAAATCGACTCTGTCAAACCTTTCCCCTCAGCTAAAGACGGCAATAAAGAAGGTGTTGCAAAAAAAAAAGATTAAAACTGGTAACATTCAAGTAAAAAGAGACAAAAAAGACAAATTGATGTCAGTGGAATATGAAGTACCATAGTCCAGAGATGCACATACGTAAAAAAAAAATATGCCTAAAAAGTGTTGAAGGGGGCGGTCACACTGCCATCCATAACATGTCCAACTACGCTTCAACCCTAAAGTCCAATTTGTTTGACCAGTGTAGTAGTACTGTGCTTAGGCATAATAAACTTCTATCCTTTGGGCATGGTCACACTGGCCATCCAAACTGTGCCATACTCAAGTACGACCCCCCCCCCTCAACTCACCGCACTGTCCCCCCACTGGCCAGTATGGCATGTGGTCACAATACTCCAGTATAAACTGGACTTGAGGAGCACGCTTGACCCGCCTTTGTAATCATTAAGCGTTTACATGAAGTGTGATCTCATCAGAGTCAGCACAATAAGACACAGAGAGCACTGCTGCAACTTGAGGAACTTTTTGGCCTATTTTAAAACATTTTGGTCTGGCACAGCCTTCTGTCACCCCTGTTCTTGTTTAAAATGATTGTCGAGAGGAGCAGTTGCAGCAGTCATATGACATGGACTATTTGCCATGTCCATTTGCTGGTGCTCAAACATTAAGGATACTGTGCTGAACCACACCTTTCCGAAGAGTGCCAAAGCAGAGAAGTGAATCATACCTGAGCACGGCACACTTGCGGTCACACTGGCCAAACGAGCTGGACTTTGGAGTTGGAGTGTGCTCAAGCACAGTACTGATTGCCAATTTGATGTCACGCTTCAGAGAGGTATGCTTCAGCACGGCACACTTCATGTCCAAGCACATGTGCGCACACACAACAAATAATATATGATCCATGGAATATAATTGCTGCGACCTCTCCTCTTGACAATCATTTTAAACAATGGCGGGGGTGTTAGATGGCTGTGTTGGAACAAAATGACTTAACATAAGCCAAAAAATCATTTAAGTTGTAGAGGTGTTTTCCATGGTCTACATTGTACTGACTCTGATGAGACTGCGCCTCGTGTAAACAGGTGCTTCATGATGACGAAGGGGACCAAACATGTGCTTTAAGTCTGGTACATATTGGAGTAGTGTGACTGCTGGCTGTACTGACCAGCAAGGGAAAGGCGCTGCAGGGGGAGCAATCTTGCTTGAGTACGACACTGTTTGAATGGTCAGTATGACCTCACCCTAAGACCCCAGTCAAAATAGTTTGATTGCTAATAATGCATGATTTTGATATGTCAGCTGTATGCCAGCCTGCTACCCTGGAGTAGAGGACCTCCTCCTGTGGTGACGTGGAAGGCATCAGAGCTGTTTGGGTTCCAGCCTGTCCAAGGAGCTGCCTGACGTCTCCCTGCTTCCTTATCTTAATGACCATTAACCAGTTCTGCTCTGTGTCAGCTTTGCAACTTGAAGGAAGGGACAGGCTGGGAGAAAATAAGAGCAAGGGAGTCAGAGTAAGAGAGTGAAGAAGATAGTGAGAGAGAGAGAAGAGGGCCTCTCTGATAGAAAATTCCTGACAGCTGATAAGAGGGAGAAGGAGATCCAGTTTACTGCAAAGATAGGGCAGGAATGTGTGGCCAGATGATGATGACTGGGTCCATGACTACACTGCCCCTATCTGTGCCTGCCAAGACACATCACCACTGACTGCTTGCATGCTAGCCAACCTCCTGGTTTCCCAGAAAAAAAGGGATTCTGAGTTCTCCTTTATGACTGCGCCTAAGACAGCCTTTCTGACTTTTGCACTGTGGTATCAAAAACCCATAATTAACACACTGCATTGCTTTAGACCCAACAGCATTGTCAAAAGATGAGATAATTAATAACTTTAAAGTATATAGACATCATAATTGTGTGCTGTCTGATTAAGCATGAACAGCGTGTACCAAAAACTAAAGGAGCCTTTTTCATAGAAAACATCATTTCACATGATATGTTGGTTTACTGGAATAACAAAGTAATGGACATGAGAGGAAGAGGAATCCAGCTCTGATGAGTTTAACAGGGCAGTAGTGAGAAGGAACATTTTATCTCCCAGCTCTTCAATTTCAGATGAATTCCAGTGAATACATACCCAAAAAACTCTGGCCTAGACCAGTCTCTCAGAGACAGATGGATAGCGCAGGGTGAAGCAGATTGGGTTAGTGGGAGTCAGGGCGGTGCGTGGATCAGACTCCAGCTCAGCTGTCTCCAGAGGAAATCAAACAGGCCTGTGTGGTTCATTATTTTGTAAGTTGACTCAGCAGCAGAAAGCACTGGCGACATGGCCATTTACTGAGAGTCTCTGCTGACCCTACTAACCACGGCTACAATCAGAGAGGCCAGTCATCTGGAAGAGCCAAAGACTCTCCATGCATTGTTAGGTTGCGTAGCTCTGCTCTTCAACTTTACCTTAAAGAATGGAGTCACTGCTCACACATTTTACTGAAGTTGAGTTAAACTTTGTCGCTCACTCTATAGATGCTGGTATTGGATTGAGATTGGGGAATACAGGAGGAACTTATGGGTGAAATGTCTGCTGTTGTTTGTTCTTCTCTTTGAATTCAGAATCCTGTGTGGTGACCCCGTCTCCACACTACCAGTAGACTTACAGTCGACAGGAAGCAGGCGCAAACACGCGCAGCAGACCAGCACTCAAACTCTGGACTGCAGTCACCTCACCTTTCAACTGGAGAGAAAAGTCAGGAAGAGGGGGACATGCAGTGCGGCACGTTCCCCTGTGTCCAGTTTTTTTCTTTTTCTTAAAGACTCCACACGAGACTAATAAACTTCAGAAGGTAGATTAATATCTGTGTTGAGAAATTCAAAATTGTCTTTTGAATGAATTGTGAATGTAAAGAACTAGTTGTCAAAAATGTGAAAAGGTTGTGACCAGGATTAACTAAAATTCAGGACTTTTGTAGGTAGTGTTGTTAAGGGGGGCATGATGACGCACTGGAGCCTAATTAGCATCACACTGTCCCTTACAACATAATGGCTTAATAAGCAGAGCTTACATAAATATCAATGGTGTGTCCATGGGATCTCAAACTACTACACCAGCTACAGCCAGAGTATCTTCACTAGAGTGTCCAGTTTGCTAATCCAGTTGTTGATAAGAGACGGCAGTAATAACATAAAACTTTTGCGTTTTATAAGGCCAAATTTTTTTTTACCCAATCAGATTTGTAGGCTGTTATTATGCCTGTTTAGCAAAGACGTGGGTGCCAAACCTGTTTTGATCCAAGATATAGTCTGCTGCAACTTGCCTGTATAGTTTCAGCATTGAAAACACACACATGCACACCCACACACGAGCTCACTGTTGCACACACACATTTTTTAGTGGAAGGAGAACTAGAGCTATTTCTAATAGACCACCCCTGTATTCAGTTCAAATGCAACAAACAGAAAAGTAATCTGGATGCAGGCCTGGTAAGAGCAGCTCACTAAGTTGGAAAAGTAAATACAAGAGCCTATCTAAGTAGAAGCCTCTGGCATTAGAATACTGCTACTCCCAAACGTGTCTTTTACAACTTTGCTCCTGAAAGACATCTAGTGTTTAGCGATGATTTGACTAACACAATAAGATGTTATGGTGAAGCCTTACCCATGGTTCCAGACCTAGTGAAAACAAACAGTTGCACTGGTAACTGGCCTTTTAACTCACACTTTCTTGGTTTTCAGACCTATGTTGGAAGGAAAATCTGTGTTACAGCTTTAGTGCACTGTCTTGAAATGGGATCCCAAGTTGCCTTTCTTACACAAGGCCACACCTGGAGTGCAGGTAACAAATAGAGTTCAAAACAGAGTAAACAATTAAAAAGCCCCCCGTTTTCTACTTGCATCACACAGCGCCCTCTTATACAGAACTTGTTTGCACTTTTTAACAAAGAGCCACATGCCAATCACGAAGAAAACAAATTGCTGGATGTCTTCCATCTTTGCTCTTTGTTTACTGTGGTGTTTTTCTTCTTCTTCGGATCTATAAGCAGGATAAAACTGTGTCATGCTGCTATGGTGTCACGCTATCACATAGCTCACGCTGCTATCAGCATTCGGCTTACATGCAGCCTACCAAGAGGGGGTACTGTTGCCTATGGTAAAGCAAACAGGATCTGGCTTTACTGATCTAACCTGCACCAAACTGTACTGATCCAAACTGGACTGCTTGGTGGAAATGGGGCTATAATGCCACCTTAGCGCGATATGCCGATAGAAAAACTGTGATGTGTTAAAGTTAGTTTTTTTTCTGTGATACATTATTTTGTGTCTGATAGGAGGAAAACGGAAACCATAATACACATTGTATCACAAAGATTTACATAAAAAAACTCTCATTGTTCATTCACCCTGTGATGGCGAATCAGCCTATGGTTGACTGGTCTGTTTTCCATAGTTATCACCCTCGGGCTTCTTAGGGTAAATATTACAGCTGATTCTTTTAATGATTTTAAAACCTGATTTAATATAATTAGTTATTTCTTAATCATAAAATTTTGGCAGAGTTAATAACACTTTTTCCGGTTGTTGAGAACCTCAGACATCATGTCTTCTCTGCATTACATTGACTTAAAGACTATATGTGAACCAACTAGGATTAAATCTTACATGCTCAAACATGTTCTGATGACGCAACAACAGCAATGGTTTGTGATATTTTTCCATTCTTGCACATCTCTAATTCTGAACAGAATGCGCCTGAGGGCTATCGGCCAGCTCAGACGCCAGTCTCCCCACTATCACCAGGGTCTGATGAAGCAGATAGTACTGGAAGCGCTCACTGGCTCACAGTGTGCAGTCGAGCGTGGCCATGTGGGTGGAGTTGAGGGGGTATTCAAGGATGGCTAGACAGTTTGCAATCTGCTGGGAAACAGACAAGAAACATTCAATCAGCTGGTATGCAGAAGACAGAACGGCACCAGCAGAGCGCCAGCCAGGCACAAAGCTGGCCAGAGGCAAAGGTCACAAATGTTATCGCCTGGCCTTCGATGACATGCTAACTCTATCTCCATCAAGGTCAGCTCATTGTTTGCTTTGTCTGGGCTCCATCACGGCCAGTGCCCCACCTTGTTAGTTGTGGACAAGCAGGTTTGGGTGGAGATTGACAACTATGGTTTTATCAGCTTTAGACCACAAGCTCTGTATGAGAGGGCATTTACGAGGAACACTTAAATCATTTTTTCTCAGCCTGTTTGTAAACAATGTGTTTCACCAGGCGCCTGTCAACCCCACAAGCCAGTTTAAATACTTGTTAGATTAGTCATCTATATATAATTGTCTGTAATACCTTTCTGACCTAATAAGGGGTAGAGATAGTATCTGTGCACCTTAAACATATAATTATCATTGGAAGTTGTGTAATAGGGTGGGGGTGAAGTGATTAGGGTGGTGCAGTGGCATGCTTTGGGACAGCTTGCTTTTTCTCACATATCTAAATGAGAAAAAGTACCTCCTCATTTTTTTTTTAACATTCTTTTTCTAAAACTACATTGAATTACTTCCTGCCTGTGCTCTTCACACATACACACTCAACAGAGACAGAAGAAAGATTTAATGTTGGGATGCTTCATGTGTCAGATGGTGTTCATGTGAGATTCAATACGCAATGGAAAGGATTTTAAAGAGTAGCTTCTCAGTGAGAAAAAAAAAGAGCTTCTAGCTTTGACTGATGGAATGTCTGAGTATGTTCAGGCACAGTGCTAAAATGCTGGGAATTAGCTAATTGCACTGACAATTATAATGGGTGGAATGCTCAACAGCATCACAGCTTACCATGCTGTTGCTGGGCAGAGCTTAGCCAGTCTGCGATGGCATAGTCATAAAAAAAAGCCAAAACACAGCCAGGATAGAGAACTCACAAAAATGTGAGCACCATTGTACTTTGTCAGATGAAGTGGCAAAGATAGCATAAACTGGTTTTGTTTTGTTGCCAGTAGCAGTAGAAGTTGTTCTCTGTTACATATTTATAGGGGAACTTTGTTCTACTCCAATCATTGTTTATTTCACTTCTGTGTCTGCAGATGATGTACAGAGGCATCAGGTCTTCTAGTTTTAACTTTTAACCACGATAAAATTGTATAATGTTAATTAAGTTACAAATATCATCCACAGTTTCATAGGTGTGGTAATATAAAGCATACCTTCACCTACATTCATCATCATCATGTTCTTGAAAAAATTCACAGTCACTCCACAGAGTTCATAACCTTACTGTCTACCAGCAGAAATCCAGGAGCCAAATATGAATTGGTCCCATAAGGTCCCACACTCAAATTCTTTTTAAACATTTGGGAATTTCCACAGTATCTGTTCAAGCATGCCTTCTTCAAAATGGGATCACAGACAATTCAATACAAACAAATTAGAAAAAACAGAACTCTTAAATTATGGCTCTTTGTGTAAGTTGACTATACGTCCTCTTTTGCCAGTACATGTCCTCCTTTTTTGAACTCCTCCTTTGAGAACCAAACCCGTTGCTTCCATTCTTAAATCCTCACACTGACTTACCGAAACTAACAGAATAGATTTTGAAAATCTGCCGCTGGTTTTGAAATAACTCAATAATCCTGGAGATAAATACAACTTTGATTTCCTGAAAGAAGTAAATCTAGTAAAGCCCATACATCTTGAGGAAGAAGTCAGCTTGTAGATAGTAGCTGCATTTTGTCATTGACCTGATTTGATGTTAATATTTTGGTTTGTGGTTCTTCGTTGCACTTCTTCCTTGCTTTGCCTTTGATGCCCCCTCATTCACTTTTGTCATGAACATGACAAAAACAGGTAATTTTTGAACATGTTAAGTACAGTGGTTTGAGTTGGCTCAGTAGGGCCGCACTGTTTCAAACAGTTATTGTGATGAAGCATTTTCTCTTGACTTCATTACTGATTTTGTAATATCCCGAGGCATTTCAGCTACATGTTATTAAACATATCCACCAAGCCCAGTAATCACAGTGACATCTTGTTCTTCATTCCTTTGGTGTGTCATAAAAGGGTGTATGTTTGTGTTGGTATTGGCATGAGTCCTCATCTGTATTTGTGAGTGTTTCTGTCTCTCAGAAAGCACGCTTGATCATGATTGTGTAACTCTGCAGCACAGAGGCTTGAATATTAAAAACAGATGTGGCCTCTTAAGTCAAGAAAATGGAAGGGGAGGGGGGTCTTGAAAGGAGGGGCGTGGGTTTTTGGCAGAACATTTACCCTTTATTGATTGCTGATCCTCTGGTATGTTTGCGCTATCAGCAGGATTCTCAGCGCTGTGATGATACATTTTTGAATTAATTCAAAAAGATATGCTCTTAAGTTGATTTTGCTTTTTGCTTCTTTCTATATACATAACATAAAGATATATCACAATACTGCCACAAATGTTCTATTTTAAGCTCTGTGATTATTTCTGTTCAATTAAGTGACTCCTGGTGCCATTTAAACCCACTCACCAGATCCCAACCCTTTATTTCCCTGCAGAATGGAAGCTATTTAAGAACAAGGATACTAGGTTATTTTTCCATCCCTAACACAGAAACACATAACTTCATTGTCTCAGAGCCACAGTGGAAACAACACAGTGTAAGCCATTTTTTATCTGTGGCAGGTTGCAATGTGAGGCACAGAGAGATGAAGAAAAACTTCCTTGTGAAAGTAGGAATGCAAAGTATTCCCCACAATGCCACACTGCTGCAATTATTCCAGTGCCTGGTGCCGGGCCAAGACAATGAGATGACAGCTTGTGGTGTTGAGGGGGAGAGAAGTTAAACTCCCATGTCTCCTCTGTGCACTGTGGGCCTGCAGCAGACCCATCTACACAGTAACTTTGTTTCTCAAGCCCCAACTTGGCATCCTGCTGTTCAAAATGAGTATAATTCCATCTGGTATTCAGATCTGTAAGTTTGAAAACACCCTAACCTGATTAAGCCTGAGCTTACAATGTAAGTGTTTTACATGGTGAGCAAGAAGAAGAATGAAGACAGATTTTGCATCAGTGTGGAATGGTATGCATACTTGTATTTGTGTTGCTGCAGATTTAAGTGTCTGAGATTTCATCTCTCTCTTCTTTCTCCTCACTGATAGTTTTCAATTAGCAATTAACCACCAGAGTCATCCTCTGTGAAAAGAGACAGCAAAGAAAAGAGGAGGG
Source organism: Halichoeres trimaculatus (assembly GCF_033239565.1). Taxonomy (NCBI): domain Eukaryota; kingdom Metazoa; phylum Chordata; class Actinopteri; order Labriformes; family Labridae; genus Halichoeres; species Halichoeres trimaculatus. Next base: position 19,017,780 of record NW_027437187.1, on the reverse strand, counting down.
ATGAGGCAGGCTGGGAGAGTGTTGAATGTGGGAATGGAGCTTGGTGCTGCCCGCGTGTCTGCCTCCCCAGGCCTAGTTCACTGCCGCCAAGGTCTGCCCGCCTTCCCCGCCGTTGTTATCAGCTGGCTCAGTGGCAGCAAAGAAATGGCTAAACAAGGCAGTGTTTATTTGTGCAGACTGTATTCACTGCACATCCCAGCTGCTGGGCTGCGGCACCACTCAAATCTATGCGGCTCTGCAGAGAAAGAGCCAGCAGACCTGCTCTGAACAACAGTCTGCATAGCGGTGCCAGGGGTACAGATCAATAGGCGACAGTGTCCCAACTCTGTCCAGAACATCAGACTCAACAACCCCACCCCTCCAGCCCCCCCAAAAAACCTAAAACCCTCTCTCACTAGTCCAAACCCAACATGATCCGTGCCCAACTGTCTGAAATAAAAAGGGACCATTGTTTTCCTGTATTGAGTCAGAATTAGTTTGGTTACCTGCTAATGCTGCTTGTACATGGCTGTTGTTCCCCTCACTTTAATTCTGCATTTGCATCACATGCTCTGATTCCCATTATATAGAACCCTCACTTTGCTAAGCAACTGTTGTGTGACAGTGATGTTCACTAACGTAAAATCTGCACTCTTGAAGCAATGCATTTTGGATATGGATGTCAATTAGCAATTGAAGAATTTAATATGAGTCATGTCAAGCGTTTTTTCTGTTGGCACAAATTGTACTGGGGTGATTCTTTTTTGATAATAGTGCTTTTTGAAGTGATTAAACTTACAAGTTTTGCCCATATAAGGCACGACTGACAGGTGGGCACCTTGTATCTGTCTGCAAAGAAGCAAATGCCCTGCCTCTTCTTCCTTCCACCTCATTTAATGGTGCTTTTCATTTGTCAGAAAGTCCCCCCCCGCCCCCAGGTCGAAATTTCCAACTTGTATGTCGGAGCACCAACACCACCCCAGAGTTCCCAGTAGGAAATTCAGAGTTCAAGGGTAAACAATAATTAAGTGATTGTTATATTCTTTTTATTTTAGAATTTCTGACTAGTTTTTGTCGCAATAAATCAGCAGCATATATAGTATTATCCATTGTTTATAAATATACTGCTGTTATGACAATTTTTCCGACTTGGCAACTGGAACGCCGAACCAGGAGATGCACCATTCCCACCCCTGACCTCCCAGTTTCGAGTACAAATGGAACACAGCATTCGCTTGATGAAGCTAGGTTGAGTTTCAAGATGGCCCCCATCAATGAAAGCCTTTAAAACTCTGTGTCAGAAACAAATGGATGACCTCACAGAGACTGTTCATATATTATGCAATCTATGTGTCATATCATTACATGGCAGAAGTCAGTTTTCCAAAGCCATACATGGAGATGGACAAGGAATCAGAGGTTGAGTCAATAAAGTCAGCATAAAGAGAGGCACTTTGCAGCGATGGTTGGACCTCCTGAGTGGTGTAACCATGCATTTCAGAGCTTGCAGTAATTAACAGTCTTGCTACATGTGTATTAAAGAAAGTGTCATTAGTTATATTCTTTTATTGTCTTTTTTAAACCTATACAAATAATGCACATGTACAACAACTTAAACTGTGAAAAATCTGGGTATTTCTGTCAAAATTATATTAAATCAAATCCAGACCCAATGAATCCAAATCTAACTGAATAAGGTTCCTGACAATCCCCAGCTCTTATCTCAACATTTGAATGAAAAATGTAGCTCTCACAGAATTTCATAATTCTATATCAGATACTTGTCAGTCAGAAGTTTCTGTGGCACTAACATTACATGGTGACAGTAAAATTCAACTTTAGAGGAAAACATTTCTACAAGCAGCAGAGATGCAGTGCTAAAGCTAACCCAGAGCCCAGTGTGTTTAACAGGCAAACAATGTGTAATGTAGCTAGTGAAATCTTCTGACAAGCAGAGTGTCTGCCCCAGGCCTTCCCAGATATGCAGACTCTGTGAGCACTCCCTCACTCTTCTTACACACACACATACACACACACACACAAACACACACAACGCTTCCTCTGTTATCTGTGAGCTGAGGAGCACTGACTCCAGCCTGTGCAGACAGTGCTATCTAACTGGGCCACGTCTCTATATACACAAGGAAATCACCCGCTCCTCCTGAAGAAATGAAATCTGCCACAGACATCCTGGCCCTGAGTGGAGGGGGAAAAGAAAAAAAAACATATTTGAAAAGCCATCTTAGTTTCTGTCATACCCTAGAAAGAAAATATTATAATAAAACAATCATAAAACATTTACCTATCCCATCGTTCATTTCCAGGATTGACACTTTAGTGTAGAGGACATGATTGTGAGTCTGATGGGCAGACTGACAGACAAACTGAGCAGTGCTGCAGGCAAGAAGTCAGGGGTCAGAGGTCAGAGGAAAGTGAGAATGGCTGACCTCTCAACAGGACACACTGTTCAGTGGTGTTGACTTAACATTGCCGGGACTCTGGCGTGGTTCCCACCCTCTGTTTTCGCTGACCTGTCCCTGCCACATGAGAGTTCAGCAAGATTCCTCATAATGGCCCGCAAGACCCAGCACAGTGGGAGTTCTTGGACACTGATACTCCCAGGATCCTCGGTGGCAGAATATGCTGACTTATCAACACCACTTGATGAAACACGCAGTTTGGATTCCTGGAGAGTTCTTCATGTTTCCATGTCAGTCAGCCTCATCACTTCAGGAGGTGTCACAGCCATCGTGGGTTCAGAGAGCAAGACATGAAATGCTTATCTAAAATTTCATCTTCCTGAATGTAGATAGAGGAAGGCCTAATCCCGTCTACTAGTTTTCAGCTGTGTATTTTATGTGTATAATTCCTGAATGTAGTGTAGACCTTTCTTTGAACACCTCATACTTGAGTTATATATAATATTACTACTTAAGAAGTTATATGGTCACAGCCCTTAGTCCAGCTCCAGCCGTAAGAAAGGTGTAGGATGAGAACCTGTTACTTGTTTCAACTTTGGGAACAATGAGGGTAAAGTCAGTTAGTTTGTGTTTATAAAACAGACAAAACAGTCTAAGAGCCATGCACAATGAATAATGAATGGTAATTTAGAAGATAACTCAGATCAGTGGATGGTATGGTAATGAATCATTTTGATGTTGAACTATGTGGATTATTAGGCTCAGGCCTGTTTTCTGCCCCAGGCTACATGTCACAGAGGCCCTTTACAGTGAAACAAACACAGGCTTCAATCAGAGCTCAGTGCTGGGGAGAGGATGACATTGGCCAAACTCCACTACTGGCAAATAACTCACGAATAGTGAAACGTAGGGAGTCAGTACATTTATACAGACGGACTTTAACGGCATTAAAAAGCATATTTACGGCCTGGTTTGTAAAAGGGCTCGGATCTTATCCAATCAGAGACACCGCTCAGGTCACTTGACCGGCGGGCGCTACGTAGCTGTTCGAAAGGAAACTCTGCGTCAAAGCAAATGTTTCCGCATCTGCGGATTTGCTTTCTTTCACGGTTTCAGGAACAGACGGGTGATATTGGGGAGGCTACGTCCATGTTTTATACAGTCTATGATGTAAACCAAGGTTACTGACTTACATTTAGACTAAATGTTTTATTAAAGAGGGTTCTTTGTCATAAAATGATATTGATCATTGGATTTTTTGCCATTGGCAGAGAAGATTTGGCAAATTTTTCATGGCCACAAACCAGCTTGGCTGCTCAAGACACAAATGCCTGTTCCTTACAAATCCAGCACCATTTTAAAGGAAAATAACAAGGATGTCCAGCTGTAATATCTACTGCCAAGAAGCATTGTTACCAAAAAAATAATCTACCAAACAACAAATTGCCTAACCTTTTGTACTAAGTTCAGTATGTTTAGCCTCTTTGCTTTCATAGTGACTTTCAGAAATTGTCAGTCCTGTGATTATCTTTAGCCTCTTTCTGTCCTAATATCTTGCTCATTCATATCCCCTTTTTAACACCCCCAAAGTTTAAATTGCACTTAATCACTCCTGTCTGGATGTTGCCCAAGTGACAGCAGGTGTCCCTGAGACAGGACAGGAGGCTTATCTTCTGGTTTGGGAAACACTGAGCTGCAGTCACCAGGAGAAAAGATAGTTCTCTTTGCAGTTGTCTTTTTCTCATTAGCCCTGTTTCCACCATGTGGTTCAGTCCTGTCCCTCTTGATACGGCACACATTTTGTGGCATTTCCATTGACTAATCCCGGGCCAGGTCCCCAAATAATCAACCCATACTGTCCTGCTTTTTGGTACCATTCTGCTGGGGTTCCAGACATACCAATCCTACACCCAGAAGGTGGAGCGAGAACGCTGCTGTCTGTTGATTGATTGAAAGAATTGTCACTTCCCATGCAACCGGGGCAGCTGTATCTCTACTTGCAGCACACAGCCTCCAATGATACAAGGCTTGTATGTGCTTTGTAACAAAGAGCCAAATGGCAGTCACAAAGAAGACAAATTGCTGGATGTCTTCCATCGTTGCCCTTTGTTTACTGTGTCATGTTTTTCTCCTTTGTTTGACTTATTAGTGAAGTACACTGTGTTGAGCTGCTATGGCGTCACGCTATTAAACAACTGACGCAACTATCAGGATCCGGACATCATCTGGCTTACATGCCGCCTACCGAGAGGGAGCACAGTTGGCTGTGGAAATGCAAACAGGATCAGGCTTTACCAATCCAACCAGTACCAAACTGTACTGATCCATACCGGACCACTTGGTTGAAACAGGGCTATTGTCTGTCTCTGCCTCTGTCTATCTGTCTCTTTAGCTAATCTAAATTCCCTCTCAGAAACCCGACATGTTCTTTATTCAGCTGTGGCTTTTTTTTCCCCTAAAGCTTAAAAGGTGATCATTTTTAAGAGTGTTCTGTGATCCTATGCACTTTATCTTGGAGAAAAAAAAGTCTGTGCAGAACTTAGCTCCAAGCTGCTCATGAAACAACATCTGCAGCAGCTCACCAGGCCAATGATAATGTTGTGCTTTAGTAATAATGGCTGTTTTTACAAGTGTCAATTTGAGATGATGATGTACTGCTCTTACTATGATCCAGGAGTGTATACTCTGAAAACTGCAGGGTCAGTATTGAGCCAACCATTATAATGTACTTTGAGGAGTGCCTGGTCCAATGTATGTCTGGCAGTTTATGTGAAAATAGTTGAAATCAAACCAAAACTTAACCCCAGAAAAAATATGTTGGACCATTTGCTTCCAGTTGCGTTTCTGTCTATCCTTCATGGAAGATGTTAGGAAAAAAGCACAAAGGGGGGGAATTAGAGTGGCAGCAGCAAGTGAGGAGAAGGAGTAGAAGGGAGAGAAGTGCAGGGATTGAGGTGGAGGGGTATCACAAGAGAGAAGAAAGAGGGGGAATGCAGGATTTGAGACTAAGAGCAGTGTGGAGAAAAGGATCAGAGGCTAGAGGAGTGAAAAGAGAGACATGGTGGAGGGGAAGGCGTCTGCACCCGCCAGCAAGCCATTGCTGTCAGTGGCAGGGCCTCTCTCCCAGCACCAGGGGCTCCAGGGCTGTGGCCACATAATGAAGGCTTGTTTGAGTTCACATTCAAACATCACAGAGAGCGCCTGGAAAAACAGTGCCCCACGGGCTACTTTTATTAACCCGGCTAGGATTCCCAGCCTTCAACCCTTTGCCAAAAGGCTTCCTCCTTTTTCATCCACACACTCACTGTCTGGTAAAATGTTGCTCATGTTTGGCCTGGATGGTGGAACTGCAAGAAACTAGCAAAGCCTCTTTTACAAGTGAGGTTAATTAAAAAAAGTGACTTTTGCAGATGATAGAGTCTAGTTCTGTTGCACTGCTTGCTGTTTCTCATGGAGGAGCACGTCTGTCTGCTCGGCTGTTTGTCTTTCCTCTCTTTCTCTCTGTACCTCTCTGTCATAACACACACAAGGCCTGCTGAATGATGGCCCTGTGAGATTCACCGGGGAGGATATTTGACTCAGGATTTTCCGATAATAGGATTTGAAGCATGCTTGCAACAGATAGCGGTTATGTGGTCAAAGAAAGGAGTATGTGATCCTTCTCCTGTATGTAAATACTGTAGATGTTTCTGACAGTGTTTAAACTCTGAAATTGCATGCACAGATGATTCTTGTTCCTCTTTCATGGCTAAAACAATAGACCATATGAGAACAAACTTGTGGAGGACCGACCATTTGGGAGGAGCAGGGGTTAGATTCATTAGTTTCTTTGAATTCTAATGAAAGTTTAAACCATGTCAGGGCTGTACCCAGAGGAAAAGATAATAAACCAAGCCAGGAGGCTTTGCTGTTCATATATTACCTCGAAGTTAAGCTAAAACGTTAACAAAGGGTGCACTATGGGTTGGAAATCATCTGATTCTTTCCCAGGGTTGCCTGTTTGAGGGGCCCATCAGCTCTCTGTACTCGCACAAATCCCCTTAAAATCCCTGGAGTCACTGAGGGTGTATCAGGCCCCTGGATCTGCTGTGTGCAAGGCTGGGTGTCGGGCTGCGGTCCGGAGCCAGCCAGGGGGAGAGGACAGCTACTGTGAGGGCGCCCGGAGAGCTGGGAGTCACTCAGCCACAGAAAGCCTGTGTTTGTGTATGGAGCACAGTGCTCTTATCTCCCGCCTGTACTGACGCCACACTCTTCCTGTTTCAAATCTTAACTGCTGATTTTTCTCTTCACTCTTGCCTCTGCCCCAGCCAGTCCTGTTGTTTTTTGGCGTTCTTGTTCTTTCCAATGGAGATTAGATAGAGTTGCTGTGGCGACACAAGAGACAGAAGCTTAGCCCGTTTGTGTGTATGTAAATTAGAAAATGTGATAATAAACAAATATTAAGCTGCTTGGGGTTTTTTTTTTTTTTAAGAATTCATGACTGATTAATCTGGACTCTTTTGAGTGAGGTCACATGTTGAAGTGCGTAACTGGTTCATATCTTGCATCTTGTTTTCGTACTTTTATTTACCATCTATGTTCCATTTGTTAAAATTTAATAAGGAGGATCAGAGCTCCATTTGACACAGCTTTTCCAGCTTTCTGAGCAGTCCAGTTTTGTGGAGTTATTTTCACAGAGAACAGAATATGAAAGAAGTTTTTCATTTGTACATAAGAAATGTAGCATTTACAGCAGGACATAATTCATGCAACAACACAAACCACCAGAAATGTGTATTTTGAGTTACTCTTGCCAGAGTTTTCATGGAAGGCAACAACAGAGCACAAGTCCATGAGAATCAAGTGCACTGTATTTTAGACATCTACATATTCTGAGGTTTAGTTTAACACCACTGTTCTCTGGGGATGTGTTAGTGACTTGACCAACAGTAACCTGCAGTTCACTCTAGGCCTGGGAAAACTGATGATGGCATTGCACTTATTGATTTTTCACAAACTCAAAGGCATCGAATGAAACTGCTGTTTCAGCATGTTTTTTCTCTTTGAGTTTTCACTTAACTTCTCAAGCTGTGGCCTCTTTTTTTTGAGTGTATCTGCTAGAAAAATTACACACCCAGGTTGAAAAGAGTATATCTCTGAAACTACGAGGTCTGTTTGTACCATTCTAGTGTCAAAATAAAGGGAACACTTGTGAAATTTGTCCAGAGCTGTCTGTATTGGAATTTGTCACTGGCTCAGAGTAATAACTCAAGTATTACTCAAACTGACAGAAAGTTTGGTTGAAGTATGACTTGACAGGGCTCGTAGCTGAGTTTCTCCTGTTTAATCTGATGTGCAATAGGACTACATTTATATATGATAAGTACTTAAATTTATGCCTCTTGTTGCTGAGAAAGTTTGGTTGAAGTATGACTTGACAGGGCTCGTAGCTTAATTTCTCCTGTTTAATCTGATGTGCAATAGGACTACATTTATATATGATAAATACTTAAATTTATGCCTCTTGTTGCTGAGCAACCTTTCAAGTCCCCCTATTTCAGAACTTTAGGGTTTAAGAGAGAGTTAGTGAAGCTGCATCATCTTAACACAGATCTGAAAAAAGATTAAAAATTATGAATTCAGATCAGTGATGACTGTCTATAACTTTGAGGGGCCACATAGAGATGGGTACCTTTGACATGTAAAACAATATGGTACTGGAGTACCTGGTACCTGGCAATCGGTACTCAGTGGTACCAATTTTAAGTACTTTTGTGTGCTTATTTGGTAATAAATGTTATTTTTTTGGTAAGAACATCTCTAAGTTTTTCAATTTAATGTTTTTTGCTCAATTGGAATACGGGGCCCATGTCCAGCATGATAAAATCAGCTACTCCTCCAATCCACTCTTCCCTCACAGTAACAAGGATGTGAGTAGGTACTTAAACATGGTACCGTTTAATTTTACGTAAATCGGTACTTGGTACTACAGACAGAATTCGGTCATTATCTATAAAAGTACCTAATTTGGTACCACTCCCTAGCCACATACTTTCCAAATGCTGTGTGACTTGCTTGTAAATACATGTGTATATGACTTATTGGCCTTATACTGTGAACAAATAACACTGGTTTTGACATCTGAGAGGTGGGATGAAATTTAAGGTAAAAATACAGAAGGAGATGTTGTGGGTTTAATCACAGAAACGTTCTGATCTTTAGCATCCTAACTATTCATCTGTTCACTTCTCAAGCATTACATCATGTTTAAAGATGTGATGCTTGATATGATTCAAAAGACCCCATGCATTAAGAAAACATGCATAAACAGAAAAGCTTTCAGCGTATGGAACATCAAAACAGATTGTGTTGCATAATTTTGCGTTCAAAACAAGTTTGGTCACTGCGAAGGGAGCCTGTCTTTCTTCTCCTGCTTTTCAAAATCAAAAACAGCCATCTAGAATACATAAACATTGAAAGTGCTCCCTAACAGTCCCCTGCTTGGTATTTGCAAGCGTCACTACCAGTCTTCCTCTCCCCTGTCTGGCCTGCCCAGCTGCCTGGATGGCCGATTCTGATGGCGCCAAGCACTCTGCAACTCTGCCGTAATCAGGAACAGCGAGGGGCAGTCTCTATCACAGAGAGTTTCTTTCCCTTTCCTTTGTTTTCCACAGATTTCCTTCCTCGTTTTCTTAGATATTCTCTCCCCACTGATGTAAGTCCAAACAGAGGCCTATTTAGAAAGTAAACAGATGAATGAGGGGAGGTTCTGGGCCTGGCGTCCGTGGAGTCAGGCGCAGAGCGGAGACGTCTCGCTCCACCCGCCCTGTGCTGACACAGCCTGTAAATATACAGCATGACAAATGGCATTGCTCTGCAGCAGTCCCCCAACCAATTTCTGGTGAGCAGGCCCGATGCCGGGGAGGCTAGCCGCCAGGCCGTGTCTGATTCACTGTCACAAGAGACACATTGTTTATAGGACAGAGAGACTCTGTAACACAAACACAAATACCCCTCGAGTGGGTGACACATTGGGAAAACCCTTGGTTTGTGGTTTTAGTGTTGGCTGAGGAGAACGCTACATTGAGAAGTTTGATGCAGATCTGAAAGTGTGTGTTATATCTTGCGTCTCTCTTGTATAGCCTGCTGATCAATCACTTTCCCGTTGCCACGTTTTTTTCAGCCTCTCTGAAGCTCTCTCCCATGCGCTCTGTTGTTTCATCTGGCACAGTTTGGCTGTTCATGTTTGGCTCCCACCCAACGTGTCATACATTTTTACCATAGCAAATTCATTTCCATGCTTCTTTTGAAAGTACATCCTCTTGGGGGAAATCTATCTGAGGAAAGCACTTAATAGCTTGTTTTACTCAAAAAAAAAACTTGACGAAAAGTTTTGCCTCACTTGCCATAAGACCTGCTCTAGTTAGCCGTTAAGTCTGCTCTGGAAAGTATTGAAATGTCGATGGATCTAAACTGTTTTTGAGGCTAGGTTTAGAGAAAGGAATGTCTTTGAGGGTTAAGGGGGAGGGAAATAGAGAGTATTGAGGCCCCCTGGGGGAAAATGCTCTGTTTGACCTCTTAGGATAGACCTGCAGACTTTAAATGGCCACTCTCTTTCCGGCTATGCTCTCTACCAGGATTTCCTTCCCTTCTCCAGGCCTACATCTATGGGAGCACCAGGGACATGGGCCACAGTGGGCCACCTATTGTGAGTGTTTAGCAGCCTTACAGTGTGAGGTCACACAGGGAGTCTGTGAGCGCCAGACTGGCAGGCGATGCACAGTTTCCTCCAAGATATGAGATCAAGTAAATCAGAGTATGGAGTCGTTACCCTTTAAGAGTCCTAATGACCACTGCCTCTCTCCCCACACACACACAGCTATGTCTGAGACACGGAGCATTATGGGGATGGTATTTTGTGCTATTATTCGTTTTTCATCGACTGGCTCTCCTTTGAGCAAACATGATATCATCCTGGTATCATGGCTAACTTAATGCAGCCAGTATTAGTGTTGTGTTATGTAGCATTAGCATATAGACTGGAGCTCCATTAGTCATGCTCTGGACTTGTGCCCCACATGGATACCATGTTACCTCTTTAGGGGATCCATTTTTCACAGGCTACTGAGGGCTATAAAGACAAGAGACAAACCAATTGATTTTAATTCGTTGGCAGTGTCAGGGGAGCAAGTTGGAACAGAAACATGGAGATGCATCTCCCAAAGCACCAGCAGTGACAAGATTGTGATAACAACCAGCTGATCTGGTCACAGCAGCTGATGTTGAAACACAATGAAGAAACCAAATTCTGACCACTGTGAGCAGCTTTATCAGTATCAAAATCACTGTGAGAAAGGAAAGTCTCAACCATTCACATCACAACTATCAAACTAAAATGAAGCTGAAGAAGACTTTAAGAGGACATCTCTACTGTTGTTGCCATAATTCACAGATAACAGTTTATGCAGAAAACCAATATACCAGTAGACAAGAAATTCTGCTCATTTTGGTTGCCATCATGAATTTTGTTTGGGTCTTGATCAGGGTTTTAATCCTTTGACAGATTTTGTTTGGCAAAAATCTATTACATGCTCCACTTTTGAAATTGCACTTAATCTTCATCTGATAATTTTGACAAGGGTTTGGACTTGTGTAACCACTTTGGAAATATCCAATTGGCTCCTTGTTAGGGGGACAGGGCTAACTTGCTAACTAACTTGCTAAAAAAAAATCTTATTCTATGTCTGTCTTTGGTGAGGATGTGGGTCAGGGTATTACCCCAGCAGAATGGAAAGTGTGGTGCTTTGAAAGCAAATCATCATTGGGAAAGACAGTGCCACAGAGTTGACCCTGCTGCACCAGAGGGCTTAAATCACACCATCCCTGGGTCACAAGAAACTCATCTCTGCACAGTTTTCTTCAACAAGCCTTCTGAAATATTTCAATGACGTGTGAATTTTTGTCCGAGGAAGCTTTAGTCAGCAGTCAGGTCTAGGAGGTACATTGGGTGCTTGTCCTCTGAACTCAGCCAGAGAGTGAGAGCATGTCTTCCACTGTTGGTGATAGTAAATTGGCCATAATCATTATCAGCTCTGTGGTAGTGAGTGGCTCCCACTCTGTACAGGCGGCTCCATGTCTGACCTGTCTATGGTGTGGCAATCTGCTCTGTGGGAGAACTGAATGCTAAGGGCCTAGGTCACTCCGTGTCTGCCGCCTTCCTTGAATATCTACATGCCATTAACTGCAATGGCTGTGATGACATGTTCTTCCTGGACTGGCCTTGTCTGGGCTCCTTCACTTCAGCTGAAGGTGTCTGTGGCCCCTGGTCTTGAGGCACTTGTCTATTTCGGGAGGTCATTTGGAGCTGGACTTGCTGTCTCCCTAACACAGCCTGTCTCCTGATACCGCTATCAACTGCCGGCTTTTAACAGGGAGCCATGGCAATTTACTACAGTGACGCCAAGCAAGGCAGTTATCAGGACCCCGACACTAGATTAGCTGGTTGGTCTCCTAATGAGCATCCTTGAACAGGGAAGTGAGGGGGGGCTCACAGGCACAATAATAATACCATTATCCATGGTCCTGACAGAACAGGAAATATTTTACACAATGCCTCATCTTTGAGAAAATGACATTAAATTCTCAAGACCGGAGATGAAATGTAAAGTATATGGGAAGAACGAGGCCAGCCTATCAACCAGTTAACTATTACAATTGAATACGTTTTGCACAACCTGTATTTATTTCTTTAGATTCTACAATCCAGTATTATTATGATGATAGATCAATCAGGGCTGTATTTTGATTGCATGTATTCACTTTGTATATTTCATAGTAAGCTGTTTGGTTTGCTCAGGACCCAGATGTCTGCAGCATTAAATAGCAAATGCTATTAAAAACAATCTGAAATTATTTAAAATGTATTAAATTCTTATGTAAACAAAAGAGATCATTATTGGGTTATTTTCTATATTGAAAATCCAGTCGTCTTATGACATTTAGTGTTGGAAGAACAATAGAAATGGTGTGATTTGCATCGAAGATCCAGATACAATAAACATTTGTCACGAGTTGTAAAAAAATCTTTATTTCGTACAACTTGATGTTCGCATTAGCAGTGGTTTAATACATAAAAACCAGCTTTGAAGAGAAAGCAGAAGCTCTTCTCCACTTGGGTTCTCAGAGTTGCTGGTCCGAATTTGACTCACCCAACATGCGCAACTCGTTCCTGCTGCCTCAGTGTGATGACTGAGTTTGAAACTGGACTCTGTGGCCAACCCAGCCCTGTTCTCTGTAAATGAAGTTAAAAATCATAAAAGGTGTCTGTGCTGGGATGATGTCATACTTGGCATATTATTTCTCTGACGATTTTAGAAGGGTTAGATTTACTAGCATTTGGGAAACATTAAAAAGTGCAGTGGTTCACACTAAACGCCTGTTCTTTCTGTAGTATTTCCCCAGACCCCTCCTCAGTACAGTCAAAATACTGCCACTGTATGTGCAGGACAATAAAAACAGATATATAAGAGAACCTCATGGATAACAGAGGGCTGTTTTATTTCTCAAAACAACACCCAACCTTTTGTGAAACTCAAAATATGAAACAATGATTTATGACTGATCAAGATGGAGACAATATAAACTTTGTTGAACATTTGCACATTAGTGTGATGCCAATGTGGGCGTTTGATGCCTTGCTGAGGTGTGAAAACCCGCTGGCTGCCAATTGTTTTTGGCTCAGCGCTCGTCTTCTGAAACAGTGTTTTCTTTTTGTCTCTTTATGTATGGCCTGCAGGCAGTCCAACGTGAAGTATACGCATTCATTTGGCACAATGAGACAGATCACATAAACTCATTGCAGATATGTAGTGAGTTATAATTTTGTGGTAGGTGTAACGTTTTAGATGGAGCCAAGCTGTCTTTTCTGCAAATAGCAGGATCTAAGAAATACTTGACAACAGCTATTGTTTTAAACAGTTTAATGAGTGTGCTGTTGAGTGTGGGCATGATGGAAGCATCTTGCAGGGGGAAAGTCCCCCGTGGATTGTAGACCCTTTGAGTAAGATGGCGCCCACATAAGACAACCTGTGGCACCGGCTGATATGGCAGCCAGTGATTATGTTGCACTTTGGCACAAAATGGAGATCTTCCAGAACAATAATAAGAAGGGTGGGGGTTGTGATTGGTCGAGGCAAGGTGTGGCTTCTACCACAGGGCATTTACCTTTGCTCTTAGACGTGCCCCTAATCTCCAACTAGGAGGAATGTTACTGTGATTGAGAAGAAATCTCACCGCAGACGGTGCAATTAAAACAGTTAGAAGTGTTTAAAATGTAGTCAGGATCTATCATTGTGTTTTAGTTGTTGCAGTTCCTTGCTCCTAACTGCAAAGCACTAAGGAAGTTTTACATGTGTGCATGAGGAGGGGGGACTTCATACCCAGACTTTAATCTAAGTTTGTGTTTGTAGTCTTTGAGGTGTGGATTAGTGGGAGTGTTGAGTCAGGCCCACTGAAGGGCCCAGGAGGTCAGCCCAGAGAGAGGCCCACGTAAGCAGGCTCCAGTGCTGCTGAATGGGCTGATAATGGCCTGGATCAGAAGGAATGTGTTCATGGAGCCTTGCTACTGACAGCCGGCCCCTGGGGACATGAATTAGCCTGATTGATACAAAAAGAAGATGACAAAAACTCTGCCTCAGGCGCTGTCTCCCAGGACTCCTCGTCTCCAGCTCAGCTAAATGAATTAAATTGCCTCCAATTAAAGATTTAACCATACTTCTTTCCCCTCGGCTTTTCCATTTTCTCAGTCCGTTTTATGGTTCAAAAACACTTCAGTGCATTGTTGTAAAGAAACAGCATGCGTTCTATGTAGTGTTTACACAAGTTGTTGCTGGGTATACCCCATTAGGGCATATCTTTATTTTATCCAATTTATCTTTTATATGTGTTGCAAATTCTGCGTCTACTGAAGTCATTAAAATACAAAGACAGAGATCTAAGTCATTTGGTTAAATTAAAGAGCATAGATAAAGTGTGTTTTGAGATTTCTTTCTCCCAACCACGTCTTTATTAAGAAATATCCTGAAATTATGATTCTACTGCAGTTTGAGCACTTAAAAAATGAAAATGTTTTTTACTGTCCTTCACACCTTGATAATCGAGGGACATGATAACTCAAAGTTCATATTAGTCATAATGCAATGTCCTTTCCCAAGTTATTATACAATACCCTTTTTTATTTACTTTATTTTTTATTCGATTCAGTTGAACTATTTTATGTTATCTCTCTCTGCTTTAAAAACATTTTGATTTTCTGTTTTTGTCAATTATTCTGAAATGCAGTTTACTGTCAGTAAACGTGAAAGGACACAGGTTATAATGTGTCCAGATGTACGCACAAAAGGTGCTGATGATTATATAAATTCATAAGTCATGATTTATCTGTGTCTTAACTGATTTCTTTTAGGTACACCTGTAAATGAATTGATTGTCAACACAACCTTGGTAGCACAGCAGCCTAATTTTTGTGTACCATCTAAAGAGAAAATTAACATTGTTGATCATTTAAGAGCCAGAGAGGTGAGATTCAAATAAAATGAATTAGTCCAATATATCATTGCCACAAATTTGCTGTTGGAACCATTGCAAATAAATTAAATAAGTAGATATGTAGAATGGCTTCAATCAAGGGACATTTTACTTTTTGACACCAGTACTCCCATTGTTTAGCCCCAACTCAATTAAGCCAGCTTTAATTTAGGTTACAACATTATTAAACTAAGCATTAGTTATCGAACACATGATGTCATTGCATTAATGGAGTTTTAGCACCGATAACCCAGTTTTACACAAAGCTAGCTTGAAAAAGTTAATGTATCGGATAAGGATGTTATTGTTTTATCTTGTTTTTCTGTCTCTGCCTTTTTTGATGGAAGTTGCTTATCTCTCTTTGTATAAATTGTCAGTCGGGAGCTGGGCTGGCGTGACCACTGCATTATTACCCAGAGGTCTCCAGAGTAGCATGGGCCTGGACCTTCACAGGGAGAGGGGCAGGCCAGGGGACAGGCCTGTATGAACAGCTGCGCCCTGTTTTAGACCCGCGTACTCGGTTACCTCTTACTCTTTGAAGAAGTCTTTCCTTACACACTTTCACACATGCATCACACATTAGGAGAGTAAGCCTTGGATATGACTGAACGATGAAAAGTTCAAATACCAAAACTTTTATTTTTCAATTAACAAAAGAGCCACGTGGTTTGGGGTGCTTTTTGAAAGACCTGTTTATAGACTGATGAATCTTCAAAGCTCCTCTTGGAGCATTGTGGAATCATTTGTTTCTGAAGATCATTGTGAAAATTTGGCTCTTCACTGCAACAGGAACCAATGGTGGATCTATGTAACCAGTAATGGTCCATTTTAAAACCATAAAGTTCTTTGTTGAACCACTAAGTGTTCTATGTATAAGCCATGTTTTTCATTGCTCTGTAACACTGGAGCACATGGCCATCATGTGGTACAAAAGATTGTGCATTCATACTTAGCTGCCACAGCAACATTTCAGAGAGATAGCATCAATCCTATTTTAAGCAATAGTTGGCTCGGTAGTTTTGCGCCAACTTTGTTGTGCATGAGCAAACTCTCATTTGAATGATACTGCACTTGTGTGGTTTCCAAGTATTTATAAGTTAGAAGTTCTTTGGATATGAATGTGGAATACATAGATTTATATGCACAGCCCACACTGGCTTTCACAACACCATAAATATGAACTGTCCAGAATTTTAGTGTATAGGTCTATTTATTGTTTTTGAACAGCAGAAGATTAGAATAGTAGATGTTCATTTAACAAAATGTTTATAAGGCTTTTGAGACAAATTTCTCAAGCTTAGGACACATAAAATCTAAAGAACTATTCCAGTTTTTTGCTCGTTAATTCACCACAGTATTTCAGGCTTTTGTCAAGCCATATTATGAAATTGCAATTCTCTTATGAGATGATATTTTGTGCAAAGAATTTGGTGCAAAATAAAATGAAACTTTGTTTCCACATTGTTCAAATCACACGACTCAGAAAGTCTGATCTCTTCTGGTATATTTGTGAATGGTATAACCCAGAGGAAGAGTAATGGATCTAAAAAGGGTGACCAAGGATTGTTGGCTTCAATAGAAATGAGATTATGACTAATTCAGGAAAATTCTGTATAGCTGTATATATAACTCAGTTTATGCATATTTTCAAATGCAGCTCACAACCTGAGTGTCTTTCTCAAAGACATCGTCATCTTGTGTGACATCATCATCCTCTCGAAAATAAGACACGAAACAAACAAATACGTCAGCAGCACCTGCCTCTCCATTGGAAGACAAATTCATTTTATTTTCTGCACGGTGTAGGTAGTTGAAGGTTACCAATCGCGCTCTCCTCTACAAGCTCACTTGGTATGGGGGATAGGGAGTCAGGAAAAATAATGTTGCAACCACCACAGGAAAAGCAGAAGAAGAATAACTGTTTTAGTGCTTCCAGGGCCATCTCTGTTGAGATGGCAACACTTGCTCTCCTGCGAGTAAAAAAAGTAACCACAAAGCCCATCTGCTTGTTTTTCTATTTGAAATGAAAAAAGTGACACAAGCATTTTTTGAAATCTCAACACTCCTGCTGTCATTTAAAGAAACATAAACACCATGAACTCAAGTGTGTTTATCTCACTGTCCCACCAAGGCTGTAAAACTATGGGAAACACTATGTATCGTAAATCAGTGTGTAGTTATAGCAACACACAATATACTGCTTTTGACTTAAAGTATGACATTGTGAAATATTGTTTTTTTGTTTATTAATTATGTCATCAAATATTTGGGGAACTTTGAGAAAAAGGAAAGAAGGACATAAAATCTGATTGGTTATATTCTCGGTTCAGCTTTTAAGTCTTTGCTGACCAGGGAAACAATTACTATTTGTTTTCTTTTTGCTGATATTTTTCAATGTAATGTGTTCAACTCACTGTAACAGTGGCTGAGTCAGGACCCTGTTCTAGGGTCACTGGATCATCTGTATGTAACTCATGTTGTACTAGATTCGAAGCATCTAAAGTGTCTGCATGCTACCGATGCTTTCAGGCATTCGTTCACGTGAATCTGTTCCAGCAGCTCAGACAGCACGGCAGACGGCCTCAGTGACTTATGAGCCAGCACATTTTTCTCCTGACTTAATTGAAAATTACATGACACTGATTTAAATGAAGCATTACTCTGTAATAACAGTTTTCTTTTCCTTGTCTGACATGTGATTGAGTTACAAAGGGGAATGCATTTGCAACAGGTGCCTCTAACAGTGCAGGCATGAGGGCCTCCATGTCCACCCTCAATAACCTCCCTTTGCCCGGAGCCCTGAGGCTGCCAGGGAAACATGACTCCAGTTCAGACACTGGCACAGTGTGCAGCTGCAGACCTCAGACTCCCCACAGGTGCAACTGGGACGCTTCAGAGATGTCCCAGTGACTGCAGAAAGTGTGCATTTCAGTGAGTACAATATATATCAGTAATCATTTGTTTTAGAGAACCTTTTTCAGATCAAGACTTCTATAGAAAACTACAGGAAAAAGTTTAAATTCTTACAGAAAAATTTAAATATGCTAAGTGTGTGAGCCTATTGCTGATGCTTTAGCTGGGGAAATATAAATTATTAATATTTTGAATCTGAAATGTGTAAGTTATTATGAAAGAAACATTTATAATAGACATATTGATGTGTATAAAGTGATGTATCATGTGAGAAATAGGAGTGAAAAGTCTTGTGTGATTGGAACAATACTTTTGGCATGCTACCAACTTTGAAATAGTTGTATTTCATTCATAACTATTTACAAATTTAATATTGGGCGGGACTTTTTCCAACAGGGGGAGGCCTTAAGTCTTTTTAGCCAATCAGCAGCTATAACTCTTGAACTTGTGCTTCTTGGATTATGTTAATACATCCCGGGGTGTGGCCCTGCCTTGCTGGTTCCAGAGCCAGAATATTTTAACTCTTACATGACCATAAATTAATTTCCAGGGGCTGAAGTCTTTAAATTTGTTATGAAATTTTTGTTTATAAAGACAAAGTATACCTGAAAGCATTACAACTTTAAAATGTTTTGTGTCTTTGAGCTTCATCTTCTTTACAAAAGCATCAGTGCATGTGTGCCTGTTGCAGTAGAAAGCTTGTAAGAGTTGCAACAGAAACAGGAGTTCCCTGTTGTTTGTTGTTTGTTCCAACAAGAGAAGAAGTTTGAGATAAGGTGGAGACAGACTGGAGGAGACGACACTAGGGAACAGTTCACCTGCTGAGTCTCCAGCCAACATGATGACTGTTACCTTAAAAAGTGTAAAAGGTCAGATTTGCTTTTTTCAAAAAATATAAATTTACTCTTTTGACATATTTGCCTTCTTTAAGCATTTGGCCTGAAATGCCTAAAACATGGGAGGGACATATGGGTGGTTCATAGTGCATAACTGATAAAGCAGTCAGGCTTTGACAGTCATAGAGCAGAAGTTCCTCTGTGTGCCACTGAACATACCCTATCGGACACAGGCTATCCCTACTGATGTTCAGAAGGGTCACAGAGGGTGACTGACCTAAACTAATACTTTACGTAATACTAAAGTCTGAATATATGTTTGAGCTGTTATCAAAATAGTGCTTCTATGATGTAGTTTTTTCCAGAAAAGATGACAAGAATTTTTTTCTATTTTAAAACCTGATTAAAAGTCATTTTATACTAAGCATACCCTATAAAACACATCCACTCTTATTTGGTGTGTACTTATACTCAAATTACTTTACATTTACACTTTTGTTCTAATCTTGGCATACATGTATATCTTTACTTATGGTTTAACTTGTGTCAATTTAAAAATTTCTTATCGTGAGGTCTGGGAACTGATTTTCAACAATTTTTTGGCTACTTCCTCATCTTTAAGTCTGTGAACATGTTGTTAAAGCAAAAAATTAATTTCCTATAACTACGCAGTCTAATGCCAGATTTTAGGTCACAGGTTAAATTCTCTCAGAGATAAACTCATAAAAGTCTTCTGTCCTGGTTTACAGAGCTATAATATCACAAAATCACTGCATTTATAAAATAATTCCCTTTTTGTCTTGCTTTTGTTTGAGCACTTGCATAATGTGTTTTTCTTTCTTGTTTTGTTGCCTCATGAAAGTCACAAAATTAAATTTAGTCAGTTCTCATATCATGCAACTTTCCAGCTAAAGCATGTTTCATTGTAACCATTAATATAAAAAATTGACCTTTGAGTTTTTAATGAAGGAAAAAAAGCAGAAAATCTTAGGATTAGTTGTTTTCTACAACACTTTGTTCCGAGAGCATAGATGTAAGTACGTTGCAGTAAGTTTAACTTAAAAACTAGAGGAGGGTGTTTCGCCTTTAAGAGTTGGAAACTTGAGCCTTGTTTGCGCAACAATCAGTGCAGCTCAGCCGCCAAAGTGTCTAGACTAGCACATGATGGTAGTCAGCCAATGGCTCCACCGCTCTCCTCGGGGGCCCCGTGTGTGCGTGTGTGTATGTGTGTGTGTGAGGAAGAGGGGGGGGAGAAAGAGAGGACCGAAGGAAGAAAGACATCGGGGCTGCAGTTTGGTTTAGATCTGAGTAGAGAAGCAGAAGCGCGATCGAGCCCCGGATTGATCCTGTTCGTGCAGTTTCAACTCGCTTCGCATGGATATGTCGGTGGGATTGTAAAAGAATCAAAGAAGTGCTCTGACCTCTCGAGGAGACGACAAGGATCCTGACTTCCAGTGCATTTTCTTGGGATTAAATCTCCTCGAAGTACCTCATGCTCTGCGTGCCGGTGTAGAAAGTAGATTTGAGGTTGTTAAAAGTCCGAAACTGTTTGAGGCTGCGAGTTGTCGTCTCGGGTTAAAGGCTGCTGGCTTTGAATTATGTTTCTAAGAATATCGTTTTATTTTATAGTGTATTCTAGCCCCTTTCCTCGTTTGTAATGAATATATAAACAACTCCGCCGTGATCCTGGATTATGAATCGCAGTTCCACTCCCTTGGTTATTTACAGTGGCCAAATGAGTGCATTTTGACCGGAATGCTGCAGTGCATTTATTGCGCGATTTTGTAGTAAAGGCAACAAAATAGCCTTCAGTCTAATGTTGCGGTTTTGCCACCAATGCTTGTCAGTTGGCTGTGCATGCATTGCACGGCATTTCACAAACATTAATGTTTTACAACGACCGTAGAAGCAGCTGTAGTATTCGGATCTCCGTACAAAATAAAACCCTCTAATAGATTTTCAAGTTGTCGTATGTTCAGGACGAAACGCTCAGGTCTTGTGCGGCGACTCTGGAGAAGCCGTTTGATCCCAGAAACCGAAGGGGAAGATGGAAATGGCAAAAGTAGTGAGGGCTGTAGGGACGATCTGTTCGGAAACAACCCAGAGAAAATTCCCAAAACGGAGCTCAGACCGATGACCCCTAGCGGGTCTCTTGTAGGGGACACAGGGGGTGTGTGCACCCGCAGCCCCGCGGAGAGCAGCGGCTTGGGGGTCACGTCGGACCAAGATGGGGGTGCGGGGTGCATTCACGAGCAGGGGAGCCCCCGCTCCACGCAGGACAGAGAATGCAGGACAGTAACATGCTGCTTATTCAAAGACCGGGACCACTCCGAGCTCAGGGGTCCATACACGGCTCAGGGTACCAGGGAACCGGGGTCGTGTCACTTCGTGCTGAGGAGCCTTGGGCCGCGGGATTGCGGGTCTCCCGAGGCACCGGAGGCGATGCCACGGACGGTGTTGGAGGAGGAACTGAAATCAGCCACATACTCTCTTTTGAAAAAGCTCAAGGAAAGGGCGCTGGATACCTTACTGGAGGCAGTGGAGTCCAGAGGAGGGATGCCGAGCGACTGTGTTATGATTTCCCAGACAGAGCTGAGGCTGGGCGGCCATGTGGCGTCTCCTCAGCTGCTTGTGTGTAAACTGTACCGCTGGTCCGACCTCCAGCACCATGCCCAGCTCAAACCACTCTGTGAGTGCAAGAGCTTTGGAGCCCTGGACAGTCCAACAGTATGCTGCAACCCCTATCACTACAGCCGGCTCTGTGGGCCAGGTAAGGGCTTCTGCCAGTACACAAACAGTGTTTCAATGTAGCATCTCACAGGCCTGACTTTGAGGCCAGGTCACCAGGTAGTCCCTTTCTAGTCAACAAGGCAGCTTTGTGTCTTCAACGAAGAGTTTCTCTGAATTTTTTGTTCCGCATTTTCCTCTAAGATTCTCACTTTCCAAGTATTTTTTGTTCCTCGTGTCAATAAATCTACCAGATACACTGGATGACCTGAGAAAGTGTTTCCTGCTATAGTAACCCCTTCTCTGCTTACTTTTATACAGACATGGAAACCTGCTGGCTGTTGGATAGAAATGTTAATGATTACAAAAGTCATCATTGTGGGCAGATTTATAGTAACAAGCTTGCTTGACCAAACCATCACAAGTTCTGTTCAATTTTTTGCCAGTTTGGTACTGTAATAGAACTCCAGTTATTACTTTGAAGACAA
The DNA here is from genome assembly GCF_033239565.1 of Halichoeres trimaculatus. Lineage (NCBI taxonomy): Eukaryota > Metazoa > Chordata > Actinopteri > Labriformes > Labridae > Halichoeres > Halichoeres trimaculatus. Next base: position 18,995,853 of record NW_027437187.1, on the reverse strand, counting down.
CGCCAAATTTAATGTAAAATGCTTTATCATTATAATATTTTTGTTACTTCTGAAGACTTTCCTGGTCTTTACAGTTGTTTTTGAGCAGTTTGGTGCAACACTATTTGGTCTGCAAGATTCCAAGATTCCAGCCTTGTATTGAAGAAGTCTGTATCTTTGGATTACTCTTTTTTTTTTTCCTCAACAAATTCTTCTTACACTACCTTATCTGACCTGCCTTCAGGTGGATGCCGAGTGAAGTTGTTTCCAGTTCTTGCAGGGTCATTTCTAGGTTGGCATATCAACAGTGTATGATATGTTGATGATTGTGGACCTGGTGGCATAGGTTACTTTAGTTTAGTAGAGAGTCCAACTTTAACTCCACAATCAATGAGCTATCTATGGCAGAACCTCTCTGACCTACGCTAAACAGTTAGAGTTTTGGCAGAGGGTCAGGCCTGTGATTTGGCAAACCTTACACGCTGGTCCACTCGACCTCACTGACCTGATGACAAGGTGTGGTATCATATGTAAAGATGCAAGCGTCAGTATTTCTGTATCTGGCACAGGATGTGGATTTTCCATAACATCCATGTTTACAAGAGCCAGCTGGCTGTGACAAGCACTTCAAATCAGAAGTCCAACAATATCAAAATTCATAGTCTGTAAATGTGGGAAACTGATGTTGAATTTACCCTCGTGTCCCACCATCTTGTCTGATATTATGTTAAACCATAGTGTTTGTGCTTTATAAAATAATGTGTAAGATAGCAAAACCAGGAATTAAGTCCTCTCTGTTGAAGTAGATGTCATGCACTGCTTAAAGAGTTTCTTTCCACTAACACTAGCAGGATAAACTGTAAGGAGAGGCACAGGGGGCACATACCCCATATTGGGACTGAGGCCTGTAGTAGACATAGCTCACATGCGCTCATGCGTGGCCCGATAGTGCTGGTATTTCTTTCATGCTATTCAAGAAGAGGGACTTTGAATTAAGACCTTTATCACTTGCTTTTACCTTGTTTGCAAGTGTGAAAGCACAAGCTCTGGAATTATATGTTTACAACACCAAATAGACAGATTTCATAAGAAAAATTAAGTCATGCTACAAAAACAGGTTGAGTTAGAGCACTTTGGAACTGTTGAACGTTCCTTTTAAGAACAACTCTAAATTGAACTTGTGTTGTATGTTTTTCTCTGATGTGTAAAGGAATAAACCAGTTTGTAATGTGTTGCAAAGACCTCTGCTTGAAGTAGACAAAAACTTTTTCCTGTTATTTTGCCAGGCATTATACTTTTCAAATGAGCTCAGTTTCAAGTTGCGCTTTAAAAGCCCTTTTGTCCTGAGGAGGTCCCCTCATGCTATTTAGGTGAAGGAGTGGTGATAATATACAGTTTGCATACTACTGGCGCCAGACTGACTAGCTGTGTATCTGAGTGACTGAGTTCAGATCCCAGCAATTACTGCCGCCACTCTTAAAGGACCCGCTGCTATTATGCTCTCTCCTTCTCCTTTTCCCTGTAGGCGAGGTCACAGTGTGCTCACAAAGTTTTCTTTCCTTTGTGCTTTTCCTTCTTCTGTGTGTGTGTGTGTCAGATTTTCATCTTCTTCTTTGCTCTTCAGTGGATAAAATCAAGGTCTGTGAACACAGTGGAGTCAAAAAGCAGAGGTTTTTTTTCTAGGATTCATTTCACCACTCAGCCAATAGTTCTGTTTAGTCTTTGTGGTTGCTGTAACAGCTACTTCAGTCATAGAGTTAATTCTCACCAGAAACAAATGTGCAGTTTTCAGTTGGCTTTATTAGCTTTTTAATGAGCTTTCAAACTGAATGATTTGATTTAGCTCTGCAGACCCAAAGCTATAATGCTTCACATGTTGTCTGAAGTACACTTTTAACTGAAACTGCAAATATGTTAGTAGTTTTTTGTTGAAGCCCTTCTGTTGGACTGAGATTTTGTTTTCTGATGGCATTTGTCTCTCTGCTTTTTTGGACTTTTAGCCATAACTCTACTCATAACATTAGATATTAACAATGTTTGGTTACCTTAGAGTATAAGTTCGAAGATGAATAAAATCCACACAGCCTTGTGGGTATTACAAAGTTCCCACGTTTACAGCAGACACATTGAACGTGATGGCACAGTTGTTTTCTTGTTGACCATAAAAATTCATCTTTTTCTGGTTGGCGGTTCACTGCAAGTATTGAATTTAACCTCTGAGTTTTGATAGAGAATGTTCCTTTCCTTTATGGGTTACTGATATGATTGTTTTGCGTTACAGAGTCACCCCCACCTCCTTATTCGAGGCTTTCCCCTAATGAAGAACACAAGCCACTGGGTAAGACACAAAACACACTCAGGATCATCTTCACTTTATCCTTTTTCCTTCAGTGTTGACAGCTATCCTGCCTGAAATATTTAAAATTTTGATTGCTAAGCAGTTAGGTGTAAATCTTTAGTACTATATTTGATATTATCTACTGGGATTATGGATATTTTGAGCACGTGAATCTGGGTGTGAACAATCATTCTACTGTGTAGGCTCCAAACTATCAGGAAGAAAAATAAATAGAGTAGCCTGAACATTTTTACAGCTGTATTAAGGTAAAGCTACCTTCTAAGAGCAAATTAACTGTGAGATGAGGCTGAGGTCAGCATGTGGTACAATATCAGCATGGCAGACAGAGCCAGTGTGGATATGGGTCAGATGCACTGTGGGTTGTTTGAGATATGTGGGCCAGGTTCTCTTTAATGAGTTGTGGCCCTACTAAGTTTTGATTATGTTGAATTTAGAATGAAATGACAGCCGTTTGTTGGTCGAAATGCCCCCTTCAGAAGCTCTTAAGCCTCTCCAGTAGATGAGAGCTCCAAATTGCAGATGAAGAGCTAATTTCTGTTTCATCCTTCACAGATCTGTCAGACTCTACATTGTCTTACACTGAAACCGAGGCCACCAGCTCACCAAACATCACAACGGGCGATTTCTCAGGTGGGTGTTTCCTCAATCGTCTGTCAGCCAATTAAGGAGTTTACATCTGAGATGTCTCTCACTGATTTTAGCAGTAGTGGTGTCTTTGAAGTTTCCTCACACCACCTTTGTGAGTACCTTTTTTCTGTGTTTCAGAGCATATTGAAAGAGTAGGTGGCATTTATTTTTGGTGGCTTTTTAGACGTACAATGCAGTGGATGAATGGTGCAAAGTGGTCTGCCTCTGAAGTGTGGTTTAAGTATTTTATGTCTTTTTAGTCTGATTCAACAAGAATTCAGTGTTTCACTCTAGATGGCTATTGAGTATATCAAGATGAATATGCAAACTTAACAAGGTCATTTCATTTTGATGTCGCACTTCATTCCGTCTCATTAAGGGTCATTAGGAGGAGTCAGAGCTTTAAAGATAAAGGTTTCATTGTGAGCGGTGCAGAGGTTCAGTGGGGCGTGTGTGCTGGCCTCAGAGCCGGCCTCCCCTCCTCTGTTTTTCTTTCAGAAATATTTGAGTGGGATCAAACTGTAATAAGATCCAAGCTCACTCAGGAACACACACAAGCACACATAGTTGTGCACATGCATGTGCACAGTCCCTTGCATACAACTCTATCCAGCCTAGCTGCATGGGAGGGGTGGGCCTAGGGAAATTGAGTGGCTCCTGTGAATGGGCCCACACCAAAGGAAGTTAGTAAAAACAGTCCTGTCCTCTGACTTGAAATGAAACACTCCTTTCTCGTGGCACAGAGTGAGCATGCCTCCCCCCTCGTAGCTGCTAGCATGCACAGTATCATGTGGACCAGCAGTCAGAGCCCTCATTTTGGGGCTTTCAGGGCACAGCATTTCCTGTTCTGGGGTCTGCCATGGCTCCAAGGCCTGGACATTGAGCAGTTCGCTTAATTACCTGACAGTGAAGTTTTCAGGCATCTAAGGCCCCCTCCTCGCCAGTACACATGCTGTCACCACCTCAGCATGGCCCGGCGACACTCCCTGAGTCAACAAATGAGGGGCTTGTCAAAGCGTGCACCACAATTCCTTAGAGACTGTGGTGAGGAGGGAGGATCTAGACATGCAGGGCTTTAGTTTCTCCCAACTGTGTTGCTGCTTGTTCAGGCCGGGCTGGATCATTGTGCACTGGCTGGGACATAAGGCCGTTTGGACACAAGGAAGATGGCGACCAGTGCTCTATGGGGTGGTACTTTTCAGAGCTGTGAGCTAATCTGTGTCGCCAGTTTGTCTCTGCTCATTTTTCGCTCAGACTGTGGGATTCCGCTCTGTGTTAGCATACAATAAATATTAAAGTATTTGTCAAATTCTGTCATGCACAGCATACAGTTCACCATCAAGAACCCCCATGCCTGCTCATAGAGCCTACTTAGTTCTGCTTGAACATCCAGGTCTGCACTGCATATTGTCAAGTTATCATGTGTTGAATGTATTGCTGACCTGGAGATGACTTTCCCTGTGAATCCCCCTGCAGCTCGCGTAGAGAGGGTGTCTGTGTGTGTGTAACCGGAGTTGTATGGGATCCAGACTCCACCCCTCACGCAGGAACAAGTAAACCTCTTTAAAGCAAGTCTGGGGGGCACTTGGTGTATGGGTGGAGTGTAGACAAATTATCAACTACAGTTTGCAGCTCAAGGCTACAGAAATACCCTCCGAGTGTTCTTCTGCCTCATATAGAAGCAAAAAAGCTGATCAGAACTGATTTGTTCGTTGGCAATGCTTGTTTTACTACAATCCTCAGCACAGTACTGTGATTTATTTTTGTGGAATGTGAAAATAGTTTATGAATAGCTAAATGATCTGGACTCTGTGCTGTTGGGTTAAAGTTACAACTTCACTTGAGGGAAGCTACATGTGTTTTCTTATCCTGCACTATAAGGAGGCTAAATGTGTGCGCTCTGAAATTGATTTCTCCATGTAATACTCGTACATTTAGGCTCAGATGTTTCGATCATTGACACCTGTTTCAACTTTTTTGGAGAAAGCCAACTCCCCCAGACAGTCTAGCTATGTCTGTTTACGTCATGAGCAGGCCCAGCTTTCGAGTCAGTGCATACACAGTATGTGTGTGTGAGGGGATGTGCCTTTGCTGGTGCTGCCCTCCCAGTCTGGCCTCACACCTGTTTCCTCAGCGCTTGAGCCTCGTCGTGTGGACATCAGAGTGAGACCCTTTGAAGCAGGTCTCATTGCTTCCTGTATGACTGTCTGAGTGGGTGTTTTCCCTCTACACATTCACTTTAATTATGTCAGTCACATTGTGTCTGACATCAGGGGCTCTTTATGTTTGGCACTTTTGTAATCATTAACATGGGGCACTCACATAACCCTCCTCTAGCCAGCCCAGGCTTGCATGCAACATGTTTATGCATTGCTGTTTAGGAATTCAGTCATCGACATTATGGTGTTTTTCAGAGTGTGTATGGTGATTAACATACGATGCAGGCCCTCCCTCTGTGCAGGATTAAAAGCGTCATGGCTCTAGTCTGCCTACATTCTTCACTCCTCAGAGGTTGTGTCCTCCATCAACCTAGTGGAATTTGTCAGCATAACACTGTGTGTACACGCTCATGTTGGTGTGAGGTGAGATCACTGAGGTGAATGGAGGGGCTCCTTCACATTTACTGGGTCAGGTGACTACAGGACATGCAGAGTGACCTGAAGCACTGTCCTTTATTCATTTTCCTCTTACCTGCACCTTCCTGAGCGTGTAGGAAAGTTGGACAGGAGGAGCGGAAAGATTGAAATTTATAAGGCAAGGATAACACAGAGTGCTGTTGCGCTTACCGGAGAGAAGAGGGCACAAGCAGAGTTCTCACAGAGCAATCATACAGCGCTCTGCTCCAGCTGCATGTCTGTCTCTGGAGGAAAAGCCAGTGCTGTCGCTGTAGAAGTCTCATCTGCAGACAGCCACTGTGTCAGGTCCAGTCAAGTATTGACTGATTCTTCCAGGCAGAATAAGGCAGTCAGTTGATAAATGGGCAGGGCCTGCTGTGAGCCACAGAGAAGATTACTCAATGAACAGCACGCAGGTGCTGGGACTGTAGAAACCCTTCTGGACACTTCTGTTTATACATTTTGAGTTGCATGTCTCCTAAGAGTGCACATTTAGGTCCAGCTGAATTACTCTCAAGAGCAAGGCAAATAGAATTGTGCAGCCAATACAAATCTCAGTTCAGCACCAAGCGTCAAATCAGTCCTGTCCGTTAGAGAAAGTGGGAATGCATAGAAGTAATCCACAGCCTAATCAGTGCATGTGATGCTGCCTCTTGGCTGAGGTTGTTTAGAGTGCACCCTTGCTCGTTGGTTTGATTTTAAAAGCATGTGACTCCAGCTATGGAGCCAGGGAAATTGTCACTCTGCTGTGTAAACCTAGAAAATTTTCACCTCTAGTTGGTGCTGAACTGTTCTCATTCTTTTTTTTAGTCTAAGGTTACCCCTTCAGTTCATATGAACAGTCTCAGTGTCTTATTGATGGCTCTTTACCTAGCCTTTTCTTCAGACTCAGAAATGCTGAGTGACATTATCAAGGTGAAATCATTTCCAACACACTCAAATCAATATCAAAATGATGATTTGGATTACATTTCATCAAATATTTTCTACTTGAGTCATGTGTGTAAAAGGAGAGTACATAAAACACGTCTTGTCTAACGTGCAGACTGCAGTAGTAGCATCAGTTCACAGAAGTTACTCAAACACGTGAAGGATCTGATGGAGTGACAACTGCATCAGCATGTCAGCAATGCATGACCCCCCTTTGCTCCAGACCCTGGAGTGATGCTGCCTCGGCTTGTCTCCCCCTTTAGCTGGGCACTTGGCCTCAGGTTTCCACCGCAGCACCGAGCCTTCACAGCGCCTGGCCGCCCACACTCCCTCAGGAGCCCCAGTGCTCCAGGATACGGGATGTGGAAATAATGTGACTCGAGTGCTTCCACCCTGCCTCCCGAAATCAGGTTTTGCGGATTGTTTATTTGAGGGGAAGGAGGCCTCAGACAAACATCCTGTTTAAAAAAGCTGCCTGGGTTTTGTAGCAGCACAGGGCGGTGAATTGCCCCTTTGACAGTGAGGGGAGACTGAGGAATGTTAAAGAGAAGGCCAGCATCTCTGGGGACATGGGGGGCTCTCCTCATCCCGTTTGTCATGTCCAGTTTGCAGAGTCCATTTTAACCTGGGGGCGTCAGGGGTTGTAGCAATATATCCTGAAGGGTCTTGTGATCCATTCTCTGTGTAGTGATGTAGGGTCTGTACCCACAGTCCTCGTCTCAAGTATCCGTTCCTGTCCTGGGAGGCTGGCTTCCGTTTCCTCTTACGCAACACATACACATAGAAAAAGAGCCATTGATAAGAGCGATAAGGCCATTTTTCATTTTCCCTTTCTCAGCATTGTTCGCCTGTGCTGGGCCCAAAATCCTCTTTCAGATGTTTCTCTCAGAGGTTATGACATTGAGTATCCCCAGTAGAATCTACATTACCTATTTCCTATCTATTTGCGAATAAATATTACATGTATAATGTTGTGCTTTGAAGGAAGTAATGTTTTTAGTGGTGCTGTATTGTGATGTCTTTTAAGTGTATTTCATTTGTGTATTGAACTGCAAGGACTTTTCAATTCAGGATCTTCCATTCTTTTTATCCCCTTCTCAATACTCCAGCGTAGGAGCCAAGTTAAGATTAGCAGCACCTACAACAATCCTTTACATTTACACAAAACCTCAGGAAATGTGAATGCAGTTGGGTTTCTTTCCTGATTCTGCATTTAGAGTTGAATCTCAGTCAGAACCAGCAACACAGGCCATAGACATAGTGAGGTAATGTGACCCCTCCGTGCAGAGTGAAAGCCATGCTAATCTAAAGCAGCCCTTGGAGAGGCCTGAAAACCTTTACATGTCAACAGAAACTCGCCTGCTGAGTTTAGTATTTATCTGTGTCCACTTGGCAAGCCAGTGTGGTGCCAGTGGTGCTGGGTATTTGACTAACATCTAAAGAGCTCGCAGATAAAGATAAATCTACAGCCTCATACACCACTATGAGTCTTAAGCTTACAGTGCTGTGCTTGTCATTTGAATTTACACAGAATACTGTGCTGGGCCAGAATAAGTTGGCCTGTGTTTCATTTTAGGACTCACCACACAGATAGAGTGTGTAGAAATAACAGGAGGTGTGCACAGGCTGTAATTTTTGCCCCATATTCTACCTTAGCAAACAAAGTAAGTGAGCTAATCGTGTCGTGCTCAGGGAGGGCTGCTGTTACCATATTCTCTTCCTTCACACCGCAGGCCTGCACCAATAGCTCCATTCATTCAGCTCAGGGCAAAGGGTTAGAGCAACAAATAAAGAGCGTGCAATGCCATTAAAAATGTAAGGAATGTCCAACTGTTAGTTTAGTGTTTTAGTGAGCCTCCTCTCAAGGCTGAGAGGGGGAACAATACTCTATTTGAGCAGGCCACTGTAAATGTGTTAGCCTGGCAAGCATTAGGGAAGGTGGTGCCAATAGTGGATGCTGTTTTTATTTTCTGACCATTTTACCCACAATTATAAATCCAGTCACCAGCCAAGGCCAGCCATGATTGAGCCCTGTGGTGTGATTGCTAGCGAAAATAGATTGAAGACTTTTTCCCCCTTTCTCCCCAGAGGAGCATTGACAGTTGTGCCTGAACCTATGGCTGTCAGTATTTTTGAAACTCAGAATAGCTAGCACATTCTTTGAGCCTCCAGATTGCTGTGTGTGGATTAACTGCTGGGGCCCATGTCAGTCGACATCTCTACACAAGCCTTTTACAGCCTGAGGGAAAGGGTAGGGGCTTTTTTTGATGGGTGAACACTAAACTTCCAATCTATCAAGGTCTTCTTTATTTTTCCTCCTATACATGTGCATGCTGAGAGACAGGGACTTGATTTTTTTTTTCCCATCTCTCCACTTATCTTGTACTTGATCTACTGGCGCTGCATCTTCATTCCTCTCCCTTGTCCGAACATGGGGCCAAGTATGATAGACATATATTGGACAGATGTTTGGAGCCTTTGATCTTGTTCCTAAAACATGATGCCTTTTAAATCAGGACAGATATGTTTTTGTTTGTTTTGAGTGGTAGAAGAGCAAAATATCTCCATATAATGTGTTGTTCACAAAGGCTTAGCTCACTTTTTCTCTCCAGGATATCTTAATTCCTTAGCATGTACAACTATGTATGTCCTCAGGATGTACGCACAGCATGACCTAAAAAGGCAGATTGTACTCTGGGATCAAGTTTTTGCTAGTAGTCATTACAGATCATAAACGTGCTTTTTTTCATTGATAATGTCCCCCGGGGAGACTTATATTTACTTTTGTAATGTGTGTTTCACTTATGTTATTTGTCTGCGTTTCTCAAGTCTTGGCTGTGTGGCTCAGTACGTGCAGTCAGACTGTCGCATTTCAGGGTACGGTTTAGATTAGAGGTCTGGCTGTAGCTTCCCCCTCTTCCCCTCTCTGTGACTGCCAGTACATAATTTACTTAATGAAATCCTGCCATTCCCTTTAGCTTCAAGATTTTTTGCAGATGTTGACAGGGGAAGGACTTTGTGAATTATTGGAAATGTTCACTCCTGCATTTTTAATGAATGTCTCGCTTGTTGTGAACGGGCTAACTTGTCAGGGATATGGTAGGGGTGGGTGGTGGGGTGGGGAGGGCAGTTGTCTTTGTTTTGGGAGCTGGTGTCTGGATGCCCGCCGTGGAGCAGTGTGGGTTACAGCCCAGCAAGTGTTGTGATTGAAACAGAAACTCCGGTGCCACATTATCCTGACAGAACACATTCTCCTCACGGACTCTGATCCACTGGGTCGATCAATAGGAAACCATTGTTTAAACGGCAACTCTGTCCATCATAGCCAGCCCACCTCCCAGCCCACTGGAAACCAAATACCTTCCTTTCGCCTTAAATTAGTCAGACTAACATAACTCTTAATAATAGAGTTCCTTGTTATTGTTCACTTGAAACCCATCTTTCAACATAGCTTGAGTATTTAGCCCAGCTAAGGTGGGTTTACTCCCTCCGTGTGAGTCGTTCTTTTCATCCCTGAAGAAAAGTATGAATTCATAACACGAGGTGTTTTCAGAAGTTGCAGACCAAACAGCTAACATTTGTCTCTCTGTGTGATTTATTAAGACTTCTGACCCAAAAAGACCCTTAAAAGACAAGAAATAAAGCAACTTTTTGCTGCACCCCCACCCCCCACAGTCCTAACCAGAGTAGGAAGTTAGGAGGCACAGGGAGAGGAGGAGGGGGGAGTTCAGGAATGTGCAGGGTCTCCTCTACTCAAACGCTCCAGCCTTCTTGGCTCGTACCTCTCTCTCATACACACACACACACACACGCTCACAAACAAACACACTCACTCAAACAGATAGGTTGTGTGAGGAGGTGAAAGGGCACAGCCACCCAGCAGGATGTTCACTCAGTGTTTTGCTTTTTTGTGCGCTCTCAGATTCTGACGGTTTTTACCGCCGCCTGTAGATATGACTTTTCCAAACATACCCCACAGTTTTCACAGAGCTTTTTACGTGCCCTGGAGGACTCACGTTGGCCTCGCTTGCATCACTGCCATCACTTGTGCTCTATGTCTCTGACACATTGCAGAGCCATGGAGGAAACTTTGAGGAAATGAGCAGCACATTCTCTTCCCCTGAAGAAAAAGGAGAAGGAAAAAAAAGAGCCTTCTCCCTCAAACCAGCAGGCTCTTACTTGCGCGCCCAGACGGCTCCTCCATATTAGCCTCCTTTGCTTCCTGTTCTCTTTACACCCTCTCTTGTTTATTGATTTAATTTATGGATTCTGTTAGTTATCTGCTATCAAGGGTTCAGCACTTTTCCTCCCTCGTCGGGTTGCCCCAAAACAGAAACAGAGGGAAAGTGGAGAGGAAGTGGATGACAATATAAAGCATTCCCATTGTGACCAACCAGGCTTGGTGACTGGATTCAGTTTCCCCAGCGCACCCCCCTCCCTTTTTTTTCTGTCTTTCTCTCTCTATCTCTCACACTGCAGGAAAAAAAGCCAGACCTCAGGGGAAAAAAATCCATAGACATATAAGAGCAGCTCCAGTTAGCATGTCTGTCTGATAAAGCCGACTTTGATGCAGCGATAGCCCAGACGCCAGCCTGCCTAAAAGTGGCCTGCTTAGGGGTTATAGTCAGTCGGTAGGAGCCATTGTTGACAGAATTAAAGCCATTCTTGGCCCTGAACAGGAGAGGGAGGCTTTTACTTTACTTCCACTTTGTTGATTTTAGTTGAGTAAAAAAGTTTAATCCAACAAAGTATCTGAGTTTTGGGGCAGGAATGTCCCAAAAAAATCATCTGTTCAAAATTCTCACACACATTACCACAAGGTACACAGTCCCAGTCCTCCCAGCCCCTTCCCTACCTCCAGCCCCCCAGCCTATCAGTTCATTGGTAGAGTCTAATAGCTGGAGGGGAATCTAATACTTGGCACAGGATGAGAGACTGCTGCTCCCCCTCCTCTGCTTGCTGCTCTCCTCCCCTACACTGTACTGCTTAAAGGGACTGGCAACAGTGTTTTTCTTTTTCCTGTTTTCCTCCTCAGCAAAGTTCTGGAGGAATGAGTTCAGCCCTGCTCCTCGCTCTGGATTAGGAGAGATGAAGTATAATGGAGGTGGCCCCGGAGCTTGGTGGGGAGATGTTAGCACGGAGGGGAAGCTGTTGTTTGTCTGCCTGTCCCTGACACTCAGCCTCCCATTCATCTCACTCCAAGGCTGTGGAGCTGTGTTTACCCCGGGGCAGCTCTTTTTCTGCTTCTCTCACCGGCCTCCCTCCCCACCTCCTTTTCATGCTGTCTTTAAAGGCATTAGTGGATGATCATCAAGGATTGCCATTTAAACTTTCAAGCCTCTATTTTTGTCTGCTTGGCAGTAATTAACCATATTGCCCTCAAGTGCAAAGAACTCATAGCAGGGTGTGCTGCTTTTCATTGTATGTAAACCTGTGGGAGAGGCTTGGGCAAGTTGTGTTTGATGTAGTCATTGTGTTAGCAGCATGCTGCTTGTCTTACATCATAGAAGAGAGAAACATTTAATGGGTTTAATCATGAGCAGTGTTTGCTGCTGTGTGGCCAGTGACACATGCTGTAGTTGAGTGGTGGAAAACAAGAGCTAACTTTAGTGTTGCATAGATATTCTCCACTTTCATATGTTATGCTAATCACAGGGGTGCCAAAACAGCAAATTTCTACACAAAGTGAAAAAAGAAAAAAGATAAAGTTACTGACACTGAGTATATGACACCTGTGGATGTACTTCTATACATACCATTTCCATGCTGGACTTGGACACAGCATTGCAAGTTTGTGTATTGAGAAATATTCATGTTAAATTAAAAAACTTTGAGATTTTGATATTAAACAAATTAATATTTATTACTACACAGACATACACAAAAAGTACCAAAAATTGGTACTGTTGAGTAACGATACCGATTGCCAGGTACCAAGTATCGATATCTTATCATTTCAAATGTGAAAGGTACCCATCCCCATTAAATACTCACATGCCTCAACATAAAGCTGCTGTGAGGAGATTATAGCTGGTTATAAAACAGACTGAAATCAATACCCCTGCTTTAATGTGACCTACTATATGAAGTTTAATGGTTTCTTTACCGATCTTCTTTACAAAAACTGCCTTTTTTACATTTTCCACTGCTAAGATCGCCAATGAGCGATACACTTGAAAAAGACACACTGAGCTGTGCTTTGTCCACCAAGCGGGCTAATTTCCTAATTAACGAAAAGTTTCTCACAGGAACTTTAAGTGACGCTACTTGACTTCTACTCCAGCTGAGAATTTCTGTCTTCATATAAAATAATAAACTCTGTGTACACAAATATGTACATTTCAGTGTAATCGCCCCTTTACCTGTTAGGTAGAACAGTGAATTTTTTAACAGCATTTTTTTCAGTCCGTTTCACTCCCAAAACCCAACGTATTGCTTTGTTTGCTGCTGATAGAAGTCTGTGTTTGTTGTCAGATCTGATGTCTTCCTTTGATACTTTGGATCCCTCCAATCAGACAAGCCTCAGGATAAAAGAAATGTCAACATTGTCACTGGGTTTCCATGGAGCTCACGCCTTGTTGTTGACATCAAGCTTTGCACACCAAGAGCTTTGTGTTGTCTGGGGAATATTTTAAAATATCTGCTTTCCGTGTGACTGAACCTAGACATGTAGTGTGCTGATATAAGGGCTTCTGGATACTTTCAGTTGTTTGAAGATGTGAGTAGACTTGTGATTGTGTGAGTGTTATCGCCCCAGCCATAGAAGATTTTGGTTCAAACACAAGTTTCCTTTATTTTCTACTCTTTGAGTCTGTTTTTATAAAACGGTAGATTTGATCAGTTTCTTCACATGAAGACAGTTGCCCCTGGCTGTGAGAACAGGAAGTGCAGCAGCCTTTCTGTGGCTGTCGTATGACTCTGAGACTGACACTAAGAGGAGAGGCTTTTGAGAATAAAATAACAATAATAACATGCGCTACTATTCTAATGGGTAAACGGAGCTGTTAAAAGGTGGCAGGGTTAAATGGATGCAGAGCACGAGTAATTGCTTCCAGCCTGTCTTGGCTCCACCCCTTAAACAGAACCTCTGAAAGGCCAACATGAAGTTTAGGAGACTTGGGTGTCTGTGTTGTGGTCAGAGGGGAGGAAGACACACGCCCTCACTTCACCACCTCAGGTCTGGCTTTAGGAGTGGGCGGATCCTTGGTCTGGTGTGTATCCGTAGGAGTTTCTAGTAATAAAATGACATTAAACCTTTCTTCATACTTGCTTATATAAACCTAATGAACACTGAAGTCCTCAAAACTGAGTAAAAGTTTCTCTAAAGCTGACCTCATACTCTCAGTATTCCAAATATAATGAGTAGAAAGCAGCTCTTGCTCTGGACTGGAGGCCTTAGTTGCTGTGGTGATGTTGTCTAAACAGTCTGTCGATTGGTGATACCTCGGCTCTGTTAAAGAGATCTAATGAGTGCTTCGCTCAGAGCCCTCACCTCGGCTCCCCCACCTAGCCAAAACACACAAGTTCAGGACAAAAACACAAACACACTGGCTGATATTTTTCCCCCCTTCCAAGCAGACACATGTGCGCACAGGCACACGTAGACGCCTAACACAACAGGGCAACAGGAAAAGGCCTGGCTCGTGGTGCACTCATTGTCCTCCCTCAGGCTCAGGCTTAGTATTGGATACATTTCTAACCTTTGTCCTGCTCATTTCTTTTCCTGGTCCTTCCTCAGTTTTGCTGGCTACCTTCATTCTTGGCTACGTGTGAAAACTAGACACTACTGACCAAATTGTTTTTGCTGTATTCTTTTCATCTAAAAAGGAGGAGACAGTAGCCATTTGGTCCTTTGTGTGCGCACAGTTTCAAAGTGAGTTTACCCTGATGTGTGGGCTCCATCTGATTTGAGACAATAGAGGGCCATAAACAAGTTGGGGCTGAGCTCTTTGTTGGCTGAGCTACACTGAAGTAAAAGCTGAGCATAGAGTGGAGGAGCTGGAGTGTGGAATTCACTAATGGCACATGCATGTTGGGGCCCCTGAAGAGAGGGGGTCATTTCAGCCATCAGTGTGTGCGCAAACACACAGAGAGCCTGTCTGCAGCTTCCCCCTCCCCCGCACGTCCCCACTCACTCACTCACTCACTCTTTTCCTCCCCCCTTCGTAACCAGCGGGCGTTTTGTCTCTGCAAGTCTGCTGATCATTTTGCTAATCTTTGTATAAACTTTACTAGTGTGGGTCACCCAGCAGAAAGGTTTAGTTTGGTGGGAGGTGAGTGAGGCATTTTGTTGCTGTGTGGATCTGTGATGCTCCACCTTAAATGCATTTGTTAATGGGGCGGGCGGTCATTAAGCCCCGTGAGCAGAGAGACTGAAAGGAATGGGGCCACAGGCCCAGGCTTTAAATCCTCTGTGCCAATAGACTCTCTGAAGCAAAATAATGGCATCACTCTGTGTGTGAGTTAATGGGAGCTGATAGCATGAAGGCTGGGAGGTCAGCAGGTCACGGGCTTGTGCTAAGTTGTCAGGGAGCTGAATGCCGTCCCTGGGCCCACAGCAGGGGGAAGAGCTGGGTGGAGGGGGAGGAGGACCCCCTGCCTGGCCCTCTCCCGTCACCCCACTCTTGTGGAATGTGAGGAAAATGAGGGAAGAGGTACCCAATCTCTCCAGAAGCAAAAGGTAGAGAGTGAGATGTGAGATCATGGGACCCTTTTCTCCATCAGCCTCCCTTCTTCGCTCATACCACAGATTTCATGAGCATAGAAACGTCTGACAGTTTGGATCAGTGCAGGCTGAAGCAGCCCCTGAACGTAGTCAACAGTGTTGTATGTCTTCTCTGTGCAGTGGAGATAGAAGTCCACCAAGAGAGCTATAACTCACTTTGGAGTGCTGAGGCCTGTCACTGCAAAGAGTTCAGACTGCAGCCATGAAAGCTGGATTAACAATCTGATTTACTGGACAAAGACTTTTTGGAACAAGATGTGAAGTGAAAGGTTAAGAGTTGTCTCGAGCAGTGTTTACTAAAATGTGAACTGGTAAAAGAGATTCTTTAAAAAGTTTTAAAAAAAATTTCATACAAAATCTTAATTGGAATAGCAGGGTAAGTCCTCCATTCATGTGAGTTAACATGATCTGTTTTGAAAATACAGGGTGAGCCTCAGAGCTGGGTGGTCAATGTTTAATCATAACAGTGCCCTCTTGAGGCAGAGGAGGACACTGCAGGTGTTCAGACTGACCTCACAGCACTCCCACCCATCAGGATGTGTATGGCAGCTTGTCTGTGTACATGTGTGATGGATGGATGCATATGCAGTGGTATTTATACAAGGCTTCAATTTCAATACAGCGTCTCCTTTAGTATTTATAGCGTGGCCATCTGCTCCGAACAATAAAACAGATAGTTAATCCTTTAAAACTGAAGCCTTCCTTTTTACGAGGCCTCTTTGCCATTGTGTTTGTTTTGTTTAATGACCATCTCTCTGTCTCTGTCCCCTCTAGATGCCAGTATGTCACCTGATGCCCCTAAGCAGAGCCACTGGTGTAACGTGGCGTACTGGGAGCACCGCACACGTGTGGGTCGCCTCTACACAGTGTACGAGCACTCTGTCAGCATCTTCTATGATCTACCTCAGGGCACGGGCTTCTGCCTGGGCCAGCTCAACCTGGAACATCGCAGCAGCACCGTTCAGCGCACACGTGGCAAAATTGGCTACGGCATCCTCCTCAGCAAAGAGCCGGACGGCGTTTGGGCGTACAACCGCAGCGAGCACCCCATTTTTGTGAACTCTCCGACCCTGGATGTGCCTAACAGCAGAACTCTGGTGGTGCGAAAGGTGATGCCAGGCTTCTCGATAAAGGTGTTTGACTATGATCGATCGTGTCTGCTAAGGCACACCGCAGACCCTGACCTCCTGGACGGACCCTACGACCCCAACAGCGTGCGAATCAGCTTTGCTAAAGGCTGGGGTCCCTGTTACTCAAGACAGTTCATCACGTCCTGCCCCTGCTGGCTGGAGATCCTCCTCAACAACCACAGATAACACAGATGGACCCCACAAACTATCCCAAATATCATCTACCTAGATTTAATATAAAGTTTTATATATTATATGAAATATATATTATACTTGTAAATATGGAGTCATTTTTACAATGTAATTATTTATGTATGGTGCAATGTGTGTATGGACAAGAGGAAAAAAACGGAAAATGCACTTTGGCTTATATATATTATATATAAAAATATATATAAAGATAAAGAATCTTTCAATACCAACTTGAGAAATTATACAGCAAAATTAGGATGAGTCTGGATTTGGTGTATAGTTTTCATATACTATTAATATCCAGACAAAAAGCTAACACCATTCACACATTGATAATAAAGTATTCGCATAATAATTCCCCCTGTTTTGTCTGCATTACTAGCTCTTTGTTTACATTTAACTCTTTGATCTCTTTGCTATCTTGATAAGTTTACAGATCTTCCTTAGACATCTATGAAGTCGACCCTTGTCGTAATTCACCTGAAAGATGAACCATCTCATTAATCATACCCATGTTTCTGAGCTTTTATTTCACATTCAATTTAGGCTGCTTGTGGTAAAGAGAAGAGGGATTTCTACATTACCTGTCGAGTAAATTACAGACTGATTGAAAATCAGCAGCATCATAGCAAGGTTTCAAGATCCACATGTCCTTGTGGTCCTAAAGAGCCTCGGTAATGAGCACAGAGAGGAGAGAGTGTAGCTGAGGACAGTGAGAGAGGAAATGATGAAACTACTGAGCTAATCCTTCCAAAGGTGTTCCTTCTTCAGCACATCATTGTAGACCCGTCCCTGCAGGTCTCAGGTCTCCGCAGCCGCAGTGTCTCACAATGGACATTGTCATGACTGACCCGGGGGATGCTGCGCCCTGAAACCGCCACAGTGATACTGGAATGTATGCAGAGAAACCAAGAAGTTTTACAAGCCTGCTGGAATCTTAAAAAACTGCAGCCAAGGTGGATGTGGTTTAGCTGGCTTCCTTCATAATTGCTGGTGTTGGGTTGTCAGATTGGCGGTGGTGGTAGCGAGAAGGGGGGAGGGGTGAGGAGGTCTGTGCCAACATTCAGCAATGGAGGCATTCACTAACACTCAGATTCTGGTTTAATGAGTGTTGAACTGTGCAGTTATAAGGATACATGTTTTTAAAAGTGGGCTCTGTGAGACATCGCACTACTGGTTAAACCTTTTGAAGTTTGAGAACGCTACAAGAAGAAAAGTTGTGGGTTTTTTTATGATAGGTTGGCAATCATTTTTGTTGAAAACACTTTTTGTACGACAGTGTGTTGCTGCTGCTGAGAGCAGCATCTCTGTCTTTCTCCTCCATAAAGGCTCAGACAGTCTCCTCTAGGCCTGCTGTCTGTCTGGAGCCAAGACTGTGTAGAGTTCAAACAGCAGAGAGGAGTGGCTCCACTCCGCCTCCGTCTCTGCCTCGCTCTCTTCCCTACAACTGGGGGCCATTATCCTGCTCCTTTGTGTCTCTGTTATGGGAAAAGGGCCCGCAACACCACTGGAGAGGAACTGGCAGACAATTATAAGGGGTGGCCAGAAGCTAAGACACATAGTGGGCAGATTACACAAGCCACCACAGAGGGTATGTGAGAAGGCCTAATTAGACGAGTCTGGGGAGAGGCCAAGTGACATTACACATCTACTGTAGCTTCATCTCTGCTCCAGAGCTGGAATAGTTGTGGCAGGAGGGCTTCATCAAGAAGCGAGAGGGAGAAGCCGTGTAAGCAGCTCTGTGAGCTCCATGATCCCAGGAATGGTATTGATTAGCAGGCTGCAGCCCTCCATCATTTTCTGGAGGAGGCTGTGTGTCGCGCTCTGCCCCAAAAACCCAGGCGCCATTTTGTTCCACTGTTTGTATGTGACACAGTGAGCTGTGGATCAGACGCTGTGGCATTCATTGTAAACATACAACATCATAGCTTCTTTTTTTAACACAAACATGAAGCTCTCTGTGTAAAATATAGATGTTCTCCATGTAGATGTATGTAAAGTTGTGTTTCAGTGCACATTGAATCTTTCTCTGAGCTTGTGTGCAGAGAGCTGCTTTTTAAAGCTGAGTTTTGAAACCCTGTTATTATGGCTCCTGTCCTGCCAAAGCCTCAGTGCATTCCTCAGACTGTAGATTGCCTGGAAGCCTGTCCTAAGGCCTGCTCCTCTGTGCTCGCAGTCAGCTACAAAGGGCTGAGGTCTCTTTGATAATTACAATCACGCCTCTTGATAAACCTTTTGACAAAGGGAGCACACCTGGAAAGGGATGCTAGATGAACAAAAGTGAAACTTCATGATGCCAGCTGCTGTTGTTTTCAGACCCAGATAGTGCTGAGAGTAAGTGTGTCATTCTAGCTGAGCAGATGTGAAACTACTGCAGCGAGCTCTATCTGGTGACCCTGTGCTGCACATCTGGCTTGAGTAAAAACACAGTGAAGTAATAGCACCTTTTGAAATGAATGGAGATTACACAGAGCGCCTGAAACACTTCCTGCTCTGTCTGTCTCTGCTTCTCTTTTTGCTGAATGCCAGTCCACAGAAGTCTTCTCACCTTGACTGAGGGCGTTAATTACGGCTTCTCGCAGCAGCCATGCAAGCCACTTGCCGGGCGTGCTGACACATGCCTGCGCACAGGGGATCCACGCTCTCAGAGGGGATTATGGGACGACACGCAGGGCTTGCCTGGATAGGGAGACTTTTCCTTTTTGGGGTGTTTTCCACCTTAATAAGCTGAATTTCAGACAGTGGCTGGACACAGAGTAGTGTGCCTCATAGGTTTGTGCTAGGGTTACGTGTTTATTTTCCTGCACTGGTGTGTGTGTGGTGCTGGTTGTTAAACGTGCTTAATCACGTGATATTTTTCTGTTTTGTGTGTTCCTGATGACAAACTCTTCCTTCTGCTACTGTGCTGAAGGCCCCTAACAGCTAGCTGTGAGCCAGAAGCAGAGTACTGAGTAAGTGTTTAGGTGGTTTTTTAGAAGCCAAAAGCAGCTCGGTCCTGATGCTCCTCTGCAGATCCCACCCTCCCCTCGGTAATTACAGGGTGCACAGGGGCCTCTCTGACGTACGAAAGGATTTATTTTAGTGAGTTTCCACAGAGGCTAAAAGAATGCCACAGTGTGAGCACACGCACATGGACACACACACACACACACACACACACACACACACATATTCATACACATCTTCTGACTTAGTGCATTTATCAACAGCATATTGCTGCCTGCCCTCGTCCAACTCAAAACTGTAACTACTGGGGTCCTCATTTGTGGGTTTAGTTATGATGAAGAGGTATTGGGAAGCAGTTTCTCCTTCATCAGATTTTCTTTAAATGCTGATGCATAAAGTCACATACACAGGTATTTAGTCCTTGGTTTCTTGCTCCTTTTTATTTTCTCTGAAAATCAAATGTGTCCTTGTAACAACCTTTGCCAAGGTAGAAACCCACAGAACTTCACTGATACATTTTTTTCTTTTTCTTTGCAAAACTTTCCTCTGCTGGTCTCTCTGCAGGAAGCGTTTTGCTGATAAGCAGCAAAGGCCTTTTTTGCTCAGAACTGTGTAATATTGTCTCAAAAGTCTCTATTATGTATACCAGCCTTTAATAGAGCTGCTTTTAAGGCTATAATCAGATCCCAGCAGACCCCTTCATTTAAACAGTGAGCCAAGGGCACATGAATGCAGTGTGCTGAGATACATATTTTCTTGCCTGCCTGTGGGTTTTTCAAGAATGAGAGTCTTTGAGCCAACCAATCATGGCTCATTTTTGTGCAAAGTGATACAAAACGCGTTCACTAAACACTGAGTCTCACGTTTTCAGAGGTAGGTCTTTGTATTAAAGTTTGTGATCCTCACTTATTTCACCGAGGACTCCCTTTTTTTCAGAGGCTGAGGTTGTCCTTTTCAGAAGTCACAGTCTTTCTCTCTGTTTTTTTTTCTTTCTTGTTCCAAGGGGCTCTAAGAGAGGAGTTCGAGGAACGCACCCCCTCCACCCCCCCCACCTTTTTTTTTTTTTTTTTTTTTTTTTTTTTTTGCAGGGCTCCTAATATGTTCCATATTGTGAGTTTAAATGGGGTGGACTCAGGAAATGCAGTCACACTGCTTTGCCTTCCAAGCTTCCAGTCTGAGGTTTGGCCTGCAGTGCTGGTGGTTCTGTGGAGGGGCTGATTGGGCGGCTGGAGCTGCCGAGGTGGTTAGGTTCAGCCATGTGGGCTTTCTTCCTCCTCTCCTCAGGAGCCGAGCTGTCCACGTCGCTGGTTCTGTCTTGTTCTGTTTCTCTGCCTGCAGTGGAGTCTCATCTCAGCCAGAGTGCACATTAATGACTCTCTTTTTGACCCACTTACACTCTGTTTGTCTCCTGCGACTTTCTTAGACCAGCATTACTCTGGGTTATGATGCAGAACTTCTAAAGGAAAAAGGTTGAGAAACAAACTTAATTGTTTTTTAGTTTTCGGTTTTTGCCTTGAGCTGGATGAAAAGTTTGAAACCACTCAAAAGTATTTGCTGTTAAACTGAAGCTAGTTTTTTAGCTTAACATCAAAACTGTGAAAAGAAGAGCAAAAAAGGGAGGAAAGGCTGAGACTTCTGTGACCAACTTCATTTGTAAAGAATTGACAATGTGAGTCTTGGAGGTGAAGCAAAGCAAATGAGGACCAAGCAAGTGTAGCAGTTTCCACTTGTTTCATGTCTTTAGTAACACAAGGCTAACAACTGTTATCTACAGCGTCACATTTACCACACAGACATGTGATAATAATCATGTTTTTCTTTCCGAATCAAACAAAGCAAAGCCAACAAGAGTGTTTATACTATCATATTATTTTAAAAAGGCTCAGTCTTTGCACTGGTATGGCTAATACTGGTCCCTTGATGCTTATTTTGTGCCCACTGTGTTGTGATATCTTCATTTAGCCGGTGCCAAAGCTAAAACTAGACCTCCAGTTGTTTGAGATGACTTTATGGAGCTGTTTCAGGACTCTGCTGGGCAGTACAAGGCCTTTCTATGAGCGTATCTCTGAGAAGCGTGAAGATGAGCGAGAGGGCTCAAATTCCAACCCAGAGGTCAGGTTTCGCATTCCTGGGGCACATACCAGCGCCTGTCTCCACACTGACATACCTGCTGAGAGTTTGAGTGCCAGAGAGGGGCCGGGAATGCTTATGAGTAACCCTGTGTGTGTGTGTGTGTGTGTGTGTGTGTGTGTGTGTGTGTGTGTGTGTGTGTGTGTGTGTGTGTGTGTGTGTGTGTGTGTGTGGGCGTGTGTGTGTGTGTGTGTGTGTGTGTGTGTGTGTGCATGTGCACGTGTGGGAAGTGTGTGTTGTTCCTGCAAACTAATGTGACAAAATGAATATGTTACATTCCATTACACATCATCAAACATGCACACACAACCTTAGCAAAGCAAACAAAGGAGAGAGCTGTTTCTCTTCACATCTCTTTAATGTGTGATTCAGGGAAACACACACAGATGTAGAGGAGAGGAGCTGGCACACCAAATCAGACCAAGCTATTACGCTCCATGCACGGCATTCACAATCAGCTCTGAGGCAGGGTAGGACAGAGAAAGGAAGGAAGGAATGAAGGACAAAGGGAAGGAAGGAAGGAAGAGTTCAGAGTCAGCTGCGGATTTTTACAGCTCTTTTTGCTCTTGAATTTTATTTCAGTGTTAAGCTTTGCTAAACACCACTCACTTGTCTCTGAATTTGTTCAGTCATTTTGTTGTGATTTTTATTTGAAGGGGGATATGGACACCAGTCCGGCTGCACAAAACGGTTTTCATTACTTTAACAACAGTGTTTATTTCATTGTCTTTGAAATGGGACTGGGTATGAGCAACATGACGGTAAATCACCAATCAGATCCTAGCATTGCCTTCTTACTTTTTTAACACTGCATTAACTTGAGCTGCACAGTTTTCGCATCCTTTAACTTTAGCTGCTTTTTTCCAACTATGAAGCTAATAAAAATGCTCTAAAGCATACATTAGTCCAACCCAGTGTAAAAGTTTTATGGGCTATGACATCGTCTTGGATGTTAAAAGCAGTAGTCATGATGCTATCTTAATGCTTAATTTATGTCAGGCTTGGCAACCCGTGTGCAGTGTAACTTTACATTCAATACTCACCTCTTTGCCAGCATAGCTGCAGTAGACGAGGGGGCCTCAGGCCAGGAATTGTTGGCTCGTCGGCTCAATACTATGGATCAGACACACTTTTCCTTAAGCAGCAATTTATCAGCTGTTTTCAGTTACAATACACAGAGAAAAACATGATTATTACTTCTAAACAATTTTTTAAACTATGAGCAAAAAACTGAGAGGCCCAGAGAATTGGTGCTTAGTCCTAAGGCTCTGTGCTTTTGTGGGGTCCCTAGAGACCCCTCAGGGCTTTCCAGCCAGTGTTAATAAGAAGTATTACTTGAGGGCCATGCAACATGATCTCCATCTAACATTCCTGGACTTTTGTTTGTTTCCACTTCCACCGCGCTCCAGCCCCAACTGCTTCCCTCATCCCGTGCCATCCCATCTGAGGCTGTTTAACATCTTAATCTGCTGCTGTCTTTCATCTGGCTCCTGTTAAAGCCTCAACAGAAAGATTGTGAATGCTAACTTCTGTCAGCACCTGGCTGTAAGAGAGCGGGGGAGAGGAGCAGGCAGCAGGACGAGAGACGGGAGAATGGAGTGTTTTATAAAAGCAGAGATGAATGGAGAGACTGCATGTTTGCCTTGTAGAGTATTTAGGTCCTTTACTGAAGTATAAAAGTAACAACACAGCATTTTAAAAAAATGCTTGAAATGATTTGATTGTGTAGCAAATACCTGTGGAAAGTAGAAGTAGTGTGGTGTACAGACAGGTGAAAGACTTTTTAAAATGTAGCCTCATATTTCTCAAAAGTAAGAGAGATTATTTTAAAGAAAAGTAGGTGTTATGTTTATAATGTCATAAAATTATGATTACTTATAATAGAAACCAGTTCAACTGAACAGAGGAACAAATAATTTTACTTGTCATGCAGTCCACTTCTAAAAAAAACAACAGAAATTGAAAAAAAAAAAAAAAAGAACTTGATGGTTTGCAAATCTTCAAAAACCATAGTGCAAACATGTCAGATGTTGAAACCGACTTTTTTCATATTACAAAGCAATAGTAATAGTTTCAAATGTAATGCCAGCAGCATGTTTCAGTCAAAGTTGGGACAGGGGTATGTTTACCATTGTGTTGCATCACCTCTTTTTTAACAACACTGTAAATGTTTGGGAACCAATGAGAGTTTCTGGACTTTGAAAGTGAAATTTGCTTCCATTCATGCCTGATATTTAACAGGTCAACAGTTTAGGGTCTCCTTTGTCACATTTTTATGTCATTATAATCAAAATATTTTCAAGGGCTGACAAGTCAGGACTGTAGATGGGCCATCTCAATAAACACCTCTGCTACAAAGCCAATTTATTATAGTGCATGCAGAAAATTTCATCATTAGCTTTCTGAAAAATGTGAGGTCTTCTCTAAAAAAGTCATTGACTGGGTGACAGCATGTGTTGCTAAGAAACCTGAATATGCTGTCAAGCATTAATGGTGCTTTTCAGATGTGTAAGCTCAGAAGTTTCTGTGTCATCATACCATCATCATATCATCACCATACGATCACTATACCATTACCAAACCATTGCAACTTTCCAAATGATGCAAGGTGCAGTACTCAGGGTAGATTAAGATGAGGTCAAATTTAATCTAATTTAAAATTTAATTAAAGTTAACAGGTCTAGACCTGTTAATGTTTTTGGAAAGTGTCTTGGTATAACGTTTGTTGTGATTTGGTGCAATATAAATAAAGATTGTTTAATTGATTGGGATTGACCATCACCGTACCATCATGGAAAGGCGGCTTTTGAAATGTGTTGAGAACAAGCTTGTATTTCCAAAAATAATGCCTAATTTTACATTTTGAGACCATAGAATAGACACATTTGTAGATGCAGCCACAAACTTCATTGACAACAGTATTAGAAAGTGGATTAAGCCCATGCAGTGATTTCCACTGCAGAGTTGTGTGTTTTTAAATGCAGTGCTGCCTGAGGACCTGGAGATTACAGCTGCTGATACTATGTTTTTGGCATTTTCCCCCTGTGTGTGAAGATTCCCTCAAATTCTCTAAATCTTTAAATGGTATCATGTAATGTAGATATTAATTTTTTTTTCCAATTTTGTTGAACTATTTGCCCACATAGTCTCTCACAGAGTTCTGAGCCTTTTTTCATCTTTACTTCTGAGTGACTCAGCTTCTCTGGAATGCCCTACCTATACCAAATCATTGTACTCACCTGTTGCAAGTCAAGCTAGGAGATTGGGAGATGGTCCTCCTGTTTTATTCCAGTAGCTTTACACAACTTATTCAGTGTTTTTCTAGCATGCCATTTAGATTGACTGTCACTGACCATCAAATCACCAAAATATATTTATATCAAAGCAAAATTGTTCAATTTGGTATTTATGTGTAGCATTTGAGTAGATGTACTTAGTTACTTTCTGACCAATCAATTTGCTATTTCAGTCAATCAGTAAAGAGAAACTACAGGTTAGACAGAGAAGTAAACACAGCCTCCTGTTAGTTCAGCATTTGGCTGCCCTCACATTTCCCCCCATATATTTCTGTTCCTGCTGCCGTGACTCATCTCACAGATCAAATCTCTGACATGCATTTTTGTGTGATAACTCCTTCTGTGCAGGTTGTAAGCTTGGAGGTTATAGTTGAGCAAACTATTCCAGCTCTGTTATCTCTGCTGCTCTCGTCAGTTGGTTGCTGTTTATGATGGCATCGTTCTCACAGATTTCTCTGCAGATTTATGTGAAGGCCCATCCCCTCGCCTGTGGCTGCAGGTACGAGTGGCGGCAGCCTGTCAGAGCTGACGAGCATGATGATGTTCTTACAGCTATTAACACGGCAAACTATTGCTAATAGGAATGAGCCCCCAGCTACAGAAAGCCGGGTCAGCTGCAGTACAATAAGCCCTGGTGCTTCACACAAGCAGAGATCTTACTGTCATCAGCAGGACAATGATGCCAATCATAAAGCAGCACACAGATCAATGCAGCCTCTGTGCCATCACTGAGCTCATCCACTCTCTTCTGGCATTTCTCTAATTGCCCAAGCCTTTTTTCCCTGGCCTGTATGAACCAAATGAAGCAATCCAGGGGAATTAATATAAATGCTGTAATAACTGCCCTTGGGGCTTCTCAAAATCAGGATAATAGCAGGCGCCATGCAAGCAGAAAGCAAAAGAAAATCCTCATTACACTTGCTGCTGCATTCTTCCTGAATGGCCAACATGCTGCAGCTTGTCACCTCAGCTTGGAAAGTGTACAGAAATATCTCTGTTGCTGCCGTTCATTCCTCCAGGCCCAGAAAACATGCAGCAAATTGAAGCAGGGGGCTCCATATTTTGGCCCAGTGATGTGTTTGTGAGGGATGTGATGAAATTCATATTTTTCGTGATGTATTTTATGTCCCGTGGTGCTCTGGTGTGAAAGTTCAGTTCTTCTCCAAAAAGCAGCATTGACTCTCCTGCCAAGTCTTCACCCTCAGCTTTAAGTTTAAACTGAGTGCAGGGTAAATCTGCTCATCAGAGTTGGTTTATTTTTGCTGGCATGTGCATATTTCTTAGGCACAACCAGGCATCTGCTTGTGTTTCAGGTCCCTGGCACAGCCTCAGTTGAGGAGGTACAGTATCAGGGGATTTCTGCTCTTGGTGATGGCTGGGGTCCAGTCTAACAGGCAAGGCCCCCTGTGTCAGTGAGAGCGCACAAGAGAATAGGCAGGTGGTTGTTACAGCAGAACAAGTTGGAGACACACTGATCAGTCGTACTACACATGGAGTCAAAGAGCTGTTTTATTTTGTTTTGACTGGACAAATATTTGTGAGTCCATTATGAGGTTACACCTACAGACATGGGCTGCAGAGACAGTAGGTGTTTGTTTTCACTCTTTTCATCTTTCTCTAGCTGCTGCCTCCTCCTCCAACCCCCTCCTCCTTTAGCAGAGTTTTTAATATCAAAGTGTGGAGTCTGACAGGGGTAAGTCTCTAACAAGGCCTCTTTTGTTGGCTCTCCCACCGACCGGCCAGGAACGACAAGAACCTGTCAACCCTTGTTCAGTTAGAAAAGAAGATGAAGAGAGGGGAAAAGGGTCAGGGCAGAATTGGCTCTTACAAAAGAGATTATTTAGGTGTCTGGCAGCGGGTATGAAACTGAATAACTTAATATCAGCTTATTTAGGTGCAGACATGCTGTAGATATGAAAACACTATTCATTTTTCTGATTCCCCATATATTTAATGTCATTATGGATAATAGTCTGTCTGTCTGTGTCTGTGGGAAGGGGGAACATGTGGTGACTGAGGCTTTGTGTGGTAGTGTGAGAATGGAGTTGCACAATGTACTGTACAACTATGAGCTTTAGAGCTTTGATTTAGCATTTCATAACTTTTCTACTTCATTTCACCACTTCTTTCAACAACTCCTGAAAATATGATTTGAAACATAAGATTGCAGGGCTTACTGCTTAGTTGGGCATCTGATAAGATGCTCCCAGGTTTGTAATGTGTAAAATTCTGATAGTTTCACAAATTCATGTTGACTTTTTTGATTCAAGATCAAATGCCACTTCAAATAAAGAGCACGTCTAATACACTTAGAGGAAAGGGTGCTCAACCTGGCTTTACACAAAAGAAAAAGGGAAGTGAACAATGTATATATATATATATATATATATATATATATATATATATATATATATATATATATTTGTCTTTGTCATTATCGAAAGTTTACATGATGGTAATCCTTACACCTAAGTGTTGTGGTTACAATTGTAAGCAGTATTTGTTGTCACTAGCTGGACCTAAAGATTGACTTGAGGTATGTAGCTGTGCTAGCGTCAGACCCAACAAATTAACCATTATTTTAGGCAAAGTTATGTTCATTACCAACTTATAACACTGGTGTTGATCAGTGATGGTAACATTTATTTGTGAAGTCAAATGACCCCATTCACAGTAGCTTCTGTGCATGCCGAGCTGCAACAGAATAATACATCAGCGCCCACAAAGGAAGTATTTTGGCTTCAAAGCTCACAGTGGAAGGAAATAAAGGTATGTTGTCAATTCTATATACAATCAATGGTCAGTGGCCCAGCTAAGTTGGATTACCACCATAATAAATGAAGAATCTGCATGGCAGTGGCATTTTTTTTCTGGTCTGTTGTAACGTTCCTGGTTAGTGCTCATTGGTTGTTGAAGGAAAAAGGTCCATGTGAAGAAGGGAGTCTATCCTGAAACTTATTGGCTGTTACTTGACCTTAAGCCCCGCTCCATTCTCACTTTGCCCATTGTCTGGTTTGACTGTAAGCAATGACCAGCATAGAAAGAAGTCCTTCACTGATTTCATCACTGGAAGCCCCAAAATATTGTCTCTTACTCCAAGAGGCAACATCACAATCCAAGATATCTCTAAAGCTATGGTAAGGATTTTTAATCGGGTATAGAGTCGCCTCTACTCAATACTGGCGCCTTAATATGACAAACAAAATCAAACCAGAACATCGGCGCTAAGATGACTTCATTGACTCTTTTATATAACGTCTGATACCAAACTTGAAAACATCTTCTGACGGACTGTGATAGCTGCAGAAAATGAAATGCCCTCAGCTCTCTGAGACACCACAGTGCTTTACTGTTAGCAATGTAAACTAACTTGTGCCTCCTTTGATGTGCCGCTTGACAAAGATCACCATACTGATTCAAGGACTGATATATGGTAAGTTCCCACAGCTGTACAGATTAGGGATGAAGTCACGGCTGTGGGGCTGATCATTTGATCTCAAGGATTAACAATCTGCGTGGCTTGTGTGCATTCTTTTAAATTACTCTCTATCTGATCAGTGACCCACCAAAGGTCACTGCTGCCATGTCACCACAGCAGAAAGCATTGAGCGGCTCTCTGTGAAGTATTTGTTCATGTTAGTAACATGGTTCCTGTGACATTCGAGATGTGCTGGATATCAGAGCTATTCTTGCTTGAAACACACCTTCAAACGAACCAGGCGGGATGTTCCTCTCATGCTATGTGTAAACTTTGCTCGACCTCTGTCCACAAAGATAGTCCTTATTTGAGCAGAGGCTTGGGCTGTAGGTATGAAAATGTGCGTTAACAGTGAGCTGTAATGTACACCCCAGGAGGAGGAGAAGGGACTCATGGCTTGAGGCCAGCTTAGGCTCCAGATGTGCAGCGCTGTTTGGGCCTTGTCCTTTGTTGTAAGTGTGCAGAGCAGAGCAGCTACTGGACACACACACTGAGGGATCTGTGCAGCAGATGACTGCTTACTGCTCCCATAATGTAAGATAAACTGTAGGCTATTAAGGATTTCCAAGATGAAAATGTTAACAAAAAGAAACATGGCTTTGGTGAGAGTGATGTGTTGAGAAAAAAAAGTCACTTTAACTGTAGTGTGTGGGAAAATGAACGGCTCATGCTTCTGTTCATGTAAGTTTCCATTGGTTGTCTCAGAGCCTGTGATGAGTGGCTTTCTCTGCTGTGTTTGCATCAGTGCTGCTGATATCCATCTACTTTTGTGGCTACTTTTTGGCAGTGCAAGCAGCTGTTATCACAAATGTGGCCTGATTTCACCTCATAATGTTTAGATGGCTTAGCTGTTACCAAACATTTGTTTTGTGACAAAGTTCACAATTACAGATCAACACAACTATTAATCTAGTGAGCTGTTTCAGGCCCAGAGTTTAGCCGCTTAATGCCCTTCATCATCTATTCTCTGTCAGGGTCTGTCTCTTGTTTGATGCTGAGCCTTAAACAAATAATAGGACTTAGATTTTTCCATTTAAATTGGCTGCTACCAAAAGCAAAGCCCAGAGCACCCATGAAAGTTTATCAAGTGGGTTGGCCACTAAAATCCAGTGTTCTGTTTTTATTTTATTTTTTTTGTAATTGCTATATTTAAAGCAAGCTGCTGTCAATGAAGGAAAATGGAGAGGTTTAAGCAGAGCATCAAGGGTAGATACATGTTATGGCTGGATCATGAATGACTAATATCAAAACTAAGGATGTTCGATACCACTTTTTTTTCAGGCTGATACCAGAATAAGTACTCTCTCCCGGGTACTCACCAATACCCAATACCAATACCGCTTTTAAAACATAAAATCTCAATTAACAGTGACAGCTCACCTGCACAAAGACAGCATGTCACTCTGCCATTAAGCCCTAAATAAAACACAAACAACTCTCTCTTAGTTTACCATTTGTTTATAATGAATCAACATAAGTGCAAATAAAACTAACAGCTACCAGAGTTTTAGTAACTTTTTAATAAACTGAGGTTCAAAATAAAACAGTCTGTTAACTCTACCTGGTTCATTCCAAGCGGCAACCTCCGGTCTAAGAGTATGAGTACAATGCGGAAGTGCTAAAATCTGCTGTTTCTGGAGTGTTCGCTTGAGGCTGGCTCCGGAAGTATCAGAAGTCACATACATACCAAGCCAAAAAAAGCCATTTTCAAAGCAGAAATTAACCTATTTACAGCCTGGTTCAAAAAACGTCTCCTGTCTGTGTCGCTAATTTTACTATCGGCACCCACAGTACAGGGGGTGAATTTTTTTCTTACTCGGCCATACAGGGGATATCAAGATTGCGAGCTCGCCCAATAAGAGGCACAGCTGAGGGTCACATGACCGACAGGCGCCCTATGGTTGAACGCGAAGCCCTTGTCACTACCAATATGGCCGCCATAGCCGATGTGCTTCATTTTCCGTTTCAGAAACAGACAGGTGATGTCGGCGAGACTACGTCGATGTTTTATACAGTCTATGGTTCATTCATGTTGTCTGCGTGGGACTTGACAAACCTCAGCAATGTAGCGCCAGCTGCTGGTAAGGAGGATTTACTCAATGTATGATTTTTTTGCCTTGAGTTTTGGCTGCTGGTATTGGCAGCCTTCACAAGTACCGATACCTTGAAATAATGCCGGTATTGGCCCGAAACTCATCACCGATACCAGTTCTTGCCCATTCCTGGTCAAAAGCAACACAAGAAGCTAGTATTTGCTAAACCAGTCACGTTTCATTTTGATAAATAACACAAACGTACTATAATGTAGTATTTTTTGAGCCTGCCAGGATGGGACCAAAATGATCAACTGAAAGATGATGGAAACAAAGTGAAGGCTTCTGAAAAATAAACTTTAATTTCTCCATTCAGACTTAATTTTCTTTCTTTTTTTATATCATTCATAGTGGTAAATAGGTTTAAATTATGTGACTTATGTTCTTCTTTGCATATCCGGATTCACTATTTTCAGGTTTTCCCTTTCCTTTCCTTGCACGTGTATCTGCACTCTGAGAGTTTTCCCTCCGATGGCTTTGGTATCCTTTTTTTTCCATGCAGTCATGGAGATGTCCTGTTCCCACACCAACTCATGAACAGAGAGTTGAAGCAACAGAGGTAAGGCCCGTTCACCTTCAGGCCAACTTGTTTGCTTTCCACCTTTTACTACACACAGGAGTGAAGCTTTACTATTTTTAAACCACTTGAGGCTGGGAAAATACTCCACCCAGGAGTTATGCAACTTAAAAACATCAAAAATGTTCCATATTTCTCTCTTTCACAAGCTTTTCAAGACTGTCCAACAGTCATCCGAGAGCCACGTGTGGAGTCCATGCAGGGTTTGTTGGATGGACACAGTAAGCACACCGCTCGGGAAGAGAGAGTGGAAGTGTTCTGTCATGGTTGAACATGGGCGTCTGGTGGTGATTAGAGACCATTTGTTCCTGTCAGAGCACAAAGCTTCAGCCTCCATGCTCTGTGATAGATGAATTAGTGGAAGTGAACTGGATGGAGAGATGAAAGAGGACACACTCATCAATGAAACACTTTGACACAGAGCCGTTAGCTGATTACCTGCACTGGTCTTTCTTTGATGGCCCATCAAACTGAGGAAAAAACCGTTTGGTCTGTTTTTCTTCCTTCTCTCTTTGTGTGTTTTCTGTGTTCTCATGGACACAATTTTCCGTTTGCGTTTCAACTCTTTGACTCCAAATTTGCCCCTTTCTTGTTCTGCCTTT
Source organism: Halichoeres trimaculatus (assembly GCF_033239565.1). NCBI lineage: Eukaryota > Metazoa > Chordata > Actinopteri > Labriformes > Labridae > Halichoeres > Halichoeres trimaculatus. The sequence goes on along the minus strand of NW_027437187.1, from coordinate 18,964,174 downwards.
TTGGTATTTTCATCACACACACACACACACACACACACACACACACACACACACACACACACACACACACACACACACACACACACACACACACACACACACACACACACACACACACACTTATGCACATACATAATAAACATAGTAGTTGATGACCTAGCTAATGCTTGTTCCTTGTCTAAAGAGCAGAGATAAAGACAGAGAGGAAAGTGGCAAGCGGTGCAGTAGACCCCTCCTCCCCTCCCCTTCTGTCCTCCCCAAGGGGATCGGATGTTCTCAGCCGTTATAAGCAAGCAAAGCTGGCGGCCGGCAGACCGTCTGGCTCCAGAGCAGCCCGGGCACACAGACAATGCCAGACCTTCTGTCATGAGGTTTGCTTTCACTGAGGTCAGCTAAACAAGCCTCTAGGCCCTAAACACAGCCATGTGCACACGCACTCTTCCATCCTTGTACACACATGCACATTTAAACGCACTCAAGATTACTTACTTTATTTCCTACCTTAAGCAACAGTGTCAGGCCTGTGTTTGTGTTGTCTATGTGTGTGTGCTGTCTGTGTTTGCAGCATTTCAGCGTAACCTCCTGCTGTCAGTGACCTCCTTCTCCTTAAAGTCAGAGGAGAAGCTGTTGTTTGACCTTCTCACCAGGTGAACATCCACACACTTAGCATGATATAGCATTCGCTACAACAGTTTTACAGCATTTACAGATACACACACATTTGAGATACTTTAATGAATACTTGCTGCAGGCTGCATAGAGTGCTGCACAACAATTTGGTCTGAGATTTTGTTTCCCCCCACCCCCACTTAATTCATTATTGGACACTTTAAAATTTAGACTTTGCACTTGAAAGCTATCACTTAACAAAAGCTTTGTAATAATATAAGCTGCAGCTCTCCATTAGCTACAACATATAGATGCTACACTGACCCAATAATGCAGCAGTGCTTCAATGTAACTCAAAATATTGTAACTTAAAGAGGAGTCACTTTGATCCTAAAAACAAAACCACCATATACTACAGCAGTTATTTCTCAAACACAGTATTTAAATACTTTCATCATGTTATAGTGGGATGAGAATCATAAACTGGTTCCTGTTGAGAATCAATAAAAAATGTTTCAATCCATCGATATCGTTAGTTTTTGTGCTTAATGGTTCCCTTATCAATTCTTTACATTGTGATGGAGCCGCCGGGCTTTACGTCGACTAGTCTGCCGCAGCTATCTTAGCCTAGCAGTTAGATAACGTTGCCCAAGAAAACTCTGTTTCAGGCTTTTCAGCTTTAAGTTTTGCTGAAGAACTGACTTCATGAAGAAATGTACATTACTCTTTCTCGGGAGATTCATATTCAGTACATTCAAAATGGTAGAAATTACCTTATTTACCAAAATAACAAAATAGCGCAAGCTTGATGCTTACGTATATGGGAAACTGCATTGATATGCTAGCAGTTAGTATACATCAGTATAACTTCAACTTCAGAATAGAATTTCAACTTTCATCACAGAAACATATCACATCAACTCTTTGTAAAAAATACTGAGAATTTCAAATGTCAAAAGCTAACAGGCAATTGAAAGGCTTATAGCTGACTTCATAACTACGGAAAGCTTCCAAACAACTTAAACCGTTGCTATAACCACTTTGAGACACTAGATGGCCTACTTGAATTATTAATATATTACAACACAGTATATCAACATCACATTGTGTGCAACTTTTACCTGTTTCTGTATAATTAAGGAATATCCAGACTCAGGGACCAATTGCATTTTATTCACTTACAGTATAAACTCAATTAAATGTTGTTGACACAGAAAGCCTGTAAAGCTACTTTTTGTACCAAGGACATTCACAACAGGAATTGATAAAGGAATCGGTAAAGAATCAGATTGATAAGCAGAATCGATAAGGGCATTGGTATTGACAAAATCGTATCAATTCCCATCCCTATGCTATAGTTTGCTGATACGAGGGCCTAAAAGTGGGAACATGTGCTTGTCTGTGGCATTAGGATCTTTAAAATGCACAGGTACATTTATTAAAATGACTGTCTTATTGTGGAAGGCTGCATGGCGCTGAAGGGGTCGATGCTGTTGCTTCACAACAAAAAGTTCCTGGTTGGAGTTTGCATGTGTGGGTACTCCAGCTTCCCCCCACAGTCCAAAACATGCTCATCAGGTGAGCATGGCTTTGGATCTTAGATTGCTCACTTAACATTTCTTACAGGTGTCTATGAATTGTTGTTGATCTCTATCCTTTGACAGGCTGGCAACCTGTATTGGGTGTATCCCACCTCTCAGACCCTTAAAGGGAAAATTAAGGTAATGGATGTTTGGTGAAACACAAATAAAAATTTTAGATATTCATATAACACCATGGAGAGTGCATCAGAAATAGTGAGATGTAACCATGGCAATAAAAGTGTTTGTTACCAGCTGCTAAAATAAGGCAACGCTTTGGACACAGCTTTATACAAATTTCCACAAATTCTGCAGTTGAGTATTTGTGAGTTCATTAAGTTGTAAAGATGTAGACTCACCTGTTATTCTCACATTATTATGAAAGATCACAATGCTGCAACACTAGCAGGTTTGTTGTGACTGTGTTTAATAGCAGGAGCAGCTCCATTGTGTCTGAGCAAATGGATGAAAAGGAGAGGATGGATCTACTCTCCTGTGTTTGGGGACGTGCCAATCTGCCAGCACTCAAGAGAGCGGAGTAACTTTTGTGAGTGAGTTATTCCAGCTGAGACTTCTTTGTAGCTGGCCGCAGCTGTTTTACATTTCACAGTCTGTCCCCCCCTCCCCACTCCTTTACCTCAACAAGCATCTCAGAATATACCCCCCTTACTGTTCCTCCTCTGACTCCATTACCACCCCAGTACTACATACTCATACTCACATTTACTCTTACATGTTAAAACAGGGGCACGCACCACAACAGGTGTTTACACTCTCCTGTCTGTCCACACAGGTTTCAGGGTGATTGATGAGGGACAGGAGGAAATTAAGCATGACGGATTACATTGTGTTTAAAACACCGGCAAGACCTGCGTAGTGTGTGTGCTGTTTTTCCTCTCCAGGGGCTGCAGGCCGGCAAATGTCAGCCCTCTGATAGACCTACTCAGGCTGAACTACTATGGAGCTTTCACTGTAAACACTTGAATAAAGAGACATTGATGGGTGATTTTAGAGGGAATACACTGAAGCACACTTAGCTCATGTTGGTGATGTCAAGGGTCAGTTTTTCCAATGAGGAGGATTTTTATGGAGCACATTTTCCTTTCTTTTGTACTTTTGGGCTTCTGATCTTTCAGCTTCTGATTCTTTTGTGACTCAGGAACAAAATAAGAAAAGGAATTGTTTGGAAAATGCAGTTAGGGTTTTATCCAGCGCATATAATGTAGATGGTATGAACTGGAATAAAGGCTCCAGCCTAAAGGAACAAACATTGCTGCCATTTTAAATTGAGAAGTCTGCAGCGTTGTCTCCAGAGAGGCAAATAACATGCTCTAAAATGTTTCCTTTTATCCTCCCTCCCCTTTGGCCTGCTCCCACTCTGCTTTCTAGTTCATCCTTCTCTCCTATATCTCCTTCCCTTCCCTCTCACCCTTCCCTTCCCTTTTTTATTATAGCTGCCTCTCTCTTTCTGAATGAGCTGCCCTTGGATTACTGGGGCTTGTGGAGGTCTATCAGAAACATGTGTGGAGGGTTGAAGGCAGCTGATGGGAAGTCCTTCGGCAAGCGGCTCACCCTCATTTCTCCCAAAGAGCACTGAGCCAGTGGGGAGGAAAAACTCTCAGCGAGTTCAAAGACAGAAACTTATTGGCTTTTTACAGGATATTATTTTCCACCAAATGGATAAACAGGAAAAAACTTCTCAACCCAAACCACTCTCTGTAAAATACAGGAGCCAGTGGGAAAAATTGGATCACTCACCTTCCTCTCAGCTCTGCCTTCAGTCATTTCAGCTCTGGCTTTGAGTTTAGGATTCTCCTGACCTGGGTCTCCATCTCACATGTGTTTCATGACACAAAACAACACCAGAAATACAACAGTACTTTTATTATCATGTATGATCACTGGTACTTACACTAAAACAGGCTGGGAAAAGTAATGATAAATGGAACATATGATGGACATGCACATAAAATATTTAATCTAAAATGAATATGTTTATAACTATGGTTCTAAAAACAATAGTTAAAGCACCCAGTGAAGGAAATCACACTTTTAATTCTCTTTTTCTGGGGCTTGTCAGGCACATGTTACACTGCCACCTTGTGGATCCTGATTGTACTTTCCTACCTAAACATAAGGAACCATTTAGTTTGTTTAACCAGGTTCAATTCTTTTGTAGTAACATCTTTTAAAGTACAAACCCAATGTAAAGCTTTGCATATTTGTGGCATTTTAGGTGTCAGAGCCCTTAAGCTAAATTGTGAATTTTTAATATAGTTAAGTCCTCAGTTAAAGTAAAAACACTACTCCTGCTACCTACATCATAGGAGGCTTCATCACAAGAATAAATCACTCGATCAAATTCTTCATAAGGTTATTATTATTATTATTATTATTATTATTATTATTATTATTATTATTATTATTATTATTATTAATTTATTTATTTATTTATTTATTTATTTATTTATTTATTTATTTATTTATTCATTTATTTATTTTTAACTGCATTTTAGGTTGGTAGTATTATTACATAGTGTGACTTAAATTAGATTTGTCCATTTGTCCTTTAGTGACTTAAACAGCTTTTTGTCTCCGATTAATCTTTTCTTTCCAATATTATTGTAATTTTTTATTTTTTTTTTTAGCTTTTTTTCTTTATTATATTGATTTTCTGGTAAAAGTGACTGGCTAACAGGCTTTTTTAACGCTCAATAATTTATGCTTGATATGAAACCTTCCTGCTTGGGTGAATATAGAGTCATACGTATAATATTATCTCTGAAACACAAGTGCTGGTTGAGCTTTGTTGGTAGAGCAGGTGTCACAAATACAGAGGCAACAGTTGTCATCACACTTGTAATACCATTGATATTACAGTGGGATTTTGTGTATGTCATTTTTGGTTTCTATCTCTCTTAGGATGTCTTTCAAAATAAAGTTAAAAAACAAAAACAAAAGAAAAGATAAAGGGAATCATGTTCTTCAAAAGCAGTGCATGAAATGTGACCTGAAGCTATTTCTCTTATAGCTTTAAATTTTTTATTCAATGCAACTTTTTTTTTTATCATTACTGACAATGATTATTCATGCAAAACCAATTTAAAGGTTAATCCCACTAATTTAACCGAACTTTTCCTTCACTTACAGTCTACATAGTGTAAATTCACCACTCTGTATAAGTGCTTTGTAAAGCTCATAGGTCTACATGTCTTATTAAGCCACAACCAGTGCAGAGGAATGCTGCTGAAACAAACACAAAAATGCCTTCTCAGCCTCTCTGTGAGTGACAGAGTAGAGACTGAGCCGCCTGAGAGTGGGCCAGAGAGGGAATGGAAAATCCACGGCATTTAGGTAAAGCCATGTCATAAAGGCAACACTAATGAGCCGGAGGTTTTTAAGAGAGGGAGGGCAGGAGGAGGAGGCAGCGGCGGGAGGAAATGGTTTACATATGGATTTGAAAGAGTACAGGCATTACAGCTATGTTATTTATTTTATGAAGCAAAGTTGAAAAAAAAATCGCCTTGACTGTCTGCTCTTTTGTCTTTTCCAATTAGGCACACCTTATCAAAGGAGTAAAGCTCATCATCCCAAAGACAACAACACCCCTGCTGCCCTTTCCACTCATGACACACTCTCTATCAGACTCTGTGACTGTCTCTGCTCTGACATGACCACACGATTCCCATCAGGGTCCAACATCCTCCCTCCCAAAAAGACCCCTGTTGACTAGATGAAGTGTGAACACAACAAAAGACACAGATGATTCCAACAAGTTCTACCCAAACACAACCGCTGAGGGATGAGACTGCTGTCCTCTCTCAGTCCAGGGGAACCTGTCATCTGAAACATTGCCCCCTGCGGCCAGAAAACACAAGGTGGTGGTGACAGCAGGAACACAAGCTGGAGATACATCTGTGCAATATACAACAAACTTCTTAAAGAGTGATCAATTAAAAAATGTATATTCTATTAAGTTTTAAAACCTGATTCAAACTGTTATTGTACTTTTTCTAATTAAATGCAGTTTGAAAGATACAGTAAGAAGGACTCAAAGTTCACAATTGCTTGAACACTAGTACTAATGAGAACACATTATAGCGAAAGACCAAAAATAGGAATGCTTCCAATAAGAGCTCTCTACAGCCTGCAGCTCTCGGAAATAAGCAAGTTTTAATGTTCAAGTATAATGCTTAATTATCCTTACATGGCCATTTACAAGCATATTGCCACAGGGCTCCTGCTTCACAACAGTCCCCAATCTAATAGAAGATAGCATTATTGTGTGCAGTCAGAATTATTCACTGCATTACCCACGATTCATAGCATGTATTAACACAAGCAATTTCATGCATATGGATACAGTGGGTCTTAGCAGGGGAGCTCCTGATTGCTCTGAAACTAATTTCACAATCATTAGTTTTGGTGGTGGTGTGAGTGACAGAGTGTACTTACCAGATCACACAAAATGACAAGTTTCACGAGCTTCGAGAGGAAGTTGTAAAAATAAAAGTCTAATCTATCTGTTTGTTAATGGAAATGTACAGTGACTGTGGTGAATCCCTAGTAATGGTCACACTTTTCATTTAAACTCCCTGAAATGTGTATTAACACACACACATTGTAGTCCAGTGTTTATCAAAGGTCATATCAATGTCCAATTTCAATATCAAGTCACAAAAGAAGAGATCCTTTGTAAATACGGGGCAGAGTAACTGAGGCCAAACAGAAATCTGTTTTAGCCTGGAGGTGAAATTAATGAGTCATGTCCAAGCAACGCATTCCATCCATATGTAAGATGAGGAGATATTGTGCAAAGCCTCTGAATCAACTTAATGCTTTTATGGGCCATTGTTCACAATAAACATGTAAATTGTGTTTATGGAACACCCAATAAATCAATGGCAGAGATCACAATTAAATTATCATCACAGTGAATGTAGTTGGGTGTAAAATGAAAGAAAAAGAAACAAAACAAAAACACAAGAAGAAAATAGAGATATCATATACTTTAGAATAGAAAAGCATGGGTATTACTTTATGAAGTTACCTGAATAATGTCCACCTTCTTATTTGTCTTCCCATTGTGATATATTTCTGATGGGAATATTTGACCTTTTAGGCAATTGTATTATGACATGATGTATAACACAATCTGATTCTTTACTAAAGGAAAAGACAATGCTTCTCAGGATGAGTATTTACAAACTTAACGCATTGAGATTAACTGTGTAGTCATAACAGCTGTAACATTGAATTAATCATTGATTGCTTTATGCATCAATAAAAGTTGTTTTATTTTATCTGAACAATAATCTTTATGTGATTTTGATTGAGACATTCTGCTCCAAGTGTATTTTTTCTGCTTCTACAAAGGTATTTGACTTTTTTTATTATTATTTACTAAAGTAAGAGATTTAAGAATGTCTTCGATCACTCTGTTGGACATTGACAGTGTGATTCGGTAATCCCACACTAAACAGGACCTAAAACGGAGGCAGTTAAAAATAATTGTGTCATTATTCAGCAAAGTATCATTTTAAAAAATCAGATTCTTTAATTTCTGCTGTGAAGAATAGGTGGGTCAATATCCTGTAGTTATGGCTCCAAGCCACTAGGTGGTGTAGTATGCCTCTTTAATGTTGCCACTTTATGCCTGCCAGAGCGACTGCTTCTTATTGTAACATTGATGTTGTAAATCAAACCAGATACAGACTTTGTTTCCAACTATAAAAATTTTTAAATGTATAACAATCTTGAGCAAGTGAAAATACATATGGATAATAATCTATAAAATGAGCAACAGTGCAACAACTCACACTTTAACAAATGGGTGTTTCAAGGTTTTTTAGAAATCCTTTTTACATCCTTATAGAATCTCTCAAAGCTTATAATCATATAGTTTGCATGACTCTTAGACCTGGGTGATCATTTTTTTTATTGTTATTAATTTTCGAATCAGTGGTTTGAGTCAGGAATACAATGTAAGGGTGACATCATGAATACTTTGGGAGTTCTTGTGTAAATTGTTGGAGTGTCCTGTGGTGTTCAAATGTTTGGCATCAAACATTTGAACAAAAATTATTCTTATCATTTTCATTTGTACTTTTATTTTTTGCTAATTTGATTTGCCTATATACTTTTTTTCTAGACTAACTGTAAATGCTTCTATGTATATTTGAAATACAAGACCCATGGGGGGAACTGGGCTATGAAAACTCCCTATTTGCAAGGTTATGTTATCATCCTCTTCTTTATTTTATTTGTATTGTTATAATGACAATGAAATGGGTGAATAAATTGCTTCTGAATGATTTTATTGGATGATACACACCAGTAAAAGCTGTCAACATAAACAAAAAAAGGAAAAAAAAAACTTTAGGGTTCTCAGGTGGTCACAGTCCCTCATGTTCCACCATTTCTTTCTACTTTGCAGAAACAGAGTTAAATGTTGGTAATCCATTGATAATTCTTTACAAAAGATGAATGTCTCCCAGCATGTCAGTGTATCTTTGTTATTGTTACGTTGTGTGATGTAGTGTGATTACCCCTGTGGCTCTGAATCCAGAGGAGGAGGACTAAAAGTTGTTTTGATTCAGACCAGAAAGAGGGACAAACCAGGGAGGTCACTCCTGCGTCAGATTTGGAGGTGCCACTGTCTGGGGAGAGATTGATGGCTGTGAGCGACAGATAACAGCCTGCAGTGTGAAGGGAGATTAAAAACCGGCAGAGATTGTAGGGAGAATCGGACCCCACCCGTTTGGGGCTGTGTTGAACAGCCATGTCTGATTCTGACACACTGCAATTAGCTGTGGGGGCAATTACAGGTCTGTGAAGGGTAAATATGTGGGTGTGTTTTCCTCAAATATATGGAAGAAGCTATCATTTATCCAATAAAATCTGAATTAAGAACAGAGCTATGACCTAACATTTTTGGGATTGATTGGTTTTAAAGCTATAGTACAACAATATTTTGCTAATACAGATCAATAAAAGGCATATTTTCTTTAATTGCCTCTCCAGCCTTGTTTAAGTATTGTTGTGACAGCAGTCAGGCTGATCAGGCCCCTGCACCACATTCTGCTTGTTTTCCTTTTAACTTATGAGTGGTCCATCACAATGTCATTGCTGTCCATCAGATTGTATGCACTCATCATTCATTCAGCCTGCTGCCATGTTTTTGTCCAAAATCCTTCCTCCTTCTGTCCTCAAGACCCTCTCTTGCCTGCCATGGTCCATCTGCCCCCCCCTGCAAACACTGCACAAACAGAGACATGCAGAAAACTTCACACACCAGCTGTTCAGCTCTCCATCCCATGGCAGTTAGATGTGCTGAGGGGATCCTGAAGCAGACCATCAAGTACTGGGCTGTTTTCATCACCACTGACAGAGTATCTCAACAATACTTTAACATTGTCAACACTCTTCTGCCAAAAAAAAAAGAAAAAAGAAAAGAATAAAAAGAAAGAAAGAAAGAAAGAAAGAAAGAAAGAAAGAAAGAAAGAAAGAAAGAAAATATAACATAGATTTTCAAGACTTTGAAGAAGGTAAAGATACTATGAATCCAACACATCTTGAAATCTAATATACTGTGTATGTATATGTCTAATTTCACCATTTGCTCATGCCAAATAAGGAAGATGGTTTATGTTGCTTTATGCCACCAGAGCAAATCCCTGTCAACTAAACGTTGACTCTGAAAAGGTAACACTGAATGATCATTAAGATCAGTTTTAACTTGTAGGTTTTTGTTGCTTTAGTTTGTGCAAGATGATAAAATGCAACTAAATTTTATACAGTCTGTGATAAAAATCACAATTCTTACAGACTGCTGTTCGTTCTGTTTCACTGTTCATATGAGGATCATCAGTAGTTTAACCCCTAATGAAAAAATGTTGAAATGCAGACAAAATTGTAAGCATATAACAGTGTTTACAGTTAATTATGACTTTAAACAGGACATACTTGCAGCAGACTTCTCCATAGAGAGCCATTAATAGTCAACATTATCGCTGAAGGTGCCACTGCCAAGATAGCTATTATATTTATCTAAGACGGAAGTAAGAAGCCATGCCAAATAGTTCCTTAAAAATAGACCACAGTTATTGATGGAAGTTATAAATATAGAGAGAAGAAAGGGGAATGGATCTGTTCAGTGATATTTATAGCACAAGCACACTGCTGTTTACAGGGGGCAGCAGCCAGAGATACATTTACCAGTTATGCCATAAAACTCCAAATATCTTTGAATACAGACTCCTTCCTGGTCCATTTAAGGGGAAAAACACATCTAAGGTGAAATTAAATAACTTTTATAAGGGGCTCATTGGGGTGACTCCAGGGGATCTTCTATTTATAGACATATAAATGCAAAAGTTGGATCACTTTTCGGAGTTGACATATCTTTCATTACAACAGTTTTTCTATTTCTTGCTGTATACAGCCCGGTTTGATGAGGGGAGGGGGTTTACCTAGTTTGGGAGAGTGAAAGCCTTCTGCGTGGTTCTTTTTTTGAATAAACTTTTTTTTCTTCAAATTTCATAGTCTTATTAAGTTACGGAAATTTGGGATTATCTTACCCAGGTGAAAAATTATATTGATAATGTGTAATTTTTTTAATCTATATGAAATGTCCTGGGACGCTCGCTTGGTACAGGTGGACAGGACAGCTGACCGGAGGGCTGGAGGAGGGGCAGACAGACAGTCCTCTGCCGGGGGAGCTGCTCCACACAGACCGACAGACAGCCAAGTCGACCGCAGTGAACCTGCGACGCAAGCCGCCGCTGCTGCTGCCGAGTCTCCGGCAGCAACCAGCCGTTTGTCTGTCTGGGAGTTAAGCTAGCTTAGCTCAGTAGCAGTCTTTACGGTGGGGATAAAAACTGAGCTACTGTTGATTCTGGACTGCAGAATTAAATGAAAACTGCATTTAACTGCTAAAAAGTTGCATTTTTAAAATGTCGATATTACCGTTCACTCCTCCAATCGTGAAGAGGCTTCTTGGCTGGAAGAAGGGTGAGCAGAATGGACAGGAGGAGAAATGGTGCGAAAAGGCTGTCAAAAGTCTGGTGAAGAAGTTGAAAAAGACGGGACAGTTGGACGAGTTGGAAAAGGCCATCACAACACAGAATGTCAACACGAAATGCTTAACCATACCCAGGTAACGACACGAGCAGAGCTAACTGTGTCTACTACTTAGCTAAGCTAAGCTGGCTAACTGCTGTTGATGACAGCTAACGGTAGCTAAGTAGCTTGCTAGTTAGCTACTGCAGATATTAGAAGATAGTTGCTTTGGCACTCCAGTGTTTTGTTTTATTCCATTAAAAGCATCAAATTTAAGTGACAGTGTTCAGAAAGAACTGAAAAGACAAGGAATGGTTTAATGTTGTGCATTTGGTATCGCACTGCAATTAGCCTTAGCTGCAATTGTTCAAAATAGTATCACAGAGCCAGCAGTAGCTGTTCGGTAGAAACTCGAATGACTTTTTATTTTACTTTGTCAAAAAGTATAGTAATCTGGTATGTACCTAGCCTTGAATGGCGACTCTGGGGCGTTTATGTACGACTAGATTAATGTTAATATCAGTAACTGGGGCGGTTAGCCTCATCCCGTTGAACCACGAACCTGTCTCATCATACTGTAACCATATTTAACATGACCAGTATATCAGAGTTATTTTCTCAGTTTAACAAAGATGCATCACCTCTGCATAGATGCTATTTCTAGAATTATATGGTCAAATGACTGAAAAAGTTTGAAGATATTTCGGTTTCACATCAAGCTTAGATGCTGACATATCAGCAGTGACACATATAATATCAGAGCTGCATAAGCAAGTTTCACCACTGTTCACGTGTGATGAAGAGGAGAATGTGGGGTTTGGCAAAGCGAAGCCTCTGACTCACAGGGGGATGTTTAGACTGGAGCGTGTGAACTCTAGGAAAGTTGGATTTCGGTTTGGGATTTCCCATGTGGACACCCATCTGTATCTCATAGTTTGCTGATATACGAGACAGATTGTTTTTGGTGCTAGTTTGGTTATACACACACACATAGTTGTACTCTCTGTGGTCTGAATGAGTCATGATAACTTTGCAGACAGTTTTATTTAAGTTGCACACTGTCTTTAGTCTTCTGTCTGTTGTCATAGTAAAACTTTAAACAATAGAAGACCCATTTATTTATATATATGTGTGTGTGTGTGTGTGTGTGTGTGTGTGTGTGTGTGTGTGTGTGTGTGTATATATATATATATATATATATGTATACTAAAACCCCAGAAACTACAATAATGATTAAGTTAAGAACACTCAAAGGAATATGACAATGTGAGGTAGGTTTTAATCATACTGGATCATTTCTTTAACAAGAAACACAAGCAGGTTGTTGTGTTACCCTGAAATTACGTTTCTGGGTGAAAAGTTATGCAGGTTCACATTTAGGCCAGAAGTAAAAGGCAATGCAAAAGGAGCTCCTTGAAAATATTAGATTCCTGGACCCCCCCCCCCCAAGCTTTATTAAGTCACACAACTTGTTGGCCTCATTAACAACAAAAAGAGATTCCCCTTCATAGTTTGACTTAGGGCTGAACAATTCATCGATTTCAAACCGACATCGCAATGTAATAGGATGCAATTTTCAAATCCCTAAGGCTTCAATTAGAAAAAAAAAAAGTTTCATGTACACAGACCTGGAAGGAATATAGTAACTTGTACTTGTTCTCCCTTAAAACCAGCAACAGTCAAAATGCTGTTTTTTTCCTGACAAAAAAAACCCAGTGAGCTACAAAGATCCATCCAGTAGATCATAGAGCCATACCCCTTGGTTACTTTTTTTCTGTATGGTTTGTTACTCTTACTGACAACTGAAGGTCAGTAAAATTTCACAGTGTTCCTTTGTTTTTTTTTTTCAATTAAGAGATGCAAAAAAAGACCTATTTAAATGCTAACAGTATCTTTTGTTGGTTAGTCATACTATAAAATGACTTAAAACCTGTGTTAAGTGAACACTGCAGAAGATAAACATCCCCCCCATAAAATCGTATGCTAAATCACAATATTGGTCTAAAAAAATTGCAATTACATTATTTTCCCAAATCGTTCAGCCCTAGTTTGACGATGGGGGTTAAACCTACATTACAAACTTTTCTCTGGGTCTTGGGAATGTGCTGCAGACTCAGAGGAGGGTGTGGGCCACTGTTTGGATTAAGGTTCACAGTTGGAAGGGTTAGAGACTGTAGGTTTACAGAATAACAGCTGTCTTGCTATCTGATGGGACTGCAGGGATTCAGTAGCTCTTCACTGAAGCAGGCCAAATGTGTTCTGTACTATAAATGGCCTATACTTCAATTTTTAGTTTGTGCCCCTTTTCCCTAAAATAAAAAGCAGAAAGGTCACAAGAAATGATAATATACAATAAAGATCTCCAATTGGATTAAACAGGGGTCAATCCCATCAAAGATGAAGAAATGCTGACCCAACATTACACCCTCTAAGATGTCTTGTGTCAGAAAGTTTGGATGAGATGCTCATTGCTGCTCACAGTACACAGTGCTTTTGATTAAGCATTCCTTTGTGTCATGATTTCAGTGACATAAAGTTTTTAAGTATATAAAGTTTTTACACATGTTTTGGACAAGAGTAATCATTTTAAATGTGATTCCTGTGCACCCATACCCTCTATACACAGTAAATACTGATACTGCCTTGAGTTTCTTAAATTCCTATTACATATTTGTGAAATGTTGAAGAGTCTGTTTAATGATAAAATTTTTGTTTGACTCTGTAATTTGCCTTGGTGGGTCTCATTCATATGACCAGCTGGGGTTTAGCAACAAAACAGCACCACCACCACAGCTGACTATTTGTGAGGAGAAATATCCAGAATCTACTATTGTCCTTTCTCTTCTCTGACGCCAGCTTCATGGCCTTGTCTGTCTGCACATGTTCCTACTCTCATAAAGTACATAAAAAAGGGGGGATGCCAAGTCTTTTTACTTACTTTATTTTATTTGTTGAATTAAAAAGCAAACAACCTGTGAGCCAGATTCATTATTGGGTAAAATAATGCATTTTCAACTTGGGCAACATCTATCAAATGTTTTGAGTTACTCCCTTAGTGAGTGTTGGTTTATAAAGAACTTCAGATGTTCAGACTGTCTTATTTCAAAAGCTTGACTTTAGTTGTAATCAGACCAGGGTAAGAGATGGGGGTCACACACCGAATTTTAGGGTTCACTCTGCGTGTTTCAATGAAATCTTTTTTTGGTGTGTGTTTGTCTCAGGTCTTTGGATGGGCGTCTCCAGGTCTCCCACAGAAAAGGTCTTCCTCATGTAATCTACTGTCGCTTGTGGCGCTGGCCAGACCTACAGTCTCATCATGAGCTGAGGGCTGTGGACCACTGTGAATTTGCCTTCCACACAAAGAAGGATGAGGTCTGTGTCAACCCATACCACTACCAAAGGGTGGAGACTCCAAGTGAGTGCAGTAAATTGCTAAATGATTCAACTGACAGTAGTTCAGATCATGCATTTGCTGTGTAGTTTACAGTATAAAAATGTTCCTTAATGAGGGTATGTGCATGTCTCCAGTTTTGCCTCCTGTACTGGTACCAAGACATACAGACATACCAGCAGAGTTTCCACCTTTGGATGACTACAGCCCATCCATCCCTGAAAACACCAATTTTCCAGCTGGCATCGAGCCCCAGAGTAACTATATTCCTGGTAAGGAACCTGTGTCATTATTTCAGTGCACAAAAAGTCTGTAAACTCTTATTTTCATCATAAATTATCTTGAGCATGGTACAAGTTACAAGGACTGTCCAAAATTGAACGTTTCTCTGAATGCAGCTCTTAGAAATACTGACTGTTGTCCAGACATACCAGACAACAAGAGTAATATTTTTTTGTTACTTTTTTGCATTTCGCTTCAAATTTCTCAATTTTTATTTGTATATGTATTTTCCAGAAACTCCCCCACCAGGGTATCTCAGTGAAGATGGTGAAACAAATGATCACCAGCACAACCAAAGCATGGACACAAGTGAGTAATATGGGGAAAAACACCTGCACTGTACAGGCCCAATTTGTTTTAATTAAGAAGCTTGATCCAGTCCTTCATTTCTGCTCTGTTTAAGGTTCACCCAGCCTGTCACCCAATCCTGTGTCACCCACTAACAATAATCTTGGTAAGAAACTCAACAGGAATCTGCCTCATTTACCATATCATTGATGATGTGCACCTACCTGCTTATGCATGAAGTGCACAGCGCAAAGCACACCTCTCTGAATTCTGCCAAAGCCAAGGAAGTGTACCATGCCTGAACACGGTACAGAGTGGTCACACTGGCCAAACAAACTGGACTTCATGGCTGAAACATGCTTGAGCGTGGTATAGATGGCCAGTGTGGTCGCACACCTCGTGTCCGTGGGGTTCTTTATCTCGCCTACTGGTAGTATGTCAGGAAAAACACCCATGCCTCTGTTTTTTCTCTGGGTCTCAGTGCGTCCTCAACCTAAGCGTTCCTCAACCTCTTGCCACAAAGCCATGAATTTTCCCTTCCTTTCTTGACTAAGAAATCCTTTCACACACCTAAAACATTCCCATAAAATGCTGCCTTTACTCTTTCCTTCTCCCATCTTTTACTCCCTAGATTTCCTGGTACTGAGAACCATTTTTAAGCTCGTCTTGCAGAGCTTTGGTCCCTTTTTTCTCGTCTACCGTCATTGTTTTCACTGCTGTCTCTTTGTTGACGAATCTTTCTGTATGATCTATATGAATTATGCCCCTAATCAGCTGTTGCCTAGAGTGTTGGAGTCTATAGACAGTGAATGTAGGAACAGGATAGAACAGGCATATGTGTGAGTGCTTGATGAGCTACAAACAGTAAAGTTTGGGAGGCTCAGCCTCAGGTCAGCATGAGAGTGTGTGTGGTATGATTTGAGTCTTCGTCCCTTCCCATGAGAAGCTCCACTTATCAGCTTATCCTTTCTGTGACATCTGTCAGTCAACAGGGGGTTACTGTGAATAGAATAAATTTATGACCTTCCCAAGACTTTTTTCATTGAATAGACTGGAGCATGTACTGTGTGTGCATTAATGACACTCCATCTCATTCCATCCAGACTTACAACCTGTTACGTACTGTGAGTCTGCCTTCTGGTGCTCCATCTCCTACTATGAACTCAACCAACGTGTTGGAGAGACCTTCCACGCCTCACAGCCCTCCCTTACAGTAGATGGATTCACAGACCCCTCCAACTCTGAACGCTTCTGTCTTGGCTTGCTGTCCAACGTTAACCGCAACTCAGCAGTAGAGCTCACACGCAGACACATAGGTACTTTTATTTATTTCCCTTTACATCAGCATGATCAGCTGGCAGTGTGCACCAAGGGACTATAATGTCTTCTTCTCTCCAGGACGGGGTGTGAGGTTGTACTACATTGGGGGAGAGGTGTTTGCAGAGTGTCTTAGTGATAGTGCCATCTTTGTCCAGAGTCCCAACTGCAACCAGCGCTACGGGTGGCATCCTGCCACTGTCTGCAAAATCCCCCCAGGTGAGCATGAGTGGATGAACACAAATTCTTGCAACTATAAAGAAAACACTGCTCTTTGGATACATTGATTGTTTTCTTTGCTTTTCAGCCTCACAATGAATATTTTGTTTTTTTCATTTCCAGGCTGTAACCTGAAGATCTTTAATAACCAGGAGTTTGCTGCTCTACTTGCTCAGTCAGTCAACCAGGGCTTTGAGGCTGTGTACCAACTCACCAGGATGTGTACCATTCGTATGAGTTTTGTTAAGGGTTGGGGAGCTGAGTACAGGTAATTGGATGTTTTTTAAACTTGTCTGATATTTTCATTAACTCCCAGGTGTTAAGGGGATGAAAAACTGAGGTAGTGTCATGCGCATACAGTAACAGGCTTGAAGATTCAGAAGAGGATGATGGGGGAGGGTGCAGCAGTGAGTAGGCAAGAGAGGGTTGAGTAATGGAGAAAGAATGCAGCAGGCATGCAGTGGTGAAGGGGACACGAAGTGGGAGGTGAACACATTTCAGACACCTCAGCAAGGGGGATTCCCAATGGACTGTGAGTGCTGCGTGTTATATTTCTGGCACCAAACACCTTGGAGAAAAACATCCCTGATAGAAACTTCAATGACTTCAAAAATAGACACCAATGTGTCAGACACTCAAGAAGGATGAGAGAAGCTGAGTGGGCTCTGAAGAAGTTACATTATAGATAAAAACTAGCTGTGATTTTTAACGCATTTGGATATAAAGACGTGTGAACTATGTCAGACTGTATAACTCCTGTCCTTCTCTGTACCCTGCAGGCGTCAGACAGTGACCAGCACCCCCTGCTGGATAGAGCTACACCTCAACGGCCCTTTGCAGTGGCTTGACAAGGTCCTCACACAGATGGGTTCTCCCAGCATCCACTGCTCCAGTGTGTCATAGAATAAGCTAATGCTTTTAAAGGAGCCCTCCTTCACTCTAATGCTCTTATTCACAAACAACATAGGAGAACTCAGGCGTCCCTTAATGCTGATAAGGAAAGAGACACCATTTATGGTGTTGTGACCCTCCTCCCCTG
The DNA here is from genome assembly GCF_033239565.1 of Halichoeres trimaculatus. Classification (NCBI taxonomy): domain Eukaryota; kingdom Metazoa; phylum Chordata; class Actinopteri; order Labriformes; family Labridae; genus Halichoeres; species Halichoeres trimaculatus. Next base: position 18,946,389 of record NW_027437187.1, on the reverse strand, counting down.
CTGTCAAACAGTTCACCTCACATCTGTAGCACTTTTCGGAGTTCCATTTAATTTCTCCATTTGATCATTACTTAGGACTTGTACATTGTTTCATGTGTTCAACAGGCAGCCATAGGATATTGGGTAAAAGGTTCAAATTCATTCAGAATTCATCCAGACATATGTCTCTGTGCCGTGTCATTTTTTGGTTTTCTCTTTTCTTAAAAAAAAAAAAAAAAAAGAAAAAAAAAGTTGAAAGATGAAAATATGGTAGTTTTAGCTGCATCATCAATTTAAACATTTCAAAACTATTTTGATTCTATGAATTAGCTAAAACTATGGCGGAATGATCATTACTGGTGTTTCAGTGTCCCAGTACCACTTTGTCATCAATAAATAAGCAAGCTTATTTATCAATTTAACCATAAACCTGTCATTCTGAGTTTCAATTCAACAGGATATATTAATAACTTACAAGGTACTTATTAACTTACAAAGTACAAAGTACTTTGCCAATGTTGCATTAATGAAAGTGTTGATTATTTAATTGATCTCTAATCAGTGTTTTATCTATTTCAAATGAAACCTAGGCAGTAGAACCATTGTTTCTTGAAAAGAACCCTTGTATGAAAACTATTTTGCTCAGTGAAAGAGACATTTTATAAGTTATTTTTGCATACTGTCTTGCATGGGAATATATTTTTTTTATTGCCTCAATTTGATTGTACATAAATATTTATAGCCTGTGATTTCTTGTAGTCATTTTGCTTGAAACATTGGACCTGACTGACCTCTGGCATGAGTATGCTTACAAAAAACTTCTGCTTTAATGACCCAAAACATAACTTCATTTAAATGCAGGCTTTTAAATGCGGGTCAAGCTTTTCTGTGTAACAAGAGATAATTGTACCAGCTTGTCTTATTTCATAATAGGAAGAAAGGACAAAGTATCATCGGTCGTAGGGGAATGGTTGAATTTAGACACTGTTACTGATGTGTTGTTCATCCAGTGATGGCATGCTGAGTGTGAACATATAGAGGTTTTTCACATATTACATTCTGTTTACCAATACTACACTATGCCCCTTGTGGATAAATGATACACTTCAAATTTACTGTGTTGATAGGTGTAAAGTTTAGTTCTAGCAGTAGCTTGCTTGTCCAGTAAATAGTGTACTTCACATACATTGCTACAAAGCATGTGTTATAAGCTTGGTGTCCTTGATCATTGTCTATGAAGCTGCCATGTTTAGCTTGCACTTACTCACAGTATATAAGACTGAATCACCATGGTATCTATCTAAAAGGGATGCATGGTACCAAACCAAAATACTGTGTTTTAGTCGTCAGTAGACCTGTATTAGTACTTGTGTTCCTTGATATCTTTAGTTGGTGGTTTTCTGTTCAGTCTTATGTATATGGTTTTTCACATGGCTTAATATTTGTTTGCAAATGACCATTGTTTTATTATCTGGGAAAAAAATAATAAATTGCAACTGAGTAAAAAGAGTTCATATTAATCTGTTTGTAATAAAGGAATGGATGTAAATTCTACTTCAAGCCCACCTTCCTGTCATACACACCTATCAAACCATCAGAGGTGATGATATAAAATAGGGAAATCCAGAGGATCATAGTTTGTGGAGTTTCGTTGGGTGGTGTAAGATCATTTAATATGTATGGTCTAAAACAGACTGCAGCTAAACCAAATATTTTATTTATTGCAGAGGTACTCCATGGCAGCACACTTTTGTTCCTATATTCCAGTCATCAGTTTTCTTTATAAAAGATGAGCATCATGTAACCATGCAGCACAACAGGTATCATGTTTAAAACAATACCACACTTTACAGGAGAGATCAGAGAATTTCAATCACAAGTTTTTATATTCATTTAACAGAATGTGCATAACTCTTCTATGGATAAGGCACATTATGTCACTTGTAAATATAAGTGACAGCTGTACCTAAAGGACTTATACTTAAAGTCTGTATGTTTTATTCTTGGGTTACCCCAACACTATTACATGCTGAGGTTCACACAGAGTTTAAGAAGGACCCATGGGAGATGGCTGAAGGTCAGGGCCATCCATTGGCTATCTTTCCTCCTAGTCAAGATATTCAACTGCTTCTCACAATACACCAGTATTGCAGTCATTTCACTAGAAAATTAAGTTTCTAAACATGATGACGCCTACGGTACCATCTGTTAGCATTTCCACTTTCCAAGTGTAATAAGTGATTCAGAGGGCGCTGGATCTTGTGGGAGATTGAGGAAAGAAGGAGGATCTGAGGGAAAGAGGCTGAGTCACAGGTAGCTACTTTCAGCTTTCTTCTCCTGATGAAAGCCCATCTATCTCGTCATCATCACCACCAATGGCCATCCAAAAAGCTTTTGCCACCTGGAAATCACACTCAGTATCAATACTTTGTACCAGAGTTTAGATTTAAACATTTTGATCCATCTCACCCTTATCATTATGACCATCTTATCATTATCTCTTATGTAGGCTGTGCAGAATAGACTGACAGTTATGTGAGGTTGCAACAATAGTCAGTTATTTAACATTTCTTTCTGATAAATCTTGCAACTAGTAGAATATAGCTGCTTACCTTCTCTGCATGAACTTTTCTCTGCTCATGAGGTAATGAAGAGGCCTTGTCTGCAGGTTAGAATTGGAAGAAAAGGGGAAATCAGCTTTGTAAATGTTCACCTGTGCACTAAAAATGAAAGCAAGGTTTAAAAAAAAGGCCCAAAATCTTGTGTGTAATGAGAGATGAAAGGAAATGAGGCTTTTGTCCTCTGGATTTGCATTTGGTTACCATTCCCAAAACTTACCCTTCATCTCTTTTAATTTGGTAAAGAGGCGTTCAAAGTTATCCACATCTGCATCCCCAGCCGTGAGATTAGCAAGTTCCTGAATGTCCAGATCAGTCATAGCATCTGAGGAATCAGAGCAAGAGAACATTAATGATTTCAGATGTGAAAAGGTGTTTCCTAAGACAAAAAAATTCAGACATAATAAAGGGCAAAATCCATCAGAAGTTTTCCACTTACCAACCACGGTATCTTCCTGTGTGTTTATGCCACTCTCTGTATGGTTAGCCTCTTCACTGACACATGTGCCCTCTACTGACAGGTTTGAAGACTGGCATCACAAAAGGATTGAGATTAGCATGTCTTGTTATTAAATGACAGTTAAAAAAGCAATTGCCATAGCATTCATATATTTTAATCCAAAATTAACAAACATTGCCAGTTATAAACAAAAAAAAAAGAATAAATACTAATTGAATGTTAATATATTAAAAATGGAATGGAAATATAATGCAACTTACTGGTGGGTCTTGACAGCTGCGTGGGTTGTTGTGTCTTGAAGCCACTAAACTACTCATTAGACCAAAGCCCTGGTTGTGCCCTATCAGACAGAGATTTTCTCTTTCATATCCTTCACCTTCACAGAGAAACATTCAACAGGCAGGGAAACTGCACATATAAATGTTTTGGTGATATCAACTCACCATCCTTCATCTCCACACTTGACCACACATTAGCATTGAGGGCCTGCACAATTCTCTTGACTCCAGTTGATTCTGGAAAATCATCTGACAAAGGGAACAAAAAAAAAGTGTGACTGAGAGAAAGCAACATCCAAAAACACTAGAACAAGTACATTTGCCCTATATCAGTGTGAATTCTGCCTAGTGAAAACTCACCATCCTCATCAGGCAATTCTTGTGGATTGAGCTCAACCAGCTCAAACGCATGAGCCAGACACCACTGTTGTGCTTCATGTCTGGTGACTCCTGGGATAAAAAAAAAAAAAAGGACACATTTAACATGCAGTGTACTACCCCGCAAAACTGTACTCACGGGCTTTTAGTTTCCATACAGCACTGCAGAACTAACCATTCTCACTGACTCTGTCACACACCAGAATGAGAACCTCTGGAGCAAGATCCTCAACCACTGATATCCAAGGGTGAAGCTTCTCAAGACCATCCTTCTGCAAATACCAAGCATGCACAATAATACATTTAATCCATGTCCGAATGAATGTATGATCATAAAGTGTACACGTTGGGACCTTTCCAATTGAATGTCAGTGTTGAGTCACGCACCACTGTACTGTCAAAATAAGCGATGAAAGCCTGCATAGAATGGGCGATCTCCGAAGACATTTGAAACGTGCTTGGTACAGCACACAACCGAACGTCAGCTGTGTAGTATTTGTTGTTGATGGTCCAGGGATACCAGACTACTAGTTCCTCTCTCTTGACGGGCTCCGGCAGACTCGTCGTACTGAGGATTTCTGTGGAAAATAAACACCACTCGTTATGAACAACACCACGTTGCATAGACAGTTGCGTTGTTGTTTATGCCTCAACCTGCTTTAAACCTGACTGCCTCCTACCATGAAAATTCCGGCGTGCTTAACCTCACCAGACTTACCCGTTGACGCGCACTAATATACCTCGCAAAAATAAGTCTCCTAGTTTGCCTGACCACCGTTGACAACGTGCTGATAGGTCCTGTGCGCAGGTAATGTTCTCTCTGGAGCTATAATATAGCCTTGTTTGCATTAGCCTTAAGCTAATTCATACATTTAAGCCATGCTATAAACTTACGTTTTATGAGATCTTCTTCTTTAAAACTAATGTCACAGCTAGTGATGATCACACACGGAACAGCCATCTCTGTGTTTTCGTCCGCAGTTGACATTGTAACGTTTTTTTTTTGTGCAAGCTGATCCACTTGCTAGCTTGACGGGACGATAACCAACTCTGCTAACCTTTCAACTATGACTCAGTCGCTTTGACGTCTCTTCCGGTGCAACAAAACTGTGAAGCAATATGGGAATTCGTTTAAAAATGCCTTCTGTTGTGTTCGTATTAATTATACAGTTTATTTTCGCTCTTACTCGACCTCTCATGTTTATTTTTTATATTGGGGGCTTGAGCATTTACATTCCGCACCGTTTACGGTGAATTGCATTGAATACGCTACATTTCGTTTTATTGCCCTGAGTTTATACTTAGGGCAGCAAACTGCCACACCAATTCCGACAATTATTTTATACGTACGTTAAAGTTAAAATTAAAGCAGTATTTGAGTAGAATTCATTTGGGGTACCCATTCACCAATCTTAAATTTATCTTCCAGTTGTACTTTCAACTACAGGAACTGATTGAGTGCCTGACAGTTAAAATGCGGGGCGAAGAAATTTCATTAGTTCACGCGTCATCTTGTTGTCATGGCTACGAGCACCGATTTAAGACATTTAATGATGGCCTGACTGGTTTGTTAGAGTTTAAAACAACTACAATACCATTAATTATTGATGCAAGGAAAATAATGTCTGACGCGCAAAAGAATGACGATAAACTGGGAGCAGTTTTATTTCAGGTAAACTAAATTTAAATCGATTTGCTCATTACTAACGTTTAGTAACTTTTAAAGGAAAAATTCTATGCCAAAAAAGTTACGACCCCAGAAGGCCACAGTCTGGCTCAAGTTAATGTTAGCTTACTGTGCAGACAGTAAGCCAAATGTTACAAAGTGCATCAACATTTCGAGTTTCTGAAAGTACAAAAACAACCACGAAGTTAAAAGCTAATACTGTTAACTTCGTGGTTGTTGGTTATCGGAGGGCCAGACAGTCTGTGTTTTGGACTATTGCTGCGTGACAGGTTATGGTGTATTTTCCCTTTTGGGTTTTCTATATGACAGCTATCATATTTTGTTTATATGCAGGTTCAAGATGATTTGAGGAAACTCAGATGTAGTCTTAGGAAAATCAGTGATGGAGAGAAAACACTGGACATTCAAGCCTTGGACTCTGCTATTCTTAAAACAGAAAAGAGAATCAGGGTAAGGATGTGCATATAAAGAAAGATTAAAAGTGATAAACGAGATATGAGTGACAATATAGGTATATTACAGACCGTTTTTATGCCATTTTTAACAGGAACATGCCGAGGATTATCTGAATACAGTGACCAAACAGCCACTGGTTCTCCCAGCTATTAAAGACCTACCAAAAAAGACAGTGCACATTCCCAAATGGTAAAGAGAGACTCTTGAGTAACTTAACTACTGGCACATTTTGCAGCATGTTGCTGTTAGAACTTTGACTAAAAAAATGTGATTAAAACTTACAAGTTATGGTGATGGTATGCATGAAATACAGGAAACCAGCTTTGGAGGAACCTGCTTTGAAGGTTCTTCAAAATGTGCATCCACAGAGGGGAGATCTTCCAGGTCCTTCATCTGGGGAAAAGGTAGGTTATTCCTTATGTTCACTATTGCTTGCATTTGTCCCCCAATATTTTTCAACTAGTGTCTAAGGTTGGAGTAATTATTTCCACAGTTCATCTTGACATGAGTTGCATTTTAAAGAGTTTCCTCTGTCTGTTCTGCACTAATCAACATTCGCTGTGCAACTGGTACATTCACATCCCAACAACACGGCCCTCACACAGCAAAAGTTTCAGTTATCACTCCCTGATGCAAGCAAGGGAAGCACAAAACCTGTAAGTAATTTGAATATAAGAATGCTAACATACATTGTGATCACACAGTACCTAGTCATGGAACAGAGGTGGAACAGAGGTAAAGCTCAGCACCCCGCAGGACAGGAACAGGAAGTTGTGATACATATATCTGGCTTTAAAACTTTACCCCTGGGAAAGACTATAATCTGCTTTACTAATAGCACCCTCTTGTCCTCCAGTTATTTGCTCTGTGCAGTGAGAAATTGATTCCTGTGTCTTTGTTGATATTAATGGTAATGTACAGTACATGCCTCAAGAAAGATTTGATTAGAAAGCATTTTAGGAATTTATGCTGCAACCAAGATAAATCTGACATCATTGTGTCCCTCTCCTTTAATCCCCAGAACAGACACTTAATGCTGGAGTGAAGAGTGATGGTATAGCTCTTCATTAATAGATGCTCCAAGTTTCATTCTTGGAGAAACAGTGACATAAAGGTCACCAGGCTTAGTGATGACAGCAGGCACTTGTCAGAGCAAACAAATTAATCTTTGCAAAGGTCGACATTAGTTTAAGATATACTTTACACACTCTCTCCTCCAATATGTTTTTGGGAATCTATACCTGACATGAGAAATAGCAGCCAGGACTGTCACTCTGATATAGGAGAGATGGAAGTGCTGGCTGCAAAAAGCGGGAAACAGCAGATTGCAGCACATCAGCATTCTTCTAAAGAAACAGGCGCCTGATTGCTGTGCTATGGGCTACTGGTTTACAGCTGTCTCAGGACAGGAGTGGGTACCTGGTCCAGCATGCCAATAAGACAGCCGTAGCTTCCCCAACTGCTAACCACTGGCTCTCTGCCTGCTTGCTGCCGCCTCCTGCAACTCAGGCCAGCTCTTCTTGGATCCATACTCGTGCCAAGGAATGAGCTTTTGCATTTTAGCAATTTTAGAAAAGGTGCCACCTTTTCCCAACCCCATCTGAAACAGATGTGTGCCTCTGAGGGAAGGCTCTCCAAGCACCTGTCTTCTACCTGTGGTCTGTCAGAGAGCTCAGTGGTCTGAGGAGAACAGAGGGAAGGACACTAGATAACAGTCTGGAGAATCTGCAGCAAAAACTTTGTGGTTTGAGTAATGACACATTTACGTCTTTCTTTTAAAATCAAGGACAACCATTACATCTTATGATTGTTCTTCAAAACAGCAGTGTATATTTAATATGTAGAGCTGTAGCTGAACAGAATACCTATAGTTTAAGCTCCTAAAATATTGATAATTAATACCTGCTCCTTTGCTACTGTAAGATTAACTGTGATTTACTGCAGGAGCCTGGGTCAAGGACAGTGCAGATATGGATCTCCTAAATGTTGAATGGGTACAGAAAACATTTTCCTCACAAACATAAAAGCCATTTCAGGCTCCCTTTTTTTCTAAATACTCATTCTGCAAGAAAGGTATTTCTTTTCTCACATCACCAAGCTGGCAAGAGTTTGATTCAGTCACAGAGTCACCTCCTGTCCTTCCAAGAATCTTCAGAGAAAATAAAGAAAATTGGGCTTTTCTGACGATAGGACCAAGCTTCTTTTAGTGCTGGCGACAACTTTTGATGGTCAGACCAAGAACTCCTGGACCACAGTCTGGCTCATTCTTAAAAAAGAGCACTTTATTGATCTGACAAACTTGTTTTATGCAGTCTAAACCACAGAGAATAATCACTGGCCCTGTGGTGAGGCAGCAGGTCGCTGAACCAAAATGCCGGAAAAACCTGGGAATTTTGAAAGAAGACATGAGGAGAGGTAAACAGACCTTCACCTGCAGGCAAACGCTCTCTGAAACTGTCATTTGATGTTTTATCTCTTTGTTTGGCAGTTGAACAAGTTAAACCCTTAACAATTGCATTTATTAACATTTCCATAATTAATAAGTATTTTTAGCTCTGATTATCTTGTATTTTTGATTTTATTTAGTTTCAGGTGTGAATGAAAATGACAAGCACTATTTTCATATTTTTTCATTAGGTTTGGATACAAATTTGCTCTGTATGGCGATCCCGCACGTGTCTACTCACCTTCATCGTGGAGAGGATTCATTTACTACTAAAACAGGTCAGGCTTATGCATATAATCTATTAAAGATTTGTGTTGTTATAACTATTTTTTTTACAGATTCTACAAGCCAAACTCAAAGCTAACATTTTAATCTTTAAAAGGAAAAAAAAAACTGTATAACATTGTTGATTGGTCCATGAGGTTTTGATGCCTTAAAACTGATGAAAAAAACGTCTTCTCTTTGAAAATCTCTAAAAAAGAAAAAGAAATAAAAAGTCCTGCCCCTGTTCCAATCTGATATTTTGCGGGGACTTATCACTATAACAATGATCATTATCCATTGAGTCTTTTCTTGATCATTAGCACTCCTATTTTGATGTGACTCAGTTGTGGAGGAAATAGCTTCCACAAGATTTGATAATGTTGACTGGTTATCACTAAAACTTTAGATCACATTTTTGGCCCGTGTACTTGTGACTTTAGGTCTATTAGCTTCAAAGCCCAGGTGTAACAAGCAGTTGAAACTGGAAAATGAGCCTGGATTGACCTTTAAAAGAGCAGACAGAGAATGTATACCCTCTTTGACCACAAAAACCCCACCTCCCTCCACAAATTCCAACATCACCGACCAAGTGGGTACGATCCAAGGCATTAAGGATTCCATCCCTAAAAGTCCTCAGGTAAGACCTCAGTTACTCTTTTTATTCTGTGACTCCTAAGTTAAATCTATTATCTATCCATCTCGATTACAGGATTTAATTTTCTTCTCTATCTTGGTGTACTTTCACTTGTTTCTCTATGTTCTGCAGAACACTGTCGTAGATCTGCCTGTGCAAGTTCCTACATCCATCAGCAGATACTCCTTCACCATCATAAAAGGGCGGATTAACCCAACAGCAAAAGATTTCTGTCTCTTTAAGCAAAGCTTTAGCTTATGCTGGAGCGCTGTGCTGTATGCTCTGGAGGCCTTGGAAAAGTTACTCAGGGACTTTGCTGTGCCTCTGGCCAAAGTGAGTGGAGAACGCTTGGTGGAATTTGCCCATAGCTGGGATAATAGTGGAAGGATGGCTCCTCCAGTCACCAACCTCCTCTCTGTGCTTGAGAACTGGGAGGAGGTTTTGGGCCTGGTTGTACAACCAGGTCAGCGCTACAAGGGAGAGGGAGGCACTGAGGCAGCCGCCACCCGCATCCAGTCCTGCTGGAGGCGCTACTTAGCCCAGACAGCCTACCTGCACCACTGTCGACGCAAGTGGGCGGCAGAGACCATCGCCATGTCATGGTGGATGCACAATCAGATGCATTATGTCAGGGAGGCCCTGCAGGCCCGGCGCTTCAGACAGCTGGAGAATCATCGCAGCAGAGCACAGGTAGTATTTCTAACAACCATCAGTTTACACCCCCTTATTTCACTTCTGTTACATTTTTGTTGCTCAGTCCAATTGGACTTAGAGTTTTTGAAGCCAATAAAATTCTGTTCAACAAAACAAAACACTTTATTTGGAACATGATTCAACAGAGTTTTTTTTTCATACAATGTGAATCTTTAGAGGCACATTTTGTTTAGACATACTATTGAGGAAAATATCCAGCCAAACGTTAAATGTTTCACATCAAAATCTCCAATGGAACAACAACCTGTCACACATTCTCGGCTGATGCTGTAAATTAAAAAGTAAGGACACACATGTACCTCTGATTTGATGTGAACAAAAACACAGAGCAGCAGAGGGGACCAGTGAGACTGACAAACTGAGTTGAGAAGAGTAAAGCAAGTCTGAAAAAAGAGGATTTTTATGAGCTATGATAAAAAGAGACATTGAGGCAGATAAAGCATTCAGTTGAGCACAAAGGAAGAATTAGGCAGATTAACAAAGGAAAACTGAAGCCTTAATAAACTGAGAAATAGTAAGTTGGAGGATTAAAAACATGGAAACCAGGTTCATTCGTTCCCTCAGTTTGAGCACAATTATGTATCTGAATAAGTGAATATATAGTAAAACACTCAAGTAATAATAGGCTGCATGTAATGTGTGTTGTGTGATTATGATTTTTTTTTCTGCAGTAGAACACCTTTTCATACTTACATTAAAAGTCATTTGCTTCTATTTCACTTTCAGGAGGCACACTGTCGGCACTGCTTTGTTTGACGCATGATCTAAATTTTTCTCTCATTCAGTGTGAATTTTATGTCTGTTCTGTCATCTGGATTGGACATCTCTCAGTGTGCTGACAGATTATTAATTAGTGCCTACAAGTTCATCTAGTTTCATCATCATTCTGTGTGTATACATGCACTGAATGTATGTTCTTACCCTTTAAACATTCATCTGTTAATTAAGTCTGCTAATCTTCTACTGGCAGTAGCATCATGTATTTTGCTTATTGAATTAATTGCAAGAAGATGTTTCTAAAGTAAACGCTTAATTTAATTAAGGTGGTATTTTATGCTTGATTTGCTGCTGTTCGCCCAGAGAGATATTGGCCTGATGTGTTTTAGCAATACAGTGATGTGATGATTTGTGTTTGTGTGTGTGTGTGTGTGTGTGTGTGTGTGTGTGTGTGTGTGTGTGTGTGTGTGTGTGTGTGTGTGTTTGTGTGTGTGTGTGTGTGTGTGTGTGTGTGTGTGTGTGTGTGTGTGTGTGTGTGTGTGTGTGTGTGTTCTTACACGCTTAAGCAGTCCCCTCTCTGATCACTCCTTTTCTCCATCCCCAGCATCTGGCAGCCAACTGGAAACACATCCAGTCCTCCAAGAGGACCATTATCCACATCCCTTCATTAGGTAGCTTTCTCCGCTTGCTACACACACACACACATCTGATCTAGCAGCAGTCATCCCCTGTCTCGCCACTCCGCCACCCCAGTCTGCAGCACTGGTGGAGGCACTCCGTCTCGTTCAAATGACTCTCTGCAGGAAAGCACTCACAGGATGATGACAGTCCCCATGCCAGGGAACTGAACAATTTAGTCTCAATCGTCATTTAATTTGCAGATTAAGCAAATGAAAAGCCATTATGTAGAATATTTGCCAGAGACACAAAGGTCTTATTTTATTGCTGTTAAAAAAAAAGGAGACCAAAAGAGAGGAAGAGGCTGCCATGCTTTTGAACTTGACATAGAGTGCAAGCTATGATCCGTTCTTGTTCTAATTTCAGCATGGCACTGGCGGTTAGACTGTAATCAGGCATGTGCATTGTAAATCATTGAGCGGTTGTCTAAAATTATTAAGCCTAATTACTAGCAGATGGAATGCTTTATTTGCACTTGGGGTGGCTACAGAGAGTGCTGTGTGAGCAAGGATAATTAGAAAGTTGAACCCCATTGTTGTTAATTAGCATGAATCCAATCATTTAATTACCTTGATTCAGTTGAGGATTCTTTCTCAGGCAGAAATCCAGACAGACATTGAGTGAAATCCTGGAGGTATCACTGAATGTAGCTCAGTGGTGGCTGGACATGCTGCAACAGGACTCCCAGCACACGTCAGACACTGCACCTGTTAGTTATTCAGCTAAATTAATCATTATATTGTACTTGGCATTGGTACTACTTTGTGATCAGACCTAACTACCTCACTCTCAAGTGTTGTTGGATTGTACTGGGCTTATGATTTTACTCGTGTCTTGTGGGTCTTGCCTGATTTTTTTTGTGACCTTGGTCTTTCAGGATTCTCCCAAAGCCAGAGACAGAATTTGAAGGGATTTAACACCTTACAGAACACCCAGCTTTGGAGATTGTGTGATATTAGAGGTAGGTGCTTTTCATAGCCTCACATTTCGAAAAATAAACTCATCCCCTCTCTATATGTTATTGTAGAATTGTGTCTTTCAAGTACTGTTGTAATACTTAGATGAAAACGTGGAGGTCATCTATGTATGTCCGAGGCATCTGGGAGAGGACACCTTGCAGTATTACACCAGTGTGCTGAGGTGTGAGCGTGTAACAGACGGGCCAGACACCAGGACAGCTCAGGCCCCATCCTACAGCAGACGCTTTGTCATCCTCACCCCTGAGGCTGTAGATTATTTCCCGGTAGGGTCAAAGACATTAACATTTTATTTACAAATGCTATTTTTTTCAGCAGTATTTTAAAGATCTCTTTAGAGAGAGGAATAGCACTGCGCTGTTGGGGTGCATCTGTAGTTTGTGAATCCTCCTCTAGAGGATACTGTTGAGGAGATTTTTACTATGCCATTGTCTTGTGAGAGCCACACTTTGTCTGTTTAATACTTTTTCTTCCCTTTTACTACTTTTGGAATTAAACATCTTTGTTATTTCAAAGTAAACAAACTGGAGCTATATCAAGTTATACTTAATTAATATACATTTGAACGCCTCTAGATAATGTTCTGTAAACAATTAAATTGCATAGTGGTTTAATTAACTTACTCATTTCTTCTAACTGCTGCACAATCAAAAATTGTCTAAATTACCCCAGCTCAATAAAACCAAGGTGTTGTTTATTGTCTTTCTACATCCAGCCATTTTATATGTTGTTTTACATCTTTTTGCACCAGATTGAATGTGCAACATGTCATGGTCTTCATTTCTTTCTATTGATTTTCCTGCTGTTTTGTTGTTAAACTGTGCCAGACGTGTTGCTGAGATGAATCACTGCTACCCATGGCTGGCAGCGCATTCTGCCAGTGACAGAAGGGATAATTCCATGTGGATCAAATAAATACAGATGTGAAGTAATTAGTTATATTCCCAAGGAGCTCATTGCTAACACACATTAAAGATGTGAAGGATAGGGGAGGCCTCCCACAGGCAGCTTTTATCAATTCAACCTGCTGGAATACAGGAGAGGTCAAAACCCTGCTGGCTGTTATAATAATAGATCTGTTGTGTGTACATAGTGATAAATCAGGTCAAGGAGCAACCCCTTGGAAGACATGCTTAAAACTTTCAGCTTCAGCAGTAATCTCTTTTACCCTCTTCTCTTCCAGACCCATAACATGAGTCTGTCCACGCTGCTAAAGTACAGTCCACACACTCTGAAGCGCATCCGCAACCTCATCCAAGGGAAGCAGGCCTATATTGTGGGTGGAGTGGCCCATGTGGATGACCTGGCTGTGGCTGATGAGCTAGGAGTGCCTATCCTGGCCTCAGAACCAGCCATCGCACAGCTCTACAGCACCAAATCTGGGGGGAGGAGGATTTTTGCTGTGGCAGAGTTAGATGTACCCCCTGGTCAAGGAGATATCTGCTCATTAAACCAGGTCAGGGATCAACCACAAAAACTCTATTCCATTACAGAGTAGGATTCTTTTATGAGTGGCTAATTACACAGCACACACTGTCACTGCAACCTTTACTCATAATTAATTATACCGTCCAGCTTTTTGATTCACACTTTGTTCTTCTTTTAGCTTCATGAAACACTGGCTGAGCTCATGACTCAAAACATTAATGTGCAGCGCTGGCTCTTCAAGATAGACTCCGAGCTTAGTGGCCGTGGTACAGCTTACTGTGATACATGTCATTTAAGCTGCTACAACTGGGCTCTGCGGAAATACCAACATCATGATCCTGAGAAATGGAAGACAGCTTGGGTTCAGGTGAACATGCAACTCAGAGGACTATATCATCCTCTACCTGTCATTTTTTACACACTCATTTATAGGCAGTGTTTCAGTGAATTTATAATTTATCTAAAGCTTATTCATTTCCCTTATTCAGTCCTTCTGATTTGAAAGGATTCGTTTTTTGTTTTGTTTTGGCTTTTTTTTTTTTTTACTACTGAGTCTTGTTTTAATGGTTCCCTCCAAAGCAATAGCCTTGGTAATGCGCAATACAAATAAAGCTCATTTTTATTATTATTACACTCGTTACTTGCAACCAAATTAGGAACCAGTAATTTAATGTCAACATTATAACAACTAGATTTTGAACAAATGGATCTGAAGCAGAGTTCTCAGTAAGGTCAGTTAGAAGTTGTCACTTTCCCTGTGTACAGCGTTACAGTATTACAGCGGCAATGCTTGTCCCTGTGGAACAGCACATTGTCCCCGGAGCCACCCCACAGCAAATCAAACATATCCTCTGAGGCGTACACACCTAGCTGACAAAGCAGTCATCACACAGACATCCTTGTGAATCAAGTATATCTTCCCTGTACATGTGTGTTTAAACACATTTGGTCTATAAACCAAAATGCAGTTTCTTGGTGCACAGATTCACAGCTCATTTAAACTGTGTAACTGTGTTACACACGTCTCAAAGGGTTGACTTACATCAATCCTTTTTTGCAGTTGGTGTTAATGTTTTGATCTGCTGCTCTGGTATTGAGTATTGACTTTTCTGTCTCTGTCTTCTGAAATCATGAGATGGATCTGAGACAAAGCTCAGGAAAACATTGTAGTACACACGCTGTTTATGATTACAAGTATAACACAGTAATTGTCCTGAAAAATATCATAGCCTGGTAAAATAAATTGAGATCAAATATCATTCTATTCTGAAGAAATAAAATGTTCCCTAATCATTGGTAAACCGTTCATTTAGTACAAATGCAATCAGTGAACAGCTTCTGAGCCCCTGGCTCTTATTCCTCATATGCTTACAAAGTAGCCTTTGATTTTCTGTCATGTGTTAATTACAGTATTTTGCCATTTAACTGGGAGCTTCGTGTAAACTAATTACTGGCTAATGATTGTGGGCTTGAAGCACAACGATTTTGCTTTTTATTCCATTTGAAGGAACAGCAGTCATCTCAAGCTTCTTAATGCTCACTCTGTTTTGTTTCTATTAGCTTGTTCTTTGATTCACAGTGCATGTGCAGCGCGGGGCTGTAATTGTTGTGGCATTGGTGCTGTTAATTATGGCAGAGAGTGGCTGAGCCACAGCCAAGGTCCATAATGGTGGCTGAGGCAGCAGAGAAAGTAAATGGGGTTTGTTTCACCAGCTGGGGTCCCATGGAGAGGGAAGAGTGCCGAGGCCCCCAGTGTAGGCTGACAGCCTCAGGGCTCGTGGGCCATATGGACACAACACTTTAACTGGCCTTTATTCTACACCTTGCTCTTTTAATCAAAGCAAAGCCCACATCCCGTGCTCTTCATTGCATGATTTTTTTGTTATGACATCATCCTCCCCTAAAAAGCATTAGCCCTTTGAATGTTTTACACTGGCCTTCTGTCGTGCGTGTGTTTATTGAAAATAGCAATTTGGCTTTGTGCACTGAAAGATTTCAGAACAATGATGTTGATTAGAAAGAAGCATATGAATATTTTATACCAGTGTATATTCTTGCTGTCTTGACCTCACAGCAACTCTGGATGGATTTTTAAATGTGGCAGTATATTTTGAGATATAGCACTCATTAATGGAGAGGAGTAACCCTAATTGCAAAGGAAAAGACAGCTAATGGATGGGATATATTCTTACAGTGCCCTATGTCTGCAATAATTTAAGCAATAGATGCTTAATGCTATGTTTATGAAAACACAAGCAATTTCATCAATTATTGATAAACACAAATTATCAAATCAAGCATTTCAAGTATTAATTCATAAAGTAACAATTCTTCAAGTGCATTGTTTACCCAAAAAATAAGTGGTGATTGGAGTGAATATTATAACTAAGTTAAGTATAATATACAAGTTTTACAAACCAGTGGAACATCTCCAACACTTTATTATTAACTGCAAAGGATGAGAGGGGAACAGAGAGTTTTCTTGGCTGTAGACCACACAAACTGTGAACATTTTTTTTTAAATTATTGATTGTCTTAAAGGGAGAGAGGAGAGATTGCACCAACACAGAGTTCCTGGTGACGGTGTGCTTCTTTGAATATTGTGGGGTCCACAGCCTTCAGCACAATGTTTCAGCCTGCAGAAAGGCCCCCCGGGCATCTTTTAGCATTTACACAGAGAGGTTAAAGACATGTAGATCTGCACCCATGCAATGCCTGAAGGGGGCCACACACACATACACATGCACTCTCACACACACACATACACATGCACTCTCACACACACACACATTTAAGCTCTCACACAGCTTGCATATGGATCATTAGGCACAAGAGGGTAAAAATTACACCTAATAGCGTCAACAGATGGAGTATTTTTTTGTCACGCTGTGTACAAACAGATCTTGAGCAACACCTTATTTAGGTTAAGTTTGTCAACGAAATGGGTCATTTGATAATCACTACCACAGAGGAGGCAGAGGGACTTTTATACAGATGTGTTCTGTCTAAATATTGTGCAGTCTGTGATTGCTTGAAGGAGTTCTAAAACATAATAGTCCACCTAAACAGAATTAACCAGAATTACTGAAAGTAAGATGTTCAAAAGTTTGTTGTTGTTCACTTTGACATGACACAGTGTTTCCATGCAGTGTCTTTGATTTTTCTTATGGTGACATCTGTTTCTGATGCTTACTCTAAGCATAGAAAATGTTGCTTGTGAGGTTTAATTCGGTCAGCTATAGGGATAATACTGGAACATTTGTTACTCTGTGTGTCATGAAATAGTACACATGAAATTAACCAGTACTAAAGAGTCAAGGCTCTGTCTGGCTAGTGCTGCAGAAAAAGTATGTATTCATGCCAAATATATTCCTTGTCAAAATAACATTTTTCCATCACTGATGGGGACTGCAGTTGTTTCACTAGAGAGACAGAATAGCAATCAAAGAGGCAGGGAAATATCTTTTTTATTTATGACCGGATTGCTTGGCTTTATGTGGACACCAAGCAAAGCCTGAATCCTATTGCAGGAGACTGTACGCAGTTTAAGTCCAAATAATTTATTGCAAAATACCTCCCTTTCTTTCCTTCCTGTCCTGCTGTTTCTGCGAACTGCATAGGCAAAGTCCTGGGGTGAGCTTGCTCTTCCGTTGAAAATGACAACCGTTCCCTTACACTTTTTGCCGCACCATTGTGTGCTTTATGGTTTGTATAGGGGGAATCACTGTGTAGCATTTGACCTCGCCTCTTACAGTACTTGAATATGATGATGGCTGTTACATGACTGGAATATCAACAGCATAATCTCCAGCCCTGTCTCCAGTGAAGCCAGACAGCATATAGTCAAACAAAGTAACGCTCTGGATAGAACAATAGAAGACTAAAGATATTATTTCTATTCAGATTCGTGTCGTCTTTTAGACAAGTTTCACATATTCTAATGGGTAGGACTGAATCAAATTCCTCTCTAATGGGGACACCAACACCAAGTAATTTGTTTAAAACAAGACCCGGCACTTGAAGTCTTCAAACAGTCAGTTAAAGAAGTAACTTATTCCCTAATGATGTAATGTGCAAATGCAGTGTACAGTCACTGTTAGTTCAAACAAATCACAGCATTATGAGAAAGAACGCTGTTCATGAGTTGCCAAGGACACCCAAAACAAAAAGTGAGAAATTAACGGCGTAATTAAGTGCTGAAACCATTATGGCATTTCCTAGTTACAGAAACAAGAGTGATATCGATCCTTGTCGAGCCCTGATTGATCCCCAGATAGATGGGGTTAGCTTAGGCATTCATCAGCTGCCCAGTGGAGAGAGTTGTTATTGAGGGCAGGTGCTGTCTCTGTGGCTGTGAGTTAAAACCATTAGACTCCTGAGGCCTTCTGATAATAGGCTGTCACTCACTGATAGACCCTCCCGCAGTACCCATCAGACACTCGCACAGAAATTGAAGCAGCCACCAAAGGTCTCAAGGATAACAAGCAGTCACAGGAGTCATCCGGATAACACAAGGGCATTTCCAATAATGTAGTCGACAAGTAGAGAGCTTTGGTAATGGGACAAACTAAAGTAGCCAGCACTTGCCATTGACTAGTGTTTGAATTAACAAAATACATGAAGTCCTCAGATCTATCACTGGCTTACTCTCAGTAGATCCCTGCACCTTCACTCTCTTTTTCTACAGGAGTCTGTGCTGCTCAGATATTTAGATGAGATCCCAGAGTGGCTTGCCCGTTACGCCCAGCCTGCTAAAACCTCTTGCTATCCCACCTGGGCCATCTTCCTGAAGACCTTCCTCAGGCAAGGTCAGAATACTATTGTCAGATAATGAATGCTGTTCACCTGCAAATACAGACATTTGAATGTGTTAAAAGTCATGTGTGTACCCAAATCTTGCTTTTTTGCTCTGAACAAAAAAAGAAATTAATGTGTCACTCGATTGGTTGTTAAACAGCAAACAGGAAAGTTGCTGATGCTGTATCTAATTTATCTGTCAGCCATCTGTTTTGCAGTTATTCACCCACTCTGTCTGTGTTCAGGGGGTGTTGTGGAGGGCTGTCCACCTTCAGAAAGTGTCACCTGTCTAACAGTAGATCTGCTCCTGGAGCCCGGGGGTGAAGTCACCATGCTGTCCTGTGGAGACCAGCTCCACGGCTCCTGTCAGCTGGAATCTTTGGGCTCTACTGTCCCTCAGACCTCTGTACCTCCTGACACCTTGATCTCCATCTGCATGCGGGTGGGCCAAGCCTGTTTGAAGCAACGTATCTTGGGTCACATCTCTTTGAACCTGGCCAGTTTTGTAAACTCTAACACCATGGAGCAAAAGGTGAGACATTCATCTCATGTTACCAAGATAATGGTGTTCTGGGTAATGGTGTTACAACATGTGGTGCCAAATCTCTGTATTTCACCATTTCAGTGAAGGGGATCAATTTTTAGGCTGCTTTGGGGATCCATATAAGCAGATAGGTGCCTCCCCTACTGCTCCTTTGGGGTTTGGAAAACAGGAAAGGCAAACAGTGGGCAAGGGGACCAAATGTGTCACAAGACCATCTAATAAACTGTCAGGTCTTATCGTGTCGATACACTGATTCTACCATTTAAGACTTGCCCTTTAACCTTGCAATGCCGAGAAATTCAGAGGCACCTATCCTTCAGACAATAGGTCATTCTAAAGTGATTTGTGCTGCTTCACAGGGAGGACCTGTCACTATTTAACCCATCACTGCTTACTCGTAGTGGTCTGCTGAAATTTCTCTCTTTATTATAGCCAGGCAGCAGTGAAACCTTATCTCATTTGTCAGGATTAAGTTTTGTTGAAACCTTGTTGATTTATGATATTGGAAATGGACTGGTTTATGATGGTTTAACCTCTGCTCCTCACATGTGGCTACACTGACTGCTTATTGATCCAGAGCTGTAAAATAAAATGCTTTGTTTATAATATGGTCTATAAAATAATCTAACTGCATGGGAGCACTCTCATGCAATGTTTGAGTCGTATGGAAGGTTAAGACAGAGGTACATGGATTTTTTTTTCTTTTTTATTGTCAGAGTAAAATAATGAGCATATTTCAGTACATTTCTTGCATACAAATCTTTCTCCAAACCTCAACAGCTTAATCCATGTTTGCATGCACAGAGGATCTCAGTTTAAAGATGAATATGGGGCAGATGGTAGCTTAAAGCATGATTGCCACTAGAGGGTAGTATCTTATGGATTTGATGGTAGCAGTGTGATCTTAGGTGCTTGGACAGCACAATTTGTAACCTAAAACTTGTGTTTTTTTCTTATTTAGTCAAATGTATATAACTTCACTCCCATTACCTGTTTATCAAATACAGAGATGTGTCTTCTAGCTGTCTTTTCTGTGTTGTGGATTTTGTCACTTTGTATTTTTTCATGTGAAACACAACCCTCTCCTGTGCCACAGGATTTCTACTTTTGAAATGCAGTCAAACCACATTCTAATGTTAATGACACTAAGGTAAGAAAATGAGTGATTTTTCAAATTCATCAAAAGGACAGAAGCTGCACTCCTCTTTCACTGTTTGAAGTGATATAATAGCTGCCTTCGATTTAATTTCCATTTTCAGTGTTGACCTGAAATTGAATGGGATTCACTGACAGCATAATTAAGAACAGACTATAAACAGCATGTGCCTGAATAGAAGCAGGAACATTAAAGGCGGATTCTTAAGCTTCTCCCCTCACACAGGGCGCAGACATAGGCGAGCCACATGGGCAAACCTGTCTGGATTTAAACATCAATTTAGATTCAAACCTGTTGCTAAAAGCTGCCTACTTTATTTGATGTGAAGAAGTGGGTCACATATGTTTGCCCTTGCAGTCCTCCCTCACATTGTGGAATGATGGGGCCCCAGCTGCAGCATCAGGGATTTTAATGAAAATGCAAGGCAATAGAAAACAGGTACAATCCAGGCTTACATTTGCCACAGCTTTGTTAAGAGCAACAATGAGACATGGAGTATGATTTTTTTTTCTTGTGTGTCCAGTGAAAGGCAGGCAGAGGGTGTTCATCCTGCAGGCCCCAGTACCAACCTGATGCAGAGAGATTTGCATGTATGTGGTGTTAGCTGGTTCTGACAGTAGAGGTGACTGAGTGCATGTCTAACATGTAAACCGTCTTTCAACATGATTATAAAAGTCTGTAATAATTGAGATTGTTTTGGAGCCTGCATCCTGTAACATACTGCAGATAAACCAGTCACCTTTTTTTATCTGCAAGTAGTTTTTGTATGGCAGGTTAGCGCACCGAATAAAATTAAGTGGTGCAATAAAAAAGCATTTAAATTTCCTTCTTAACTCAAAAGAAAAACTTGCTGATTATCAACTTCAACAGTTGTACAAATCTATTCTTTTTTTCCAGAATCACAAAATTGACATGAAATATAATTTTAGTGTATCATTTACAGTATTTGAGTTCTTTTTTGGAAACGTTGTAAAATTAGTTTGATGGCCTTTTATTTAAATTTATACTCACTGGTTTGGATAAAATGGTCTGAAGTAAAAATCCATTTGACAAAAAAAGTATTAGGTCAGTGAAGTACTGATTAGCAACAGTAATGAAAATGTTCTGATTTCTGATGCATTTTTTTTTTTCTAAATGTAAAATATTTAAGCCCATCTGAGACAATATATTTAAAGGTATCCGATAATCATTTGTTGCTTACAGCTGCTTTAAGAGAGAGACTAAATATTGGATTGATCAAATTTGAAAATAATTGTTTACAGCTGCAGATTATGAGCTTTGTTTTATTTGATTCATAGAATAAAATGGAGCCTCTTGGTGGATTCCTGTAAATGGTCAGATACGTATCTTTGTGTTAGTGGAGATAAAGTGCTCAGGTTAAAGAGACTGTGTGGTTCAGACAGGCAGCGATTTGCATTCATGGCAGGAGCGTTTACTTTGACAAATAGGAACAGCAAAAGGAGGCAGCCGATTGCCACTTAGTTATTAACAACTCCTTCACTGGTGATTTATTTGCCACTTTTGAAGAGAGGGCATAGCTATTAAGTTATTATTGGGAAAATTAGCCCTGTTTAAGCAGGAGGCTATGGCCATACCTGACCCCTTAATATACTTATAATGATGCCATTTACCATACGTATCTGGACCTAGCTTCTCATCAGACCTGAGCCACACAGAGTAGCCCAGGGCAGACTGACGTTGTGAAGGGTCTACTTTGTGCATGTGTCATTCCACAACTGCATTACCAAAAACTGTCACGCGCGTGCACACTCTCTCTCTCTCACACACACACACACACACACACACACACACACACACACACACACACACACACACACACACACACACACACACACACACACACACACACACACACACACATCATTTACAGTGTTTCTTCCCCCTTGCCACCTCTAAATTGGATAAAACTGCTAGGATGAAAGGTACCAACACTTGACTAAATATTGAGTATTGCTGGGTGAAATATTTAGTCTTTCCTTCTTTGTGATTAAAATGGCATTACTAGGTCTATGGAGTTCTGTTTATCTGAAGCTACTCAAAGCTCATATTTGCTTCTGTGCAGGTGTGGGCTATTGATCTGGACCTCGCATACAGTAATCAGCTGGCCATGACCCAGATGCTTCTGATGATGACTGGAGGAACGCTAAATTTCCGTACGGGCTGTTTAGAAGTGCCAGTCAGTGAGGCATGCTGTGGACACAGGACCACCTCAGAAGTACCTTTTTATATTAACTTATAATAACAGTGTTGATAGTTGAAATTATTTTCTTAAAAGAGGAGAATGTCTGTTAAATTTGCTATTTCAAGTTTTATACTTCTAACATGTTTTTGTTTGTTTTTTTTTACTTTTGAAAGCAATGGCTGGGTCTAAAGAAATCTGAGATTTACAGGACATAATTATACCCCTGCAGTAATCACAAAGATAGATCAATGTTTTCCTCTTTATTTTTGTTAAATACAACTAAATACTGTAATTACGCACTGAGCTCAATTGGTGTTTAGGTGCTGAATTCATTATCATTTTGATGGATGAGCCTAAATAATCAACACATTAATAATTCATACCACTTTCATTATGCATGTGTATGCATGCTTGAACACCTCATCAACCTGGTGCCAGGCCTTAAACAATAGACTTCTTTTATTAGCAGTATGCCTGAGTTTACGCTTGTTAATCTGCAGCTTGTATTATTTTATCAAACATTCATTTAGTCGGTGGCCTGGCGCCTCTGTGCAGCAGTTGAGCCAGCGCAGTGGTTAATGGCTTTAGCAGTGGCCATCATTAGGGGCCTGCATATTACAAACACAATTAAACCCCTGTTGGACACTTTTATTGTTATGTGAGGGTCCTGTGTTTGACAACTGTAAACACACAGCTATCATGGGGAGTTATGGGCTCTCTTCTGAGCTCGAAGGGGCTTAGGCTCGCTCTTTTTCTCTCCCAAAGGAACCACAGAAGCAGGAACAATTTTATCCTCCTGAGTGCGGCCACTTTTAAGTAATCAACCTCTCTAGTGTTACTTATGACACTCACATGCTTGGGACGCACCTATTGTGCCACATTGTGTTGTGAGGAGTCTTTAAATGCTGTTAGAAGTGCTTTTGTCCCAAATAGGATGCCAACACTTTTGTCCCAAAACTGTATTTTCTTTGATTGGCATTGTACGATTTAGCCCATCTTGTATTTGGCATGTTTTCCAAACATTAATTGTTCCTCCTTGCAGTTAATTAAGAAAAGCCCAACAGTTTACCACATGTGCCCCACATGCATCATGTTTACTAATCACCCCAACACACACACACTTTCCTAACTCACCAGTGACCCTAAGGACATGTGTATGGGATTCAGACATCTCTTCTCTATCCATTTTACACACAACAGCACTTATTACACTCAAACCTGTGATAATATGATTAAAACTGCTGTTTAGTTTAATTTGACTCAAAGACAAAAAATAAGTACAGCAGTTTATCAGTGCACTGAAATGTTTTGTCTTTTGCTCACGCCTCTTGTCTTTTAACAGCCTCCTGTGATGAACCGTCATGCAGTTATCGGGACTCACTTGTTTCATTCAAACCTTTCCATGTTCTACCATCATGTGTTCCTTAAGATGTGCCGGACTCGCGGCATAGGATTTAACTCAAAGGTAGAAAAAAACAAGAACTCACTGAATCATCTTTTTAGCATCTTCATGTCTTGAATATCTTTGGAGCTTAGTGGGTTTGATTGATATGACTGCACATTTTTATACATCAAGGCTGTTTACAGTTCTTGGGGAGTACGACTGCATCAGAAAAAACAACTTACGTATTTAATCTTAATGACTACCCTGTGAAAGTATAGCTCCTCTTTTGACTGTTTGTTTTAAATCCTTAATTTCAGAGGATGCAAGGCACTGTTTTTGCTCTTTATGACAGCATTGAGAGGTGCAACATGGGAATGATGTGAGTATTTTTTCTTAAGTTCAGTTCATGAACACAGTCAAGAAAACAACATATTTATCACCAGAAGCTCATTTAGGATTTGGTTATCCTCTGTGTTCAGATAAATGAGCATGTGAAAAACAGTAGAGGTTTAAGTGGACTGAAGATTTCTTTTGACTGAGCATAAAGCCAATTCTTTTAGAGATTAACATGCCACCTCTGGCTTTGTTAATGTTGTTACAAAGTCTAAAAGTTGTCTAGCAGAGGGTTATTTAACATATTTATCACTGAAATCCTTTAGCTTTCACAGTGCTGTAACAGTTAAATCAAGCTGTGCTCATCCCCCTAAAGACTGAAGATGTTGTCTGCTGAAAGTTTCATTTAAGCGCTACCATCAGACAAACGAGGTGATTGTTTCTTAGCTGGCAACATGGGGAACATTAGTAAACTCGTTTGTTTGGGGTGTTGTTAATAGGACTGTCTCAGAAGATCTCCCGGGAGCTCTTGTGACCTTTGCTCGGAATCTGTCAGTTATTCATCAGGAAATATCAGCTCCTAAGATGCAAGGAGAAACCAATTTTAAGGTACCCTGTTAATGACTTAACGATCTCTCCTCATCTATATAATTAAACTTGCATATTATTCACTGAAGTGTTGCTCAGCTTTGTGTGTGTGTGTGTGGGTGTGTGTGTGTGTGCTGATGAATGTGCAACAGCTTAATTTTAAACATCATAATTCAGTGAATATTTTTTTTAATCTTAAACTCATTTTTGTTTTGTTTTGTTTTGTTTTCTTGTTGCCGGTGGTGTAGAAGCTGATCAGAGAAATAGAAGAAGTACTGCATATGACAAGAAAAAACAAGATGCGAGCAGTGGAGGATGAAACTGCTGCTTAAACAGCTGCTTCAGTGAGGAACTTCCTGACTCAAGATAAGTTACATCATCATGTGTCTACCAGTTTTCATGTTGAGTGAAGCTGGGGATATATGGCCAAGGATGATTTGGATAGGTGGATACAAAGTCCAGAGTCCGCTGAACTGAACTCCAGACTTCTGTAGATTAACAATACTTTTTTCCCCTCATCCTGTGAATAGTAAAAAAAAAAAAAATACAATGTTTTAGAAACAGTATGTTTTTGTTTTTGTCAGAAATGTATAAAAGGATACCCTAACATGCCATGAGATAGGAGTTACTAACATTAGAAAATATTTGATAATGGATTGTTTTTTTTTTCATTCCATGCATCAAATACAGCTACTTATGATAAAAAGCCATTTATATGAGTATTAAGTATAATCATGATAAATATAAATGTTTGAGCTCTTCATAAATAATTTATGTGTTGTGTATGGCTAAATATGTAAACCAAATTGTAGATGTGGTTGTGAACTTTTTCAAAATTCTTCTTAAACACAGCCCATAAAGTTACTTAAATATGATTCTGGATTCTGGAGATACTATACACATAACGTCTATAATAATTTAAACACAATATATTTGTATGTACTTACAAATTATCATGAAGAATTAAATCATCTAACTGGGCTGCCAGTTAAATAATTTAATATTAACCAACTATAAAACGCCAGCAGGTCACATTTCTTTGTTCACAGGATTTTTTTTTTAATCTAAACAGTTTAACATGAGAGACATTGGCGAAGTATCCTGAGGGTAGTACGTACAAGAAGCCCGATGGGCTGCTCTTGGCTCATGCGTGTGATGAGGAACGATTGTGCTGCGCTGAGTTTCCACCCGGACGTCTTTGCTGGAGTGCGAGGTTGGAGCAAGCTGTTCTGTTGTATGTGAAGAGACACTTTTCATATTTTGCGGTTTGTTTGCTGTGGTTTTGGCAAATCGGTTTTTTTCTGTTTGGGATGAGACGCTTGATTTAAACGGCAGGCAGTCTGATGTTAGCATATCTTGTTTGCTAACTTTAGCTGTCGTGTACAGCTCATATTGACAGTCCTGTCTGCAGTGTCGACCTTCTGTTGACACTGATTAAAAGAACGTGCAGTTCCACCATAAAAATGTCATTGAATGCGGTCTGATTTGAACATCTTGAACATTTCATTTGAAGTAAAGCACAGCTCTACGTGTCAGTAATCTGTATGTCGAGATGGAAACATTCATAGAGCACCAGGATTGATTTGTTCGAATACAAGCCATGAAGGAGTATTTGAGAAAGATCCACAACACCTTTTTGAAGATCGCCTTGTTTCCTAGCACTTTAGGCAGAACAGGGCCACGGCCAGCTGCCTCAGAGGTGCTGACTTGCCACTTGCAGCAGCGAAGGCTCCCCCCGTGGACCTCTTTCTGTGTCCGCTACAGCTCGGTTCACAATGACCAGTTTGGATTGTCCAATTTTAACTGGGGAGTTCAGGGATCAAACTACCAAATACTGAGAACAGGCTGCTTTCCTTTCATCAAATATCACTGTACCAAAGCACCACCACAGAACCTGGACTTTGAGGACAAGTTTTTCACTGTACTGAAAGCTATCAATCTAGGTTAGTAAATCTAACATTTCTTAATCCAATATAAATGAAATATTTGTACAACTTAGAAACACTATTGATGCCAAATAACCACTCTGCCCTTTTCAGGTATCCCTTGTTTAGCCTATGGTATCGGTTGCTGGATGGTGATAGGAGCTGCAGAAACAGTGCAGACAAGTGTCGGACCAGTCACAGTCTATTTTGCCTACAAGGAACAAGAAGGTGCACAGTACTGAAACCTGGGCAAAGAGAGGACTGTTTTAATGTGTGTTGCTGCTGTGTTCCTGGAGGGATGCTCTGTTGTACCCAGAGACAAAAATGCCATCCTTGTCATTAGTGCTGCCTTTGACTGACCAGGTTCATTTGTGCTTAATTATTTAAGACTTAAAAGTTGCAGTGCAGGAGTCAGCTATGCATGTTGTTGCACTGACATACAATACTGACACTGTTTATTTGGGAAGCTTACTGGCCATTAAAGTTTAATCGAAAGTTTAAGGTTTCTCCAAGTTAAGACTGCATTACTATTCCAGGATGTTTTCACAGTGGCACCAGTGAACACTGTAGCAGCCAAAATGTCTTCACTGCAAGTAAGTTGTAAAAGTGTATTTTTGCAACAGCTGTTAAACTTTACAAAGAGATTAAGTTGCAATGTTTCCTTTGTTCATACGTGTGGAAAAATGTCAGACAGCATTTTCTACAATGCCATTGTCCAAAGCAGTATTAATAATTAATCTTAAAGATACCAAGTGGCATAATTTATTCATCATTGCAATGTCTTCGGCTTCATTTTGTGTGACAAATGAAAGAATTTAAATAACTCTGGCTCATTTATTTAAAGCTAAATTAGTGATCAGTCTCCATGCAACAGATAGTCAATAGTGTTAGAGAAAAACCAGTGACAAGACAGGTCTGATAAAATAGGTTTTAATTACCAAAGTGTGGCCTTTGTACAGAGACATCTACGTCCCTTCCTTCAGGCCCTCTCCGGCCTTTGATTTCTGGTAATGTGCTCTGCTGACAGGGCATGCTTCTCTGCTGCAGAGTCGTGCTCCCTCTGAGAGGCAGCTTGACAAACTGCCATATTGATTTCTTCACCCCTCAGCTTCTCCCGCTAATAGCATTTATCAGCGACCTCAATTTTCTGGCCTTGGCCTCTTCATTTTTAGCAACAATGAAACCTGACGAATAATTTCTTGTTGTACATGTAAATCAATGCACCTCTTGACCTTCTCCACACTTGATGGCTGTGATATCGGCCTGCATAGGTTTCATGATGTTCAGCTTTTTCACGAGGGTCTGGATTTGTAAAATGTGCCAATCTTTCCTTGTAGTGTAAATGTAAGTGTCTGCATTTATTTGTTTTAATTATGACTCAGACTTTCACTAGATATCCCTTTCTTCTTGAGAAATCAGCTTGATTATGACTAAATTATTTTGTTTATCACTTGATGCACAATTAATATCAGAGCCCCAAAACCACAATATAGGAAGAATGTTAATTTCTATTTGAGCAGTAACTTCTGTTGTGAGCAAAATGTCCCAGCTTACTGCAAAATTGATGTGCAGATCCTTTTGAACCTGATGACACCACGCTGTTTGTTAATCATACTAATTGCCTTGAACAAGGAACAGTTAGACACACTTATAGAAATCTTATCCATGGTATCAGGCTGCACTTAAATCCTCCTCCTTTCATCAGGACTGAAAGTGTGCATGGGGAATGCTCAGGCAACCATGTCTTAATTACTCATTGACCCTTTGACCCGTTAGCTGCATTGATACCACTGCATACAGCCAGACACAATTGCGCAGGGTTTGCAATTGACTGCAGCTTTGTGTGCGGCTATTACAGGATGGTGTGAGTCAGTGAAATCTAAACTGTGGAGCATGTGAGTGTGTTGTATTCATTTTCAGGGCTTCACCTTTGAGTCACTCTAAACTGCAGGGGAGGGCGCCCCTTCAGCCTGGGCAGAGGCTTAGCGTTACACGTGTGGAACTTCAGTCACTGCCAGTGCAGGTCTAGACTATCTGCACTGCAAATGAGCTGCTGTAAATGAAGAAAATACATCAGGATTTAATGCAGGATTGATGCCTTTAATAGCTGCTGTAGTCCTGTCCTGTATTGAAGTGTCTAATTCACCCGACACACATCTAATGTGGTAATGAACAAAGAATTAATGCCTGTTTGGCAAGTTTAATTGCATGCTGACGCTGGTAATAAGTTTTGTCAAGGTGAAATCTTTAAATACTTGTACTATTTAGAATTTAGGTAAGTAAAGCAAAACAAGTGCTAAAATTGAGTGTAGTGTTGCCGTAAATTGTTAATGTTCAGCAGTGAAATAGCTAATCAACTTGCAGAGACTTCTAATTATCTTCTAATTAGCTAATAAGTTCACAGTTTCTTTTGTGAAAAAAAAAAAAAAAAAAAAAAAACACGGACCATGTTCATCTCCTTGAAATAGTCGACACGGCCAATTCTTAAAATCAATTATTTAACAGGAAAGCCACAGCAGTTTTTTCACTGTCATCTAGATATATGGCTTGGCAGAAACAATTATTGTGTGAACAACCCCTGCAGCTAATGCTGGCGAGGTGATCATTATTGAGCCTCTGGATCGGCCACCAGCACGGTCTCCCTGCTTCCTGCATGAGCAGCGGGGGGACTGGAGCCATCACTCAGATCACTTTAAGATCACACTGGAATTACATCTTTATGCAGAGGTGTCAGCCAACATTGTCACTATATTCACAGTGAAGTGGCACTCTTTGAATAATAATGTGACAGCTGAAACATAGAGCCCATTACTTTCTGACTGTACTGCCCCCTTTACTTGCAGTTAGAGACACTTTTCATGCACTTCTGCAACATAACATTTTTGTTCTGTTAAACTTGTAGTTAATAACTGCTGACCTCTTGTCATTCTCACTTAAATCAGTAACTTTTGTTTTTCTTTTGCAGGGGGTTATCCTAGTGAAGCCATTAAAAATCTATTATGGTGTATTTCTTCACCCAAGGGATGATGAGAGGCACCATAATTCTTCTCCCTACACCCCCCTTCCTTCTTTATCCTTATGATGTGCCCTATATTTGTGTGCTTGTGTGTGTGTGTGATTTTGTGTGTGCAGTAAGGAGAGAAGCACTGGAACACTTTGCCTGCTGTGCCAATCAGTGTTTCCAAAGCTGCAGTCAGTGGGTGGCAGAAATATCTGTCAGTCATCTATTGTAGCTTCTCTAGTTGATGACCACTCTGCAGAGCCGGACTCTGTCTGAAGTAGCAGTCCAAAGCAATTCTTGACTGCTCCATCAAAGCTCCTTGTGATCTGTGTGATATTTAAAAGCATGATAAACAAGCTAATTTAGCATTCTTTGAATGGAGACAAAATTGTATAGTTTTATTATAGTTTTTGTTTTCCTGTCTTTAACAGATGCCCTAAAGCTTGTGCACTTAACTTTATACCCAGATTCTTTTTTTTTTCACTTCAAGTTGATTATTGTTTTGTTTTTCTTTCTTTCTGCTGATGATGTGCTACCCTGTTCCCTTCATTCATACTTAATGCTTACTCTGTTGACATTAGGAGAGTAATGGATTTTAATAGTTTTTCCATGACTTATCGGGAGAGTTAAATGAACTATCCATTTTTATTATATATTATGCAGTATTTAAAGTTTCAGCTCATTAAAAAACAGACGCCCTCCACACCCCCCAGGCTGTCTTTTACCCCCCACCAGCATGCAGTCAGGCTCCTCTAGCCACGGGCTCTGCTTGATCTGTTTTTTCCAAGTCAAAATTGAAATATTCTGGAATATTTATTTATTTGCTTATGCCTTTTTATTTCACCAAAGAGCAGCCTAATGTCTTTGTAGCTTAAACAAGCGGCGTCAGTGGATCTGAAAAAAGGGCGTAATGCATGGCTTTGTTTGATTGATATAATTTATCACACTGCATATGGGTTATATAGCTCAACACAAAATATTCTGGATGAAAATACAGCGTGTACTATCATTCTGCAGCAGAACAGGCGCCTTATGCTATTTGATTGCTCTGCTTCTTACTTGCACAATAAGCAGCAACCTATGCAGCAACTCAATGCTTGACTGGGGATTTACATTAAATACACTGATACCGATGCTGCATACAAACATAGAAATGGAATAAATCAATTTTGTTCGGAGAAATGCTTCACATACTTTTTGATGCAGCGTGATCTCCAATCTTTCTGCAAATGAGCTGCAGTCCCTTGTAATGGTTTCTGCTCCTCGTGGGAGAGCGGTGTCTGAGAAAAGCTGCTGATTGAGGGAGAAATGGAATACAGGTGTAAAGCAGACTTGATAGGGGTCTTACATGAGGGTTATGCATTTTAACAGTGATATACATACTGTTACATATTTATCAAAGGATGTGGAATTTGCTGGCTTGACTCTTTGCGGCCTGCAGAGACTCGGGTGTTTCTGCTCCACTGTTGTTAATTCTAGCAGAGAGGGTGGCTATTATGTTGAATTAATAGGAATTAAGGGTTTAAATTGGTTAAGTAAGCACTTCATTAATCGTGAGTGGATTGCTGTGTGAGAGGTTTATAGGTGGTTTAGACCGCTAATACTTAGGAGGGAAAGAAGGAGGGGATTCTGCAGTAAAAAAGCTGGTTAGTGCTTGGTGTATGAGCAAAATCCAAAATATACTTTTATCGTGTTTAGCCAAAGAGCTGAATCTACTTTAATAAGTGATTCAGTCATTGTTTAATCATTTATTAGGCCAAAATATCTCTGGTTCTATCTTTTCAAACAGGAGAATCTTCTCATTGTCTGTATATTTTGTTGAAATAAAAACCTTTTATACTTTTCAACAGACAAAACAAATGGTAATGACTGTTTGCTGCATTGCTGATATGATACACTATATATATATATATATATATGAGGGACATTGCTCATTAATTTATCGGTTTTTGGCTTTAACTCTTTAAAGCTCCTTGTAGGGTTGCCAAAAGACTTTTATCAGACATCAAGAATCTGAAATCCCTAACACATGATAACAAATATTAGATAAATGTTGTTCCTATGGAGAGCAACACTAACACACCACTCAACAACCAAACTCCCAGCTTTCAAATTGCCCCCTGGGGACACATACAGTTTCTAATTTTTTTTTTTTTTTTTTTTTTTTTTTTTGAAGTTCTCTGGACCATCCTGGGAGTGCATGCTTGATCAAGTTTCCCCTTACGCAGCAAGATATCAAAACATATTGCAAATGTCTGATATTTACAGTTTGAAATAGGTGCGATGACAAAATGTATTTTTCTGAGCAGATCAGGGGTTTCTCTGAACATACCTCGCACTACAAAATAATCAAAGATCATCCAAAAATTGGGCTTTGCTTTATCGTGCTGGCTGGATGAAAACAGGCACATATCTTGTAGTGTTTACCCAACATAAGAAGCAGTTGGATAGTTAGAAAACTGTAGCTGTTTTTATTTCTGTCACCGCTCTCTGTTGTACAAAAGTAAACAAGGCCATGAATGTATGGATTTTTTTTCCTGATAGTCTTTTTAAGGGTTGTAACCGCTGCCACCAGGTTGGGGTCTCTGATGAAGTGACGTACAGCACGCAGACAGGAAGTGTCCTTTCCACAGAAAAGATTTCGTGGGTGATATGTTTGACCGTCCAACAACAAAATGGTACAATTTTTGGACACAGCAAGATCAGCATTGTGAGATAAGAGGTACTGTTTTGCTCAGAGTGTTACAAAAAACAAAGTAATCCCTTGCAACAAATGAGAACTTTGAGTGTTTGTATTGGAGTCCAAGTCTTGGTGATTGTATTAGTGTAACATGCTGATGGTGCGTAGTATAGCTGTCTAAGGCTGTGTGTCTGTCTGTACCTGAGGGTCTTTTATGTACATACACCTTTTTATCACTTTTACTGCAGGACAGATAGAAAATTTAAGGACTGAATTTAATTAAAAGCCCCTTTAAATGGACGACACCTTTGAGCAAGCTAGATTTCTCACTGTAGTCCTTGTCGGTCAGTGTGGACAAGGCATGGGTGGCTTCGAGGGAAGTTAAAGCATGGGTCAGTTGGAAGTGTCTCCCCCAGCAGAGGTGGGCTAATTGAGGTGTGTTTTTATCCCGGCCTGCTAATGTTGATGAGGGTGCGGGAGAAGCAGGCTGTCCCCTTAGGCTGAGGGATAGCATGACTTAGCCAACCTTCTGTACTTATTGTCCAACAAAGGGGGAATTCACTTAATGCAGTGCTTCAGAAAAGTGGATAATTGTAGCCACGATCAATAAAGTAACAGAGCAGAAAATGAACGGTGTGTGCAGTGTAGCTGCGTTGTACATATTTGACGGGAATCGAAAAGAGTGGTGGTCTTGTTTTTGTGATTGTATCAGCCGAGTCATGAAAACAAGAAGTCAATTGCAGTTTATGCCCACAATACACAAGCAAGGAGGCAAAGCTGTGCATGTTTACTTTGTGTTTGTGTAGCACTGACCATAAGCGTGTGTTTGCGTATGTAGAAAAAAGGGGGGTAGGTGCGGTTGGATGAGCCACATTGTTCCTGTGCGGCCTAGTGACATCGCTGGAGGGCAGAGAGGGATGGAACCTGAGAGGGCTGACAGTGATAAATAGCCCTTTTAATAACAGCTGCCCCACTTGGCCATCGAGTCCCAGTCAGTGTCCTCTGTGTATTTATGCCTATGTTTATTTATGCATCCATAGCATGCAGGAAATCAGCACCGCAGGGGTACAATCAGTCTTTTTTTTGTTGGTTGGGGGATTGTGATGGTTCAAATTTGGCTAAGCATGCTCATTTTAAACCAGATATTCATTTAACCCTCAGGTAGATCTGTTGGTAAATCTGGGCCGAAACATATTCACAGTGCATAAAGAGGTTTAGTTAAGTTGCTTAAAGCACTGGAACATGTTTCAGGTAGAAAAGGCATCAATTTCTGAAGACTTTATATGCATATATAGTTAATCTTTAGTTGTCTTTCTCCTATTTTTTTTTACTTTTTGCACTCTTCATTCTATTAGATATGTATGTATATCTTCAGATCTGTGCATTTACAGTTATCAGTTTCATGTAGTATTACCTTAGTATGTTTCTGTGTCTTTACTTTAAGAATAGAGTAAAAACTGAGGTCACATCCCCTGTATGTGCAGGGGATGTTGAGGGGATGTTGATGTAGTTGAGCTAGTTGAGCTAATTACCTACGCCAAGGAGGTTATGTTTTTGGGAAAGTTTGTCTGCTCGTCTGTCTGTCTGTTGAACAACATAACTCAAAAAGTAATTGACAGATCTTGATGAAATTTTCAGGAAATGTTCAAAATAGGATGAGAAAGAAATATTTGAATTTTGGAGGTTATCCAGATCACCATCTTAATCCAGGATTGTTTTTAAAGGATTTTTTTATCATTGTGAGATAGGGCCGTTTTCACCAAATGCGTATATAACTCTACGATAAATGGTTAGATTGCTTTGCAAAACAATACAAGACAAGGTCACCATAATTTCTGACAGACGTAAAAGTACGATCCAGATCCTGAAAACATTCTGGATACTAAGATCTGGAATATGAAATACGTACTGGGTCATCATAATTTTCAACACTGTCAGGAAACAAATTATCATACAAACCTGCAACTAACACCAAATTGCAGCAGACAGTCTGCTGAAAGGAAGTATAACATTAAAGTAGGACTAGAGTCTTGGTGACAATCACATTATGCTTGGCGGAGGTCTGCGCTGTCAGAGTGCTTTTCTAGTTCTATCTGTGGTTTAGTTTCTGGAGACAGACTCATTTTTCAAAATACCCTTTTTTCTCCCCTTGTCTGATGCTCTCACACAGCCTTCACTCTGCATGTCTTTTAAATATCTGGTTCATTGTTGCAGTATGACTGGAGTCAGAAACCTTTTGTCTGCTGAAATATGACCTGAGGCCGGGGTCTGTGAATAGAGAGAGGGGAGGCTGTAGATCAGAAGTGTCAAAGCTTCTCCCTGCAGGGCGACGCCGGTGCTGCTCTCACTCTAACCAGCTCCCTCCCTTTAATTGGTTCAATTAGTTAAGTATCCATATACATTATCATGTATGCATTTTTCATGACTCCTCTTAACGCTCTGTTTGAACAGAACAACTTCCGGCTATGATTTGCCATTTGGATGAATGTCAAGGAGACTAAATGATTGCGCTAATTGAGTAATTAAAAGCAGATGTTAGAGCAAGAGCCAACAGCATACACTTTAAACACTTTGCCCTCCAGAAAACCTACAGTGTTTTTGACACCCCTGTTATGTATGGTTATCCCAGAGGTGCCTCTGTAATAGTTACAGTTTCACCCTTGTGATTATTCAGTTGAAGTCTTTGCTATTGAACCCAAATGGTGTTTTTATGCTATTTTGACCATGGGAAATGGTGTGGAAAAGAAAAGCCCATCATGCTGCCTAATGGCCGGACTCAGTGGTGCAGGGATTCAACACAAGCTCTAGACGGGCAAAGCACGATATCTCCACACTCGGCCTATCACTCTTACCTCCCGCTGTCCTCTGGTGGGACACGAGCGGCCTGCACACGGCTCTTCTGAGCGCGATGATGTTATGTTGAAGGTAATTAACATTGGAAATGTGCCAGTAATGGGACTCCGTGTGCCAGCTAATCGCAAAGGAGCAGAGTGCATTTCCATACTTTTGACAGCTGTGTTGATTGGAGCATGGCTGGAAGGCTTTACAAAGTGCAGATCAATAAGTAACAATTTTCCTATTAAAGAAAAATTACTTGGACATAGCACTGAGATAGCTTGTGGCTCTTTCACGTCACATCAGCTCTCAGGTCTCTTGTGCACTGTTTGTGTATTTGGTCTTGACTGAGGTGCTGTATGCTTTTGTTTGATTTTGGTTTGGCAATAACTTTTCAAATATATGGTGTGAAAATGTCAGAGGGAAACTATACCTTGTATCCGACTTCATAAGACAGAGAAAAATAAAAATGTTCAATATCTTTTAGAAGTAGAGCCAATGTCATATCACAGTTTTTTTTTTGTAAGTTTTTTTTGTTTTTTTTTGTAGTAGGGTCAAAACACATTAAACAAAAAAAAATCCTCAGTCTGATCTGACAGCTGTGCCTTGTTCAGGATTAGATCAACTCTGAAAACAGGTTGTTGACAGAAAAAAAAAACAGTTCATGAAAACCAATTAGATCATGTAGCTTTACGTAGCTTTTAAACTAAACTTTTGTGGAAAAAAAAAGTGGGATACTTCTTTCGTAATGCTTCTGAAAAATTAGATCAAACAGGAAAACAATCACTATTTTTTAGTTTGATACACACTTCTTTAGTCAGCCTTTGTTGAAGGTACCAACAAATATCAACCAAACTGTGGTTATGGGTATTTATATCAAAGAACCTGGTGCTTTTACAGGAGATTTAATTGAATATGTGTGTTTGATTCTGGTCAAACATTACAAAACATTTAAAGTCCTTACTTTGACTCTTAGAAGTGGCACATGCTCAGTCAGCACATGGTTATAGATAATCATTCAACACTCTTCTGATTAACTTCATACAAAAAGAGGAAAACACACCAATAAACCTACTAAGTCAAGGATCATTAAGCTCATGGTTTAGGTGTTCCACTTTCTGTCATTTGAATGAGTGATTGTAAATAAAACAATGTTATCAACCCATGTTTCCCCTGAAACCAGACTTGAAAAATCCTGAAAAGCCTTATATCCTGAAGTTGATTGTATCATTTTCAGTTTCACCTTTGCTGGCTTCACATTCCTCTTCATCAGTTGTTTCACCTGTAAAAATGATATATCCAGCAGTGGAGGCAGTAATTGCCTCTTTAAATGCCAAATGCAGTCAGGATATTCCAAAACAGTACAGAGGCTTAATGACAAATCTTGTTTTAATAAATCTCCAGGCCACTGGCGTGGCTAATGAACTTAGTAATTACTCATCAGTGGTTGGAGGAGTTTAGCTTGGGTGAGATGAAAGCAGTGGCTGCTGGGAGCTGCAGGAATGAAACAACAGGCAACAATCAACACAGTGTCTGCACAGCAATCAATCAAAGCTGTCAGGCCCTGAACACTCACAGTCGTTTTGCTGCTGTTTTTCAGAAATGAGTACACCTTGTAAAATGTAGCTAAGATCACTTTCACAAACACCTTGAAGCACAATGTTTTTAAACCAATGAGATTTGTGTCGCATGATTTATCACACTGCTCTGAGAAAAATTATTGTTTTTAGCTAAGGAACTGTTTCACAAGCTCACATTACTTTAGCGAGGCCTCAGGTCACTTCCACTTCTAATATGTTCCAAAAGCTTTTTAGTGGTGGTTTGTCCTTGTAGCAACTACTAAATTTCACACATTCAAAAGACAGGTGTATGAAAAGTGGCTGTTTCTTGGGTTTTGAAAATGCCAGTGTAGAATAAAATAGAATGTTCTCTGGAGTTATTCTACAGTACATTTCTTCTTCAAACAAAGAAAGGTGAAGATGTAGCCTTGTCCTCATCCCATATTGTCCCCGTTACAAAACTATACACCTGTCCTGAAGCCTGCCCAGTTGATCACTACCTACACCTGAAGCTCAAGCTACTTCATACTTTCAAAATAAAAGCATAAAGAAATGTTAATTCTAAATATGTTGTTAGTAGAGTGGTATCTGTATTGAAATCACCTGGTGCTTCATGAATAGAGCCTGGGAACTGGTGTGGGGGACAGCTGAGCTAAGTGCCAAGCCTCTGAAGTGTTGTGGACCTAGTTTAACAAAAGTCAGGGGAAGCCAGGTGCTCACCTGATAACTCCCGTGATTTACTGTCCCTCACTGTTCATTGGTCCCCATCTGTCTGGAGGTTGGTGACATTAGGAATCATGTAGTGAGCTACTTCAAGGGGCTGTGAAGAAGTTCCAAACTATTTTGAAAAGGTCTCTCTTCTAGTTATATGCCTGATTGTAATCCACACTTTAAAATGAGATTATCAGCGTCAATATACATTATTTCAAAATCCTACATTGTAGCTTCCCAATTGGGTCGAGCAGAACCAGATTGATTGTCTGAATCTCTCTGACAACACCACATTGGCTGATGAAGTTTAGAAGTGAGAAGAGAGATCTGTGTTTTTCTCTGCTTGAAAACAATTTCTTGGGTTAATTTTGTAGTGATGGTGGACACAGGAGCCTAACTGTCAGACAGAAAATGACAGAAGAGCAGAAGAAAGCTGAACAGGAGAGTGATACAGCCCAAGCTAAAGGCTAAAAGGGCTAAACTGTTTGTGATGTTCATTCCAACCCACATGCAGCAGTTATTCTGCAGTGGTCTATTCAAACTTGAGAGTCAATCAAAATGAAGAGTGAGGTTACATTAGCTCTGCTTGGTAGATGAGTGCTGGCAGGACATAACCAGGATTACACATTATGCGCACGTCTCACAGCACCTGGCTGTCAGTAGCATTACTATGGACGGCTACTACTACTGTAAAGACTGACAGTTTGCTTGTTGTCATGATAGCCTACAGATACATTGGAGCACCGCCCTGCTGTAGTGCTACAAGTAGCTGGCTATTATCACGTGTCAAACAACAGTGCTACGTGACTGTACTGATAAATACTTTACCTTGTTGCATTATTTCTGGTGAAAAGTTGTCTTAAACTGAGAAAATTTGTTCCAAAACATACACATGCCTGGTTTAAAAGTCACGTCCTCACAACAGTGTG
Source organism: Halichoeres trimaculatus (assembly GCF_033239565.1). Taxonomy (NCBI): domain Eukaryota; kingdom Metazoa; phylum Chordata; class Actinopteri; order Labriformes; family Labridae; genus Halichoeres; species Halichoeres trimaculatus. The sequence goes on along the minus strand of NW_027437187.1, from coordinate 18,908,030 downwards.
CATGAGACTCTGGGCCAGAGAGTGATGAGGCAGTCCAATTGAAACAGATCGTCCTCATAACATCATTAACTTATCAGTTGAGAACACTGGAATGAGGGTATGATGCATTTCTTCAGTGAAAAGAAAAGGCTGGTTTGAATATTCTCAGCGCTGTATGCAAAAAAATGCAACAGAGCATCAAAGCTGAACAGGAATTGTACTGCCTGCAATTTTTTGACAGTAACTAAAAGCATGAACTATTCTAAAACACACGCTGGTTTGTTGTGTGGCCCTTCCTTGAGCAAGCAACTCTATCTATCTATCTATCTATCTATCTATCTATCTATCTATCTATCTATCTATCTATCTATCTATCTATCTATCTATCTATATATATATCTATATATCTATCTAACTATCTATCTATTTATCTAAAGCAGTGAGAGTTTTAAATATGACTGCTGGTGTTTTAGTGAACATGTGTTGAAGCACAGTGATATTTAAATACGAGTCAGAGCCGGCTGGTGACTAACTCTGGACTATTCACAGATGCTCCTTTCTACAGAGCTCTAAATCATGGTTCTTAATTCCCAGAGCCACATCTCAATCATACTCCTTGCTAATTTGAGAGTCACCCTCATTTCATTTTAAACGATTCATTTTTGGCAAATTTGTAAATGGCCCCGATGTGTTCTACAATTTAGTCAATTACTGTTTCAGCCAGCAGGACTCCAGGGACCAGGAACATACATCGCCTGGAGGTACCATCTCAATAATTGTTTCAGAAAAGTTGGGAATGGATTGCTAACGCTCTGTTCCACTTATTGAAATGTCAATTGGAGCCAAGACCCTTTTCTTCTCTTCTCACTGTGTCTGTGCAGCACTGCAGCCTCACCTTTCCTCCGTCTTTCCTGCTCTGAGTCCCTGTGATGTAAACTCATAACATTTTGTCTGATATCTCAAAAATATTTAACCAAAAAATAGATTTATCCATGCTTTCTTTTACAGGTATCATTCCCCTGTAACTCAGCAGAGATAAACTGAAACAGGGTTGTTTATATATAAATCTATGACTTGCAGTTTTTTCCTGTCACGTAAAATAAAAATGTAACAGATAATTTTAACTCTTCTATACACTAAAATTGTAATTAAATATTAATTAGCAGAATAAAATTAAGAGATGACAACAATCCAAATTAGGTCTTAACGGCTGCTAATTAAGAGAGAAATCCTTCTTTATGGAGCCAAACAACATGACCTGCAGACCCCAATTAATTGAGTTATTATTAGCCATTTCCTGATGTTTGCCTGTCATGGATCTTCCTCAAATCAAAGTAAAATGTGACAAATCTTAAAAAAGATGGGGAGGGCTTTTGTTTGTTTTGACACAGGGTCCTTCACCCTCTCCTCTGAGCCAATTAACCTGTGATGAGCCTGTTTGTACAAGGCTGATTAATTAGAGCAGAGGAGGGATGCTGCAGAGAAGCCCTCCAGTTAGCATTTAGCTGTTGACTGCTGCTTTTGTTTCCCTGTGTGTGATAGAAAGCACACAGACCTTCACTGATTTGTCCCAGCAGAGTCCTCTAAGAGGGGTGCAGGTTGTACCAGTCAGATTGTGAGATGGAACAGACTTCCCCACATTGTGCGGATCATATGCACTGATAATAATAGAGACTAAACGTGTGCAGTGTGTTTGTGGGTCAGCTGCATGTGTCTGTTCTGATTACTGGATGGGTAATTCTGCACTTCTGTGTGTAAGACCTTCAGCTCTATTCTATAATTAACTTTTGCCTGCGCCCATCAGGTTCCATTCCACACTTGATGTGTCCACAGTGACTGTTACATGCAGCCAGCTTGCCATTCAGTATGTATTAAGCTGTCAGAGTGGGCTGCTCTCCCAAGCTGCCTGTCTTCACTGAACAACCCAGCCTATTAGCTCCTATTGACTGTGACACACATGTCCCTCCAAAATGAGTGGTTCCGTATTGATTTTTCCTGAGAGCTGCTCACTTCCCCCTTTCATGCCGCCGAGGGTGAGATCTTTATCCTGACTGATTGTATATGTTCATCGTATCACAGCGCCGTTGTGTGATTGCCATTTCAGACCCCTCGTCTGCCCTCCTCCTCCTCCTCCTCCTCTTTCTCTGAATCCTGTATGTAGCCAGGTCTCAATGAGACAATTAAGAGGCCTGACTCCCTCGTGTCCCCCTGAAACACTACGGTCAAACAGAGCTGCAAACCTCTCACACTACATATAGACTCCCTCCAGCACACAACATAAGACATAAGACATGACAGCTAGGTCCTCACCCCCCCCACTAACACACCCCCAATCAATAGACCTGAATAAAAAGGGTGCCATATCCTCTCAGTGACGCCCTTCCTAACTGCCCCAGCCAAAATGAACCCTGACAGAAAGTATCGACGTCATATCAAGCCCCGCCATTGAGAGAAAAATGATTATCTGCTGGTGAAATCAGATATTGACATGCTGGGGAATAGCTTCCCCTCCCCAAGGGATTTATTGATACAGTTTATGGTGTATAAATATTTATCTAATATGTGTCTGAAATAGATTTGTCTCGTTTAGGTGTACACTGTCTATGTGTGTGTCTGTCTTCTGGTCTGGTCTGGTCTGTGGAGGGCTATCAAAGCTCGCTTTCTCTCCTCCGCCACTCAACCATGACTCTGCCTTTCCTTCTTGTTGGATTCAGTTTTTACAGGCAGCATGAAATTGCTCTGGCTGTTGCGACTCCATCTTGAGGTCAATAGTAAAACATGTTGTAATTACATTTTATTGCCTCTCACTCTGGAAAATCAAAATGGCTTCACGGTGGCCATCATATTGTAAATGCATGTAGACGGGCTACGTGTCACAGTGTCGATAGGAGGAACTCACACCCTTTTGCAGAAATACTTCTAGATATACCTCGATGAACTGTTCCCACAGTAAGAGTAGTTACCCTTAAAGTCTTATGGGATCAGTTTTTGACAGGGGTACCCAAGTTAAAAAACAAACATGTTGATTTTGTAATCGTGAATCTTCCCTGCCACCAAGCAGTAGCTGTCTTGCATCACCTAAAGCTGGATGGGAAACACCTTGTTCACTTGAATTTCCATACAGTTATCAGCGCGTGTGGCCAGAGGAAGCCAATGGGTGCTACTGTCTGTCTGCACTGTAAAATGTGATTTTGCATATTTGTTATTCTAGTATATTATTCTATGTCACTATGACAAAAGATAACTGAAATTTTGTGATAACTGCTGATAATAAGTTGACATCGTCTCGACTACAAAATGTATTTCAACTTGAAAATCTATGTCCAAATAAATCAGTAATGCTGGTCGGCTTGATATAAGAATAGAATAGAATAGAATAGAATAGAATAGAATAGAATAGAATAGAATAGAATAGAATACAACTTTATTGTCATTGTAGCAAGTACAACAAATTTGAAGTCACAGCAGCAATCAAGAAAACAAAAGTAAGAAAGTGTATAGAAAGTGCAAAAAAGTCCATAAGAAAATAGATGATGACAGCTTGTCCATCATTGTCCAGTTCAGCCAGCCTCCACCTCCACAGGGTCCAGGACTGAGCTTCTTCAGTCATGCTCCATCTCTGTCTCCTAGATCCTGTCTGCTCACAGCAGGTGAAGCTCTTCCAACATGGCGTTGGTGTCTGATGTTAGCTTCATTAGCCATGTCTGTGAATAGCATGATTCTACTCTACCCTCTGGTATTTCCTCCGTTACTGGGTTAGCACAGCTAGCTCGTCCATCTTATTGGAGATAGATCTTACCATCCCAATAATGACGGATGGAAGGACAGGTCCATGTCGTCACTTCTTAGCTCACACCTGAGAACCAGCACGTCGTCCTCACATCCTTCTCCTCACCGTGTGGGAAGACATCAGGCCTTACACCAGTTAGCATTGACATGCTACAGACTGCAAACAGCTGAGTTCAGGTGTAAACAATGCAGCCATGGTTACATGTAGGAGCTCCAGACAAACACAGGAGAAAAAGTAGAAAAAATATCACTGAAGCCACAAAAAGTTTGGTGTCCATGACCAACAAATAAACCATTCAAAGTAACGACCCACTCCAAATACAAAGATTACGAAAAAGAGATGAAAAATTTACAAGATATTGTCAAAGAATAGAGAGCTGCTTCAAAAGGCAGCCATAGCAAGCAGGGCGGCGCCTAGCAACCTATTCAACATAATCTATATAAAGCAAAATAAAAGGTCAACAGAACTGAAAACGTGAGTTGAGTTGAAATGAATTAATTATTTAAAACAACTACCTGAAGAATTTGATTTAACAAACAAGTCTAAAACAATAAAACTAAGACAAGGGTTGACACGAGACATCTTGTTTAATCAATGACTTCTGTTGGTGTTAGAACAACAAAATGGTTTTTTTTTGTTCTCACATAAAATTTTGAGGCAGGCCTTTACATCATATTTTTGAGCCGAAACAACAAGTTACACTCGACAATGTGCTACTTAGCTAACAAGCTAATTTCAACATCCCATTAATATAGCTTTAACTTTTACTCTATGTGCAAAGATCTGACATTATATGACCAAGTAGACAACTCTTACCAGTTTTATCAGTCAATATTTATTAATAAAGCTGCAAATCACAACAAACAGCTTATGGTCCTTTAATCAGCGCACAGCTTGTTGAGAAAATATTTTTTTGTATTGATATTTTTTTTTTTTGTATATGACTTCTGTATTTGCAATGGGTGATCAGGGGTAGGGTTAAAATACAAGTAAAATTGATCATGAGAATAGAGTTGTAATGTTACGAGATTAAAGTCAAGGGTGGAAAAAAAAATTCTTGTTTCTCTTAACATCTCAACTTAATATCAACCCATAGCTTGCGCATTATGATAATCTTCAAAATCAGGTTTGTTTGTTTGTTTTGTTTTGGTTTGGTTTGTTTTTTTCATGGCCCTATTTTTCTTGTCATCCTTTTTAAATATCCTTGTTTTTTAGGTTGAGTTTATGGTACCAGTGTACCACTGCTTGGTGTTGACTTTCTATTGTCTTACTTTTTGTGTGACAGAAGAAAACCCATATTTATAACTACCATTACTTGTTGCTTCTTTAAAGCAAAAGCCAAGAGAATCACCCACCTTGTCTTGTAAAATAGCTTTTAACCAGAAGTGTTTGACCACCACTCATTGACACCTTTTTGTGGTAAACCTCTAACAGTGTGTTGTTAAGGCGAATAAAGGGGACACAAGCATCTTCTGCTCTTAATTCTGCTCTGGCTTCTCTTATCAAAATGAGAAACCACTCTGACCGGACATATCTGTCATCAGATTGTCCATCAGCTCATTCTCTGTGGTGTTATGGCTCCATCGTACAACAATTGTTCTATTGATCTTTGTCTTCTCAAAGCAGCTGAACTTGAGATGACCTGCTTTGCCTCTGTGATGTTTTGATATGTGGATATGTGTCTTCAGCATTTCAATCATGCAGCTCAAATTTTCTGTTGCTGTTTCTCTCAACCTTACTTAAGTTCATTTATCAGAAAGTGTTGTAGTATTTGCACAAAAAGAAACAGATGAGCCTTAAATTCTGACATTTGTTTCCTGCTCATGTTGGAGGGGATGTGAACCATGCAAGGTTGTTGTATGATATTGATTTTTGCTGACAGGCACATGGCACACTGACTTTTTCCCCTTCATGATGCACGACCGCGGCCTCGTGAAGATGACAGGCAGTCTCAGGTCAAATACCTCTGTCTCCCATCCTCTGCTGTGTCTCTATTACACACTGTTGGCTCTCCAGCTGACTTATTGACCAGCTCTCATGCTCGTTAGTCAACAGAGGAGTAGTTTGCTGTGATTGATACCATGACTACTCTAAGACCCCCTCCTCTTTCCTCTCCAAATCCTATCTGTGGTTTTAAAGCCATGAGTGGGCTTCATTAATGGTCTCTCCTGTTTATGACACCATAATTAGAGTTGAGGAAAGGCACCTAACAACCAGCGGTTCCACCATACTGAGAAAGTCAATAATGCAAGCCCAACAACTTCTCACACAATTGAGCCCTGTGGAAAATCTATATACTCTGCTGCTCTGTGTCTTTATGGCGCTGTTTTAGAAGACAACGTCTGATTTGTTACTGTTTTGTCTTCCACTTTTAACTAATCCCACAGAATTGATTATTAACTCTGGTGATATCATTTAGCTTCCAGCAGCCTCCACACAATATCTGTTGAGTGGGATGTAGTCAGAGTGGGACACTGTGTTCACAACAGTGCGTTGGTGTGAACCATGTGGCCATTTACCTGCTATATAATTTGTTTTGTGCCTCACCTCATGTACATGCAGCGATTCCTGTAAAAACCCAAGCAGGCTGACCGCCACGCCTGGGTTATTTGTGTGGAGTGGGTCATGGGGGATACAACGTTAGATTGCTTTCCTCGAAAATAATTCTGCAATGTAGTCTATAGGGCTTTTCCACTGTGTATCTGTCAGGCAGGATTGCATGCAGAGAAACAGAAATACGCAGAAATACAACCAGATTTTTTTTTTCACTCACACATCCGTCTTTTAATTAAAACAACAGCAAAAACTGCTCAGGGAGCATTAGTGATTGCAAACAAATAGGTGCTGTTGCAGGCTGCTCCCTAGATGAAGAAAGAAACACGTTATTCTATTCTGTATGCTAGTTTCAGGTGAAATGTGATTCATTTCAAATTAAATATTGCAACATCATGGAACATCAGAAGCACTCAAAAATGAGTTCAAGTGTGAGTCTTTCACAGCTCTATGTTAAGCATATGTCTTTGGGCAGCTGGTTTGCAACTGTTTCATAAAATACTTAATAAACATTGCCCTTCAGATTTCATTTAATTTGAAGCCCTGTTGCAATTCATGCCTCAGAGGACAACAAGAAATTTAGGATTTAAAATGTCTACTCATAGACAAAAGTCTAAAAAGAAGGTAGATTCTGTTCTTTGTGTTGTCGGGCTGGAAAGTAGCGTTGGTAACAGAGCTCGGTGTTTTCAGCAGGGTCACGACTGTCATCTGATGGGTGCTTGAGAAAGCAGCATGAATAGTTGATGTCAGAGCATTCACTGTGGCCCAGACTTGAATGTAAATAAGATGCAGGTGACTGGGACTCTGTTTCACGGGTCAGACTCACCATGGCTCTGTTTCACATGGCGTTAGTGTTTGCCAGTCTTCTGGATCACAGAAGAAAAACAAGTTTAGACCAACAGCAGCTGTAATATAAGAAACATATTCTGTTCATTGATTGACTGATTGAAAATGTTTATTTTGAAAAATGTTAATGTTAAGCAAGAAAAAAACCTGTCAAACAGAAGTTGGAACATAGAAACTTTACAATTTTGCAAACAATGCAAGATGTAACCAAAAACAAATTGTTAAACCTCTAATCTAAATTCTTTTACATTTTCAAAAAGGAGAGGAAGGAAGTAAAACTGCTTGAGAAATTTGAAAGACATAACCAGAGTCAGTAAGATTCATCCTCTGGGGAAAAGGAATTTGAACTTAAAAAAAAGTCTTTATATTTTGCACAAAATGTGTTGGGATTCTTTCTTTTCTGAACCACTGAGTGTCTTTGCTGCCACACTGATACCAGGACTGAGTAAAAATGCAAACACAAAATGTAACAACTCCTACAAGTTTTAGCCTATAGGTAGCAGTCAGGTTGCTTTATGAAAGCACTGCTAATGAGGCCAGAGAAAACATGTTGAGATGACAGCAGTCTAATGACTTCCATGACAGTATACAGGGAGCGCTGTAATCACAACTAAATGTCAGACACCATAAGGCCTGGTGCATAATGGCCCCAGATTGATAACTCCCTCTTTCTTTAATTAAGAAATGCAGTTTTTGCTTAAAAGGTATTGATTGCAGTTTAAAGGCAGGGCAAACCATCAAAGTAAAAAGTGAAGAGAAGACCCTGGAGTCATGACTGACTGAACTGATGTGTGAGGAGGGTGAAACAAAGGAGAAACAAAATGGAAACACCAGCTGGCTGTTTACATCGCTTCATAAGAAGAGATTAGAAGTGAAGTGACAAACTAATATAGTTACTGCCCTGGTGTGGGCACCAGCCATTAATCAAATCAGTCTTTTAGAAACACATGAAGCATTTTTCTGAGTATCTGAATCCCCCAGAGTGAGGTGCTTCACTCACTTTGCCAGGCAGGAGATGAAGCGGTGCAGGTAGCAGGACAGAGGATAGTTATATATCATGAATAAACTAGGCCTCCGAGACAGGCTTACCTACAAGGTGACAGGCGTACCTAGAGCTGAGAGGGACGCCGGGTTGGGACATTTCCCCCGGAGACCCCGCACCCTCTGGCTGGCCTTCTGGGGCGATTAAATGTTATCTACCTGGGCTCCAACATGTGCTTCTGTAAACTAAACGTGGCTCGTATCAGTTCACCCTTGACTGGAAACCCAACCTTGGTGACTGAATGAACCAGAATCATAATTAAATCATCAGTGCTTCGCTTTTACTGAGCCTGCAACCCTAACCACAGCAGGAGAGGGGTAAGAGGAGCATGGATCTGTGGGCTGCTGATGACAGTGTAACCTGAATTTTCTACCTGCAGGAGCTGGTGGGGCAACAGACACCCACCTTACACCCTCTTAGCTCTTATCTGGATATCTGTGCTTTCATGCTCTTAGTTACTCCTACATTACCTTTACTTACCGCATTCCTTTTAAACATTTTTCATTACCTTTGAGAGCAAGGGAGCAGATATAGTTATTAACCTGCAGATTACCTTCACATTCCTAATACTTCATGTTGTCATCAAATCATGAGTGATCTTCAATCCCCAACCTAAAAAAAACAGTGCAGCTCCTGGAGTTATGTCTCCTCTGTGTTCCTCTAATGCCTAGTGGCTTGTTGCACTGCATGTGTAATGACTGTGGAGCCATCAGAGCTTATCCTGTTGAACAGAGGATATTAAGGGGGGTAGTTACAAAGGCCAGGCTTTAATTTGACCTCTGCCTGCCCTCCTCTCCGGCAGGTGGCTGTGAGAAGCCAGCCACTGGTTTGGGCAGTTGGTGATGAATGACTGTATTTGGTGGGCAGATTGTTACAGTCCCACACTAATTGAGGGGTGAACACGAAGAGCAAACCTGGTAATTGAGTCACTTGACTGTAGCTATAGAGCTCAGCTCTCAGCGCAGCTCTCTTGACCCTGTAGTCTGCCCCGGTATCGACGACCGAGACATTTCCTGTTTCTGCTGTTATTTGTGAAGTCTTTCCATATTCATTTCTGCTTTGTGAGTTAGCTTCAGTTTATATGTGGATCCTGGAGTGTTTTCATGGGAGTAGCTCTTCACATCAGTTTGAGAATGATGTTCATTTTCCTTGAAATTAATGAAATGTTGCTTCAGTTAGAAAACCCATTCTTAGCAGAGAGTCTGTATACTCAGTATCCCATGGATGTGGGTGAGTCAACACATCTTTGAAAATTGTTAAAAGTGCAGCAGCATGTCTACAGTTTTTTTATATATATAAAATAACTAATCCTGTTCTTTTATTTTGCTCTCACTCAAAGCCCACGTCTACTGGCAGCTATTTTTAGCTGGTGGTGCCCACAACGGTTTCTAAGGGCTTCTTGCCTTTCCTTACCATTGCTAAGTTCAGAAGTTTGTCTCTCATGCTTCCCTGACCATTTAGTCAGTTCTTAAGATTTCTGAATTCTTGATCTTTGCTTTTGTTCAAGGAAATTTTACAAAGTGGATATTGGTAGTCCTCTACCTTCTCTGTTTGGGTGCGTGGCAAAGGAGAACTGATAATAACCTGCACAGCAGTGTCCAGAGAGTTTCAACAGATTTAACTGAGGCCCCGTTTACACTACGACGTTTCATCTGAAAACGCTAAAACGCAGTAAAAAAAATGCATTCACTCGGAAATGCTGATGGACTGGAAACAATGTAGTAAGCATGCCAGGCCTGTAGGTGGTGCTATGACTGTCTTGTCCAGAAGCCGCTTTTGGGAGATCTCCACCAAAGTAGAGTTGAGCTGGTCATCTGGTGTATTGGGGAATACTAAGCTAAAAAGTGGAGCAAAAGATGCACATTTTGTTGAAAGACAGTCAGCAAATACGGCAGATTGTGCAACACAAGCACAGCACGGTAGTTCGTGAGGATCGTAACAATGGTACTGTCATCCTGTTGTATGCGCGCGCGAGGCAGAGTGTGACATCAGCGTTTCGACTGAAAACGCCGGCTTACTGTTTACATAGCAACGGTGCCGGGAGGGTTTCAGAAAAATCCCACCCTGGAGGCCGTTTTCAAAACTTTGCGTTTTAGGTCGGCTGAAACGCCGTTTCCGTGTAAACGTGAGGCTGAAACGCAACAAAACTTTTGTGTTTCACCCTAAAACCGTTGTCATGTAAACAGCCCCTGAGGGCACTGATACCAGAGGCATGTAAGGCGCTGATTCCACGACAGCGTTTCACCTCAAAATGCAGAACACAGTGAGAAAAAAAAATCTGTGTTTACATGGTAACACTGAGGGACTGAAAACATTGTAGTAAGCATGCCAGGCCTTTAGTTGGCGCTATGACTGCCATGTCCAGAAGTGGCTTGTAGATCTCTGAAGTCGAGTTAAAGTAGTCTTCTGGCATTTTGGTGAATGCTAAGTGCAGAAGTGGTACAACAGATGCACATGTTGTTGAAAATCAGTCATATGTGTATGTGGATGCACAAAGAGGAGCATGACATCAGGGTTTCCCCTGAAAACTTCAGCTTGCTGTTTACACAGTGGCTGGGGCATTTTAGAGAATCTCCACTCTGGAGGCCATTTTCAAAGTTTCTGTTATAGGTGGCTGAAAATACCATTTCCATTATAATGAGAGGCCGAAACACAAGAATACTCTTGCGTTTCATCCTGAAACTGTTGTCATGTGACTGCACTGGAACTGCTGCCAGAGCAACCCCCCCCCCCCCCCCCCCCCCCAAAAAAAAAGAAAGAAAGAAATGTAAAGACATGTCAGTGGACACAGGCCCTTAATCATTCCTCACACTTTACAGAATCTGTTCTTCTTTTCTTCAACATTGGGAGAAACAAATGGATATATTTTCATTTCACAGAAGGCGAGGTGATCACTGCGAATGTTGTAACTTTCATTCATTAAAGAGCATTTTTCTTTCAAAATTTCACCTTAGTTATAGATGCATTGTAAAGAGAAAGGTTACATAACTTTGATATGGATGACTCTTTTGAAGGCTGCCATAGTCAAAATAGCTTATCTCTTATTGGAGTACCCTAATACACGTGTTCCTATACCAAAACCTAAAGAGACTGAATCTGTCAGTCACATCAATTATCTTGTGAATTATTTTTCTTGATGAATAGTTTTCTGTCAGATGAGAGCTTGATTCATATCATTGTTTAATTTTGAGAAAGTGAAATATGAGTTTTCTTGTGTTTTTGTTTTTTCATATGCTGGGATGTCTTGGGTGAACAAAGCAGCATCCATTGTTGTGACAACAGGAGTTTGTGTTGTTAGGTGGACTTTAATGGATCCGTTAGCCTTTGCATTTGCTTTGCTCCTAAAACCTGCACTCATCTGAGACTTGGACAGAACACCATCCATTTACACCTAATGGCTGTTGCCTTTGAATGTGGTGAGTTGTGAACAATAGTGTATGTGTAAGTGTGAGTGTGTGTCTTTTTCTATGAGTGTGTGCAAAAAGCCACAAGGACAAATGCATTCTGCATTTAATGAGTGTGGACCAAAGGGAACGTGGGTAGTTAAAACTGAGAGTTGGCGAGACTATTTTGTCCCTTGTTACCTGACTCCTCTGTTGCGCCTTTAAACTGCGGCATGCTGCTAAACTCCTGTGATGGTCTTGTAGGGTAGATGTAGAGGCTGTGACCCTGCGTGAACGGGATTGATGGAGCACATTAAACTCTGAGCTCCATCCTGCTTGAATGCCTCTGCACTCTAAATCTTTTCTGCCATATCACTGCAGGAAGACCACAGACTCTCAGTCTGGAGAAGATTTATCCATGAGATTGTCAGGCTGTCATATAAACTGTACGTTTGGGTGATATGTGGGTTAAGAATTGTGTGTCTGTTTATTTTACTGAATGCATGAAGGGAAACAAGAAGATATCTCTTTGTTTACCCTGCAAATCTCCCCAAGGTCTTTTTAAACATCCTCTATTCTCTTGCCTACCCTCCTCTCACTTTACTGAGACGTGATTGTTTTAATGCACAAAAATGTGGATGTATTAATTACCATTTGCACAAACAAGACAGCAGCTTCATTGATATGCTGCCGCTGATAAGGCCCGAGCTTGGCAGCCAGACAAAGGCTGAGGCCACCAGGGGCTTGCCAGCACTGGGGACACAGGACCGTCCTGCCTCTTCTGTCAATGCAGACGAGCAACAAAAGCAGCCTGTCATTCACCGCACACTAGCGTTTTTAATTAATTTTCACTCAGCTCTCCTTGGAGTGTGTGTGCGGTGATTTGACCCCCAGATCTGCTCATGAATCTAGCTTTCTCCTCCGCCCAGGCTGTCGGGAGGTCAGCGGTGCTGACTCCCCGAGCTCAAGCCCTTTTTTATGCTGCTGCACTCAGGATGCTGCGACCATTGTCCCCACCAGGAGAGAGCATGTGTGTGAGAACAGCGGTGTGATAGGGGTCAGGAAGGAAAGTGGCAGTTCAGCTGGATTTGTAATAGCATGCTAAACATGAAAAACAGTATTGATTCTTTGTTGTGTTGGGTAGTATGTGACCCCTTTTTGGCAGCTTCCAGGCTTGAATCAGTTATCGACAAAATCACAGAGAAAAAACAACCCTCTAAGCATCAGGAGGTTATAGTGTATCGTCACATCTACAAGCTGCATTAAGACTCTAAAGTTTAGAGTTTATGCATGAGCACAAATCAGTGTGGCCAGTGGATAAGCCGGATAAGACTTGATCAAATTGCACTACTCTTAGAGCTGTTCTGATTTGGATTAATCCAGCAGAGTGGTCGCATGAGCTTCTTCTGTAAATCTATGGGTCCTTATGTCTCCACCTTGCTCCCTCCCGGGGTTTTGTGATCTCTTGAGGCTTTTGAGGATGAAAGAAAAGAGGGACTTGTTATTTTTTGTTGCATGTGCCAACTGTGTTCAAGGAGGCTTTTTAAATAAGTGCCCGTGACCTTTTCTTAGTCTTCTTTTCACTTGTCTTTTGTCTCTGCAGGGGGGCTAAATTCAGTCTGATTAACAAATGGTTACACTGCTGTTAGAAATGAGGGGTTTTGGGTGACTCCAGAGCGGACTTCAAAGCCTCCTAATCTTGGTGGATGCTCTTCATTTTGGCTTTTCTGACGAGATTAGATCCGTCCATCTGATCTGCTCACTTACACCTCAACAATGGCTCTTCAAGATTGTTTGATCATATCTTCATCACTTTCCTCTTTTGTCACTTAGCTCAGGCTGACACAAAATGCAAAATATATACCTGTTGTAATGTATGTGTTGTGGAGTCATTTTATTAAAAAAAAAAAAAAAAAAAAGATTGTATGTAAATTTGGCTAATCTGGGGGAGCATTTTTCAGCAAGTGTTTGAATCTGGCCCTAGTGTCTTGGTAAGATGTCCTCTAGTCTCTCACAGCATTAGATCTAATGGAGGACCATTTTGCTCACAATTAATAGAGCTCCCCCAGAGACCAGGAGCCTATAGACTTGTGGAAATACTGTAGCAGCCTTCAGGCAGCTGGCTAGATGTGACTTTCTTCCCCGTCACTCACATTTGTCGTAATGGCACGAGAGCCTCACTGGCTATTCCCCGATGCTGTGTGTGTGCCTGAGTGTGTGTGAGCCCACTGCCCCAAGCATGTCTCATTTCAAAGTGCTGTCACTCCCTGCTTCCTGGCATCTATTAACACCCACCATTATCATGCTAATCTACATTGTATGATTACATAAAGTAATTTATGCACACATCGATTCCACGGCTGTACAGGGATGCATGCGTCTATTGTTGAATGTTTTAAAAAGGAGATTTCATGATCATCTGATTCTTTTCGTGGCCTCTTCTGCGCTGAGTCTTTTTCGCTTTCCTGCACTTTTCACACTTGTCTTTTTACTTTGTCAACAAAGTCTGGTGAAGCGCTCACAAAGAGTCGAAGGCCTCTGCCTACTGAGAAAATAATAGCGGAAATCACCGGCTGAGCCATGCTGCTTTGTTCATGGAGAGACGGCGAGTTGAGATCACTTTCCTCACAGTCCTCTTTAGCTCACTATCAGAAATGTAAGAATGTGTTTTGTGTTGAAAGCGGAGGGCAAGAGATGAGCTCTCTTCCTCATTTATTCACAGCTAGTGGAGTAATTAGGAATGCAGAGGGCTGTTAAATTAAAACTGAATTGCACTTATTAACATTTTAACTACCAACCCCACCCTCTTTAGACACTAAACAAGGACAGTTTCAGCTCTAATATGCCTGAAGAATCCCGCTGAGGGGGACTCTTTATGCATCTCTAAGACAAAGACGTTCTTTAAAGTAAGATCTCCCTTTTGTTTAAACAACCAAGCATTTAACATTCAGTGTAATATGCCAAGGCTTCCTCCATGCTGTCAGGAGACGCACCAGCAGAGCTTCTCAAACTCTTTGCTTAATGGAACACTATTTGTGGTCAGATTGGATAGCTAATGGTGGTCCCTTTGAGGGTAACTCTCCAAATTAAGTAGCATGGATTCACATCTGTCAGACAAAACCAGGAGGCTCTTTGTAATCAATGACCCAAACCAAGAGAGGCTCCATGGGGGGCTCCTCCTCTATGATGGCAGCGAGCGTAAGGAGCCACCAGGGATGGAGGCAGCTCACCTGCACTAACAGCCACTGTGTGGAGCTTGTGGAGCAGCCTCAAACCTGCGAGGGAGCACCACAGGGTTAATGTACATTTATAGAACAGGTCAAACTACTTAAGCCAGGCACTGATTTATAATGTGGGAGTGCAATGTGACTAAACTGTAAAGGGAATTCTTGTTTTTCTGTGCAAACATTGCCGTCGGTGTTGTGTTAAAATGTTGAACCCCATTAATTTTATCACTCCCCCTCTCTTGTTTCTCTACGTCTTTAAATTTTGTTTGGAGGAGAGACTAGCAAGGCCTCCCGCTGTTCTGGAGAATTTCCTCTCGTTGTTAATTTTCCCCGCTCCATATGGCGCCACAGACACTTCACCTGCAGGCTGTAGCAGGCCGCGTAGCAGCCAGCAGACATCCTCAGGCTCAGGCTGTCATTTACACAGGCCTGTGCATCTGTCTGAGCAGAGCAGAACGATACAGAACGGAAACAGCTCTTCTCTTCACCTCACAGCCTGAGTCCGGCACGAAACACCTGACACACAATCCCACTGTATTGTGAAAATATTGGGACATGCAAAGGCAGTGAAAGGTTCATGCTTATGTCCTCATTCAGATAAATCAAACTGGAGACAAGCCAGGGAGATGGTGCCAAATCTCCACACGTGCACATCCCTCTCTCTGTCTGTCTGTCTCTGAGTGTGTGCATGCATGCATACACATCAGTGTGCATGTGTGTGTTTTCAGGGAGCTTGAAGTTTGCCTATGGCAGAGCCATGGAAGAGAGGGTTTCATCCTGGCTTGTCATTGATTAGAGAAGGGTCTTTAATTCCATCCCACCCCATGTTGTGATTCATTTGCATTCTGTGTCAGGAGGTAATGGAGTTTTGCTCAACGGTTTGCTCTGAAAATCTTGAAGATGTGGTCTAATGTGCATGCAGCCGCTAGCAAAGAGCTTTCTGATTTATTATGTCTCTCATGTGAGATCATTTTTCACCCTTCTTCCCTGTCTTTGGGTAAGACTTGTGGCTTTCAGTGGTTTGGTGTGAGGAGAGGCACAAACACTGCAAATACCCCCAGAATATTTGTCGTGATTTTTACATTACAGACTAAATTTACATCTAAAACTGAAACAATTATAAAAGAAGGGTTTCTGTTTATTCTTCTGTAACCTTCTGAGTTCAAAATGACGTATTCTTTTGATTTGCAATGCAATTATTAGTGACACATGTGAACATTTATTACATCAGATTCTGTTTTTTTTTATTTTTGTGCAAAGAAGAAAACGTTTTACTCCTGGATTAAAATCTGCCAAATAAAGCTTCACGTCTCTGGTGAAGGGAAATCACACGGTAAACTCATTTTACATACTTATTGGTTCTGGCTGTGTTCTTCTATTCTGTAACTTATCCTATTTCATAAACACAACCAGATAAATTTTGCAGTGCTTAAACTAATTTCTTCCAGCAAAGGTTGTGACTTGCCCTCCCTCGTCATCCCAGCACGTGTCCTTCTTTCCCATGAATCCTCACAGATTCCTGTTCACTGAGGTCTGATTTTCCCATTATGTCTGAGATGAGATATGAGGTTAAGGGAAGCTGCTGGTGGGGCTGGATTGGCTGTCATGAGTGAGTTTTCATAGCAAAGTTGGGTAAAATGTGGTGATAAAATTTGTCAACCTCTGGGGGAGGCCGTGTTCAGGGTCACGGCTAAATCTGTGCGCCGCGGGCAAAAGGCTAGCCCATAATTCCAGCACAGACGAGCTGAGAGCTGACCTCAGTTCAGCAGAGGCCGAGCCACTCCGATTTCTGCCCACCTGCAGGACCGTCAGAGGGATAACAATAAAGACAGGGGACGGATGGGGCACCTTTCTCCTCTTTTTCTTTTTCTCTCTCGTTTGTCTGTGGAGACACACAAATGTCCTTGCGCACTGACTGCCTCCCTGCTTTCTTCATTCCCTCTCAAAAGAATATAGCTGTTCACATAACAGTGTGCTGCTTTTGAAGGAGGAAATGGAATTTTCAAGGCATCCCTTCAAATACTAAGTACGTCAAAGAAATAACTCAATAAATATCCAAAACGGCATGAACTGCACTCTTACAGTCACCATCTATTTTCATCCACACATTGATTCTCTGTTATATTAAAGTGTTGCATCAACATGCAATCATGTTAACACATCTAACCTATTGTGAGTCACGGCTCATTCAACTGATAAATATGTAGATTAAAATGTTTTATACTTGATAGCCAACATTAATCTCATTTGGATGTCTTAAACCAAATTAAATGAGAAAGTGTGGCAGTTTGGAAAGTGTGCTGTGAATTCATCTCTGAATTAAAAAGGAAATGAGCAGGGGGACGAGACTTTCTTTTTTATTACAATTGTTAATGAAAAATGTTATTGACTTGAACAAATGGAGAATACACCTGGAAATGTATATTAAAACCCCTTTCCAATTTCTCTCTCTGTGTAGTTTGCAATTATAGTTATTTCAGCAATAGTGGGGGAATTAATTTTGCGTGCAGACTGATAATGTTAGCGGCGTAAGAAGAATGGATATTGTGCTGGATAGGGGGTCTCTTGGTATTTACAAGGAGTGGAGAGAGCAAAGCTTTATTTAATTGAGAGAATGAATCAATAACAGCTGTAGCCCTTTGTCAGTGAAGGCCTTGCAAAATGAGCCAGTAATTTACTGGACAATCTGAGGCAGAGGAAAGCTGATTGAAGGAGTGTTCTCTGGGTGTAAAATACAGGTGGGATATCTGAAAAAAAACGAACATAATCCAAGGACAAGCACCTCCAAGGATGTTAGCTTCAGTGACAGAGACTTTGGGTGTTTTTTTGTCACTCTTTGAGTCTTGAAGTGCATTAATGCCTTTAAACCCACGGTTAGAACTAAGCGCTGCAGCTTGTCTCTCAGAGGCTATGTGATCTAGCCAGTAAACAAAAGTTGCAAAAGTTTGTGAGGAGATTTATTTCATGTATCTTTTTTTTTCCTCTAATCTTTTTGTTGAAACTCCTTTTCTCTCTGTGCACCAGTCAAAGCAGAATTGGCTTTTTCCTCACTAGTTACAGTTGCTGCTGGATGTTGGTAAATGTTCCCCAGATCTCACTTATGCATCATTGCTCCCATGCCATTGCAAAAACCTTTTTTTTTTCTTCTTCCATGAATCAATCTTTAAGGTAAATTAGTCTCCCTGCACACTGGCAGCTATCCCAGTATGTAAATTCATGTGCTAATTCACAACATGATTTCATTTCAACTTCCAAGCAAATGAGATTTTAATTGAAAATGAGATCTTCCATAGAGTCTCTCACTGGAGATGTGCGGCCTGGGAATGATACTTTCCAGCGATTGTTTTAAGAGACAAGAGACTTTTTTTTTTTTTTCTTCCAAGCCATTTACAAAAAGATTGTGTTTTTTTTATCACAGCATTTCTCCATAACCTGCAGGTTAGTGAAAATGCTCTGCGAAATTAACATTTTGCTTCAGCTCCTTGTCTGTGTGTGTGAGAGGAGGCGGGCTATTAACATTTGTGTATTTTCATTATGTTAATGGTGTTAACACATGCCCACAGATTGCCACCAGTGGTGCAGTAATTTTGTCTCGCTGATCATAAAGTGTCCGAGTGGGTCATTTTGATTATGACATGCTAATTACATATTGTCAGTCCCCTTGTGTATACCCTCCCCAAAAACCTCAGACCTCCAATGTTTAATGGTAAGCTTTTATGAGTTTGAGGAAAGAAAATAGCTGGAAAAGATCTCTGCCTCTGTTCCTGACGGCTATGCTGCATGCATGCTTCACTGCTCCCCTTTAAACTTCCCAAATTGTGTTTCACAATAAATAGATGCCCAAGCCTTTAACTGCCAGAATTAGATTAGATACCATTAGATGTAATAGAAAATTCTCCCCCTGTAATATTTTCATAAGAGTTTGAGGCATTTGATTAATCTGACCACATTTTATTGCATTAATGATTTTTTTTCCTTCCCACTCTGCTGTAAAGACATTGTATACAGGCTAATGCTGTTTTCTCTCTCCCCTCCTCTGCTCGCTCTCATTCATCCTCAGCCGTTATTGCAATGCATTGTTGATGAGGTGAGTCGGCGTCTTATGTGCTTTCACTCCTAAAGTCATTCCTAATGGAGTGGAAACCTTATATTTTGTTTCCTAATGAAGCACAGGAGTGGCAGACAGCTCCGCTTGGGCTGTCCTGTGGCTGCCTGCAGGTTGAAGCCACCGGCCTGAGCCGAGCTGCTCTGAGGGAGCCAGCAGGGGATGCTGGGCCGGAGCAGCAGACAGCACACACATGGACAAGTGCACAGGCAGAAGCAAATCTGTGTACAAACTCTAAAAAGACGTGATGGTGAAATTATACAGATCTGTTCAGTTACAGTCGCAAAACAGAGAATATTTAAGAAAAAGACATACGCTTAAAATGTAACCTCAGCTGAAGACAGTGTTATTGAATCCTTAAAGCTCCCATCATGCAGAAGGCAGGCTTTAGATACGTTACTTTTGTTTTTTGTTTTTTTAACCTGTAACAATACGTATATATATATATAGATATATATATGTATATATATATATATATATATATATATATATATATATATATATATATATATATATATACTTTTTATTTTTATTTTTATTTAGAGCTAGATTAAAATGGGAACTTCCTTTGTGTCTGTCTCAGTAAACAAAACTGCAGCTAGCTATCCTTAGTCTAACTACAAACGGGAAAAGAAAATGACAAGCTATGCATGTCTGAGAAATGACCTGCATGCCAAAACAGGGGCTTTTATGGTATTAAAAAGCATATTTACAGCCTGGTTTAAAAAAACAGCTCGAGTCTAAAATGCTGGTTCCACTATCGACACACACTGCACAGGGGTGAATTTTTTTTGTAAACGCCAGACAAGTGTTTTTCGCAGGACTATTTCGCACAATTTTTTTTTTTTTTTTCTCAACATACTGTTTTTCACACCTTTCTCACCAGCAGTGTTCTTTCACTGAGAAAAATTGTGGCTTTTAATTTTTTGGACAGAGGTTGATTTTTCCAAAGTTTCGCTTGTGACGAGTACACATTCAACCAATCAAAATGCTTGTTGTTGACAAGTCACGTACCAAAACATTCAACATTGATTGTGTTTGAGTCCCAGCACCCGATTCTTTATGACTAAAAACATAAATATTTGTGTCACCTTTGGTGTACAAAGGCTGTAACTCTGCAGTTTAGAAGATATTGGGATTGTCCAATCAGAGACACAGCTCACCTCACGTGACTGACAGGTACCCTATAGCTGTTAGAAAGGAAGCTCAAAGCTTGCGTCATATCCAACATGGCTGCGTCCGCAAATTGGCTTTGTTTCACTGTTTCAGGAACTGGCAGGAGATGTCATAGAGACTATGTCCATGTTTTATACAGTCTGTGGTTCATGTTTTAGGGATACAGTTAAACTCAAGCTTTGAATCCATCACCTCTAAAAGTATCTTGAGGACTATGAGTGAAAGTTTAAAGTGCAGTTTAAACCGGAGTCAAGTTCCTTGTATTCTTGAAAATACTTGGCCAATAAAGGTGATTCTGATTCTGATTCTGATTCTGAAAGTACCACAAGACCAAAGGTGCCAAGTGAGGAGAGAAGTAAAATGAATTCCAGCTCGAATTTCTTCTGAAGCACAGGTTTTCAGTAAAAGCATCAACTGCAGGCCTCCAGTAGAAGCAGTATTTGTTTTTACTGTGCATCAAAGAGCCAAAATGTGTGGAGCTGCTGTGATTGTATTAATACGTCACAGTTTCACACACTGCCATTTTCTTACAAAAACGGTTTAACTCTGATCTCCAGAAACTATCAGGATTAATTGCCCCTTTTGTTTCCAAAGCTCTGTTTGAGCAGAACCTGCTTAACCTGCCCTGATGAATCTGTGCACTTGAAGTCTACAGAAAGACTATCTGAGCTATTCTGAGCCGAGGTTTCACAGCAAGGTCACTTTTAAAACAAAATGTCTCCTTAGCTATCTAGGTCACAGCACATTCTGCCACTTTCTCTGAAACTTCCTCCTCTCCTTCCTCCCTTCCTGCCACGGCTTATAATTAAACACACACAATTATCCCAAATTTAATGGGATTCCAGAACCAAGCTTTTATTTAAGAGGTAATGAATAATATTTTAATTGCATATGTAACTGTGAGTTCGAAATGTGCTTCTCTCATCACGTGTAATTACTACGCCACATTTTTCTGCTATGATACAAGAATGCGATCAATAGTGGATTCATGTCTTTTCTCTGTATTTTTGAGGTCAGTGTGTAACGGTTACTAATTGTAAAATTATCCAGCAGGGAAAAGAGGCGCATAAGCACTCTTAAAACATATGGACAGTGTCCTATTGTTTATTGATGTCTGTAATTAATGATATAATGCATGCCGCTGAAGTAGTTTGACCTCTGAACCGATCATTATTCAGAGTGTAGCAGCATCAATCAAACTGTGCTTTTCTCAGATCTATTTCTGTACACCCCCTCAGGGACAGACGGGGCACCCACTGTATCCTCATTTATATTCAGCTGACCAAGGCCTTAGTATGAATGATTCAGAAGCCTGTGTTATGCATAGACTACATGAGAGGCAGAAATCCAAGAATTTTATACCTTTTTTTTTTCAGTGTCCGTTTCGCTACCTCAAACCCCAAGAACATCACAGAAATGACATGTAGTTACTTGTCTTTGGGAGATGTAATTTTTGTTTCTCTTAAAGACAGGCTCATGGGTGTTATTCACACTCTCTCTATCATTACGGCTGTAGAAAACAAATGTGTGTCCCTTTAGATAGAGTGCTGGACAGATTGTTTGGGCTATCTGGAAAGAGCGACATGCATCGCTGCTCAGCCTGAGGTTTGTGTGGTGTTGATGTCCCACTCCATCCAAGCGTCCAAGGTTCTCCTCAGGTCGGCCGTATTAGAATAAGTCATTCCATTGTTAATTTAAATGGCTTAATACATCACTCTAAGGTAACAGAGTGATGTGAGCAGCAGAGGGAGAGGGTATGAGAAAAGGTAGGAGAGAGATGCCAAGGGGTGTTTCTTTAATATCAAATGAAATTGAATCCTGCGTCACCCCACTTGTGCCGTTTCTCAAGCAGCTCCTGGGCTATTAATGGAAAGCCGTAACAGGATTGGTTCAGTTTCTCAGTTCTTTAATTTCACTGCAGCTCCCAGATGTTAGGTCTTTGTCTCATTGCCGATCCCCGGCTGATCTATGGTGTTGTCTTCATCTTGCCTGCAGTCCATTGTGGCCATGTGTGTTGTGTTATTGGGTCAGGTGAATCTATCAAGGACGCAGAGCTGGGTAGTTCACACATCAGGGGGATAATTACAGGTTGATTGGTGTCCTCATGCTCTCTTCTCTCACTATCTGTGTCTCCTCTCTGTTAGACTCACACTTACATAAATGCACACAGCATGCCAGGCACTGGAAGTCGACCAAACAGGCTGCTCAGTCCCAGGATCCTGTGGCCCTCTTACCTGTTCACTCTCCAGGGCACCATTTTGAACAGCTGTGTTTGTTTGATAGAAAACATGTGCACTATTGTTTACAGATGTTTGTGGACTTACTTACACCAGTGGGTTGTGTGGAACTCAAGAGACAGCTGACTTTGTTTTTCAGCTACCACGTCTTCTGCTATTATTAACTTCACTTCCTCCCAAAGATAATTCAAAGTAATTACCTTCTGATCTTAAATTCTCCTGTTGCACACTGAATCCTTCTCCTTTTTCTGGGTCATGATGACAAACTCGTTATCTGCAGTTCAAGTTCACATGGGAAAAACAAACCAGCTCCAGTTTAAAACCTTTGAGGAATAGGCTAACATTTTGAGACATGCTTTTATTTTTTGCTGCCTGTCTGAGACGTTAGATATCAATCTTATACCAAAGAACTAACTTAAGTTATCTTAATTTAACTCAGCTTGATGTTGAAGACAGCTAGCCCTGTGCAAAGGAATTTGGACTCAGTTAGAACTAGTAACAAGCTGCACATGTTCAGGCCAAACTTGAGATGAAAGGTCCAGATGAAGTTCTTGTAATTCTGCAGGAAAGAGAAAAACATTTTAATTTTGTTTCTGTTGCTTTTTCCCTTTTCTCTTTTTTTTTTTTTTTTTTTTGCACGATTAACAGCAGCAAAGTAGTGCCATGAGAGAGGACTCTTTTGATCAAAGATAAGCATGTGAGTGCCATCCCATCATTACAATCATTCCTGCAAAAGAAAATGCCACATTAACCGCTGAAAGATGAATACCACTGACAGACTGAAGATGTAACGCACTGGATTCAACTACTCATCAAATCTGCCTATTTAGAGCAAATTGGCGGCTCTCTTAGAGGTTTCTGTTCAACATAGCGACAAGGATTTTGAAAATGGTGGCAGACAGATACCAGAAGAGAAGACGAAGATAAAAAGGTGATTAACGACAGGCATATACAGTTGTCAGTCTACATCCTAAGAAAAACAAAACAAAACAAAATCAAAGCATGTTAATGGACATGTAGTTTGTCAGTTTTGTATCAGCCAAACTGTTTCTCCTTTCTTCATCAGGAGCCATAAATGGAGGTTAATTTTTCTCTGTCCTTTTTAGCTTGTCCTTCTGTGGCAAATTTAGACAAATCAGAAAGGAGGCACAACAAACACACACAGAAAATCATCACCAATACTTTGCAAAGGGAATTTTTTTTAACCATATCTTTTTTGATACAAGCAATCTCCCCTCACTGTGACTTAAATATAATTCAAGCAAAAATGCTAATTGTTTTCTCACAGGATGTTGCATATGGCATATAATAACTCCAGACCAACAAAAAAAAACTGCTGATAATATAATCTTCTTCTTAAACAATTATTTTTTGTTTCTTTAATTAAATCCAGTAGTACAGATGCTGGTAGATTAGCTCTAAAGTGACAGCACTGGATGTGGTACCTCTGCGGCGCATGTGACCCTCACCTGGCAGGTTAGACTGTCAAGACTCTGTTGTTTTATATTGTTATGTTGAGCTCAAATGTACAATTGCTGGCTGAAGCTTCATATTGAACCTGGAGTCTTTAGAGCAATCTGCAGATTTCTGATGAGTGTACATAAATGCATTTGCAAAAAAAAATTGAGCTATGGTACAGAAATACAGGGTGGAAAAGGAAACATATGCACTTGTTACTCCTAAGGTTTCTGAGTTTGTAACCTTGAAAGTGTTTTTTTCTCTCCTTTATCAGGATGGAGCTTTTATTTGTTTGGTCAGCACGATTCCCCTCCCAATCCCTTGTGTTGACAAGTATTTTACACATGTGATCTTGATGGAAATATCTAGTCCTCTTTTCTCTCTCACTCTCACACACACACACACACACACACACACACACACACACACACACACACACACACACACACACAGCTATTCGCACTTCCTGACTTTGAGAGCTGTCAGAAGAGCAGCAGAAGCAGCGAGCTGTTTCAGGACTCTGGACAGTTCCTCCACAGAGACCTGTAGTGATTCTCACCTCACCCCTCAGTCTGACGGGGGACACCAAGACCAAGTCCAGCACTGAGATTTGACACTTCAGACTTTGTGTGCCTGCGCGCACACACACACACACACACACACACACACACACAGATGAGTCCACTGAGTCACCCAGCCCTTCCCCCCTCACACACGCATATCATCCACCCAGAGCCATTCTATCTGTATGGAAATTTAGGCTCCACAGCTGGAATCCCACAAAGCACTGTCATCTACTAATAGTTATTATCTCTTTGGCCTGCTCCCTCACAAAAAAACCCTGCAATACAAACACTTCACATCTTTATGGTAATGCCCTGCAATACAGCCCCAAGCTATGGTGCATAGACCTTTGTTATCATTACGATAATTCCCATTCTCACTTGACTCCTCATTACACCAGTGAAAGTGCTCGGGGTTGGATAAAGACAAATTCCTGCATCTTTCTTTATTTCACTGTAGCATACAGTATTAGTGCACTAAACTTAAACTCCCTAAATACCCTGTAAACATAGTGAGGCAGGCGCTGTAATGAGAATTAAGCATACGCAGTTGTCAGTATAGTGATCTGTGTGCTTGTGCTTATCTGTCTGAGGTAAATTATGTCATGTCTGACTCCACCTCAATTTTTCAGGACAGTATGATTCTATTATAACTTTCAAAATTAGATTGTTCTGTTAAAAATTATAGGCAAACTACAATTAAAAACTAAAAGATTGAGTTTCAATATACATTATGGTTGTTTTTTTGAAGCTTCCTTTATTAAAATATAAAATTTTAAGTTGAAATCTTGAAAGAACTTTTAAGTAAGGTTTTTGTTTTGCAAATAATGTTATCACTCTTATTTGTGAAGAATTTGACCATATTGCACAGGAATATTGGTTTGTAAGAATTTTAATCTATTCTATTTATTTTTTCAAAATCAGAGACCAAAACCAAGTTTATTTTGAATTATGGTGAGTACTTAGCTTATTGATATTTTAATGCATATAACTGCAGTTTTTACATATTAAGTTTTCAGGAACTTGAACTACATGTTTTGTTTTGTTTGGTTTTTATCCGTAGTGTCTTTCACCTATGTTAATATTTTTCTTGTCTTAAAGTATCAGTTACAAAACCAAGTTGCAAACAAAACTTGTATGTTTGATAAATAATTCATTTTTTATTAGCTGAATAAAATAAAATCATCCTGCTCTAATGGTTAGAGAACATCCCTACCAAGGATTTGACCTCGGTAGGGATGTTGTGCATCTATGCCATCATGAGTTTAGGGTCAGTGGTCTATAAGAAGAAGCAGAGTGCAGAGAGACACGGACCTCGCGTTGGCTGCCCGTGTCCTTGCATCTCTCCATGAGTGCCCATACAAGGCCTCTGGATCGCACAAAAAGTAATTGCGGAGTGATTGGCACAGCTTGTCCCATGCAGGCTGTGTCCCACACTTGAAGGCTCTCCTCAGAGCACCCTCATTGTCACACAGCCTTTTAGCACCTTTGTCCCTGCCTTCCCCTAGGACCTCACAGCTCACCATTGGCAGATGAGTCCCTGTCTGTGACAAAAGGGTCCCTGCGCTCAGCCTCATTTGATGCAGTGATGAACCCCCCTCCCCACACACACACACACACACACACACACACACACACACACACACACATATTGTGCACCACCTCCTGTGAGAAGAAATGTTGCGTTTAGCAGGATGTGGGGGTCAGGACCCTTGGGTGGGCTTTTAGGAGACAAGTAAACATCAGAGCACGAGAGGAGTGATGTCTTGTTTACACATTAGCGACCATTTAGCAAGTCTCACTGTCTCTCAAACAGCTGATCTTACTCTTTTGTTGTCTTTCCAGCTCCAAGCCCCTTCAGTACCAACACTCAGTGATTCAAACCATCTAAATTAATCCTTGTCAGGGTCAGTGTCATCTTAACTGACACTAAAGCTGCTAAAATATGTTGTTTATCCTATGAGGGTTTGAGGAAATGATTGTAATTTATATATTTGCAAAGAGAATTTTGAAAAGATCCAGAATAATTAGCTTGCGGTATTTTTTTTCTGCGATCCTTATCAGTGTCTCTCTGCATCCTGTTATGCTACACTTCCACTGTTAATTTTTTTGTGATACCCAATCAAGCACACACACATACACACGTAAGCTGCATCTTCTAATACCATCTAATGAGGTGATGACCAACCACTTGTTATAATTGCTTCAGTCTCCTTTTAATTTTCAAGCTTATTAATCATATGTAGAGTTATTTAAGAATGCATAAATTAATCTTAGATTAAAAAGCCTATCAAAGCCTCAAAACAATTAAAGAGTAAGGTAAGATTTCCCCCGGGCTGGCACTTTTATTTTAATAGAGTGTTCAGGTGATTATCATACTATGATGCAGCACTGTGATTAATGCAGACACACTTTTAAATGAGCTCCTCTCTCTTGCACAAAAAGGTAGAAGCAGCATTAGTTTGATTATGACCTCACTGACTTTTTGGCTACTTATTTTCTTTTTTTCCCCCCTCTTTGCCTCCCTCTTTGCCTCGAGGTTTGTGCTCACAACAGCACTGTAAGTCATCTGTGAATGTAAAGAAAGATAAGATTCACACGAACCTTGGCTGTTTTTCAGCTTTTTATTTGCTGGCTGTAAGCAACCATTGTTTGCCATTTTTTGTGTGTTGTTTAGATGTCAATAAGGCATAATAAAGTACTTACTTTTGATTAAGATGACAATGGAGGCAGGATAGTCTATACGAATTCAGTCAAGATAGTCTTTGTAAGGAGAAGGAGGGAGCACCGTCTATTCACTGAAGTCAGCTATCAAACAAATGATGTGTCCATGGTCAGATCTTGTTTTTTTACTGCATGCTTTAGACGTGAAAAACTTTAAAACCAAACTGACACTGGATAACTGGTTGTAAAGAACTGTGTAAAATTAAAAATGAAAATTGCGATTTAAGTCCAACTTATTGAGAGGTTTCCAATTTATATTTTTTTTTAAAAAGAAGACAAATGAGGAAAAACCTTTTTTTAAGCATTATAAGTTGCGTTTGATGACTGTAGATTGATCATTGTTCCAGTAAACAAGAAGTGTGTTTTTTATTATTCTGAAAGCAGTCACCGAGTAAATGTGGCCAACTATGTCTAAATGATCTACGCCTCATCTATGAAGCGAGTAAAAAACCGTCATTATCGCCACTAGAGTCAACAGGACCAGGACTGTTTCCTGTTACCGTCATCAATACTACATCAGCTGCTTGCGCCGCGCGTGCTGTGAAGCTTTACTGACTTTAAAAACTCAAAGGGCCGTCGTTTGCAGCGCGAGGCTGTCCGTATTGTTGCCCTGTCTGGTCTGTCTTTTTTTTTTTTACATTATGTGGTGAGAAAAACACACCATGCGTGGATCACAGAGTGACCTTTC
Source organism: Halichoeres trimaculatus (assembly GCF_033239565.1). Lineage (NCBI taxonomy): Eukaryota > Metazoa > Chordata > Actinopteri > Labriformes > Labridae > Halichoeres > Halichoeres trimaculatus. The sequence continues at coordinate 18,880,259 of NW_027437187.1, read as the reverse complement.
GAGCAGCTGGTTACTGTCAATACGCGTGTAGGCGAGCTCGAGCTTGTAAACGATGAATCCGTGGGAACCGCGCACGTGTTGAAGGCCTGCGCGCGCTATTCATCAGCGGGCCCTGATTCCTTGCGTACAACAATGCATCTCTGCATGGGTCCCTGCTGTTTCGAGCCAAATCCCACTGCAGCCTCCTCCACGCAAAATGTCAATAACACTGCGTTTTTTTCCAGCAGGCGGAAAAAGATTAATTAAATGGCAGACATAAACGCTGCAGAGAAATTTAACATGAATTTAAGATGTTTATGTGGACTTTGTTTTTCAACCTATGTATGTTGTATTTAACATGAAATTAAGATTTTAATGTGTTTGGTCTGACCTCTTCCGTGGAAAAACTTTATGAATGTGCGTGCACCTTCAGACTACAGGACCACACATACATACCATGTTCATTGGTCATGAATCTATGCTCAATGCACACTGCCAGTGTGAGTGGGAGTGCCTCGACATAAGTTTTGCCGTCACTTGATTGCTGCCGGTGTCGTAGAGGGAGAGGGCTGTACTACAGTCTGCTGCCATGTGGAGTGTGCTGCCGCTGCACGCGCTACACAATCCGCGCACACCGAGAGAGGAGGCTGCACGGACTGCTGCGTCCCGCTCCTGACGCAAACATCTTTACATCCTTTGGCACAGAGCTGACTTCTGCTTGCTCACACTCTACTTTATCACAGCTTTCTCGTTCTCACGGAGGGGAGCTGCGCGGACATTAAAGGTGAGTTTGGAAACTGGTTTTGACAGACTGAGTCTTCGCGGTTTGCTACTTCAGGTGGTCTTTAAAAAGGTTTTCTAAGCGGAATTGTTACATTTAGATTGAGAGCCTGCAAACAGAAACGTTTTCAACAAAAATGACCCAAGTTACAGCACAATACAGCTAATTTAATATTGAGTTGTCAATGCTATAAAACCTCCAATTTTGTCTATCATTTATTCCACAGCTTTGTAGGTCTCTGTGTTATCATGCAGAGCTAGCCCCAAGGAGTTATAAAAAAAATGAATTAATGGATGTTTTCTATATTTCTCAGATTAAATTGACTTTGAAAGTGGACTTGGGGAGTATTCTAAATCTCCAGTTTCTTCAATTGTTTTTCACAAGAAAATAAACATTTTTTTTTTTAATGGCAACCCTCCTTTTTGCAGCTTCCAGGCCTCCAAGGATGGACTCCATACCTGCAGGACGCGACTCCAGTTCTTCGCCAGGCTCCAAACAGGAACTTTCTTACCCCAGCACCAAGAACCTGAAGCCCAACCAGGTGGGAGAGACGGTGCTGTACGGAATACCCATCGTGTCTTTGGTGATAGACGGCCAAGAGAGACTTTGCCTTGCACAGATATCCAACACACTGTTAAAGAATTACAGCTATAACGAGATCCACAACCGGCGCGTGGCCCTGGGGATCACGTGCGTGCAGTGCACACCTGTCCAGCTGGAGATTCTGCGAAGAGCCGGGGCGATGCCCATCTCTTCCCGGCGCTGCGGGATGATCACTAAACGCGAGGCCGAGAGACTCTGTAAGTCCTTCCTTGGATCCCATTCACCTCCAAAACTTCCAGAAAATTTTGCCTTTGATGTGTCCCACGAATGCGCGTGGGGAAGCAGGGGCAACTTCATCCCGGCCAGGTACAACAGCTCCAGGGCCAAGTGCATCAAGTGCTCCTACTGCAACATGTACTTTTCTCCAAATAAATTCATTTTTCACTCGCACCGCACGCCAGAGTCCAAGTACACGCAACCAGATGCAGCTAATTTTAATTCTTGGAGAAGGCATCTGAAATTATCAGATAAAGGCAGTTCAACTGATATTTTACACGCGTGGGAAGATGTAAAAGCCATGTTCAATGGAGGGAGTCGGAAGAGGACCCTGCCAGGGAGTGGGTCGTGCTCCAGCTCTTCGTTAAAACCACAAGGACCAAACCGTCCCCGAGAACCACCGGAGATACCCACTAAAGTCCTCAGCTGCGAAGAAACCCGGGGCAGCATGCCGAGCGCGCGCAGCTACCCGGTCATACCCGTGCCCAGTAAAGGTTTCGGGATGCTGCAGAAAATCCCTCCACCACTTTTCCCCCATCCTTACGGCTTCCCAGCTTTCAGCCTGTGCCAGAAGAAAGACGGAAGTATGATGGGGGAGCAGAGCGAAGCGGGCCTGCCGGGTGTGCTGTGGCCTGGTACCAAGGACAGCGCCTATCACTCCTTCCCGATGTTCTGGCCCGCGGCAGGCGCCCTGCCCATTCCCCCGTACCCCCAAAACCAGCACAAACCCCCAACCGAGCTACTGTGCCCCCCCAGACAGGCTGACATAGACATATCCGAGCACAGCGACCGCAGCACTAACACCTCAAAGGACAGTCTGGTGGAGAACGAGCGCTGCTCCAGTACACAATCCACGCGGAATGAAGACGATAAGTCCGGGGATGAAGCGAGGCCGCTGGAGGGGATGATGGCCCACGCGCCCCGGAAGATCAGCTACGTGTCCGCGTTCAGGCCTGTGATCAAAGACGCGGACTGTATCGCCAAGCTGTACGGAAACAGAGGCGCTTATATCGGCTCTCGCACCGGCTACTTGTCACCTGACTTTCTAAGTGAGAGCTCGAGCTACCGGTCCATGTCCCCATGCGTGGACAGCGAGGGGGAACCGGACGTGGACGTGGAGACGAATAAAACAGCAGAGGAAGAGGAGGAGGAGGAGGACTCCCGGCCTCTGTCCTCGGTGTGTCCACGAAGTCCCCTCAGCCTGGCTCATAGTGTTTCTCCAAACGGGTCAGAGTCGACGGGGCAGCACGAGGGCAGCGTGGTGGAGTCCCAACAAATAAGCGTGCACGTGGGCCAGTCGTCTGACAGGGAGCCACACAAGCAGCTGACAGAGAGCCACATTGCTGCGACTTTCTCTGAAGTGAGTGACTTCTGACGAAGACACGGGACTGCTGTAATATTGATATTTTCTTCATGCTCTGTGCATGTAGTTTTTTTTTTTTTTTTTTTTTCGCTTTGTTCGTATAGACAATAATACATAATAAAATACGTACAATATGTAAGGCTGTTTAAATATAAATTTTGGAGACCCAATAGATGAAATACACCTGAGGGGGTGAAAGGGACTCAAAAGGGGCTATTTACATAAAATGACTCATGTAAGTTCTGACAGCTAAAAAGGCCTGTTGTGGGGGAATCTGTCCTTTATCTCTGTTCCACGTCAACAGGAAACAGCATGTCCAAAAAGCTTACCTTGAATAAAAATACATTCTCTTACATTTCAAGTTCATTTGAAGTTGTTGATTGTGTTTGATTTTATTCGTTTTTTATTATTTTATTTTAAAATCCACTATTTTGTCGGGTCTGACTGAAGGGATGATTGTTTTGTTCTGCAGGTGTTCACACCGGAGAGAGTTGAGCTGCAACAAAGGAGCAGCCCGTATCAGTTCAGACCTGCACATTATCACGCCGGAGTGCTTACAACACATGGTTAGACTTCCCCCCCACTTTGCGAAATATTTAGCTTCTTTTTAAATATGAGTGAAAAAAATAACATTGATCAATCTTGTCTTAAGATGAGAGTTCGAGTAAAGAGGAGCCGTCTTCCACTGTTGAAGAGATCGAAACCAAATCATTTCATGAACAAAGCAGCGAGGAGAGCCAGCGCGACGCAGAGGAGGGTGAGTAACACCGAGCTCTTCATCTTATTGTTTGTTTTGAGCTCTGTTCCGAGAGACTCTCGCCTATTTTTTAAGCACAAAGATTGTAAAACACTTTATTGCTTGTATTTAGGTAAGGACGCCCAGGCCAGAGCTCAGCCAGCACAAAGAGCCATGGAAAGTCTGGCAAAAGGTAAATGTTGTTTTACTGTTCAAATAAGTTTTTGGGTTGACAAAACATTACCATGATTCATGTTATTATTTTCAATTCAATTAAAGCATAAGGGTTGATACTTTTTTTTCTTAATGAAATTGCATTGTCTGCTGACCTTAACGTTGTGGGAGTTTTGTTCTTAGCTACATTTTTCAATTATATAGGCTACCTTTTTATTTTATTCTACTTTTTTTCTTGACTGGGGGCATTTTTTCTTTCTTTAGGCCCACATAGACCTGCTCTGAGTTGTCAGGGTAAATTATGATGAGGATGATGTCCTCCTCACTGTCATTAAAAATAGAAAGTTGTCCCAGGTGGCAGTTCTTAAAAAAAGCCCTTCCCTGTCCTCCTCAAACCTCCTCTTCTGTCTCTGCCTGCTTTCAGAGGACCTACAGAAGCAGCTGTTAGAGCAGGTTGAGCTGAGGAAAAAGCTGGAACGTGAATTTCAGCACCTGAAAGGTAAACTCAAAACTGCAACAGTGCTTTCCTTTCTAAACCTCTGTCAAGTCCAGTGCTTCTGTTTGTGATTCAGGGCCCATTACCAAATCCACCACAAACAGTCGTAGTTGAGGCTCATGGAACACGTGATTTTTCAACTGCTGATTTAAGAGTTATTGTTTTCAAACAAATGATTTTTTAAACACTACAGCTTAACAAACATTTCTTAAATGCTCACGCCAAAAGTGTATACACAAAACTTACATTAGAGCTGAGCAAAATGTATTTTTCCTCATTTATATCCATCAGGCAGAGAGTTGTCATTTTCAAACAGCGGCACAAGAAAAGTATTTTGGAAAGTTTTCAGATGTACCCCCGCAAAAAACAGACACTTTTATCTGAAGCTGTACCCATGCACAGATAAACACTCTTCTTGACCTGCTCAGTTGCTGTTGTATTTCATGTAAATGTGTACATTTAAGATGGTTATCAGGACAAAGAAAAAACACTAAGACTGAATCTTCAACACCCTTCACCTCTCTTTTCAATGACAGAAGTGACTAACCCCCTCCTTTTTTGTTGACAGCCAGCCTGATTTCTTTAAAAGGTGTCTCATGCGTCCGTACAATGGATGAGCTGAACCACTGCAGAGAAGCAACACTTAGTACACTAAATGAATAAATAAATAAATAAATAAATAAATAAATTAATTAATTAATTAATTAATTAATTAATAAATTAATAAATTAAATAAAAACAATATATCAAGCTGTGACCACATTCATCTCTGCAAAACTCAGAAATCAAGAGTGGGGACACAATAGATGGTTTCATGTTGTAAAAAGTGAATAAAAAGGTTTTAAAATTATTTAGCTAAAAAAAATAGATACAGTCATTGGATTATGGTTACACATAATCCTGGTTATTCCTCATTAATTTGTGTAATAAACTAAGATGTATCCTGAATAAGTGATAGTTACCAGGTTCTGATTATTGATATTTCAACCTCCAAAAGAAAAATCTTGATCAGGATTTGTAAAATTGTAATAACAGCGTTTATTTATTTGATTTATTTATTTATTTTTTAATTCAATTCAATTTTATTTCATTTTAATGACGCTTCTATAAACCATATAGCACAAAGTAGTTCCGGGCCATTTATTAAGAACCATACAGTCAAAGTTAAGTGTGCACTAACACAACATAGTCTTTTCATTTTGTTATAATAATAATACTAATGATGATAATAATAATAATAATAATAATAATAATAATAATAATAATAATAATAATAATAATAATAATAATAATTATTATTATTATTATTATTATTATTATTATTATTGTTGTTGTTGTTGTTGTTGTTGTTGTTGTTGTTGTTGTTGTTGTTATCATTACATTATTACCATCCTCTGGATTAGGTTTGTTGTCCTTGTTTCACATTCAAGCTATTTTACTCTGGGTGTCCTTGCTACTAATGTGCAAACATTAAAACTATGTATTACGTAGATATATGTATGCCAACATTAGAATTAAAAAAAAACAGACATATACAGACTTGTAAGGGTCTGTAGCGCTTAGATTGCAAAGGATGCAAGGTAAACATAAGTTAATTATTCAAGGGAAGGGTATTAACTTCGAAACATTGTTTATTTTTCATGTATTATCATCCAAGCAGCAGAGTGTATAGACATATGAAAATGAAACAGATGAAAAAATATGTAATGTTTTTTAATAGGAATGGTGGGTGTTGTAATGCAGGTCTTTGGCTGTCATTTAAAAAATACAGTTTTAACCTGGAAACTGAATAACATTATCTTAGCTGTATGTTCCCTTGTGTGTGTGTCTTCATTATCACTGTTTGGAGCCAATGATTTAGACAACATAAATGTTAAAACATATGTTGATTCAATTTCGGAAGTTCTGATTTTTCTTATCCAATTAAGCTGAAAATGACTCAACTAAATTTATTCCAGTTTTTTCTCCTTGCTGATTTATCCAGCCAAGAATGTATAAAGGGCTAAAGTCACATCTTTATCTGAAGAAATAAAAAGTATTTGAATGAACAATGTGATTGGAACATTGACAACAGTTTTAAAAATGAAAATATTCATCACGTTTACAGAAAACTGAGTTTTGATCATTTTTACTCATTTTTTGTGTTATATGTCAAACCAACCTATGGGATCTTATTCTCTGTGGGTTTTTATTTATTTATTTGGATACGTTTGGAGATTTTCGCCTGGAATGTTCTTAAATATATAAAATCTTTATCTAAGTTGTACAAGTTAGATCAAAGTATTTCCACAGTACTGAATAACAGAGTGTTTGTTAAATGTAGAATTTGAGCATCGTGGTCCTCGGGTTCTTTAGCTTTATCTTGACAGCGGCGACCCCTAGAGGATGATTGCGCCTCAAGCCAATTTTATTTCATTTCTTTAGTGAACGATGTTTTAAACCCTTTAAAATACTTTTGGGGAAGACTCCAACGGTTTATATTCTTAATTATTATTTTTTTTAGTGAATAGGCGCCCTCTGATAGAGCCAGCTGTCCTCTTAGCTAATCCCTGGTTTTTGTTGACTGCTGCGTGTTTATGCAGCGGTAGTGTGATTTTTATTTATCTATTTATTTATTTATTTATTTATTTTAACTATGACAATTTAAATTCCCTTTTTGACCTTTGTTCCTCAGATAATTTCCAGGATCAGATGAAGAGGGAGCTGTCCTACAGGGAGGAGATGGTTCAGCAGCTCCACATCGTCAGAGGTGAGAGCAATAAAGCAGAGGGAAACAGGCGCTTTCACTGTGGATTTATACATTCACTGAAGTGGCCTATTGATGACCATCTGAGTTCAAAATCGTCTGTAAATACGCAGTGTAAAAATATGACCTATAAAACTTAGGACTTAGCACTTGGGAGTGAACTTATAGGCTTAGTTTTCTTTAGATCAATACAGGTATCGATTTCCGTATTTTAATAAATGTATGCCTTCAACAACCAAGTTTTGGTTACAAATAAAAAAAGTTAACTTTTCGTGGAGGATTAAATTGTTTTCCAATGTTAAGTGTGTATCGCCTCCCAATGTCTTGTTTATCCAGGTAGCCTACTTTACGCACCGTACTGATACGTAATTTTCTAATGCTAAAAATGTGGGCTACTTGTTCGTCAAATATGGGTGTTGGCAATAAACGTTTTTTGGAAACTCCAAGTGTTACTAAAAACTAGACATTTTTTAAAAGGATGACCCAGAATTATTGTAGCAGAATTTTTTTTTTTTAATTAACCAGATCAGATAATTCAATGTTGGTACACTATTGATGTCGTATCTCCTTCCCCTCAGAAGCTCACGACGCTTTACACCACTTCTCGTGTAAGATGTTGACTCCTCGCCACTGCAGCGGATCCTGTTCCTTCAAATCTCCTCTGCTCCCACCCTGATCACATCCTGTTTGTTAGTACCATTACAGACTCATCTGTACATCTGCAGCTTCTGTCAGCCTACAAAAAAAGAACGGATGAAAGCAGACTAAATTATAATTACTTGTACATTTTTAAAATGTGTATCTCCACACTCAGCATTTATTTAACTATTGCAAACTGTGAAATTGGTTTTACCGAAATAATAACCTACTATTGATGATATTTATTATTAATGGCAAAGTGCAATGACAATGTAATTATTCTGTAATAGGTCTTATTTTTCTTTTTGATGTTTTTTTTTCTTCTTTTGGTCAATAATAGCTTCTCTGACTAGCCAATTCGTTGCTCATAATCCTTTCAGTAACATGTTTTAGCCTACTACTTTTGCTGTGTTTTGTGTCTTTGCAGGCCATTATAGCTCACTTTGGATGTGCTCTTTAAACAGGTGATTGGATTTACATAAAAGGCTTGTGCATTGAATTAGACCAATAATAACACACATTTCTGTGTGCTTCTGGAGACTTTAACAACACGGAAGTTAGTAGGCTAAAAGTACACCCAAGACTTTGTAATATAGAGACATGTTCTATTAAGAATAACCTATTTGTTCATGTAATATTTGTTTTCATCACTGGCAAATAAAACATTTTATCAAAACAATCGTTATTCTTGTTACAAGTTCTTCATTCAAGCCCCTGTAACGACGTGTTCAGTATCTCTTTTGAACAGTTGAACATCGACAGCGTTGACAGGAAACTTAATCTAACCCCCGTTCATCATGTACGACCACACGACCCCTACGACAAAAGCACATTGAACTAACGTGAATACTTTACGTCACTGTCACAACAATATCACCCTGTGTAACCTTAAAGGGGAAGTGCAATATATGAAATAACGGTCTTCCAACCTGTATTGAAGAATTTACAGGGGGAAAAAAAACTACATTATGACTATTTGGTGCCATTTAAAATAACTGACGTCAAGATAAATCTAATTTTACACCATCATCCCCAAAAGATTATCACCTATCACATATGCGTGCATATAGTCAATATTATATCCTAATTTTAATCAGAACAATTTTCATAAAAGAGTATTACACCATACAAAACAAGCCCAATAATGAAAAGTTTTGATGTTACATACTAAAGCAATTGTTCTATTTATTCATTTACTTATTTTTGTTAATATGCATTACAATAAGTCTAAACACAGGTTTAACCGCCCTTTTCGCACACTGTAAGACAAATTTAGCCAGAGCAGCAATCTCAACGGGGTAGACTGTATCATTTATGAAAATATTGGTCGTCACAGAAAATGGTCATAACCATTATGCAAACTGATCTGCCTGCCCTCAGATAGCCTCTATCATCACCACGGCCACAAAGAAGTCGTTATTTGGGTTGTCAGTGAAGTCCATCTAGGCCTGACCTGTCTTAAGGTTGCCCCGTGATTCCTATCGCGTTACAGCAGCGTCCTCTGCAGTCTCCTGCGAAGAGGTGAAGGACAGTTTTGAATTCTCAGTCCCTAGAGGAAGGCTTTTGCGCCTGCGCTCCTAATGTAACAAGATGGCGGAGAGTGCGGAACTGAAGGTAAAGCGAGCCCCTGCATTAGCTTGACAAATAGACGTTTCACACTGTGATATTTGAATTTCAAAGCATTGCCCCATTGTTATTTGACAGTAAAGACATGAGAAGCATTGTTATTAAAACATACAATACAAAAAATAGCAGAGCTGTTGAGACAAGACAGACAGTTAGCTGACAGGCTAGTTCGTTAGCATTAGCTTTGTTATTGTTGCCGACGTTCCGTTAGGCTGATTCTGCTGAGCGGCTCACCTGAAGAAAAGGCCTAATATCGATTTTAATGAAAATGAAAAGCACATTTATGCCATTTTTTGGAACAAAGAGGCATTGGAGCGTTACCAATCTGACATAATCAGTGGTATGCCGGTCGGACTGCTATGTTGGTATAAAAATGGGCTCTGTCTATTCTCTGGAAGATAGGCGCATTTTAGATTCCATAAGCGATACATCTGATCGGGTTGTTGGTAGTTCACGAACGTCAGGAACTATATTCTGTTTGATTATCTCAACTGAAACTCGCAGTGTCGTTCATTTATCAGTCCTTCAAGATAATTTGTAAGACAGTTTTTTAAAAAGCAGAACAAAACAGCTCAATGAAAGCGCAATGAACAGTTAGCTAGTGTATGCTAATGCTCCCCTCCTTTTCTCTACACGACTTGTTTTATTTGTTTTAAAAAAGGGTTTTTATGTTCCTTATTAGAGGCAGATATCAAATCAAACCACCTGCTGATTTGTGCCAGCACTGGACTGATATCATCATGACAATGCGTTGATGTTGGTTTGTTTTCTCTTGCCCGTTTAGTGCAAATTTTGCTCATCGAAAGCTATTCAGGAGCTCTTGATTTGAATTTTTACTCATGTGAGAAATGTAATGTAAATCAGAAATCTTGCAGTAAATGTAACCTCTGTGTAATCCAAAATGAAACACATATCCAATCCAAAATAAACATCGACGTATTAACCCAGTAATTGAAATCAAAACGTCAGACTCTTTCCTTACAGAAGTTTCTAGTCGTCGTCCCTCTGGGGTAATGACTCTCACAGCAGTTGTTGTTTTGGATTGTGTTATTTTGTTCTATTTAACATTTACAGACATTATTATTCAAATGTTAAATTATAGTGGGTAGCACCCACTGTAATCTAATTAAGGCTATAATGATACTTTATTGATTAAAACTTAGTTAAAGGACAGAAATGTGCACTCTGTGGGAGACTCTCAGAGTGGCAGTCTTTGTTAAACAAACGGTATGACGCAACTATAAATGTTGGTCTTACTAAAATAATGTCTGGGAAAAGGCCAAATAAACTATGTATCTTCCTGTTTCAAGCTTATCTCAGAAATGAAAATGTCATGGGCGTGGACAATTTGCAAGGCAGTGAAATATTTGAATAATGTGAAGAAATGACTCTGGCATGTTTTAACAATAATGTTTTAGAACAGTCTCAGGAAATCAGAAACTTGTTTACTGTATTGGGGGGAAAAGTCTTTTCCTTGTTGTAACAAACTTTTTTTCCCCCACTTTTTGATTTTTCACCAGCAAATGGTAATGAGCCTTCGAGTTTCGGAGCTCCAAGTGTTGTTGGGATACGCAGGGCGTAATAAGCACGGACGCAAACATGAACTTTTGACCAAAGCCCTCCACCTACTCAAAGCTGGATGCAGTCCAGCTGTGCAGATGAAGATTAAAGAGCTCTATAGACGACGCTTCCCAACCAAAATGGTTTCACCAGTGGCTCTGCCTGGTGTACACTCTGCCTCCAGCTTGTCAAATCTCCAACTGGGATTTGACAGCCACGGTTCCCCTTCACCTCTGCTGCCTGTGTCTTTACTTGGGCCTAAGCATGAGCTGAGTCTGCCTCACCTCCCCTCCGCCCTGCACCCGGTACACCCAGATGTCAAGCTTCAGAGATTGCCATTCTACGATGTGCTGGATGAGCTCATTAAGCCAACCAGTCTGGGTGAGTCCAGCTCTTTCTGCCCAGCTGTGTATACAGTGGTTACACTTCTCTCTTATGTGTGTCCTTACAGGCTGTTTGTGGCCACAGAGTTCTGTACCATGACTGATTAAAGTCATGCTCGATTAAAGTTCAGTGTAAGTTCACTCTAGTGTTATCACTGACTGTAATTTTCTGTTCCTGGTTTCTTTGTCGTAGTCTCAGACAACAGTCAGCGGTTCCAGGAAGCATGTTATGCCTTTGCATTAACACCCCAACAAGTTCAACAAATCAGCAGCTCCATGTAAGTCAGAAAATTGCACTGTAAAATCTGTTTTTAGCTGTAAGGACAAAAAACATTACTGTTACTACATAGATTTTTAATTCACCTCTTTCATGCTCTTAACGGAGTGGATTTTTCTGTTCTTTTTTTAGGGACATATCTGGGACCAAATGTGACTTTGCTGTTCAAGTACAGTTAAGGTGGGTTTAAAACACAGTTCTTCAACGACAAAAAAAACCCGTCTGTTTTATCAGCTTTAATGTTGCAGTGAGTGAGGAGGGGGCCTGTGATTAACTTTCATCCGCTCTGGAGACTGCTGTGTCGTTTGGACAGCTTGTTTTATTTTAATCTTTCTGCAGCTGAAACATGTAAATCTGTTGTCCTCCCTCACATGAAGTATTCACACCACATCAGAAGACTTGGTGACATTTTCCAAAAAGTGTGAATAACCTCAAAATATTGAATATCTCAGTTGCAGGATTAAATTTGTATGGATAAATGTTATCGTATAAAAAGAGCTTTTCTCTGTCATAGATGACTCTGACACAATGGTGAAAGTAATCACAGCATTTCTTCTTTAGATTTTGTTTATCAGAGACAAGCTGTCCCCAGGAAGATCACTTCCCTCCTAATCTGTGTGTGAAGGTGAACAGCAAACCCTGTAATCTCCCGGTGAGTCCAGACAGTTTGTCGTAGTCTTTCTGCCATGTTTTCTTGGCAACACACCACTGGTTCCCGAGCTTCACTGATGTTCATTTTTGTTTGTCTTCAGGGATATCTTCCTCCAACCAAAAACGGAGTTGAACCAAAAAGGCCCAGTCGCCCCATCAATATAACCTCTCTTGTTCGACTGTCCACCACAGTTCCTAACACAATTGTGGTTTCGTGGACTTCAGAAATTGGGAGGGTAAGAAAATCTAGATGACAATTTTTGAATAAAGCGTCAAAGTTACTGATTCTTGTCACTTTGTGTGTGTGTGACAAGTGAGACTTTTGATCTCTATATTTCTCTTTTTTTTTCTCAGAGTTTCTCCATGGCTGTTTATTTGGTAAGACAGCAGTCGTCTGCAGTGTTGTTGCAAAGGCTACGAGCCAAAGGAATAAGAAACCCAGACCACTCGAGAGCTCTGAGTAAGTCGACACTGGATTTAGCCGTATAAACGTAGACTGTCACTGCTGCCTCTGTAAGAGAGAAGGACGTGAGAAAAGACGATCACTTTACTACGAACATCTATCATAGAGTTACTTTTGTTGATTGCCCCTGGCTTGATTGTAGCAGCTTGGAAACCACCAAAACTAATCCTATTTTTGAAAAAGTATCTGTTTTCTTCTTAAAGCGACCCCTTCTTCTTACGGAGAGATCCCTGTGGATAGTTTATCGAAGACTTTATGTGTTCTATGATGATTATATGAGGCATGTTTGTTGGAAGAGTTCAGAGTCTTTTGAAGAATCAACATAATTTGTAGAGTTGGATTTAAGTTGCATTATCCCTGTTTTGATGGATGGTCTTGCTTTTTCTTTCTCACAGTCAAAGAGAAATTGACAGCTGATCCAGAGAGCGAGATTGCAACCACCAGTCTACGGGTCTCCCTCCTGTGTCCTGTAAATATTTCACTACACAATTTTTTTTTGCAAAATGAGAGAAGGCTGAAACTTATTTTGTCATCATGAAATGCTCTGCTGCAGTATTCATCACTGGGTGCTGTCATCTATTTTGTGTGTTGTGTTTTGTGTTGAAGCTGGGGAAGATGAGGCTGACAATCCCCTGCAGATCGATGACGTGCTCTCACCTTCAGTGCTTTGATGCTACACTTTATATCCAAATGAATGAGAAGAAGCCCACATGGGTGTGCCCAGTCTGCGACAAGAAGGCACCATACGAGCACCTCATTATTGACGGGTGAGCACAATACAGCTTCATTTGGTGTGAAGGAACATATTCTGTATGTTGTAGGATTGTGTTCAAGCATTAGAGCTAAGAAACAAATCTGCAGATTTTGGTGAGTTTTTTTTTGAAGCCACAATATCTGCTGAGTCAGTTTGACTGCCTTAAGGATACTGGATAAAGTAGATCACTTTGTGACATTCTGTGGTGGTCTGTAATCTGATAACCCTTTAGACTTTGTAGTCTATTTATAAAATTATTTCTAAAACATAGTTAAGTGTAAAGAAAAATAAAGTTTTAACAGGTTTTTATTTTTGTCACCAGGAGTGGCCTAACCATGCTCACGTGCCCCTTTTTTCACAGGTTGTTTATGGAAATCTTGAATAGCTGTTCTGATTGTGATGAAATCCAGTTCAAAGAGGATGGGAACTGGTCTCCTATGAGGTCAAAGAAAGAAGTGCAGGAGGTGTCTGCTTCCTACAATGGTGTAGATAACAGTAAGTAGTTTTCATAGCTGAGATTCTTTGAGCGTATCATCTTTGTGATCTGTGAGCTCACTGTGAGCTGGCTGTTTTTGTGCAGATTTGTCTCGGACAGAATCGCATGAGCCAAAAAGGGGATCCAATGACAACGGCAAAAAAGTTGACGTAATCGACCTGACTCTGGATAGCTCGTCAGAGGATGAGCTTGATGATGAGCCGCCGCCTAAAAGAGCCTGTCCATCACTGTCACCCGTTTCTCCACCCCCAAATAAAGGGTGAGTCCCCCAGCCGCCAGGAGGAAAGAAAATATTATAAACACATCAATTTGTTGTGTTTCTACCACTTACCTATAAACATTCTTTCTCCCAGAGTACTAAACCTACACAACCAGGCCTCACCTGTAAGCAGGGCTCCCAGCATGCCCCCTGTGGAGACTAGTTACATTCCTCCTCCTCCACCTCTCATCCAGGACTACCGCCACTATTATCACTCAACCAGTGACCTGCCAGGTATGACTGTTGCCAGCTTCAAATAGGTTCATGTTTATGTGTCTTCCCTGCGAATGGGCTAGAAGAAATAAGGGACAAAAATGCCAGTGTTCATTTGTTATCAGTTACATATTAACGTCAAGCTTCAGGTAATGATTATCCTCTGCAGTGCTAGGAAGCAGAATCATTTGGGAATTTTTAAAGCTGAAGTTTGATTCCCCAAAAACATTTTGACTGCTGAGATGTGGCAAAGATACATGACCTGATAGATCTGTGTCAATTTTTTTGTGACTATCAGGATGAAAATGTCTTAGTTTGTCTAATTCAACCAACCAAGTCCTCATATTTGTTTAAGCTAAGTTTCTGACAGATAATTCCTTGATCTTTACACAACAAGAGTTTACAAAGTCACTGCGACTTAAATTTAGACAAATCGGTATGTCAGATATAATCTTGCCATTCAGTAAACTTGAAGTGGGATACAGCTCAAACCTTTCTCATAAGGGCTGTGTTATTGGTGATGGCTCATGGGCCCCCTTATATAGCTGAATAAAAGAATTGACTTTCATAGTTTTATTCTGTTGCATTAAGACAAAGGCGTTACTATAATACTGATGAAAACGTGAGTGAAAAATAAGTTCTGGAGCCTTAAAAAGCACAATTTCTTTCTGATTTAATGGGTCTTTGATTAATATGGACATAAGAGGCCCTGGTTGAGTTGCAATGAATCATCTCTCTTGTAATCTCTATCTTACAGTGTATTTGTGTAGGAAGGGATCATTCATTCGGTTTGGATGGCAGGCAGGCAGCATTAGAGCAGCTCATCTTTCTTACACTATGCATCGGGCATGCATGCTTTGCAGTGAGGCTGAGTAGACCGAGTCAGATCAAACTATTTTGAGAGCAGATGTTTGTTCTAAAAATAAGTTGTTTCCAACATCCTGAACAAATGAACTGGACTGAACCTTTTTTCTCTCTTTCAGATCTAAATTTCTTCTCCTTCCTCCAAGGAGACAATCAGGTATATTAACTCAAGTCCCTGGCTTTAAAGCAATATCATACTGTATTATGTTTATATCTAGTTAATGGTCAATCCTTCATGTCCTTTCAGCATTACAACATGGTTATGGCTGCTGCAGCAGCTGCATCGGCATCAGAGGATCACGACCTGCTTCTCAACCGCTTCCTACCCTACAGCTCCTCTCAGATGATGCGGGAGCAGCCGGGCACCCCTGGGAGCAGCACACTGGTGGCCACCAATGGAGGTAGCAACAGTGGCAGTACCAGTAGTTTGGTGTCTTCAAGCAGTCTACGGGATCGAGACAAAGACAGAGACAGGGACAGCCACTCCATATCAGGATTGTCGAGGTCCTCGGTGGAAGCTGCAGCGGCAGCCATTTATGGCTCCATGTCTGACGTTATCTCTCTTGACTGATCCACACAGAACTGAAAGACGCAGGAGATCTCGAGAACGGGAGCTTTTTGTAAATAAGGAAGAGGAAGAAGAGAGAATACAGTGCTATGTACAGAGAGGAAAATCTATTTTCAATTTTACTTATCATATGTATATAAACTTAGGACGCTTCTTGTCCGGTGAGTTACTTCAGTTGATATTTTTCTGTGAATACTGAAGACTTTTTCCACACCTCTTCATGTGGTCCTTTGATTATATTGTACCTTTTGTACCTGGTTTTTACAGTTTTGTTTGATATTCCATGTCAACGGCATTATTTCAGTATAATGTTATGTGCACAGAACCCAATAAGGTGACACCTTATGGAACATTAACTTTAGAGCATAAAGAAAATGGGCATTGTAATAGTAACTTATACAGCAGGCATGTCGCAGCAAAACAGGAACATGGGTATCTCTTTCTTTTTCCTCTTAAAGAGCACCATTTCTGTCACGTTTTGACAGCAGAGAGATCTGGTGATTTTTGCCATCACTGTAGATTTTTCTGTACAACATTCATGCTGTGGTCATGTTATTTTAAGGAATTATTTATGATAAGTTATGTTGGTTGTATGCTGTTTTTTTAAAGAAGCATTCCCTCTGCCTCTAGGAACTGTTGCCACTAGAAATGCAAAAAAGCAAACTAGATCCTTCTGTTGTCATAACTGCACGCTTTCAGCCCAACAATATTGTACAGTTCAGACAGTACCTGAAAATGCATAAGAAGAAGACGATGGTATCAGTATTTTTAAACCAGGCTCTTTAAGTGTGAATGAACGGCACTCACTAATCCATAAAGCAACCTTCTGTTGCCATGATACAATTGGACCTTTCACGCTCATACAACATTTGCAATTAGTGTCATTTTTTGATATAACTTAAAAATATACACAGAAGTTCAAAGTAAAGTGGCTAATGTTAAAGGCTAGTCTCTGATCCACATTAGGAAAATCATTAACTGAAAGGCTTAAAAAAACTGTTGAGTGAAAGTGAAGAAATAACATTTCATTGTGTCGTCTTGTTGATTTAGCACTTGCTGTTTTGCATAAAGGCTGTGTGAAGCAGTAAAGCATTTACAGTTGCAGTAAACCCTTTGAGTAGTTTTCAGCTCTGCATGACTGCGAATTACCTGAAAGCTCATTATTTAAGTGCTATGCCGTTTCTTTGCGAGGCTGCAGGACAAGTAGCTTTTCTTTTGTAAGGTGTATGTGCAGCAGCCTTTAAGATAACTGTGATAGCTTCATCGTTGAGTGTTTTACAAAATGCATTTTGGCCCGAAAGTTAAAAACTATTGAAGTTATCAAGGACGCCTTCCCTCCCCTTTTTATTTTTTTTGTGCTTACACTTAGGATTATTTATTATCATATATATTTTCAGCATTTGTTTGATTTGTGGATATGCATTGCTGTCATTGTATGTGATATTTCTTTTGTAATGATATAATTAATGCTATTTAAAGATGTCAATGTTGCTTGACATGCATTGTAACATTTTCTGTTTCTCTGTTTTACTATCAGATGATGTCAATAACTCAATAGAGGCTTTGATCATTTTGAACAGCTTCAAGGTCTACTGTGTTGTTTGATAATTGTAAGAATTAAACAGATATAAGAAAGTGCATCTTTGCTCTACGGAGAGTCCTAAATTTTAAACTTTGATACATCTAAAACTTATAGTCCAGGCAGATGTTAATAATCTGGTTTATCAATCAATCAATCACGTTTATTTATATAGCACGTTTAATATATATGAGCACATGGGAGATGACACTTTCAGATTCTCAGATTTGAAGCAACAGTGTCAGAATCACAGGATAGGAAGTTTAGAATACCAAACTAAGGGCTTTTTGACCCATTTTAATGATTAAAGAAATTCTACAAAGCTTGGATTAAAAAAAAAACCCACACCTTACTCACCACTGGGCACTTGCTGATACCAGATGATGTGGTGGCTTTACAGGTGTTAAATTCAGTCTCAAGATTTATTCCCTTGTGAAAGCTCCAAAAAGGATCTAGAATTCAGATAGTTCTCAGTGTATGGTTTTACCATGACAAATGAGCATGTCTGCTGTTCAATGTCTTAAAAATCAAAGATGGTAGTCAAGCAAGGCTTAAGAAAAATCTTTGCAATTTGATTTAAAACTCAATGAAGTAATAAACATAAAATTACTTACTAAAATGATACAGTCCTGCTTGCTCTTTAAAATATGAATGTTATTGAAATATAGAAACCCTTTAGGCTGTCTATATTTTAACTCATTTCAGTATACATGAAATATTCACAGAGAACTTTTGACTTTTAGAGGTCCTAAACATTAAACTTTAAGTTTATGCCACCTCCACTTTTGAATATGGCTTCAGCTTACTGCTAAATGTTAGAGAGGCAGGGATTTGAAGAGCTTTATGCAAATCCTCATTACTTGGTCTCTTGTCTCTTTCACCCAGCAGCACCAAATTAACATGCTGATGGCAGAGACTGCTCTGGTAGAGGACCATCAGTTTCAGCTAGTACATTTATACCCATCCACACACTCCTGATCAACAGCAGGAACCATCTGGGGTTCAGTGACATGCTCAGGGACACTTTAGCATTAGACGGCAGGAGCTTGGATCAAACCCTAAATCTTCTGAGTAAGAGGCAATGACTCTATCACTGTTGCCAATTTCTGAATAATTATTAATTTTAAAAGGCAAGTTAGATTAAAATATGAAGATATTTTTAAAAAAATGGCTTTAAGCTTGGGTAAAAAAAATATTTTTTTGTCAAAAAAAAACAACAAAAAAAAACAAATTAAAAAAAACTACAAAAAAATGTATTAATGCCCAGGAATAAACGGGTAAAAAAACGTAGCACTTGTAGTTTTAGAAAACTACAAGTCTTATACTTTTAAGCAAAGGTCAAAAGTTAAGGAGCCAAATAATTTTTAATAAAAGCCGTAAACTTTGAGAATTTGAAAAGCTATGTTCTACGCATGATGACAAATCCACCCAAACTTGGTTTTATTTTATTTTAATCTTTTTATTTTATCATTGTTAGCGTTGATATCCTCTCATTGGTAGCGTGCCTTTCTCTGCATCTTTGGTCGCGCTGTAAATGCGTCATCACGTTGAATATGACGTTGTTAGTTAGCGGCGCCGTTTCGGACTGGAATGGGAGCTAGCGATTTTTCCCATATTTTGATAGTTTAATCCGTGAATGGCGCCGAAACAGGACCCGAAACCTAAATTTCAAGAAGGTAATCATTTTTTCTGTTTAGATTTCCGATAGATTTGTTTGTTGGTTGTTGCTGAAACCGTGGGAAGCTCAAAATGTGAACTAGCTCCATAGCCGACACAGCACCGCTGCCCCAGAGCAGCTAGCGTTGTTAGCCTTCATTGTTATTGCAATAAAATGCGCTTCATGGATTTTCTTCGCTGCTTTAACCAAAGCTCCCGAGTCTCTTCTAGCATGAATTTGTTACTATGGTAGTAATACACAAGTGAAGTCTGCTGTTCAGAATTAATTGGCATTTGAGCTGATGGGCAGATAGCCAGAGCAGTGTTTTCATTCATGCACCGTTAGCTTCCCATTGGTTTCACCGCCCACCTCTGTGCTCTCTCAGGCTGTTGTTCGCAAAGTCCTAGCTGGGAGCATGTATTCTTACATTTTCTTCTCCTTTCTGTTAGTGTGTAATGACTGCAGTGTGTATTAAATCTACTTGATTGGTTTGGTTGCGCTGACAACTATTTTTAACATATAAGAGAAAAGTAAATAATGAAAATGTATTTTTGTACCTTTCACTCACTTAAGTGAGGAAACGTTCAACGTCATAAATGTCAGTGTATCTGTGATTTCAAGGTTTTATAAGACAAATGTCTATATAAGATGCTGATGAGCGAGATGTCGATTTATCTTTTGAATTTTCTAATGTGTATTTTATTAACCCTGTTACTATGCAGGTGAAAGAGTGCTGTGTTTTCATGGGCCATTGCTCTACGAAGCTAAGGTGAGCTACTTGAACAAGGCTGTCACTGATCATGTCATGCTTCTTTTTGCCTGCGATATAACAAATGACTTTAATATGTCTGTCTTTGCAGTGTGTTAGGATAAACATAAAGGACAAACAAATCAAATACTTTATTCATTACAGCGGGTGGAATAAAAAGTAAGTTTTCAGTTAAATTGTATCAAGTTTGAAACAATTGCTCAGCAAAGCTTCATCAGGAGGTTTCTAACTATGGTTTTATTCTCCAGCTGGGACGAATGGGTTCCTGAGAGCCGGGTGCTTAAGTATGTGGACAGTAATCTGCAGAAACAGAAAGAGCTTCAAAGGGCCAATCAGTAAGTCCATATCCTCTCTTTTGTTCAACAGTAATTTTATTTTTATTTTTGTTTTTTAATATTTTTTTTTTACTTGTAGTGTGCTTGGACCAAATGAGGAAATGTAGACGATTGTCTTGTGTTAGTTTGGTGTGTTGATTTTCATAATGACCATGGTGTTTAATATTTTAAAGACCAGGAAATTCAGCCCATGCCCTTCGCAACATAATGATCAGATTTGTAAAAACATGTTGTTAAATAAACTCCCCAGCTGTCTGCACTGAACTCTCTTGTATGTAGAGGGTCTGATCTAAAGTTGAGGTAGATTCCTAAACCTACGATGAGGAGTTAACTGGTCATGAATCAGGCTGAATTGAACACTGGTGTATCTCTAAGACCCACAAAAGCCAGCTCGGGCTTTTCAAAAAAGCAATACATGCTTGAACTTTTTTTCTCTGTAAATTCAGAGACCATTATGTGGAAGGAAGAATGAGGGGTGCTGCACCGAATAAGAAGATACCTGCTCCACCGCAGAAAAATGATGTGTGAGTGCTCATTGTCATCATTCTGTCTGCTTTCATGCCCCCCAACATTGACACCTGTTTATTATTTCTTTACACTCATTTTAAATATGTTCAATTTCTTTTGTAGGAAAACCAAAAAGAACAAACAAAAGAGTAAGTATGCCATGTTATATATATTTACACAACCAAGACTATTTAAATTCATGTACCTAAATTCACCAACATATAACTGGGCAGAGTTTTTGTAAAGCTGATTTTCCACTACCATAACAACAAAATGTGCTGCTGCTGTGAACAAAATCACAGTTATTTGTGCTTCTGTCTGGTACAGCACCTGGGGCAGGAGAAGGAACAAGTTCAGGAGGAGAACCAACACATCCTCCAAGGAAAAAGAGGGCACGAGTTGACCCAACAGTTGAAAGTGTAAGTTTGTTAATGCTCAGATGAGCTTTAAGTGATGTTCAGTTTTTTGGCTTGATGACTTATTTCAATTTTCCCTTTATGTAAAACCATACAGATTATTTACATCCTAGACATACAAAGTTTTCTTCTCTGAAACTGCAACTGCAAACACTCAGATTTCTGTGTATTACCTTTGTTAACATTATCCTAAAAAGTCTCTGAAGATTCATTCCTATTTATATTTCTACTCTCTGTTCAGGAGGAAACTTTTATAAATCGAGTCGAGGTTAAGGTAAAAATCCCAGAGGAGTTAAAACCATGGCTTGTGGATGACTGGGACCTGATTACACGGCAAAAACAGGTCAGAAACCAGTGGCTCAAAACTTATTTCTAACCTTTTTCACAACTCTAACCATTAATATACTCACACGTATGTTCACCTGTCTATTTCCCCTGTAATTTATTAGTGCTTTGTGTGGTGTCTGTTTGATGTCTTCAGCTTTTCCACCTTCCTGCCAAAAAGAATGTGGACGCAGTCCTTGAAGATTATGCAAACTACAAGAAATCAAGAGGCAACTCTGACAGCAAGTAAGAACCCATTGCTTTGTGTCATTTTCTCTGGTGTTGAGCTTTTCTTGCTGAGCAGCTGTAGGCCACAAAGGCAATGTAAAAACAAGTATGAGTTTTTTATTTTTATTTTTTATACATATGATGAAATTAAAACCAGTTTGTCCTCTGTTGCTCAGAGAGTTTGCTGTGAATGAGGTGGTCGCTGGTATCCGGGAATATTTCAACGTCATGCTGGGGACGCAGCTTCTCTATAAATTTGAGAGGCCACAGTATGCAGACATCCTTGCCAACCATCCAGACACATCTATGTCACAGATCTATGGCGCTCCTCACCTTCTAAGACTCTTTGGTAAAGTGGAAATTGGGTGAATTTTAGTGTTATAACAAATCAAGAAAAGGTAAGGGAACTCATGGTGTTAACTATTTTATTCTGTCTGATCTTTTGAAGTGAGGATCGGAGCAATGCTGGCGTACACTCCGCTGGATGAGAAGAGCCTTGCACTGCTGCTCAGTTATCTACAGGACTTCCTCAAGTAGGCATACAAAGGATCACAAAGCTCTATTTAAATCTGTCTGAATTAGTTGCAGAGATAAAAAAAAAATCTCTTCTCATTCCAGGTACCTTGTGAAGAACTCTGCATCGCTCTTCAATGCCAGTGACTATGAGGTCGCCCCTCCAGAGTACCACAGAAAAGCAGTTTAAAGTTTTTCTATTTTAATTTGGGATCTGAAGCCTTTTAGTGCTGACGTTTGGAAACAACTTTTCTTACCTGTCAAAACGATGCGATTTCACAAAAAGCCTTCGGAGGACGGATTGTGCGAGATCTGTTGATTTTTTGTGGACAAATCAGAGCAAGATGTCACACTAATCCCCGGACAAATTCATTTTCTTTCATGTGGAAAGCTGCTGAGTACACTCTTCCTGTATTGGTATGTTTTTGAGTACCACTTATGAGTTTGAATTGTACTTGTTTTTGTCCCTTTGTTTACAAGGATCTTTTGAAAAAGGAGTTTCATCTTGATTATGTTTGTTTCCTGTTTTGGTTTAGATGCTGGCTAAATTTGTCTTGTAGGCTGTCATCATTTTCTAATAAAAGTCACCAATTCTCAAATCATTGATCTGCCCTCTTTTAAGTCACATTTGCAATTCTCATAACAATGTAGAATTTATCCACCTTGTTGCTGTTGTGGTACAGGAAAAAGTTTTCCTTTTTCCTTCATACTGAATACAAAATACTTTGTTTTATGTGTGAAAAAAAAATCTTTGGAATGGGTTTAAACAAAAGGACATTCTGATGTAAATGTCCAGTTTTTCAGTGAGGAACTGATTCAGTTTGGTTTATTTGATAAATGTGCATATTTTTTAATCAGGTTAAACAGTGATTCACAGAGGCAACAAAAATATTGAAGCAGGACCAAAAAGAGAACAAAAAATATTCAAAGCACCTGTGATGACTTTGAATGTGTTTGTAAAGCAGACTGAAATGTAGAGTGATACCTCTTGATACAGTTCTATGGTTTCATTTAGCAGACACTTTTGTCCAAAATGATGTACAACACAAGCAAGAATTTAGACTGAAGGAAAAGATCTAGTTAGCGCGACAAAGTGCTACAAGTTATTTGGCTGCAGGCGCTGCCATTAAAAGCAAGTCGTTTTCTTTAATTTTATTTTTTGGAGCAAAAGCAAAAGTGACTGCTGTCAGAATGATCACCTTTAGAGGTAGATTCTGCAGGATATTCTCAAATAGAATGATAATGAAAACAGAATTAAACGTTTTACAGGGATAATCCTGCTAATCGCCCCCTACAGGCCTCCATACATGTGGGTTACTGTCAGCCTCAACTCTCCTCTACCTGTATGTTTATGTTTTGGTTGTTTCGGGACGTTTCTGGGTGGAGGGTGCGCGTGGTTAGCTTAGCCAATCACAGCGCGCCCAATGCGCAAGTGACTTTGAATGTTGATGATAGCGAGTGGAAGAAGCTAGCTGCCCCGAGCCGTTACATAGTGGACCTAGCGCGGAGCAGGAAAATCATAGCCAAAGTGAAATGAAATGTCAGATAAAGCTTTTTTTCGGAGCGAAGGTGAAGCTTGGCTTAACTATACTCGTTTTGGGCACTTGGAGAGCAGCTTGGGACCAAGAGAGATGCGAGTTAGCTTTCTGCTAACCAGGTATGTGTCAAATAACGCAATGATTAGCTTGTGCTAACATGCTAAGTCAGGTGAGGCTCTCCCACGTAGAAACGCGATGCTACAGGTGGTTGCTGTCTGCTGTGCTAGTGTGTTCACTAGTTTTCCCCTCTGCTGTTTTTTTTTCACATATTTCCTCTTAAATTAATTAATTATTAATTAGAAAAATAATTGGGGACAATGATAAAGAATTATTGTCAAATGATGAAAATAAGCCTTTATGTAAATAGTTGGCTTACTTTGCACATCATTATCTTGCTTTTAGCTTCTTCATCCTCTTTTAGAGTTCAGCAAGTTTTTGATTATTGTCTCACACGGTCCACACATGCTCCCTCTGTCTGCTTCTTTAATTGCATCCACACACAAGCTGCCGCCTACTGTATTTAACTTAGTCTTCACTGATATCGCAGCCAGGATCCCAGCCTTTTTGAAATCATGATGACACATGAGTCACTCTCTGTGACCTGGACACGTGGTCCCAATTCAGACACTTAGAGGAAACATTTCTGAGCTGAAGTTCTGCCTCAAATGTTTTATTGCTTCAGTTAAATATGATTTCCAGTAAAGTGGTGAGTGTGATCAGGCCCTGTGGTTACAAGATACCTGTGAGCTTTTTTCTATCACGTTGGCTCAGATGATGGTGTTGATTCACACAGCCAGTGGGGGAGTAATGTCCCATTGATGGAAAGCACATGTTGCATTCAGGGTATTTTGTAGAAGAAAGGAAAGTTAAAAGGTTATTAAAACCAGGACAGATCCTCTTCCACTTCTCACATCTGAACCATTCAGCAGAGCTCCCTCTCCTCTGTTTTGACTTCTTAACATGGAAAAGAGAAGCCAAGTATTAGTTTCAGACTGATTTGTGGTTTCATCTGTGTCACTGGCTTGCAGTTGTTCTGGCAAGAACAGTTCAGGCTGTTTCGGGAGGAATTTCTTTAATCCAATTTCCCCAAGTTTAAAGTAGAACCATATGTGTTTCCACTGAAGTGTGCTCTCAGATCACAGCACCCTGATGGCTTTTAACAGCCTATCATGAAGACTGACACACAAAAAAGACCTCTGCGGATCAGATCAGGGGCACACCCCAGCATCTGCTCGCTTCTAGGCTTCTTTACGGCTGTGGTTAACGCCTAACAGCGTCACCATCAGACCTTTGTCTGGTATTCAGGCTGTCATGTGAGCCTGGCAGCTCTCAGCTTTTGTAGTATCATTACCCCATAGGTGAGGGACACGTTTGTGTGATAGAGTTATAGTTTACTTATAAGGCTGGTTTCTGTCTGGTGATGGTTTCAACAGGTTGTCCTCAGTGTGGGTACGCCAACAAAAAGACACCTCAGAAAGGTCGACAGGAAGCTCTGGATCAGGGATCAGGATTTGTGCTGAGTTCATTGCCCTGTGGGGATGATCACTGACTGGATTCCTCAGGATATCGTAACATTTATGTCCAGTTCTGTTTTAAATATTAGCGTTTTCCCTTTCATGTGCTAAAATGAAAACATTTGAGAGGACTTCTAAAATGCTTTGTACCTGTACCTCTCTTAAATTCAGAGTGGAAAATTTGTGGGTTGTCATTTTTTCACATTTGATACATTCACACTGAAAAACATTAGTTATCACTGCTTAAAGAACACATAAATACTTTAAAGACCACTACCAGCATTATTAGTTGTGTTGTTTTGTAGCCACCAGATGGCAGCCCTGCTCGTCTTTTAGTAACATATTTGAGCAGTTGTGTTGTGAATGAACTGTGGTGTTTTATGAAGGGTAGTGATTTTTCAGTTTTGTTACAGACAGTGTAAGCTCCATCTCTTTTTCAAAGATTATTATCTGTAACAGGACCCCATAAGGAACGGTCAGTCATATAAAAACATTATCATCCAGTCCTTCCCCGTCTGTCAGTGCCTCTGAGCTTCAGACAAACTCCAGCGAGGACACTGAGATCTGCTTGTCACCATTAGACAACAAAGATATCAGTTTAACTGGCTGATGAAAGACGTAGTGCTGCATCCAGAGTGTATCCATCTGCTTGAGGCTCTCTGAGGTGAAAAACCATCAGTGTTTAATGTGGTTGTGAATGTTTCCCCAGACTAGGAGTTAGTGGTAGACTAATTACACAGCGGGCACGCAGCCTCAGTAGCACACTGCTGCCAGAGCCTTGTGTGACTGTATGTCATTAGCATTGGAAAAGTGCATTTACCACAAAGGGCTGCGGTCACTCCAAGCCATTAAAACATGAAAGAACATACCCCGCTCTTCTGGTGAAGGAATTTGCGAGACGTAAACAGCCTGTAAAATGGAAAACTACATCTGTGTCCATTTGTTTTCCTGAAAGGCGGCCAGATTTGGTAATTCTTACTGAAATTCTTTCCAATAACAGGGACAAGTCCAAATAAAAGGAGGAGGACTGTTGGATCCATCTGTTTTCAGTGTGGCGTAGTAGCGGTTTTGTGCTCAGGATCTGCTGAAATTATAGAGGCTTCAGAGCATGTTGAGGCCCTTACTCAATTTACCCTTTGGGTTTATCATGTATGATGAGTCTGCTTGCCTAGCTCATGCAGGAACCAAGTGACTTTTGTGGAGTGTTTAGTGCTTAAAACTCCAGTGAGAAAATTTTACTTTGTGCTGATTTAGACATTTTGTCTGAAATATATAAGTTATTGATATTGAGTAGCTATTTATTATGAATCATAACCAAGCGGCAACCTCCGGTATGGGGATATCTGGGAATATGAGACAATGCGGAAGTGCTAAAATCTGCTATTTCTCGAGTGTTTGCTTGAGGCCGGCTCCGGAAGTACCGGAAGTCACAAACACACCAAGCCAAAAAAAGCCATTTCCAAAGCAGAAATTAACCTATTTACAGCCTGATCCAAAAACGTCTCCTGTCTGAGTCACTGATTTTACTATCAGCACCCACTGTACGGGGGGTGAATTTTTTTCGAACTCGGCCGTTTGGATGATGTTAAGATCGCGAGCTCCCCCAATAAGAGGCACAGCTGAGGGTCACGTGACCGGCAGGCACCCTATGGCTGTAGGCTAAGCCCTTGCCACTACCAATATGGCTGCTATAGACGATGCGCTTCATTTTCAGTTTCAGAAACAGACGGATGACGTCAGCGAGACTACGTCCATGTTTTAAACAGTCTATGGTCATAACCTCATTTTTACATTATAAGTTAATTTATGTATAAGATTTAGCTTGACTCTAGCATTCAGCAGCTTTATGTTAGCAATACGAAAAATCAAAACAAAAGTATCAAAGGGAGGGCATGACTTATTAGCTAGAATGATGTCAGCTTGCTAGTTTAAGTTTTTTTCAGTCTGAATCAACAAATACCTGAACGATGCAGAAGCTGTTTATGAATCACAAAGGAAACAAGCATACAAAAAATACAAAAAAAAAACAGGGGGTCTCAGCAACTCGCTAACCATTTAGCTTTTTTGTTAGCAAGGAATTTGTTGTCTGCTGCTACATGGCTGTCATTGGCTGTTAGCTGAGTTACCTTTCTCAGAATTTAATCCAGTTTTACTTTCTGTTGTCTAGCCTTTTTTTGAATTAATTAATCAATCAAGTCTCAATGAAAAACTACAAGTAGTTAAGTTTCTTATGTCAAAACATTATGTACAAGAAATGTACATAATGAAAGCAGATTTGATTCCCAGGCTGTGTACAATGCCACAGCAAACAGAGTAGTGTTTGTTTTCAGCAGTTAGTATAAAGTTCGCAATTTTCTCCCAGAGTTGTAAAGGGTAAAATAGTTTTTCAGATATTTAAACGAAACAGAATAACACATTTGTTAATTCAGCGTAATGTAAAGGTGCATGGAGTGCTGTTTCCTCACAACAAGAAGGTTTGTGGTTCGATTCCCTGACCTGGCAGGTACCTTTCTGTGTGGAGCTGGCGAATTCTCCATGTGCAGTGGGTTTCTCTTTGTGTATAGTCTCAAAACATGCTCATCAATTTGATTAGTCTCTCTAAATAGGCCATAGTTTCGATGAGGGTTGTCTGACTCCATATGTTAGCTCTGTGATAGGCTAGACACCTGAACCCCTCCTTGTGCCCAGTGACAGCTGAGATAGGCTCCAGTCCCCCCCACAACCCAGAAAGGGAAAAGCTGGGAAGATGGAGGATGGATGTGAAAGTGAAAGGTGAATTCTTGGAACTTATCTCCTCATCTCTAAATCCATATTTGTTGAGCTGTTTCTGTCTGAACTTGACATGGTGGTATTTGAGGAGAGGTGAGTCAGATTCATACAGGAGACTAAGGGTTTGAGTACAAAGCCTGTGGTAACCCGGTCAATGGTTGTAGAGATGTTCAAGTCGTCACCAAAACTTGTGGACTGACAGACTGTTAATGCTATCCATGGAGCTACACAGCTAACAGTGTCAAAATAAAAGTGAAGATGGCAAATGTACCTTGGCATTAGTAGTTATTTTCTGCTTAGTCTTCTTTTGTTATGTGAAAAATAGTCCACACACCTGTCTGTTGTGACTCCGTGTTGAAACACTGAATGTTTGGCTTGAAGTCTAGCCTCACAGTTCACACCACCAATTGTGAAGTGTTAAGTATCACAGTACCCAGGTGCACTTGAGTCTGTCAGTGAAAGAGTTAATTTAATCTGCAGAGCCTCACCATTATGAGACAGCATCCTGCTCAGAAAGGGAGTTTTCTTTTGAAGCTAAGCGGATCTGGCTGAGAACTGGCAGCTCTGAATATCTAATACGATAACCCTCATTAGGCTGAATACTGAGCTAAAACACCTTTTCATGTCACCTTAGTAAACAGCTTAATGTGTTCCTCTTTCATCTGCTGTTCCCCTGTGTCTTCTCTCAGCTTTGATCCGGGCACGAGTGGCTGGGTTCAATTACACCTCAGTGCTGCAGATTTGTCTCGATGCTAATTTATATTTCTGATGAGCTGTTATTTGAAAAGCCTCCCTTGACGTAATAAATGCAGAGAAGAGGTGTCACTTAACCTTTAACACCTCTCAATGAGACCACACATATCAAAACACACTGCAGCCCCTTACGACTGAGATGCTCACGAAACTTGTTCTTTTTGGATGTGGCATGAAAGCCCAAAAGTATAACTTAAAAAAAAAACAGAAAACAGAAAAACACAAACTTTAAGTGGGGTTTTTTATTAACTATGATGAATCTCTCAACTTGATCATAACTATCTATCCGGTATTGTTTACTTTTTACTGGCTGCTATAGAGAGCTAAAGTGTCTTTATGAGTCATGGTGCTTTTTGGGAAACTAGTGTTTTAAGTAACAGACTGTAATGTTATTGTGGCTCAGTAAAGTTTCCAGAAACATTTAAAGCTATGACTTAAAGATTTCCTGTTTTCACCTGCAGAGGGCAGTGTTAGCCCAGGAATGAGGAGTCACACTAAGAACACAGAGCTGTATAAGCTATGCTCTGTTATCAATAGGGATGGGAACCTTTCACATTTGAAACGATACGGTACTGATGCCCGGTACCTGGCAATCGGTACCGGTACTCAACTGTACCAAGTTTTGTTACTTTTTTGTGTTTATGTGGTAAAAATATCAATTTGTTTAATAATGAAATATAAAAAAAATCCAATTTATCAAATTTATTCTTCCATATAGAACCTTGCAATGCTGTGTTCATGTCCAGCATGGAAAATCACCTTCTCTTCCAGTCTCTCACAGTCACAAGAATGTATTTAGGTACCTAAACATGGTACCTCTTGGTTTTACATGAATCGATACACGGTACTTTTGACAGAATTCGGTCGGTACCTATAAAATTACCTAATCCGGTACCCATCCCTAGTAATCAATTGATAAGTTTCCCTTCTTTTGCCAGTACTGATACAACATTAAATGGCCTCTGAGATTCCCTATGAGTTGATTATACACTTTTCTTTAACAGTCAAACTACAATTAAACACTAAAATTTAAAGATACAGTGAACAGTGGGCCTGTTATATTACCCAGCATTCATGTTGGTTAGAGTGTTTTAAAAGCAATTTCTTCTGCATTGTCCTCAGGATACTAAAAACCTTTTCACTGACACATCAAAGATTTACCATGAAACACTAGAATAAAGTAAACAGTGTAGCCACTGTTAATAACACAACAAAAATGAATTGAATCTCTCAACAGGACAGACTGCTGCATGGTTCAGATGTGTAAAAATGTAATAGTGATATCTTATTAGGAGGCTTCAACCCTGACATCTCTGCTCTGTCTGAGCTGTTGGTCAGTTCTTGGTTGAGTGATTCCTCCTGACCTCAGCGTGCCGCAGCCGCGCCCTCACTGTTCAAACTATCCATGTAGCTTGTTGACAGCAGCTCCCTTCTGGGGCTGCCATGGATCGGCCTTATGCTGACCTCCTGCCACTCTGCTGGAGGAGAGGAGAGGAGAGGAGAGGAGTTTGCACTGGGAGAAAGAGGGTGAAGACGAGATGAGTAATGAGGAGGGGAGGAGAGTTTCTTGACGGGTTTTGCCTTGCCTGATAGACACGTACGCACACACACACGCGCGTTTGCCAGAGTTAATCTGAGTATTTTTCCTCACACATTCTCCTTGTGTGAGTCAAAGGGCTAAGTGTTCATTTATTAAATTACTACTTTCTTTTTACTCCCAGGTACTTCTTATACACCATAATTAGCTGTCAGGTGTAAAATGACTAAAATATTTTGACGGTTTGTTATTTAATTTGCAAGCTGATATAATGCAATGAGAGCTGGTTTCATGTTCAGCTGGGTGTGTTGACTAGGTGCGCAGAGAGCTGTGTATTATTATAATCCTAGATGAAAATTATAGGCTTCCTCGGTGCTCATAAATAGTCAAGCTGTTATCACACGAGAGCACATAGAGGAGCAAAATTAGCCCAGAATTTTGTGCTGCAGCTCAAACAGAAAAGGCAGGGAATCAATTAATGATTAATGTATTAATATGCCATCTGTTGGTGGCAGCATTTTGAATATCAACACGACTCCCTTCGGATGTTTAATCACCTGATACCATTGTGTTGAAACACAACAACAGAACTTTTGGAAGTGCTGTCGTGTCAGCGAGCTCCAATGTTTTGATCCACCTCCATCATAAGATATTCAGCGCTCCAGTGGAGAAACACGTCTGCAGGGGCCCGCCTGCACGGTGAGGCGGTGCATGCAGATATCTGCTCTGTGTCTGGGGCTGTTGTGGAGATCCCACCCAAGGCAGGGCTCCATTCATGCTGCAGCATGGAGGATGTTATGGATATGGCCCTGACAGCGCGCTGTAAACCCCGAGGCCTGAAGAGGGACAGGAAACAGTTGGCTCTTGGTCGACTGAAGTGGTGCCTGGGACTTTCCCACACGCCTCAAGATCCTCCTCATTCAGCCCATTCTGTGGTTGGAGCGTGTGTCTGCACCACTTCACACCAGGGAGAGGAGGGAGGGGGCCGCACAGGCTTACTGTAGAAGTTGGAGAAAAGTTTTCAGAGGGGATTCATTGCCCCTTAACTGAGAGAACAGCATAAATTATTTGTGCTGGCAGATGTTCACAGACCCAAATATGCATGAATTTGTAGAGCTGGCAGGCTTCCCGAAGCCAAACGTACTGGTTTTCACGATGCGTGCAGAAGCAGTTGTTACTCTGGCTGTTTTACAGAGAGCATTAATCTGAGCTGTCAGCACCAGCAACCACTTTGGTGGAAATTATTTCGCTCCTTAATAAGGGAACAGGGGTGCTGTATTACATACGGTGGTCAGGGTAACATTCTTGGTGGGTCTGTCATCATGGAGCTGTTTTCCAACAGTGGGCCCTCTGTGTTTGGCCTGCAGCACACTCTGTAACCCAGACATGAAAAGAGTACACTAACTAGACATTAAATGAAAACACTACTTCTCACATCCCCTGGAGTTGAAGAGTACCTCAAGCCAGGAAGTGGGTGAAATTCAATATTTCATTGCTCTGTCTCTGGATTTCTGTTGTTTTGAAAACAGGGTGTCCATCTTTGAGCGTACGCAGATCTTTGCCAGTCCTCTGAGTTACTTTATGAGGCTTGGCAATCAGGTGAATTCAAGGTGAAAGTCCCAAAATTATAAATACAGGAGATGAAGTTGACAGCAGCTCAACAAGTTTGTGATTCATTCTCATAAAAACACAATCCTAAAAGCTACAGCTGACTTTTCAGGGCTTGGGGTGTAGCCAGCAGACCATAACAAGAGACTTCTTGCAATGACTTCCTTGTACCCCTTGTTGACAAACTTGAGGAGCTTTTTTTATCCTTTATTCAACCAAAGCTTTCTGAAACACTTCAGAAAAATATTATCAATAATGAATTGGATCACCTCAAATACCACAAACCTGTCATCTGCCTGCACGTTCTGTGGTAACATATTAATCATGATGTGCTTAAAGCTCATGAAAGAGGTCTTAAAGGATAAGTTCGGTTCATACAGCTTTTACATTGTTTATAGAATGAAGTAGAACAAAATACTCACCCAGAAGGCTTTCCTGATCCAAGCAGTGCTTCAGGAGATATTTAGATCCAAAATCGAGCAGCAATCGTCCATATAATGTGCACATGTGCACGAGTCCACAGCATCGCCTGAACGACAACAGCACAGAATCGTCCTACTGATCAGCTGTTTATTAAGGAATACGGTGAAAACTGTAAGATTTTAGTGTTTAGACATATACATCAACATTTATCTATGTGGAAGCGTGATTTGATGGGTTATTTTTAACTTTCAAATCATCCTACCTGCTAATATCTATGTGGAAGTGTGATTTGACTGTTTTTTTTCTTCTGCTAAAGCGTCGTACTCATAGATCTATGTGGAAGCACATTCTGACTTCCTGCTGTTAAGTGGTCTATTTACATGAAAAGGCCTTTGGAAAAAACAGAAACTAAGACAATAGAAACGGGAATCGCACGGTAGCATTTTCTGACGAGGTAGGACAGCTCGGCAGATAAGTCTGTCATTTCATCCTACGGGTAGGACGATTCGCGGAGGTAGGACAACTCGGCAGAACACCGGCATTATATCAAATGTGGCTGCATCCAAATTGGCTTCAATTTACTTTTTCAGGAACAGGTGGGTGAGATTGCAGAGGCTACATCTATGTTTTATACAGTCAACGGTAGAAACTCTAACAGCAGCCAGAGAAACTATGAAAAACAGAGTCAGCTTGTGAGTGCATGAGCAGGCAGGAAGTGTTTTGTTTTTATTGTTCAGTCTGGAAGAAAACAAACTTAGATTTAGTCATACTCCATTATCCATATTGACACTTCCCTGATAAAGTCTCAATAAATAATCAGGGTTTCAGTCATCACATATTTAATTTTGGTGCAAGTATGTTGCAGAATGTGTCAGGAGACAGCAGTGAGTGTTTAATTTGTTCATGACTCAGAGTTTCTGTGAATGAGTGTATTGGAATAACGGATTAGTAAACCAGCTGTCTCCATGTCCTCTGTGGTCAGTCATGCTGTCTGTGCTAAACACTGATCATTATTTTGGCTCTAATTAGTAGCAATTTGGGATGTGTACATGTAATGTTTGTGTAGCATCATGTCCCCATTTTTCCGTGCTCTTTATAGGTATGTTCTCATGATTATGTCACACCTGTGTTTGCAGCACACAGCATTAGACGGTGTACAATCAAGTTGTCATCAGTACCTCTCGATGCAAATAACAGTAATAAAGGTAAAGTGAGACAACCTGTAGCTGTCACGCTGTAGCTCTCTGCAGAGGGAGAAGTGACTTGCAGCCTTTCCTGCAGGAGGGCTTTGGCAGACTGCCACTTGGTGTGGTCCCCCTGAGGGCTCTTACTCGTGAATCAGAGAAAATGGGAATTACACATATTAAAGAGGGTAAACGTCAGTAATCACAGCACTGGGAGGATGCTTGAGGACTCATCAAGCCCGCTGCTGCTTTTTTAGAGACACTTGTTTCAAGGAGGCACCTTGTTTAGCAGCCAAAGGCACGGCTGCAACGGGCGAAATGACACGTTTCAGGAATCCATCCACCTATGGGATTCACCGTCAGCACACCTGTATTTACTCTCTGCTGTGTACTGCAGTGATAACACCGTTTGACCTCTGTGTCCATGAGTCATTCAGCAGCCAAGCCAGGTTACAGCCTGTTGTGTGCATTATTGTCTCCTGTCCACTGATATTTGCAGTATGTTTGTCCTGTATCGACTGCCTCGTGGTCCCTGACAGAGGCAGGCTGGGTAGTTTTGACAGGGAAAAGTTTGTTTGTTTGTCTGTCTGGTCAGCAGAGGTCAGGCAGCCTGTATGTTTGTTTGACGGGTCAATTGAGTCTACTAACAGAGGAGGAGAAGTGATGGGGTGCAGCACTCATTAATGGCCTTTCCTCCCTGTGTGTTCTTCTTCTCGGGGAGATCGCCAGACCACCAGGCCCTTCACCCCGACTCCCAGATAAGATGTCTGGAGTCGCTCCACATGACTTAGTGCGGTTGGTACTTTGACAGAAAACAACCCTCAAGGGAAACTCAGGCAACCATAAATATTTAGGCACCAAAGAGCTTTATGGAGTTTGTTGTAAAAGGATTTATAGCAGCCTGGGAGGCGATGCATCAGTGTCAGAGGGCTTGAAGCAGTGGTGTTTACAGCGTCGCATGTGAATCCTCTTGCAGCTCTTGGCCGAGCCTGGAGAACTGAACCAAATAAGCACTTCAGCTCCAGGAATGCAAACACCACAACTTCTCCAAACAGGTTTCAGAAAACAGGTGTGGGTTCAGAAATTGTAAATTCCTGTAGAGCAGATCACAAACACGATGAGTCAGTGGCCTTATATGGGCTGATTTGGACACGGGTGTTCTGTGCCTCATGATGATCTGATGGGATTATTTGCTCAATAAAACTGAAACTTAGAGGCTGGGAAAACAGTCAGCGAGCTTTGTGAAAACTGTAGATCACACTCCCTCAACAGAATGATTTAAATGGTGTCTGTGATCAGGCTGTTTTCAGGGTTTTGTCTAATCAAAATCAAGTATTTGACTGAACGGGGAACAAATACATTTAAAGTTTAAACTTACAACCACAAGAAGAAAAAACAGGATTCATTTAGAGATTTTGGTCATATGCTGGATGCAAATACAATATTGACTCTGGTTTTGGTCTCCACCACTTTCTAATGAAACCATCTGTCTGAAGCTTAAAAATGTTTACATGTCCAACAGCTAGTTGATATTGAGTTTCTTGGATAACCCAACCTAAAAGACATGTGTGATCTATAAAACCAAAACAAAGAGCTCAATGGAAAGATACAGCTGTCATGGGTTGTTTTGTTAGTGATCCATATCTTGCGTTGTGTTGTGTATGTGTGTGTGTTTTCTCGTACTCATCCGGTTTCCTGTTTTGTTTTGTAGTTCCTGCTCTCGGTATATCTGGTTTCTTTCCTCTTCCTGGCCTTGTGTGTTTCCATCCACTTTGGATTACCTTCACAAGCTTCACCTGTCTAAGACCTGTGTGTGTTTAGTCTGTGTGTTTTAATGTTTGTCTATTTCCCAATGCTCCCAGAATTCTCCTTGGTGGTTTCTTTTTCAGTATCTTACTTCAAAAACTGC
This sequence comes from Halichoeres trimaculatus, assembly GCF_033239565.1. Lineage (NCBI taxonomy): Eukaryota > Metazoa > Chordata > Actinopteri > Labriformes > Labridae > Halichoeres > Halichoeres trimaculatus. Next base: position 18,844,849 of record NW_027437187.1, on the reverse strand, counting down.
AGTATGTCCAAAACTCAGCTGCTCAATTACGTGAACACATCACACCCATTCTCCAGAACCTCCACTGGCTCCCTGTCCAGCTCTGAATCATCTTCAAGATCCCGCTCATCACCTACAAAGCTCTTGATAACTGTGCTCCCCTGTACCTTATAGACCTCCTCCAACATCACTCCCCAAGCTGCCGTCTTAGATCACTGGACACCAACCTCCTGACCCCCATCTCCATCACCATGCACCGCATCGTTGGAGATAATGGAGCTTTCTCAACTGCTGTCCCGATCGAGGTTGAAATAGTTCTGGATTTGTCATTGTAGTTTAGTTTTAGTTAGTTTTGACATTTTTTTTCCATTACAGTTTAGTTTTAATTAGTTTTGGAGCAGGCATTCTAGTTTTTATTTAGTTTTAATTTTTGCAACAAGGCTAAGTTTTAGTTTAGTTTTAGTTTAGTTTTAGTTTAGTTTTAGTTTAGTTTTAGTTTAGTTTAGTTTAGTTTTAGTTTTTTCATACCTTATTAACCAGGTGCAGGATTCAAAAAGGTCAGAGTAAATATTTTGTAATACAGTTTATTTTCCAGTCCAACATAGTGCTCACTGCTCAGTCAATGCTGATACTGAAATGTTGGCTGCTGCCTCAAACACAAGAAAAGAATATAAACTTAATATAAAAAATATAAACATAAATTACATAAAATAATGTTAACATGAATTAAATAAAAAAAATCAAAACATAAATTATATAAAACAATATAATATGAGCTTTAATAATTAGAAACTTGGACTCTGTAACAATAAAGTCAGACTCACATGAAATTAAACTATTACAGATGCTCTGATTCATTGCTCCTCTACGTTTGGTCGCAGCACAGCGCACAGCCAGTCAGTGCAGTAAACAAGCACGTCCCAGTACGTTGCTGTGATGGTGCCGTACGGCGCTGACAACTGCCGAAAAACTGTCTTAAAATGGGTTGGGAAAATGTGTCGGATTAATTTAAATCCTAAAGGCTATTAATATTGTCAAAAACTATAACTAAGGACATTTTGTCTTTAATTTTGGTTAGTTTCAGTTAGTTTTGTGAACACAAGATACAGTTTTAGTTTACTTATCGTTTTTGTTTTCTTTTCTAGTTTTTATTAGTTTGAGTTAACTGCAATGTATTTTAAATTTTAGTTTTCGTTTTAAGTTTCGTTTTTGTTAACTATTATACCCTTGGTCCCGACCCTCTGAAACTCTCTTCCTCCTGACATCCTCAACACAGACTCACTCTTCTCTTCCACAAATCAACCCAAAACCCATCTTTTCAAGCCAGCTATCAAGACTCCACTCCTACTATCATAATCTCTCTTTTGTCTGTTTTTTTTAATTTTTTATTTTTATTTTTTATTTTATTCTTTTATTATTATTTTATTTTATTTTTTTTTAATCTGTGTTATGAACTTATCTGTTTTGTAAAGCGTCTTTAAGTACCTTTAAAATTGTGATATAAATCTGATTTATTATAATTATTATTGTTATTATTATTGTATTTTATTATTATTATTACTTTGTCTCCCCAGTCCCTGCTTAGTTTTTCTCTGTGATTTTCCTCTGGTGGGTTTTTGTGGATTTTTTTTAGACAGTTGTTTGAACTGTGATTATTTGATTATATGACCTCAAGACCTCAAGCTCTTTTATTGTTTTCACTCGGTGTGACAATAGTCTGCACAGTGCAGTGATGAGTATACCCAGGTTAATCACTATGAGTGCCCTCTTTAACATACAAGTAGAAATGTGATCCTTTGTTATGATGAGAAGATATTGATTCCAGTTGTGTGGAGCTTGGGGTCATCACTTTACTTTCTGATTTGTTATGCTGAATTAATCAATGAATGACCATATGTTCCTATAATACCAGTTTACATGAACAGGTGTGAACAAACAATCATCCTGCACAGCTGATTGGTGATTTTATCCTCAGTCTATTTTTACACTGGAACATCTGCACTCTTAAAAAAGATCACTTGTAGCATCAGGCCGTCTGTGCAGACTCCACCACCACCAGGCTACTCCTTCTTTAACTTTGGTCTTCTCATCAATGTTGCATGAGGTGTTATCTGCATCCCTCTCATCTCTGCCTTCCACCCCAGGTTTTATCCACCCATCTCTTTCATCTCTATCCTCCAGGGCAGCCGGACATCTCAGTCCACCACCCTCCACGCCACCACCGCCGCCTCTGTTGTCCTCCTCTCCTCCCCTCCTGCCCTACTTTCCCCCCCTGCAGGGTCACGGGGCTGCTTTGTCCCATATTGCTGGGGGATCAGGATTCCTCATCATCCTGTTAACTGTACATTTATCTGACAAGACAGAAGAGAGAGAGCGACCCCCGGCTTCATTAAGCTTTAATGGACAGCCTAGAAATGAGGGAGAAGCCATAAAAGCAGGAGCCGAACCAGAGTCTCTCTTTAATGTCTCTGATCGCCCTGACAGGATTATTAATCAGGAACTAAAGGAATTTAAAACCTTTGCTCTTGGCTTCCTCACTTAGAGTCTTTAGCTTGCACCATTACATAGCAACCCAGGGTCACAAGGTCTGCAGCTAATTGGTTCTACAGGGTTTTGAATAACAATGAGCTGAGCCCAATTACTGAACTACAGAGAGGCGGAGATGAGAGGAGAAGGAGGGGGGACCCAGTGGAACAGGCACATGGAGGATGGGAGGGAGGGAGGGAGGAGGAGGAGATGGGGGAGGCTGTTTCATGGCTGCCGTCTCTCTCCCCCTCTGAGTCGGGATATTAATGAGATCAGTAAATGAGTGCTGGAAGACACGGGGATGTGCTGCTGGAGAAAAACAGCCGCCCTGCCCCTGCAGGACAGCAGCAGCAGCAGCTCCTCATTCACTATTCCATTTGACTCTCACGAACATGTGCGCCTTATTCTTTTTGTCCCAGATTTCCCCTTTCTTTCCTTTGTACCTCATGTTCATTTATTAGTGATGTATTTTCTTTTCTTTCCTTCCACACAGGGGATCTGTTTCCACCATCCTTTGATAGCTGCACTGTATTCCAGTCTGTCTTGTAGAGCTTTTAATGCTGTCTTCAGGGGTTTGTATTCAGTGATGGTTGATGTAGTTCGTCCCAGCAGTTTAGAGCTAGTGCGGCTGTGAATTTGCGCTCACTCAGAGGCATGGCGGCCATTGATTGTTTCGTATTTCTCTGACCCCTGCTGCTTTGGTGGACATCAGGGCCTGTTTTTCATCCTCATACTCATGCATCATTACATGCAGCTGCTGCATGTACACGTAGTATCTGTGATCATGTAAGCCCCCCCTCTCCCTGCCTTTGCTGATGAAACTGCTCTGGATGGAGGTATTATCAGATTTAGAGAGCTAATTTGTTCCAGCGGCAAAAAGCTTTTCAGGCCGTTGAAGGGATCCTTTTTTCCTCACTTGGTTGTGCTCAGTAGTTTTTGTGCCCTTGAAACATTGCACACTATAGGACTTTCAAATTGATCTCTGCTTAAATAATCTCTCTCGAATTCATGAATTCACATGGAGCAATCCCCTCTTCTAAGCATTCATCACTTTCAATAACCCCCTCCCCCCAGAGAAGCTGTCATTATGCCTCAACCTCCTCATTCTGCTCATAACTGCTGTTCAAGGGCTGCAAATTGGAAATGTGATTTAAATATTTCTTGAAATGGATCGCTCATATTCACCTAAGCTCTCCTCCCCCGGCGCCAGGCGCTGTCATGTGATGAAAACTGAGGGATGTCGGCTGATGACGACTGCACTTCCTGCACGGTGCGTGGGAGACATTAATTGCAGCTACCAGAAGGTTTAGCCCTGACCTTTCCAGATCACAAGGCAAACAAAATTCTCTATAGGCCCGCTACTCGCTCGGCACGCTTTTTGTCACTTGTTCTTCATGGTCGGATTTCTCTGAGATGAGAAGGATTCTCTTTGCTTACACTTTTAATCGGCTGTAGAGCGGTGAAATACTCCAGCTGGAATGAGAAGGAGATAAATGCCTTTACTCGAGACTGCAAATGAACTACAAATCCTTGAGCTGGATTGCTGTTCATTCCTCAATTATGTAAGCCCCCATCTGTTTTATTGCCTTCTCAACACTTTCAGTGTGTATATACAAATATATTCCCGCCAGAGAAGATTTATAATCTCTTTAAACTTACTGATTAAAGCATTAATAAGAGTCCATTTTGCAAACATAGAGTACGCAATGCATGTTCTGCTGATGATTTCACAAAAAAGCTTTGAATATTCATCTCTGCAGAATGATTTCCTATAGATGTGTGTCTTGCAAATCCACATTTAAAATTCCTCCTCAGTGGTGAGTTTGGATGTGGATTATGTATTGAGTCCCATCATTTTTTTTTTTTTTAAAGGATGCTGATGCCATTCATTCCCAACAATCCTCTGAGCCTGCAAATGTATTCTGAACTCTTGAATCTGCATATTTGCATACTGTAACAGAGTTGCAGCTGTGGTCTCAGAAGAGTTTATCATTATTTCACATTTATTTTGTCTCCCTAATTACCTAATTAATTCTGTTGTTTTGATTGTGGTGTTTACCGTTTGCTTTGTGGAGGCGTAATCCTGTTCTATTTGTCTGTTTGAAGAAGGAGCAGTCTCACTGAATTATTCATGCTGCGCTCCAGCGACAGCACAGCCGTTTAAATGATGAAGGCATTCGTGAAATCCTCTCTCCACACACACACACACACACTCAGACACACACACACACATTCTCTCTTTCTTCCTCAATCTCGCCTCTCGTTCCCTGTGACAGCCTGAGGCGGTGGAAGTGGGATGTAAGGAGAGAAGAGGATTTCACGAGACTCATTTGAGGTGCACAAGCACACCTCAAATGAAGCGATGGGAAAACATGTCCCCTCTAATGTGTCTGACCAAAGGCTGGACTCAAAGCCATGTCTAATCTGACACCATAATGTGACCTTTCATCTCCACTTCTCACAGGAAGCATTGCTCCACCCTGCACAGTGTACAGGCCTGTGTCACTTTAGGTGTGTGTGTGTGTGTGACTGAGGCCACGGGCAAAGCGCCCACCGAGCAGGAATGTGGTCACTTGAGTCGACACAGCCCCCCTCTGGAGGCTGCTGAGGTGTCAAAACGTTGTTCGCTGATTGGGTATCGCTGTGTCATGTGGTGGCTGGATGTCCACTTCACACCTTCAGCTGTGACTTTTTCCAGACTTGAGGATACTTGAGAGAGCACAAGTCAGCAGGACCTGTGGATCTATTCAAAGATTACTGGCATCGGGTTCAGCTTTTTTAAAGAAGAAGAACAGGAATTGCTGTCTTCAGCTTCTGTGTGGTCTCAAAAAAGGGAACTTCTTGGAGGAAGAGAAAGAAGAAGAGGAGGAGGAGGGGGAGGTGTAGGCCTCTCTAGGGATTGTCTGTTTGCAGTGTTTACTGCCAGGCCCTTAAGGACTTTCAGCACTTTCATCAGCATTAAGTAGAACATAGTACACACTTCCCCGTCTGTAGTCTTCTGCTTTAAATGACTTATTTTCTTCTGGATGTAAAAATAAAAAAGTGACATTTTAAGTCGAAGCACTGATTGCCATCTCTTAGCAGCAACGCATTTTTATAAACAGCTTCCATACAGCCGCCGTCATTTGTTCCCAGTTTCTTTAATGCTTTCCCCTCAGGACGACATTGTCCTTAAAATGCACAAATCACAACCAGTAGCTCTGCTTTTTTTCCAGATGCCTGTTTCTTTTGATGATAGCAGCCTTGATGGACGTTATCAGCCACCACAACAGCAGGCTCAGACAAAAGCCCCCCCAGCACACTCTACGTATGGTTTTATTTAAGATCTTTTTTAATGTGTTGTTTTCCCTCTGTGGGCTTGTGGATTCTTGCATTCTATTTGATCCGCCCTAAACATACATCTTTAATCTTCGCTGCAGGCTGTGTGAGAGGGAGTGTGTGTCGCTCGCTGCCTCTTCTGCTCAGGAGGCTTCAGGCCTAAGCATCCAAGGCACTGCTGTCCCCGTGGGGAGCCTGCAGAGGGCGGCATACTAAACACAGCATCGTCGCCACACCTGCACCAGCACTCCACCAACCTCCACAGCTAGCTTCATTAACATACATCTTCATTAACTCACGAGAGGATGGCAGGAAAAAAAAAAGAAAGAAATAAAAAAAAATGAAACGGGGCAGACTGAGAATGAAAGCATCATGGGCCCACGGGGTGTTCTACTGTTTGTACTGACACAGAGGACGAGTTATGCTAATTGAGAGTTCTTTGCATAATTAGGGAGAAAAAACTTTATCATTATTATTAGTGGAGAATAGCCAGACAGAGGGTAATTTCAAGTTTCCCAGCAGGGTGCTGCCACAGAATGGAAGAGAGAAAGGACACACTCTCAATGTTATGCCTGCCGCCTTTTGATTCAGGGAGCATAATTCATCTAAGATACTTAGCCTGAGTACGCTTTAATGATGATGACTTTTCCCAATGTGATTTTTCAAAGTGTTTTAATGCATTGTCTTCATAGCGGATGTGTTTGCTGTGCTAAATTCAAGGAGTGCATATTAAGTTATCCACCTAAATGAGTTTTGTCTCTCTTGTTTAATGAGCCTTCTCTGCTTTTTGCCGACATCTTCATGTCACTCTGATTGTGTGTGCTTGTGCGTGTGTCTAGAACAAGGAGTGATGGTGTGACGGCACTGAGAGATCAGCGACTGACCGGCTCAGCCTCACAGAGCTTTGAGTAAGCAGGCCATGGTTATATCTGGCACACAGGGCAGTCACAACAGAGTGCTGAATCCATTAGTCCCTCAGCAGGGCTTCAGCAGGTCATTAAGGTTCAATAAGATCCTGTGATATCCTGTTAGACACTTTTCCTCTCCACCTAAATCTGATGATGCTACAGCTAGAGGAAGGCTGCGTGCAGGAAGTTGGCCTTCCCTCAGAGCTTGCTTTAAGACGATAGTTTATGCCGCAGTAAGTATTCCTTTCAAAGGCTTTACAAGGCACAGGGGATTAAGAGACCGTACCACCCTCGTCTCATTTGTGTCATGACTGGGAAAAGGAAGCACTCTAAATACACACTGCTGCTGCTGCTGCTGCACCAGCAAGCTGTAATGGGGGGGATGTGGAGACAGGGGCTCTCACATATGAGGGAGAAACGTTGCACCTGCCCCAGTTGTTCTCCACCAACATGGCTGTCTGTGCAGCGCCTGCCTCACGAATGCAGCCAACATTCCCCTGCTTCAAAGGTTCCCCTGCTTTTTTTTTTTTTTCATCTCTGTGCTCCAGCCCACGGCCAGAACCCGGCATTAATATTTCAAAACATGTTTCTTGCCCCCCCCCCCCCCCCCCCCCCCTGCCCCTGCCCCATAATTCTCTCCCCCCATCTCCCCCCTCCTCTACATCATCTCTCACACACAGCCCATTCCCTGTTCACCACTTATTCTCCTCACCCCCCCACCCCCACATACACACACTCCACACATACACACACACACACTCACACACTCCCTAAACCTCACCTCCTGCCTGCTAGCCTGCTGAAATGTGTGATATTTTTCCATATCTCATGTTTTGCTGCTCCACTGCTCCCTTCATTCCAATCACCAGCGCGGTATGTTTTATGGATTAATAAGAAATGATCCTGGAAGGTCCAGTCAGGCAGCTGAGGAGCCAAAAGCAGAAGGATGAAGCGATGATGGGGGGGGGAGTGCCGTCTGCAGTCGAATTTTAATGAGTACCGAGGGGAATATCCTATTTTTTTTTCTTGGGGTATCCTTCTGGTGCATTGCTCTAAATCACTGTCACACAAACAAGGTATTTCCCATCATGCCTTTGGTTCGGTGTGGTAACTGTGTCATCCAGTGGCACGGGCGCCATACCGGCACACCTGCTCTGCTTTCCCTAATTGAACAGATAATCCGCCAATTTGTCATGTTTATCTTCAGAGGCGTTCTGGCGTCAGTGCCCTGCTCTGCTCAGCCCCCTCAGAACACTCTGCAGATGTTAGCAGAGCTTTTTTTATGACAGATCTTGTAGTCATTACTGAATAATTCATCAGCGCATTCATGTCTTTAGATAGCATCTCCAGCATCTTGCTTGGCTTTTTTGGCTCTCCTCTCACTCCTCCCTACTCCAGCTCCTCACAGGGGAAAACTTTATTATTCTCTCCGCTGACAGCAAAGAGTACGGATAAAAGATAATTGCCTGACTTGACTTAGCCATTGATATGAAAATGGGGCTGAAATTATTCACTGTGGTTTAAAGGTTAGTTGAAGGTTATTATTCAGGGAAAGGCGTGGAGGAGAGGAGTCGGTGTGTACAGGCTGGTGGCGGGCCTGACAAGACGTCTCTGAAAGGCTAATACGCCGCGCATGCTGCAAAGGCCATCCAATGAATAAACTGAAAGGCTCTCCTGAGATCTTAACATTTCAGAAAGTCAATTATTTAGCAGCAAATCAAGGCTCGCTCTGTGCATAATATCATATGCTCCAAATAAGACGGTGCGCTTCATTCTCTGCACACTCCACATGTTTTGATTCAGATTATTGTTCCTGCTTTCATTCAGCCTTTCATGCATGCTGGAATGTAATATGAGCGCTGTAATGAAGAGGGAGAGGGCTCTCTCAGCCAGTTTAATGTATTCCATCCGCTGCATGCTTATAGGCTTGTTATGGTTCAGATGGACTTTGAACACGCGCTTAATAAATCACCTCCACCAGCAGCCGTCTGATGTTTCTGCTTAAGAGTCGCTCTCTGATGTCTGTGGTTGGCCCGTCACTACTTACGCCAGCCTCTATTACCATGGTAACTGGGGGGGATGTATGCAGGTAGGGGGCTGGAAGCTGGAGGAAGCCATGGTGTGCTGTTTGATAGCAGCCAGACATCTCTGTCTCTCTCTCTCTCTCTCTCTCAGTCAGGTTGTGTGTTAACCAATAGCCTTCCTCATGTCTGCTACACCACCATGAACCAATATGTCGAGGAAGTGGACTAAATTTTCAATCAAAATCACATTACGAGGGTTTCTTTTGAAGATTGAGTCTCACTTTGTTTCCCAGTTTTTCTACGTGCACCAGAGGAAAACGCAAATCATAATAAATAAGAAAGGCTATGACCAAGTTTATGTCAAACAGTACTCCTGAAATATTTGTTTGATGCTTACACAAGGGTTTTCTGCTGCATATCTTTCCTAAATCAACATACTTTTAACACTAAATGGGTCTAGTGCTGTACAAGTACAAAGTAACTAAGTCCCTCATATGGCCCAATCAGATTTCTTGCATCTGAACCTCAGTTTGGCCATCTTGAGTTTGCGTTGGCGATACTTTCATGTGAAAACATCAAAGAGGAGTGAGATGAGAGGCAGAAATGATCACACTCCTACTGGGAGAATGCTATAGTTCACACCTCCTCTTCACCTGTTTCCTCGCTCTCGCTAGCTCGGTCCTTTTTCTGTCCGTCTTCATCTGAAGACGCAGGTGTGATCATTCACCCGTTGGTTGTTTGTCAAAACCACCTCTTCTGCTCCCAAAGTAGACAATTATTCAAATTCACATCAGCTGAAAGCCTGTCGATGTTTTTTTTTTTTTCCTCTTGCTTTACTTTTCACAGAATTTCACATTTGTCAAAACCATCCAGCCGTGCTGATCATTTCTAATAGAAATGCTCGAGTGCACATTTAGAGAGCATTCTTTGAAAACAGGAGACCTAGAATGTCAGGAATATGGCGTCCCATTCCTCACTTGGTTTTTATCTATCTCTGGTCTGCTCGCTTTCTGATGCTCTTTTGGAAAAAGCCCTGACGTATCCTGGCAGCAGGTACTATTCCTGCACTTTACTGATCGAACCAAACTAAACTGAGAGCAGAAAACTGCAGGACAGGCTTTTGGATGATGTGCTAAAGGATTCAGTGGTGTTGAGGTCTCACAAAGTGTTTCCAGTGGGGCATTCAGGGGCAGAGTCAGGCCTCCAGCTCTGATGATAGACATCATGCCATCGATATCTGTCTGCTCCTCTGTTTCAAGCTTGTAGTAAAGATCACTGACACAGAATCTCCTCCCTCCTTCTTGCAGTCCTCCTGCACGCTGCAAAGAAATTGGATCCTGCCCTCAGAGCTAAGCACTTCAGGATGAAGTTTTTCTGAGGCCCAAACTGCTGCTGTGATTACAGACAGATCGATACTTGTGGTGTCCCCAGCCAGCTCACCCTGCTGGCACAGGAAATGATGCGATCCATGCAGCTCTGACATTGACAGGCCCGCAGAGGCGACAGCTTCACTTACTAGAAAAATGCTCTCCATTAGCGCGGCTGGGTGGCTCTGCCCTGTCACTGTTATGCTAGCGAGGCTGTGACATTTGTGTTATGTGGATGGCGAATGCCTTTCTAATCATCTGCTTGAAGCACAATCTGAATTTTCATCAAGTTTGATGGACAGCTCCCCAGAGGAGTTATCATCAAGAAAATGAAATCTGCCCTGACCCTGAATGCCATGAGTGCAACCACCACTCCCTGAAGATGTGGTAGACGCTCGTGCAGTGTCTCCCACTCGGACGCTGCCCTTTAGCTTTGCTGTTGTGGCTCGAGGTTAAAGCTCATGACTTTTCTCATAGTTGTGGAGAGACCTGGTGATAGGCTACGTCCTTTCCCAGACCTCAAAACACTCTGCACAGGAAGTGGTGCTTATATCCATGCCTGAGAACAGCAGCACTTTAGGGCATGTGTGTTTTTTTATGGCTGAGCCAGCGTCTCTTGAACCCAAGCACTTGTATTGACCCACCTCACATTTCTCTCCTCTCTCCCTCTCATCCCCCACCGTTTCCTTGTTTGAAACAATATAGCCTGCCTGTTGTTATTGATTCCAGAAGATTGGGCCTTGGTAAGTGCTCCTTTGAGTCTGGTGTTATATTAAGCAATTGTTCCAACAGCAGATGACAGGGCTGGGAAGGTTTGGGCTGCCTCTAACAGGCCTGGTATTACCCGCGTGTTAATTGATTGGGCTGCAGAGGGAGGGAGGCATCAGCTGCAGTGAAAATTCAAGCCTAAGCATCTGAAACACCTTCTCCAAGTGTTCACACTAAAAGCTCCATGTTTCACCGCCTCATTTAATCGTTTGAATCTGCTAACAACAATCTGAGTGTTTATCAGTCCTGCTATCAGAATTATTCTCTACAAACTCTGAATTATGTCAGTGCCAGCTCCATGTAGTCAGCCCTGCAGACTGTATTAGCTTTGGAGTCAAAGCTGCACAGTCAGTACTGAAACAGTGTCAGCAGTGCGAGGGCACTATTGCATGCAGGGCTGTTTTATGGAAGCCACCCCGAAGTAAATGCTCCATTCATGCTGTCTGTCTGCGCTGGCCTCCATTTCCTCCTCTGTCACACGCATGATTAAGACCAGCTTGAAGCATTTATCACAAGGCTGCAACATGAGAAGTGGGTGCTTCGGCAGTTCAAGCAAAAAGAAACAAAGCCCACACCTCACTATTTGTTTTTCCAACATTCAGACTCCTTCTCAGATATAAACAGAAAAGTCCCGCCTTGAGTTTCCTGTCGGAGGTGATGACACTATTTTGACAGCCATCGTGCATTGAACAGGTTGCTCCATTAGCACAGAGTGGTCAACAGTGGTTTTCAATGAATTCAGTGTGTGTATAAGTGTGTGTGTATGTGTTTATTTTGGTCAAGTGAATCCCATTAGTTTCCATTTCCAATAACAGCGTGTTCTGCTGCGGTTGCATTTCAGCTGAGAGCTAATTTGCTAATGGCACGGCCCTTATTAGAAAGCAATTATTATTAATTACCAGTGGGTGATACAAGAGCTGATTTAGTCCTTTAAGCTTACTGTTTCTCTGCCAGTGTGGCCAGTGTGTGTGTATGTGTGTGTGTGTGCTGCCTCTCTCAGAGATGACTGTCAGCCCCACACCAGCGCCCTCACCTCCTGCTGGCCCTCTGCCAAGCAGCGACGTTGTCATTATCAGCGTGCCAGAGGGCCGGGTAAATGTCATTATTGTAGCTGGTGGATTCCTCCAGGGAATCGGCAGCTACCCGATTAATTTCTCTAACAGCCCGGGAAATATTTGTTGCCTCACCAGCCCGGTTCATGGCAAACATCTATTGCTGCTATGCAATTAACGACATAGATCATTTACATAGTCGCAGAGCTCATTTTCATAATGTTCCCTTTATTATCAGAGGAAGAAATTAACCCAGGAATTTATTTAGACACCCACTGCAAATGGTAACAGTGTGCTAATTGGCTGTTAGATGATTAATAAGCTTATAGCACATGCTAATGAATGGTGTACTCACTGTTTCAGAGGTGCTCCAGCACTGTGCTTGTGTTTTGGCAGCTTAATTAGACAGATAATTATGTACTTGTTGCTTTCGCTTTCAAGCAAATACCATCAAACATTAAAAAAGATTAAACTGGCTCACATTGCTCAGAGCTTGTGTTGGTTGGTTTCTCTATTTTCTGAGCCAAGTTACACTGACGCTGTGAATTGTTAGCACCCCATTGTACCTCTAAAATAACACTTTGTTCTCTTATGGGCCACAATTCAGAAAACAGGTGCAGTTGAAAGCATTCATCAAAAGCAAATATTGAAGGAATGAGAGCACAACGGTTTTACTAAACAGATTATTAATGTTTTTAAGCAGAACGTCCTCCACACTGACATTGCAGCTGAACACATCTTAGCGTTTTGCTCAACGCTCTTGAAGGACCATCAAAAGACATCCACAGCTCTAATCTTGAACACCCTTTCATTGTTTCACTTTGCTAATCCAGTGATCATGTTTTATTCTCTCTGCTGTTGCAGTTTAAAGACTAAGTCCACTCTCTAGTTCTGCCTCAGCCCTTGAGAGAGAATTGTGAGGCAGAGACCAAACAGGGTCTGAAAGCAGGGCTGACTTTTTCCCTGCAGACTCCTCTCATTGAGCGAATGTTGTGCAACCATGTTGAACATGTTGTAGGCGTCAGTTTTAGAAGGATAAAGACAACAAAACACTTTTCTTCCGTGTTCAAAGTTGTGTTTTCTCAAAACATAAAGCAGATCTTTGTAGATAATTGCTGCTGTTTTCAACTATCCTTATATAAGACCCAATTTGGAGCAGCTTGGTCTTTGCACAGAGTTCACTCTATATTTCTTTTCCATCTCATCTGTATAGACTAAAAAGTCGGTGATAGTCTGTGGATGCGAACAGTCTGGGAAAGCTGGCTATGAATATTTGATGTAAATCCTCCTTTTTATCACTGACACGGCTCAGAGCAGGAATCCTCATTGATCTGGTGTTGTAATCACAGATTAAAAAGAAACTCTCCCCAAACGATTCCCTGATTAAAGCTGTGAATCACACACAGGCATTGAAGAAAGACCCTGTAGGACGAGCAGAGCTGGGAACACATACTCTTTAATGTGACTCCCACTGGCTATTGTGAACACCACGACTCTGGAGCTGTTTCAACTCATTAGCTGCAAAACTTGGCCTGAATCAAACATGTCATGCTCAGGAATTCAATCCACAGAAGATAAATGAATAAAGAAGAAACCGAGAAGTTTCCAGGATCCAACAGAATTGGTCCTTTTGGATCTTTATGTTCTACAGAGTATCTAAAGTTTTCAACAGATAACACAACATTCACAGTGGTGTGTCTGTCTTTTCTTTCACTAAAACAAGTTATTATATTGAATACCAGCACTAACATGGTCAATAGGTGTTATCTTTCCCTGCATCTAATTCAGAATTCAATTACAGCACACATGGTTTCAGCTTCTTCTGATATATTACTGTCTGACCTTCTACTCAAAGGTTTGCCAGAACCCAAATCCTGAATGCTGATTGAAGACTCTTAACTACCAGCTCGTCTCCATTCTGCAGAGACAGATAAATACCTAAACTGCAAGCCAATGGTATTTCAATGGGCTCTTGGCCTCCTGTCAAACCTCCATTTGTGAGTTTAAACGATTGCTGAATTTCATCTTAATTACAACAAAGACGGGCCAAGCCCAGAGTTCATTCTCATCTTTGCCAATTATGGATGTGGCTGGCAACGCCGTGGCTTCCACCTCTCATTTCTCAAAGCCATTTCGTCCCCGGGAGTGGAGACGATTGGTACGTGCCTCTGGTCTTTCTGCTGTGCTCAAAATGTAGCAGATGAGATTACACTGTGTGCATGAAGATAGTTTCACCTAATATAAACTTAGAGCCTGCTCTGTGCATACTAATCATACCAATATGTTCTGTCATACCAACCAGCGTTCACCTTCATTAGTCTTTAAATTGAAACTTAGTTTTTTCAAAGATGATTGAAATTCTGTAGAAGTTTGGTTTAGACTTCTGAGACTGATAACTGTGACAAGGTTGGACTCTCTGGATTCTCTATTTCAGGTCTGTAGCAATAAAGTAACCGCTGAGCACATGAAAACGTGTTTTAAAAAATGGGCTAAAGAGGGGGATATTTGCTTGCATCTAATCCCTCTTTCGGCTACTGCTGAAACATGTTTGGCCATATCAGATTAAATTTGCTTTCTTCATGCTTGTGCTAAAGATAATCTGTTCCAGCGCTTCGAGTTGTGATTATCCTGGTGGCAAGGACAGAAAGATAGAGAGGCTATAGCAGCCCCAAGTAATTAAATTAGCCCTGAATGGCTAATTGGATCAATTTGGGAGGCAGACACTGTCAAGGATAAGAGTAATCATCTATGCAGTAGCAATCTTTTATTGCTCAGACACGTCTTGTAGAAAGACAAGGTGTGATCCCGAAGGTTAATGTAATTACTGTCCAATTCTCTCACTCACTGTGCACAATAACGCTAATTAATCTAAGATTGCTGGACTATAACAAAGCGCGACAAGCCCAGGTAATGCTGATTATAGTACTTAGGACATGTCTGAATGTTCTGTGTATTTCCTCTTCACAGGCTGCAGTGATGACGCTGCAATGAACCAAATCTTTGACAAGACCTCTGACTTCAAAGCTCTGGGTCTGCAGCAAAGTAAGTGTGTATTGTTCTCAATCTGCATCCTTGTTTTAGTATGATTGTCATGCATTTTAGTCCAGTAAAGCAGTGATTTACATTTGATCCAAGGCGAGCTCTCTAGGCTCAGCGAGGTGTAGAGCAATGTAATGAGAGAGACTTGGCTTATGAGCAGAGCATTCATATTCATTAGCAGCAGACATTAACATATGATGCCCGTGACGGCTCTCTGATGCATGTTTTATGAATGCAGTTAATGGCACGCTGACAGCGCGGCGGGCCATAAAGGACCAGAGCAATCCACGAATGAAAGCCACAGAGTAGTGGGACGATTATTGATTCTCCCCTGTGTCCTATTGATCTCTGACGTTTTCATCCTGCAGAGAGCTGCTAATCTGCTGTGTATCAGAGACACCCACAGTGCAGCCCATTGACTCTGCTATCAATAGCCACAAAGCTGGATATCATTAAATCCTCATCACTTTGTTTCCCCCGGCCAGCCGCCACAGACGACTGAGCACTCTGTGTGACCTCTGAATAACCACTGTCCACCGGCTTGTTTATGGCCCCAGCTCCTGCCGTGTGACATTTACTGCCTCTTTTTTTAATAGGCCAGTGTAACAGCTCTGCTGTACACACAGCTGATATTGACCACTGCCTCAGAGTGTGTGGCTGAACATGGTTTTATCCCATCGAGTGAGCAGATATAGTAGGTCAACGGAAAGTACACTCAAGCTTTGTCAGCAAACAACCGCTGAATCTTTCGATTTGTCATCAGGGCAAATGTTAGAAATGGACCACAGGCCTCTGAAAGCCAGCATACTCCCACACTACACAGCATTTTGAGTATTTTTAAAGGAACAGTTGATTTTACAGGATAGAAAACCAGAAGAATAACATCATCTGTGCGTGTGTGTGTGTGTGTGTGTGTGTGTGAAAAGACAGTCTCTGATATGCAAAAATAACCTTAATGATGCCATAGAGAGGTTATCATAGTTTCCTCTCCATGGGCAGAAAACACATCTTTAACACTGAGTGTTTTTTAAACTGTAGATGCAAATTTTAAACAGGCTGCCAAAAAGTATAGGTTTGTGTTTCAGGAGTATCACCTTAGCTGAATAAAAACTAGTGTGTCTGAGCTTTTGCTGCTTCTTTTTAGACCATTAAACCCTTTGAGTATAGTAAACTTGAATATGTATGAGCGCAGTGTAAAGTGATGTGGTTTTAAAACGCCAGTTGATATGGTGGCCGTGGTTTCATGAAGAGAACAGAGTGAAAGTGACGAGGAACATTTCTCTGTGCTGACAGAGCAGAAGATGCCTCCTCCCTCCTGAGAGAGGGGCAGCAAGGGACAAGGACGGATGATGTGGGGATCGATGGTGCTTAAGGTGTGGGGGTGACAAGGACAGGTGCAGGGGAGTGCCATGCAATGGTCCATTAGAGACAGAGGCTCCCTGCTGAGAGCAGACAGCATGATAAACAGCTTCAGCTCTGATAATAGTGCAGCTGATCAATAGCCTGTCCGCCCTCTGTGCCTTGGGGACAGGCAGGAGCAGCAGCCACCACAGCTGACCCCCAGGTCATGTGTCTGTGTGTCCGTGTGTGAAGGCGGGGGAGGGGAGGTTTGGGAGGAAAACTATCAGTGAATCAGACAGAGCATCACATTGACCCCATGACCTCTCTGCCTAACCTTATCTTCCTGGAGTAATAGAATCAACCAAGCATATCCAATTAGTATCTGCATGTCCTTCACTTAAGCTCTAATGGTTTATTCATAGTAACACGCTGAAGACATTTTCACATCCTCCCCTGTCATCTTCAGTGAGAAAACTTTCCTCCTGCTGCTTGTGTCCTCCACTGCGTCCTCCTGTGGAGTTTCACCCCTCTGCACACTCTGAGCTCTGATGGATGAGAGTTACTCTATTAAAGCGTACAAATCCATTGATTGATTGATTGATCAACATGCAAACCTATAAGCAACCCATGCCATATCAAATACTTGTGTCAGACTGGTTTTGTGTTTTACATGTGTTTTTTTGTTCATGATTTTAAAGGTAAATCTTGATTTCCTTTTTTTTCTTCCTGGACTTTTAAATGTTGATAGGATTTTATCTTAAATATGACAAAGCTCTTCTTAGTTAGGGGACGATAAAAATACAAACTTGTATTAACAAATATTATTTTGTGGATTTCTAGTATATATATATATATATATATATATATATATATATATATATATATATATTTAAATTCCAGCATCTGTCCATCTTTGCAAATTCCATAAAAACAAGTTTGAAACACTTAAAGATGGATTAAAAACCGACACTGGATAGTGAAGTAAATATTTTTAGAGTCATCTGTTTGTGACTGTGAGGAGATCTGAGGGTTTAGTCTCACATCCCCACAATGAGAGATTACAGGACAAAATACCAGAGACAGGGGAAGTAGATGTAGCAGACATCTGACGACCTTTGACCTGCTGTGGCTGGTATAATCACTGTAACACTGATCTGGGACAAGATGTTCAAAATACCCTGAATTTCAGAAATCAAAGGAGCATTAAGGCTCTGTGGCCTCAAAGTGGAATAAAAGATGATCCCCTTCTGTTGCACAGAGACAGTATTATGCATTCTGTTTTCATCCATTATTTACTATGTTTGCCTTAGCGCTAATTTTGCTGGTTTGTTCGGACTGCCCTAGGACTTACTGCCATGAAAAAAGGGTGTAAAGCTTTTGTTTTTCGTCCATTTTTGGCATGAAAGGAGCTGCTTGTTTTTAGACAGGCAAGTATTCGAAAGTAGAAAGAACAGGAAGTAAAAGTGTTTCAGCGAGTGGTTGCAGCAAAGAATCAGTAAGCAGATGTGGAAAAACAACGACACACACGCACAAAGTTGCAGGCACACACACTCACTCTGCAGTGTTGTCACTCACTGAGTCAAAACCACACATCTACTCAGAAGTCCTTTCTTCTAGATGTGCCTGCGTTATCTCACAGCTACAGTTGTGGCTTCAATGGCGGTGAGACATCCTGACTTGGAAAGTGAGACTCCATATCTTGAGCAGCCCCACAAGCCATAAACCGCAGGCAGCAGCTTCTGCAGCCCAGCTCTCTGCGACTTCAAACACTAACAAGCTGGAATAACATTTTGCTTGGGGTGGCTTCCCTTGACGGCTCCCAGCTGCTGGCAGGCTGATGGAAGGAAGACAAGATTTATTACAGGCCTTGTCGCATTTGGATAAAACCTAACCGCATGGTATAGAAACTGCGGGATCACAGAATGTGTCATTACTGCGTCTCTCTCGCTAGTTTAGCACAAGATCTGCGCTGGAATCAATCCTTTGGAAAATCAATTTCCATGTCTGAGCCAGCATCCTGCTGTCAGTGGCTCTTGAAGGCTTTGTGTGGAATTAAATTGACATCAGAGGTTGAGAGTGAATTACTTTAAAACCTGCTTCAGTTTAAATGATACTGCACTGTCAGGATGCCATACCAACAAAATAAAGGTCCAATCTTCACAGTAAGACAAACATCCATCTAATGTTGTATCTGCTCCCAGGGTTTGTTAAGACGTTGGATGTCATTCTATTTCATAACAGGAAGTGCGAGGTGATGATGAAGCAACGATCTGACCCACAAACACCCTCTCTGTGGGACTACAGGAGTGCAGATGGGATGACAGAGTGCAGATATGTGGGAGTTTGGATTTGAAAGATTTATAAGTATCAGCCTGAGGACAGAGGTAGATTGTCTCTGCTGAATCAGCCTCTCAGGAATGAACAGTAAATACACAAAAAGGATACTTACCTTAACAAGTCTGAGCAGAGCGCTGTCTCAGTTCACAGGGTTACTTCATACCTGTGAGACAAGGAAGTGAGAACACAAGTTAGCAGTTTAACCACAGAAAAAGGAGAAGTGGGTGGATAAATGTGATATGTTCACTTACTAGAGCAGTTTTTGGGCTGTCATCACTGCCACTGAAAGGTCACAGAGCTTGTGTGTGTGTGACTACATATCATGGCTTTTTTGCTGCAAACACTCAGGCAGAGGGACGCAGAGCTAGCAAACAGTCAATGTGAGAGTGTAACCCTGCCTCAGCATTACCATAATGTTCTTTGCAAGCAATCTGTTTAACCTTCTCTCACCCTGCCTCGAGTGTACAGCAGTGGATCAAATTACACCAGAGGCTTCAGCTCAAACGTCTTCTCTAAACATCACACTCGCTTTCGATTTTAATCCAATTATAATCTGTTTAAAACATAACAACAGGAGTTGATTGCTGCCGGATATGCGCTGTTTATCCCTCTGAGAAAGAAGATGAGACAACTGGAGGACCACCCACATCGGATTGTAGACCGTGGACGCAAAGCCACAAGCCCCTCTCCAACCAGATAAATCTGTGCTTTCGTGAACCACATGAGAGGGGTGTACATCTGCAGAACATTTCAAGCTGCCTATGGTCTTAGTGCAACTTACAATTTAAACATCAGAGAGCTGTGAAGTGGTGGAAATTAGGGATTTGGGTTGCAGATGATGGAAAGTTGTGTGGTTACAAAAACAGGATGAGTGAAGGATGGTTCTTCCTCTGAGAGGGGTGGATAACATAGGACACCTGTCTTCCTTTACTGCCTGTCTGTCTGTCCTTTCTGTCTGTCATAACTACAGTCGCTACAAGTTTTAAAGTGTGACTTCAGACAGAGCTTGTTTTTCCCCCCGCTCATTGACACACATCTGTTCAGGGCGTGTTTGTGGTGACTCATCAAGCGTCTGTCTTTCAGGCAGGCGAAATGAAGTTAAGAAATGAACGTTGAAGTTTCTACTCTTTTTCACTTCCCATGTTAGCTTGATTTATAACCGCGAGTCAGGCTGTGTTGCACTAAAAATAACAAAGCAGCAGAAGCAGCACTCGCTGCTCTGTGATTGTATTGATTTTGATAGCCGGCCCCGGCGTTTGTGTGGCTTGGGGCGTATTTTATCGAGAGCAGTAAAATAACAAAGGAGATGGGCTGGAAGTTCTCTATGTATACCAATCAGAATTTATAAATTGCTCCATTACCTTTATTTCCCTTGGTTACTCTGGGAACATTAGCAATTATTCTCTCATGGGCTTGGCTCATAAAACTAATAATCTGGTGATTTAGTGCCTTGTGGCATGCTGCACCCAGTCTGGCCCACTCTAATCCATTCATCTTGCCACCTATTAGTTTTATTTTGGAGGGACAAATTGCTTTCCAAGAGAAAATGGGTCAATAGGTGTCCTCTATTAGAAATTGCTAACAATGTAACTGTGTTTTTTCTTCTGTGCATGTGTTTGGAAGAGGCAAAGGCTGATTAACATTCGATTTGCATACTGGGAGGTAGCCTCAATTATCTTTCTTGGGCTGCATGACAAATTACAAATAGCCAAGGTTATATATGCAAAGCTTAATTTATTCTACTGTGCTAACGTGAGTGTGCATTGGCTTGTATAAGCGTGTGTGCATCTGTGTACGCCTACATGTGCTGCAAAATAAAGTCACTACATTTGCTCCTCTTTTTTACTCTCTGGGTGTATGATCATGGAGATGGATGTCAGGGCCCGTGAGCTGAGAGGACTTCTGCTGCATGGTGGCTCTATCCCGCTGTACCATTAGCAGCCCCGCAGGGAGAGAAAGACCTGGAATCTGGAGAGACAGACTCAGATTAGATCATAAATCACTGCCCCGGGGACCCAAGCAAAACAGTGACATCATCACTCTGAGACCCTGTGTCCTGTGATCTGGCTGACAGTGCAGTCCAGCAGCAGTCGCTTACAGCTGATATGAGCTGGCAGCAGACTGTGGTCCAACACATTCCTCTTAAACTGACAAGCTTATTCAACATCATATCACCTCAGCGTATTTGTCGTTTCAGTGACTTCATGTGTTTATGTATTTGATAGAGCACAGTTTGTTTTTCTTGATGAAATGAACCAGCTTTAGGCTTAAGTATGCATAAGGAACATGTTTGTGACTGATAGAAACACACACAGATTCTCATGCTGTCACAGTTCAGGTCCTGCAGTGTTTCTGCTGCTGGCTGTGAAGTAGCTTTGTGTTAGACCCACTGTGTAGTCAGGTCTGTAATAAGGCTTGTAGATGACTCCCTCCCACATACACACACTCAGAGGTCTGTGGTCACACAGCTGGCCCCGTCTGGCCAACCACTCCAGCCTCACCACTTCCCCTCTCTGGGTGGGATGACAGACAAGGGAACAGGGAGGGGAGAAGGAAAGGAGACGGCCTTTGGTTGCTCTCCAGATGTGGCCTGTCTGTCTGTCCGTCTGTCTGGAATGTGCTGTACATACAGTAGACGGAGAGAGAGATGTTAAGATAAACAGGCAGGGTGTGTTTGTGTATACTAAAATAAACCTCTCACGGTCACACGGCACCTTTGTGGCCTCTGTACCACAGAGTCTATGTCCCACATCAGCTGGTCAGTTCTTCCTCTGTCAGCACACACACCATCACACAGCTGTAACACAGACGTTTATGCAAAGTGAGCCATTCTGTCCACTATTATCACTATCATGGCACACAGTGTGCAGCTGACAGTGGAAACAAATGCTACGGGCTGAAAGCTTTGGACTAAATGTAAGTTGACAGTTTTAATTCGGGTCCCTTTGGGGACACTTTAACTGGCTGAGAGGAGCCGTCTCCCACAGTACACTGCAGTCCTGCTTTGTTAGTCCATGAAGGGTGGAGGGGATGCATTTGTCGCATGAGGGGAGTCATCACGGTCCCCCAGCGGGCGGCCTCTGTCCCCGACAGGCTCTGCTGATGTAATCTGCCAGACTTAAACTTACATTTACACAGGATCCACAGATGAGATAAGAGGCCCCAAGGCCGGCTTATCTGCAGCTATCAGAGGAGAGGAGCCGGGCCAACTTTCCCTCTCCTTCTCCCCTTGTGTCCTGCAGCCCTGCTACTCTGTCAGACTGCTGCAGATTTGTGTAATG
Organism: Halichoeres trimaculatus; assembly: GCF_033239565.1. NCBI lineage: Eukaryota > Metazoa > Chordata > Actinopteri > Labriformes > Labridae > Halichoeres > Halichoeres trimaculatus. The sequence continues at coordinate 18,822,909 of NW_027437187.1, read as the reverse complement.
ACATCAGAGGGAGACTGAGGCCTGGCGACAGTGGCCCAAAGGCGCCCGAATCGTAAACCTAATTGGTGGCTGTCGCAAGTTAACTACATAGCAAATTTCCACATTCTCCCTGTGCTACTGTAGTATTTGAGTGGCTGTAACCTGAGAGTAGCTATTTTAAAAGCTTGTATCATTTGTAAGCAGCTTCTGTGTATGGCTGGGTTGCATGTTGCAGTGAGGTATTTTTATGGAGTCCAGGTGAAAACCATGTTGCTTTCTACCTTTCTTTATTCATCAGAACAGTCTGTAACCTTTGCTCAGCTTGTTGCATGCTAAACTCGGCATTGTAGTGAAGGCCAGGGAGCACGAGGAAAGGTAACGAGGACATAATGAGGGAAATGATGAGCACATTTCTAAAGGATCTTTGGCTCTCTGGCCTGAGGATCCATTATAATGATGTGTAGACTGCATTGGTTACACAGCCATAGTCATTGCATGCAACCACACTACCTCTGCCGGAGGCTCCCACTACACCACCACATTCAAAAATACTGCATTTGGCTCAGCCAATCAGTGGGCTCCACGGCCCAGGGTTAAGCGGCTTCCCGACCTCAAAGCGAGGGGTCAGTGTGGAGAAAAAACATCACACAAGAGCCACAATTGCAGCCCTCAAACATGAAAAGTCTCTTTTTATTTTTGACAGGCTTCCCACTTTTAATGGCCGGGTCTATGTGCTGCATAAACAAACAGTTGAGGCTCGGTCTGTGCAGGCAGCCAGCAGCGGTGGCTTTGGTGGTGAGCTGGATTACAGGCTGCGATGGAGCTGTGGTTGAGATGGCACACACTGAGCTCCACTCAGCCTCTGTGACAGTCAATCGAGCGCTCTCCCTCTTTCTAACAGCTCAGTGGTGACTGCAACATTTCCAGATGTCAGAGCTGTGGCTTTTGCAGGAGCAGATCCACGCTGTAGGCCCAGTTAGGTGTAAAATACATCATGCATCTGCTGTTGAGTAAAGGGCTGTTGAGTTTATTTCTCCAGGCAGCTGATAGACATATACGCATGTTTAAACCATGTGCCTCATATCTGTGCTTCTTTTACCTGCAGGAAAAGATGTGTTGTTCCTCTTTGGGCAATCTTGAGTAAGCCACTTTATGAGAAATTGTACAAGTGCATAAAACTAGATGCATAGTCAGGAGTTCTTTGTATACACATGGTTATATATAACCCCCCTCCTGAGTGTGTGTTTATGTGAGTGTTTGAGTGTGTGTGTGCTGCTCTGATGGATCAGCCTGTGTTTTCTCCACCCATTCCTGCTGCAGCACCTCCTTTTTCCAACACTGCTTGTGACAGTCAGTTTAATTAGTGCCAGCAGGTCCTCCCACTAACTGTAACTTCATTAGCCGCTGTCAACAGGCCAAGCAAGGCTACACATAAACACAGCTCATTATGACTGTGCCCTATCTTTTGTCTCCTCCCTGCTCCAGTATCCCACACTATTTATCTCTCCCTCTCTCACCATATGCATATATAAATCTCACACCATAATGAGGGTCCTCCAGTCTGGATGGATGTGAAGCTGTGGGGTCATTCTTCTTTTCCTGTAAGCAGCATGCAAAAGCCTGGCTTTGTTTCCCATTAAAGGTCTGAAACAGCTGTGTGTTTCATGTGGAAATTCTGTTTTTTTTGGCATTATTATCCAAACATGACATGCAATGATACGTATCAGGAGGGTCTTCTATGAGAGTGTAAGCTGAGTTTACTCAAATTAAAGGATCCATGGTGCAGAAAACCCATCTGATAGCTATTTACTCTCTGACCCATGAATCTAAAGAATATCACACGTTTACTTTATAGCTGAAAATGTATTGATTGACCAAATCTCTGGCTTCAGGATCACTGTCTCCTAATAAGGATGTGTGATGTTCAGAGGAGCTTTTTCTTCATCCCTAACTGTGGTTCTGGCAGCATGTTCGCAACACCGTGCCAGTAAATCCAATCTCAGCCTGCAGAGCAGTGATTTATGAAACTGCAAGGAGAAGCTTTCATGACTTCACTTTCTTTTCCTAAGAGCTCTATAAATGACATGTAAATGTGATCATTTGCCTGGTCAATTATCTCTCATTCCTTACTCTGTTTGGCTGGCATTGTGCAGCGTTTCAGCACTGTTTGGCTGCTGATAGAGAGATAACCTCAAGCCTTGTTAGATTCTTGACAGGCGCAGCGTGTCAGTCTGTGGTTCTGAAACATCCCTAATCAAAAAATCTCTTGGAGCGAGCCGCTTGATTCTGCAGGGCTGAGCATCATCAAAGCCTTTCATGTTTTCTGGCTAAAGGGAGAGACAGGGGAGAGGAGAAAGCTTTAGCAGGTACACTGTGCTCTTTGTTTACCCTTTCTCTTACCAATCTGGTGCACAGATGGCCAACAATTATTTCTCTGTGTGCGCATTGCTGCTGGCCAGCCACCAGCTTTTCAGAGATTGGTGTAATCCTTTATTATTTATGATTGTCTGGGATTTTTGGATCAAGATTGAACACAATCTGTTGAATATCTGAGAGGAGTGGGAGGCAGCAGAGCGAAATGAAATGCAAACAAAGAGAGTGGAAATGGAGAAGTCAGGGCATCTATAATGAAGATGTGATGCTCACTGTTAGGAGAGCTGCTCCTGAATCCAGCACACTTTAATCCCATTAACACTGACTAAATATACCATTTGTTTTAAGCTTGCCAGTGGTGGTGTTTATGCTAATAGCCTGGTCGCTGCAGGCGATTTCAGAAGACTTTTGGAGGGCACCAGCTAATAATTAGATTTAATAAGGAAGTCAATTTCTATCCTCATTTGAAATAAAAATAAGAGGCTTAGCCTCTCATAGGACAGGCATTAATTTGTTGATTTGGTCTCGCTTTCTCTCTCAGGGCTTCAGGCTTCAGAATTCCTTAACCCTTTTCTGTCCTTGTTTAGGAAACCAAGCATATATATAGCCACATCCTGGAGACTTCTATTACAGAAACCCATAAGATCAATCACTCTCATTGATCCCATATAAAAACAGCTTAAACTACTATCACCTGCTGATATACAGGCTGGTGTTCAAATAAGACTCTTATACTTCAATGAAGCATTATTCTGCTACTTTGATCATTTTACACACCTAAACATTTGGATGCCAAAATTTTATATGCACTCTGTATGATCTCCTAAGATCTGACTGAATATTTGACTAAGAATATGAGTGAACATTATTTAAAACCATGCATCAATAACAACAAATCACTTTTTAAATGTTTACAGTTCATCACTTCTAATCCAGCTATATAATCATGTATCTTAATATTTCTATGTAGAGTATTTTTACTTTTGATTCCTGAAGTAATTCATGCTACTCAAACTTAAAGCTCCTGTCAGAGGTGTCTAGCTGGTTATGAGATTGACTGAAATTAATACTTGTGCCTCTTTATGAGCTATAAAAGGAAACAAGACACCAGTTAAAAGTCTGACTATGTCTATATATAGTTATTTTTAACACCTTGAACTGCCGCTGCTGCTGGGTAGATGCCAGAGAAAGTCATAGGCAACAGGACGCAGGGAGACATTTTTTAAGCTCCTCCCTTAACAAAAATGTCACAAGGTGATACATTTTTGTGTTACAAAATAACAAGATTATATTTTTGTTAAGGAACAGGACATACACATGCACACATTTAAATAGCAAAGAGATAAAAATGCATTGGGTATAGGGATGGGTACCTTTCACATTTGAAACGATATGGTACTGATGTCCAGTACCTGGCAATTGGTACCGGTACTCAACAGTTCCCATTTTTGGTACTTTTTTGTGTTTATGCGATAAAAATATCAATTTGTTTAATAATAAAATATAAATATAATTTTTCAATTTAAAATATTTATTCTTTGATAAATAAATTTGGGGGCTGAATGGTGGCGCAACAGTTAGCGCTGCAGCCTCACAGCAAGGAGGTCAGCGATGATTCCCAGCTTGGCCGTTGGGCCTTTCTGTGTAGAGTTTGCATGTTCTCCCTGTGCATGGGTCCAAAAACAAGCTCATCAGACTAACTGAAAACTCTAAATTGTCTGTAGGTGTGAGTGTGTGAGTGAATGGTTGTCTATGTGTCAGCCCTGTGACCCCCACCTCCGGCCCAATGGCAGCTGGGATAGACTCCAGCCACCTACGACCCTGAACAGGATAAGCGGCTCAGGAATAAAAATATGAACTTGCAATGCTGTGTTCATGTACAATATGAAAAATTATCTTTCACTCCCTTACAGTCACAAGGATGCATTTAGGTACCACATGGTACCTTTTGATTTTACATGAATCGGTACCCAGTACTTTAGACAGAATTCGATAAGTACCCTTAAAAATACCTTATTTGGTACCCATCCCTAATTGGGTACTATTTTCAATTTAATTTGAGTTCTGGTTCCAATTTAAAACTGTTCATCATCCAAACTCAATACTGGATTAAATCATGCACATTAAAAAAACTAATATCAACGTACTGTTTTATAACAGTGGTTCTGGTGCACTATGATGACGCCTGAGAAGGTCAAACACGGCTTAAATCGTTGGTTGTTTCTGTGAATAACCAGATATCAAGGACACATTTTGCATACCTAAAGGCTGGTGACCTCACAGTGACAAAGAGATGTGACTCTATCATTATAAATCTTGTCACCTCACAGAGACATTCCTCCAGTCTCCTTGCTCATCTTGCCCTTCATTACTAAAGCAAGCACAGCGAGTCTCTGCACTTCAGGGTCTCTTTGAAGGAACCATAGGTGAATAGATGCTCTCTGAACACACATCTTACAAATGAATATTTTAAATATTTGCTAACATGGTTTATTTAAGCACAAAATGTTCATTTGTTCAAGTCTTCTGAATTCTGACAGTTTTATTCCTAACATAATGATCTGCTGTTCAATATGCTATCACATTTTCTCTATTTTCATTTTAAAATGTAGAACACTGGATAGATATATAGAAAAAGGAGTGTCTGTACTCTGTTACTTTTCAGCTCAGCTTAAGTGATGGATCTGACTACCTGTGTGCTGTGTTGTGGTAGACGTGGAGCTGACTTATTCTACAGTATCTAGAGCTGCTGCTGTTTCTTACCCCGCTGACCGGCCAGGCTCTTCTCTGCCGGGCTCGTGAGCTGGGTTCCAGCTGGAGGAGCTCTCTGATCTGCTGTCAGACAGATGGCAGGCTCACTCTCCCCTGCCCTGATAACTTCCTCAGCTCTCTATTCTTCTTCTTCTTCTCAACCCAGTCAAGCCTCTTTTTCCCCCCTCTCCCCTTCCCCGCGCTCTGTCTCTCTTTTTCAACTTAATAATGGAATCGAGTGCCCCTCCAGAGCAAGCAGCAATGCTGGCCGCTGGTGGAGGAATCATTTTCAGCGAGCATGTGTCAGTCAGCAGGTATAGGAGCACTTGTGGAGTCAATTTGGCATGGAGGAGTGGAGCTATATTACTGTGTGCCAGGGAATATGAAATGCTCCTCAGTGGAGCAGAAGTGCAGAAACATGGCATATGAGGACAGAAGATTGCAGCCTGAAAAGGAGATTTCTTTGATACTCCACAGCTCATATTACAGTGAAAGAGCCAGTTAAAAAGCTCTGCTTACCATTTATTATACTCTATTCATCTCAACTCACCCACTTTGCCCTCTCTACATCTCTGTTTTATGCTGGTGATATAATGTTCACCCTCATGAGACACTTTGCTAACAATTCACAGACTCTGACCTCGGCAGCCGTTGCACTTTTCCTGCATGGGCTGTTACCTTGACAACATATTTTCTTTCGAGACAGTCATGTGAAGTCATTCCCCTGCCATGTGAATGTAATCAGCTACCATAACTGAATTACAATCTAAAGAATCCTTTTAATCACATTAGCAATTTAGCAAACTGGATTAGAGGAACAAAATCTTTGTTGAGCAGCTCAAGGTCTTCTCAATCAACTGGTACCGCTTGATCCCCTGATCAGTTTAATGTTGGATCATGAATTAAAAGGCACTTCGAAGCAGGGGTGGGGATTCCTTCAAAACACATTGTTGCTGAATCTCTGGATGGCTTTCAGTGATCTGCAGTTTGTTGTCATAATAGAAATGATGCAGCCGTCTATCTGAGCTGAGGGTCTGTTGAATGAGTTCTCACTGCTGCAATTCTGATTCTTGGTGATTCAGAGTGAAGGGTGGGAGTGAAACATGAAGTTTAGAGGGGCTACCATGTTCCCTCGTCACCTCTCTGATAGGCTGCTGATTTTGGAGTGGAGGAGAGTATTGGCAAACAGGCTGTGAGTGGAGCGCAACAATAATCACTGTGTGGATGAGGATAGAACCAGGACCTGAAGTGATAAAAAAAAAACATGCTGAATTTAAACACAGTATTTTTGTACAGTTAAGTTGGTAACAGACAGAATAAGAAACAAAAGCCACATTTTCGAATACATGGTAAGTTCCATGTGTATGCTCGGCTGCACCTGTGTGCTTCGCTCATGGTAGGTCAGACCTGAAGAGCTTCAGTAATGTTTTCATTCTTTCATATGACAAGTATATATTAATTTCAAATTTTCCTAGCAGCTAGGGAGTTTTTTCAAGAGAAATGTGCCATTAAAAGCTAAGTTCTGTTGTTATTTTTCTCTATTTCCCATCAAGATTTTCATTTTGCTGTTGGAGAGCGATGAAAATCAGAAAATACAGGGTAATTTTTCCTGTACTAGACAATGAAATAATCTGCTCTTTTTTCAAATCATAGATTGGAACAGGGTTAATTATGTAGCTTTATGAAGCATATCTTACTGGAAGCTTTTCAATACAACAAATTGTAAACAGTAAACAATTCTGTAACACATTTAGTATTCATTTGCGAAAAATACAGGCAAAGCACATTTAAGTTCAAGGCATAATAGTAAAATGTGCAATATTTCATAGAAAGAGAAATCTTTTTTTTTTTTTTGAGCCATAAAACAAATTCACATTGAATCTGGTCCTCTAAAAAAGGCTCTGACTTTGTTCAGAAACTTAATCTAAAGAAAGTATCTTTAAAAAGTTAGAGCAAGAACTCTTAACAGAAACTGGGAAGAGTGAATTGCTTATAGTATTAAAAAAAGCAAAACACGTTTCTGTTGTTCTTTCCAACACAAAATAGTATAAAAATATAATTCGTATATGATTAGATCTGAAACTTTGATATAACTGTATTTTTCCAAAATACTAACGCCCAAATCTGATATAACTCACCTGTGCTCAGCCTCCAAAATGAACAGAGTTAACTGTAGCATCAGAGGTTATGAATGTCTGTGTTTCTATTTATCAGTGAGAGACTGCTGATGATAGAGGATATTAGTTTCAGAGAAGCAATTGGTTCCATGTCCTCTTCAGCCAAGGGTTGAGTACAGCTGCAAATTCCTGCCAAAGACCTCTTCTTATTATTTTGAGCCACCTTTAATGTTTGCATTTTTCTCCTCTGATAAGGACTTTCATCCTGTTTCCATTGATTACTGTCTGATGACTCATCCTGATTATACAGTGCAGCCAATTCATCTCTCCACCACACACTGTGGGCCCTTTGTTGCTTGGAATGTGTGTGTCTATTTGTGTGAATTTCTGCCTCCTGCTTGTGAGTGACGTTTCACTGCGATACAAAGTGCGCGTGTGTGTGTGTGTGTGTGTTTGTGAATGTGCAGAACATCTGCATGTATCTCCATATAAACAGCATGCCACAGTACCCTGAAGTGTACGTTGCTGCAATACAAAGTCTGCCTCTGCAGTAACAGGGCCCTCATTTTTCGCCTTGTGAACAGGAAAAGTAAGCCTGCATGAGAGAGAAAAACGGCCCAGTCATTTATTAACTGTGAGTCACATTAATGAGCCAATACTGTGTAATCTCCAAATACATTCATGATAAATAGCTCCACCGTGTCGTTGATCTTTGCCTTGTTCTGCAGCTGCAAAACTCTGATCTCAAAGAGTACCTCAGTGGAGTATTTTTCAATGAAGTACATTTACAGTGTGACAGCTATAGCTACCTTTCTGACAATAAACTAAACAGTAATTGGAATATGAAAGAAAAAAAAAACAGAAGCTGATGTCTGATGTGGAGAGAGTTGCAGTTCAAAGTGGCGGGAGTGAGGACAATCCCTGCTCTGTCAAGAATTAGAGCCACCTCTGTAAATAGGCCAGTGTGTAATGCCTGAGGGTGGGAGTTTCTCCGCGGCTGGGGTTTCCGTGTAAATAAACAGTGTGGGGGTCTCAGTGGGCGGAGGGCCCCCTCTCTCCCTAGGGTTTGGCCCGGGCTTTTGTTGCCTTTAATCCAAGCACTCTCTATTGAAGAGCATGAGGGGGTGCCTGGCTGAGATTAGCCCAACCAGTTCTTGTGTGCGCTTGAGTTTTTTCTCACAGACTGCCTCCGTACTTTTGGAAATAACACAGTTATCCCACATCCTTAAGGTGGCTGACAAGAATGACAAGTAAGACGACTGCTGGGCAATCTCAGACCCTTACATGACAACATGACCTCAGCACTCCCAGAAAGCTTCTGCATGCACGTAAACACGGCTGGTTAGGATATGGGGTAGTCACCTCTAAGAGAAACTCAAGTCCCCAATCTACTCATCAAGATGACTTCGAGCAGTATGTGTGAGATTGTATGGGTAAAGTCTCCACATGTTGTGTCTCATGCTAATTTGGCAGCCTTGAGCATTTGTTATACATTAAAAGTCCTAAGATAATATAATTAGTCTGTGTAACGCATCTGGTGTTGTTTTTCTTCATTTCACAGGCTTGTTATCGCAGCTGAGTAATAACATCTGATTTAAGATGCTTCTTTTGTATCCATCATTAATAAAACAAGATGAGAAATGGTTTATTTTTTTAAATGTCTTTTGAACGGAAGCACAACATCTATGAAGCACAATATTAATATAAGTATGCCGCTCATTCTCAGTGTTGAAATAGGCCAGTTGGCCCTACTAATAAAGGTGAACAACAGCTTTTTCCTGTTCGCTAAATAGGCCCATATGTAAAGGAAAACTACAGGGTGTAATGTTACAACTGTTTGCATGCTTCCTTTCTTCCTTTGTTTAATGTAGGCTCTCATTACCACGTGGTGGTAACAGATTGTTTGAACTGGAGAGAAAAGCCATTCGAAGCTAATTAAGCAGCCATTCCAGGCTCTATTCACAGGCAGAGGACCGAGGAGCACAGGCATTTGTCAGCGCTTGACCCCGCGTGGTATTGATTGACAACGCTGCCTCGTGAATGACAGGCTCGACGCAGCTCAGCCAATGGGAAACCGGCGAGTAAGTGCAGCGCGCTGTGATTGGACGAGAGGCCTTAAAGCCGCAGAAGAGTCCCACGTGGGGGCAGAGTCGAACCTTCAAAACAAGGCTGCTCTGAGACATGGCTGATGTTCATATCAGACAAAGGCAATCATCTCGTCTCCCCCCGCGGTGCAACTATTACACAAACGCTGATAGGTAGAGGCGCGCGGGTGTGTTGTGAAAGAAGCGCGAGATATTTAAGGCGAAAAAATGTGCGTCGAGTCCGTAGCGTAGCTTCAATTTAGAGGATATCGTCGATCGATTGGTCATTATTTTGTCCTTCATGGTGTTGGGGGAGTTTAACCCGCACATTCCTGTCTTTGGCAGAAACTTCTTGATATTTCACAGCATGTCGCTCCACATTTTATAACAACGTTTAACAAATAAGCCTTCATGTTCTCCTTTTTCCTTGTAAGGGGATGAAAATTCAAGAATTTTTGTTGCACCTCACACCTCCCTCCCTCCTCGTCCCACTGGTGGTGGTCTCACCCAAAAATTCATCAACTTTATTTGAACGGCTAAAAAAAACCCTAATGAGAGGCGGATGTGGAATTTCTGCTGTCTCTGTTAAATTTGGATATCATCGTCGGCACATCAATGCCTGCTGCTGCTGCTGTTGTTTTACATGGTGGGACGGACGGATGATGCCTTGTGGATCCGCGGGATGATGTCATGTATCGTTGCACCCCACGTGGGGGCCGTCGCTCTCCGATAGGCAGATGTGGCCGTATTCCTTCCGAGTAATCCGATTGGACAGATAGGCTCTTTCACGGCAGTTCAGCCCTGCTGCCTGTGTGTGGCAACCAGGGTAAGCTGGACAACTGGGGGAAATGCGAGATTGTGGAGAGTACCATGTTACGCTTTTAAAGAATCTCCAGCCTCTTCGAGTCGGAAGACAGATTTTGGAAGCGTACTTATATATTTTTCTCTCTCTTTTTGGGATTAACCAGCCACAAAAGGCGCAAATTCCTCGGAGGGTTCGCGGCTGAGAATAAAGTAGTTTAATCGAGCCCGACCGCACCAAATATTCTCCCAACTGCTCCCTCAGTGTGGCGGGGTGCGCTCCGGAGAGGGAGAGGATGCTTGTCGGGATCCGCGTCCACCACGCTTACATTACGAGGGATTAAACGCATGAATTATAGCCTGCTCTGTTTCTTCTTCGGGAACAAAAAGTCGCGCGGACGGCTAAGGACGCACGCACGGGTATGTATTTACGAAAGCTTTTGATTTCTTCCTTATTTTTCATCTTATTGGGCGTAAGCTCAAACAGCGCACCGTTTCCATCGCTCTCCGCGAAGTCAAACAGAAGGTGAAGCCAGCTGCCCTCGGCGCTGGCCTGGCTTACACCTTCTAAAGTGGAGATTTATGTTCATTTGCGGAACAACATGTTAAAACAGAGCTCCAAATCAGCGACTTTCACGCACACAGTTGCGTTTTTACGCCGCAAACCTGGCACCTTTATTTGTTTTGTGGGTTTAAATTGAGTGTTTCGCTGGTCACTGACCGAATAAGGTCACCAAAGAAGACAGAAGCGCAGGACTTGTGCTGCTTTTTGACTGCAATACAAGGAGCTAGTTTGGTGTCCTAAATGTTACATGGACAAAAATGTGTTGTGTTTTACGCATTCAAATTAAAACGCGTCATTTTTCAATACAGGATTTTCACGACCTCCCCCCTTACCCCCCACCCCTGTTTGCCGAGACTGGCGTGGCTGAGAGCAGATTTCAACCATTTTGCCAAAGGACCTGCACACTAGAGACATAAACAAAGGATACATTACAAGATGTATCCACAAGGCCGACATCCGGTAAGAAGCGCTTCCGACACTTACTATAGTTTACATATTCATCTGACAACACTGATGTTGATATGGTTCCTGAGTGTGCTTTCTCTCTATGAAGTCTGCCACACAAAGCGTTTTCCACCCTTAATGTAGCTCATCAAATTTCAATATCAAAATGCATTTATGCTACACAGAATCTGCACTTAGTGGTAAATGGATGCAGATGGTGTGCATGCCTGGAGATATTCAGTCAGCCATACACTAACATATGACTGTGCTGAGTATGAGGACAGCAGTTCACTTCTAAAATTACATTTCATTTTCAGTGTGAAAACCTATTCATGTAGTGTTATTAGCTTCTGGAGGTGTGAAGCAGAGCCACCTCTTTGCTGTGGTAATGTCTTACTCACCAGTGCAGAGGAGATATTATCCTGAAAGTAGTCTATAATGTGAGAGCTATTCAGCTCCCTTCAGCAGCCAGGTTCCCACAATGCAGGAAAAATGATGAATAAAGTTTTTTTGCCATGAGTGGACTAATGTGATTTTTTTTCTCTTACAACCTTCTTTCAGGCTCCACATCAGCCCGGCCAGCCTGGCTTCAAATTCACCGTAGCAGAGTCTTGTGACAGGATTAAAGATGAATTTCAGTTCCTGCAAGCCCAGTATCACAGGTAATGATTAAAAAGGTGTCATAGTGAGGCAACATCAACTTTCCTCTCCGTTAAAATGTAATGGCTCAGGCTCATATTTGGTTGTTGACTCCTGCTTGTATGAAAAAAGACTCTGCTGCCAATTGGTTAAGTGGTAGTGAGTTATTGAAGTGATAAAGACGCCTGAAATTGACACCTTGTCTTCTATTTTAGTCTTAAGGTGGAGTACGACAAACTGGCCAATGAGAAGACAGAGATGCAGCGCCACTATGTCATGGTAAGATTATGTTACAACAGGGAGCAATTATGGTTCCAAATTGCAAGGCTTGTTGAAGATGTAGTCAGGGTGAAGCGAGACAGGCTATTGTGATCACCTGTGTGGAGGTTAGGGCGGGTTTAGTGTCAGGTACAGGCCTGTGAAAGCCCCCAGGGGGGTTTGATGTAGCTGGTTGTTACAGCGAGCTCTTCCTGACAGGCGAGCTGTGGGCGGCAGTGGGCTGAGGCTCCATTATAAAACGCCCCTGATCTCTGAGGGTCGACCGCGACGTTGCCCTCTGTGCGTGCTGATCTGATTATTCTCCTAGGAGACTCCACACTCACACATATGCATGGCCATAAATTAGGTGTGAGCTGATGGTGGAAGGCCAGAGCAGTCAGTATGTGGGAAAATGCACGACAGCCAACAAAATGGAGGACAAAGTAGAGAACATGCTGCAGTTTGTCGTGCACTGAGTTACCATGTGTTTACTCTCAAATTATTAGTTATCTTTTATCCGAAGATAACGTGTGTGGCACTATGATACAGGAATTTGGTGGAGACATAATGCAATCAGAAGGTTTTATCTGTGGCTGTGTGCCTTGTTGTCCCAGGTAAACACACTGGGGATGACTTAAACCAATCCATGCAAGCTTAAGTTAAACATTCCTCTCAAAGGAAAACAACATGTTAGCCTGACAGGGAGGAGGTTAGGTAAACATGTAGGGAAGTATCCCACAACCAGCACCAGGTGTCAGGTTACACTTGGGCTGTGAGGCTCTGATCTCAGACAGAATGGCTCTCTTGTTTGAGAGTAATTTTCGAAGAAGCTAATGGACTGAATAATGCATTGGCCTCATCAAATAGACGCTGACTGGAAAGCCATTTCTGCTCCGGCTGCCACTTGTGGGCTCTCCGGATTACATTTCAGCCAGACGGACTGACCTGGCCTGAAATATCAAGAGTGTTGAGCAGTTGCGTTACGCTAAGTAAACAGACATCCTGGAGATCTGAAGGCTTAAGGCGGTGATCAATAAATCTAACCATTTCTTCTCTGTGCCCACACTATAAACAACAGAACATTGATTTATTGGTTATCTGCTGTCAGCTGCTCAATGAACCTTTTTTTGCCTGATCACAGTTCTCTGCTGACGTCTGATCGTATTAACATTTTAGTTAAAATGTACTCGACCATTCAATGATGTAATTAGAATAGTGGATAATAAAAGAATTGATTTGTGGCTACAAACAGTATGTTGTTAACACTACAAGCATTATTGTGAGCATTAAAATAAATGTACACACAGCTTAACTCTGATTCTTACTCATCACATCAATTTGTTTGCTTTCATTTCAGTATTACGAGATGTCCTACGGGCTGAACATAGAGATGCACAAACAGGTAGGTGACTCTGTATTCATCATATTTTCCAGCTCGGTGGTTTTCCCTTGGGTTAGGGGATGTGAGATCCACGGGGAGCTGCTCATAGACTGTGTACTGAGCAGCTTTAATAGGCTGTAAACAAAGATATACTGCACACAAACAGGGCAATAGAAAACTTGTATCATGACTTGTAAAATTGCTGTGGCTCTTTTTTTGTCAGATTTGCCACTGGTGTGTAAATCATGGATTGTCTCAGCATTGTGATAAGATCAGAGATAGACTTTGGCAGCCTCGGCCTTTGCCTTAATGATCAAAGGGAGAGGATTGCTGATGGGTCAGTATTTCTTTTTAAGATGAATAGTAAGAACAAGAGAGGGGCTAAGTCCTTCGGTCACTGATTGAGCCCTTATCTTCATCAAAAAGATCATATCTGCTATGGCTCCAGAGATCAATCACATTGATACTTGGAGAGATAAAGATTGTATGAATGAGTAACCCTGCGAGTCCCATGCATGCTGCTCTTAAACCAGTGGGGCTGTCCCCTCTCCTGCCACAGCCCAGCTTGGTTAATGACGGCGTTGGCGGCATGGCGGATTGGTGCAGTAGGGTGATCCATCAGTGTCGAGGGGCCGTGTGTCACACTGCCACATGTCTGTCAGGGCTCGAGCCGCTCTGATAGCTTCTGTCAGGCACTTATCGCCAACTAGAAGAAAGGGAGGGGGATGGGTGCTAGAGAGACACGTAGGAGAGCAGAGCTGAGGGGGAGGGGCTCGACAGCCTAGCTCTGTGTAAACAGGTTAATCGACTGATCCATTTTAGCGCCTGACTTTTATCAGGAACCTCAACAGAGCTGGTGGAAGTGCTTGAATAATTCATCAGTGGGGCCCTAACCTGCTGAACGACGTGTTTGTGAGCAAACAGTGTGGGCCCCATCCATGCAGCTCTCCCAGCTTGCAGCTTGGACAGAGGAGGATGAGGAGGAGGAGGAGAAGATGGGGAGTGGTTAACAGGCAGGGTTGGGATGGATTATTGGATGCACATAGGCATATTATTTTCCTGCCAGGAGATTTATTCCACAGTGAGGAAATCCATTCCTCTAACTGTGCCTTTTTTCATTACTGTGCAGGAGCATAATTCAGGTTTCAGGATGCACACACCGGCACAGCTCAGTGTTAAATCCATTCCCTCTCTCTGCTGCACTGCATGCAGATATACACGGCTAATTTCTGCTACGTGATGTCAGACAGTCATTACCATCATCTGGTGCTTGTTTTCCAAGAGCTGTGTGGATTTTGATCACATTTGGCTGTTACCTGCATTTCTAACACAGAAGTAATAGACCCATTGCTCGCTGAGTAGCAAACTATCTGCCATATACCAAGCCAAAGGAAACTTTGTTAGCCAGCAGACTGCAGTGCTAATACAAAAGAGGTGTGTAGTGAAATGTGGTTGGAGAAACTGTTGCTCTCCAAGGCATCAGTGCTTCCACATCACTGGTTTGTCATGTTAGACTGGACTGGAGGGTAAGATTGACAGGGTGTGAACCCCTGGGTGTCAGGTCCACTTATAAAACCAGAAAATTAGTGATCTTTATGATGCAGGAGGCTATGGTTTTATGATGTTTCTCTTAGAATAATCATATATTTTTAAGATCACATTTACTCTGAAATTAGCTGACTGACTGAGTTAGCTGACAAAGTTATCGACAGTCTTGACTCTTGAGTCCTTTTAGACCGGCTTTTGGTCTTACTTTAATCAATACAGATAACTTAAAATGTCAATTAAAACGTGCTCTTGGCTTTCTTCACATTAACGAGGACTCTTGGGCTGTGTGCAGCATCTCAGTTTGGCGGGACCAGGCCTCATTTCCTGGCTCAGTGAAGAGTTGGTCTTATTGTCTTCCTGCTACAAAAATCAGAAAAGAGGACAAATTGGAACCCCTCTAAATCTGACAAGTCAAGTATTGTTTGTAGATGGATCATGTGACCAGTACCGCCAGTGGTTTCTCCCTCTGTATTTAATACTCATCAGTGTCTCAACTCTATTTTCCCACTGCTGATAGCAACAGGCGAATGAATACCTTTCTGCACACCATTGACAAGCCAGCCTGAGAGTGCTCTTAAAGTGGTGCTACACAGGTCCGAGTACCTGTAATTGTGTAGCAGCAGCGCAAAGCTGGCCTCTCAAGGGCCGAGCTGTCATCTACTTAAAGTGACAACAGCCCCATTTTTATCTGCCAGCAGAGCAAAAAAAAAAAATTGCAGCCAGCACTGCACTGTATCTGTTTTGACAGAAGCAGTAGCGACTGAGTTGAAGCCTTTTGCATGTGTTTGCATGTTGTGTTGTAGGAGCGTAGAGGCTGCCAGTTGTTTAGAGCACAGCAGATCAACCACCTCCTGACCTCTCTCAGCCAGCTGTCACCATGACACTAAGCTACAGAGGAATGGACTGTGCGCTCAAGGCCTTTTCGCAAATCCTGTCAAATGTTCGACTGCTATTGACATGGCTTATCTCTACAAACATGGATTATACAGGCTCTGTAGCTTTTCAACCATTTCTGAGGGCGATCTTGGGCTCTTGCTAGAGCACTTACTACATTGTATTAATACTAATGCCCATAAAACCTTTATCTAACCCTCTAGTGTTTTATAGGTTGGAGCTCACATTAACTGTGTGTGAGAAGACTGGAGTTTAGTGTCTGTAGACGGTAATCAAGTTATAATAGGTGTTATCACAGTGGACTATTGTACCCTCTATTACACATGCTGTCATATATTTGTTTCACATTATTGCCTCTGATCCCAGGCTTTGCTTTGTTCCATGTGATATTTCATCTTGGGCTTGCTGTTTGTCAGGCTGGCTCTCCTGGCTAAGTGGCTGTCCGTGTTGCAGCTTGGGTCAGCAGGTCTCGTTCTGTTGGACATTATTCTCCAATCTCTCTGGCTCTGCTCAGAGGTAATACGTCTGGCTGCCAAAACTGCCTGGCATTTCTGCCATGTGTAATAAATAAGCTGGCGGTCTGCAAAGTACATTGTGTGTGCTGCTCCAAATGAAAAATCGGAGTAAATCCCTGTGATGTGTTTGTGTTCCGCAGTGGCCTTGGGTTGAACTGCAGCTCATAAATTCCATAGATGATGGAGCTTTGGCACTGTTATTTTTCTGCTCCCAGCACAGAGCTTCAACCTGAGAGTCTCATCTCCCATCTCTGGAAGAAGAAGGAGGCAGAACAAGCTGGCTGTGCAGTGTTTTCACAGGGAGAAGGGTGGGGGGGACATACACCTCTTCCCATTGCTCTTTTTTTTTAAATCCACCATTCATTTGCTACGTTCATGTGATCGACAGGCTGAAAATTCAATTTAATGACCTGCCTCCGAGCACGTAATATGATTTTAAAGCCTGTTACGGTCAAGCAGAGGTGCCATTTACATAATGATCCCAGCAAGATAGGGCTGCAGCCGTTGCCATGGCAGTTGGTAGACAAGCGGAAGAATGGGAGCAGGGCCGTGTGGATGGGTGGGAGGTTGGCAGGGCGGAGGGCTGGGAGGCTGATTGCAGTAAGAAAGTGCCCGGGCCTCAGTCTTGGAAAGAGAAAGTCCAAACGCGCTGCGTGCTGGAAGATATCGTCTAATGGTATTGATCATAGAATGGAGGTGCTCTTGAGGTCATTATGGTTTGTATACTTTGCTCACTCTGCAGTTTTAACCCTTAATGTGAACAGCCTGCTCCGCCACATGTAAGTAAATAGTGCAGGCTGGTTAGCAGGCCTTACTTCCTGGGGTGTGGTTGTGTGGTTTAACTTTGAGGTTAACTGCAGGACAGTGCAGTTGCAGATGAGAGGAAGGAGGGCAGAGGGAGAGAGGATCCTCTCAGCACAGCAGCACTTTGCCTGCTCATATCCGTTTAGCATGGAGTGCACTCTCAGCACAGCTGTGCTCCATCCCCCTGGGCTCTCCTAATGTTTTAAATATTTCAAATGTCAATATCATGCTGTTTAGAGGATGTTGAGTCAAGCAGTTCTGATTGCCGCAGTAATTGACTTAATCGGTGTAAACATTAAAGGCGGGGTTAGATGAAGTCACTGTCTGTTTCATACTTTATCGTCTCATTTTGATCCTCTTTTGTTTTTCAGACGGAGATTGCCAAACGGCTCAACGCAATTTTAGCTCAAATTATGCCTTTCCTGTCTCAAGAGGTGAGTGTTGAATGTAGTTAAAAGTGTCTCTAAAGATACTGTCACTTATTGTTTCCTGAGTTTTAAAGACACTACTTTTAAAAAGATGTCAGGTTAAGCAATTTTGAATAATTTTTGGCGGCCCTCTCGTTTAAAACTGGAGCGGCATTATTAAAATAAGGTGTGAAATTCAATTAGATTAAAGTGGATGTTTGATAGATGTTGGCATGCCTCAATAATTTTCTGTAAATGTCTCCCCACAGCACCAACAGCAGGTTGCTCAGGCAGTGGAGCGGGCAAAGCAGGTGACTATGACCGAGCTGAATGCGATCATCGGGGTACGTGGACTTCCCAATCTGCCTCTCACCGTGTGTATACCCCCTTTTATTCTTTTATTTGACCTTGGATAGCAAAAATCTAGCACATTAGATAATCACTAGCTATAAATCTTGCTTTGAAATGTCTTGTTTGTGCACAAAGTTGTCTGATCTGCTTAATATATACATTATGATATGATATAACAAGCATCAAAGTTAAACTGCATATTTGCACCTCTTTTAATCAAACCATAATAGTCTAATATACTGCTTTATTCTTTATCATTGTATTCAGACTATATGCATCACAAATGCGGCTCCAGAGAGCTGGTCTTTTGCTCCAGCTTTGGTCTCTGTGGCATCTTCACTGCCTTGTTGTGTGTTTATAAATGCGAGCCTGAGAGCTCTTGAGATCCCCTTTGCAGCGTGTATTGCTTTAATTGGCTAAGGTTTTAACGAGGAGCCTCATCCCTCATGCTGACCTGGATAGCTGTGGGAATTAAAAGGCTGAGGGTGAGCAGAACACAGCCTGCGCTGCAAGCTATCTGATACAGTACAGACAGCAGACAGCCGTCAGAGCTCTGCAGTACAGCTCTCTCTGCTCACTACAGCACTAAGCAGTAATGTATGGTGTTCATCTCTACTTTAGAACACCATCTGCTCCTCATTGATCAGCTGTACTCACCCTGCCCTCGTAAAACTGAACTGATGTGGTGTCACCCTGGATGCAACGCTTAAGCTATAGGTCATCTGATTACTGCAGCTGAATCTTGCAGTCTTTAGCAAGCACAGGAGGAAGACCCAGAAGACTGGCTTTATAGGGATTCAATTAATGCCCCCTTGGTGACCTTTTGTTCCAGGATAATTGCCTAGAATTTGCCTGAGTGTGTGTCTTACGAGATGATGGAGAGCTGTTTGTTTTTCATACGTCGACTGAACCAGCTGCTGTGTTATTCTTTTACCATGGCAGCTGCAAACAGCCTTTGTTCCTGAGAGAAGTGATTTGATTTAGATTTCTACCAGCGTGTGTGATTTTCACACCACAATATTTGAATATTGCAGTTCTTTTGAATGAGTAGTTTTAGTCCTTACGCTGTTGCTCTCCGTTAGTTCTTGATTAAAAATGAGTCGCTTTGTGATGGATCAGTCTTGATGAGAGGAAACACACAAATAAGAAGTTGTTATGATAAACTAACCGTTTGTTTTCATTGGATAGATGACTGAAGAGTGATGTCAGTCCTAGAAAGCTGCATTTGATTGATTTTATTTATGTGGTGTTAACCAAGTCCGCTAGTGTAGGTGTAGATGCAAGTTGTGGTGATTCAAGTCAAGAGTTTTATCTATTCGGTAAATTCTATCTGTATTGTATTTTAAATTGTTTAGAAAACAATAATAAAAACCAGGAAATATGTAAACTATTATTTTAAAAAATTGTATTGCAGATCTTTTTAAGAAGTTTTGGACAGACCTGTCCATGACTTTGGTATATAGTCCTTTTTATTTATGAGAATGTCAGCCCTCCACCCAAGTCAGTTGGGGTGCTCATGTCAGAGGAGGTTGAAATGTAGCTACTCTATGTTTTACGAATGCCTGTCCATTAGTTATTCATCGAGGAGAGGCTCCGTAGGCATGCCAAAATCCTCATGCATATTGTAAAGCAAGGTGGGGTGAAAGACCGTGCCAGGCAGACAGGCAGCATCCAGGAGCCAGCTGCATGCCTTATTGATGGGACTGAGAGCCATTAATAGGATGCAACTAGGGCAGCTGCCTGTGAGAAGATGAACCTGACAGGTGGTGCTTCCTGTTTGAAATAGAAAACACCCAAATATTGAAGTTAACCAAAGAGATGCTCATATGAAGCCATCTTTGACCCAGTGAGCGGTCACTTTTCCAAACAGTACAGTGCCTTTGAATGAAAATGGGATGAATGGAGAATTTATAACTTGCATGCAATAAGTTACATTTGACATTATGGCTCTGTCCTGGGAGCTCCCTGCCCTTCCAAGTGCCCATGCGGGATGCCAAAGCTGGAGGTGGAGAGAGCACACCTACCTTCCCTTGAGCATACATAAAAACCCAAGGCAGGGAGAGCAGCAGCAAATATACAGACCATAGAAGGTATCAGTGAGAACACATATGACTCTAGTAAAATCAGACTGAGCGTAAAAGGAGGATCTGGGTTGGAAAGAAGTTTACAGGAAGTAGACGGGCTAAAAAGTTTTAAATTAGATGGCCACTTTGCTATTGGATGTGTTGATGTAATCAGCGGAGCCATTTGCTGATAGAGGCTGGTGTTAAGAGCATGGTATCTCTAAAATATGTTCTGTTTGTTTTTCTGGTCTGGTGCATCATCATTTACAGTATTAAAATGTGGTGAAGAGGAGAGCTATAGCTTTGACCTTTTTCTGTCTCTTCAGCAGCAGCAGGCTGCCTGACCTGAGCTCATAGTCCGTCTAATGGGTGTGTGCACTCCTGTTAATACACTTTGTGTGCTGCACACATCTGGACATGAAGGGGCACTCTTCTGTCCAAGTGTATTTACCTTTATTTGGTGTACACTTTATAGTACGCTAGCTTGATTTTGCCTGTGTGTACGTTTTTAGTCGCTGCTCATTCTTAAAAAAAGGACAAAGACCAGGTCTTTATCTTGGAATATTAAATTAGGGGAAATAGACCAGACTCCTTTCTTTATTTATTATTGTCTTCATTTATGGCCCTCTAATGAGGGCTCTTGCTGATCAACCATGCATATTACCCATCAGTGCCTCATTAAACACAATGAGCAAGGATGGCGCTCCCCTGCCAATGAACTGGCTCCTTAATTTCTCCATGGACACAACATTATGACACACACTCACTCGCTCTTTCTCTTCTTTTCTGTGTCCCGGGTATATTTTGTAATTGGATTGACATCTGCCTTATAGAGCAAAGGATGAGGTTGCAAGTTGGCAACCTTAGGTTTTTCCAATCTCATTCTCTATCTTCCAGGCTGATATACATCAGAGGGCAATAAGCAATTAAAAAGACCCTCCAGGTATGATTTCTAAAGACACATTTTGGCTGTCCTTTTGAAAGATCTGTGACTTTATATTTCGTTTGCAAAAAAGAAAAAATGAAGCTGAATGGTTAGTTCCTATAATTAGTTAATGTTTTTTTCCATGGAAGTCCAACTCAACTCGTTGTTCTATGCAGCCCCTCCCCAGTCATTACAAAGTGCCTAATATTCCTGAAATAGCCATAAATGGTCTCTGATTGAAGTGGGCCTTGTAAAGGAGTGGTGGTGCATGCTGTAACAGCAGCTGAATTATTCAGCTGGCTCGTAGACGGGTAATAAATTGCTGATGTTTTTATTGGTGTCTCAGCTAAGTATTATTTAACCTTGCTTTAAACTGCTTACATCCATGCTGAGTGCCTTTTAACTCCCATCCATTTCCCTGTGCCTTTCAAATATTGATGGTGAATATTGGAGGGTTGACTGAGTGCCAGCATGGGACCCCTGGTCCTGGCTCCCGGAGCTGCCTTCCAGACGTTCACACACACAGACACAGACACACACACACAGACACACACACACACACACACACACACACACAGACACAGACACACAAACACACACACACACAGACACACACACACACACACACAGACACACACACACACACACACACACACACACACACAGAAATATCCCCAGTTGTGGGGGTGCCAGCTTCTGGCACTTTGTGTTCCCTCGGTCCCTTAAAGTTGGGGTGTGCAAATGATTCATGTTCTGTTAATCCGGGAACATGAATATGAGAGGAGTGAAAAGATGCTGGTTGTGTTTTTGAAGTGTTTATAAAGCAGGTAGTTGTTTGGCCCACAGGCTTTCAGCTTCATGTTCCTTAAGAGGATTGCTTGACTTGCTCGTGGCGGCAGTGCTGTAATGCTGCGGCACGAAATGTGCCAGTTTACCTGATAGAAAATGATTTCTTGAGCATTAAACTGTGGTTGGATCAAGCTTTGCTTTTGCTACTTAACATTACTGTCATGAAAATATTGCTTAGTTGTAGTTTATTAAACTGGTCTTGCTCTACTAATGCTGTGTGAGTGTATGTCCTGAGGCCCTGTGTCTCCTGCATCAGACGTGTTGAGCAGCTGATTGTTTGTCATAACTTCTACTCTCCTCAGTACAGATCTGAGGCTTATGCCACTCTGGCCTGGTATGAAAATAGCACAGAGGGAGGGATTGCTGTCTAATCCTGACAGTAATAGATGTGTCAATGTGCTAATATCATCCAGGGTTTAACTGATCAGTCTTATGTTTACTGTGTGGTTTCTCCTGGCTCTTTCCCTCCGACCCACTTGTTGTCTGTCTTTCTCTCTTCCTGCTTGCAGCAGCAGCAGCTTCAGGCACAGCACCTCTCCCACGCTGCCCATGGGCCTCCAGTCCAGCTTCCACCTCACCCCTCGGGTCTGCAGCCACCTGGTATTCCCCCTGTGACCGGCTCTGGATCAGGCCTGCTGGCACTAGGGGCCCTGGGCAGTCAAGCCCACCTCCCTGTAAAGGACGAGAAGAACCACCACGACCTGGAACACAGAGGTAGGGAGGGAAACGCAGACATTTTGCTGCTTAACGAGTTTACTTAAAAGAACTGAAACGTATATTAATCGAACATTATTGCAAAGATGTTAAACAGGGGAAAACCAATTTAGTGTGGCGTGCTCCTCGCTCTCTAGAGCAGAATGGTAGGGCCCCTAGGTGAGGAGCTCATCCTGTCTGTTCACATTCTGTCTGGGTAATGAGCTGGTACATTCCCAGCCCATGACTGCATAAGCTATTCAACAGCTCAACACACGGCGATAAGAGGGGCCTTGTGCCCTGCAGTTGATTCTCACACATCCAGCCAGAAGCATCTGTTATGATATGCTAACTGACTTGTTTTTCCTTTTGCTCCACTTGCTTTCATCATCACCTTGGCCACCATCGTGACATCTGTGACACAGAGAGCACGGTGAGTGTGCGAATCCATAACTCTTCTTGTTGCAGTGCTTGTCTGTTTCATACACCACTCTCGTCTGTGCGGCAAAAGTCAAGTAAAAATTCCTCCTAACAGCATGCCACTGCTGATTTCATGCACCATTGTAATCTGCTTTCAATAAAATGATTAATTTGAAATGAGGTTTGGAATATAAGTCCTGTGCTTTTAATCCAGAAGGGAAATGACTGGTATCATGCTGGAGAGATTAGAAGCCTTGTAATTTCATCACAATTAAAGAAAGACTTGGACTTCCCCTTCTTAAAGGATTTATTTGATCCCTTCTACTGTCTCCCTTGTTTACCAGCTCACTCTTTCTCCTTCTTGGCATGTGATGAATATTTATGAACACAAATGGAGAATTGTTTTGTTTTCTTTCTCTCCACCCCGTCTGGCTGGAGCTGCTAAAGCGTTTTATTTGAATGGCTGCGATCTCTGATGGCTTGTGATGGGACTGTGAGATTGTGTTTCTGCAGGCCGGGCCGACTGAATGGGTGCAGTCATGTTTGAAGAAATGGAACTCCTGGGGCGATTAGCAGGCCTGTTTTGTTTCTGTGCTCTTGTCCCAGGTCATCTGATAGCAGAGTGGTGACTTTGGTTAATGAGTCACGCTAAGCATCTCTTTAAAGGTCAGCCATTATGCAGACAGTGGCCCTTTGCCCAGACTGCTAGTCCATCGACCATTGTTCACTTCCCTGGGCTGCCACCGACTTAGTCCGTGTTGTTGCTTTGGTCTTCAGAGGAAGGGGCAGGGGGAATCAGGGGGACTTGGCAGTTTTTAGGCTGATGGCAAACTCCTGTGAAAGCAGCTGGACACCTGCCTAGTTCCTCCCATTCTGTTGGTGTTTGGAGTGAGCTGTCCCAGCTTGTGTAGGCAGGCGGGCTCTATGAAGAAGCACCAGCCAGTCCCACGCTGCTGTGCCCACTGGCAGGATATAGATTCTCTTTCTTTATCAGAGCTCAAAGCCTGAGTTGACATGGTGCCCGAGCACTCTGCGCTGCAGCAATCAATGCCTGATGCCCACAACATACAGTCTAACTCTCTCCCTCCCTGTGCCTTTCCTTCTCTCTCGCGCGCTTAGCCTGACTGACTCTGGAGAAAAGGCCTTCTGTTCAGCCACAACACACTGCTCATGTCCCTGTGAGGCTGTTTGTTGTCCAGTTATGAGGAGGAGGGAGTCCAGCACAGAAAACAAGCCCTCCTCCTTTCAGTTCAGATAACGGCCCATTCTGTTGTTTGGCCGGGGACAGGCCTGTGTTTGAGATTGGCCTTGGCTGGTGTCAGGGTACTGCTTGGAGCTGGCCTGCAGCTGCATTTTTAGAGTGTGCAGCATCCATGATGTGAATGAGGCATTTTTTGTGTTTGGATTGGCTCAGTGTATTCTCTGTGAATTTGTAACTGATGAATGACTCAGTGCTCTTTTTTATGGTGGGTAAAGAAAGAGTAATAAAGGTTGTTTGGTTTTGTCTTTGCAGAATAACTCCATATCCCCATCAGAAAGCCTACGCACAGCCAGTGAGAAGCACCGCAGCTCCTCTGACTACAGTCTGGACTCTAAGAAACGCAAAGTTGAGGAGAAGGACAGCATGAGTAGATACGTAAGTCACACCAAGTCATGTGATGTGTTGCATGCTCACTTTCTAGCTGAGAACAAGAAATGAAGGTAAGGTAGATATCACTTTTCCTTTCCATTAAGTATGAAGCCACATCCAGGAGTGTGGTTATCATCACTGAGAACAATGTTACCGGTGGCCAGAGATGCATTTTTTTCATGTGAAGTTGAAAAACAAAACTTTGAAGATGAATAACTTGAGTTATCCTTACAGGACAGTGATGGAGAGAAAAGTGATGACCTGGTGGTAGATGTGTCTAATGAGGTGAGTAGAGCAGCTTGTACTTACAAATGTTATATTGACATGACCCAATATGAGGTTTGACATTTAAAAACTTTCTTTTTTTTTTCCAGGACCCTGCCACCCCGCGTGCAAGCCCTGCTCACTCACCACCTGAAAATGGCATTGATAAGCCCCGCCCCCCAAAGAAGGACACGCCCAACAGCCCTGCATCAGTGGCATCCTCTGGGAGCACCCCATCTTCCAAAACCAAGGAGCTCAGTCATGTAAGACACCAAGAGTTTGCAACAAACTAGGACAGAAAGGGTTTAAATGAGAATTGCAGAGAGCAAAGGGATATGTGCAAATAAATCTGGGACGTTTTCTGCAGTGGATTAGGAATGGCTGTCGGTGCTTTAAGTGCATGACTAAATGTCAGGGATAATATTGTCCCGCATCAGGATCAGTCAGGTCTTCTCTGTTAATAGCTCAATGTATTTAACTATTCCAGGATTTCTCTCCCTCTGCCTCACTTAAAGATTAAAGCCAAAGCAGTAAGGGGATAAAAACGGCCCCATCTCCATTGTGGCCATAATAGGTTTTAGAATAAATAGCAGTTTATGGCTCTGCAGGACTATGAGGGTTGTCAGAATTAGATTGGATTAAGTTCAGCTTGCTCTCAAATTGTCAGTCTGCACAGTGCCTGCTTTCCGGGATTTTGATTGTGCTTGCTCTCTCGTTCCCTCGACAGAATGACAAATCCTCCACGCCTGGCCTCAAGTCCAACACCCCCACACCTCGCAACGATGCCCCCACCCCTGGCACCAGCTCCACTCCCGGGCTCAGACCCATCCTGGGCAAACCACCAGGCATGGAGGCTCTTGGTTGGTACCAGTCTTTTTACTCTCTAGCAACTGAGATAATCTTTTTTTCCCCTATCCTCTCCTGATGTACTGTAAAATCACATAGCAGCACCCTTTTCTGTCTGTCTCTGCAGCAGCCCCAGCTTTGCGTACCCCTCTGTCCATCGCAGGCTCCTACCCCACTCCCTTTGCCATGATGGGCCATCATGAAATGAATGGAGGCCTGACTAGTCCTGGTGTGTATGCTGGTCTGCACATATCTCCTCAGATGAGTGCTGCAGCAGCAGCAGCCTATGGACGCTCCCCAATGGTAACCCCCTTTCTTTCCTTTGTCCTCAAATGTAGCAATTTGATAGCTTTCTACAGTCACTGCAAATGGTTAGAAAGTAATAAAAAAATATCATATGTGTATATACATATGTGAATGAACTCCCTGAGTATCTTACTGAGATGATGCAAAATGCCTCAATCATCTCTGTTTGTTGAGGCTTCTTGGTAAAGGTTTGGACCATTTTCTGCCAACGTTACTTTTAATTTTTAGATGCTGCCAGTATTGATGTTTCCCATTTTTTATCTACATGCCATGCTAAGCTAACCAATCTTTTAAAAATAGATTGAACTGATTTATAATGTTTCTCTCCTTTTTTTGTAGGGGTTTGATCCTCACACCCACATGAGAGCTCCTGGCCTTCCAGCCAGCCTCACATCAATCTCTGGTGGAAAACCGTAAGTTTCTCTTAAGATTTGCTTAAAGTTAGAAATCTAAAAAACTAAGTATTCTTAAAAATGTGTCTGTTTTTTCCATCAGGGCTTACTCTTTTCACGTCAGTGCAGACGGGCAGATGCAGCCTGTACCCTTCCCACCTGATGCCTTGATCGGCCCGGGTATCCCACGCCATGCCCGTCAGATCAACACGCTTAGCCATGGCGAGGTGGTGTGTGCAGTTACCATTAGCAACCCCACACGTCATGTCTACACTGGTGGAAAAGGTTGTGTCAAAATCTGGGACATAAGCCAACCAGGCAGCAAGAGCCCCGTGTCCCAACTCGACTGTCTGGTGAGAGCCGCTGCTAATTACTCATCAAAACTTTAATGCATGCATGCCTGTTGTCTTTTTAAAGGTAACCAGTTGTTTAAACACAAGGCTTTTCTGGTAAATATCAGACTTTCCTTTCTGATACACTATGACCACAACATATCGTACATATCCTCTAAAAAGTTTTATTGTGAATGGACAAGTTGACAAACACATCTGCTGCATTTATCCAGTGGTTGTGTAGAAAATAAGATACATACCAAGAAACTAATATGTTAAGATCAGGGAAAAAGTGGGGATAAATTATGTTTGGTTTGAAAGGTGGGCCTTGCTGAAAAATGTGTTGGCGCAGGAGGCTCTAAAGCCTCACTCACATAAGGTTTAAGAAAACCTTTAGTTTGGTTGATGACAGAAGGATTTTCATCCTTGTTCCCAAATCTGTTTCCAGCTGCACTGCTCTGAACATGTATTGATTGGCTTTGTCCTCTGTGCAACAGAACAGAGATAACTACATCCGCTCCTGTAAGCTGCTGCCTGATGGCCGCACATTGATTGTTGGAGGCGAGGCCAGCACATTGACCATCTGGGATCTGGCCTCTCAGACACCCCGCATCAAAGCCGAGCTCACCTCCTCGGCCCCAGCGTGCTACGCCTTGGCCATCAGCCCTGACGCCAAAGTCTGCTTCTCCTGCTGCAGTGATGGAAACATAGCCGTTTGGGACTTGCACAACCAGACTCTCGTAAGGTAGGAAAAGAACTCCTGTTCATTCTGTGTGGGGTTTGGCGCCTTGACAAGACTGCTGTTGTGTGAGTAATTCTAAAAGATGAAGTCAATAATTGTTAGTTTGCCTTCTGACTTTGATTGTAGGCAGTTCCAGGGTCACACGGATGGTGCTAGCTGTATTGATATATCTCATGATGGCACTAAGCTGTGGACAGGTGGTCTTGACAACACTGTTCGCTCCTGGGATCTGAGGGAGGGTCGGCAGCTGCAGCAGCATGACTTCACTTCACAGGTACATGAGAGAAGAATAAAAATACACACTGACCCACAGACTTTCCAAATGCAGAGGTTTTCCTTTGACCCCAGAACTGCCAGTGATTACTGCTTTGTCCCATTTCCAGATCTTCTCCTTGGGCTACTGTCCGACTGGAGAATGGCTCGCTGTGGGTATGGAGAGCAGTAATGTGGAGGTGCTCCATCACTCAAAGCCAGACAAATATCAGCTTCACCTGCACGAGAGCTGTGTTCTCTCCCTCAAGTTCGCTTACTGTGGTATGAAAACAAACCTATTAAAATGGATTATATAGCCCATTTCTTTTTTTAACTTGTGATAACTACAAACTGTCCTTTTAAAGCCGGAGTGATATTGTGCCTTCAATTTTTCACACTTAATCATCGTTCATTTGTAGGTGTTTTATAGTCCCAGAAGGTCTGACTGCATTGTTGCTTCCTTTGCAGGTAAATGGTTCGTAAGCACAGGGAAGGACAATTTGTTGAATGCTTGGAGGACTCCTTATGGCGCCAGCATATTCCAGGTATGCAGATCAATACACACTGTCTGCAGTGAGTCCAAAAGTATGCACAGTTGTCTCTGAGAGGAAGGGCACAGCGACCGCTGTCTGACAGGACTCTCCTATCAGTGAAAACTGAACCTGAATTATTGACCTGACAAAGAAGTCTTTTTGAGGGGCATCAGGCCAGAACTTGATGTCACTGCAATCCAATCTCACCCTGTAGACAGCTAATTCTCTCCTCTTAACTTCAATTGTAGTTGAAAATGTTAAATGCCCCCAAGACTAACATTTTTTTCCTTTCTCAGTCCAAGGAGTCCTCGTCAGTCCTGAGCTGTGACATCTCAACAGACGACAAGTATATCGTGACAGGCTCTGGTGACAAGAAGGCCACTGTATATGAAGTGATCTATTAGGACAGACTGCTTTGGACAGGAGCATGCTCGTGCTCAGGAACAGTGGACTCTTCCTCCATCTACCTTCCCTCACACAGACAGCATGGATGTTGCCTGCAGCCCCTGGGTGGATGGGCAGGAGGTTTGGCAGTGCCAGACTGAACTGGACGTTGGCGCTTCTGTGACCCTGGATGCTGTGACTTTTTGGCCGTTCCTCACTCATACGACTAACACTTGTACAGCAAGTGCAGCTCCCCAGGGCACTAAGAAGAAATTAATGTCTCGCTGTTTTTCTGTTTGTTGGATATTTCTTTTTTTATTCGTCCTTTTTAATGTGGAGATAAAGTTCCATGACACAACGAGAAGCAGCGCTTCGCTCTGGAGCTTCTCCTCAGAGGTCCTGTGAAAAGTGTACATAATGGAGTAATAAAAGGCCTTTTATAGATTTATATTTTGGTGTCCAGTTACGCTTGTGATGGTTCTTTCTCGTTCTCCCCGTGATTTTCTGTCCCCTCTGGGGGTGGAAATTAGATTAGGACTTTGTAAAAGGATATTCTATTTCAGCTTTCCCCTCCTCTGCTTTTTTTCATGTTCATGTCCAGAATGACCTTTTTGGAAATCTAATTTGGATTATTTTTTCTTCACTATTTGCTGTAACTCAGAACACAGACGTTCATCCCATGGATTTTAACAGAGGAGAATTTTGGAAAGGACCTTTTTTTCCAGGAGAAAATCATGGTTTCAAGCTATTTCTACCCTATCACCATGTGAAGTAGAAATTCAACTCTGAAATGAAGACCTCTTACTGGACACTGGCTGTTTTTAGTGACATTCAAATGGATAACTTTCAACTGGAGGACTAATGGGTCTTATGGAGAAGCTGCCGTGACCTGGGTTCACTCTGTTGTCGCGACTAATGTATGAATCTTCATTTTTCCACTCAGCGAAGTTTAGTCATCAGTCCTGGAGTGAATAATGTCCTCTGAGGACTGACCTTGTGACTGATATGCAGGATTTACATGGTTACTCATAAAATGCCATCTCAACATCAGACACTTTGGATATGCTCAGTCTGCTTTTTTCAGTATTTCATTATATTCAACAACATCTTCTCATCGACAGGAATGGTCCTTGCATAAACACACATTAGCCTGTGTAGCAAACATGATTCATGGTCCCTAAGGATTGTACAGTTGACAGTTGTTGATAAATCAATAAACTGTTTTTATATAAAATCATCTTGACTGAGTTTCTACAGTACAGCTGCCCTGCCACTGTTGCACATTTTATGGGATTTGTGCGGTATTTCAGGTATAAGCTTTTTCACTTCCCTGCCAAGAGTTAGATGAGAAGATTGACACTAATCCTGTAGCTCATGTACTGTAAATATGAAGCTACAGTCGGCAGCCCAGAAGCTTAGTTTTACACGAAAATGGGAAAAAGGGAAGAGGCTAGCCTCACTATGTGCAGAAGTAACAAAATCTCTGTATGAAAAAAAAGGTTCATGATTTTTGGGGGAATACCTAGCAGTTTAACGTGATAGTTGGTTTGATTCTTGAATGGCAACCCTGAAAGTTAGCATTGCTTTTTGCAACAACAAAACTGGAAGTGAAGAAAAAAATCCTCTTATTCGCAGTGAATTTCATCCATCAAACAGTAATGTATTCTGTGATGATTTGTATGCTTTATGGCTCCTGGTTTTATAGGCTAGTAGTTTCTTCCTTTTTATATATGCTATGCTAAGCTAAACTGAGCTGGCTGCCTGTGGCATCACATTCCCCATTCATGAGCTCAGAGAGTAGTGTCATAGTTTTCATCCAATCCACAGCTGGCAAAAAAGAAGGACTTTTAAAGTCAGAGTTTTGCTTGCTATATGCTGAGTTGTTTTGGATGATTCAGATTTATGGGTGCATTGTTAACGTTGGTTGTGAGCAGCAATGGGATACATTCACCCGTTAGAAACCTTGACAGTTATGGACTTCATCGATAACTGTGGAAAACACACCTCGTGTGTTGATTTGATGGATGTATTGTTCACTGTTGTTAACTGTTGTGCACTGAGGACTGTATTGCTCTATTTTAGTCCTGTAGTGTATAGAGTTTCTACAAGGCTTTCCTTGATGGTAAAGAGAAAACCATCAGTAAATGTCTTTGTTGTATCCAGATAGGGACTGACAACTGCCTCAGGAGAAGCAGAGAAATTAGAGGAAGACATTGTGTTTCCTGGTAGACTCAGCAAGGAACTTTTAGAAGTGGAATTGGCTGAAAAATTACCAAGCTTTTCAGTAACATTTGATTCTGTAACCCACAGTGGTCAATGAGAGCTACCACATTTTTCTATGGTTGAATCCAAGTATGTTGGCAGTGCTGAAACCAAACTCAGAGTGATACAATGAGGCAAAGTTTTTATGCAGCACCACTTCAGAAATATGACGCAAACACTGCTCTTGAGTTCTCTTGAGTGGTCTTTTGGAAGTTGAGTACTTTTGGGCAGGATGAGGTGAATGGCCCAGTCCTTCCACTCCAGAACAAGGCACTTGTAGGACTTTGAGTATGAAGCTGTGAGCCCTTCATATGGCTGCCTCTTCAGAGATGTTATTGTTAGATTTAAAAAGCGGGGCCGGATGCTTTCAGCATGGAGCCAGCCGCCATGCTCTGCTCTCACGGGCTCATTTGTTAAAGGCTATAGTCTTTCTTTTCCCACATGGCTGAAGTGTGTACTTCCTGTGTGCATTTGTAGCTTAAGCTCCTTCTTCAAGTAGAATTTTCTTCCTCACTTGATCAAACAGTGAAATATCTGCAGATGAAAGGTTGTAGCTCCTGAGTGCCTACTGCTGGACACTGAGGGGGTCATTGTCTCGCCTTCTGCTGATCTACCCCTCAATGGAAGGCTTTCAGCAGGTTCTCATGCAAAGGCCCATGCTGCCCTGTTCTATTTTGAGTGGATATAGTGCAGACTGGGAAACTAGGATGCCATGACTGTTTTACAGCAGAAGAACATTGGCTATTCTTGTTAAAGCCAAGATTCAAAGACCCAACGGAAATTGGAGGGAGCTAAGATGCCAAAATATGGCCATGCACATGCAAACACGGTGTGATTTTTTTTGTTTTTTAGGTTCAGCTGCCAGGCATTGATCACAGTCCACCACAATTCTGGCTGTTTCATTTGGCTGGCATTTTGTTTTCCACCCTCCCCCATCCATCACACAGAGAATCAGGTTTTTTCTTTTTTCCCAACAGTGAGGGACTGGCACCGTGCTGAAATGCAGAATAATAATCCCTTAATCACCTGAGTATTGCCAGTCCTGGGTTTTATCTGCAATTGATGTGAAAGCCCCCAGTGCCTAGTGATTACAGCATTTGATCTGGGTAATAATGTCTTCACTGTTGCCCTGCTTAGGGCCCGAAGGCAGTGGTGCTCTAATCCACAGTGCATTCTAGTGGAATCGTATTACACAAAGACCACCAGGGTTCTTCTCTGGAGAGGAGGGGTGGGGGGGTTAAAGGAGGAGGTTGCCATGGAAACAAGCTTCCCTCTCTCTCCCTCGAACAGACATAAATGCACATACACACATAATACACACATAATACACACTCTCTCTTGGGATAGATAAGCAAAGGACAGGTTCTATGTTTACTTTCCATGGGCCCTCCAATCCCTGAGCAGGCTGAGCCCTGATAACACCAGGCCTGTACAGCCAGCGACCACTGTCAGCAGATAAGCACCCCAACAGAGCAGATCAGCCATCGCCCTCCAACCAGGATGAGCAAACCTGGGAGACCCGGATTCATTTGGATTAGGATGGATTGCTGCTGCCTTCTGCCGCCGCTGCTGCCTTTGCTGCTGCGTTCAGACTACTGATGTTCATAGGACTTACTACATGAGAACTCCATGTTGCTCTTCACCTTTTAGAGTCTTGAAGCTTAGTGAGAGGACACAGTCACAGTAATGGACTGAATGCTATTTTAGATATTGAGGTCAAGGCACTGGGGCAGGTCTGTGTCACTGCAGCTGGAGAGAAGTGAAGCTTAAAAACTTTTATTCCTCCTGATGTGTCCCGTGGAGCAAATAACCACTTATTATCAGTCTACAGTTTTACCATCTTCTCCTATCTACCTTTTTATAATGGTCGTTTTGCACTAGAAGGCCGCAGCATAGTTGAGCCATTCCTTTATAGCTGTTCCAAGTATCCTCTAAATTAAAGTAATTCAATACAAGGAGTAATAAGATTTCTTTAATATTACTGCCTTTAGAAGGAACTAACTGTCTCTTTGATGTTAAGATCAAGACAACTGCTTGAACTTCTTTATCATGTGCATTATGCCAACATGCTAATTTTTCCACACATTCTTTGATTAAGACTCAGCTGGAGGTGAACAAGTAACATGACTAATTACAAAGGAAATTATAGTTTTGAGCTAAAGTGAGAGCCGAGTTTACCTTTGGCCTCTTCTTCTTTGTTATTGTTTACTCATTAGACATTTTTCTTTCATATAAATTAGATTACTGCATGATCACACACTTTGAATGAAAGAAGGTTTCCTTAATAGCTCATATGAATTTATCTTACTTTATGTTAAAACTGTTTGAGCTGGTAATACTAAGGCAATAAATTCCAAAAGAGTACGGCAGGTTTCCTGAGCTACACCGAGCACACTTTGTGTTAATCTCTGTGGGAAAAATACAATATGGATTGAAAAGTTTTGTCAAGCTTGGTAGTGATATAAAATAAGGATAATGCAATAGCACTTTTACCTGGCTGTGTTTTATGAGTTAACCAAAGAATTGAAAAAAAAAGTAAAATATTAAAATGTGTTAGTTGAGGAGAAATTCATGAAACATAAGCAATAAGCTCTGTTACTGAAAATAAAGGTTATACTTTTAATTCAAAAGATTACCATTGTCCTTTACTCATTCAAAATGTTATATAGAAGCTTTTGCTTTGGTAAGAAGGAGAAACTATGAAATATTTCAGCATCTAAGCTCTCATTTATTTACAACATCCATATATACAGATATTATACAATATCATATTTCTTAGAGGGACCATGTCATAAAATAATGTAGATAAAAAGTGGGTCCTATTCAGCAGCATGAGGTTAACCTACCTATCTCCCTTAGCTGCTTATTAAGGACGTGGTCACACTGCTTAAGCGCTTCAGCCCTACAGCACGTTTCGAATGGCCAGTGTGACGCAACCGTGCAGTGCTTGAGTACGATTCACTAGCACGCTAGGTGGGCTTCGGCAAGGTTTACTTTAGCTGCGTTTCCACCAAGCAGTACGGGTCGGTTCAGTACGGTTTGGGACGGTTTGGGACAGTTAAGTCTGATCCCGTTTGCGTTTCCACCGCAAACTGTGCCCTCTCGTTGTGCATAAACACAGGCGCGCGGACAGCTCGTGTGATCCATGACGTATGATGCCTCGAGCGCACCTCTCGAAAATCATCTTAAACAAAGTAGGGGTGTTAAAAGGCTGTATCAAGTCAAAACAACTTGCCTTGAGGTCCGTAAAATTGTAGCTGTAAAATCTGTGTCTCACTGTGCTGAAGAAGAGATCGCGCTTTATGTAAACAGACGCTTCACGATGACGTAGGTGGGCCATGCGCGTAATGTTGCAGTGGCATGACCGCTGGCCTTAGTCCCCGGCCGGGTAACGGCGCTGCACGGGGTGGGCGGCAGTCGTGCTTAAGCACGGCTTGGTTTGGATGGCCACTGCTACTACACGTATTTATAAAATATTCTAAACATTCATCTCACGGAAACAGAACATCGTGAATTACAAAGAAACAGACAGTGTGGCTTGCTAACGGCTAGCTTACACAGCTAACTCTTCTGGGTTGAGACTTCTCGGCTGTACAGTTGACCACCGGAGAAGCAGACTCTTCAAAAGTGTTTCAAGGTATTTATATGGAAAACTTGTCTTGATGATTTACCCCTAAGTTCAGCAGTCAAACGAGTAGCTAACCAACCCATCAACAAACACAAGCTCTGTACAAACTACATCAGCTGCCATTGAGCTTCAGTCAGTGAGTGTTTGTTTATTGGTCAATGTGACAACGGCTCCAGCAAAATAACTTACAAAAACTAAAAACAACCAGACACATGACAAATAAACAATCAAATCAAGCTAACTCAGTTAGCCTCATTATAGACAGGACATGATGCTGACACAGTCTTATGATGTCTACTTAGATCAAAATTTGATTAAGTGTCAACTGTTTTTTCCATATATCATCCTTAGCTTAATAGATTTTTGTTTTATAGCCATAATTTTTGGGCCTTTGAGCTTCCCTGTCTTTGCACCACTGTTTTTCCTCTCTGTTCTTAATTTTTCCACCCAAAACAATGTGGGTCAAGTTGTTCCTCCCAAATATCCTATTAAAGCCCCTTTTCATTTCTAAGTGCATTAAAAAGATATAGAATTACTCATTAATGTATCTGGTCTCCTTAAAATGTAGTCCTGTCCTGATTTTCTAACGAGAGGAACTGTCGAATTTAGCAAGCAACGTTAGCGTTAACAATATACAGTATTAAAAGCCTGTAAAACACAAAAACAAGAAGTGTACACAACTGAAGATGACCAAAATTCTCCAAAAATAGATTACAAAAAGGTATTTAAATAGAGTGCAAAATTTTCAGTGAATGTTTACATTTTAATTGAAGTCAGCAATATTGATTTATAAGAACTCTATCATAGCCTAATAAAGTCTAATAAAATAAACTTTTCGAGGTCTCACATTACCATTTTATGTACAAAGTAGATTGTCTTGTGGGCTAAAAGGATCATATGTGGACCCATGATCAGAGTAATGTGACGGTCTCATATGCAGTCCCACACTCTACCAGGGACCACTGGACCTTTTGCTTTTATCACAGTGTATGCTCTCATCTCAGTGTTTCTGTAGTGTACTATAGTCATCAGTGGAGAGGTGCAGAGTGCAGCCCACTCTCTAAAAAGGGGTATACTTTGATCACAAGATTACACACCCTTGTCTCTTGGCTTTTTGGAAAGCTCTCACACGTATAAGCAGTGAAGTGGCTGCATGATCTCTGTGCTGAAGAGCTCAGCCTGTCCAAATACTCTGTTGTGAGGCTCAAGTGTTATTCTCAGCTGCAAAGTGATATGTTTGCTATCATTTAGTAGAGTGGACAGACACACCTACGAGGCTTTCAGGAGCTGCAGGTTGTTTTAAAACCCACACTACTATTAGTAAAATCCAGTTGTTGGGTAACAATCTGCTCATTTTAGGATTTATGGATAACATTCTGTCAGAAAGAGCTCAAGGTAGTTTGCTCTAACACAACATTCAGAGTATCACGTATATGCTTAAAAATTGGCAATTGATTTTTAACTTTCTCTCTCTTCATAAATTATATGCAAATAGAAGATTTTTGAAGCTCCTTTGTATATTTGACAGCAGAGTAATAATATGCCTTTGATGTAATTGTTAGTGAAAAGTGAATTTCTTTCCCTTGCTTTCAGTCTCTGGTGATTTTTTTTCTCTTCCTGGTAAACACTTTATTTCTATCTCTGTTTGATTCATTGAAGCATCTGTCATTTCCCGCGCTCCCACTGAGCCTGACAAAAGCAGAGCCATGTTAGATTGAAAAGACAGAGGGGCAATCTTTCAAATGGATCTCTTTTTCGAAAATATATTATGACATAATCATGTTTTCTCCTTAAAAGCCCAGGGGAGGCCTGTCTGTCAGATTGCAGTCCTCCCTTGGCTGCCTGGCCTGAACAGAACCAGCAGTTGTGTGTTAATAGAACCCAGAGGCACTCTGAAACCTTACCCATTCTGCTTTACGCTCTCAGCCAGGAGATTAAAGTCAGGGAAACATTACAGGAGGCTGGATAATTGCCCCTGTGTCTCCAGCAGACAAAAGGCAGCGCTCCGGCAATTCCCTCGGTAAATTGTCAAGAGAGGCTCAAGGATCCTTCAAGGCTGCAGCAAATTGTACGGTGCTGTCTAACAAACTACCAATCTCTGGATATTATGAGGCTTCCATATATCCTTGGCCATAATGACAGCTTGCACCGCCATAATGGAGTGCAAGCGCAAGATAGCTTTTGTGCGCACACTTTCAATAGAAAAATTACTACCTTGGATCCCAGTCTGCACTTTTCATTTTTTCTTTTGTTCCCATTTGTGTTTTGATTTATTCTGCTATCATTTTTATTTCCCTTCTTATTCAGAGCAGAGTACCGGCTGCTGCCACCAACAGATGATTGCAACCTTTACTCCTGAGGGCCACTTGATCCCCAGACAGGAAAAAAAAAATCTGCAAGCAGTTAATGAGTTGCCATCTATGCCTAGTGTTAAGGGCGTCTACAAATTAACAGAGGCTTTTGTCAAGGCTCTCCCTCGTTCCCTCGCTCTTTTCTCTTCACGCCACCACTTTCTCTCTCAGCCCCCTCTCCCTCCACTCCCGCCTCCTGCTCTTCAATTTTCTCCTTCTACCTGCCTGCTTCATGCTCCAGTGGCTCCGTGGCGGCTGCAGCGGCGCTGTCTGGCTTTGGCTCGGAGCAGCTCTCATTGTCGGCACGGTTCATGTTTAGAATTAGCCATTTAATGAGAACAAAAGAAATTAATTGGTGGTTTAAGCCTAATGAGACGTCTGTGAAATTAACGGGCCTCATCAATAGAAACAAATAAAATCCTTCAGCTTGTTGTTGTGGTGCATTATTGTGACAAAGCTTTTGACACAATGATGAATAGCAGGTCAGGAGAGACCATCTGTGCTTTTTTAAACCCCTGCAGGAGGGGGATGGAATGTGGGCTGGCTTCGAAAGAGATGGTGATAAAAGAGGGAGAGGGGGAAACAGGGGGAGGGATGGGAGAAAAAGAGAGATGGAGAGGGATGGAGAGGTAGAGAGAGGAAAAGAAGCTGAGAAAAAACAAATTCACCCGCTTTATTCATCGCCCTTTAGCATGATACCGCTGTCTAACCATGGTTACAAAGGAAATAAAAAACAGGGGCATTAGCATGTGAAAGGCGCTGGGTCTCTGAGTATGCGTCCAGAAAGCCAAAGAGCTCTGATTTCGAGGGATATTTAACCTCCATTCAGATGGCAACAAAGGCCTGGCTGTCACGCTGAGAGCAGCGGTTCAGCCTGATTGAGGCTCAGGGGGGAGGGAGGGTGGAGAGGAGGGGACAGGCAGGATCACAGACCTCATTTGTTCCCCCTCTTTACTTTAGCCTGTCTCTATTCCCACTG
This sequence comes from Halichoeres trimaculatus, assembly GCF_033239565.1. Taxonomy (NCBI): domain Eukaryota; kingdom Metazoa; phylum Chordata; class Actinopteri; order Labriformes; family Labridae; genus Halichoeres; species Halichoeres trimaculatus. Next base: position 18,785,147 of record NW_027437187.1, on the reverse strand, counting down.
AAGAGCAGCATTTCCTCTCTGTACCCCTCCTCCTCTTCCTCCTCCTCCTCTAGCCCCCCTTCTCCAAGTTGTAAATGTATGACCTGAGGAATAAATTGGATGGGAAGGAGGCTGTACACAGGAAAGTAATACATCTTTATCATCTCTACTGACCTTTATTTACCACACATTGAGCAACACTGTTGTCTATGTCATGCGTCTGCCTCGCTTCCTTCGCTTTCAGAGCCTGAGTATGGGAGTTGTGGACGTGATCGAGGCAGTTATCTGCACGTCTTCCAGAGACTCAGCCCTTCCCTCACTCTCTGGCCACCCAGCAGGGCCCGGCCCAGCCCTGCCTGTTTGTGTATCATGGAGACACTGTTTGCTTTCCTGTGCTGATCAAATAAACAGGCCATGTCTTTGGGGGCAAGAGGTTGGAGGAGTGGTGTCTGTGTGTTGTTTAGCTCTCTGGGTGTAGATAAGGAATTGTTTGATGGGGTAGAGAGAAACGAGAGCGATTTAGGTCAGCTAATCTGATTTACACAGAGATGGTCTGGCCGTTGCAGGGAGCAGTAATTACATAGAGGGATTAGAAGCCCCCCCCAAAGCTCCCCAACCTACAGAGAGAGGGGTGGAAGCTTAGAGGCCTGAGAACTGCTCGAGTGTGTTGCCGCAACAACAACAGCTTGAGCAGTTCTTGGTGCAGATTAAAAATGGCTGCTATTGCGCTCAAAACAAAGGGGGCATTTGGCTAAAGTAGAATTACTTTGCTTGTTTACAGGCCTTTACATCTGCTGTGTTGATCCTTCAATTATCAGAATTTGTTTTCTGCAGCCAAAAATCACAGATTTGTCTGCCAGGGAAATCCAGTAATAATCAGCTGATGTCATCAGTTCAGCCGTTCATCAGATCAGTGTTCACAGAGAGCACTGCAGAGAATCACATGTTGTTTCTCTTCCCCCGTCAGCCTCTGTCACTGCTGCGTCAGGTCTGTATGTGAGTGTATTTAACAGAGAACATCGATCACCTTCACCTCCATGATTATCCATTTTACGTCCTGTTTCTGCTAGGCACACAGAGCGAATATTTAACACTTCCTCTTGTTGCCGTTTGTCTGTGTACTTAAAATGCACTGCAGAATAATTGCACAGCCAGAGTCATTACTTCATGCACAGGAATGACTTGCACGCTTGGCTGCTGTTTCTCGAGTGTGCTCGGCTAATCCACTCATTGCTTTGTGCATTCAGTGCTGTGAACCATAGGGCACCCGCTTGGATGCCCGTGCATAAATTACTGCCATGGAACATAAAGTGCTGGGAGGATTTTCCTTAACGATCGCCAACGCTTTAAACGCTTCTGCTTCAACAGTCGATACTGCTCAGCCCATTCAATTATTCAGCGGCCCGTCCCTCATTAACAAAATCCTGACCTTGACATGTCTGCCCTATTTCTCTCCCCTGACAGACTCTGCTTTCCCAACGACTCTGTTTGCTCTGATATTGGCTGGGAAATCCATGCATATTGATAAGTTGTTTGCAGTGTAATTGAAAATGTCAGTTATGAGGCGCATGCAGACAAAGGTCAGTACCAAGAACAAAAGCTGACAGGCTGTTATAGATGGAGCATGTGTAGTACAGCAAGGAGGAAAAATCCAAACAGAAAACATTTTAAGTTCACTTTGTGCTAAGAAAACGATGAAGGCCTCAAGAGGAAATTGAAGATGTTTTAAGTCTGGGGTGTTGACAATAATCCAGCCGCCAGTGCCATAAATTTTTATGGATTGCTTTGTGGTCACTTGGTTGAAATTCTAATCGGTTTTCAAAGGTCAAATTGTTCATCATTCATATTTCATGGTCTGGGTAAACACTCACGGCTCAAACATTCAATAAGCCTTATGAATATGCTTGCAAATAAGGATCACGTCATCTCTGGGGGAGTCACAGATGTCATGTGGGTGCTGTCTTATCTCAGGGAAGTGTTGTACCTTGTGCATCAATGATGTGATGTGTCAATCAAAAGCCACCCTGCACTGCCACTCAGAGCACTTCCCCCGCTAACAATCTGACCGTCTTAATCTGCTCCACAGGGGTGGGATCTGAGGTTAAAGTGCCCGCCACTATTTCTACATAAACAAAGATTTGAACCTCAATCCCCAGAGCCTCGGCTGTCCGACAGCCCCCCCCAACCCCTGCCAGCTCTGGCATCCCCGCAGGCAGAGTGGTTGACTGGCTGCTGGTTCTTTAATCGATTGCTAATGGGTTCAATTCCATCGTTGAGAAGCTGCTTGGAACCTGGCCTTGAGACTGAATGAAGTGGAAATACCATTTGCGGCTTTATGAGCCATTATACTGCAGCGAGAGACCTCTATTCGGCATGCTTCACAGCGCTGCAGAGAGTTTTGCACCACTGCTTGATGGTTTTTCTCATGCTGGCTTCTACTGCTTTCGTCTCAGTGCTCTCCATTTACACTGTGCCCTAAAGCATTTACATCCATTCAGTCTACAACAAAATAGCTTTGCTTTGGTGCATTTTTCACCAGTCGTGATGTGTCGGGTAATTACCACAGTATATCTCCTTGTGCACATGAGGGCACTACCGTTTCCTTCAATCTTTAAGATGCAATATTGTTCATCAGTTATAAGCATGCAGCGTTTGCCCTGCATAACTCAGAGGCTTCTGGGATCAGTGTGTCTCATTACCCACAACAGTGAGCAGTGAGCAGCCCAGACTCTATGAAATACGCCCGTGTGGGATAAGTTATGAAACTGCAGTTGTATTTCTTCATATCCCAGTAACATGTTTCCATCTTGTGTGGCTGTTGCAGAGCGGGAAGAAGTTATGCCATCTCTCCACTCTCCCTGGTTTGCAGATCTGCCCAGATTTCTGCAGTGCTCTTATGAGCTTGCTCTGGCTGAAATGCAAAGCTAAGCAGCCAACACTGCTCCACATTTCACAGCCAGTCCCAGCAGACATGTGCTCTTTGAAGCATTTCTGGGCCAGGGATACAAGTCTTGTTTGTTCAGTGCTTCTGGAAGAAGAAAAAAAAAGAGAGAAAAAATGCAAGCTATTTTTTTCTTTCACTACAGCAGAGAGTAGCATTCTTTGACATCTCAACAGAAAGCCTTGTATTACGGCACTTGCCGCCAGATGCCTTGATAGAATCACCCATGTCAAACAGGAAGAGAAATAAATGCTTCATTGAACTAGAGCTTAGCTTGGGGATGCAGGGATGGAGGAATGGTGAAAAAAAGGGTGTGAAAAAAAAAAAGAGGGCTGAGCAGGGTGCTGTGTGGGTGACTGTGGGTGTCAGCTCACTCGTGGAGGGTTATTCTCAACCCTCCATGCTAAGCACTTTCTTGGATGTGGTGTGCATAATTAGTGTTCCTGGCCTAGATCGTCTCATCAATGGATAATCTTCTGAAGAATTGGAAAAAGAAAGCTGTAATCAAGGAAAACAAGGATTCTGGTAGCCGACCTTGTGCCAGCAGCTTCAGCAGGGTACAAAGCACATGTTTGTGTTTGTTCTTTCAGGCTCATCTTCCAGCGCCAAGTAGAGTATGACAGGATTTACATGCAGGTTCCTAATCTCTGTAAGCGAACCTGTTTCGGGATGTAATTCACATGGTATGTCTTTTGATTCGGATTAGTCTGGGCAATCCTCTTACCCGTGGCTCAGTATAACTTATCACTGACAGGGCCGTCTCGTGGAGCAGTGCAAATCCTCATATCCACCCCTCCCAGACTTCCAACTCTTAATTCTAATCTGTCCAAATCTGATCTGAGACTTTAACTTCCAAATACCTCTTGAAAGCCAGAGCTCAAGCTGAAGTTCATGCAAGGGCTTTGGATTACATAAATTGAGGTTAGGGATTTCCAATATGGCCTTATGTTTGAGAATAGAGCAGGATTTGGATGTAGGTTGTGGCTTCAAATCTTCTGCATGTTATCATGTTTTCACTTTAACATTCAGTCTTAAATAAGGGGATCATGACTCATTTTCCACCTAGGATCCTTGCAGTAATTGAAATTATACATTTTTTCTTGGATTTCACATAAAATAAGGGAAAAATATTCCATGTAGCGTCCCTTTTTTCAAACCCATCTCATTTGTGCTTTGAAAACAAAATCACTGCATGGAAAAAAGTTTTCTGAACACCGCTTACTTCACTCCATGTGCTTTGACGTGGAAATACCTTAAAATATTTGAATGTATGAGTCACATTTCTGATCCTTTAAGGTTCTTTATAATTCAATAAACAGGATTTAAAGTAGAGCAGGCATGCTCCACTTTTTCTGTCTCAGCCGGAAGGCCACAAACGGGCTCTTATTAAACGTTGTAAGATTATGCCTTAATCTCTCTGAACACATGTTGGGTGGAATAAAAGCAATTTTATTTCTGAAACAGTGCTCCACACAGCTCTCGCTCTCTATAATCTTATCCCAGCTCCTGCTACAGAATGAAAAGTCTTGTTGCTGTGCCAAAGCTGCTGTGTGTTTTTAAGGAGGCTGGGAGATCAAGGTCCTAATTGAGAGTTAAAACACATTAATGTACCTGAGCTTGACTTGGACTGCACCTACAGCCCAAAGACAAACTTGGTTCCCAGTCGGAGAGGATTTGGGGGCCGTGTTCTCTGCTCTGGGTGAGACAGTGGTGTGAAGATGACGATAAGCCAAAGCTCTAAATCCCAGACTCAGCTGTCTTATCTCGAGCTGCTGGGCCGTGTGGCATGCTTTAATAGAGGCGGCTCACTGTCTGAGCTTTAGCTACAATCGCATTAAGATTCCCCTTCACCTCAACTGGGCTTGTTTGTTGTCAGTTTTTGATTGAATCTCCTGAATTAAGGTTTCATCTGGCTTAAAGTCACCCCATGGTTTAATTCTTTCAACGGCTGCATTCCCAGGAAGGAACAGTCTAATTTAATCTCTTATCATGTGAGGGAATGACAATAATACTGCTCCCAATTACACACTAATGTCCTGGAAATGATCAAACTCCTCATGTAAAACTAAAGATTTGCTTTTTGCCCTTTTCGTTGGTTGCGAATGAATGGAACTTAAATATTTGAAGGATAGTGAATTGAAGTTCAGCTTCAAAGTAAACACAACCTCTTTTGGCATCCAAAGACAGAAGATGTGCCTACTTGAGAAACGCTTTGAAAACAGTAGGGATGTGAAAACAGTGATTTAGTTCTTTGCCTGTATTTTTCTTCTTGTCACTTGCAAGGAAGACATTTCATTCTGAGCAAAACAAAACAAACAAAAAACTGCACAACTTAAGCTAAAAGTTTCAGCAGCATAGCATTCATCGGGGTCACCTATTAGCCTACAGCACACCTGTCTTTATGGAAAGTAAGTGAAAATTTGGGGCTGCAGTAACCAATTACTTTGATAATCGAGAACTCAATCAAATATTCTGCCAATTAATTGAGTAATCAAATAAGAAAAAAATGCTTGCTCTGCATTTTTTTTCATTAAATGAATGATTGCCTTGCAGTTTAAATGATGCAAACTTCTTTTTTTTTTTTTTTTTTTAGCTATGCCAGTGGCTATCTCATCTCATTTCTGGGCTTAAATAATAATACTTTATGTTTGTTGGACTGGCTGATGCACATTTACTGAAGAGATTTTAATGCTAAAATTAAATATTTGAATGTAAAACTAGACTAACAGTTGTTTAAGTAGCTAATGAAGTAAAAGAGGGTAAACAGGAATAATCTGGTAATAAGTGGACTATTTTTTTTTTAATTGAAAATAAACAGATATCAAAACCATCATTCCCTCATATCTGACACTCACTGGTAATACCTTCTGAAAGTCAGAATCGTCTGTTTTTCTGTTTATAGTGATGAGAACAGAAAGTCATTGCCAATTGAAATGTTTGTCAGACAAAACGAGTCATCTAAGAACAGGTTGTCACGCAGTACTTCAAATCAGTGAGGGGCCTTTCTCACTTGTGTGATATGCAGGGTCACCTGGCAGCACCTCCCTGCCTGACAGTCCGTTGGATGCAGGTTGAATCGACCTTGTTTCAAACTGACAGCCTGCTTTGGAAGTACCTCTGGCATTGTTGTGCTTTTGCGATTATCCACCCTCTGTTTATCCCAGCTCCCCCCACCCCTACACCTATCCACCCACTCAAACACACACGTGTACATGCACACAGCACACCCATACCCCCAGTGAGTCGCAGTCTGTTTACTCAGGTGCCTGCTTGCTCGCTGCAGTGATGAACTCCTGTGCAGACTTTAACACTCCGCTGCCTCTCAGGCAAATGCCAAAACAAATCTTGTCATAATTAGCAGTAATCCTGCTCATTACCGTCTGCTTAATTATCCTATTAATAGCACTTCCTGGGAGAGCTTGTTTGCTACGCAGGCAAATGTTTGTTCCTAAATTAGCAGACAAGAAGACAGCTCCATTGTTCAAACAGCAGCTTTGACAAAGCAGAACAGGCAGGATTAACAGCAGACAGAACGGGCCACAAGCTCATCTCCGCTTGGCGCTGACAGGCAGGGAGGAGGCAAGCCTGCATGGGCCAACAACAACACTCTTATCCTGCAAGCTGCTGTGTAATCTACATAGTCAAGTACACACAATCAGCACCAGCAAGTTGTCATATCCAGGCTGCAGTGTGGTATGAAGTAAGCATGAGTGACGGGGATGCAACCAGCTACAGGTGCAGGGTTTACAATTTCATATTAATGCTGTTTAATGATGCAGGGTGTGATCCTTTTTAACTGAATCAAATAACTGATGATCACCTGCTTCTATGGCTGATTTTCAATTGAATTTTTGCATATTAAAATGTCTGCTTCACCTGAGAAAGGCTAATACCTTGATTTAAAGACTTTATACGGCCACTGGGCTTTCAAACTACAGTAAAGTCCTATTTCTATCAAGCGGTTCAGTACGGCATGCATCTTGTGGCGTTTCTTCTGACTAATCCTGGGACGGATCCTCAAATAACCAAGACTAACTGTCCCACTTTTTGGGACCCTTCCGTTGGGGTGCCAGATAAACCAATCTGACCCCAGAAGGTAGGGCTGGACAATTAATCGGATTTTAATCGTGATTTCAATTTTGCCATCTGACAATCATAAAAACAATATAATCAAAGAAAAACAATTAATATGCCACACAGTGTAAATGTATGCAAGTTCCTGTGCTTCATAGCTCTTCTGTGTTCCATGTGCAGCCACAGAGAGTGTGAGTGACTTATGTGGATCAATAATACTGTATGTGCCACTTGCTGGTTCTTTAAAGTTGTGTTTAAATCAGTACTGAAGTTTTTGAATAGATGAATAATTGTGTATATTAATCGTGATTTCAATATCACTTAAAATAATCGGGATTCTTATTTTTACCATAATCGCCCAGCCCTACCAGAAGGTGGAGCTAGAAACACTGCAGTCTGTTGATTGGTCTAAAGAATCGTCATTTACCATGCGACAGCAGCTGCTGTATTTCTTCTGAAGTAAGGCTTTTTTTGTTCTTTGTAACAAAAAGCTGCATGCCAATCACAAAGAAAACAAATCCCTGGATGTCGCTCATCATTGCTCTTTGTGTAGTGTGTCACGTTTTTCTTTTTTGTTGGATTAATTAGTGGGGCACACTGTGTCGCACCGCTATGGTGCCACACTATTCTGTAACTGATACTGCTATCAGCTTCTGGCTTAGATGCCACCTACCTGCACGGTTGGCTGTAGAAACAGACATAGATTTAGGCTTTACTGATCCGATCCAAACCGTATCCAAACTGGACTGCTTGGTGGAAGTAGGGCTTTAGTCTACCAACTGAGGGGATTTCAGAGGTCTATGTGTTAGTTGTAAAACTTATGTCCTTGATGCTGTTGATGCACACTGTCAGTTGATTTCTTTTGTGCTAATGCTAGCTGCTGCCACTGCTACTTGAATTGAATTTTTACGGTGCATCTCTGCTATGATTACAACTTTTCAAGTTTTAAACACAGCAGTAAATCACAAAGGCAAAAGATGACTGTGTTAAAACCAAGCGGCAACCTCCGGTCTAACAATATGAGACAATGCAGAAGTGCTAAACTCTGCTGTTTCTCGTGTGTTCACTTGAGGCTGGGTCCAGAAGTACCGGAAGTCACATACACACCAAGCCAAAAAAAAGCCATTTTCAAAGCAGAAATTAACCTAGTTACAGCCTGGTTGAATCAACATCTCCTGTCTGAGTCACTAATTTTACTACCGGCACCCACTGTACAGGGGGTGAATTTTTTTCTAACTCGACCGTTCGGAGGATGTTAAGATCGTGAGCTCCCCCAGTAAGAGGCACATGACCGTCAGGCGCCCAATAGCTGTAGGCGAAGCCCTTGCCACTACCAATATGGCTGCCATAGCCGATGTTCTTCATTTTTCTTTTCAGAAACAGACGGGTGACATCGGCGAGACTATGTCCATGTTTTATACAGTCTGTGTTTTAATCCCAGCAGTAAATCAGAAAGGCAAAAGATGACTGTGTTAAAACCTGAGGGATTTTTCCATTCTCTTGAAATGTGTGCAGCATGTGCTTTGCAAGTTGCAATCATGCTACCCACCACTGCAACGATGAAAAACGTCTCTGATGCCATTTATTATTCTTTGTATTTTTGTACTCTTGTGTGAAACAAAAACTAACTTATGAACTCATTGTTATTGTCAGGTTAACGTAAACTCATTTCAGCCTCTCAGAGGTGTAGTTTTGCTGTGAATAAACATAAAATCCCTGTGTTGTTTTTTTAACAGGATCCAGGCAGATTCCCCCGACCTGAGTGCATTACTGAAGCATCCTGCAGACAACATCCCGACTAACCTCATTACATCACAGGTAACAAGACACTAATGTGGACTTACAAGGCTTAGTGGCTTTCAGAGGGAGAGTTGTTTGCTCCAAGCCTTAAGGCGATAGGTTCATCATGCTGAAGAAAAAAGGAAAAAAAGGAGATATTAGTGAATTGGATCTGCCTTATCCATCCAGCCACCCAAGTTTCCAAACAAGACTCCAGTAGGAAAGCTTTTTAAGTAAATAAGTGCTTAGAGCTATGCACACTAACCTGAGCAGACCCAACACCTCACACCCCAGCAGGCCTATATATTATAAATGACCCCCTCTATCGCCCCCTCCACACACACACATACACACACACACAAGAAACTCCCTATACATACCACAGCGTGCCATAGCTGGAGTAAGCAGAGCCCACAGCACTGTCAGCCCATTGATGTACAACACTCTGCCCTTTGTTCCTTGTACACAAACACACTTTCCACATTAATATTTCACAGGAAATGTACTCCGTGCTTGTGATTTAAAGCCTTTTCTTGTTAACAATGCTGTTTTCTCTATTCTGTTGCTCTGAATTATGAAGGCAACTTGTCAAAAAGAAGACATGCCCATTATATTATAATACTAGTGGAGATAAATGATTTCTGGCAAGGCACGTGTGACTTAATCCACTGCGCCTCGCTGTGTTGTAGTTCAAACATTTCCCCTGCGGTCGCACTTGCAGCTATTAGTTAAGAGCATGGAGATGTGTTTAATGTGATGTGCATACAGTGCGCATGTGTGTGTTCTTACAGTGTGTGCGTGTGTGTGTGTGTGTGTGTGAGCGTTTGTACGCGTTATGCACGTATGCATGTGATACGTTGCTTTATTGCCGGTGTGTTTTTGTCTGATCTGTTTGTCGGAGTGTGAGAAAATGCATGGCCATGTGATGTCGCTTGTTTGTTCTTGTTGTCAGAGAAAAAGGCAAGGATCAATGGATTTTTCCTTGCAAGAGTGAAACATGACAGACATAACGAAAGGCTTTCATGAGAAATGAATGAATAATTCATGGGCGCTCTCTGGCTGCGCTTTGTTGTGTCTCATACAGATGGGATTACAGAAGGCTAGATCTTGGAAACATATGAAAGATTAATTTGTGATCTGGGACACTGCTTGCTTACAAAAGGACTAAATAATGATTTTACTGAGAGTGGCAGGGATCTAGGGATGGGTGTGATGTGCACAGGGGGCTGGACACAAAGAGCCTGCAGAGAACACCGTACACAGCTCTCAGAGTAATGTGACCTGACAGATATTCAAAAACTTTGTGTGAAAAGTGAACTTCAGCTCTCAAATGTTCCTCTCACAACTTTGATTGACGGGATGCATTTCAACAAAAACATAAGGACGAGCTAGTGCTCGAACAGCATTGTTTATCATTTGTCTCCAACATTGCTTTAAGAGCCAAGTAAATTAGCTTACCCTGTTTAGCACAGACAGGTTAGACCCAGAGGAGCTAGAGAAAATCACCTCAGTCTGTCAGGGGTTTGGATTGTGATTAAGGGTATTTAAGGACTAAGGATCTCTCTTTAAATTTACACCCTTTTTACTGAATTTGGAAAACCAAACCCCTCAGATCTGCTGAATGAAGCCGCTCTAACTTGTATCTTTTCTAAAGAATCCTCCAATAATTCACGAGGGAGCACGAGAAGCTGCTGTCTGGTCTCTCCCAGATGGCACAGACTCCAGGGTGGCACTGCTTGTTGTTTTTGATGAGCTGTGCATATACAAAAGCAAAACATCTGGAGCCGCCATGTGGCCTCTCCATTTGGCCAACCCCATACCTCCCCGAGCCAGATGCACCCAAACAACTGTGAGCTAAACAGCATGAATGATTCATAGAGAAGTGAGAGGCGCAGCTCACACCAGAGACCTGCCAGCCACTTTGATTGGAAATGTGAAAAAAGCCATGAATATGCACGAGACATTAAGCCAGCTAGGGGGGATGATTTGTCAAATGGTCCGTATTTGACGAACATGTAGACGGCTCCTGTGGATATCCTAATTAGAAAATACAGAATTTAATGTGCAACTTCCAGTCTTGTTTTTTTTTTTTTTTAACTCATGTATAGGTGCTGTGGAAAAGTGACTTTGATGAAATGTGAATTTTGTGGGATTAAGCTTATTTACAATCATAATACACTTTGCATCTTGATTCAGAAATCATAAACTAATAAACAAGTCAAAATGAGCAGACACTTATAGTGAAGATACATAGGCCCATTATTCTGCATAGATAGCAGCAGCACACAGAGTGAGAGAAATTAAGCTTCAGGATTTCACCTTTTTTTTTTTTTTTACCCCTTCATAAATATTTTTAGGCATTTTGTCAGATGATACTGACTATTAAACACCTAGAATTGGAACACCTGTAGTCACCAAAAACATTGTGGATCAGATTTAATAAACCACTGAGTGAAACAATCAATCTGGTATGTTTACATACTAAAGCCACCATGGAAGACAACTCAAACTTTCTTTTATTTTTGTCTCTGAATAGTCAAACCACCCAGGAAATGAGCAGGGTGGGTGTGAAAAAATGCAAAAAACATTGAACCTGTTCCAAAGAAAAACATTTAAAAAAGAGAGACTGACAAAAGTTTTGGCATAAGTGTGAAAACAATATGGGGTCAAATTTCTTCTTTGATATGCTTCAGTTTAGGACAAGAAAACAGACTCAGAGTGCAAAGACAGTTTCGAGAGTGAGCTGTAATTATTTTTATTTTTTTTGGATAAGAGAGATGTAAAGTAATGGGGTTGTTAACCCCATTTACATCTCTGTATGTGCTTTTTCATGTTGACCAAACAAAACTTCCAATGACATGGTCCATGGTCCATTCTATTGGAAAAGATCAAACTGACTGACTGAAGGGCTGCTTGCATCATTACCAGTTGGCTGCTGGCTTAACCCCACTTCTCAAGGGCACTACCAGTCACATGAGATTGAAGATCTTTTCAGTGTCCCCATTAATGAAAACACTGATGGGCTTTTTTTTCCAAGCCGCAACCTCCGGTCTAACAATATGGGACAATGCGGAAGTGCTAAAATCTGCTGTTTCTTGAGTGTTCGCTTGAGGCTGGCTCCGGAAGTACAGGAAGTCACATACACAACAAGCCAAAAAAAGCCATTTTCAAAGCAGAAACAACCCTATTTACAGCCTGGTTCAAAAATTTACCACTGGCACCCACTGAACAGGGGTGAATTTTTTTCTAACTCAGCCATTCAGAGGATATTAAGATTGCGAGCTCCTCCAATAAGAGGCACAGCTGAGGGTCACGTGACCAACAGGCACCCAATGGCTGTACGCGAAGCCTTTGCCACTACCAATATGGCCGCTATAGCTGATGTGCTTCATTTTCCGTTTCAGAAACAGACAGGTGACGTCGGCGAGACTACGTCCATGTTTTATACAGTCTATGGTGTTTTCACATATTTTAACTTGACTGTTAAATTAGTTAAATTTAATATTCACTTATGTTGTTTTCTCAGTTCCTGTGGCATATATTCTCAAAGTCTCTGTTTGCAGAATAAAAGGAGAGAAATTTCTGGTAGAAATGCACCCTTTCTCATGTGTACATGTAGGTAATGATTGTGGGATTTAAAGATGTGGGTGTAATGATGTGTGTCAGCTATGAGGAGGTCACTGTCTATAAAAAGGGCCATAAACACGGAGCTCTGCCGAAGCAGGTCTGTGGAGGAATGTGTCATCAGAGCTCTGACAGCACTTTAGATTCAGCACTGATGCCATTCACTGTCTAATGAGATGAGCTCTCGCTGCTAATTAACCCATCCGCAGCTCCCAGTGCTCCATTCATCATCACTAAGGCTAAGTGAAAACAGACACAGATAAGAACAACAAAGTGTTTCAGACCTTAAGGTCTTTGCAGAGACGCAGGACATTTTTTGAATTAGTCACATTGAGATGAAGTTACTGTCAACAAGGCTGTATTTCAATGGAGGAGTCATTACTTTTGTAATGTCAGACACTAGTTTAGCGTGTTCTGATCACATGACCATCACAAATGTGGATTTCAGACATTTCGATGTGAGATGAGTGGTAGACAAAGTAGATTAGGATTAACAGTGTAATGGAACAAAAACATTAATGCACAATTTAGTTCATTGTCAAAGTCCTGTACGTTTATCGACCTCATTCATAACACAGCCATTTTTAATGGCTTTGAATAAGATACACCCAGGATATGTAACCAACCAACCAATCATTATTTCACAGCTATAGCAGAGCAAGTGAAAAGATAGTATGATTATACTTAAAAGATTTCTAGGTTAGGCTTTATTAAAAATGTTTTTTAAAAGTGGGAATGAACTCTGGAAGTCATGGTTTCAGACCAAGCTGGTTTAGCAGTGCAGCATTTATTTGATTAATAGATCTAAAAGTTAAACTTGTAAAGTATGTTTCATTTGATTCCCAAATCTTATACTCCTAATAAAGACTTTAGAAATGAGCTTAAAATAAGCAGCAAAGAAAATAACTTTTGATAAAGTTAGTAATTTGGTGCAAAAAGCACACCAACCACCTGCTTCAAATCCTTCTCCCTCTACCTTGCTACATAAATGTTTCCTAACACTAACCTTTGATTCACTGTTCCATTAAGTAAACCAATTCTCTAAGTCTAGGCCACTCTTTCTTGAATAAGGGTATATTATTAACCTGTTTAAGGTACATACATCATCCCATGTAACAGCTAGAGATGAGTAAAGAATTAGGTACTTTTATAGGTACCAACTGACTTTCATCTGTAGTGCCAAGTACTGATTCATATAAAATCAAACAGTACCATGTTTAGGTTCCTAAACGCATCCTTGTGACTGTGAGGGAGTGGAAGAGTTGTCTGTTTTCCAAACTGGACATGAACACAGCATTGTAAGTTATGAAATAACAATGTTAAATTGAAAATCTTTGATAATTTGTTATTAACCAAATGAACATTTATTACCACAAAAAAGGAGGAATATTAAAAATTGGTAGGGTTGAGTACTGATAGTGATTGCCAGGTACCAGGCATTGGTACCGTGACGTTTCACACATTCAGAGGTACCCATCCCCAGTTATAACTGCACTAGCGTGATCACCTGGGACAAACAAAGCAGCTCAGTTCAGATGAAATACATATCGACGTCTCATAGAATAGTGAAATCTTCCCAAGGAGAACTACAGCTAAATATCAAGTAAAAGCATGACAACCTGCTGCTGAAAACTTTTTATGATCTGTGCTTCTCAGGTTCTTTTAAAAAATCTATAGTGTCTGTTTTTTTAATGTAAGGACCTTCAGCTTGTCTAGATACAGTCTCTCTCAGCAAGGTTCACAGATGAACAGCATCGGTGCACTTGCATGAGAAGTAGTTTTTGCCCCACTGCTTGTATTTGATTCTGCTTTATTGCATTGATGGCAGCTTTCAATTTCCCCCCAGTTCCCTTTGGTTTCAGAACTAAGCTGCGTAAAAAAGGATTAAGATTATGCTTTGAACGAGTCATCACTTTTAACTACAGATGGAGTTTACAGTTCAAAAGGGATTATGAATATTAAAGAGCATTTTTTTTTTCTTTTCAAATGATTGGGTTTTGCTCCAGTGCATTGCTGAATCACACAGCATACACAAACTCAAAGGATTAAGCAAACATAAATCTTCAAGGTCTCTCTCATGACTACGTCTGCATTTAAATTACCTCTGAATAATATCCAATTAAATAATGCATTGTTTCTGAGACAACAGGCCTGTCACAGAGGCTGAGTGAAGGCACAGCTCAGGTGGAGGTCCACAGATAATCGCTTTGCTTTGATTTGCAGAAGGTGCTGTTTGATCAAACGGCTCAGGAGCTTTCTGTACTTTGAGTTTTGAGAGACAGCACAACTGTTGTCTCATCAAACTGTACACATTATGTTTCTGAGTACTTATCAGTGGGGATGATTCAGATGTTGTTTCTTTGATTGATTAAGAAAGTCACAAGTTAATTACACAGCTGTCCCAAATTGACTCACCAAAGTAAAAGACCAAGTACCAATACACAAAGCAGTTGTGTAAGGTAGTCCTGTGATTTGGTCGTACTGGTGCAAAATTGTATCATCTGTGCTGGTATATGCATTCCTACCTCAAGTATTCTGTTCAGTAGAAACAAATTTGGAAAAACCTTAAGATTCAAGATGAAAGTAAAACTGGGACTTTGGGAACTTTTCTGGTTGAATTTAACATCACAAAAACTTTTCATCAGTAGACTTTTTCTATAAAGACATTTTAGCATTGAGCTCTATATGTGTGCAACTGGTATGAGTAATGTCTAATTTGATACACTTATCACAACTAAATATTTGTTATGTATACATATGCAACTTTCCACTGAAAATTTAACAAACCAATCAGCCTGGATATACAATTTTAAATTATAGCTCTGAGTAGTGCCTGGCTAACTGTGTCTCTTTGCTACCAAGCTTTGTGGCAAGATTAGCTGTGCTAAATCAGGCTAAACTAAGGTAAGATGCCGCATCAGCCATCATACTTGTATAATTTTGGTAACATCAAAACTATTGCTTGACTGGTGTCTGAGTGCTTAAACTGCACTGTTAAGTGTTTGGAAAGTCTTTTTGGGATCATTTATGTGAGAAGTTACAATGGAGGTTTAGGGCTCTGTTTAGAAAAAAAAAAATACACGATTATTCTTTTAAATTTACCAGAGTAAAGCCACAAATTTACAAGAATAAAGTTATAGATTTATAAGAATAAAGTCATTGATTTAAAAGATTAATCTTTTTAATGTACTAATAGAAAAGCTATTGATTCACAAGAATAAAGTAATACATTTACGAGAATAAAGCAATAAATATAGGAGAAAAAAGTCTTAAATTTATGAGAATAGAAGTCATAAATGTATGGAAAAAAGTCATACATTTAACTCTTTAGCTACAGGCTATCAGAACGTCTGTACAAAAAAGAGAAATGTGGAGCATCTTGTGAAGTTGTACTTTAGTATAGGCTTCACAAATAAGGAATAATTCAATCTTTTGAGACATCAGCATAATTATAATAAGTATACTTATACTTTTGACGATGTTATGCAGATGTTGTGTGCTACCTTTTCAGGGTCTTGAAAAGGTAGCTAAGAAACTGAGGCTTTGTAAAGAGTCGGCAGAGTTAGAAAGAGTCAGTTTTCTCTGATCAATAAATCATCAGTGGAACATTTCTTTTACAAATCGACACCTCTCTGCAATCACAGCGAGGTAGTCTGCGAGTTATAAATGCTTTTTCCTGAAAATGAGCCATCCTCTGCACCTAAGAACTTTGATTGGCCTCTATGCAGAGCTGCTTTTGTTAAAAAAAACATCTAAAAATTGCAGCACCAATAAAATATGATACAGAATTATCAAATAACTTCACCCAGGAGAGGTGTAGGCATCATCAAAATTATTTTACACATGTGATATCATGTTTTTCACATTACATTTCTTAGATCTTCTGATAGCCTATAGCTAAAGATGAAGATAATGAGTTTATTCTCATAAATCTGTTACTTTTTTCTGAGATTAATCTCATACATTTCCTTTTTTTTCTGAATATTTTTTTTAATTTTTTATTTAACCTTTATTTAACCAGGAAGGTACCATTGAGAGTAAGAACCTCTTTTTCAAGGGAGTCCTGGCTAAGAGGCAGCAAAGTTACACAGTAAAATTGTTGCAGCCACAATCCTCTGTCATATGAAGTAAATCTTAGGTTGAGGCTATTTTCTTTAATGCTCCTGCTCTTCATACTGTGTTTGGAGCCCTAAAAAACAGTACTGCAAGTGGAGCTAACAGTAACTTCAACAACTGTGGCCCAGCTGTGAGTCGAGCTAAATGCTGATGTCAGAATGCTAAAACGCTTATTACATTGATGTTAACACTGAATAGTTTAGCTGAGAGAAGGTTATCTAAATCTGATTGCTCAAGTAGAAGTGCATTTACAACCTTGTACACATTTTAAATTACCTTAAATTCCTAAACCCTTTCATCAGGTAAGCCTCAGCTCTGGGTTACTGTAACAGAGATATAAGCCTCGGCAGAATAGAAACTTCATATCTCAGATCTGTTTGGGAGCAAATTACTGGGCAGGTCGATGACCAGTAAGCACATGTATGGATCAATACCGTCACTCTAAGGGAACAGCCTTCACTTATAATGACAGTGTATTGACTTTTTAATAACTGCTCATGTTTCAGCAGTGTTAATCATTTTGCTTCCTGAAAATGGATCATTAACCCCCCCCCCCCCCCCCCCCCCCCCCCGCGTGTGTGTGTGTGTGTGTGTGAATAATTGGTGATTGATGGTTTACTGTGTGCATTTGTTTACATATGAAAGGTCATACATGCATAAAAGACTGCCTCAAACGTGTGCAGTGTGTGGCATCTGTGGCATCTGTGTGAGGCAGTATGAATAAGCATGCGTGCATATGTGTCAGCATGTGTCTGGGTCCCACTTAAGGAATTAAGTCAAACATGAGACAACTAATTGCCCCAGTTAACTCACCAGATGTTTTAACAAGAACTGGGTCTTGTGGCTGTAAAAAGGGACACTTCTTGTGATTCAGGTATTATGACCCCTAAACTATCTGCCCGACTGTTAGCTGGTCCTGAGCTGAAAGTTTTGAGGTTCATTGGCCAACATGAGCTGTCCTGTCTTGACAGACTCCTTCTTATGAATAAATGATGCATTTTGAGTGCAACAGCTGGTGACTAAAGAAACAGCACCTCTGACGTGCTACTGCCGTCATCTCTGCTTGAATTCAGCAGCTGTGAATGCAGGTCAACCCTTATCATTGCACTCAAACAAGAACATCATTTTATTATTTTAGAATGCAGAAACAATATAAAATCCTCAAAGAGTCCCTTTGATATCTTGTTTGTACAAGGATCAGGTATTTGAGTTGTGATTTGACACAGTTGTATGAATATTTGAGTTTTAAATCTTCGTTTGTTGAACAAATGGGCTTTTATTAAAAGCTCAGATTTTTTTGTATGATCGGGGATAAATCAGAAGCAAAGTGAATCCTTGGAAAGTCAGTACTGTGCTTTTTACAGAGAAATCCTCAAATTAGATCATTCTTCACTTTGTTATCTCTATCATTTTGAGAAAAAAATATCCAGAAGTGATGAGGGTGTTTTGAAATTCAAGTACACAACTTTTGAAAAGGTCATTTGGTACTGTTGCAAGTAATATAAATCTGATTAAGACAGCGAAGACATTAAGCCAAGATACTAAATGTTAACTGATAAATTCCTTTGTGGGACTGAATTGCACAAAATAATATAACCAATAAAAAAAGAGTGTATCTTTTCTGTGCTGGTTTCCTCATACGACAAAAGTAATCACTGTTTATCAGCATTTATAATATGTAGAGTGTTATACCTCTCTCTATATTATCTCCTGAATGTAATCTGAGTGACAGATGGATTTGTACATGTAGGTGAAAAGCAAATATAACCCAGAGTGCAGATTTCTTCCTACTTGTGTCTTCCTCATTGCAGTATTCAGAGAGGAGAGGAGTGAGAGGCCCTGTGTTAAGTGTCTTATTAGCGGGAAATGACTGCAGTGTCAGGCGAGCTGAGCTGTCACAGTGCACCCATCATTAGAATAAGCATGAGAAGCTCTTGTCGTGGATGGAATCACATTTTAATCCCCACCACATTATTACTGTGGTGAGGAAGGTCAGCACTCAGGCACATTTAAGCACGAATAAACCCCCTTGAGAGCTTATGATAATGTCTTCCCTCAATGGGAAATATTGGTCATATTTTAGTTTCAAGCTTTTTGTAGAATACGGCACAGCTAATGAAGAGCCTAATGTAATGCAGCTGTGCGGGCCGCCATGGTAACCATGAATAATTCAGCCTACTTGTTCTTTGGTTTCCTGGTCTCAGGAGGGTTCTGCCTATATTGTCCATTATGACAGGCCATTATCCAGCCTTCAGCCTGCTAGCTCTCAGATGGTGCGCAGAGCCCATTTGTTACCCCTCTTGCCCCTGGTAACCTTCAACCAGCTGGAGAGAATGATTGAGACTATACTGTTATATAAACATGAGAGCAAGAGGTGCAAGAGGCAAGAAAACGAAGAGACCCCTCCACACCGGGGAATTCAAGGAGGCCCTTCCATTTCATTACAAGTGCATATTACATCTGCCTGCAAAGCCATCACTTTCTCTTTGAATACAAATCGTAACAGCACGCCACTATGTTATATTTGTCCACGGCCTGTTTCAGGCACTGGGGAAAAATAAATTCAAATGGTTTCTGGAGCTCAAAGTACTACTGTGTTCAAAGTATGAAATAAAGTAAAAGCATAAAAGTTAAGAAAATGTCACCAAAAAACTCACTTTGAAAATAAAAACTATAAACTTTTATTTCAATTATGATTATATGCTTTTACTAAAAAAAGGAAACAAAGGATGAGAGAGCATCAATAAATACTTAAAGGTTGCTTAAAGACAACATCATATCTACTCTGGTAAGTGTAATAACAATCCATTTAATCCCTGATCAAGATGTACTGATGCTTTCAGGATTAGGTCCATTCTAATTCTTCTAACCAGCTTCTCAAACTAAAACAGGTTTGAGTTTGTATCATCAAGTTGAAAACAATTCTCCATTTAGCAGCCAGACAACCCAATGTTAATTTTTTTGGTGTCATAAAAAAAACTATTTTCACACCTGACATGCACCTTAATAAAAGTTTGAGATTCTTTCTCATGTATCACCAGCTAAAGGGGATATTCCTCTTATTCCAAACAAAAGTATAAAGTCTACTTTGGCTTTTAAAGGGTGCTGCACAAAACTAGCTCCAAACCTGCATCAATTGGTCTTATCTGATTGGCACTAAAGCTTAAGTCAAGAAAGCAACTTCTGTAACACATCAGTAACTTTGTTATTTAGGTTTTGGTGTCAGGTTTTTACAAGTTAGGATGATGCATGGATTACAATAAAGTAACTTTTCTTATTTGAATGTGTTTATTCTGGTAATGATATATAACACATTGTTTTATCAATGGAGTAGTATTAAAGATTCTATTAGGAGGATCTGTTTTAATTGGACTTCCTTGCCCCCATCTGGCCCGTAGTCTCACGCACACTGTCACAAATTTTCTTTGTTCAAGACAACTTTTTACTGTAAACAACGTGATGAGGTGAGGTTTTATCAGTACAGTTACGTAGCACTGTTGTTTGAAACGTTTGTACCATATGCCAGTAGCCGTCCATATGTAGCGCTGATAGCCCAGTGCTGTGAGACGTGTCGGGAATGTGTAATGTAAGTGAATCCTGGTCATGTCCTGCCAGTCATCTACCAAGCAGAGCTAACATAACCTCACTCTTCATTTTATTGATAGACTCTCAAGTTTGAACAGACCACTGCAGAATAACTGCTGACTGTGGGTTGGAATGGACATTATCACAAACAGTTTTTCTTTTGTTTTAGCCTTTAGCTCATGCTCTGTCACTGTCACTTTCTTCTGCTCTTCTGTCCCTTTTCTGTCTGACAGTTAGGCTCCTGTGTCTACCATCACTACAAAATTAATCGAAGAAATCATTTTCAGCAGAGAAAAACACAAATATATCTTCTCACTATTAAACTTCATCAGCCAGCGTGGTGTTGTCATAGAGACTTAAACATGCTGTAAATCAATCCAGTCCTGCCTGACCTGATCAGGAAACTAAGAGGTAACATTCAGCAATAACCCATATTGGCGCTGATGATCTCATTTCTAAGTGTAGATAATGATCATGCACATTTCTAGAAGGGAAACTTTTTCAGAAGAAACAACAGTAGTAATCAGCACACTTCCTGATTAATAGATCAATTCTGTGAGTCTCTTCAAACTACACTGCCATTCCTTAAATGGAAGCATTTTCTGTCAGTGTACAAGATCTTTTTTCTATGGTAGGAAATTAAATTGGTACGTTTTACAATTTAATTAAATAAAAAGATGTTAATCCATTAATTCCACAGGTTTTCACAGCTGTTTCCTTGTGGCAGTTGTCTAATTCATTGTTTACATCAATGATCAAATCACCTCCAATGATCAGAGTGAAGAAGCAGCAGAGCATGAATTCCTGGGTCTGAGAGGGAATTAGTTGTGTGATTGCAGCTGGTCTGAATGTCCTCAGTATTGGAGCGGCCAGTCGAGGAGGTGTGATGCATTTGATCTAGTCATTAGGACAGGCAGGGTGCTCTGTGCTCTGGTACCTCAGCCATTTCAAATCAATGCCTGTGGCGGGTCTTAAATCAATGAGCGTGTTGCATCTCAGAGACTCATCAGTGGGGCAGTCCCCAGAGAGCCTGGATTGCAAGGATAGGGAGATAGACACTGAAAGAGGAGAAGAGGAGGAGGAGGAGGAGGAGGAGGAGGAGGCAGGGGTACACTCTTAGCCACTGACCTCGGTAATTACCCCGCACTGCTGCCTGAATCCAAATGTGATCCGATTGAGATAATTGCCTATTGGAAACACCATTGAACCTTACTCTAGTCACAGTGATCTCTGCTTGGACAACTCTGAACCTGTGTCATGATGTGGCCGAGCTCATGCTGCTCTTTCTGCAAGGCCTGATATTTAGCAGGGGAGTGGATTGAGACTGATGTTTGCGTGTTCGTGATTCCGGCCCAGCCATTGTCCCAAGGGCACCGCAGTGTAATCAGGGCCGTGATAGCATCTCTGGAGGGGAGGGAGGAGGAAGCAGGGCCTGTGGGCTGATCCAGAGGGCAGATATATTTATCGAGGTAATGAGAGCCCAAACACTGTGGCTCTGCGGGGAGGGGCCGGGGACATGGCCTAGTGCGCCGAGAGACCCGCCAGTGCCATGACGACGCAGTCCCCGTGCTGCTCATTAAACTTCCATCAGCGTGTGGTCACTATGTTCCTGCCAGGCCTCCAAAGTGCCCGTTATTAATTCATGAAAGCACACCGCACATGTGATTGAGTCTGGCGAGCAGTGAAGCATTGAGGCACAAGAGATGGGGGAAATATTGTCTGTGTCTGAACACCCAACCCTCCACCAAACCCCTCCCACGCCTTCCCTCTGGCTGTGTGCCCTTGAAAAAAAAGAGAGACACAGATACACTATGTTGTGAAACATTAATAGCCAGTGCTGCAGTTTGCCTTCAGCTGTAAAAAGAGCAGCACAGGTCATATGTGGGGTTGTGGGGGTGCACATTTGTGATTGTATATGCTTCAGGATGTGCATGCATGTTTGAGTCCATTTGCTGTTGTGTTCTTTAAACGAGAAGGAGGTCATTGTGCATTGTCAAGACACTCTGTATGAATATATTAGCAACAAACGGGAGTGTTGTTTTGGGATGGGATGCTTGTATATACGGTGAGCCTGCCTGCTTTTATCTCCGCTCCACAGACGCGCTTCTCTAAAGCTTGTGTTGGGAGGGCTGCTTTTAAAAAGGAGACAGTAAATTGGCCTGGATATGGATTGTTGCAATTGAATTTAAAACATTAGCTCCAGGATAATAAGGGTTGCTATAGAGAAAATCTAGGAAATGCATTTGGTCGTTAGAGCATGCAGGGATGGGACTAATGGCATACGGGGGTGGGCTGGGGGTGGAGGCAGAAAACGATGAAAACCATTTTTAGGATGAATGGGTTATTTCAGGGAGAGAGCAAGAAATGAAGGGTATGAGAAAGAGAGAGAGAGAGAGAGGAAGTGGGATAGAAAAGGGTAGACGAGTGAGACGGCAAGAGAGAGGGGTGCTACATGATTTCAAATTAACCGTTATTGTAGGCTGTGACATGTATTATGTCTCCCGAGGCTCCGAATCTTGAGCTCATTTTCACGGAGAAGAGGGGAATAAGAGTCCAATGTCACAGTTTGAGCGCGTACAGCTGGCTTGAGCTCCTCATCTTACGGCCAATTATAACTCCTCTTCTTCCAAATCCTTACCCCAGCTCTCCGAGGCAAATCTCCCCATGCATAGCTTATTGTTAGCCTCACTCGATGTCCAATTAACAGAGTGTTCCTCACACTCTCTCCTCCCCCCCGCAGAGGAAAATAAGACACTGACCAGTAAAACTGTGCTAAGCTGCAGCACTCTGTATCACTGCAAAGATCAGAGTAGAGCAGTGGGAGTATTTGGGAGTTATTCTATTTGTAAGGAAGGAGAAGAGTGTGTGATTCTTAATAGTGACAGCAACCAAATGTCTGTATCGGAGAATAATTACGCACAAGGGACGCTATCAGCTTAGTACTTGTTCTGTTTGTCCTATAATTAAAATGACTGATCACAAACTGCAGAATAAACCTACACCTTACTCTCACAGAGGCAAGATGGGAATGAAAATAGAATCTCAAGAAGTTTTGCACATTCATAAATGGATCTACTGATCTGACTGTTGCTCGGCTGTGTACCTTTGTATGAACTCCTCTCCTAGTTGCAGGGACTGAGCTAGACCTTCTCAAGCCATGAATGAATTAATGGGCAGCAATTATTTCCCCTTCAATCCCCTCTAATAATACCCACTACAACTACAAAGTATTAAAGAAATGTTTTTTTTCTGTGTATCATCTCATACTTTATGAAAGTCACACAACAGTGCGGGATTCTGTAAGTTTACATTTTTCAAGCTAAATTCTTTAAAGACTCAAAAATAAATTGTAGAGGAGGGCTGTCTCAATAACTGATATTGATAATAACTTTTCTTTAAAAAAAATGCTGTTGTCATACTAAAAATGAGCAAACTGTAATACTGCATTGCTTTAAAAAGGAGTAAAAGGGGACAGCTGTCAGCTAGCCTCTGAGCTAGTTAGCCTTTAGCTCACTGTGTGGCCTCTACTGATATGAAGTGTTTGTAGACAAAATGCAGAACACCAATGCCTGCTAAACATGAAATAAAACATGGACAGAGAAGCAAAAGACATGATTGGTGGAATTCAGCCACTGATGGTTTTTATGTAGTTGGCATATTGTTGCCAGATTTTGGAACTTGTGGATGTTTTTTATCGGTTTATTTCATACTGTTCATTAAAGGTCTGCTTGTTCTTTACTTGTATAGTAATATCACTGACTCTCTTCACCTCCCTGTTTTTGTATTCCAAATATTTTGCCAAAGACAAGATAACCAGTGGAGTTAAAGATTCAACAAACATATAGCCTTCCCAGCTCAAGTTTTAAATAAATATTGCTATGTCATCATTATTGTGTTTTTTTTTATCTCAATTCTGATTGTCCTGATGTTGACTTTATCCAAAGTCACATCACTGTTGTTGTAGTTTTCCTAGCAACTTTTTTCTAAACTCAAACTTCACTGTTGTGCACATGTACATTAACCCACTGAGGAAGAATATGTGCATGCATCAAGCATTTTGTCTAAAGAAAATCAATTTGACATGCACAGAATTGTTCCTGCATTCTAATGTGCCAGTGTGTGAAATAGCAGATGAAACTGATGATTCTCCCTGTTCCTTTGAATTAATGACTTTTCTTTCTGAATTTAGACCAGTCTGTTTGAATAGAGATTTTTCTGATTGTGCTTTAATTCCAATCATTATTGAGAAATCTAAAGCTTTAGAATAATCATCTGGATTTTGTGATGGTCAGATAGGTAACCGGAAAACCACCTCCTGGATCCAGCCCTGCCAAATGATGTTTGCAAGGACCATAGATGAGACCGAAAAATGAAGTTGACCCCATCCTACCTTGAAGGAAGCCCAAAAAAACCCCTGTGTGAGCCTACCTTACATGGTTGGTCATGCAGAAAAGAAGTGACATCTATCGAGAGGAGGCATTGTTTTATTATATGATATCATCCTGTGTTTACTATCTTGAAAAGTGAGAGGCAGTGGTAATAATGCCCTGGAGGGTCTCTGTCAGATTTCTTCAGCAGGCAATTAATTACACAGGACTAAAGAAACTCTTCTTGTATTAATAGTCACATTAAACTACAGTGTTTGTGATATCATTAGGCCAGTATGTGGTGTGATTATCGAATGGGTGGGAAATGTAGCACAATAACAATACAGGAACGTCTAAATCCAGAGTGCATAAATCATCATGAAATTACAAACCTATTTATTGAGATGATCAGATATTCTTATACAGGTGTGAAGTCTGGGATGTTAATTAATCTCTAGTTTCCTGGCTTAAGCAAGTTCATCGACCACAAGCTTTGCTGTCCATCTGTAATAATTTATTAAAAATATTGATATAGGATTGAAACTGTAGCAGCATAATGGTTTACTAATTTGACAACTATTTAACTGATTAGTTAATGTTATAACAAGACAAGACAATATATTTGGAAGAATAAAGGGCAGAAATTACAGGAACTTATTCGTACTACAGTTACACTCACCTGTCAATCATGTTTATGCACTTGGTAATCTGTTTCTTCCTATCAATGTTATTGACAATATAACACTTTTATGCAAAAAAATTAACACGTAGAGACTGTGTAAGTATATTGTTTTAATGTATACACTGAACCTCTGTGGTGAAAGGATTTTATACTCAGGGGCCACGGTTTTAGGGTGAAATGCAAAAGTTTTGTTGCGTTTCAGCCTCGCGTTTACACGGAAACAGTGTTTCAGCCGACCTAAATGCAATCTTTTGATAACGGCCTCCAGAGTAGGATTTTTCTGAAACGCTGCCAACACCGTCGCCATGTAAACAGTAAGCCGGCATTTTCAGTGGAAACGCTGACGTCACACTCCCCCTCGTGCGAGTGCATACAACAGGACATCAGTACCATTGTTACGATCGTCGTGAACTACCGTGTCGTGCTTGTGCTGCTCAATCTGCTGAATCTACACTTAAAGCACCACCTGCAGGCCTGGCATGGCTACTACAGTGTTCAGTCCCTCTGCGTTTCCATGTAAATGCAGATTTTTTTCTCTGCATTTTCGCTGCGTCTTTTCAGATGAAACATTGTCGTGTAAACAGGGCTTCAGTGGTGTCACTGTTGAGCAGCTCAGGGCCCAGCGCAGTAGCGGCACTACGATTTGCATAAAGTTTGGATTGGCTGTAGATTTGAAACCACATAAAATAGATTCATCATTTTTTTTTGCACTTTCATATTGCATCTGTCCTACAGCGCTGTTTCTTTCAACTAATGAGTGTGCAGAAATCCAGTATAAGCATAAACAACAAAAACATTATAGACAGACAGGGAGACACTTCATCTATCCTGAAGGAAATCCAAAGACATACATCACATGAAATATTTTGGTACAAATTAATCCCTGAAGTTATTTCCCCCCTTACACTCACTTAGTTATCAATTAAAACATTCCAGATTGCAGATATTCCCATTGTTTCCAACAGAGGTGGCAACCTCTGGTCTAAAACTATGAGACATTGTGGAAGAGCTAAAATCTGCTATTTCTAGAATGTTCACTTGAGGCTGGCTCAGGAAGTACAGGAAGTCACATACACACCAAGCCAAAAAAGCTGTTTTCAGAGCAGAAATAGTTGCAGCCTGGAATGTAAAACTTCTCCAATCTGAATCGCTAATTTGACTATCAGCACACTCTGTTCAGGGGGTGAATTTTTTTCCTAACTTAGCAGTTTATAGGATATGAAGCTCGCAAGTTTACCCAATCAGAGGCACTGCCCGCATCACTTCCAACATGGCTATGATAGTCGATTTACTTTAAAACCAGTTTCAGAAACAGAAAGGTGCCGTCAGGAAGACTGGGTCCATTAATTATACAGTTTATGTTCTTACCCTGAATACATGCCATCATGTTTTAAGGGAAACAGCCATGAAATTTCTGTATCTAAAAAGATATAAGTAAAATTTTCATTTTTTCAGTGGTTTATTACACTTTTAAGTAATTTATTTAGTTAGTCTGGATAACAAATCTGTTCATTTTATCCAGGTTTGGTATAGAAGGGTTGTATTGATGCAGAAGTTTTATGCAAAAAATGACACGACAGTATGTACAAATGTAAAGATGTGCTCTGGTAGACTTGGTATGATGGGCTATAAAGGGTTAAGACGCAACACCTCCAGTGAAAGTCCAAACATCAGGCTTAAGCGGACCAGTCATATGAGGGGCTATGTTCTTGTTTTAGTGATCAAGTAAGAAATGCTGTTTAATTGACAGTTGGCCAGTCTCGGGGGTATACAGAAGGTACTTTTCAAAAGTGATAAGATAATTTCAGTACCGCAAATCCTAAATTTGAAGTAGATTAAATGGAAAAAGTTAAAGTCAATTAAAATGTTCACAACTAGCAAACATGAATCATGTGAAAAGGGGTTACACATGCTCCATAATTGCTTACACATGGCTGAAACCACTGGTTTTAATCACTCTTGTACCCACAGACACACCTAATATACAGACAACACGATGCAGTATGTGAAACTTGAGACCTAGAGCAGTGATTGCAGCAGAGGCAAACTTCTGAGCCCAGCTAGGTGAACGGACAGACCTTGATGCTGAACTGATTTGGCTTTGATTTGAATCCTTCAAAAGTATCCATCAGCACATACACACAGACACACATCACAAAAGCAACCGCACTTTCTTGTCTCACCTTCAGAGTAAGCTGCAGCTCGGTGAGAAGCAGAGCAAAGATTTACTACAGCCAAATCTTACCACCTGTCGGTCCACCTTCACTGCTGCTCCACAGGAAGAACTACAAGCTTCTCTGCCACTGTCTGAACTCTCACTGGACAGGACAGGTGACAAATGCTGACATAGGCAAAGTTTCATATCATGCACTTCACTGTTAAAGGTATAAAAGCTTCTTTAACACGTGGAAGACTTAAGAAAATGAAGTACTCAAGGGGGATTTGTTTTTATTTTGCTGCTTCAAACCATTCTAAATGTCTAAATGTTGCAGGACTTCCTACAGCCGAAGGACATCTGTGTTATATGTGTCAGAAACGTGTTAGTAATGTAGCTACATAGTCGTGAGGGGCGCTGTGGAGGAACAACTCCCACTGGGAGACAGATGGCAACGGCCACAGAAGAACAAGGCGTGTGCTGGCTCTGCACATTCACCATAGGGCCAGATCTCAACACCTCACCCCTTTCGATTAATCAAGCCTGCCTTGGTTATTTAAGGCCCCATATTAATCATGCAGGATAACTGAGGTGATAGATTAGGGTTAAAGGAAAGTTTGGGGGTTTGAAAGTAAAAAGGTTTATTCAGGGGAATGTTTGGCACCGCAGTCAACGATCTGACCAAAGAATTTACATATTCATCACTGAGACAAATTCTCCTCAGTCGTCATGTTTTATTTTGACATGATGAGTGGTGTCAGTTCTGTCTGAACATTTAAAGATGGATAAAGGTCACAGACCACTTAAGTTACCCCTTCTTCCATGTAAGATGAGAGTGACACTGTAGGTGCTGGTAATACAGAGTTGCTAATATGTAGGAGTGCCGTTTTCAAATTTATCAGGAGGAAATGATGTAAACCTCCTTAAATGACTTTTATTTAATCGGAGGTGGCGTGAGTGTTAATTTATTCTGTGTGAGGCAATGGGAGCGTGAGAGCAGAGCTCTTCAGGCCTCTCCAGTGCTAATTTAACTGCCTTATGTGAGAGGATATGCATACATCAACACTCAACACCTCAACACTTGCAATTGGCGGGGACTAGAGGAATGTGTGT
Source organism: Halichoeres trimaculatus (assembly GCF_033239565.1). Classification (NCBI taxonomy): domain Eukaryota; kingdom Metazoa; phylum Chordata; class Actinopteri; order Labriformes; family Labridae; genus Halichoeres; species Halichoeres trimaculatus. The sequence continues at coordinate 18,756,732 of NW_027437187.1, read as the reverse complement.
GTGTGTGTGTGTGTGTGTGTGTGTGTGTGTGTGTGTGTGTGTGTGTGTGTGTGTGTGTGTGTGTGTGTGTGTGTGTGTGTGTGTCTCTGTGTGTGTGTGTGTGTGTGTGTGTGTGTGTGTGTGTGTTCCACAGCTCAGCAGAACATTGGCTTTGAAAATGCATAAAGAGCCATCAGAAATATCATTTCATTGCGGTGCTGTGTGAATGATGGCTGATGTAAAGAGTTTACTTGTGTTTATGAAAACGTGTTTCATGCCTCATTGTGTGCGTATGTGTGTGTGTGTGTGTCCATATGAGGCTCCTTTTCAGCAGCAGGTCTATCAGTGTAATCACAGCATTAGGCCTGAGTGAATAAAGGCTGTCTTGTTCATGAGCAGTGCATTCCCTCTGCACTGCAATAACAAGTCCTCACTTTGCTAATGAGCGTCTAAAGTGAGACAGTCTGGTGTGCTGTCAAATGGCAGGCAGAGCTGTGAGGATCTTATTCTAACACTTAAAGCTGACTTGATCTTCTGTCTTTACTCCTGCCAGCTGCTCTTTGCTCTGACAGACACGAGCACATTCCTTGGAAAGAAGATTCTGGTCGAGCCATTTATCTGCCAATCAAAACCAAGGGGGTCAACAACCCCCTCCCAACCTCCACCATGGAGATCACATGCCCTCACAACCCCTGCTCGTCATGCACTGTGGGTCTGCTGTGAACCCTGCCGCATGTGTGTTGATGTGGGATCATTTGAGCATGTCAGCACACAGCGAGTACAGCACGTCTATAAGGGGCCTCAGTTTAGTTTACACTAATTAATGGGCCTGAACTTTTCAAGGCAATGCATAGCTTTCCAGGTAGTGGGACCCAATTCTATATTTAAATCGTGGATGCAGCAGGGTTATTTAGAGCTGGGAACATTACCCAACACACTTTCATTTTGCTGAATCCAAATGAAAAGTGCCACCTGAGTGCACAGATTGGGGGACTTGAAAGATGCGGTCTTTAACCCATAATAAATGTGTTTGCTAAATTTTATATGAGCCAAAAATTATATATCAAGCCACCTTAAAAACTGTGCAGACCATTTTTTTTAATTTAATATTTTAATGAACCTTAATGAAAATAATTACAAACATGATTTCAATTTACCATACAAACTGTTTTTACTTTGCACTTGCGTCTACAGGTAACAGACTTTTATTGTTGAAACAAGACAATAAGAAATTTCACCGATATACAAAATTAGCAAACAAATAACATCTCTGAGATCAGTTGAGAGGTGTAGTCCTGCTAGTCCTGTTGCACAAACTTTTTTCTTGTACCACCACCACTCATAAATGTAAAGTGCAGCATTTGAGTGAACACAGTGTGTAGGAGGGCTTCTACCTGAGACATTTGCCAAACATGCAGCCAAAGCAGGCTAGCAAAAGGGACCCTACTTTTATTCAAAATAAGCATTTTTGTATTCTTCTATCTAATCCTTGCTTTAATTGCTGGTACTGGCAAAAAGATATGGTGATAAATAAGTCACAAGGAACTTGCAGCCTACAGTCAAGTATTTCTTTATGGTTTGTCCATTAGAGTGCACCAGCTGATTTACCTGTAAAATTAGACAAACAGTACAGTAATCTAGATCACAGCTTCCAAGAGCAGAGGTCACAACAGGACAAGGACTTCTGTCCCTGAAAAAGCATTTTTAGGGTTTGAAGGTTTCTGTTAATGTCATCTATGAAAACATCAGAGATGCAGAGCAGAATTAAATTACAAACAGAAGAATGAACAGCGTTTAAGTAGTGAAATATTTATAAGTAGAAGCATCACAGTCTAAAACATAAATACAGTTGTGATGTTTTTAAGTATCAGTTGTAGATCAAGCCTGGAGTTATTTTGTGGTTTTGTACTTTTGTGAATGTTTGAAGGAGCCATGTGATTTGTTCATGGAGAAAATTGTCAAGGTTTTAAGGTTTCATCATAACTCTTTTCTTGACTCTTGTTGGGTGTATCTTAGAGACGAAAATGAAAGATGCTCTTTATCGATTACTTGTTGTATTGTTGCCCATCCTGACTTGAAAGTTCTCCCCCCTCGTTTGTGAAGTTTAAAAAGTGAAGTCGTTTTGTGAGGATACACACGCTGGTGTGTATATGTGTATGAAATGAAAGGACACACTTATGTGAAAGGGTACTGTGACATTTCACAATAGCAGTCTAAACTGAGCTAACACTCCTAAACAATGTCACACCTGATTGTTGGCTTATCCCCAGCCTGTGCTCACTGAGGCCCGTCGTCCAGCCCCTGACCTGCTCTGCTGTGGGGAAGAGAGAGCCCAATGGCCTGCTGAGAGGGGTGGAGGGAGCAGCATTGTGTGGGTGCTGAAACTTGTACTCTGTCCCTCTCCCCTTCTCAGCGGGGCCCTGTTGCCACCTCCCCCTCAGCCCGTCTCTCCGCTCCACATGACAGAGGAGCCGCCGGAGCAGCTGGGGTTAGGGATACTTGTCACCAGTGTGATCGTGTGTCCTCTGAGTCTGTCCCCCGTCTGTCCCATAGCCACGTAGACTGACAGCCAGCATCAGCTGATTATCGCCCCGGGTGCAGTAAAAGAAGCCCACTTTGGCAGTGACAGGCTTATGACTTGCAAGACATGCTGATATTGAGTAACCGGCACTTCATCCAGGGGCTCAGGCGGTGTTACCCTAGCCTTGAGAACAAACTACTGGGCAGATAGTCTGACACATTAGCAAACTGTGTGAGGTTAAAAGATCAAATCATAGCCGCGGTCATAAATTGCATCTGTTACCCGTACGAGATGTTTATGCGTTTGGAGGCTGTAATTGAACTTTATAGCTCCTTTGATAAACAGAGCAGAGCAATTGCAATCATGTGAATAGGATTATAATCATGCCCACAAACACATGGCTAAAAGATCGTTAAACTAAAAAGGTTTACTCATTATTACACCGGTGCTTTGCTATGTTTGAATAAGTTACACTGCTGACCGAAGGCAAGTGTGGAAATGATAGTATACGAGCACGGCACTCTGAAAAGTTATTTTAATCCCCCCTGACCAGTGGTGCTTGGTGTTTGTGTATTTTGAGAATCTCTGAGAGGTTAACACCCCCTGTGCTCAGAAGCTCAGACAGACTACTGGTGTCTGGTATCAAGCTGAATTAAAGCTATGTCAACACATTCAGTCAGCAGGGCTTACATTACAGAGGCCCCTCATTCGTCTCTTATCTGAGGCACAGACAGAGTCAACATTTCACATACACACAAACACACATTAGATATTCCAGTTTTTTCCTCTAAATATGTAATTTTTTTATGTTGAATTTTAAATGAGTTTAGAAATCTTTCTATTGTCTGCCGTGAGGATGTTTGCCTTGTTTACAATGCGCAAAGATTAGAAAGCACTGAAAGACATTATTTATTGATGGAATCAAATTAAAAGTCTCATACTTGCACTCCAGAGCCTCAGCATGGAATTAAATTATTAAGCAGAAGTTTTCAGGGTTGTGTGCTGGTTGAAGTGCTGTTCTTGAGTGGCAGACATTGTAACTTTCCTCCCTGACTGAGTGTGTTATTGTGTCCCCTGCCTCGGGCCCTCATGCAGCACACTAACAGTAACTGACTCACTCTGGCGGATGCTGTTATGTAAAGAGGGATGGTCAAACAGGAGAGGGGGGACGGCTGCCTGCCCACCTGGGGAAGTCACTGTGAATGAGGCGACGTCGTTGTCATCCTTAGACTTCCTCTGTTGTTCTGCTGATTGCCCGTGTGTGCGGCTTGTTAGGCTGCTGAATACGTTGTGTTTAGCCCCAGAGACGGTGGCTTGAAGGTGACATCTGTCTGGGAGCTTGAGGGGAGAGGAGAGGAGAGGAGAGTGCTACGCCACGCTGCTATAAATACGCAGCGGCCGTGACAGCTCACAGAGGAAGCAGCTGAGGAGAGGAGCTTTGCAATGCTGCATACCTCCTAGTGACCCTGTCACTTCCACAGAGGTCTTAATTATTCGACACTGGCAGCTCCCCTCTGCTTGCTGCTGAAGCTCAGACACACAGAGACTTGTCAGAGGAAAGGGCCACACTGTTCTCAAAAACATACTGCACCCAGAAAACATGTAAACAGTAGTTTGGCTTGGTGTATAAACAGAGTTCACCCTACACAGGCCTGTCATTGAGGTTTAAATTAGGAAGCCCCTTGCGTCCAGCTGAATGCCACTTATCCTGTGATTATTTAGTAATAACTCCCAAGAAAGCTGGCTCACATCCAGTTTACGTCCACTTTTGGCTCATGCTATCCTTAGTGGCTTCAACTGCTCCCGCATACTACAGTTTTATATTCTTTTTTTCCTTTCCTGTTTGTTGGTTCACAAGTCTTATTTACAACTGCACCTCAACGTTTTTTTGTGATCTGTCACCACAAATGTCTCCACACAAATGATTCAGTCGGACATGCAGTTTCTAATCTTATGCTCAGGGTTGCAGTCCATAAAACAAGTCATATTTTAGCATAGTGTGAATGACCTCTGTTACCCTGTGAATGACGCTAGTGGCTTTAACGGCTGCTGCTGGTATGGAGGTACATCTTTATCACCTTTGCAGGCTTAGAGGCAACTTATAAATGGGGCTAGTGTTTCCATACTCAGGTTTCAGTGCAGTCAAGGTCACAGAGTAGTTCCTGTTACACTTACACAGTCTTGACACGGAGCAATACGAGTCCAGTGTGCACGTTTTTATATCAAATAAGAAAATCAGTTATTCCTCTGAAGCATAATTTAAAGCATCTCATAATTACACGTCTCACGTTCTTGAACGTCACTTGATTTAAGACATTTTTGCTGCATTTTAATTTCTTTCCTCAGCGCTGTCAAGATGAGTGCCTGCTCCTCAGCCTGAAATAATTCTTCATGTTGTTCCTCCAGCTACAGCCAGCTCTCTGCCCTGACAATGACTGATATTGTTGTGTTGCTGTTATCAGGGCCCAGTTGTGTGCTTCTGCATGAGTGTGTGTGTGCGGCACTAACTGGCACCAGTGGATAGATTACCTAATACAGTCCAAGCACGTTATTAGACCCCAGGGCGCTGGCTAAGTCACTCTGAGTTCTGTTTCTGGCCTTTTAATTATTCATCAAGGTATTGCCTGGGATGTAACCTCAATTACTGCGGGCTGCGGGGCCAGGTCACGTGTTGTTAACACTGCGCTGTGATCAGAGCCACCACAGGGAAGGTTGCCAACGGGAAGGAGTGCTCTGTGGCTTGGCACTCCACCCACCGCCACTGATTGGCTCACATTTAGCAGGATGCTGGCTGCTCTGAGGGCAGAGAGGGGGGAGGGGCATTCCTCAGATTCCCTGTAGCCACAATGGGGACAGGAGGATGGTGTAAATACAGTAAATCAAAGCTTGATTGGTGTGATCGGTGTGGTGTGAGCAGCAGTATGAGGCTGAAGGAGCGAGAGGGAGGGGGAGGAGGGAGAGGAACAGCTGAAGGTTTTAATGAGCCAAGAGAGGGGTGAGATGTGAGCTTTTTCTCTGGGGCCCACCTGTAGTGGGCAGACAGGCTGTGCACCTGCAGTCCTGGAGCCCTCAGCACTGAGAGCAGAGGGGGAGAGAAGAACTGGCAACCCGGCAGCACTCGACAGAAGGACACAGGGATGAGAGGCTGGTCTGATTTGAGTGGCTGGAGTGTGCCAGAACCAGGGACTTTTTTCTAAAAAGCTCCCTGTTTTAGTGTTGTCATGTAGAAATTAGAACATTATTTCCCTTTTATTCTTCGTGCTTGAAACAAAAACAGAAAAATAAACCATCATGAACACCCCTGCCTCTCAATTTGTACCTTAATAAGGCATCTGCATCCCATTAACATCCATAAAGTGGAGCAGCCACGGCTGAATTTCTGCACTTCCATCAGAAACGAGGAGAGTGATCAGACATCCCATTTCTCGGCTGATTTGTGCTGATCCGGTGTGTCCGTCCCCTGTGCAGGCGTCACTCTGACAACTATGCCATGCATATCCAGGTAGTAATAATGAGAGCTGCTGTCATGGCGAACTCTGACTAACGGTGGTTTCACGCTGTGTTAAATCAGGGGTTCTGCTTTGTCCAGAGTCAGTCCCTATCAGCCACACCTACATTCACTGTTTGACAACAAGGCCTCCAAATCCTTCGAATTAGGACATAAAAAGATGATTATCATGTGTCGACAAATGCAGAGATATTTTTACTCCAAGTGTCACCCTCACCATGGCACAAATAATCCCCCAGCCCTTGATGTTTCACTGCACTGATCCAGTGTGACACATGCCAATTGTGCTACTGTGAACTCAGTGAACTGGTTAAATATACATCATGCTATAGCACAGGCTTCACACCACTCCATTGACCTGCAGGTGGTGGTAATATGCCAAAGGATGCAAAGATGTGCTGTATAAGGCAAGGGAGAAGAAGACAACAAGCGAGTTAACTTGGGGAAAAATGTTTTTGTTTATGTTTTAAAACACATTTGTTCAACCATTGAGTTCCAGCTAAAAAAATTCTGAGTGAACCAAAATGTTGTTGGTGCACAAGAAGATGTTTCACAGAGTCAGAGTAGAGGCAAAGTCAGAAGGTTCTGACAGCTAACATGGAGGAGGGTTTGGTTATACTATATCTGTGAAAAACAAAGCAAAATCTTAAAGGGGCCAGGTAACATTTGGATAATTTCTAACCCTTTGCATAAATTTTCTCTTAAAAAAGCCTGGACATTCTTTGGAGTATTTTTTGTTGTGGATTGCTGGTCTGGCACTGCCCAACACTGCCCCGACAATTTCCGTTGGCACTGCAACAATGGCTGATACACCTTCAAGAATTTCTACAGGTCAAGCTTTGAACTACCAAGACCTGGAACCTTCAGGGGACATGTCTTAATCCTTCAATTTCAAGAACATGCAGACACAGAAGGTACCTACTAATTCTGTCCCTGTGTTTGACATTGAGTGTAGCATGTGTCATCAACAACCTAAAACCTAAAATTACCAAGTAGAATATCATAGACAAGGAAAAGGAAATTATTGCTTTTGACAAGGTATGATTACCTCCACCTCGAAGGATATGTTTTTGGGAGAGTTTGTCTGTTTGTTGGTCTGTAAAGAACAAAACTAAAAAAGTTACAATCAGGTCTTGATTAAATTTTCAGGAAATGTTCAAAATGGGATAAAGAAAAAGTGAATACATTTTGGACGTGTTCTGGATCACCGTCTGGATCCAGGATTTTTTTAAAGGAATCTTTATCATTGTGATATAGGGCCATTTTTACCGTATGTGTACATAACTCCACGATAAATAGTCGGATTGCTTTGCAAAACAATACAAGACAAGGTCACCATAATTCTGACAGATGTAAAAGTACTCTGTAGTAAGCAAACTGGATACTAAGATCTGGAATATGAAATATGTACTGGGTCATCATAATTTTTAACACTGTCAGGTAACAAATTATCGAACAAACCTGCAACTAACACCAAATTGTAGCAGACAGTCTGCTTAAAGGGAGTATCACTTGAGGTAGGACCAAAGTGTATTGTGACAATCACAATATGCCTCGTGGAGGTCTGCACGAACTTTTAGAATGTCATCTAAAACTTGAACATATTGTAACTAATCAAGTTATTAATCCAGCTCTCAACAGAAATAATCACTATCCGCTGCCTTTAGCGTCATATTATCTGATCTGAGCAGAGACTGTTTTGTCTGAGCTCTGCTGCTGTGAGCGACTGTATAGCATTACACCCTGAGGAGACAAGCAGATGTCCCATAGATGAGCTGCTGGGGCCCCGTGCAGGCAGCCAGTCCTTGGGGGGGGGAACAGCCGACAGGAAGTGGCTCCAGATGGGACATCCTGTGTCATAAATATTGTGTGAATTGTACTGGCTGTAACGACACATGTCTGCTTCTGCTACGCTTCCAACCAAGTAACCTTGACCGGGGATTTACAAGTGTGGACATAAATTGCAGTGAACGATTTAGAGGCAGTGAGAGTATCTGCTCAAACATGAGGGGTATGTGAAGACTCCTGCCCTGTGAATAACATTTTACTTTACATTACTCTTTTCTTATCCAGCTTCTCCTTAAGTGTTGGGTTTATACAGGCGTGATGAAGTGTTTTCTTTTTGTGCCACTTAAATAACAGCGTCTCGAACAACAAAAGGGTACATATGAAATTACTTCCAGGCAGCTTTCCTCCTCTTATTAGTTTTTATCTAGAGGTTTAATTATCTAACCCCTAAAGGTCTTGTTTAGATAATGTAGTAGGTACTAATTAAGCAGCTTGCTCTCCCACTTGTAGCTGAGGTCACAGTATTGCTTTGTTCAAAGTGATCCAGCTGCTATAAGCCATATATTTCTGTACCTTCCATAATACTCCAAAGCAGCCGAAGTAAACCTACAAAATGAATTCTGGGGCGAGATATGCAAACGCTGAGCGAGCCATGTGAGCTGAGTGGATTATCTATAGCTGCAGTCCTGCTGCTGCTCTGGGATAGCGCCTTTTATTATGGAGTGTTTTATTGCTGCGAGGAGTAAAGCTGACAAGGAAGAGGCAGCTATAAAATGAAGCCTCCCATTCTTGGTCGTCTGCCACCTCCTGTGAAAGCTCTGCAGTTTGCATATATGTGTGTGTGTGTGTGTGTGTGTGTGTGTGTACAGTATGTGCATGCTGGGGATTGATATGCACGGTGGGCTTGTTTGTTTGCTCAGTTGGTATAAGATGAGGCGCTGAGTTTCTAGAATAAATAAAGCGTCTCTGATTGCTGGAGTGTCAATGTAATCTATGTAGCTCTGATATCTAATCTGTCCTGTTCTCTTACCACAGAGTGCACACAGGAGTTTATGTTTACAACAGCATCACGAGGATGTTTGAGAAATGAATCATTTTAATGCGCTTCAACATCTGGCTTTAGGCTGACAGAGTTTTGGCTCTAATTACGTGTCCCAAATAGTTTTCCAGACTTCACAATGGGCTAATGACCATGCTCATAAAACATGACTGCATCTCATTCAAGTGCGTCCTTTCCTCTAATATTTCAATTAGTCTGAAACATCAGGAACAGAAGATGCTGTTCCCTTGTGGACACACTCAGGGACATTTCTCAACAGCCACAGTGTTCACATGCCTTGCAGTGGGGAGCAGTAGGGATCAGTGGAAGCATAGCGCTGACAGATTGACCCATACCAAAGCCCTCTGTCATTACAGGGATCAAACCATTCAAGGCCACAGACTCTCACTTTTACCCCTCCCACTGAAAAATGCTGCGCCCGCCCTCCTCGCTCATACAACTACACTCACATGAGTTTGTATTTGGGACTTCATAGTGATGTAATTTTGGCTTCTTGACATCCCTGCACATGGTCCTTGTCTTTTGCAAACTGTGTGTGAATAAACGTGCACACCACATGGTTTAGTAGATCTCACCCAGACTCCAATTCATGTGCGAAAGACTCTGTGAGACTTAATAGTTTCCTCGCGTCTATAATTTTACCCTTGTGAGAATTATGCAGATGCTTACTACTGATTCAATTACTGTATCGCTCTGCAACAACCAGTCAGATTTCAGCTCTGAGATATTACATTTCTTCCACTTCTTTGCTCCCAAGAAATAATCACTATTATTCTTGGCAAAAGAATGCCTGTAGCCTGCTTCATATGCTGTCTGTGCAAGAATAAAACAAAATATAATAATGTAAATTCTTCTATTTTCCTGTTGAAAACTGTGTCTCATATAATAGATGCTACAGATTTGTTTTGCAAAATAGGCTCAGATGGAAACACAACTGCTGGTTTTAAGAGGCGATCAGTTTGCACACAGGATCACAGAAACACTTTGGTTAAAGCTAAAGGTAAGGGTTTGTTTCAACTTTTATGATCCCCAATGGGACAAGTATTAGGGCCAGGGATAAGAAAAATATGAGAGGAGAAAGATTTTCTTTTCATATTTGAGGAAATGGTCTACATGTAAAGAATTAGACTGAAAGATACACTGCAAATTAATGGGTTATAAAAATTAACGCAGATTAACTCATTTGCTGCCAGCCATTTCCAGAGCATCTTGAACGATCTTTCAAGACCCAAATTATATTGTTTTCTATGACTATGTAAACACCAAAACTACCTAAATAGAGTGGACTCTCTTCTTTTTTGTCCCTCTTCCTGCTTTTAATCGAAAAACATACAAAATGTACTTTTTTTGATCAAGTTCATCTACGACACTCCATCCTTTGATCCTCTCCATGATCTCCGTTGTCTTTTCTTACAATCGCACCGCACCATCCTCAGTTTGAACATGAGCTGCCTGAACTTTTCTGATTTGCAGCGTTTCACTATGCCTCTGTCATCTCACATCTTCTCCCCATATCCATGCTGATCTCTCATCCAAAAAGCGCACCGCTCTCAACCACAGAAGTTTGGGTGCATGATTTTGATGGACAAGCTCTGCCAGACCTCCCCTCCCCCTGATGAAAAACATGATTTACTTCCTTGGAAGCAGTTGCACGACGTCAATGGCAGCAAACACTGACATTTTAATATTGGCCAGTTGAAAAAAAATGTGGTTTTACAAATCTGCTCTTCTTCCTGAATTCATTTAATTGGTCATGCACTACAATTTTGTTATGTCCTAGAATTCATATTCTTTATTTGGGGACCTTGAACAGATATGAAATTAAAAGGTAATCAATTTTATTAATTAATTACAAATCCTGTAACTAACTAGATAAATTATTTTAATCGCCTGACAGTATTAGTAAAGAATAAAACCAGCATTTTGAGAGAACAGTCAGAATTTAATTTTGAAAAATACATTGAGATTCAGTTTGGAGGAAAAAAAACAAATCAACAGTTATCAAGTGGTGATGTTACTTTATAGAAACTGTTTCAGGGTCAAAGTTACTAATGTTTACATGCTGTAATCCTGTGTTTAGTGCTGTTATTATAAACAGATAAGATCTTAATAAGACCTTCATTTGTAAAATATCAATGCAATGTGAAAAGAAAAGGAGATGCCCAAAGTCAAATAACTGGGTTACCGTCTAAATGAACCACCAGTTGAGTCAGTATTTAAACATGATCTGTTCATGTCTGATGAGACGTAAAGGTCTTTTATGACTTAATTCAGTCATTACCTACACATATCATTTAATTTGTTGTTTGGATTATTTTTTATCACGGATGCTCCACCCCCACCAACCATGCCATTGCTTGCTTTTGCACAGATACATCAAGGAAACAAAGTTGCTCTTTCATTAGTTGTACAATGCTGTAACACAGAAATCATAACCCACTGCTAGCTGACGTGACCAATCTCCATAAAGTCTAAATCACACTCATCTGGTCTTTTACCTACAGCCTTGTGAACTCATCAGATGTTCAGCAGATGTTTGAACACTGTATCTGTTGGAACAGCAGAGTGAGTTATATGCATACGTACTTGTTTGTGTGTTTGTGTTTCCTAACAGCAGGGGGAAGGAGGAAGGTGTTGGTTGCGAGAAAGCAGGTTTTCTCTCCTCTCTGCCTCTCTGATTACTGCTGTTTTGGCAACTGACGCCCAGTAATGGAGACCTGGCTGTCAGGGAAATTTGTAGCTGTCTGCCGTGTAGCAGCTCTTCATTCCAATCAGCAGCTGTCAGCCCAGCCGAGGCCATTATTAATGACGGTCACTAACTGCCTCGCAAATTCTCAGCACTATTTGGGAGCCAGCGTGAAATAAGGCTACACTCACCCGGTGTGCTGCTGTGGATTAATGTGAAGAGCTCAAATATCAAACAACTACTTTTAGGTGTGTTCTCAAAAAAAAAAATTAAATGAAGAACAAGTTTGTTGAAGGTAAACAATAATAAAACCACAAAAACTTTCGTCCTTGAGAAACGATGCAGCTGTTAGCCTTTAAAGTCTTTGTTGTTATGCTGATACCTGAGTCTGTTGCTGAAGGAACGAGCCAACGTGATTGACTGATATAAGCGCATCATAAAAACTTCTGTGTATGGTAGAGGTTGCACTAATAGAATTGTGTGTGAGGCCATAAATGCGAGCATGACAGAAAAAGCATGTGTTTGTCAGCTGTTAAACGTGGGGAACGGGCACACTCGGGAACAGCTGCCAGATAAATCACTCACCTTTGAAATGCTGCGATGAGCTTGCTGGCCTTACCGAGACTCTCACCAGGGAGACGTGACACCAACCCCATCTCACATGTGCCTTGCAGCAGAAACACCAGTAGACACTCATATGACACACTTTTTCATAGTTATTACAACAGTAGCATAGCAGCAAACAGGGAAAAGCCAGCATACATCACAGTAAATAAGAAAAAATGTTATGATTAAAGGGGACATATCATGCTTGTTTCTCCTTTTCACTATGCCACACTAGGATGCCTGTAAAGCATTTCTGCCCTCAGTACAAGTCATTTAGTTCCTTCATTGCCCCACAATAGTATTCTCAATATCCTCATTTTAGGCCATTCTGAAGATCTCGTTGAAACGCTCCGTTTCGAGAATGACCTCCAGTAACCTTGCAACGTCACAGCCCTTTGTGCTCTGATTGGTCAGTTCTATCAGAGGGGCGGAGGGGGTAGAGCCAGGGGGGCGGTTTTTGCAGCATGGCAGTATTTACAAAATTGCCTCATTGAATGGAGCAGACCGAGCGAGTTTGCTGTTTGCCAAAACTTCACCGTAAGGCATTGATAGCACTAATAAAATGGCAGAGTGTAGGATACGTCCTTTTGTATTGGACCCCGAGTCAGACCCGGACGGTTCTGCAGCTCAGGAGGAAGAAAATCCACCTCGACACAGATCATCTCAGGACGCTTCAGTGTGGTGAGTCAAACCGGTACTGTAACATGTATAGTTTATGCTTGGAAATATAGGCAGACTTCACCAATAAACTATTTCTATAACAGGGCTCCATCCTGCTCCTTCACTTTTCTCTGTCTGTTTTATCCATCATGCTGAAAGTGTAGTCTAAAGATCGCCTCTACCGTCAGTTCGTCACTATGTTATTACCGCAGCATTATTGTGGTCCAGGTTCACAGTGCATGTCAGAACAAGCATGCAAATATCACAGTTTCACAAGTATTACGACGTCTGCTAAAACTACAGTGTTGTAACTGCTAATTCACCATGTAAAGCCAAGCTGCTCAGCAGAGCAGAGTCCCTGCATCCAGCACTCAGTCAGTCGGCTCTTGGTGGGTGTATCCCTCGGTGGCGGTTGTGTGACTAACTGACATCACAGAGGAGGAGCTGCTTTATCAGATTACTCCAATAAAAAGAGAGGATCCTTGTGTCGTCACGAAGGTCGAAATCTCGCGGCCAACTGGCAATGACCTATTTTCAGAGGCATCAAATCTCGTTCTAGGATATCAGAAAAAATACAATATCTCATTTTTTGAAAATTCAGGGGGTGAAAGGTCATGTTTTCAAATTTATCATATTATATGTAAGTATCAAATCAGAGATCAGCATGATATGTCCCCTTTAAGCAAGCATTGCTTCCCCTCTCAATATGGTGACATTTTACCTGTTGGAGGGAGGTCTTAGTATAAAAGCCATGTTTTTTCATCATTTTAATGCAGTCAGCTATCAGCTACACTCACACTAATTGGTTCTCATCAAATGGTGAAAAATGGATTTTTGGATCCATTTTTGGATGTAGGAGGGACATTTTGTTGAAACAGGTATAATGTAAAGGAAGTAGAACAGTAGATAAAGTTTGAGCTATAGCTGATATGAAGAATTCAATATTTGCACTGTAAGCTCATTTAATAGGGACTCGAACTTAAGGTCACAGAAGTATGGAAATGTTTTTGGTTGCAGGAGATGTGCCCCCAAGGCAGGGCACCGAAGCTTCAACAGCTTGTTTGTTCACAGGGTGCTGTTTGTGCATTTCCTACCAATGTGTGTGTATGTTCAAAATAAAGTGCACAATCTAATTTTGCTATCAACAAAGACCATCTTCTTCTTGTTAAATCAATGGCATCTCATTTCATTAACATAGTATTGAACTGTGTGATCCAACATCACATGTTTTCTCGTATCACACACAGCCCTGGTCGACACCCTCCTTTCCTGCGACTTCCTTTGGCGCTTGAGGCAAAACGGTGCATTTCAGCACCGCCCTAAAAAAAACAAAGTATTTCACCACAAGCTACTTCTCCATGTGGTTACACTGACTCACATGGTTTCTCATCTTATCTTTTACCTGCCAGATTACTTATCCACCCTTTAGGTTGATGAGTTACACCACAAAGCAGATTGATGCTCTTGGCTATTATGGGCCTTGTAAAACAGAGAAGCTGCCTGCCCTGTGACAGGTAGCAATTAACTCTTAAAGAGGTGTAACAAGGTGCTGGATTATCCTTGTCAGAGGCTGTATCAGAAAAAAAAAAGTATGTCTGCTATGTCTGAGAAGCCGCTGAAGGATAAAGCAGATGGGGATGAGATTGTTGGGGATGTTTTTTTTTCTTTTCTTATCTGACCTTTGGTTTGCAGGTAACCCTTATCTCAGGAATCTTAAGCCTCAAAGGTGTGGTGGTTTCCTACCATCAGTCACAGGCTGATCTTTCCATCCCTCCAAGTCTGCTCAGGAATGTTCACACCTGTAGCTCCAAACCTGACTGTGTTGTGAGAAGTCAGAGGGGCAAACCCTCTGCTAGCACATGCTGATCACTCCTTAGATAACAAGCTGTTGTTATGGCAACAGACAGACTATCTGGGCAATGATAGAGCCACAGAAGGAATGATAACAATAATAATAATAATAAGAGGCTGTTATATGAGGTGCTGGCGCCCTGGAGTCCTGTGGCTGTGTGTGGTTCATTAGGACCTGCTCTGCCTTTTACGTTGGTGTTGGGCCACATTCCTTGGAGGGTTAAGTTGTTTGTTAGCGGCTGTGTCAGTGCATCCGAGTGTGTGTGTGTGTGTGTGTGTGTGTGTGTGTGTGTGTGTGTGTGTGTGTGTGTGTGTGTGTGTGTGTGTGTGTGTGTGTGTGTGTGTGTGTGTGTGTGTGTGTGTGTGTGTGTGTGTGTGTGTGTCTCCAGTGATCTGAGATTGAAGAAAGAGCAATATGACACACATTTAACCACTGAACCACCCGTCAGTCACCACACTGGTACCTCCCAGTCCTCCAGGCACATCACGAGAAACTGCTGACAACCACAGGATGCTGTAGATACTATTTCTCTAAGAAGAGGAGCAGCTTCTCAAGAATTCTGTAGACTTTGACGGGCAGTGTCAGGTTTATGATTTAAGTCGTGTTGCATCAGGCTGATTCTCCTCCATTGAGTCATCCCTGTTTGGCTTGAGAGTGACAGGACAAGAAGAGGCTGGCAGTGGGGCTCAGATCCAGATTTGATAGACAGATAGGTCCTTCAAGAAAGTGTTGCTCCAGCTTTGGGTTATTAAAACCCTCAAGATTGCTTAAGACAACCCAAGCAGAACATTCAAACAAAAGAGTACATCTGCCTGAGGGCAAACTCCTGTGCAAGCAAAGAAACTTATGTTGGCTTCACAAACCAGTTCACCTGGTGCTTAGTTCTTTATTTACTGTCAATAAGTTTAATAAAAGCACAAGATTCAGCCAATGAAAGGGAGAGAAGTAAACTTGTTGTTTCTTGCTGATGGTGTAACTTTTGCTTTATTTTCACGATGTGTCAACATAATTTCAATGTCTGGAAAATCTAAAATGGAGATATTTGAAAAAGCTGCAGAATTTTAGATTCTGACAAATTTCTCAGTCAGAACCTTGGATCTTGAAAAGGATGATGGAAACCCCTGTCTCTTCCTGCTGTTGTTTATCAGGAAGATTTGTCACATTTAGGTGACCTAATGTGACCTAAATGTGTCATGTTTAGGTCTATTTACACATGCACTTCTAAAATTTTAGAAAATTGAATGGCCCTTAAAATTTTCCAAAGTTGCTTGTTCACACACTGTCAAAGTGTTCATTTTTATAACACATAAATTTAACCATGGATGTCATTTTTTGTGTAGCATGACCTTACTCTGGGTGGGCAGGAAAAATCCTGGTAAGATCAGGAAGATCATTTGGGCTGTTTGTGTTCACACATGCAGCTCACCTGGAAAATTTCAGCCTCATGTAACTGTATTTTCTGTTGAATTTAGCAACTGGTTATGATCATCCATCCTAAGTTACATCAAGTCCTTTAATCTGTGACCAGGTCTTAACATTAAAATTGCTGACTTTTTGCCTTTCATGAAACTAATCGACTAATTAAAAAACTACTTTTACTGTCTGCACATGCCCACATAAATGAGGCAGTTTTGAAGGTTATTTTTGCACCCGTCTGATTTGGGTGAAAATATTGTCTTATATTCAAAAAATTTTGGAATAAGTGGGGATAAAACTTTTTAACACATTTTCTACTTTTCAGTGACATTTATTTTGTATATTAAGAACTCGACTTTAGATGGAATAACATGAACCCATTCACACCGTCTCATTAAACTGTCACCCCAATACTCTATTTAGTGTTGTCTTGTAACATGGTTGTTGAATAACATCAGGATCACTCACTCTTGCGCTTGTATTCAGTAAATATCAACACAGATGTTTCTAGTGTATTATAAAGAGAGAAGATTTTTCATTTCCTTTTCAGAATCCTCCCCAGACCAAATAAAAGTGACGCTCCTATCTGTTATATCCATCAGCCTGTCTGACTGTAACACCAGCTCATGGGGGAAATGGTAAACTTCACTTTGGTACGTGTCAAACAAAACATGATGAACAGCCATAAAGTCGCACAGCATTAAAAGTTCACTTTTCCCACGTCGCGTTGCCACAGAGCCAGGCACGTCTGTGAAACCACAGGACCATAACTCATGCACGCTCTATAAACTAATCACTTCCTGGGTTTTCTCACTCACAGGCCAGACTGTTTTATCTCAGAGCAGATGAAAAATCTGCTCTGAGAGGAGGGGGGCAAATGTACACTTACTCATGTATCAGCTCATTTCCAAGTACTCACCAAAGAAAGAAATCCTCAAACTTTTCATGAGGGAGCTGTTACTTTAAAGTCACTGTTCCTCTTTGCTCTTTATGGATTTAGTTTCAGATCTATGAAATTAGATGCGTCTGTCTGGGTAGGACTCAGACAGAGGTGTCCAAAGGTGTCAAACTTGAACAACTGTGAGGCCGTAACAGCTCACGTCTCTGGGTAAAGTTGCAGTTATGGGGCACTTTCTCAAACAGACTGCTCTCACAACTCGTTAAATCTCTGCTGATATAACATTTCCACACTGTCACATTTAAATCAAGTTTGGATCACCTTAGATTAATACCTCACCAACAATATTCTGTCCTCATATGAGTGTTTCCACTGTGGATATTATTTGTTTATGTGGATGTTTCTGAGCTTACAGAACAACTCTGAGAGGCACTACAATGTGTCACTTTGAAATGATTGCTACTGTGATTTTCTGAAGTGGACATGGACAGGCTGCCCTGTCATTTATTCACCAGACAAAAATGTAGGTCATCCATGTATTCACTACTTCACTGAAATGCTGCATGAAAAAGGGAGCAGGCACTACATGACTGTACAGGCTGGGGTCACTTTACAGTAAAATTAAACCTTTGAAATTTGGAAATTTGAGCATGTTTCAATTCTAAAGCAAGAGATGTCTTTTTTGTGTCGTTAGTACTGATTAAAAAAAGTTTTTATTTGATTAGATTGCAAGTGCCTCAGTAGAAAAAAAGGAAAAAACAGCCTTTAATAAGTCAGGACATTATTTTTCTTAAACAATGTGGAGTTAACTTCAAATCCTCCCTGACCTATCCAGCCTAAACTGTTTAATGGATTTCTGCCAGATCTTAAAATCGGTTGTAAAATTAACAGTAGTCTGGAGTGAGGCTAATATGTCTCCTAATCCTCATTAAAAGTGCGGTTGTGATTAACCTTATTACAGCCCAGTAGTTTCATGGATTGTATCACTTTATTACAGACCACGTTCAAGGATGGGGCTTTAAAATGCAGTCCTGTATGAGAAACATTTATCATAAAGGGAGCGATGTGTTCTGCGTGCAGCGCCTCATGACAGTGTCCATGACTGCATGTCAAGTTAAAAAGGGCTCTGTAAAATGGCACCCACAAATATAACAGCTTGTTTTTTCTGACAGACTGTTCTGGGGTTTACAGGCTTAAAAAAGTGGGTAAGAAAATAAAACACATGAGACAGACGCTGGAGAGCCATGAGGAGTATCTGCCCGTTTTACACACGTCCAGAGAACACTCAAACAAGGAGGGGAAACCATGGAAATTAACAATTTTGTGGCTAAGCTATTAGTGGCTTTTTGGCTGGCAATGCTAAAGATGGATAGCTTATCTGACTTTAATAGCTGGCACAGCAGCATTAGTGCTGAGCTGGAGCGAGGAGAGGAACAATACGGCACATTAGAGGAGCAGCCAGCACACGCCAGAAAACTGCTCCAGACTTCTAATTAGCATTCATTAACAGTAGGGGAAAGAGCGATTATGGTCTTTAAGTAGTGCATTAGCTAATGTTGCTTTTTCTCATGTCAGCAGATTTAAATAGGAGGGGTGTGCTGCCACATCAGATCCACTGCTTTGTGCTGACTGGGAGGGTTTGGTTGATGTTTTGTGATGACCTTAAAATACACTGCTGCTGTTTGTTTACACTAGTTATTACCGCTAACAAGGCCACAGGCTCAGTCAGACGTGACTGACTGTTTGCTACTATCACAGCTGCTGCAAAAGCTTACAGCTATCACACTGTTTGCATATTTCAATGTTGCAACTGTGCAAACCTGCTCGTCGTGTGGTCTTTTGTGGTGTTCAGAATCCATGCTCACTGCTCAGATTTGAACAGAAAATATGTCCCACTACACGCTCTGCGTCAAAAAAACAGCTATACCTTTATCAGAAAAAAATATTTCTGTCAGGTTTTTTCTCAACCTTATATTTTTATGACACTGTAAGTTACCTTGGAAACTACAATGAGTCAATAAAATGTTGGGTAATAATTCTCTCTGGGTTCTCTCATGTGTAATGTTATAATGTAATGTTACAGTCGACAAGCTGGTTTTTATTTGAATTTCTATGACGGTTAAGAGTCAACTTCAAATACTCATGCTCTAGAAATGTTCAGCGATAAGGGCCTGTTTCCACTTAATATTGGCAGCTCCTATTTTTAGTGCAGTTCAGTGTTCTTGGTGCTGACCACCAGCATCAGCTGTTTTTATTACTGCACTCTTATTTTTAAATATTTCTACTTTTGGAAAACTGTTTCGTCAAATCAAGGGGCGGGCCTCTGATATCAACTTGACAGCAATAATCACCAAGGTCCGAACTTTTTTTTGTTTTCTTTCTAAATTTAAAAGCAAACATAAGGGATGCAGTAGTATTAAGTGTTTTCTTTTTAGAAAAACAAACCTTTCCCTTCATCAGGACTTATTTTTGACTTCTACTAGATCTGCATCAGGTCTGTCTCTGCTCCAATGTAGTTTAGTTTTCATGATGAGCCTCTCCACATTCAAGTGTTCTTTACTGAAAACCTCTGGTGACCCCTGAGTCCACTCATTATGATTGCTTGTTGGTTTGTTAAGTGAAAGACGATCTGCTGTTGACATAAAGTGTTTTGTTCTGAAAATGAACCGGATGTTTAAACACTGTTTCAGTGTCAGATTTCCTGTCTGGCTCTATCTGCTATGTGCAGATTGATGCATCCTGTTTAGGCGTCCAGAAATAAAAACTGAAGACTCAGGTATCTGCAGTGGAGGGCTTCAACCTGCTGGAAACAGAGCTGGGATGCAATGGAGCACAGCTAGAGGAAAGAAATACACTTCCTTGTATTAAAGTTGTAACTAAGTGGTGGTTCACCGGACACGGATCCAGTGGATTTAAGCTGCTATTATGTAAAATTGAGTAAACTATGAGCAGCTTGCAGTCTGCGAGCTTCGGGGCCATTTACATGACCACAGTTTTAGGGTGAAACGCAAAAGTATTGTTGCGATTTGGCCTTGCGTTTACACGGAATCAGCGTTTTAGCCAACCTAAAACGCTAACTTTTGAAAACGGCCTCCAAGTGTAATTTTCCTTAAACGCTGCCAACACTGCACAGACTATGTGAACAGTAAGCCAGCATCTTCAGATGTCTGATGATGTCACACTCAACTGCATGCAAGTGCTCACAACAGTACAACAGTACCGTTGTTACGATCGTCGTGGACTACCGTGTTGTGCTTGTGCTGCTTAATCTGCTGAATCTGCTGACTGTCTTTCAACTAAATGTGCATCTGTTGCTCCATTTCTGCACCAAGTATTTGCCAATGCACCAGATGACCTGGCTCAACTCTACTTCGATAAACATCCCCCTAACACGGCTTCTGGACAAGACAGTTATAGCACCTCCCACAGGCCTGGCATGCTTACTACAGCGTTTTCAGTCCCTCTGTGTTTCTGTGTAAACGCAGATATTTTTCACTGTGTTTAAGCATTTTCGGATGAAACATTGTGGTGTAAACGGTGCCTTCGTTTCAGCTTACTCGAGTAGCAAATCATGAAGTCAACTTCTAAATTCCAGTTCACGGTGAGACTTCATCTCTGAGAGAATCTTAAACTATGGCTGGTTGTTTTTTCAGCAAAGAGAGTTGAAGTATCTGAATTAAAGACTAACTTTTTTCATGTATTTTTCCAGTGTTTTCACAGGCTCAAAATGATTAAATACATCTCAAAAATAACAAATATATGAGGTAAAGCATGTCAAACGATGAGACAGTTGTTTCTTCCTCTCCCTTTTTTCCAATTTTGTTGATCACGTTGTCACTCTTCAGTATCCTTCCACTGATCAAAGGTAGAGAGAATTACACACAGCGTTTCTGATCGGTATATAAGCATATTGTTGATCCACTTTGTAATCTTTCCTTGAGTGGGATTGGCAGATGTACGCTCATGCTGTTTGTTTTTCCAAATCTCCTTTAGGTTCAGTTGCGCTGGTTGATAAGTCCTAAACAAACAGAAGGTGCTGTTAGCTGATGGCTTATAATTTCTTCTTACTTTATAAATGCAAATGAGGCGAAACTCAAACATTATTCAGCTGCCCTCTGTAATTAAAGCAGTATTCAGCCACAAATATGCATTATGCCTCTGCATGTTTAATATAGAGGCTCTGCCTTCCCTTTGAGTTTACTCATCCAAACCACATTTATTGAATAGCTTATTTAATTTAGTAGTTGTGCAATTTGATAGAGACAATATCTTAATCTGGTTGTTGATATTGGCAGCTGTTTGGCAATGAATAAACTGAGAAAATAAAAGCCGTACTTCAGAGAGAAGTGTGGAGCTGTTCATGTGGGAGGACCGTCAGCAGGTCCAGGCTCGACTGCAGTGGAGCGCCCTCGGCCTGAAGAGTGAGGAAAGAAATGAGGTGAGTGAAGAACTCTGACGTCTAACAATAACACCTACATAAAAGAAATGTCACTCATGTCAAACACGGAAGCCACTGAGACAAAAGTAAACAGGAGTTTGCTTTCTTCCCATTTCTTATTATCTTTACTATTATTACTTCAGCAGGCGGTCAAGGTTCACCAACAGAGCACACTTAACCGTGTCACACTTAGCACACACACACACACACACACACACACACACACACACACACATACACACACACACACACACACACACACAACGCTCTGTCTTTCTCCTAACACCAGTCCTGCTCTGTGTGCTCTGCTAATATTGACTCTCCTGACTAACACTGCCTCTATTGAGTCAAACACAGAGCTGTTTGACTAGAATTAGAACATCATTGAGATAACAGCTATGGACCTGTCCAGGCCGGGGCTGTGGTGCTAATGTAAAGCAGAGCAGAAGGAACCGGAGATCAGGATTGTCAGAGAGTGAGCTGAAGGTAGAGCTCACAAACCAGTCACCCTCTACACAAATGTTTTCTCACCCAGCCACTTTTATTACCCATGCTCTGTAACACTCACTTGTGAAATGTCTTCTTGTGAAATCACACACAGTGTGTCTTGTTCCGTGTGGGCCAAGCTGTGTTTACGTGCGTGTGGCTTTTCTGTCATTACATTCATTGAGTCTTCCAGGTTGTAAAACGGGGCTTGTCACTGGGGCTTTTGTGCTGCTTTGAAAAACAAAGTGCCGTCAAACTTGTTGGCAGCAGGAGTAAAGGCTTGGGTTGTTTGCCAAAGCCCATTTTTAATGTGCATGCAGGTATTAAAACCTTATCTTTGGTTACACATTGAAGCTATAATGTTTACAGCTCTACCCTGCTTTAAAAAGACACTCACATGAACCCACAGGTAAGCAAACCTAGTCCACTCAACTTACTGCTTGTAGGCTGGCTCACTGACTTAACATCCCTTAATC
Organism: Halichoeres trimaculatus; assembly: GCF_033239565.1. NCBI lineage: Eukaryota > Metazoa > Chordata > Actinopteri > Labriformes > Labridae > Halichoeres > Halichoeres trimaculatus. The sequence goes on along the minus strand of NW_027437187.1, from coordinate 18,734,358 downwards.
TCTGTCTCTCACACATTTTCTGAGGTTTCTCCTTGTTGAGTTTCTGGCTGTGTGCTATAACCTGTTACATTTTTAAATTACAAAAAATATCCATTTCAAGCAAACTACTATGTGCAGGTTGGGATGAAATGCATTTTGAAAATTACTTTTTACAGTTTTGTGGCTCAGCACTGGTAGTAATGGCACTGGATGTCTTTAAATATACAACCTCCTTACATCTACCTTCAAATCATACTTTCAGTGGCGAATATTATTTTGCTCTGAGGTAATGCTTCATTACTGAAGTAGGTATTTATGTAGCCAGGCATTCTAACATTTGCAGATATCCTACGAATCAGTTTTCATTACGTTTTCTATAAATCATCATCCTCTGTTTTTAACTGTTACACCTTGTTGAATGCAGCTGTCTGGGTTGGGGCGAGTCATGTTTATCAACCACGGAAAAGGCGAAGAACTGAATAAAAAGCTGCGGCTGCAGATGACAGTGCACCATCTTTTCTGCTTATGTGGTTTCATTTTATCCCTACAGGCCCTCGTGGTATTTTGAATTGCCCTGGGTTATGTATTCACTCGGTCATGTAAGCTAAATGAACCATCCATAATGTAAATGAGGAAAAAAAGAAAGAAAGAAAGAAAGAAAGGGAGGGAGGGAGATTGAGGGAGAGACAGGGATGCAAATGCAGTGGAGCCCCTGGTGCTGGGAGGGAAGAGAAAGAGATGTCAGCATTTTCCCACATTTCACTTTCAAATGAGCCACAGCTGACTGGAGAGTCAAACCTGCACACTGCGCACACCACAAAGTGCAATTACTCACTGAGAGATTCAACAGTTAATTAATCTAATAACCACAATTAAGATTCGCGTTGTATTGTAAATAAATTTGATTTGATAGGTTTCATCTTTGTCTCAGATTCGCAGGTGTAAAGATGACTCAATGGTTCATTCTCCACGGTTTGCAGAGGTGTTGACTCTTTCTTACGACCTGGCAAGAGTTATGTGCTTTTGTGTTTATTGTGTTGGAACTACAAACCCCTCCCTCTTTACCCACTTAGCAAACAAAGTCCCAAATGTGCTGTTTTCCCATTTAGGAGAAGGAAAGCACTTCTGTAAATAGTCAATAGCTTTCCAGGGACATGGGTCGTGTTTTGAGTGCAAAATAATCAGTGTTGGAAATTCTTGTCTGCCTGTTAAGTCAAAACACAAGGTAACTGCACAAACATGGTTGCTGTCTGCACTCCATCTCAATTCAATCAGTAATTAAACGGCATATTTGCACTTGGCACCGCAAAACATGATGGAAGTTATTTCGTGTCCTCGATGAGAAATATTTCCTGGCATTTCGCTGCTTCCAAAGTGTTCCAGCCAATTTGATATTAGATAAATATTTGAGCTGGCATGCAATGAAGCGTATGTCAGACGAGCAAAAAGCATTGGCACTATAGATGCGTTTAGCTTCTCAAAGAGAGGGAAAAAAGATGAGGGAGAGGCCTTGTCTGTTCTCCATTAGAGTCCACTCAGTTCTTCTACAAACAGACAGGATGCTAGCCAAACAAGCTTATTCAGGGGGGTTCTGTGTGGACTGTGTTAGCTCAGCAAATCCAGCTCCACAAACATGCTTCAAAGAATCCTGCTATCTCTGCGTAGCCTTTGATGTGGGTATTGATCATGCTGCGGTCTGTGAGAAAGAGGGAAGCAGTGGAGGTTTTTGTATTGTGTTCTGGCTCAGATTGAATAGATAATAGCAAAAACACGCACTCCCATCACGCCGCACTCTGCTCAAGTTATGACAGCTGCACGACTCTTTTCTGGCTCTAAGGTGGATGCGATTAGGAGTGAAAAACAAGGGAGGAACAAATCAGATCATTTGCCCTAAGGACAGGTCACAAGGAATTATAGTTACCACGGTGGAGGAGCCAAATCCAAAAAGAGTAAAAACAAGAACTGACAGAGAGAAGCACCACACCTCCAGGTCACAGAATTTACAGCCTGAGGTACCCCATCCATTTTTAAAAGCTTTAAGACATTCTCATCCTGCAAGGTCACCCTCAATACACTTTTTGTTCGTTCCTCCTGGCGTGGCACACCAGTGTCAGGAAAAGCAAAGCAAACAAAAACAAAGCCACCACTTCCAGAATGACACAGTCATGCTGTATGCTATAGAAAGACAAACAAAGTCTGTTCTTCTTAGCGTGGTTAAGACAACCACCCACAGCCCTGCTCCTGTCTCACACTGAGACCATTAGTCACAATGATTTCTCTGCCAGCTGTCCTGGTGTTTGCTTAAGCTAGCCTCGCAGGCAGGTTGAGCCTCATTTGAATTCTCACTCCAGTTTATTAGGCATGCATTGGATCATTAGCATCCAGTAAGGCAGATGCAGATGTGCTCCTCAGGTAATGTTTGAATGCAAAAATCTGAGTCGCCATTAATCACGGAGATAAACACACTGTGAAAATAACATGCTTTGTCATTTACTCCATCATGTGTTTTTGCTTTGCAGAACAACTGCCCCACTCACCTCGTCACCAACCAGGACTCTGAACTTGTTTCTGCACATGGATGCTGTTATCTCAGAATTTACACTCACACCTGGCTTTGTGAGGCACAAGTTTCAGCCCTTTAAAATGAGCTTTGCAGTCGATCCATAACCAATGAACGAGATGACTCTCAGGCTAATTGCCCACCATTTAAAAAGTGTAATGTGCAAGGTGGTGGATAAAAGCATCAGACTATTTTAAGATAAGCAGCCAATGTGTGCATTCAGGAAAATAAAGGATTTGAGTTGAATTTGTGTATCAGGATGTGACTGAGCTTTATGCAGATATAATAGAATCACGTGGCACTATTTCATGCTCTTCCAAATGCCACCTATGATTGTTCACAGATAAGCTGGAACCAGTGCGAGTAATTTGCATGAAAGCATTGGCAGGAGAGAAGCTTCTCTCTGCAGCAAACAAGGACTCACAGATATTAGTTTAGCCACTCAGTGAGAGGTGTTTTTAACGCTTGTTTTTTTTGTACTTGCAAGAAATGAAGCTAGAAGATTCATGTGATGTGAGAAAGTTGAGTCAATCTCCACCACATAGTCATCGTACATCATCCTGCATTGTGCCATTGTCGCTACAATCATTTCTGGCATCTCCTCTGCTTTCATTTCATCAGCAAACTGCTGCGAGCGCTGCTTAAATAATCAGCAAACTGCACGCAGAGCCTGCTTCCTCCATCAAGTTAACTAGATGAGATCAACAACTTATAAAATAGCAAGTTGGATTTTTCTGTGTGGGACACATTGCGGTTACAATGAAAGTGAGTCGACGGAAATCGGTCATGGCATACTGTCACCACAGTAGGGACCCAGCCAGATAAAAGTGTGGCCAAGCCACATATACTGGGCAGGGAGAATACACTCAACTGACAGCTGCAAGCACTTAGTCTGCTGCCAAGAACAAAAACAGCAAGGCAAAAACACTATTCAGCTCAATTTGGCGAAAATGAGCCCACAACAATGCCTTCCAATATTTCCAGAAAGAAATCAGTCATGTCTTGATTTGCAATTGTCAGGGGTCAACTTTCTCAGGGGTTAGTGCAACCACAAGAACAATGGATGGATATCATGAGATTAAGTGCATGAGAAATATCTAATAATTTCTTTGGGATTAAATCAAAGTGAGTGGCAGGGTGGGATGTTCTGACCCAACTCTAATAACCACATGCACCAAAGGGTCGTAGACATTCATATCCAAAGTGCACCCAAACAGCTAGACAAAAGTGGAGATAAATAGAAAAGATAGATAAATAAATAAATAAAAATCACCTCTGGAAGTCTGAGACCCCCATGCGTGTCACAGCCACACCAGCAGGAAGAACAGCTTGGGAGTTTTTACCTTTTATTAACACTGAACACTACCTGGTGTCTCCACTGTGCCTTTTAGTATGCATTAAGGCAGAGGAGCATGAGGTGAGCAAGCAGTGGAGAGGAGCCCAGCTTAAAAAAAAAATGAGATGAGTCCCGAAAGGCTGGGAGACGGGCTGAATGACAATTGACTTGCTGTCAACACTCATCTGCATTCACATATCTTTGTGGGCTGACACGTTTAGCTGGCTGGCAGCCTCGGCCTTGACATATGAAGACGTGGTGTACAGACCCCGCTCAGAGCTTTGATTTGCAAAGCTCCGCTCTCATGCAGTATTTACTTTTGTTTCCCACTAATTGACTTTCATTGTCAGGGATTGTTATCTCTGCCGCTGAAAGGAGGCAGAAAACCACGTAATGGCTTCTGGTTTAAAGGACAGCTGTGGTGCTTGCCTCAACATGCCCTTCAAATCAGCAGCCATTCAGTTGTTATGATACAGCTTTGGAGGCAAATGAAACCGCCACCATTCTTGAGATGCTCAGTAGAGCCAAGTATAGAGTGCTACTGGGTAGGGTTACACTTTCATCACACCTATTTAAACTCATGCCCACTTTTCACAGTCTGAGTCAGTACAGCGTGTTAATCATGTGAGCAGAAACAGGTCATGAACCTGCTGCTCAAGACAAATTTACCAACACAAAACAGCACAGTTAGTTCTGTATAAACATTTAGATTTTTACAGTAATATATGAACTGTGTCAGTCATAGCTACAGATCTACAGCACTGCAGAACATTAAAGCAGCTATGGTTTTATTTTCTGTATGATAACATAAGCCATTTGGTTTGCTCACAAGAACATTTAGCTAATGGTTTAAAATGTATAAACGTCCAAAATATAAATCTAGAGCCTCTGAAATGAACATGCATACAGAATGAGGTTGGTTTTGTGTTTAAGTGTGCATTAGTCAGATAACCACGCAGAGACTGCACTGTGGGTGAAAATGTAAGTTGTATGATTTACAAGGAATAAAAGTACCCAAATATTAAGGCTCCAATGTGATTCAAATTTTAAAGGCATGTAGTAATTGAACTGCATTGTGTAATATTTAGCAGCAAATAGCATGACAGTCTTGGTAGAATTGGAATATAACACATAAAAGTAGGGAAGGGCGAGTACTTGTATCGGTATCAAGCCAATAGCAGCCGTATTTTAAGTTATTGGTAGTCACACAGGCTGCAGATACCAGCTACCAATGCTCTTGGCAAAAAAAATCTTACAGCAAGTAAGTCTTCCTTACCAGTAGTTGGCGCTACATTACTGCAGTTCGAAACCACTGCAAATGTGTGTCAGGTCCTTTTCAGACATGAATGAACCAGGCATAGTCAACAGACTGTTTTATTTTGTACTTCAGTTAATTTTTTTGAAAAATACTACAACTCCGACAGTTGCTAGCTTAATCTTTCACTTTTGTTAATTTGTTATAAATAAATTCTAAACTCAGAGAGAGTTGTTTGTGTTTTATTTTGGACTTAATGGCAGAGTGTTATTGAAATTTTATGTATCAAAAGTATTAATGATATCAGTATTCAGTATCGGTGAGTACTCGATAGGAAGTACTCCTACTGGGGTAACAATCTGAAACAAAGTGGTATCAAACATCCCTACTAAGTATATTAAAACAAATACATGACAATTACATGAAAAAAATGCCAACTTAGAAGGGCCTTACATATCTACATATTAGCAGGTCCCCTTCCCATTTAAGCTGTCACCTTGCAGCTCCGTGTTTCTCCAGTTGCCCAGAATGTTCACACCTTTAACAGTTGTCACTGGTTGTTCAAACATATTTTCCCAGATGGCAGACAAAGAAGATGAAGAGAAAAGTGGTTCCTGTGCCAAAAACAAACTGGCATTGATGGACGAATTTGACGGCAAAAACTTGACTGATGGAGGATGATACTTATGCAACACAGGAGCTTCTTGATCTAAAAGACCTCTTTCACTTCACTGGCCTCTAGGTAAAGTGACAGAGAGAGACAAATCAGTGGGGTATCTGACTGCCAGATATAAACAAATATGAAAAACCAATTTAACATTCATTTGACTTGTAAATAGCTGCATTAGAACGCTTATAGCACTATGCACCTGTTTGATCAGAGACTATTTTTTCTCAGCTGCTTGAGTGAATCATTCTTACATCAGTAAAACCATGGGTTAATATTTTTGTTGGCTAGTTTTTATTTGTAGGCTTTTTTCCAGTAATTAGCAGTATGATGTAAAATGAATGTTGGTTATCTTAAATAGGATCCCATCAGGGTGGACAAGCCCTCTTAGCTTCAGGTCTCACCCAGTTAAGATTTCTTTTTTTATCTTGCCTAACCACCCACTCACTTTAAATGATCCCTTACTTATTTAAGTTTGGAGGGAATCATTACCTCATCAAGTGTTTTAGACTCATAGTAATATTTCATCCTGCCTGTGCCGAAAGGCAGCTTAAGACCTCTTTATCAGAACCATTCAAGCAAAGAGTCAAAACAACGCTGCAATTAGGCTTGCTCTTTTAAAATCTAAGATGCTCTAATTGACTGTGTATTCAAGTAGAACATCGAAATTCCCCCCAGCAAGTTTAATAACATTGATAAGAATGATGCATAATTATGAGATTGAAGCTCTAAAATGCAGGGTGATGTCTGCTCGTTGTGTAAAACGTGTTGCCTTTAACACCTGGGTTTGTGCTTGTCGCTTGCCTTTGACTGCAGTTTTCATTCATTTTCCTCAAGTGTCTCTTTGAATCTGATAATGTTGATCAGGGGCTCAATGTGACTTTGATAACATCTTTATAATGCTCTCGCCTTGCCTGTTGAGGGCTTGCTGTGAGGAGCCGAGGATAATAGCATGCTGCAGCACATCAAACAGAGCCTGGTCAAAAAGCAAAGCACTCCATATCTCATAGGAGTGAATTTAATGGCCACTGGTTGCTCCTGCCTCTTGACCCTCTCCAAGAGGCTCCATGTTAGTCACTCTCCAGTGCTTTCCAATTGAAACACAGCCAGACTGGTTTAGATTAGATTTCAACTGTCTACTCAATGCCTGGATGACTGTTCTGTGAGCTGTGGCTGGTCATTAGACTGGTGACGGTCTGTTGAAGTTTAAGAGATTGTGAAAGTGGACACAGACATTTTATAAAGTTGGAGTTTGCAGTAGTTTCCATGAGAAGTTTCTTACACTCCTGCTGTCTGTGGTTTCATCAATAATTCAGTTTACCATAAGAGGCTAAAGCAGTAAAAAAAAAAAAAAAAGAACACATCAAGCAAAGTTACTGAAAGCTACTAGGTAGATTAATTGTGGTACTATGTTTAAAGAGGGGGTATAGTGCTTTCCTGTGCTCTGAATGTGGATGTAAGGTAAAGATGCTGGATGTTTGTTCTGCATGTGTACAAATTTTCAAACCTACACATTCAGATGTTATAGAAATCCTTGAATCTGTCAAAAAAAACATTCAAAACAATCCCTTCTAAAGACAAAAGTGGAATAGGATCTTCACTAGAGTTGCTGAAATGTGAAGGGTTTTTTAAAAAAAACTGAGAGGAATTAGTATAAGCTAAAAAATTATGCAAAACTACCTATCACAGGGGTTGCAGAGGAACATCTTTGAACAAAGCTCAATACCCCCTCTTTAGGGGTAGCTTTAAAGGTAGAGTCTGCAGGTTTTTCCTTTAAAAAAAATTATGTCAACTTTTACAGGAATAATCCTGCTCAGTTGTAATTTTTGGGCCTCTGAACATGTCTGTCAGTGTCAGTGTCTGCCCCAAACCCTCTCCTCAGCCTGTATGTTGATGTTTTGGTTGTTCCCCGACATTTCTGGGCAGAGAGTAAACATGGTTACCTCAGTCAATTACAGCACATCTAGTGATCAAGCGACTTTGTGTGTTTATTGTCAAGCAAAAGAAGCTATCCTGAGTGGCAGTGATAGTGGACGTAGCATGGAGAAAGAAAAACACAACCAAAGTAAAACGAAACACCGAACAGATAAAGTTTTTAAACAAGGGCAGCACTTGGCTCGACTTTCTCTTGCTTTTGGGGTTGGGAAGAGCAGTTCGGGATGAAGAGCAACGCGTGTTGGTATGTGTCAAATACCCGTGATTAGCTTGTGCTAACATGCCAAGTCAGGTGCACAGCTATTGAGTCTCTCCCATGTAGAAACGCGATGCTGGAGGTGGTTGCTAGGCTAGTGGATGTGTTTACATCGTTGCAGTCGGAGGCTGTGGGTGTGCGCTGACGCTGGCTCAACAAGTAACAAAATTCCTGTAGGCCCTACCTTTAGTAAGTAATGGTTCTCTCTTTTTTAAAATGAGCTATTTTACATTCACTACACTTAGCCTCTTTTTAGAATGTTGTTTTTAATTTAACCTGCAGCATTAATGGGATATCTAACCCAACAGTGAGGCTATTTTGTTTGGGAATCTGTAATATTAGCAATTCAAAAGCTTCCGAGCCAGCACGCTCAACCCACTGCAGGGAGGTCCAGGCAACTCTGATATTTCTCTGCCTGGGACCCAACTGACTCGACTTGAAGGCAGCCAACCAGACTAATTTAATATGGATTTATATACAAGGTGTCTTGTTTAACATAATGAATATCTAATCAAGCGTGAGCTCAGAAAAGCAATTTCTGCAAAGTAATTGAAAGCAGACTTTGTTTATATGACTGAGAGTACTGCTACACTCTTGGCACAGGATGCCTTACAGCTCTAACTCAGCATTAAATCTTTTTCCAAACATTTTTTTCTGAATCCTTCAGTTTGTCCTTTAGAGTCTGTCAACTATTTTGCTGACCTCAAAGGAGTAATAATTAATTATTATTCAAAGCTGCACAGAGCTTCATATGCAACCGCAAAGAAGCTGAAACTAATCAGCAATTACACCCAATATCTGTTTTTTTTGTTTTTTCTTCCACTGCCTTTTGGAGAAGTGATTATGGTAAGGCTAACATGTAAACAGATCTTACAGTTCAGTGTCATGGGAACCTTCTTAGAGCTGTCTTGGGATGCCTTCTGTGCTCCTGCATCCAGAGCTCTTTAAAATACTGCTGTCCTGTGCTGCCATCTAGTGGTCTGATACTATAATAAGCTATTAGTAACTGACGCAACAGCAAAAGGATGCAACAAAGGAGTTTTCTTTTATTTAACAGGATATGACTCTAACAGGAGAGATCATATTTTACAGCAATGGAAACCTTTGTTTTTATAAAGAAAGACATCCATGTAGAACTTCATCATTGAAACTCTGCTTGAATCCACATTTTACCAAACAAGAGAGGAAGAAACAATGATACAGCTGGAGGAAAAAAAAAATTTAGAGACCGCTTCTTAATCTCTCACAATGTGCAAACACTCATCTCAGCAGCAGATACACTTGATCTGCTTGTGGTGCAATCTTTAACTGAATCAGTCACACTTTTTCTATCAGTTCAGTAACAAACATATAAAATATAGTTTACAAAAAAGCTTTGGTGAGTGATGTAGAAACGTGTTTGCATATAAAAAGTGGAGAATGTTTAAATATCATGAGAGCTAAATATAAAAAAGTTCAGACTATTGCACGACAGCCAGGTGAGGGCAAAGGAAGTTTCAGCAGCGTTCACGGTTTTCTGCGTCTGGAAAACAAGAGAACAGAGCACATGTAAGTGCATTGTACTGTCGAGTTGATGTTCTTCCTCTGTGTAGTCAGTAAATATTGGCAGCTTACTTGGTAATCCCATGATGCTCATAACCAGGACCCATCTTTGATCCAGCTTTCATCTCCATGGCTACCGAGCACTGCAAACAAAAACATACAGTGGACTCAAAACCTCATTGGAAGTGTTGATAAACTGGTAATATGGTAAGATTATTAGTGGTAATATGCTTCTTTCGTGAATTAAAAACATGCACTGAGTTAAAATTTAGTTTTTTAGTGGCACAAGTGGGCAGTTTGGAGTCTTAACATCAGTGACTCTCCATAGAAGGTAATGTGCATGCACGGACTGTGTACAGCCTGTTGCATTTGCTCCTGTTTGTTCAATGCATAAGCCCCATTTGTTGAACAAAACTAATGTAACTATAGTAAGTTGTAAACTAATAAGCATTGTCATCCTACCCTTGTTTCCACATCCGTCCAAGCTTCGTCTGAAGAAGCTCTGTTGGCAGGTGCTCCCTCTGAGGATTTTCTTTTCCTTTGGGGGAAATATATAGAACAGTCTGAGTTAGGACATCAAAACATCCGCCCACCGTGAATCTTAAAACTTGTCATCAGCTGGTACCTTGGGACCGTTGTGAGCTGCTGTTTGAGTGTCTCGATGTCTGTGAACTGAACAGCCTGCCCTCCTCCCCTGGTTTTAATCACCTCACCCTGTGGAAGAAAAACAGGTAAGAGGAAATCACCAATATCAATTCACTGGAACATTACCAGAGGTGACAGAGGAAGCTCAAATGATACAACAGTTTCTGGTACAACTGCTTCACATAACCAAATCAAATGTCTGAGAGATTAAATCTAGCCGAGACAGTCTTTATTCATGGTCAACTGTGATTCTCTTTTCAAAAGGGTGTTCAAACAGACACTCCAAACTAAAAGGAGCGTGGACATGCACCTACTTTTTCTAATTATGAAAAAATCAATCACCCTTAGGTGATACTGAGTGTAGGCGATATGGTTTTTTGTGGTTTTCTAACACAAAACTACAGAAATTTAAAAAGGAAAAATTTTTAAGGAGTTTAAAAGTTCTGTCCCTGAACCACAAATAACAACATAGATCTACACCACATTAGACTGTTAAACCATATAACAGAAATAAGATTAAAACTCTATTTGTCAAACATATCATTCCTTACCTTAATAAGTTTGGTCTCTATCTCGCCGTCTGAGGCAACCTCCTGGTGTGTTAGCACATATCTGTCGCACTTCGACAGAGCCTTCTCACTAGGCGCAGACACCTGGATGGCATTTGGGATGACAGGCTGCAAAACTGTACCCAGCTCCAGGCTGGAGGAGGGCTTGTGGTCCACCCACTTCTCCCCGCCAGCAGAACGAGAGCGGCGGTGTAGTGGCCGCACTGGCGTGGTTGTCTATTAGAGTGGATGTAACAGATTCAACAATAAAATAGATTCAGAGCCATATATCTTCAAATACTTACAAAGGTATATGGCTCCGAATGTATTTTTTTGTAACTTTCGAAGAATAGTCATTTATTTTACTGAAGAGACTGATCTGCACTACACTTTAGGACTAATAAGCCACTTCATGTAAGACTCACGCTGCTCCCTGGAGCTAACTCACTGACCAAATAGATTCTTCCAGATACGTCTAGTTCAGTTGTTGGGGATCTGACCCTTTCATCCTCTCTGATCATACACACAGCTCTTCTCCTGGCTCGACTGGTTGAGGAGCCTGCTGGGGACTGGGTTATCCTGGGTGTACTGGGGGATACACTAGTGGCACTGACTGGCTCTGGCAGTGGGCTGACTGACTCTGGCAGTAGGCTGACTGGCTCTGGCCGTGGGCTGACTGGCTCTGGCCGTGGGCTGACTGGCTCTGGCAGGGGGCTGACTGGCTCTGGCAGTGGGCTGACTGGCTCTGGCCGTGGGCTGACTGGCTCTGGCCGTGGGCTGACATGTGGATAATCAACAGGGATCTGGGGAGAAATTGGGAAGGACTGCAAACATGCTCGCACTATTATCAACAGAAACACTAACTTTACTGAAGAAGAAGCAACTGTAGACTATGACATGACATTAATCTGTTACTGTAGTTTGAAGACATAGAGGATAAGATAAGATAAGATAAGTCATACTTTATTAATCCCCGGAGGGAAATTCAAGAAATTCAAGGAAGACTTGAATTCATCAGAGGCAGAGTAGAGGGTGTAGTGGTGTACTGGCAGTGACTTACAGGAACAGGAGAGGGGGAAGCTGATCTCTTCGCAGGAAGTCGTTCCTCTCTGGAAGGCCGTTTTGGTTGCGTCTGGCGTGGTGGAGGATCAGGGCGACCAGGAGTCTTGCTCTCTGTCACTATGGCCTTCAGTTGCTTCAGCTTCTCATCTTTGACCCAGAGCTTGTTCTGCATCTGCAGCTGCATCGCATTAACGCGTCTGTCCTGTAAAGCCATAGGGAGAAAATTAACACAACAGATCATTTTATGGGGGAGGATCAGAGCGAAATTTGAGGACAATCAAAACAGTTTTTAACCTCTATGCTTCTCTCCTCTATGTGATTCTGTGTTTTGAGTGCAGTTACTCACACATTCTTTTTCCCACTTGAGCTGCGTGTCTGAGACCACACCATGCATACGCTGCTCCATGCGCTTCTTTTCCGACTGTTCCCTCTGCAGCCTCTGTTCTCTAGTTTCCAGCTCTTGCTGCAGTAAACGCTTGTCTCCCTCATAGATTTTAGTGGTTTTTTGCAGAATGTCGATCTGGAACAGAATCCAAAAGAGACATTTAAGAAACTGAGCAAGCAGACTGCAGAATGTTTGGGATGTTTGTGTGTCTCACCTTGTGTTCTTGCATCTTGATTCTCTTCTCCAAGCGCTCCATCTCTGCCTTGTTGTTCTGAATGATTCTGTCCTTCTCAACCAGCTTCCCATTTTGTTCGTGAATAAAGTTGTCCTTGGAAATGAGATTGCTGTCCAGTTCCTGAAGCGCAGACCTCATTATGTTGGCTAAAATTACATTAAATAAGACTGTGTTAGCCAAGATGAAAAATCCTGCTCTTCCCAAGTTTTTCCTTCAAAGCTGAGAGGTGAGAGTGGGAGTAAAATGTGAGTGGACACCTGTTTGATTGTATTCATTTAACATCATCTGCCTCATCCTTTGTCTATTCTGCAGAGCTTCGATCAGCCTGGGCAGGGTGATGTCATCATGAGGGTCGGTCAGCTCACAGGATGGTAGAGGTGGGAAGCTGAGCATCGAGTGGCTTATAACAGATGGCACATCTATGGAAACAGAGAGAGTTAACCAAACAGGAAACCCTTTTCCTGAGATTGTAAGCGTAAAAAACACTTCACATACAGTGGTTGGCAGAAGCAGATGATCTGCAGTAGCCCAAAGTAGAAAACAACTACAGAAAATGAAGCTGCAAATCCAGACCCTTTGCTCCAGGCTGTAAGGGCTCAAAGTGAATCATCTTTTTTGTTGATGGGTCAGTAAAGAAGATCAGACAGACTCTAAACTTTTTTTCAATTTGGGAAAGCAACTTTGTATAATATTAGAAAGTTGTGTTTAATTCACTGTAGCACGGAGAGTCTGACTTAACCCAGAGGAGATAGTAGGGATGAGATGTATAATACTTCCTTCCATGATGGAAATCCAAGTGTGTGTGTTCTGTGAGGCTGTTTTCAAATACCTGTAGCTGACAACTAACTGAGCTTTCAGGGGAACACACCTGTGATTCCTAAACCTGACAATGGGCAGAGTTAGCTAATCATTCAACTAGCTGCTGTATTGTTTCTGTTCACCATTCCATTAATGCACATGTCTCTGCTTTGTCAAGCACATCTTTCATTCGCAGCACATTTTCACTGCTGCATTAATGTTGACTTTTACATTTCTTTTGAAATTTGAATTCTAGTAGTGTCCGTATTTGCAGTATTTTAACAGAGATCATTTGGTCTGTTACAGATCATCTGTAATGTCAGCCTTTCCCACAATTTACAATCCCAGATTTGATCTAAATCAAGATATCTGTTCATTATATTTTGTCAATATAGATTAGTAGAAGCAGAGGGGGCAAGTTCTGGGTGATAGACAAGCATGAAGAGGATTGAAAGGCAAAGGAAAGATTTAAACCCTGAATATACTAACAGTGCAATCAGTGCAAGCAAAACATACAATCTCATAGGTTTTGGTTTGACATGCTCCTTGAGTTAGTTGAGATATGTAAGATTTTTTTTCATGTCCTAGTTTAGTGCCTGTTTTTGTTTTCAATGAAAATTGCATTTAATATGTCTCATATTCAGTAGTCCCTCAAAAATTAAGTTTGACCGACCTGAATTTTGTTAAGTTTGCTTCTGAGGAGTTGGCTTTCACACTGCATAACTCACCCTTGTCTGTTGGTACGCTACGCTCTTCCAGCTTGCGAGACAGTTCCTCTTTGAAGGCTTGGTTTCTCTGGCGGCGGCCTGGTGTGAAGCCACAGATGGGCCTGTCCACTGGCCTCGCCACCTCCACCTCCTGCGTCATTTCTGCAAACCGCATCACCAGCTGGAAAAACAAAGAACGCCCCATGTGTTCGACAAAGAAAAGCAGCAAACAGGTTCAAACTATATGAAAGATCCAGGAGAAATGCTGGATTAACTTACCAATGTTTCCTCGTAGTCGTCTGCTTTAGGATTAACACAGACAACCATTCGGACTTTTCCCTCTCCGTCAAAATAGTTTTTGAACAGATGAGTTACTTTAGAGTCTCTGTAGGGAACCATCTACCAGACAAAAGCAACATTACCCACATGATAAATGAATAGAGTACATTTACAGTGACATGGAGTTAATCTGGTGTGTCACTCCTACCCTGCTTGTACCGCACATCTGGTTCTCTCGAAGTATCTCGATGCATGTCCGCAGATTCAGCAAGGACTGATTGATGTTACCTGCAAGTCAAGAATAAGGTTTAATCTCACAGGACCCACATTTACAGTTACAGCAGGGGGGGGAAGTGTCGTGCAACCAACCTGCTTCACGTATACGGGTGCCTTCTGCCCCTGTCCTGCCAGTGCGCTCACTTCCTGCCAAGTCCACAAGGCAAAGCTGGCTCACTGTCACCTGGTTTTTATCCTGACAAAGAGGATGAAAAATATATAAATAAAACTGGTGCTTATAATTAATTGCAATGGATCAGATAGCAGCCATCTGGTCAGTTGCAACAAACCTGGAGGATGTTGTCACCATCTGAATCAAGGGGAGCCTGAGCCAGTTTAATGATGAACACACTGTGGGAGCGGCTGGACTCTCGGTTCAAACGGGTGTTTGCAACCTTTCTCTTCTTCTGACCTGGAGCAGAGTACAGGCAACTCATTTTAAATCATGCCAATTCACAGGTATCATTTTATGCGCGATCAAATGCTTGTATGCCAGCTCTTAACAAATCAATTCAGCTTCTACTGACATGCTCAGAGAGAAGATTAACAGAGGTCATTTCCTGATCAGAGCAGACCCTGAGGTCAGCAATACCAGGTCAGTCATATCTACCATCATCATCGCAGTGTTCTCTTAATTCTCTTCATCTATTCTGTCATGATTCATTCAGTTAATAATCAGACAACTTACCTTTCCAAAATACTTGAAATGCTTCCTCGGCAGACTTCACCTCAACCTCCATACAACCTGCAACATACATGTTGTGGTTCTGATCCTCTCTGAGGGTTTTAGATTGAGGTGGTCTGCGCAAAGAAAAAGAACAGGATTATTTACTGAAGATGTAAAATGTTTCTCTTTAACATTTATCGACAAAAGACAAGGGTGGGAAATGTTCCAGCCATGGAAAATGATTGAAAAGTCATCAATCATGAAGCGCAACACAAAGCAACAGACAGCAGGATGAGGGACATTCATAAGCAAAGCAAACAAAGAGACTACTAGCTGCAGCGAGGGAACATAATGGCTTGTAGGACTACACAGATACTCTTCAACACTGGAGACACAAACTGGAGCCTGTAAACTGTTGGTCAATTCTCTGGTAGAGGTGGGTCACAAAATTAAGTTTTGTTCATGCACAGATTGAATGTCTGTAACACAGAAAGAGCGCCAAATGTCAGCAATGAACACCTGGACCTGCTTGTAACTATTTGTCTTTCACCTGATTTTATTTTCTTAAATTGAAATTGTACTTCAAAAAAAAAAAAGTTCCCTGAAGTTTAGTCAGTTTGAAAATGTCTCCAGCATTGATGAGGATCCATTAATATACTTGGCTAAAAACAAAAAAACTAGTCTGATGCTGATGTTTGGTGTTGTGTATTCACTGTTCACATACATGAACTCAGTGTTCTGGCGCACTGGTGTGCCTCCATTCCACCTAGTAGAAAGAAAAGACAATAATTTTGTCTTCCAGCTACTCTGACTAATAAAAAGAGAACTCAAAAATCCACTGCACTTTAAATATGCAACTCTAATGTCTGCCTATTACAAATAGTTAAAACTTGTGGTTAGTATGTTCATTTAAGAATCTGTATTGGGTTTCTTTTGTGGAAGATCTCCCATACTCACTTTGGTTTGATAGCATCTTCCGGTGTTTCCTCCAGAAGATCGTAGATGTAGTTATTGTAAATTTCTATGTAGGACACAAAGACGCTGTAGGCAGTATCCTCATCAACGCCTTCTGCCTCAAAATCTTCCTCTGGCTTTACCATATCGGCAATTTCAGGGTCAAATTTTTGTCTGAAAACCAAGAAGTGTAGTGTCATACATGTGTTGATCAGTCACAATGTCACAACTCAGAGGACATTGACTTACCTGGAAGATGCTTTTGGAACCGATAAGTTGTAGTCCCGCCTTTGACACTCCAGCAGAGCATCTACTTCATTCTGGACCTCCATGCCATTTTTGTCATCAGTCTTAAAAACCTTGAAAGAAGAGGGTCAAAATTAATTGCAAATCTCAAAGCATGATAAATTTGTTATTCAAAGAGATTCCTTTCTCTTACATATCTTTTAGCCTGGAAGGGTCCAATACTCTTAAATATCATGTTGAGTGAACGAGGAAGAAGACCACCCAGGCCTGGTGAGCCAGTCATAGTGAACGTCTTCCCGCTTCCTGTGACCCCATATGTAAAGAGCAGGCCTACAATAGTAATAAAAAAGTCAGCATCATAAAATAACGGCACATTGAATAGATAATAAAGTGTGATCTATCTTTTTGTTTGGGAATTATGAGAATTCATAAGAGGTTTAGATTGCAGAGATGCAGACACACTGATATAGGATGATCAGGCAGTGAGCAGAAGCATAAAAATATAATCAAAATTAAAGTGCCATCGTTCCTGGCAAGTCTTACCATTTTTCCCATGGATGAGGTCATCGACAAGAGGTTTGGCCACATGCTCAAACAGCTCAATCTGAGACACTGACACCCCAAAAACTTTTTTGAAGGAATACTGGGTCTAAGAAGTAAAGCAGATTCAACAAAAGGAAAATGGTGTATTAGGTGCACATGCTTTGTTGGCTTAATACAACCCCCTCATATCTAGATCAATTTGGCTCTTTCATTTTAATAAAATTTAGTTTATTAAATAACATGTAGACTATTTATAAGCAATTGTGTTTTTCCACAGAACCCTAATTTCAATATGATATTCATCGTATATCTGGACTTTTACAGAAGTAACAATGGTACTTAAAACAAGGGAAATATGTATGTACATGACAGTTAACATGTTGTGACAGATGGCAAATATTATTCTGTTTTTAATATGGATCACAAATCTACTCCAGGTTTACTGGATGTGTTACCTCTTTGTACTCCCCATTTCGGTTTGTTTTGAAGCCCTCAGGGGCGTGTAGCTGGATGGTGGTGCTGCTGATCACCTCAATGCAGCATTCCTCATCCTCCCCACCCAGGGGCCGTACACGGCAGTACACCTGAGGAAAGCCATTTAATCAAATTTGCTCAATAAGGTGGTCATTTTGCTACAACTTTCTGTATGTACCATCACAAAGAAGAACTAATTGATTTGCAATGACACTCACACCAACAGGGTCTTTCTGGTTGCTGGAAGGCTTTTTTGGAGGCCTGCGGGGGGTTCTACCCTTCCTAGAAAAATAAAGTTCATAGTTCATGAGCACAATAGTTACACTGTTTGAGTTAGTCTTTACACTGAGCGATGGTTCATAACAGAAGCCACAGACTAGAAGGTTTCCTAGCCCCCGGCTAGCAGTTAACGGTTGAGCTAACAAGTCCCTCCTTGTTTTGATTCCGTCAATACAACATTACCTTACACTCAAAGGTTGTATAATGTGAGCACAATCAGGCATAGAAGATATATTTCACATTTTTATCAAAATTTTTTGGTATAGTACTTACGCTTGTCGTATCATTGCAGCTCGAAGCACCTTTTAAGTTAACTGTTCCTGTTCCTGAAATTTTGAACTTCCCTCCGCATCAAATCAAGGGACGCTGTTCAAAAGGAGCTGGCAGCATCCAATCAGATTTCACAACATGCGATCACGTGTTTCCGCTTTTCACGTTGCTTTGCGTTTCTCTATGGGAACTACAAAATATGTCCAAGTCAAAGATAACATAACAGCTAAGGACCGTCGACTGTAAAACATATATATACAGTCTATACACACTCATTGCTAAGGACGGTTAAACGGCCAAACATCTTGTGTTTTTGAAAAATACGCTTAATTACAAATGGAAACATCAGCAGGAAGACTTCTTTGATGTTCTAAGTAAAAAAAAAACAACGAACTAGTTTACTATATCTCTCTTTCCTTAAAAAAAGATTAAAAAGATATTAAGTAACTCTGATGACAGAAAAGTGATTCGATGTATATATCTATATCTTATATAAATTATTTTGTTTTACATTTTTCATAAATATTTTTCACAAGTGCCAAGGAAGCACTTTGAACTGCATTCATTTGTACGAAATGTGCTATAAAAAGTAAAGTTGATTGACTGATTATATAGATGTATATGCGTTGCTTTTCCTAAACGAATCATGGGAGTCTGTCGTCAATTTGTAGTCACACATAAACATCAAACATGGCGTCCACTGAGGGCTGTGTGAGAAACACTGCACTCTGCCGTCCATCAATGGTATAACATTAATGTTACAAAACACTAACATTTTCAGCCACTGACACTCCCACGTGCACCGCTGCGTTATGCAAACACCGAAGTCAAAGCTCTGAAACTACAGAACTGAACACCTTGAGCATTAAAGGTAGGCGAACTCGTTTACGCTTTATTATTGCAGATGATTATGTGATGACTCGATTCCTGCAGGTAAGAGTTGACGGAGTCGTGTTTTTTAGGGGGCGAAATGAAAAACAGACCGACAAAGTCAGCTGCATCTGAATCAAAGAGTAAAGTGAAGAAGAGGGCTAACGAGAACTCTCCCCCAACTCTCTCCAAGAAGCTACGAGCCATCAAAGATGGAGAGACGTCCAAACAAGGTGTGGAGCCTTGCCAGCTTGTTGACGCTTTATAAAAAGAGTTGAAGTCATGACAGCTGAGTTTGATTGTCATGTTTCGCAGGGCCTCTCCCTCCCAAGTCGACTGGGGTGCAGAAGAGAAGCTGGCACGGAAGTATCCTGCACTACATTTATAAGAGCACGCTGGGTCAAAGTCTGCACTCTCAGATGAGACAGGTGAGACTGCTGCTCTCAAACAGTGTGAGGGTGACATGACTCTTAATTTCTGTCATGTATGTGAATCATTCTGTAGCCACGAGTGGGCATGAAGTTTAAATTTCAGTATGTAAAAAATAAATGCACCTCATTAGAATGTGGGAGACAGAATTGAAAAGATAGAGGGAAAGACCCTTATGTCACAGGGACTGTGTTGATGTTTTTGTGACATACAATTCCTATCTTAAATCGTGTTCAAATATAAAGATGTGTGTCTAAAGCCACACTTTTCAGTTGCCTCACAAGGAAATTTTCTGGCCTTTTTATAGCAAAACCCCCATCAAATTAATCAGCCTAAAGCCTGTTTATAAGCCCATATAATGATGAATGTTACTGCAACACACAGAACAGTACCATGAAAGTTTTCTTTTTGAGACAAACTTAAGGTTGTAATTGTGTGTCTTCCGTGCCTTTGTTGCCAGTTTTACATTAAACCCTATTATTCTCTCCAGTGTCTTCAGGAGCCTTTTGTCCGGTCGCTGTCTTCCTATCATTTCCACGGTGCCACCAGCCCCTTTGATCGAAGGATCACTTGTCTGGAGTGGCATCCCACTCATCCCACCACTCTGGCTGTGGGCTCCAAAGGTGGGGACATCTACCTGTGGGACTTTGAGGCACCTGCCAAGAAAACATTTATTCAAGGGGTATGTTCCTGCATGATGTTCTGGTTTGTTTCACTGTAAAGATGATGGCCAACTTATTTTTACTTGATTATACATTGTCATGAATTCTCTGCGTAGATGGGGGCTGGAGACTCAGTTACAGACATGAAGTTTAACCAGTTAAATCCCACTCAGCTGTTCACCTCCTCTATTGCGGGTACCACAGCCCTGCGAGATTTCAGTGGAAATACTCTCACAGTGTTTGCCAGCACAGACTCCCTGAAGTAAGGCCCAGACATGGCTCTTTTTTTTTGAGCTGATTGGTCGGACCAGCATCAGTCTTTTCACCAGGTGGTGCCTGATAGGTTACTGCTCATGTTTGCATGGTAGAAGTGCGAATAGCTACCTTATGGTAGGCCTGCATTTGTGTTTGTGTGCATAGAGTGGAGCAGGTGACTTTATCGGAGGGATGAAGTTCTGCCCGAAGGACCTCTCCAGAGTCTTTGTGGCTTCTGGTCAGGGAACATTGACCATGCAGAGCTTTGAAGGCCATGCACCCACCCTTCTGTCCAGAACTCAAGACTGTGACCACAATCATCATGATGTTTGGTGAGAAGACTGATGCTTGGACCAAAGATGCTGTACTCTTATTAATGTTTTGCAAAAGGATTTTTAAACTATCATAGATGACTGCTTTTGATAATTTATCATTTCATTTAAAGTCTGGGGTTTGAAAAATATAAAGGAATCAGTCAAATACATGATTTTCCCCTTTATCATGCTCTCTGTTAGATTTAACATCTGATTTTTTTTCTTTCTTCCAGTTTCTGGTTCTGTTGTGTGGATGTCTCCGTGAGCAGACAAATGCTTGTGACTGGAGACAATGTGGGACAGCTGTTACTGCTGAGTCTAGATGGACAAAAGGTTTGTTTCCATTCCCCAATTAACTGAAAAATTTTAGCCCACAGGTCCTTCTGTTGTATTAACTTTTATAAACACAAATGCATTTCAAAAGGAGAAATGTAAAAATGGATTCAAAAACAGTTTATTTCATCGTGAATATCTTGGTTCTGTTTTGATATTGTAGATTTTTGGTGAAAAGTTGCACAAAGCTAAAGTGACCCATGCTGAGTTCAACTCACGCTGTGATTGGTTGATGGCGACAGCCTCAGTTGACCATACAGTAAAGCTTTGGGACCTCAGGAACATCAAAGACAAGAAGAGCTTCCTTCATGAGCTGCCCCATGAGAGAGCTGTCAACTCAGGTAACGATCTCGTGCTTTCTGATTAAGTTTAAACTTTCCATTGTTCAAACATTGTTAAATAATTTTGATTAATTTATAAAAACTGCAAATGCTCTCTCTTCGTAGCTTATTTCAACCCACTGGACTGCTCCAAGCTGCTCACCACAGACCAGTACGACCAGATTCGTGTCTACTCATCACCGGATTGGTCAAAGCCTCAGCATGTCATCCAACATCCTCACAGACAGTTTCAGCATCTCACACCCATCAAGGTTTGTAAAATTACATATCATAGAATTCCAACCTTTTGCCACTACTCTTTAAAGAGACTTAAGTGATGCAGCCCTAAAGACCAAACATACCACATCAGTTTTAATTTTTTTTTTTTTTCCATTTTATGTCATAAATTGATGTTTGAACCTTTTTTTGTGAGAACTCAGTCTTGTCTTTATTCCTCTACAGGCCACATGGCATCCTGTCTATGACCTCATCGTGGCTGGCCGGTACCCTGATGACAGGGTTTGCCCCGGAGATCAGAGGACAGTTGACATCTTTGATTCCAATACAGCAGAGCTTGTGTGTCAGCTGCAGGACCCCAATGCTCCAGGGATTAAATCTGTGAGTTTGATTAAGAAAAACACAATTGGATCTTTAAGGATATAAAAAAGCTACTTGTTAACCTAAATAAAAAAATATTTACAGGTTAATAAATTTAATCCAATGGGCGACGTTCTTGGATCCGGAATGGGTAAGTTCTTCATTGAACTTCACAATGACAGTTATGTTATCTGATAAGATAATTTAAACCAATTGTTTTTGAGGAAGTCAAATTGTCTCGCTGAATATTTTATATGTCCACCCACAGGAGTAACAGTGCTGGTTTGGGATAGAAATGAGTCACTGATGAGTGATTGCCACACAGAACAGAGTGAAAGCTCAGCAGAAGGTTTCAGGAGCCAAAGGAGGAGTCAGCCACGTTCCAGCAGGGACAGAAAAGGTCCCGCAATGGATGCAAAGCTTAAAAAGAAGCTGGCTTCTCTAGTGGAATCTGAGACCAAAACCAAGACAAAGACTGGGAGTGCCAAACAAAAACAAGCACAGATGCAGAAAAAATGAAAGATGCTGTCTTGAAAACACAATAAGTTGAATCTGTTTACTGTTTGTAAGTTCTCAAACATCAGGGACTGTTTAAATGTTAAAACTGTTTCAAATATTCTTTTATAAGCCAGTTTAACACTGAAACTCATGTATGTTCTTTTTCTGCTGTTTCATAATAAAAAGTTGTTTTATAATTTGATAAACCTTTGACTCTATGCATTAATATAAATGCACATTACATGAGATTCAAGAAAAGTTATTTATTGCACATATCTTAACCTCACACAGAGTGTCAGAGTGCTTGTCAGTCATAACTGAAAAGGTAACTTCCACGTAGCTCCTGAACTGTGACATTAGCCAGCCGGAGGAGAACCCCACCCCAGGACTCCCGCTTCTCTCCTTCCTGATGCCCAGCCCTGTGGGCAGAGTACACCATGCTCAGGACAAGACTATCAAACTGATCCTGTGTCAGTGGTCGCTTCCTCTGGCCCTCCAATGTGGTCACCATCTGCCTCGTAGCGCTTAAACTCCTGGGAATGTTGTCGTTGATCTGAGACAAGAAAGCTCTCCCTGGTCTCATCGATGCCAGCTCCTCATCGAGGAGGACAATGTTGTTGTCCTTGTCAAGCTCCACTCCACCCAGCAGGATCTACAAACAGAGCAGAAAGAGAAATGCTCATCGCTTATTCTGCAAGTAAAGCAGAATTTTGTTTAGTTAGGCTGAAGTTAGATTTCTGTTGAAAGTTACCTCAAACATCAGGTTTGCATCAGAGACTGGATTTGGACTTGCGTCTGCTGCAACATCTAAAGTTGAAAATTCGAAGTTTACTATGATATTAATACAAATGACTAAAAAAAGGATGCTGAAGCTCACATTGACTGAAACTGCAAAACTAACAACATAAGTAGTGTTGATATGTGGACATGCCAACATTTCTGTTGCTGTTCAAAGATCGTCTTACCTTGTTGCACCTGCTCCAACCAAAGCAACAAAATGACCTGAAGGCAGATTTTAAGTTGCATTTTCATGTTCATTTTTCTCGCAGTGATTTCAGCTGGATCATGTGCATCATCCCTCTAATCTCTCCTCTTCCTCTCTTCTTTTTGTGAGTCCAGGGAGGAGCAACTCAGTCGGAATGCCGTGCATACTTCCTACTAGGAAAAAAGGAGCAAAAGCCAAGTGAGCTCTGCTGCAGAGCAGAGTTCAATAACTCGTGAAGTTTGGGACCAAGTGACTGCAGAGCTTTGAACATGCAGATCAGATTGGCTTTTATCTTTATCCTTTTTGTCAAAAATAATCACATGAAGGTTGTTGAATAGATGGTTCAACTTTTGCTGTTTTTTTCTTTTAGAAGAAATATGCAAAAAAAAAAAAAAAACATGAAAAAACAAAACAAAACAATACAAAAAGTCCCAGAGAAAAACAAAAAACATAAAAACGACATAAAAATTTCAAGAGTCAGAATATTACTCATGGTTTACAGAGGTGTGACCTTGATTATTACTGGTAGACCTGAATTCATTGAATGGTGAACAAATGATACTTTAGACTTTACCTCCTAAGTTAAAAGTCATCTTTACTATCTATACAGTCATTATCTCTTCAGTTATAAGCTAAGTAATTTTTTTTTTTACCGCATTACAGAGTAAAATAAGTAAATTAAGTTCAACGTCAATAGGTTAGAGACAAAGCACGTTTTTCCGTCTGATCGCTGCAGTACCACAGTTTCACCACGTAGGGGCACTAGTTAATAGCAGAGCGCCGCTTGTGTTTGCGTCATAGCTGGGCTTTGAAAAAGTTTATTTACTTCCGGCGAAGAGTTCAGGTCCAGCTGATGATAAAATAGTGGAGAAAAGGTAAACATGCTTACCAACTTGGCGTATATAAAACGCTTAGAGCCTTATGTGTCATTTAAAATCCTTGTCTTAAGTTTCAAAAAGATATCACGGTTGAATTTTCACTAAAAATAACGTAACCCAGCCAGCTAGCTGGTGTTGATGCTAAAGCCGGCTAATAGTAACTAATAAACAGATCATAGCCCGCGGTTACAAAGCATCTTTAGCCACTGATGTTATCTATTATAAGATGTCTGAAGATTGTTTGGCCGTTGTACTGAAGAATTGAATTAGAGCTGATTAAAACATCACGAATGAGATCTCCATTTGTCTTCTTAAAGCATCTCTCGAACGATCCCGCCTCCTCTGTTTATAAGTGATCCATCAGTTTAATGTTGACACTTTGCGCTGCTTTTGGCTGAATAACATACTGCCTATTGCAGCAGTCTGGATTTTAAATCTACTTAAGATTGACTAGTCTAAATTCAATTTTAATTCACTTTGTAAGCGTTTATCTCTTTTGTGTGGGGAAAAATGGGTTGAATGACTGTTCAGAAGCTCCTGTTAGTACCAGGCTAGTATTAGTGTTAGATCTTTTATATTGTTACAGATAGCTTGACTGTAAAAATATACCTGCTGTATTTTATTTGAATATCCTTTTTTCACTACACAGCATTGTTAAAATAAAAAGAGGGATCCCTGTCTAAAAGATGTTGAAGTTATTCTTTGTCTTTAAATAATTAGCACATGTACATTTATAAGACTTTGTGACTCCAGTATCAGCATCAAAGATCAGTTGCAGCTTTATTCATCTGCTGTTGATCAAGTTTCTGCTTCATCTGAACATTAGTAAGACTTATTGCACGGTTTTGTATCACGTAAACTTTGTATTTGTTTTGTCTCTGTATAAATGGATGCTTCTATATATGTGACTTTAATAGGCAAGCAAAAAGATGGAGTCCAGTGAGGAGGGAGGCCTCAGTGTTGGAGGCTCAGTGGGAGAAGAAAACTACTTCTTAGGATACACTTTTACTGACCGCTCACACTCCAGCCGTGTGGTGAAGAGCATCATGGATCTTTGTCTGGAGGATGGCTTGTTTGCTGATGTGACCATCAACGTGGACAGCAAAGAGTTTCACCTGCACAGGCTGGTGCTCTCAGCACAGAGCAGCTTCTTTCGCTCCATGTTCACCTCCAACCTCAAGGAGTCCCACAACCGCTCTATTGAACTGAAGGATGTCAGTGCCACTGTCTTTCAGCTGCTGGTTGACTATATCTATCATGGCACAATCAAACTTAGGGTGGAGGAGCTGCAGGACACCTATGAGATGGCAGATATGTACCAATTGACTGCACTCTTTGAGGAATGCTCCCGCTTTCTCTCACGGACAGTCGAGGTCAAGAACTGCCTGCAGGTGATAAACAAGTTTGGCTATGAGTTGAATGATTGTGTAGTTTCAGTTGATAACTCTGCTTGTTTTTTGCTCAGGTGATGTGGCTTGCAGACAGACACAGTGACCAGGAGTTGTATACTGCAGCCAAGCATTGTGCTAAAATTCACCTTGCCCAGCTACATCAGACTGAAGAGTTTCTGAATCTGCCTCTCTGTTTGCTCTTGGATATCATCAAAGGTATCACCCACTGACTGCCTCTCTCATTTCTGTGGATTTTTTTTTCCTTACTATGTTATGTTCACACGCACAGTTGGCATACAACAGAACAGGTCCTGCCTACCTGGGGTCCCTCATCCAGGTCTACACTCCTTCTCGCCCACTATGCTCTGCTTGTGAAAGATGCCTGGTGCTCCCAGCCCAGCGTGGCTCTAAATCTCTAGCCAGACTCTTCTCCTCTGTTGTGCCCAAATGTTGGAACGAATTACCCAACTCTATGCGATTAGAGTCCCTTTCAGTTTTTAAGAGATGTCTGAAGATTCATTTGTTCAGGGAACACTTTAGCACTTAATCTGACCCTTCTCCTCTTTGTCCTCAGGGGTAGAATGAGTCAGAAGGTCTGAGTGAATATTCGGCACTAATTACTGAATTTTATTGAAGGTTAAAGTATATTGTTGCAGTAACTAATTGTTGTTAGTTAACTAGATTGTTCTACATTATAAAAAAAAATCCTGCATCTAATGGCAGCACAAGCAGCCAAATAACTTATCACACCAACTAGGTTTTTCCTTCTGTCTAAATTCTTGCTTGTGTTGTACATCACTTTGGACAAAAGCGAAGGACTGTATTCTTTGTCTTGAAGACCTGAACAGACCTTTTCCAGAGCCTCCTGTTAGCTTTTTACATCCCTGGCTTCTGGCTGTCTCCCTTGGTTTCCGTTTGCCTCTGTTAACTATAACTGTCCCATAACTTAATGAGTATATCTCATGAGGCGTTGTGTTTGTTTGTTTGTTTGTTTGTGTCCAGATGGCGTTCCAAGCTCCCAGAATCCGACTACAGCCATCGAGTCATGGATTAATCACAACAAGGTGGAAAGAGAAGAGTTTGCTTGTATCCTCCAAGAAAATCTCAAGGTAAAAACATTTTACATTTAAGAATGTTTAAAAAAACATTTAGTCATCTCATTTTGTACCTGATCTTTTTACCTCTCATGTCTTCAGGAAATAGGTGAGAATGTCCACATTTACCTGATTGGTAAAGAAGAGACTCGGACTCATTCGCTGGCTGTGTCACTTCACTGTGATGAGGACGACGCCATTAGCGTGAGTGGACAGAACAGTTTGTGCCATCAAATCACTGCGGCCTGTAAACATGGAGGCGATCTGTATGTCGTTGGAGGGTCCATCCCTCGCCGTATGTGGAAGTGCAACATGCACACAATGGACTGGGAGCGCTGCGCCCCACTGCCCAGAGACCGTTTACACCACACCATGGTCTCTGTCTCCACAGAGGACGCTATCTACTCTCTAGGAGGTAAAACATTACAGGACACACTCTCTAATGCTGTCATCTTTTACACAGTGAAAGACAACATGTGGACAGAAACCAGCCAGCTAGACACTGCAGTGTCAGGGGCTGCTGGCGTTAACTTGGGAGGTACTATCTATCTGCTCGGGGGGGAAGAGAACGACATGGACTTCTTTACAAAACCATCTCGACTGATTCAGTGCTTCGATACCACCTCTCAGAAGTGTCAGATCAAACCTTACATGCTGCCATTCGCAGGGTGCATGCACGCAGCAGTTCACATGGATGTAATCTTTATTGTGGCAGAAGGAGACTCCCTGGTGTGCTACAATCCTCTGCTGGAGAGCTTCACCCGCCTGCGCTTTCCAGAGGTGTGGAGCTGCGTTCCTTCACTGTGGAAGGTGGCCAGCTGTAACGGCTGTATTTATGTGTTCAGAGACAAATGTAAGAAAGGGGATGCAAACACATTAAAGTTCAACCCAGCTACGTCTGTGGTGTCTGTCATCAGAGGGATAAAAATCCTCCTCACAAACTGGCAGTTTGTTTTGGCCTGAACTCTCCTCAGTGTGTTCACAGAGTGAACTCAGCACAGAGAATCAGGGATGACTGCTGGATAAGTGACCATGACTTCATCACTCAGACATCCTGCTCTTAATGTTTTTATTGAACTGGTTTCCAGCTTCACCATCAGACCGGTGAACACAGCTCCGTCGTGCGTGTGTGTGTGCCACTTTGCCGTCTTGTGATTCTCTTAAACACTTTGTGGTGATGCTGTTACCAGTGATGAAATAATCGACATTGTTCCCTGTGTACTGCTTGTTTTTGATACGCATGAACAACTTAATTGAACATAAAACTCTGATTAATGTATTGATGTCAAACATGCATCAACGTGTCCACAGGGGCTGTTCTCAGACTATATCATGCAGTTTCTTTTCCAAAGATTGTATTTTTTTGATGTATCATGTACATGTTCATGTTAAACTTGACTAATATGTCAAATATAAGTGTATTGCTGTAGCTACAAGCTGTGACTTTTTTTTTTTTAGATCTTAACGACTCTTTGATCCTCATTCGTGTCTTGCTTATAAGTGTATTGCAGCAGATTTCGGGAGTTATCATTTGTGCAGAAAAGCACCTAAAATGAACTTTGTTGCTGCTGAAATTTCTCCTTGACAAAAAACCCTGCCAGTATCTTTGTCTCAGGAGTTCATCCTCTGAATGGTAGGTGGTATGTGTGGTGGTAAAGGTGCCTGTGTTGTCCTTGGGGGAGGGTGAGAGTAAGGGGGCAGTTGAAGGAGAGAAAGCTACTACAAAGAGGCCTAAACTATGATCCCATTGATGTGTTGCAGGAGGCTGTGCAGCTGAAACCCAAACCCAGTAACATGTCAGACTTTGTGAACTATTCTAAGCATCGGTTGCTGACGCCAAGACAAGGGGTGGGGGCTTCTCGGGGCACATAAGCACCTCTATGAGAACTCCCAATAGGAACTGACAGCCACTACGAGCACCATCTGACGTGCAGTCCTTTACTGTTGGGCAATAAAGTTGTTTATAGCACCTGTATCGGAGCTCTCGGCCTCACTTGCGTGAGTTTGCATCTGTGGATGTGTAGGTTTTTAATTCTCCACATAATTGTGATCCAAAAATGTGCCTTTCAGTGTTTGGTCAGTGGTTGAGGCTTAGTGTTAAGGTGGATTGTGAGGAGCTGAAGTGACCTTGGGACCACTTGCTGAGGGCAGGACAGAATTCCTGAAGGGACACATGGTCTAGAGTGACAAGGCCATCTGCTGTAGCGCCAGCACTAGGAGGAAGGTGGAGGGGGTTGGACACTGGGGGTGCTGAGAATTCCTTTCGCTGGGGTGTGGAGGGAGTAGGTATTCTGAGATATCGCTGCTAGCCGTCTGCTGAGAAACGTGTTTCTGTGGCATTTTTTTCAACGGAAATCTGAGGAAGAATTTCCAAACGCTTGATGCTCAGAGGGGATCTTTGAGTTAAATGTGGAAGGTATATTTCTGGCTTTAGAGCTCTCCACGCAGTGACTGGTGATAATGGTCCTGGTGTATTGCTGTTTTACTGGGGTAGATCCAGTTTCCTCTCGGTCTCAGCACAGCCGGAGCTGAGAGAGCGGGATCTGGTAGGCCTTTCTGGCTCCAACCTCTCAGAGGATCATCTTCAAGGGATCTTCTTTGGAGTTGTGCTGTGCATGGCAAGGATCTACTTTCTTGCTGCCTCACTGAAATTGCATGGCCTAAACTAATGAATATTTTTATGAGGCGCCTAGCACCAGAGATGGGCCAGGACCAAACCAAGCAGCAGATAGAGAAGGGCCTGAGGTTGTACCAGTCCAACCAAACGGACAAAGCTCTGCATGTCTGGACAAAAGTGCTGGAGAAAACCTCGGATCCTGGAGGGAAGTTCCGGGTGTTGGGGTGTCTGATCACAGCTCACTCAGAAATGGGGAAATATAAAGATATGCTTAAGGTAAGCCTCTCAAAGATCAGTGAGCCAGATGCTACAGCTGAATATAGATCAGTTAACCAGATATGTTTCCTGCTCATTCTGATGAGTGAAACTTTTCTCTTACCACTGATTTTGGCGAAAAGTTTTTCCAAACAACTTTTTAATTTTCTTGAAAAGTTCATTTATGTCTCTTCTGGAGTTGCCATTTTGTATGTGGTTTACATCTTCCTTGCTGATATATATGTAACATTTCTGGTACTGTGTGATCATATTTTGTGTTATGCAACCAGCAGTGTGTGTGGGTGTGTGTGTGGGTGAGTGTGTGTGTGAGAGAGAGAGAGGCTGAAGGCTTTTAAATAACTCATCAATTTCACACGTCATGCTGCTTCAGGTCTGGTACAGTTTGTCTTGCAGCAGCATTGTAACATTTCCTCTTGTCCTGGCTATTATTGAACAGGAAGCGGTCAGAGGTCACCCTATCAGTTTCATTCACAGTGGTCCTGACATGCATGGGTTAATTTGTGGCTTCCACACGATGCAGAGTAAATAAGTTTCCTGCAACCTGAGTATCAGTGTGGGGTGTCTTGTTGACATAATCATCTTATGTGGAGCTGCACCCACTTTCTTTCCCCCAGCTTTAATGAGGACTTTGCACAGTAGAGACCTTTGGTTTTTAGAAACAAATTATTTTATGTTGTGTGTCTATTTGAACCAAACATCCATGTTGTCGTTCAGCATTCCCCTGCAAGTGTCCCATCTCACTCTGTCTGCAGTACGCTCTGGATCAAATAGACACAGCCAGAGAGATGGAGGACCCAGACTACCTGACAGAGGGCTACCTGAACTTGGCACGCAGCAATGAGAAGCTGTGTGACTTCCAGAAAACCGTGTCCTACTGTAAGACCTGCTTAAACATGCAAGGTACCACAGTCAGCCTGCAGCTAAACGGACAGGTGTGTCTCAGCATGGGCAATGCCTTCCTGGGCCTCAGTGTCTTCCAAAAAGCTCTGGAGAGCTACGAGAAGGCCCTGCGCTACGCACACAACAACGATGACAAGATGCTTGAGTGCAGAGTCTGCTGCAGCCTGGGGAACATCTACGTTCAGCTGAAGGTGTCGTGATCTGATTATTTTAATTCTTTCACTGAAAACACTGCAGTTGCCTTTCTTTTATGTCCAAACAATTCTTTGATGTTGTAGACAAAAGGAATGTGAGCGTTTCCAAGCTGTTGAACTTAAAGTACACTCACCCCCTCAGAGGTCTTTGGTATCTCGGCAAATCTTACTGGTTTTGAAGGTGTGCCTTCATTACATAATCAATACAGTCGTTGCCAACCCATTTGCATAATATGACAAGACTGCAGAGCATCTGAGCAAATGTTATCATTGGTTGGCTCATGCAGTACTAGGCGTTGTAAAACAAGGATGGAGTGAGTACGCTGTTGGCTGGGGGCTTATGTAGTACCCTTGACACCAGAGATTTGTAAGAGTAATCCCTTGGCTTCCCAGAGAGGATTAGTTTCAATGGAATTGTGATGAAGTAGTGTTTGAAGAATGCACTCATATTTCTAAGTCATTTTATAAAAGAAAACATGCAATAGGACTTTCATCAAAGCTGATGACTCACTTGAAAAAAAGACTGTCAGAGGAACAGAAGTACAAACAAAAGTGCATGACAGTGCAATCTAAATAGGTTACTGCTACTTATGGACAATAACTGGACATCGAGGGTCTTACTCATCAATAACTTCTGCCAACAGGACTATGAGAAGGCCCTGTTCTTCCCCTGCAAAGCAGCTGAGCTTGTCAATGACTACGGCAAAGGTTGGAGCCTCAAGTATCGAGCCATGAGCCAGTACCACATGTCTGTAGCCTACAGGAAGCTGGAGCGCCTGCCAGACGCCATGGAGTGCTGTGAGGTATTGTTTTATAAGCGTCCACCACATGATGACTGTCCCCAGAGACAAACTTACATAACTGTCTGGAGAATGTCAGTTTTTGTTTCCTCACTCAGTTTGCCTTTTGCTGTTCTGATTTCGTGGCTGCAGATACAGTAGATGTTGTGCTGCCAACAGGTGCAGGCGCCAGTTGTCCTGTTGTACGAGGCCTCGGACCTCGACTAAAATATGCTCTCAGAGGCGGTGGTTTAAAGTGTTAATGAAGAGGGTGGCTTCAGTATTCACCCTGTTCTAAATATGAACTGAGGGTGAAAAATAACTTGATGTCATTGCCTTGGAGCGCAGAAGTATAGTAACAAGACAGCAGGATGCATTTCAGATTTATTACATTTGCCAAACACATTTGTCCAAACAATTTATATAAATTGTCATATTTAGAATACCAGAGTACAAGGTGAAACAACAAATGTCTCATGTTACGCATTTTTTGCTCTGGCTGGTTTACAATGAAAACATGCTGAAACTGAGACATGAAACTACTGCAGGCTGTTTGAAAGAGTGGCTTCCTTTATAAGAGCTGTTTTTCATCTGTAAATCCTCTTATCACACAAATATTTTGTATCCAAATGGATACATCCATCAGAGGGCTTAAACTCAGTATTTTAAACATTATGGTGTTAGACAGTTTAGTACTGCTGTTCCATGTGTTATCTGCTGCATAGATCTGGTTAATCTGATGCTTTATTTCACATCATGATGTCCGAACATTACCAAAAGACATGATCCTCCATCACTGCAGCTCAGCAGAGTCAGTCTGTCTTTCTCTTCAACAGGAGTCTATGAAGATTGCTCTGCAGCATGGTGACCGTCCTCTACAGGCTCTGTGCTTGCTGAATTTTGCAGACATACACCGCTGCAGGCGAGACGTTGATGTAAGGGTTCAACCTAATTTATTTTTCTGTTTGTGTATCACTCTTGCATCTATTAATGAACTGTATCTCTGTTTTCTTTAATCCACCCAGAAAGCATTCCCTCGATACGAGTCTGCTCTGGCGATCATGACTGAGATTGGAAACCGTCTTGGACAATCACACGTCTACCTGGGAGTTGCAAAGTGTTGGCTTTTGCAGAAAGAATTTGACAAGGTAACTTTTATTTGATGTAAAACTTACATAAAAAATAGGTATATATTATTGTTAAATATTAGATGACACATCTTCATGTGCTCTGTGTGTTTCAGGCTCTTGATTCCCTGCAGCGAGCACAAGAATTAGCAGATGGAATGGGAAACAAGGTAACATATGCTCCTTAAACAAGTAAAGAGATAAATTATTAGTAATTTATAGGTAATCAACAAAAATATAATTGATGTAACAATTTTCTGAAACCTCAGGATAACATGGATAAAAACAGAACAGCTTCATTATGAGTCTGGCATACATTAGAATGAACGTGGTGTCTTATTGTTGGTCTTTTTTCTGGTCTGCATCTCAAGCTGTGCACTCTAAAGGTCCACTGCCTGAGTGAAGGGATTTATCGAAGTCAGGGGCAGCAGGAGGAGCTCAGAGAGCAGGTAGTCAAGTTCCTGCAGTGTGTGGAGGAGCTGGAGCTCTACTGTGGCATGTGTGGAGAATCCATCGGGGACAGGGACCAAAAACTGCAGGCCTTACCCTGTTCCCACATTTTCCATCTCAAGTAGGTGCTCTTATGATGTGAAAGATGTTATTTCTTAGGATCAAATACATAAACCATGAAGTCTTTAATTCAATGCTTTCTTAATGAAGTTTTCAGGGTGACGCATACTTGTTTTCTGGCCAAATATGTTCTTAAAATAGATTTTTTAATTCCCAAACACCACTCTGTTTCGTCCCGGCAGGTGTCTGCAGACAAACGGGACAAAAGGTTGTCCTAAATGTTTTAAGTCCTCCATGAAGCCAGGATTTGTCTGATTGGGAGTCTGTCTATGCATTGGATCTACAAACACAGCATTAAGCTTCGCAGGCTGTTGACTGATCTGTGAGCAGCAGGCAGCCTCACGATGAGCTGAAGATGTGAGAGGAGGAAGATTCACTGCTCTGTGCAGAGGAATCTGAACTGAAGCAGAGTGTGTCAGCGTGCAGCTCTGGGGATACATTAAAAGTATCCGTGGTTGTGTTGCACATCAGAGTGAGAGTTACAGCTGATGGAGAAGGCATTTCTGACAGAGGTACATTTTTAGTATAACCTGAAGAAGAAAGAGCTACATCATCCCTGATGACAGGCGGTTTGGTGCAGATTTTACATGTGAAGGAAACTGGACCGTCCGTGGAGGATTTTAAACCAGTAATTTTTGTTTTAAGCATCAAAGTTGTTCAATTAAATCAAGAAGAATCTTCAGAGGAAATATTCAAAACATTTTAGAAGTAGCCTTTGTTGTTTTTACAAAACTTCCACTTGTGCAGTTCTCAAAATTTAAAGAGGTATTTACCAGAGCAGAGCCATTTTTGACACTGACTGATTTCATACACACACATATATTTATATATACATATATTTATTACTGTGTTCATGTACATTGTATCTAATGTTAATTTGTTGTTAAAAGTGTGACTTATTTGACGTGTTTTGTAAAAACTAAAACAAACTAAAGGCTCTTAACCATTCAAAACTAGTATGTCTTCACAGAACAGGTACATGCAGCTGATTTCTTTGTTGTTTGTCGCTGACAAAAGGAGCAGAAGTAACTTGCAATTCATGTCTGAGGAAGTGAACTCTTAAGTTTGATCAGTTGTTAAAGATAGAAACCTGTATGGAAAGCATCTACTACGACCAATCACACACTTGTAAAATAATGATTTAGAAGGGATACATGCAGTATGTTTTAGTGTTGTGTTGTCATATGTGTAGTCATATGTAAATACTAATTCACAGGTTACATCTTTTTAGTCGAGTTTAGATTATTCACCTGCAGAGACATTGTTATTCTAAAGGGATTTTAAAGACAAAACCAATCATTGTTGCATTTTTTGTTCATGATCATAAGCAACATTGTTGGATTATAACAATCTGTGTAACCTTATATTTACTTATTTTGGGATTATCATAGTATTTTTTAATTCTTATTGGTTTATAATTCAAACTCCTCTATATGTATTGAATTAATTCATCTTGGAAAAAGAAACCATCATGACTTCATACACAAGTTTTATAACAAATTCAATGATTGTACCTCAAAACTTGACATAACATTTCTGATCATACCTTTAGGATCCAGAGTAGAGTATTGTTGAAACAGTCTGATACTCATATGGAAGAATAATAATCAGCTCAAGGAAACTAAGACCAGAAGTGACAGGTTGTCCTTCTTTGTCAAAAAGAGGAGCCAAAATGGACTTTTACCCCTCTGCTGACAGGGTTAATGCTTGTTCCAACAGTTAATAGATGTGTGTTATTTTAAGATGGAAACAACATTTTTGTTTTTGTTAATAAAATAGCCTAGATACATCTGACAGGACTAGATTAAAGATCTTTCTCTCAGTACATCAGGTAGACAGCATGCGGAGAGAGACTTATACTGCACAAGCACTTACTCTGTTTCTCATTTGGAACACACACACACACACACACACACACACACACACACACACACACACACACACACACACACACACACACACACACACACACACACACACTCACACTCACACTCACACACCGTCTGTCTGACTCACATGTGAGATCTGTTCATCCAAACTAACAAAGATCTTCACACTGTTTACCTGTTAGCTCAGTTCATGTTCATCCCTTGTAAAGTATATGACACTATCTACACTTTTTATTTCTTGGTTCTGGGGTATAAATAGGATTTTTACTGAGAGTCCAGCCTCTCATCTTTAATGGTTTAAACTACCTCTGTTTCTGCCTCCTCCTCAGAGGATTAATGCAGTAGTGAGACAATATTTAAATACATGTAGAGTTGTAATGTTTTTCTAGATGTCATGTTGGTGTAACCATGATTTTAAAGATAAACACTTGGACAAACATGCATTGTTAATATATTTATGCAATGAGTCGAAACATGTTACTGTATCAAAATGGAAACCTTTAAAGTGGAAAATAAAGTGCGGCAAAAGTTAAAGTGAAAAGTTACAGGTGGTCACTTTTCTCTTCTGTCAGCACTACCTCTGACTTTTATATGTGATTTCTAATGTATCAAGTGCATTTGTTCTTGTTTCCAAGCTTGAAGTGTTAGTCTGCTGCAGTGAGAACAATACCAGATGACAGATTTTACACTCCTTCATGAACGCTTGATGGTCTTCAACCAGTCGTACAAGTTTTCCAGCTTTTACCATAAGTTTCAACTGAGCTGCAACGCCTCCAGTCACATTACCTGAAGAGCAGGAAGAAAGGTGCTTTTGAATTCATATAACGAAAAACCTCAACCTGATGGCAGCAAGTTCAGCGTCTGTGGAGGACCTACTTTGTCCACTATGCTGTAAGATTTACAGTGTTCCTGTTCTCTTAAATTGTGGCCACAATATCTGTAAAGTGTGTTTACAGAAATACTGGGAATGGAAAGGATGCCGAGAATGTCCTGTGTGTGGTGTCGAGACTGTGCCTGGGAGGCCTCCTATCAATTTGCAACTAAAGATAGCTGCAGACGAACATCAAGTGCCGAGGATGAGCTGGACACCAGAGGTTTGTTGTTTTCACAACGAGAAGCTGAGTGTTTTCTGTCAAAATGACGAAAAGCCCATCTGTCCCGTCTGTCAAGCATCAAGAACACATAAAGTCCACGAGTGCAGCCCGCTGGAAGAAGCAGCCCGGCAGAAAAAGGTAAATAAAACAGAAGAGGTCATCACAAGAATCATGGTTACTGTAGTGTCTGTTTCACAAGGCTACACAATTATTATCACTTCTTTCCTCTTTCAAAAAACTGCCTGATCCATGAGCCAGGACAACCAGTTGTGACAAATAGAGTATCACATTTTCCAGGGTCCAATATGTTGTCTTAAGACTGTATAAATCTCAAAATCTTTCGTAAAAAATACTGTTAAAAACGCAAAACATGAAAAACATAATGTAAAGGTAAATATTTGATTGTTTGAGCCTCAGACTGAAACTTGTGATTTTTATGTTAAAATTTCAGATAGAGTTTTCTGACCTGCTGGAGTCCTTGAAGAAGAAACTAAAAATGCTGAACAAGACAAAGGAGCAGTGGGAGAAAACAAATAACTACATACAGGTAAAAAGTCATCACTGAGCTCAAATACATCATTCATTACATGGTTCAAGGGAAATATTAGTTTTAGTTTCAGTGTCTGTAATAAACATTCCTGATTTAGTGACCCAAAACAACCTCTCCCTCAATCCCCACAGGTCCAGGCCTCTCAGTGTGAGAAAACCATCAAGGAGGAGTTTGAGAAACTGCACCTGTTCCTTCAGGAGGAGGAAAACTCCACCGTGAAGATGCTCAGACAGGAAGAGAAGATGAAGAAGCAGATCATGTGTGAAAAGCTGGAAAACATCAAAGACCAGATCCAAACCCTCTCTACCACCATCAGTGGCATCGAGACCACCCTCAGGATGAAGGACTTACCTTTCCTACATGTATGCTCCTGTCCTTGTTTGCACATTTGTTTAACACATTGACAACATTTCATCCTCATTTCTGAACACCACGTATGACCCTTTGCGCCAGAGCTGATAAACATTTGAAATTACCTAAAAAATGAAAATAACACATTTAAAGTCCTGGTAAGAGCTGAATCTATCACAAAATAACACATATTTACTGCTTATACTTCCTAGTGGTGACATAACTGTCAGTTTGGTTTAAGTGGAGTTTTTATCTACCTCTTTTATGTCGCTAGGTAAAAAAACAAACAAACAAAGAAACAAACCTGATGCCTTCAGCACCTTGGATAAAAAGTTTAAAGTGAATGAGGAAGTTTTCATAGACCTCATTAAGTACACTCTGAGTCTGGTATGTCAACACGTCATTGAACACGCTCAACATGTCAGAGCCCTCCAGCTTGCAGGGCAGGTAGTTTTAAAGGTATTTTGAGGTGGCTAGCTTTTTTTTACAACAGCCGACTGTTGTAAAACGAGCGTGCCGCACATCACAGCATGAAGCATTCAAGTTCAAATATAGAGATTTTTTTCCCATAATATTTAGATTAACCAAAATATTAGACACAAAGAAAACTTTGGTTTAACTTCCATGACATTTCATATTTCCTCTAATGATGTGTTTTTGTTTTCCTTTATTTCTGTGACTGAAGGACTACAAAGAAACAAAGAAAAGGTAACAGAAGTCACTTTGTTTAAATTAGCTCTGCTCCATTAAGACAACATGGTGATTATTTAAATATATTCCAGTGGCAAATTCATCGTCCGGGAGCCAGAGTGCATCAGAGACATCCTGGTCAACTCTGCAAAATATTTAGGATTACTGAAGTACAAAGTCTGGAGGAAGATGGCAGATGTTATCAAACATGGTGGGTAAAGAGAGGATAGCTTTAGCTTAAATTTACTTTTAAAGTATTCTCCCTGTATTTCACTTTGTCTACACTTTCAGTTCCAGTCAATTTGGATCCAAACACAGCCCAGTCCAACCTGAAGTTATCTGAAGAGCTGACCTGTGTGCAGTACAGCAGCCAGCAGCTTCTACCTGACAATCCTGAACGTTGTACCAGCCGTGTGTGTGTGCTAGGGGCAAAGGGCTTCACATGGGGGAAGCACAGCTGGACTGTAGACGTGGGCCAGGGCAAGAACTGGTACATCGGAGTGGCTCAGGAGTCCATAAAAAGAAAGACTGCTGTCTTCCTGGTCCCCACAGAGGGATTCTGGGTAATAGGCCTGGTGGATGGAGACTCGTACTGGGCAGAGACCACATCTCGCTTCAAGCTTGTGTTGAAGCAGAAGCCAGAGAAGATTACAGTGAAAGTGGACTACGACAGAGGAAAAGTAGTCTTCATCAATGCCACCGACTTGACACCAATACACACATTCACGGATAGATTCACGGAGAGGATTTTCCCCTTTTTCTCCCCTGGACTGTATGATGAGACGAAAAAGTCCAGTCCACTTAAAATCTGTCCTCTGAACATTCGTGTGGAGTTGGAATAAACTCACTTGCAGCAGGTGGCTCGGTGTCACAGACGCTTTACAGGACACAAGAAGAACCATGCTCTGAGGCCCAGATATTTGATCAAACAAAAACACTTTATTTCTGACTTCAACTTGTTTAATCTTTCAAAACTAAGTCTGCAGTTCTGTTTATCGGAGGTTTTTTGTTATTATTAACTGTCATCTTTGGTCTTGGGTTTCCTCTGTGATGCCATGTCTTTTAGTTTTGAGTCCAGTTTCCTTTGCAGATAGGCCTTTTTGTTGGGATCCATTGACTTGTCTTTCTTCCCACTTCCAGCATAAAGAACACCTTCTTTGCTTATTCTCATACGAGCATGAGACTTGGCTTTATCTCCACAGCCATGAACCTATAGCAGAATAAAACATAATCAGATGGGAAAAACAGAAAATATCATCTGTCTTTTATGGTAGAGTATCAAAAAGTCGGTTTCTGTCTTACCTCTGGTATATGGTGACTGAGACAAAACTGCCTGTTGCAGAAGAGACAAAGCTGTCCAAGTGTTAGCACAGAAGCTTTACACTTCACAAAACTGCAAACACTGTCTGCCTTTTTGACAGCATTGATAAGCTCATCAAAGTCATTATCTGGAGAAGCAGCAGCAGCAATGTCACAGGCGCCCGCCTTTGTTCGGTTCTTTGCTAAAAGAAAAAAGATAGAGGTGTCATTAACGTGTAAAGCACATTAGAAAAACACTGGGATAACAGATGTTTCTGAAGCAAACCTTTAGCAGACTTTGACTTCTTTGATGACTGCTCCTGAGCTGGTAAGATTTTGCTTTGTTGCTTTTTCTGTTGAGCGTTTTCTTCCCTTTTCTGCTGCTCCCTCTTCATTCGCTCCAAATGTAAACTTTTCAGGTCTAACTGAGGCTGACACACCACTTCTTTTTGAGGATCAGGGAGTTTTTCTTCTTTCTCGGCTTCTTCTGTCTCTCGTTCTAGCTCCTCTGCTCGTACAGGCTCTCGGGGCCTTGAGACAGTGATGCACCTGTCTCTACCCTCGCCTTTGCTCTCGTGCACCAGGCCCAGCTCCTCAGCGATCTGATGGACCAGCAGGCGGTCATGAGAGTTAAATGAGGATGGAAACTGAAGTTCACTTTGACTGAAGTCCTTGAGAAAGCCCTCCACCTGTGCTCTGATCTCAGCTTGTCTGTGCTGCTTCTCCTCGTCCTCTCTCTGTGCTGTTATTTCAGACGTGTTCTTTTTTGTAACACTCTTGTCATTGTCACTTGACATCTTCTGCCCTTGCTTTGCTTTACTAGCAGGTGGATGTTTAACCTTCTGTTTGGTAGACACCGAGCTGCTTGAAGTCGTGTTTGGCTTTGTGTCTTTGCGGGTGTGGTTCTGTGGTACGATGTCCTGGATGTACTCGAAAGCTGTTCTGACCTCACCAAACTCAGTCATGTGATTAATGAGGGACTTCAGAAAGGGGTGATTCTGGACGGTTTGGGTGTCGCAAACCACAGTGATGTGACGTCTCGCTCGGGTGACGGCAACATTAATCCTTCTGTCCTCTGCCAGAAATCCAACTTCACCTTAAATCACATTGAAAAAAAATACAAACTTAATATTTAAGCTGCTGCATTGTGGTAAAATCACAATTAGAATTAATTCAGCCAGGGCTGACAACAGGATGACACAAACACACCCTGCATCATGTGAATTTAGACAGGATGGAAACCAAACAGCATTTTTATGGATCAGATCAAGACAGTAAACAATATGCTGATCATTTTGTTGCTCATTTCTTTGTTTTTTTTTCTTGATTTGTTTGTTGTTCATATTAGTCCATAATCTGCCTCAATCCATGTAAGAGAACTGCTTTACTGGTATGCTTGGTTTATAACACAAAACAAAAAGAGCATCACTCTTAGTATCCCTATTAAGTTGTAGCAGAAAATAAAACCCTTGAATTATCCAGGGTTTTATACAGAAATGCTAACAAGAACACGGTATGGCAGAAGCAGCCACAACTTGGCATCACAAAGTATCATTACCTTTTCTGTTAGATCGAACAAGTGACAGCACCACCGCCTCTTTCTCTCTACCCTGAAATCCATCCACTGACTTTATCTCCAGCTCCGGATGCCTCGCTGACAGCCTCTGACGCAGAAGATCCACCTTCAAGAGATCAAAACTTTAAAAATCTGCTTAATAATGGACACTATGGGATATACACATGTTAGGATATGTTACCTTCTTTAGATCAGTGACTTACTTGTAGATTGTATGGCGCAATAACAGCTATGTCCTTAGCTTTTATCCCAGCTTGAGTCAAGGCTTTTATATGCAGATCAACAATGTCCACCTCACCTGAAAGTGAAACATACAGTTAAATCCCACCACACACTGATTCTTATCAAACTATGCTGCATTAAGCTTAAACTGACCAACCTTGGTTGCCTTTGGATTGCTCATCTGTGACCTCCATCTCACTCAGACCACAGCCTGCTGTGTCGATAAGAAGCAGCGGAGTACTGGTCTCTTCAACGCAGGCGACCCCAGGTAGATCTCTTTAACACCAGACATGCAAACATTTGACTTGTGAATCACCTGTCAACTAAAAGCAGCACATTGAACCATCTCCATATCACTTATCCATATCCACTTACTTTAACAAATGTCCCGCTACAGAGCTGTGAGCTGTCAGTCTTCCCTGGTACATCTCTTTAGAGGCCCACTCCATGATGGAGCTGTTCATGCGGTACTGAACCGTCAGCATACGGACCACAGAGTCCCCAAACATCTGGATCAGTCTCTCCATGAGGCTGAGGGACAAGCCTTTAGAAGCAGCTCTGTGGAGAACAAAGGAGCAGAAAATTTAAAAATAGTAAAAGAAAAACAAGGCTTTTGAAAAGGTATTCTTCAGTCTGCTTCCACTTAAAATCTGTTTCCTCAACCCAGAACAGCCAACAGGAAGTGAAGCAGTCCAGCTTGGTTCTCTTGCTTTTTACAAAGGCAGGAGAGAAAATCAGAGGAGGTTTGGTCCTTGAATGTTTTCCTAAATCTGACAACTAACCTGCCACTTTTTCTCTTGTTTTTGACTATCCTCTAAATCTGTTGCTATGAATACTAAAAATTGTGGAGCAATGTTTCAGAGAAAATATAATCTCAGGAAACATCTTAATCACTGATTATGACTGTTTTTAAAGAAAAAAAGCAGAGTAATCCCATTCTTTACGTTTGTGATTTGATTGTAGGTGGTAGCTGCTTGTAATCTCCAGCCAGGATACACTTCCGTGCTCTGAGCAGAGCGATCCAGCAGCTGCTCTCCAGGGCCTGGGCACACTCG
Organism: Halichoeres trimaculatus; assembly: GCF_033239565.1. NCBI lineage: Eukaryota > Metazoa > Chordata > Actinopteri > Labriformes > Labridae > Halichoeres > Halichoeres trimaculatus. Next base: position 18,692,645 of record NW_027437187.1, on the reverse strand, counting down.
TCTATCACCACCCAATCAAAATGCTCCGCTGGCAGGAACTTTAGAGGACCGTCATCACAAGCTCCTGCAGACACAGACAAGTACTTTCTGATTGCCTTCTATCTTCAGCACAACAACTGCAATCACGGTTTATTCACTTGAGGCCATGACTGACCTGTGTTGGTTGATAAAATAACATCAGCGCTTTTCAAAATCTGAGTGATGGCTGCTGCTTCTCTGGTCTTCAGTTCTTTTCTCAGCTCTCCTATTTCCCTTTTGAAGTTCCCCCTATCTCCTTTTTCCTTCATCTTCTTCATCCCCATCTTTGAAAAAAATAACATCATTCTACAGAACATTCAAAACACCACAAATGACAAAAGACGCACACATTTAACTACTTACGAAAGCTTTATCCATGTCTTTACGAATGTCAGCTATAATGTTGGCATTGTCACTTTGAGCGAGGATGGCGTCAAGTGAATGTTTCTGAATGGACTCCAGCAGCCTGGCAGGGTGGCCCAGCCTCAGGACCTTTGCTTTGCAGCGAGCTAACCTCTCGACTAAGTTATCCACAGCCACGTTAGAGGGGGCACAACACAGGACCTGAGCAAAAGCAGAACCCTGTTTAGACTGACTGACATGATGCAACGAGAACTGCAACTACAAATTAAAAACATTTTCTTGCACCTTTTGGCCTTTTTTGACCGCCTGCAGGATGATTTCCACCACCGTGGTAGTTTTGCCTGTGCCTGGTGGTCCATGAATCACAGCCAGCTCTCTCTGAGACAGCGCAAAGGACACGGCTTCTTTCTGGGAATCGTCCAAGTTGGAGTTGAAATATTCTACCTCATCTGTTGAAACATAAAAACTCACCTAGGATTGGTCCATGAATTGTGGGATTTTTTCTGATTTGCAAGGTTTAGAGTCAGTGTTGAAAATATGCTGCATACTTGTATAAAATGCACCACCAATTACAGTATCACACAGCAGTTTAGTTGACCTCTTTATTCTGTCAAATATGACTTACTTGGCTGTGACTGGGAGGAGGGTTTTGTGTCTCCAAATAGAACATTTATGAGATTTCCTGCTGGACCATTAGCGTATCCATTGAGTGCATCCAGGGCCCTACAAGCACAAAACAGAGTGAAAACAAGTTATTCCAAGGTCTGATGTCTTACTTGCATCAGTCATAACAACTGCATTCGATGTGCCTCACTTTTTCATTCGTTTGTATGTGACGTCATTTGCCAACTTTAGGAGGTTGTAAAGAGCATCATCATCAAGGCTGGTGCCATCCTTTGACTCATCAAAAGCCACACTAACAGTAGCCTGGCTGACCCTCGTTACTATTCCGGTGCCAATCTGTGAGGCTGTGCTGCATCCACCTGTGTCATACAAGCCGACTATGTCCCCTGTTAAAAGAGAAAATGTTAGCCTCACATTAAGTAAAATAGAGCACCTCAAGCACAGAAAACAAAAAATTAGAACATTGTGATACAGCTGCTTTTTGATACTGCTGTCTTACCGGGTCCAAAGTTGTTGCTTGGCAGAGATGAAAAACCGAGATGCTTTCTTGGCTCAAGGACAACAACTGTGCGACCGTAGAGGCCTGTGGACTGACTTCCTATCTGCAGTTTCAGCAAGCAAACGCCTTTATTTTGAAGATCCTTTAGAGAGACGCTCTCCTGCCATATCCTGTAGGAACGGAATAAGTCGTTTACAGTGACAGCAATGACTGCTAATTTTTTAAGTAGTTTGTTGAAATAACCTTGTAGGATAAGGCCAAAGTCTTGACCTCAAGCGTATACCATAAATTCTTGACCAGAAAAAATTAGCCAATATTGAATATAAAAGGAAAGTGGCTGTATCCCCAACCCTCTAAAGACATTCTGTCATCAACATCAGTGTATATGATAAAGTTTTTTCAAGCCAGCACCCCTAGTATTTATTTACTATGTACTTACTCATATTACTTGAGGCAGCCCTCAGTGACAAAAAGGCTGGTGACCCCTGATCTAGCACTATTGTACCTATTTTTTTATACAGTGTTTGAGTTTTTTTCTGTATTTGCAACTTTAAGTAAATGTGTTACAGTGTGTTTTGAATTGGATACTTTTCATTAAAAAAAAACAAAAAAAAAAACAAACCAAACAAAAAAATCTGCCTTAACGCACAAATGTAGACATATCTCCCATTTTCTATTTTTTTCCTACTGTTCTCAATTGTATTCCCAAAAAGGGTCAAAGTCTGTGAAGCTCTGGGACAAATACTGTCCTCAGTTATCAAAACTTGAGTTTGCAGATCTCAGGTTTATCTCCAGAGCAAACTGATGTTATCAATTTAAACAGATGTTTCAGACTGGTGTAGTGAGAAAATTGCATCCTGTGTTTTTGGAGAATAACCTTTACGTAAGGTTGATACTTTAATAAAAGTGAAGAACAATTTTAAGTGTGTTTTACATATTTTTTACAAAGACTCTCCTGAACAGGTTTGTGTGAATACAATGATGTGTTACTCCTTGATGTAATAAGCCACAACTAACTGTGTAGATTATATTTTACATACCTGGTCTCCTCTATTTCAGCCTCCCTCTCTTCCTGTAGGAGTGTGAGTGTCTTCGACACAAATTGTTCAACCGCCATGTCTCACTAAAACAGAGCCAGAGTAAGTCAGTTAAATTAAAGATAAATATTTATGAGGGCACATCAGCTCTTCTTCACTTTAGACTGTAGAGACAACAGATCAAGTCTTGCTTCTAGCTTATTTTCCTGTGAAAGTTAATGTTGTGAATCAAAGATATAGAAGATTTGAAATCGGGGTAAATTTATCTTGTGTGAAAGGGACTTCTTTACATGGCCATTCCCTGGCTATAACAATCCAACAATATTCGATAAAATAAACTAAATGAAGCTAAATGACTTGCCCTGCTTTCTTGCAAGATGTCTCAAGTATATTCCTGCCAACGATCGAGTTTGTCCTCTCACAAAGAGGTTGTTACAGTCATTATGAAATAAATATGATAAGGTTAAAGTAAAGCTGGGTAGACTGAGTACATGTCATGGCTCCTGCTCATGCCCAGAATCAAAAACACTGGCATGTTAGCTTAACAACAACGCTGCTTTCCTTGAATACAGTTCAGTAAAAGTAAACAAACAAGAAATGAAACTTACCCATAAACTGTCTATGTGAAAAAGGTTTGTTATATCCTCTAAGGCATATTTTATTTCACTTGAAGGTTTGTATTGCTAGTGCAGTTTCTAGTGCACTCTTCCTTTGCTGTTTGGGCTCGTTGGGTTGCTTGGCTACACTGCCATCTATCTGCTCGGATGACTTATTACCCCCCTCGTCACTCACTCGCGCACTCATTTTATTTTGAAAGTACTCAGGGCGGAAGTTGACGGCTCGGGTGACGCTGTAGAAACACGTTGAGCTAAGTTGTCAATCAAACCGACAGTCAAAACCCTGTTTGTTGTGTATAATTTCGGGATGTGTGTGGCAGCTGTATGAACGAGGCGGTCTCTGCTCGGTCGTCTGTGTGATTTCAAACCGCAGGAGGATATGCTGTGTTTTTATCTTTCACTATCTCGTTGTTCAGGAAGGAAGCTCTTGCACTGGAAACCTGCAGATCTGAGCTAACCCATTTTTATTTAACTGTTCCACTACTCTCTTAATTGCAGTTTGAGGGCAATGAGAGCGACATTATTTCTGCTGCACGCCATCTCATGCTGTTGGTTGGTCGGTGCCACACTTTCAAAAACTGATGCCAAGAAGTCGCATAAAGCTGAGGCCGAGGTGAGTAACTTCAGGTCATTTACCTTAAACTGGTGAGAGCTGTCACTCTGTCTGGTCATGCATGTCCTTTCCTACCTGCAGTTTGTGTGTTTGCATATCACTGAACACAACTGAAATTTCCAGAAACATTAACAAAAGGTCCATATCTTTACCTGTCATCTGTACGTTCATGATAATGTTCACCTGTGACATTTTTCTGACGATTTTTTTCCTGATGTTGCTTCACAGAGCTCTCCAGCTGAGTTGTCTGTGTTGGAGAGAGGCCTTGTTGTATCAGATCCTCAATGGAAGGACATAGTGAAAGAGGAAAAGAGATACTGTGTCCACCTGAAGAAAACATTTCAAGGACAGGTTCTTGGATATGTCACTCCTGTAAGCCTGAAACATGTCCACTTCCTCATTTTAATGCTTTACAAAGTTGAAAAACTACCAGAAGTTTTTCTGGTTTCAAGTCTGTCTAGTCTAGTATTTGCAAATATCTGTCCTGTGGAATGACAAAAACAAATGGTATTCATCTTTAGTGACCATATTTTTAGAGGTGCTCTTTCATGTGATGTTCCACATCAAAGGTGTCACAACTCTTTCTTTATATCTCTAAATTTTATGTCCTTTTGTCTTCTTCTGTAGTGGAACTCTCATGGTTATGACATTGCCAAATTGTTTGGCTCTAAGTTGACATCTGTGTCTCCAGTGTGGCTTCAGCTCCGCCGGAGGGGACCTGAAACTTTTGACGTGACAGGACTTCATGACCATGACCCAGGTAGAGGATTAAACCACTGGCACTTGTTCAGTTATCTTTGTCTGGCCTGATTAGCCCACACTCTTAAAAGTTTATTAAAACACAGCGTTTGAACAAACTTTTTGTGAGGCAACTTCATCACTCAAAGTTGTGCTCCAATAAACCAGTCATTGCATTCAATAAGTGTGTAGGCTATGTTTTGTATTACCTTGCACTTGTGTGATGTGTGTATAACCACCTCCATTTTAATACACTGTTGCTTTACCTCAAGTAACTTAGCTGCATAACCGCGTCCCGCTTTCCTTCTAGGCTGGGTCAAAGCTGTACGCAAGTCTAACAAAAAAGTCAGGATTGGTGAGTCCTTCTTTGTCCTTCTCTGTAGACAAACCAACCCTGTCCTGTTATTCTGGGTCAGTCCATGTGGTTTCACATAAGGCTCTATTGTTTGTCCATTTTGTTTCCCATCAGTACCTCGACTCTTATTTGACGGCTGGTCTTACCAGGATTACATGAGTGTTCTGGGGAGTGAGGATGAAATTGAGGAGCTTGGAAGCGAGCTGGTAGATGTTGCAAAGGTAAATAAGTGTTGTGTTTAGTCTGAACTCCCTCGCAGCAGCTTTGTGTTTGCCTTGTGTTGGGATAATGAAGCTTTGGCTTTGCAGACTGAAGGCTTTGATGGTTTCACTTTGGAGCTGTGGAGCCAACTGGGAGGAAACAAAAGAAAGTGAGTAATACTGTCCACATGTCTATTTTACAAATATGCAGATGAAGTTGTGTCTTAGACTACAAAGAATCTAACATGTAAAATCTTCTTTGTACAGGGAGCTGGTGCACATGGTGAAACACATTTGTGAGACATTAAAGGCGAAAAGATTAGACTGCATTCTTGTTATTCCACCTGCAGTGACAAGGTGACTAAAACTAGTTTAATCTCATTGACTATTAGCTTGATGAAAAAAAAATGTCAGCATTTGGTGTTAACATCTCTCCTTTTGTTGATCTTCTGTGGTTATCAGTGCAGGGCAGCCAGGGATGTTTGGCAGAGAAGAGTTTGAACAGTTGGCTCCTGTAGTTGACGGGTTTAGCCTTATGACATACGACTACTCCAGTGGTGCCAGGTGAGCATCACAGACAAGTGATATGCTGCAATTCACTGTGGGGGAAATCTTTTTTCTCTGTCTTTGGAAGAAACTTAACTGGTGTAACTACGAATTAACAGCATAAATTCTGTTCTTGTTTTTTTTTTTTTTTTTTAAAAAAAGAGCGGGTCCAAGCTCACCTCTGCCCTGGGTGAGAGACTGTGTCCTCCAGCTCGCACCAAACGCTCAGTGGAGGCAGAAGATCCTGCTTGGACTTAATTTGTACGGTCTTGATTTTGCAAGCCAGGGAACAGAACCAATCCTCGGGGGAAGGTACAATAACACACTGACTAACAATAGTTATACTTAACACAGGCACTTTAAAACTTGCTTCAAAAAACTGGTGTATAACTTTTATCACCAAATTATTTTAGAATGAGACATTTTCAAACACATGGGTAAAGATTATAAAACTTGATGTGGAACTTTATTAAGACTGCCAACAATTTTCACAACAAAACTTGAACTCCTAGTTTGGTCAGAGATTCAGATGTTGAGTTAGTTGTTGTCTCCTGTTGTCCTGAACTATTGTCACATGTATGCGTGTTTGTGAGCAGAACAATGATTTAGGAAAAGATAACCTTTAAAGTTCAACCACCCCAGCTGAGGGAGATGTCTGTTTGACATGAGTCTGGTTCTGCTTGAGGTTTCTGCCTGTTAAAAAAAGTATTTTTTTTTTTTTGAACTTGCTAAATGCTGCAAAGTGTTCTGCTCATAGTCATGGTGGGTAAAAATGAGATCAATCCTCCTTGATTTTGGGTTCATCTTGATAATATAACAATGGTACATCTAGACCTTCGAATGTTTTGGAAGGTGTCTTAATATAACATTTGTTGCAATTTGACACTTTATACATAAAGATAGACTCATGAAATTTGTATGCCTTTGAACAGGCAATAATGCTTGGCATTGGTGGTGTTCCTTAAAGCCTTCATTCTTTAATCTTATCTACTTCTTTCAGTTGCAAAATTTTCGAAGAAACACCGCTTCCTGTGTGAATGGAGTTCAATCTGATTTTATTGTCAGTACTTCAGCAGCAACCAAACAAAATGTTGGATGATTCAAAGCAAAAGACTTCACCCTTTTCCACTTAGCTTGATTTTTGCAACAAGGCTTAGTTTTAGTTAAGTTTAGTTTTAGTTTTTTCATACCTTATTAACCAGGTGCAGCATTCAAAAAGGTCAGAGTAAATATTTTGTAATACTGTTTATTTTTAAGTCCAACATTGTGCTCACTGCTCAGTCAATGCTGATACTGAACTGTTGGCTGCTGCCTTAAACACAAGAATCTATAAACTTAATATAAAAAGTATAAACATAAATAATGTAAAAATAATGTTAACATAAATTACATACGCTTCTAAACAAGCACGTCCCTATACGCTGCTGTGATGATGCAGTATGACACTGACAACTGCCTAAAACTGTCGTAAAATTGGTTTGGAAAATGTGTTGGATTAATTTAAATCCTAAAGGCTATTAATATTGTAAAAAACGAAAACAAAGGACATTTTGTCTATAATTTTGGTTAGTTTCAGTTAGTTTTGTGAACACAAGATACAGTATTAGTTTACTTATCTTTTTGTTTTCTTTTCTTGTTTTTATCATTATGAGTTAACTGCCATGTATTTTAAATTTTAGTTTTTGTTTTTAGTTTCGTTTTAGTTAACTATTATAACCTTGGTCATTACCAGGCCAGGAACACTAGATGAAAGATCTGTGATGAGAAATGACCTAAACTTTTCTAAATTTGGCAGAAAGTTCCAGAAAAGTTCTTTTTCATACAGTTAAAGATAAGTAATAATGCTGATTAAAGAAAATGGTCCTCATGTCTGCCTGAAACTTGTCTTTTTATCACAGGTACATTGAGATTTTGCGAGAAAATCGTCCAAAACACCTTTGGGACGAATATTCAGGAGAGCATTACTTCAGTTATAAGAGGTACTGATTAATAACACTGAGATTAACAAATAACAGCTTAATTCAGACATATATTATAACGCAACTCAACAAAATTTATGACTTTTATTTCAGGAACAATGCAGTCAAGCATGTGGTGTACTATCCAACACTGAAGGTAGGACTTTGTCACATTTAACACTATGTTTTTTTAGGTGCTCTACTACATGAGGATGTTAATGATAATTAAATTGTTTTACAGTCAGTCTACCTGCGGATCTCCTTAGCAACTGAACTTGGGACAGGAATTTCCTTATGGGAACTGGGACAGGGACTGGACTATTTCTATGACCTCCTATGAGGGTTGGACTTGATGGTGAAAACAGAAGCCTCAATCATCAGCACTTTTTTTCTTTTTAACAAGATGTGCTCAGAAAATCAAGAGCTGTATGTTGGTCTTACTTTGTGGGTGACATGTTCCAAACTCATCAGTTTTGATTCAAAGATGGGGATTTAGTGATTCAAAGGATACGCAGTGGATAGAACAGTATGTTATACTGAAAGAAACCAACTTGTACACATTTCCATTCAGACACAGAAGATGCATGATCATCAAAATGTACAGTACATGTAAGTTATAAATGAAGAGTTCACACACTTCAAACATCTGCTGTTAAGCTTTCCATTCCAGCACTTGAAGAGCTGGTTTTGCTTGCTGAAGATGCATCCTTTTCTGGTTTTCTTAAAACTGCATCCAAACTCAACATCCCAGGTTTTCTCTTTTTTAAAAATTTCGAATTATGACATTTGATTGTGTGTTTTTAAGTTGAGGGTTGAAGTTGTACTTACAATGTTGCCAAACATGTTCTTACCCAGAATCTTCCAATATAAATCTGGGATGGATATTTGTGTAATAATGTGAATATAAAGCTGAAACAACTGGACAGTTTAATTAGATGTTCCTGTTTGAACGTGCTGTGCTTTTACTTGGCATTACAGAGCAGTATTAGATTATTTACAGCAAGTGATGTGGACTGTGCATTCTGTCCAGTGATGAGGTGTCTGTCTATTACAACATGCACAGCATCTTCTGGACTTGCTGTAAAACAAAGAGATACACATAGGAGAGATTAAAAAATGCTGTCTAAGTATTTACCAAATTAGCATCTGAGCTGTCCAGGTCAACTCACCTGTGTATGATCCTCCACTGTCTCTCACAAAGTCTTCCACGATTAGGGGAAGGTTTGCAAAGTCAGGCCTCCGCACCAGCTCGAACACAGATGGCTTTCAACAAAAAAAAAATGTTATTGGATACACAGAAAACATTGATAGTCTGATTTCATTTTAACTTCAAAAAGACTAACCCCTGTCAGGCTGTAGCCACTAAAGATCCAGCTCTGTCCTTCAGTGGCACAACACAGCCCAGACACTCCTTGTCCTACTGCACAAACTGGTTCTGCACACAGACATGAAATTACATATAACATGTATTTGTGTCTTTTTAAGGGGCACAGAATTACACCCAACCACTTTAAAAATCAGCGTCAGACTCACTTTGATGGGCAATAAAGTGTGTGAGAATGCGGTGCAAAGAGCCGCTGTGTGCCAGGTCATTCAGGGCTCCAGGGCAGTCTGGAATAAGCAGTGCCTGGTATCGAGCACCTGTAAAAGGGTCATCATGACTTTACTGAGACAACAACAACACAGCACACATTAACCTCGCCAAAAAAAAAAAAGAAAAGAGGATACCAGGATGTGTATAATCTCACCATCTATTGACTCAAGTTTGGCTGGTGTTGCATACGGTTTCACATTGAAGTCCTGCACCCATCGAGCAGTGCTTTCATCAACTCCAGCAAAATCTATTGGCTTACCCTGCAAAACAAGATGGAAGAGAAGAGAAATTATAAACTAAATCTGGATAAATTTGGATTTCCTAATGCTAGAGAAGTTGCATTAGGAAAACTTATTTTAAACTAATGCTGAAGAAACTCAGTAGTTGTAAAAGAGGAGTAACTGAATAACACACTGCAGACATGATCTGATTTTTTTTTCTTTTCGAATAAGTTTCTTAAGAAATGATGAAACTAGTCTGGAAGTAAACTAACTTTTGTCAACAATAGATACATTTTTAAAGCTCTAAGGATCACCTGCTTCCTGAGGGAGCAGAGAGATGGCTTTTTAAGCATTGTATAATATGTTTAACATCTCTCATAGCAACATCACAGATGTGTTAGTTTGTAAGCGGTGCTATTCTTGGCATACGAATCTTAAGCTAGTAATAAAAACACAGGAATATTTTCCAATGCATGGATGTAGTTGTATGTTTTACCCCAGGTGTGGCTGTCTGGAGGTTAAACGCTGAGGTACAAAGGCTGAAGGACTGATGGAAGGACTTTGCAGACACCCCTGATGAAACAAAAAGCATCACTCTGAGACAGAAAGGCCAACCTAGCTAAAAGATTTTAAGCAAACTGCTGTTTGCAAAATACGTCACAGAAAACAAACAGCGGTGGACGAAATAACAAAGTTTACAGCGGACTGAGATTAACTTAACTTAACCAACACTTTGTGCCTGAGTAATTTCAAGTAACCGATGATACGATACAGCATCTTTAACGGGAACAAAGTAAATGGACCCACCTTGAGCAGAGGCACTCGCCACTATCAGACAGGTTGGTTTCGCAGACATTTCATTTATCTCTAATTTATCCCTCTAAATGAACACTTTGAGCTCTATTTTAAATGACTTTGAATATGTGTTTTACCCATAGACTATAGGTTTTACCATTTCATACTGGAGGAATAAGAGGGAAGGAAGAACAAGAACTGTCAGCTGACAACAACATCCGCTTGACAGTTTCAAAATAAAAGCTTGTGGTCTAACAGGAAAAAATGCAACGTGTGGAATCATATTTAAAATACAAACGTTTTTATTTTGTTTTCAAAATTCAGAAATATCTCGTTTGAATTTTTTTTTTAAATTGTGCATAAGGTAAATATTCATTATAAAAACTAGATAAATAACAAGGCATTCACTGATTAAAAACATAACCACATCTGCTACCAGATTATTATAGATACCTTATTGTTTAAAAGATAGCACATCTTAAGTATGTAAGTGTATAAGTATGTTTATAAGAATATAATATATCTGAAGCATGCAGTGGTATTTGACAGAAAAGAAAAGGGCTGCCCAGCAGCTATATGGTTTTACTAATGTTGTAGGATTTTAAAGCTGTGGCGTTATTTTAACTGGCAATTTCACAGCATCACAGTGCTAGGGAAATCATTGAACTCAATAAGTATAATCAGTAATGTGGTGGCAGTTTTTTGTAAATCAAAAATCAGTATGGATCTTCTTTCAAACTTCGATAAAGGCAGCAAGTAAACATCATCCCCACAAGCTGAAAGAAAAACAAGACATGAAAATGTGATGAGTTATGTGCTAGAAATAAACACTGTTGTTGATGCATCTGTTTCTGAAGTTTTGCACAGATTCAAAAGAAACATTGACATTATGATGATTTTTTTGAATTGGTAAAGCTTTACCTGTAAAAATGCAATCCCAATGCCCACTGCACCAAGGATATACAACTGACTCAGGATAAACTCCTCTAGTTTCATTATGCAGCCCCCCTGGAATCAACAGAAACAAGAAGAATTAAAAACTCGGATAGTGTTTATGTTATTATGGAATCCAACCCCAGCCAAATGGACAGCTCTGCCTACCTCCACCTTGTAGATGTTGGAGGGATGGTCCCTGCGGCCACAGTGGTCACTCGGGGTTTTACAGCAGCTGTCAGGGATGAGCCGCTCATTGTCTTCATCCTGTATGTACACACTGCCCGTCCAGTCTGAGGAGCTGTTACTGCCACAACACTTAAACTGAGTGAGGAGGGCAGAGCAAGAAAGGAGAAAACTGTCAATTGAAATCAAATATTATCTGGTTCAAGCTGACTTATCTAACAGAAGGCATTTGATCCAGCTGTTAGCTGCCAGCTCTGTGGTTTAAAAATTCAGTGTCACTCCCACACCTCTTGTTGAAGTTTATCCACTGCCTCTGTGACACTGTCCTCTCCAGGCTGCCGGTATCTCTGCTGCATGGTCATCTGCAGGTTTTGTTTGAGATCCTCATCCAGCTGTGAGGCAGGAGAAACACTTAAGTGATAGTGCAGGAAAATAGTCTGTCACCTGCAAATCTCCTCCCATCAATAAAAATAGCCTGTGGTCAAGTTTCCCTTCTCCCTTGTAACATTCTTCTGTACCTGTGCAATGCCTGCACATAGCTCACAACATATGAGCATAGCTCTTCTCTGACCCCACTCTGCTCCACATGAGCATTCGCAAATAAAAATAGTCTTACTGCTTGACTGACAAAGTGCAAAGAGTGAAATTAGACCGTTTTATATCAGCCTGTTGGAGAAACAGTTTGATATGAAATGGACAAAGTGGCAGCAGATTACCTGGTAGCAGAGAGGGAAACACTGGAGATAGAGGAGGGAGGAAGAAAAAGATGTGTGAGAAGGATGGAGAAACAGAACAAATGAAGAACATGCACAAAGAGGCATGCAGGGAATGTTTCACAATAGCAGCAGTTGAAGTACTTCATGCATGGTGACAAAATTTGAAGGATGGATTGAAACAAGCAGGAGAGTTAGGAGTCATATCTAGAAGAGTTGCAATTTAGTGTGCTGCGGTGATGTTTCAGCTCCAGATGATGCAAAATGGATTATTTGCATGGATTCAGGATATTAAAGGAACACAATATTGTAAAAAATAAGATGTTTGGAAGTACTATTTGTCTAATTGATAAGTAAATATATTTATAAACTTAGAAAAAGGCTTTACCTCTTGATACTTAATGTAGGCCAGCACACCAGCAATAATTTCCAGCAGGAAAATACAAAGCAACAAGATCAAATACTAAGGAGGAGAGACAGCAAAAAAACACAACATGGTGAAAAGGAATAAATGCTTATGTTTTCATGTGTGGTTTCAGTGCATTTCTATCAGCAATTACAACATTAAAATATGAAATTAGAATTGAAATGAAAGGTGTGTGACTACAAAAGAAACAATTTGATGAATTACACTCTTATATAACTGTCTGAACTCTGTTTTAGGAAGTTATTTGTTTAAGAGGTGGTGAACTTAGACTTAGTTTGCCACTTGCTCCTTTATTACATCCTCTCGCTCCCTCTCTGTCTGTCTGTCTGTCTGTCTGTCTGACAGTCAATGCAGCCGCTTGTGATGCCCCTCATACCTCTGCTGTGAGCTGCACTCTAAATCTAAACTCTTAAAGACACACTCTGCATGACTCTGCTTGCTGTTATATCTGACACTCATTCTTGTCTGACTTCATGTGAACGCAGGCACCGGACAGGAGGTCAACAAGGATTAACTTTCAGGTTGTGTGTATAAACAGAGCCTTAAAGTCTCCATCTGTGTTTCTGCTTTCATATCATCAAATTGGGTTAATGCTAAAGTGGTTCAAACTGAAGCTAGTGTGAGTTGGGACTGAGCCAGCTCACCACAATCAGGAGACTCTTCATCTCTTTCAGAGTGGCACAGCAGCCGATGATCCCGGTCACTATCACGATGGCTCCAGCAGCTATCAGGATGTATGCTGAGGCGGAGTAAAGGCTGGAGTTGAGTAAACTGATGTAGTCACTCTTTTCCACCAGAGTCCACACTCCCACTGCCAGCACAGCTCCTCCTGCCAGCTGAAAGAACGCACCGTTATCAGCCCAATTTAAACCAGATGCTCATCCAAAGAATGCACCAGCTTATTTTGAGCTGTTGTAGCACAGGCACAGGGATGCAAACACAACAACGCCTTTTTCATTCCCTGTCAGCTCTGAGAAACATTTAGCTGACTTTGTTTATGCAATGTAAGACAAAGTTTAGAAAGCAAAAAATGCAAAACAGTAGCAACAGTATGAGAGATGATAAGAAAGAGAATAACCAGTTTTAATCCTGATGGTTTGTTTGCTTTTGCAGATCATTAAAAGGCATCACTTTTGATTTTTGTTTGTGTCACTTATAGCTGACAATTCCTCACAGGAGCTTTAATTATCACATAAGAATATTTGCACAAAACCTCTCTTCATGAAAAATGGCGATATATACCTACCCAGAAAAGGATATTAAAGAGAAAAAGTAGATATTTCAGACAGATTGTCCCACAGGTATGTGTTTTTTCAGCTTGGGTCTCCATCCTGAAATATAAGAAACAACCATATCAGCAGATCATATAAATTACAAATCTAAGACATCATTGAGGAATATGAGGTGCTTAGAGAGCAGGTCCACCTTCCAACCTTGTTTTCATACTAAACGTGTGATAATTATCACACAGCTTTCTGTGTTCATACTCTCGTGACAGGCAGCTAAAGCCTATTACTGCAGTATCTGATTGAGACTGCTGTGTTAGGGGATGGTTCCCCTTTCAGTCTGCTTTAGTTCCAGGTTTGGTGTGAAAGGTGATTCACTGGGTGGAGTCCTGACTTAACCACAGAACACATGTGCTGTCCTGATGTGTTTCAGAGATTTATGCACGTTAGCTATGAACCAAGAGTAATGCATTTCAAAACTGCATGAAAGTGAGTTAAACAGAGCAACATGAGGAGTTAAAGATGAAATCAAATATGCTGTGGGGAAAACAGACCTAACTACTTGTGTCACATGTCATCCAGCAGACAGATATATATGTGTCTCCCATCTCAGTAACTTAACCTGATATTCAATCGCTATAACTTCACACCTCATGAATAAGAACTTTCTTTACTTCTTTTAAAAAAAGACTGGGACCATGAGCATCACCAGATGCAGGTTTTTAAATGGTACATTTCATTGAACATCTTGCCCTATTTAAAAATGCAGAAACAAATAAAGAAATGTCTACAAGACAAATAAAGGACTACATATCACTAGAGAATGTGATAAAACTAAAATAGTCAGCACAGAATGGTTGTCATAGAGCTTTTTCAGGAGCTTTCTATGTGTAAATGTGACTGAAAACAAAATCTCCTAATGGTCCAAATCAGAGTTATTTTTAACTCATTGTGTCATGGAAAAACTGCTCTCCCTTTCCGCTGAGACTAAAATACTCCTACCTGATTTTAGATGGTGGGCTCTGAAGGATGCAGATTATCGGGGTAACGTCTTCCCAGATCTAGCCGACCCCTGTGTCAAAGCACTGCTGTCTCTGAAGGTTAACAGCAACAGTGCACGTTCTCAGTTGACACTTAGACCCAAGCCTCCCACTCAAGTCCTCTTTTGGCTCAACAGGCAGCTCGCCCCTGCACTGCCTGTGAACAGGACACGGCTGCCCCCAGCTGGTTTCTCACGCATATGAGCTGCAGCACTCAAACTCGACATAATGCTTGTTCAGAAAATGAGACAAAATGTTCTCAAAATATATTTTAATGGAAAATAAAGTCATGTAACAACAAAAGAAAATTGAAGAAGCTGGAAGAAAATCTTGTTCACAGAAATATGGCACTTCTGGTAAATTCAAAAGATTTAAGTGACCTGGGAATCTTAAAACAGTGCATGCAATCCAGCAGTCCCAACAAATACATGTAACCAACGACCCATGGAGCTGACACCTGAGAGATTCCTTCCTTCTCTTATGTGCAGCAGCTTCTTGGAACAGTGTCCTCCGTCAGTAAAAGTGCATCCTCACATTGTCGATCATGCTGGAGAATCAGCACCCTGAAATGAGACAATTATCATAAATTTGGGAGCAGAGGGAAAATGAGGAGCAAAACAAATTTCAAGTTTTCCAAACTGTTCCTGCTGCTTCATTCAACAACTAGTCTTTAAAAAAAGAGAAACTATAAGCTATTCTAAGTTATTGAGCAAGCATGTGAGACATTTTTGTAAAATATTATTTATTTGAAATGCCATTACTTGCTTAATCTAGATTATCAAAAGTGGTGATTGGCTACTTTTCTATGTTTAAAACAGAGCAATCCAGAGACTCAAGAAAAGCAAAAACAAAAGGATGAAGTTCTTCCTTTTGAGGCTTAATGTGTGTCAGGTCTACTGCATTTGATTGCACGTCTTACAAATGACTGGTGACACTGATCAACCAGAAGAACAAACTCTTAACACAAATGAAGCAAACATTAATCAGGGTCCAGATGATGTCAGTGACTACAGTAGGAATTTAAACACCTCACCCAGCAAGACAGCTCATCAGCTCCTCCATGTTACACCCAGATTTGGCGCTACACTCATAAAACATAGCTTGATGTTGCTGTTAAACCAGAAAAAAATGTATTTCTTTAAAATTCACTTCAAATAGTTTCCTTTCTTTCCATGTCCATTATTAGAAAATCTCTGTAGAAGGGGCTTTGAATATTCAAATGTGTCATAAATCTTTACCTCTGCTAATCCCTGCCCGTCCTCTATCGATACTTTTCTGGTTTCTGCCATGTCTAGTTTGTTGGCCAGCAGCATCAAGACAGCACCGTCATTCATCTTCTCCTGTGAGGACACAAAACAGAGTACAAACGCACTTCAATGCGCGCTCATGCTTGAGGGAAAAATGTCATAAATGAGGGAAATGAATGATGTAGCCCAAAACAAAAGACAACACAAAGTGGAGATTTATCACAGAGACTGGATTAGTGTCTGTTGAGCTCTGACGCTCTGAGCTGTATGTAACCTGCACATGTATTTAAAGTGAGACAGACTGTTTTGTTTACCATCGAAGCACGTGTTGAGCTCACCTTTACAGAGTCTATCCACTCTCTGACAGCAGTGAAGGATCCAGGCTGAGTGATATCATACATGGCCAGGATGGCGTCAGCCTTTCTGTAGTACTGCTCTGTGATGCTGTGAAACCTGGACACGCATTAATAATTAGGTTAAAGAAGTCATTCCTAACATTCTGCACTATTATGGTGTTATTTATGAACAAAATAATGCAACATAAAACTGTATACACTGAAGCATTCAGGCTGTGAATACTATAAGAGTAGGGGTGGCCGACCTGCTGCTCGGGGGCCACATGTGGCTCTTTGCCTTTCAGCGTGCGGCTCTTCAATCCATTCATAAAAATATGTATAGTTAAGAGTAGTGGTGTGCCGATCAATCTAAATATTGGTAAACTGATGACGACGTTGGGATCAGTGTTGATCAATGTTTGGGTATACGGATTGATACTTAAGTTTCAGTTTCTCTTCTCTAGTACAAATTCCAACACACAAACACAATAAATCTCGCTTTAAAAGTTGGAAATGTATTGATTTTCATTTTATGTCATTTCGTTTTTGTGTGAGAGGAAGTGTTTTTAAGACCCCGTGTATGACGTGGCTCTTTGTAGTACTACGGTCATTTTTGTGGCAGTCAGTCTCTGACTGGTTGGCCAACCCTGCCATAAGAGTCCCAGCAGGCAGGAAATCAAGCTCCACACATATGAAGGTTAAACTGTTACATTAGGTGACTTGAGTGGGCATACTCCACTGTGTAATAATGGCACACAGAAAGTTCCACAGCAAAATTTTGTGGCCCTCAAAGACATGTGAGGGGTAAAAAAAAAAGTGTGGTCTATAAACACATAGCTTGTTAATTTTTCATTTCTTTAGTGCTGAATTATCCAAAATTTGGTAACGTTTTCTCACACACTATGCTTCAGCAGAGGCAAAATGTGTTTTGTCTAGTTTTGGGATACTCTGTATCATATCTGACCTCTCCTGCCCTGCGGTGTCCCAGAGCTGCAGAATGATAGTGGTGGTGCCCAGAGTTAGAGTCCTCATTTGGAAATCTATACCTAGAGACAAAAGACACACGTTTTCATTTGATATTATCTGAAAAAAGCTTTAGAGTTGCTGTAAAACAGGGTTAAAAGATGCACGGCTTACCCACAGTAGCTCTTAATCCACTCTGGAAGTGTCCTGTGCTGTAGTGCTGGATGAAGGAAGTCTTACCCACCCCTGAGTTTCCCAGGAATACCAGCTTGAACACTCGCTCAGGACTGATAACTGTGCTCTACAGGGTAAAGGCACCAAACTTAACAGATAAAAGGTCTTAATCCTTCACTTCCCAGAGGACCCACAGTTTACAGATCTCTTCTCAATCACTGCTGTGAAGCCTACAAGAGCCCCACAGTGGCATCGTCTGCTGGGGCAGCTACTGTGTTCATAACAAAACATGGACTTTTTCCAGGTGTATTTGTAAAATGTATTTGTTCCCTACCTGAGTGTGCATCTGTTCAACATTTTCACCCCTGACTCTACATGACGGCTGGTGTCTCTTGGATGAATTTGTCACCTCTTTGTCTTTGTCCTGCTCCCACTCATCGGATGTGCTCAGCATTCTTCAGGATTAATGAACACACAAAGTTAGTTGCGTCCTCAGACAGCTTGTGTTGTGTTGCTGAGATGATGACAATGTGATATCAGATGCTGTATGTCATACAAACCTTTTCAATGGCTTGTCTTGCAGCAGATAGTTACCTATAATTGACCCTTTCTTCTGTAAAGGCTTTCTTACATTTGGTCTCTGAAAGTTCCAGTTTGAAAGAAATTAGTAGCATTAAGAATTATTTTCAGCTTAAATTATGTAATAATGAGCTATGGAAAGTCAAACCTATTTTTTCCCCTTCATGAGGAGATACTTGGAATCAAAATTTGAAATGCAAAAAGTAAAGATAAAGCAATAGTTACTTATGCTGAAAAGATGTTAAAAAAATCAGCAACGCATGTTTCTGTTCATTAATCATACAGCAAATTTACAAGGAATAACTAAACGGTTATCACTTTGTTATAGTATAAAATGTCTCTCACATATATTTTTTGTATTTTAAATACAAGCTGCAAATCATTTGCTCAGACTACTGGATGGAAGAGAGCTTTTGGATTTCAAATGCCCAAACACAACTGAGGGTAACAAATTAAACATTTTGTTTGAGTGGAATAAAGAGGAAGATTTCCAGAGATTGTCACTCTTGATAATTTTTTATGAAGATTTTATTGTCTTGGTTATTACCGACCCATTGTAGCCCTTACCATAAATAATAAAGTGTACAGTATCAGTTTGAATATATTTAAGACTTTTCCCTACAGGTTGACACAGGACAGAATAAATGTTTTTCTAACAAAAGTCTTCAAGGAAAAAACACGCCGACACTGGAAAATCCAACGCAGTGTTGCTGACATTAACACAAGTTCGGTCAATGACCAAAGTGTAACAGCTGCCCACATAAATAATCATTGTCCAGATGATGAACTAAAGCATGAAGTGATTCCAGGACTTAGCTCAGGTTGGATAAATCTGCTGCGCCCATGGAGAGCAAAGGTCTTCACTGAGGTAATAAGTTAATGGAACAGTAGGGAAGACAGCGTGTCTATGACTAACCCTCTTCTGAGTGTGCTGGGCATCTTTCTCATCACGCAGCCTTTTGTTCATATCCCTGAAACACAGACAGAAAATTAAAAGATAAGCTGGATTTACAGTCATTACTTCACAAAGAGAGTTTTCATCAGCACATGTTGGAAATGCGTTGACTAGGCTGTAAGGACTTACCTCAACAGTTCCAGTTGTCTCATGAGACTGTCCTTCTCCTTCTGCATGTTTGTTGACACCTTTATTACACTTCTACAGTACAGAAAAAAGAATGTTAAAGGAAATGTGTGTTGAGAACATTAATTTTCCTAATGAAATACTGTATCATATCATCAGGCAGCTTCTTAAGGAGCTGCTCACCTCTGTCTAGCTTCTTGTTCCTCTGCCTCATTCAGCTGCAGCAGACTGAGCTGACCCACAGCTTTCTGCAGCTGCTCTCTGCTGCTCTCCACCTGCTCCTGAAGCTGGAAGTTGAGGCTCCGTAGTTGCTGGTTCTGCGTCCTAAAGTTTTCCTGTTCACAGCTAAGCTGCCGGATTCTGGTCTCCAGCTTAAGACAAACACAGGTCCTGTTGATTCACTCTTTAAACCAAGTCTTCAGATAATACGATAATACTGTTTATACTCTTACCTCTTTTTGTTTGTTGAGTGTATTCTCCAGCTCTTGCTCTTTCATCTTCAGCTCCTCTTCAAGTTGTTGACCTCTCTGTTTGTGTTTAACACTGTCCTGGTTTTCACAATACATTTCATTAAACGCTACTGAACATTCACTTTTGCTGAATGGAACAAAAACTGGACTACATACACACATTTATACCTGAGCCAGGCGTTTCTCTCTCTCCTCCCGGATTTGAGTTTCCATTTCTTCATACATGGAGCGAACAACCTGGTCATGCTCACTCTCCCGCCTGGGACAGAGAAAACTCAGCGTGAACACAATCTCATTTCTCACAGTTGAATCATGAAGTTGTGAAATGTAACCTGGCTGCAGAGGGGAGAGTGTGGGGTTTGGGACCTGCGTAGGGTTTGTTCCAGGTTGTCCCTCTCTCTGATGGAGTCTTGTAAATGGGACATTGCATGGATCAGGATTTTTTCAAGGAGACTCAGCAGCTCTGGTCTGTCTCTCTGGAGGTCACACCACAGAGAGCAAAGGTCCTGCTGACTGACACAAAAACACACGGCACAAAACAAATAACATCATTACATTTAAGGGAGGTACTGGGTATATCATGGCCTTCTAGAAAAATTACGAGTGTCTTCAAAAAATCTTTTGTGCATGTTAACTCTTTTTTGGTTGGGGGCTGCAGCTTGTTGTTAAGTTAATCACTGAATGTTGCTTTTGTTGCTACAGTTTTGAGCAACCTTGTTCTATTACAATAAATAGATGTATAAATTAGATTAGAAGCATTTGCTCTGTTGTAAATAGATATGACTGTGCAGGATAAAGAGAAATAAACTACCGCTTCAATAGGACTGAGTCTGTGACAGTGTTCTTACTTTCTAAGGAGTCTGTCAGCACCAAGCTCTGTCAGTATGTTCACAAATCTGACTGCAGCAGGGTCATGGGACCAGTCCACCTTGTCTGTCTCTGGCTCTTCCTCTTCGTGATCAGGCTCTGTCGTGTCCTCCAGCCCCACCAACTCTCCTGAACCACACACAGGGAGAGGAGAAGGCATTTATGACTGAACAGCATTTATAACCATAGATGCCATGAGATGTAAGACGTCCAATAGACATCACTTGCCAAGTCCTGTGTTGAACTCAATAGGAGTGAGGAAGCCGTTGCTCTTTCTATCCAAACTCTCGAACACTGTCTCCAGCTGTTCAGGTGACAGCGGCAGTTCTTCTTGTAGCCTCTGGTCAGGTCATGATAGAAAGTTTAAGGCTCTGCAGACAGTTTTTTTTTCTAATTTTATGTCATCTTCTGCTCACCTGCATGTCCCGCTTTGTGATGAACCCTTTGCCCTCTTTGTCACACAGAACAAACAGTTCTTTGGCCTTGCCCATGGTCTCAGCCTGTGGGCTTCCTGACACTACCTCTCTTGTGGTGGGTGAAGATAGTGGGCTACGCCCCCGTCCTGGTAAGGGACTACCAGGTGGAAAACCCCGGGTTCTGGGGCTCACTGGTACCGTCTCACCACTACCCTGAGCAACCAGCACTTCTCCATCATTCAGCCAGTGAGACATCACTGCACAGAGACACAGGATCGGATAGGTTTTCCGTTGTTTTCTTTTCAAGAGAGTCATAAGCTGTAATTTCTTATTCTGCAGTAAAATAATAATGTGTGGTTTGATCAAAAGTTTAAAGCCTTCGGATATTCAGGTCACATACACTGATAAATTGAAAATAAAAGCAGAAAATCTTCATTTGAAAAGCTAGACTTGTAAAATTGTTGACAGTTCCTCAATATTTCTGACAAAATATCTAAAAAAAAAACAACTAATAACCTAAAACATGGTTATATACAAATATCCTGTTACATACTATCATGTAAAACCAAGTCATAATGGACTTTGTAAAGGGCATTTTTTTTTCTTGCTGGCAATTGTTCATACTAGAGCCCGACCGATATGGGATTTTTGAGGCTGATGCCGATACCGATACTGGGGGGGGGGGGGGGGGGGGGGGGGGGGGGGGGGGGCAAAAAAAGCCAATATCCGATATATTGGCTGATATATATTATAAATTCATTGATATACACAGGATATATACTGTATATGAACACAAATTATTATAACAACCATATGATTCAAGACAGAGACAGAACACTATTAAATTAAAACAAGGAACTTTAATTTTAAAACTGTCAACATAAGAACTGTAGTGTAAACCAATGATAAATAAAAACAAGCTGTAAACACAATAATAAATAAAAAAGTCAAACTGTAAACACACAAAGAGCCACTTACACAACATTAAAATGTTATTCTATAGTCTTACATTAGATAACGGTGGACATGTAAATTAACAGTAGCATTTATCTCAGTTAATCTCACAAAAAAGCAACTTTCGTGACGTTTAAACGTCGATAGTCTTACATTACATAATGGTGGATGGAGGGGCGGGGCACTCAGGCAGTGTGCAGCCCAACACACAGGAGCAGGAGGGATAGAATCTCCGTGGAGCAAAAATGTTTATAATCGGCTACATTTTGGCCGATGTTGATTAATCGGTGACAGGCATAATCGGCCCGATTAATAGGCCCGGCCGATTAATTGGTCGGGCTCTAGTTCATACTCTAAACAACTCATTACTGTGATAAGCTGTCTAAAAAAACAACAGCAACAACAGCAAATTGTTAGTTTTGGCCCTTAAGGGAGGTCTCTAGCTCTTCTTTTTTGTTCTAAATACCCCAAGTATGACATAATCAACTTGATGACTTGACTTTACAAATGAAAACACTTTGGACATTTTTTGGAGCTGCAAGCTATTGTGGGAAGCTCGCCTTGTGGGACCTCCCTTGTCAAACATGAAGCAAGGAACAAACCAGGTCGTGACTGCACACTATCTACAGCTGCTGTGATCAGCTGTCTGACATTTTTGCACTTAGTAAGACTGTGTGTCGAAGGATATAACATTTTACTTTCTTGTTGCTTCCAGGGAAGCCAAACATAAATTGTCAGCCTTATGCAGCATAATCAATTAATATTAGTGTTTATTTAAAGAAAGCCATAAAGATATGTCACTGTCACTGGCAGTGTCAAGGACTGTGCACCAGGATGTGTAAAGGATAAAAACAGGATGGTGTCATGTGAGAGGAGCTACTGTGTACCTGAAGGGAGGGAGGGTGGACAGCCAGGGGAAAGGACATGCAAATCAAACATTTGCAGTTGTTTGCATTCTCAGAAATACCACAATTGCAAGCAAATTTCACTCGCCAAAACTACTGGGAAAATTTACCTCAGTATCTCTGTGAACATTCATAAAACAGTGATTTATGAGAGACAGAAGCTTACCACGTAAACAGACTTTAGGTTGAATGACACTTATATGACACAGGGAGAACTTATCTGAATCAAGTAAATAATACTGTTTAAATACGTTTTAAAAGCAGTGCTAAGAAAGCTATTCTTTCAGGCTGAGGTCTACATCTGCTGTTAAATTAAATATTATGTCTTAATATTATCTATCCAGTTATGCTATCTATAAAAGCATAAAACCAACCCCCAAAAAGTAAGTTCAGATCATGGACAGTTAAGCATCTGGCATTTAATCTATCAAACCTTCCTTATTACTCAAGAGATATGCTGGGATCCTTGATAAGGGACTCAACTTTTTGTAAACATTATGCATTAAGGACTTTTACAGACGACAGACTTACAAAATGAGCAACACCAAATATCAGATTGAAGTACAGACTATTTAGCAAGGCGGGTCTCATATTGGGGAAAGTCACCACAAAACTGTCAGTCAAACTGCAAAAAGGTCCAACACTTCAGCTATGTGTGTTAGCTTTAACATATGTTACCTTAAACAGTGTGACAGCTTGAATGAGAAAGGTTAACAGGCCATAGTGGTTAAACGCCGATTAACATATGTGTCTGTATCAAAAGGTGCAACCAAAAAACCAACAACGATTGAAATAGTCTATCTACAGCCAGCTGTGCAGCTATGTAGCTTACTGAAGTAACCAAAACAGACACAGTGAAATAAGGCGGCCCACATTTTAATTATTAATAAGGTATAGGACGCAGCACAACAGCTATTTAGTTGAAGTCGAAGCAGGTACAAGGTGCACATAAACTTTCTTTTAATACTAAATGAATAAATTAAACGGCAGCATTTAAGTTGTGAAAAAACTTTGCCCACTCACCGACGTCGTAGTGCTGGACTCAGGTGCCCAATACCTTTGAACACCTCACGGTTATTTAGTTTGAGTATGTCCCGACCTCAGCCACGGGGTGGCAGTGAGGACCCCGTGCTCGCTAAAGCTACCGTAATGCTTGATGTAGTCAGTCAGCTGAAAACACTCTCTTCTGCCCGACTGTTTGTTTCCCCCTTTCCACGTTCATACAGAAATATCAACTTAAAAAAACGCATAAGCTCTAACTGATAAAATGGCCATACACTCCGTTCACTTTGTAATTTGGAGGTTGTTTGGGTGGCTTTCAGACACCTTTTATGTCTATAATTACGGTAGGGAGAAGCGTTACCATGGAATTCGAGGAAATGCACAGTTGCCGCGGAAAAGCAGCAGTAGATGCTCAACGCCGTTAGCAGTTTGGGAGAATACATGGGAAATTAAGTCTATTCCGTCATTCATTTCGTCCCCGGACTGCTCAGTTTCGGTATTTACCTGTTTGTTTGTTTGTTTTTTACTGGTAAGTTGTCTATTGTGTGTCTGTCCAGTTGTGTTTGACTATCTTACTTATGCAGTGTTGTGAACGTATAACTAGCAAACGTGCCTTGAGGGAGTTCCCCGAAGTAAAAATCTGTGTTGGGTCAGTGCCAAACAAGTGTTTTGACTTGGAAACAGGATTGTGTTATAACACTTAGTAGGTAGCATGCCTCCGTCATGCAGATTACCATTAGCCTTAACCAAACAACACCAGACTGCGGACACAGGTAGATTAGATGCGTAAAACACAGGAAAGGGAGAGTAACACCACGACAACAAAACAGGAGACGATGTCCGTGTCGGTGAAATAATCTGTTATCCCAGCGTTGACCTCTCTATGCTCGCCTGTATAACAGACTGGGCATGTTGACCTTTCACAGTTACATGGGTAGGTTATTTGCCTCGATTTATGTTGGCTGAGCTCGATTTACCACTCCGAATGCACTTGCTGTGGAGATCCTTTCACCCAAAAGTAGCTGCTCTTAGCAGGGTAACGGGGAAACCATCTGTTTCGTAAAACTGTGTCTGTTTTGTCACAGATCTTCTGTTCTTGTTTGCAGCTCATGCAGATGAGGAGACTTTCCTCCTCAGAGATGTCAACATGCCGCACCTGAGGAGACTTCTAATCACCAAATTGGGTGTCCGAGATTTCCTGCAGTCATCATCAAGGATTTATGTCTCAGACAACAAACATTTTTTGAGGGGAAGACAAACCTGAGTGAATCAAACCCACAGCAAGAGTACACTCAAAGGAAAGCTACCCATTTCTGACCATGTGGATGGACACGTTTTGCAGTCTGAACTAGATGATGATTTTTGTACCGTGCACCAAAGTATGTAGGGACTGATACAAGACCCAGAAAGCTTTATCATAAAGTACCAGCTTTTCATTAATGTAGGAAATCCAGCCAAGGCTCGGGGGCGATAGACTGTGAAGCTTGGTGGTTTTCTGCAGCCATTGAAGATGCTTCAGTCTGGTAACTACTCTTTGGTGCTGCTGATCCAGCTGGCACTTTTGGCCTATGACCTCTTCGTCAACTCCTTCAGTGAACTCCTAAGAGCAGCACCTGCCATCCAACTAGTGCTCTTTATGTAAGTCACTGAACTACCAGCTCAAACAACTATCATTTTTTCCAGATAATTATTTTACTTGTGTTTATTCAAGAAATTATCAATCACAGAATTCCTCATTGTCTGTTTTTATCTTAATGTCATTGCTTACTACATTTCTATATTTGTTTAAAATCCATTTTAGTAATCGTGTACTATTAATTAGAAAATTCGCTTACCATAGTCAGACATAAATAATGAACTAATTGATTTAAGTCAAGAGATAAAGGAAAATGAAATGTCCATTTTTGATTTTGGTGTGGTCAAGATGTTCTTATTTGATAACGAATCCCCTAGCTAAGGGATTTGGCACTGAACCACACATTTAAAGAGAGCACTGATAGTTCTATGTATCTTCTTTTTTTTCCTCTTGTTTTTTTTTTTGCACCAAACACTGATTGAAAAAGCTTTCAGTGGGATCATATTGTGTAACTTTAAACCATGTTGGGTTTGTTAAAGTAGAAAAATTATGTTCTTGTAATCCGAGATCTTTGGCCAAAGTACCCTAATGTTTTCTGTCACACCTCAATGTGAACCAACACTTTGTTAGTGAATGAGGGTTTTTATAATGAAAATAAACCTTAAAATTCTTTGTCTACAGCATTCAAGACATTGCCATTTTGTTCAACGTGATCATCATCCTGCTGATGATGTTCAACACATACGTGTTCCAGGTTGGCCTGGTGTCCCTGCTGCTGGAGCGGTTCAGGGCTCTGCTGTTATTTTCTTCTCTGTACCTGACTCTCAGCATCATTTTCCACAGCTGGGTGATGGTAAGATTCCTCACACCATTACTGATTACAGAACTGTGAACCTCATAATTTTTATCTAACAATGTTTTTCCTCCCTAGAACCTCAGATGGCTTGATTCAAACAGTTTTGTTTGGACTGATGGGCTTCAAGCCCTCTTCGTTTTCCAGCGAACAGGTAAGATGGTAGATTAAATCAGCCATTACAGTTAATGTATATTGAGTGTTCAATGATCACTCAGTAACTTCTTTCTCTCCCTCATCAGTGGCTGTGGTGTATTACTACTTATACAAACGCACAGCAGAGTACATGGGAGACCCAAGACTGTACGAGGACTCTCTCTGGCTGCGAGATGCCTTTGCCAGAGCTCGACAGTGAAGAGAAGTGGTCTGAGAAAGACTTTAAAGGACCATCATCATTAGGACAAATACATTTTGGACTTTTTCTTGTTTTGAAAAAGAAGAATTACTCTGTTAGACATAGATAAGCCATGTATTGATTTGGAAAACTGATGGAACTCACAAACAGGTCAAGAGGATGAGACAGTCTCATACAGTTTGTGTTTACTGGTTCCTGGTAGCCAGGCAGTAAGCCAGTCAGATGGTTTAACATTGGCAAGCAAGTCATAGCAGTATTGTATTAATCAGGATTGTCTCTTTCAACCTCTGTGGCCTTTGTAAATCCATTTGTGTTGCAGACATAGTGGAACAAAGTCAATATATTACTGAGTAAGTGTTACTGATGATTTTTTTTTACTCATTTAGAACTGTCATGATGTTCCATTTGTAGATTGAGGGTTGTCATGTTATTTTTTCTTAAGAAGGAAACCTGATGGGTCGTTTTGCCTCTTAAAAGGTCGGTTTGTGATGTTTACATGGCTAACATAATTCTTGTAATAAGCCAATTTTAATACAGACCCAGTTGTTTATGAGCAGGGATCTTTGAATTGTTTTCCTGCTGTTTTTATTAAATAATCCTTCTCTAATCCTGGTGTAATCCTTCATCACTAGAGGGGCACGTATTATCCAGGACACAAGGTGAAACAGACTGCTCTATTTTTAACACGGAGATTAATCAGGGATTGAGGTTTTAGGCACCACTAGTAAAACACACCATAAATAGTCTTCAGTGGTTCAAAATAACATTCTAATCTCAAGCTGTGGACAGGTTAACTTCCAGTGAACTTCACAGTAGTTTTTTCTAAAAACTCTGGTTAATATTAATATAACTAAATGAATTTATTAGATTTTAAAACCCCAAATAATTGCAATCATTGACTCACAAAGAAAGCCACAACATTTTTACAAATCCCCTTTACTCGTGAAAGACAGCCAGAGTCCACGTGATCCCAAAATATTGTCAGTGCAGTCCAATTAAATCCAGTTTGTTTGTGTGTGATGTTGCGCCACTGGAATGTCCTATTCTTGTTAAATTGGTCCCCCCAAACTGAAAGGAACAAAAGGAGACAAGTTAAGAACGACAAAACTCTTCCAGTAATTGAAAATAAAAACACTTGGATTAAAATAATTACCTTCAAACATAGATCCCAACCCAGAGTAATAGGAACAGCACACCAAAGCCCATGAAAAGTGATGCCACGAGCGAGATCAGCAGCTCTTTGTAGACATCCCGGGTGTATTTTGTTGATGTCACCTCATATCTTGTAAAAAGTTAAGAACAGGCTAAAAAAAAGAAAATACCACCAAATGTCACGTTCTGTGTTTTATCCTAAATGAAACGTTCCTCAGTTCAGCAATTCTGTTAGTGTCTAAAGCAGGGGTGGACAACTAATTCTTACAAGGGGCCACAGGAGAAACCTGAATTATGTCAGAGGACTACACCAACAAAAATGTTAGCTTAATTCTGCTCTTAACTATCTGGCACTATAAAATTTACTCACTTATATATCTGATTTTATATATATATATATATATAATTGAAATCTGGATGAATTTCTGAGGTGGCTATGTGAAGGACAGCTGAGAGGTGATCATCAGTAATAGAGGAACTCTCTGAGGATTTGTTTAACTTCACGTACCTGCTGTTCACACATGCAAGTGAATTAATATGGAAATAATTGAAAATTTCAAGATAAAGGCAGCATAGTTGTGTTGCGCGAGCTTCACAATTTTTTGTATTTCATTTTTATTTTTATTTATGACTGACCTCATGCAAGCCAGACAGGGATGACCAGAGGGCTGAATGTGGACTGTGGGCCATATTTTGCCCATGTCAGGTATAAAGTGTTAAGTATATCAGAGTTTACAGTTCAGGATAGCTACAGAGACAAAATATCACATTAAAGAAAAAATATGTGTAGGACAAACTAAAATTACATGAAATTTATATAATGTAATTTGAAACCACCTCTGTTTTTTCAGGTTACAAATCAAAGATCCTAAGAAAGCCATTGATGCAAGCATTTTGCTGTGGTTCCAATCAGAGACCTTTCAACAACTAAATTTGATTGTAGTGAAAATGTATCAGTTATTGTGTCTTTGTACACTTTTGCTTGCATTTATCAGCATATCAGCATTAGGAAAGATGTCTCCATCTCTTATCTTAAATAATTCTAAGAATAAGCAGCTGAACTGTGTGGATATAAAATACGGTATAGCAAGAAGCAGTTTGGGCTCCTGTAGCTCTTTGATTTTCTATGTGGTTAACATGAGAGTTGCTTCAAAAAATCATTGTGCCTTTGACTGGTTGTAGTCTATGCCTTACCCCTTTATACTTTTTTTTTTTGTAAAAATGCCTTGATGATTTTTAGCTATGAAAATAACTCTGAGCACAGAGTTCTTTATTCATATGGATCAATAAAATAAAATCAAAAACATAGAAAAATCTTTGTACAGTGTAGGGTATGACCTGAGTATTGGTCCTCGGTAGGGTTTTGGAGCAAAGCTTTGAAAATGTGAAAAATCTAATATTTTTTTATTTTCAGCTGTACAGTTTGCAGATATATAAGGCTTACATAAATGCTGTTGGGACCATTAACTGCTCTTGTTCGGGTTACTCCTCTGCATTGGCCTGATAATCGCTATTTATGACCCTTCCTTTCATGTAAGCAGGTAATCCGTTATGTGACTACAGCAGTGAAGGATACACGAAGAACCAAGCAGTGAAGAACATGCCAATGGCCAACAGGACGACAGTGAGGTGAGGAAATACGGCCGGGTTCACCGGGCTGGTGTATCTGGTCATAGCCTCGAGTTCCTGCAGCCACAACAAGAAGAGTGTAGGGGCACACTGGTGAGAAAGGCTACATCAACACATCGATGACTTATCCACTCATGAACTTAAACAATAACAATAAAACAACAACAATACCAAACATTGATGGCACGTTGCAATAGAGCACGAGACACTTTCTATTTTAATAGAGCTGCTAGCTAAGTGTATGAATTGACATAGGGAGCTAGCGTCCGTCTGCTAGCCTGCAGCTGAATAAAGCACAGTATTAAACATATTGCGCATTGCTGTGGTGATAACGTTTAAAAATAGCTTGCATATCAGTGTTGAGGTCAGAAAAACTTGTAAATGTAAGTAAATTTACCATTTTGACACGAAGTACGGCTCCTGTTTCAGGGGTCCAAGATGAGAAGGCCACGTACTATTTAAGGCTTCCTTGTTTCACGTTACGTTCAGCTGACGTATCATGTAGTACATTTTTCCCAAGTTTGGTCTTGCAGGCTTTTCGTTCGTGCGAGTTCCTTGAAAAATCGAAATTCATTCCTTCCAAATTTGTATTATCTCTATTTTATCTCTGTTTTGTGCAAATCACTTATACATTGCAACAGTCATTGCAACCGAAAGCCTTTTGATTTTCGGTGCTGTCTGATCCGGCACCTGAGAGGCTAAATTCAGGGTACACACAGAGACAGTAACAGTTTACAGCTGTTTGAGTTTTTTTTCCTGCCATCTAGTGGTCATAATGGAGAAGTTCATTTGGACCACAAACTTTCTTTTTTTTAATGTAGCACGATTTTAAATGTGGAAGTAACAGTCAAAGTGCTTAAAAATGAAGAGAAACTAGAGATAACAGCAATAGACGAGAAACGTCCTATTAACATTTTTACTTAAACGTAAAAACAAAAATAGTATATCATATCAAGGGACTGCAGATGTAAACTAGCTCCAAGCTAACTCTGGTACAATGCATCAAATGGTAACATTTATGTCAAATATTGTACATGGTCCCTTTATAAAATAAATAAAAGTGAAGTGATAGTCATGGTGCATGACATTTAATGAATATCATGAAAATTTGTCAAATAAAATGATAAAATAAAATGAGTGAAAATGACAAATTGAAATAAACTAAAATGATGAAAATAAAATGAACAACATAATCAAAATGAATTAAAACAACACAAAATGAACTGAAATTTAATAAAGTATAATCAAATTAATTAAAATAAAACACAATGAAATTAGATTAAAAATAAAAATGATGTTGAAAAGATGGGATAAAGGCAACAGTGGCAATAATAATTCATTTTAGGGTTATTTGGATTGTTTCACAAATTAAATTCTGATGCCCAGAAGTAAAGAGTTTCAGAGACTGCAAAAAGACAATCAAAGCCAACAGAAAATTCAATCAGAAATTTATTTACTACATGCGTTCATAGTATTACAGCATGTTTTCAACAAAATGCATAACAAATGTAATGACAAAATGGGCTAAAAAAAGTAGTGATATTAGAGTATTTAATGTTTTTCTAAAGTTCTGGCATTTTTCTTTCACCAAACAGTGGTAGAGTTACTAATGTGTATGACTCATGTGTGTGTGTGTTTATATACTTATCAATCATTCCCATCATTAGATACAAGTTAATATATTACTGATAATACAATGACAAACAACAATGAAAACAAAACAGATCAACCATAAAAATAAAACATAAAACACATCACAAAAAAGGAGCACTGGTAGTAATAAAAAGAAGCCATAAAGTGGAAGTAATACAGTTCTACCAGAGTATATGAAAACCATCTGGTGCACAGGATAGAGCAATAGCAGTTTATATGTACAGTGCAAAAAAGTGCTACAGTGGTTTCAATTCGCTAGCTGGTGCATCATAAATAAGCTAAAACAGTACACTCTACCCAAGCAGTCATAATAATTATAGTCAAAGCAATGTAAAGTTTCTTCATATTATTATAAATTCCATAAAGTTTTGTCTGATGGCTGTTTTCCTATTTAATATTGATTTTACATTTAAGAAAAACTTCTGTTTTTTTTTTATCTGAATGCATGCAAGCAAAATAAGACTATGGATTTAAACACACATTTTCAAAAAGAATCTTATGCATTATAGTGAAAGTAACTCAAGAATGCCTTGAAAACAACAGAGTATTAAAGAGATGAAACATAACACATCAGTTATCTTAAAATTGTGAACTGCATATTTTTAACTGTATGGGCCCAGAAGAAACACAAGTTATTTTTGGAGAAAAGGATTTCCTGTGAATCAAATCCATCCATATGAAAAGAGTTTAAACTCTTCTTGGCTTGAGGTGAGCTGAGGTGTATCACTTTAAAGAAAAGACATGTAACTGAAATAAGAAACAATATTTAACGCCTAAGCAGCACCCAGTTAGCAAAACACAGTGTAAGCTATTCCAGTGTTTCTTAAAATATTGTTAGTGTGACTTGCTGTAGTTTCACTATCAGATGCTTAAGGCTTTCAGTGTTTTAACTCATTTTCCAGTGACGTATTTCCAGTCATAGTACATGTCATCCAGTGAATCAGCAGAGATGAGAAAGACTTTGTCCTTAAATGTGTGCCTTCATTCAAAGAGCAGTAATAAGGATACTGCATGGAGAGACAGCAGACAGTCTCTTCATGCAGAAACCAAGACAACGCTTCACTGTGGAGGCTCAGAATTTGCCAGTGTGCACTACTGAGGTAAATCTCCAGTGTGAGATGCAATCATTCAATGAGGCCTTCCACAGACACCATTTATCCTCTTTTGACATGACAACTACTAAAGGGTTTTTGTTTTTAATTGCTTAGAGATTTATTTATCATGAAGAAACACCATAAATATCTATACTGTCTTCCTAATCTCACCTTGAATTTCATTGAGAAACTTGAATTCGGATTAAAAAAACAATTGTGGCTTAATGTAAGTATGAAAAGTATAATGTCCAGTAATTAAAAGAACAATAAACTTAAGAGCAGTTAAAAATGACACAACAAAGTCATTGAGGGCTAAAATATTTTCAGTGACAAAAAAACAGTGTTTCATATTCCAGTGATAACAGCAAAAAGAGATGTCTTAATGCATGTACATGAAGATGGGACGCCAGTGGCAAAGGTGTAACATAGTTGGTTCTGTATGGATATATTCAAAAATAATGTACAACAATGAGACAGAAAAGATCCCATGACAACAGTGAATCATATCAGAAAATGTAAAGGCACCAGGACACATCCACTTCTTTTTCACACACAGCTGCTCTGAATGAGGAAATGGTAGTCAGAGTATGATGTGTTTTCACCTTTGGTGGCACAACTCACTTTATCCTGTCAATGAAAAAAAAAGTGGATATAACAAAAATGTAATCAGACATTAAGCTCATTCAGACAAAATGCAAAACAATTTTAACAGACAGCAGAGGGACAACATTATCTGCAGCATAGAAAAAATACACAGATGATGCATTGACTAGTGAAGTAGTATGTTAAATTCACTGACATAAGCAAGTAGCAATCTGGGAAGATGCACATTCAAAAGTAGCTTTTGTTACACAACCATGTGGGTCTATATTTGACTTATCATTAGCTGAGCTTTACACCTATATACAACAAATGTTTGAGAGACGTCACTTCAAGAGGGAGTAATGCAGTCTAGAATAGGGAGACTGGTAAAATATATATTATATCTGTAGCATACTGTAAATTAACTTAAAAGAAAGAAGAAAAAGTTGTATTATTTTGTAATGGTATATATTGGTCATTTCACTGTTAAAAGATCAAAAAGGAGTCTTCTTAACAGTTTCAGGCAACTTAGTAATCAAATTCAGAGACCTTGTATTTTTTAGTTTGATAAATAATTTCCATTTTGCTATGTAGTTAAATCTCAATCGATGAATATTAAAAACTGTATAGATTAATTAAAACGTGAATGTTAGTGATGTTATTCACATAATAAACTTTGACTTGAGTTTATTCACATAGCAGACTGGCCACTAGCAATGTGATGGACCCACTGATATATCACAGTGGTGGGTCAATGCGATGTCATGTCACATATATATGTCTATAGTCTGCAGCATCTGAAAGGCCCCATTAATGTGGAGGGTACTCACAGACAGGGAGACACGGAAATGATAAGTGATGTCCTGGAAAGACAGCACTGGTACAGACCAAAGATGATGAGTCCCCTTAAAAAGTGAAGAGTATATGAGGAGAGCCACAAACAACCAAAGAAGGACACAAGTTGAATTGATTATATGTTTGATACTAAATGAGTGTTTCATAATGTACCTTTGTTGATGTACTCTGTCCACTATAGAGCTCTGTCTCTGTGTGGTTGGGGCATAATCGCCCCTTTGTGGCTTCACATTGTCTTACCCACACAATGTTCTTGGACCTGAAATGAATTAAAATTGCTTAATGCTGCTTCATCCTCTTTTGTTTCTTCAAAATTTTTAAATAATTCTCTAAAAGCTGCTGATCTGTGTTTATTTGCTAAGCTATGCCATTCTGTCCTTAAAACTTCAAGGAAGTTAAGTTTTTTATATGATCTGACACTCTAGGTAGGAAGGTCAATTAATGTTTTTGAAGTTTGCAGTTGTATTAAAGAGATCTGTCAAAGTCTTTTCACTTAAACACCTCTTAGTTTAGTAGCTTAAAAACAAAAGTGACTGCAAATACGGATGATCCATATTCAAAGTTAAAACAAGATCCAATAAGTTATTTTTTGTGAATAGACAAAAAGCTAATGTTTGAATTCAGCAATAGAAAAACATTTAAAAAAACAGTTCAACACAATAGGAAAATAAAATCCTGCTTCATGTTAAAAGTCTAAAAACTTTGGTTGAAAGAACAAAAGCTAACTGTCTCATTAGCTGAATCTAACACAACTACCAGCTGGGAATAATTGCCTTACTTGTAATCAAAAGGCAAACAGTAAAATAGTCATAAGAGAAAATGCAACAACTTGATAAACTAACATCAGAAGTAAAAATGGCAGTGGTGTTAATATGATGAATTTCTTGTAAGCAGTTGTATATTTGCATACTCACATCATGTGAAGAGTAATCTGTGAGATGGAGGAATTTCTATTCCCATTAAGTGATATTGTGTAGCTGAAATAGACAGAAAGAAACCTCATCAGTATCATGAGGGCCTCAATTCAAATATTAAGTGCGTAAATTGCAAACATAACAGAAGTATGACAAAATACACACAAAATAAGTTAAAAACTATGGCTTTGTGTGCTTTAGATGCTCCTATATGCAATCATATCACTATTAAGCCAAATAACTTTGTATAAAGATGAATCTCTTTTGGCTGCCCTCACGCTAGAGGATTTTAAGCCAGATTTAGGACTTGATAAGGACTCCCAGAGTGATCGGGGAGCATGACCTGAGTCAGGGCTTGTCATAATGATTATTTGTCCAAATGGTCCTCAAGTGTTTGGTGTCAACACAACTATTTTAGTGCTCCAGACCACGTCAGAGCCTCTCTGATCAGGAATCCTGGTCAGACAACAGAATAACCGCAATAACCAATGAGAAGAGCAGATTGGAGCACCACCAAGCTCACAAGCATGGCTGCCAGTATAAGCAACATTGTACCCAAGTGGAAAATTGATAAAGAGGACCAACTTGGGGCAGTATTCACTCTTTTTTTTCATTGTTTTTGTTTTTATTTCATGAATGAACAAATGCCTGGGCTACCATGTTTGTTTGTCTTCTGTCTTTGTATGTGTGGTGTCCTGAAGTTTTAAAAATTGTTAAGATTTAAAAGTGGTCTAGTGTGGGGTTGGCATTAATTTGTCCCATTTATAATTTCTGCTTAAACTAGTGGTTATTTTAGGGAGTACCTGCAGCTCTCAGGCGTTGCACAACTCTGTGCTGTGATCTCCTGCTTTGTCTCCACGATTCGTAGACTAGTCAGAGAGGGAGGTGACCTTCCTCCTGAAAAAGCAAGAAAAGTGTCACTATCCATGGAACAATAAATTTGCCCTTTTTACAGTATACAGATACTCTTTATTGTCAAAAAATGGCATTACTGTGTTTTTATACAGCATACTGTGTGTGTAAAGGTAGAACAGCATCAAGGCTATGTTAGTGGATTTACCCTTTGTGTACAAGCTGCGTTGTCTGCGTGAAACAGGCTGCTGACCCACAGGCAGACGGTTGGCAGTTCCCACACCATCAAGGTCTGTGGGTGCTGGTCTCTTGGACTTGGCAAAGTACAAAGGAGCTGAAGTGTGACTCAGACGGTTTCTACTGCGAGCCTCCTTGTCCATAAGTCTGGACTTGGCTTTCTTGTTGATGGTGCTTGGTGTTGGGACCAGGCTGCCCAAATCTGGAGAAAGATAACTTAACTATATCAAAGACAAATTTATTACAGGAAAACATTTTTTTAGTCCTCTTTTCTTTTTACCTGGTGTGGACTGGTTGTTACTTAGTGTCAGAACTGTAGCTGATTGGTTGTTGGCGGCTGTGGGTGAACAGCAGCCTGAAGGTGTGAGAGAATGAGAGAAAATTAGATCTAAGCTCACTGACTTTTCATTCACTGAACCTGAAGTCAGCTTGTTGATTTCTGTGCTTGTTCAACCACAAAAATGAGTTTGCTGGTCAGTCATGAGGTCTCTTCTAACCTGGAGCAGGTGTCGTGGTCAGTGGAGTATATTGGCTCTTGCGAGAGGCCCCCAGTGCAGCTCTAGACCTGCACCAATCAGACAGCAGTGCATGCTTTAGTTTAAATAATGATGAACTAACAATCAATGAAGTTTTAAGTGTTCAGATTTACATGATGAAACTCATGACCTGCCTTTATATAGAGCAAAAGAAACCAATCACAGAAAAGACTAAAAGAGCAGATAAGGGAATGACACAAAGGGCTAGAATGGCAGGTGGTTGAAGCATACCATGGACAGACAGGTGGACAGAAAGTTACAGTGGCAGTGAAGATAGGCATCCAAGAGATGTAGAGAACACAGGAAGGAAAATGGCTACGGAGAGTAGGAATTATAAAAAAGGATGTCAATACAGAAGCAGTAATTTGATTTGTGTCACAATGAAGAAACAGTGTCTCTCCTTTAAGCGCACGTACCCATCTTTCTCTGTGACGTCTCCTCTGTGGTGAAGAGTCAGTACATAAAGAACTGACATCGAAATGACGCTGTGAGAGGAGAGAAAGCACAGCACATTGTCATTGTGTCACCACTAGACAGAGACGAAGCTGAGTGTGTTGTTTACCCTCCCACCCCTGCCCAAACTCATTTGGCTCAGTCTGACCTGAAGGCCATGACAACGACGAGTGCCAGGATGGCTCCCTGCATGAACCTCTGGCTGATGCAGCCTGGATCTGGAGGTGAATTCTGCCAAAAATTGATTGACGTTAGTTAATCTTGCCGATTACTTACTGAACAGTTCTGGGTTTTTATGACCACACACCTTGCTTCCAAGTTTGGCTGTCTTCTTCTTGAGTGGGCCGCTCCCTGTTCTGCTAAAATAGCTCCCTGATTGGCTAAAGGACCAAAAAGAGGACAGGTTGAATATTTCTTTCAACCATACAAGATGTTGTTGCACTAAAACATTGGTTTGAGTCTGCCCACTCACCTGACGGTGCCTCCACTCACTGTGCTCTTCATGCTGTCCAGACGACGCAGCTTGGCCAGTTTGCGGCTCCAACGCTCCAGTTCATCTATTCGAGTCTCCAGGTTGTCTGTGAGCTTACAAAGCTCCTTCACTGCTCCGACATTCTCCATGAAGATGCGATCCTTCAGATTAGAGCTGTTAGTGTGTGTTTTTTTATAGAATCACAGTCTTTTTTTTACTGTACTTGTTTGTACCTTGTTGACGACTAGCAGGTTGGGAATAGTTTCTCCATTAGCACACACCACATCACCCCCCTCCTTCACTGCTTCAGGTAAGATCTGCTGAACCTCCTGAGCGATCACTCCTGCAGGAGGATGGAACAAATGCTGAAGTGAAAAATGGTAATGGAAATGTGGTGTACATATATTCAGGACTTAATAATACATCACACTGATGCACAAACAGAAAGACAAAACAATCATTGAGACATTGAGATGCTAGCATGATTCACAATGATCAAAGACATGTTTTGATGGAAATGGTTACTTATGAAGTTACCAGTCTCTGCAGTGTTCTCTATGCCCACGGTGGCAGCAAACTCAGGCTTGTACTGATAATGGACCAGCCTCATCTGAGAGATCCGTTTCAAATTGTCTGTGGTGTCGACCTACACACAGACAGAATGACATCCATGCAGATGGTATGAAAACACAATGTCCACGTCACAAGAGAAATGTCGGATCAAGTTCAATGAGAAGACAAAACTTTAAGTGTACACTCCACTGTGCTGAGCATGAGCACTTCGGATGACATGATTCATGATGACAAGCACATGAGGCACGTTATGGCACACACTGACAGTTTGGAGACATGCACACATGCATCCACACACACAGAAACACACTGGGTGTCATTCTGACCTCCTGGACATTTTCTTTGGCCCTGATGTCTGACGGGTGAACTAGGGAGCCCATGACCTTCACGTTCCCATGGACTACCAGAGCCTCATCTGGCCGGTCCGTGTTGATGCCGACCCTCCCGTGGTGGTAGACTGAGTCTGGCAGCTGGCCGCGCTGCCACAGCACCTCATTGTCACTTTCAAACTGGCCAGGGTTTGATGCCTGTAACAGAGAGACAGAGGAGAAGGGGCACTGACACACATGGGTTCAGATATTCCTTAAAGATAAATTGAGTTGTACATGATCCAAAAAATTCAGCATTTTTAAAGGAACAGTGACATTTCTGAAAATATGCTTCTTTGCTTCATCTTGTGTCGTCTTCACTGTAGATAGTCAAGAAACCAGCTGACACTACATATATTGCTCTTTGCAGCAAAGGTTCACATTTAACTCCATTTGCAGTGACACATTTTTAAAGGGAACTTGAGGCAGATTTTGCTGGTTTTAATTTTGTTGGACAGAGATGGGCTCAACGTTTCCTGTCTTTATGCTCAGATAAGCTAACTAGCCCCTGGTTCCATCAACACAGACTCTATGCTCTGTACAGGCATGAGACATGAGAAAGCAAACTGGCATATTTTCAAAATGTGAAATCACATGAAACATGCTAAAAAAGTTAAATAATCAATCCAGCATAGCGCATCCTAACTTTAAGTTAGTATTTGATTTAACTATTACACAAAATGCGGTCTCTTATTATGTTTTAATGATTTAATGTTTTATTTTGTATTGATGGTGTGTTGCTTCTGAAATATCTGCTTTTGTTGTGCACCTGTTTCGGCATTTAGCTTTTTGTATGGTAACGTCATAGCAGAAGGTTTGTACAGTAAATATGCACTACAGTGTTTTTGTTTTTATAGCATAATGCTTTAAGTTTCCAATATTCAGACACTAAAAGTATCTGATAAAGTTGGAAAGAGGTCATGTTTTAATGTGCAGCTCTCAGTGATGTGTACTGTTTGTTTTTAACAGAGGCATTGTCTCTGTCTCCTGCACTGGGACTACAAAGTTACAGCTCATAGCTAGCTCCTGTAAAGCTTGATGGCTGTGCACTGTCTCTTTAAAAATAAAGAAGATAAAATAAAATAAGCTAGAAAAACAAATGTATGATAGTTTAGAAGTTGAAAACCTTTTTCTCTTGAATTCATGAACATTATTCAGTATTAGTTACAATCCAATACTCAATGCCTCTGAAGTTAATGTAATACCAGAAACGCCCTGAAGCATCTCTGAAACTGGTTGTTAGTAATTGGTTATTTCAGAACAACTTTAGGTCTAAAAATCAAATAATGTATTGAAAAATTCTCTTCATTCCTGGTAAATATCTGTTCATTTTACACGCAGCAACTCATCTGAACAGATAAACACAGCATTGTTGAGTTGTTAGCTCTGAAAGGTTGACATTTTAAAGACACATGCTTTCGGCAGGCTGCGACATTAGGTTTGTGTCACAGTTAGAAGTTGGAGTGTGGTTGGAGATAGCAGGGGGACACAGACACACAGGTAAAAGAAAAAGGTAAAAAAAAGAAAATGGAGATGATGTTTTAAATTCATGAATCTATTACAGGGTTCAGAAAGGTTTGAACAGAACAAAAAGAAAGGTGTCACATTCACAGGGATATGATTGTTGTAAGAGGCAGACAGACATGGCCAGACGTTACCCTGACGATGATCCTCTCAGACACATGAGCAGCCACAGTGTAACTCTGACTGTGGGACTGAGCCTGCAGCGCCACCACCAGCATGAAGTACCTGAGAGAATGAACACATAAGGAGCACATTTGAAACCTGAAACCTCATTTGTGTTTGCTTGAGCCAGAATTAGTGGTATTTTTACATGTGATTAAAGGGTTTTTACCTTTGATCTGGGTTTGGTTTGCCCTTCTTCCTCATGTTGTTTGCTGTGGTCTCACTAAAGTGAAGCCGACCCACTGTCACCTTTGTGACCTGTTCTGAGGGCAGGGTGACCCTGGAAGATATGAAACCACATAGACATTACTCACAGACATGTAAAAACACATGTTTGATTGTACTTGTTTTTCTGTAAATGTGGGGGTAAATACTCCACAAAAAAGAGTCAAACAAAAAATATTAAAACCACAAACAGAAGAAAGCATCAACATAGCGTCACAGAGATCTGAACTGCTGGCTATGCCTAACTTCTAATCAATGTAGATATAGTTCAAGAGGTGAAGTTGAGGCAGGCCCAGGTTTCGGGACATGCGCTAGCTTCTGATAAACTTCACGAGACAATACTTCCCAATAGAGAACCAGTGAAAAAAAAGAGGAAATAATTGCAGCACAAAAAGTCGTTTTTAATGTCAGGTATGAGCTTCTGATCTTAAAAACTGACTCACAGCACTGGCTTGAAGGGCCTCTTGCTGCGGTCAGACTGAGACTGTTCCACACTGATGGACTGATTCATGGCCTCCACCTGGCAACACACAGACAGATAAAATATAAACAAAACACAGAGTGTAGAGTTAATTAGCCCCCTGAAAATCTGACGTACTGCTCAACAATGCCCATACTCACCTTAACCCCGTTGAGTTTGAGATAGAAGCAGTCGATGGTCTGCAGGCCTTCGTTTGTCTTTATGTACTTGGGATCTCCCAGCATGCCTACATAAACCGTGACCTGGAAGTGGTTCTTCTTCTGGCAAACAAAAGCATCGTCAGCCAGGGAGAAGTTGAAGCCCTTGTCTGCATCAACACGGTAGGTTGGCGTTGGACTGGTGGCAAGAAAAATTTAAAAACATGAATTATGTGAACAGGAAGATTACATTTGTTGTGACATGAATAGGACAATATGCATATTTAACACTAGGGGGAGACTCTTTATTATGTTCATTCATTAGGGGTCTCTAGATATTGAAACCCCTAGGAAGACACACATCAGCATAGAATGTGTATCTGTAATACATGAAAAAACTGACTTTATTCTTAAATGATTGAGGGTAACATGAAAACAGGGAGACTGATACCTATTGTTCTCTTGGCATGAGAAAGTGACTGGAGTATGGGTCAGTTCTTGTGTGATGACTTTACAACACAGGGGAATGAGATCTTCTGAGAGGTGCGATAAATCTCAAGAGCTAATACAAAGTCTATGCTATGTGGATGTTGCCTACTGAAAGTGGTGAGCACAGGTGGTTTTGATAACATATCTGAAAGGTCTTGTGAGTTCATTTTAACTTCCCTCCCTTTTTATAACTCTTTCTATTTTGGCGTTGCAAAAGCATAAGTAGGTGGACGCCAGTTTTTCCCTTTACCCCCTCTTCTAGGCCGAAACCATGAGCTCGTTCACTCCCCCGCACTGCTCACCTCTGAGGAATTTGTAGACCTCTACGGCCCTGCCATTTTTCTGCCACTCCCTCCATACACTTTGAATTATTCACTTAACCAATTATAACATTTTTTTTCCCTTTCGGCTCTCTGCAGAGCACTTCCATCCCAAGTAATAGACTTCAAGATGTACAGGTATGCCAAAGTAAATCCACCCACAGCTCTTTGCAGTTTGCGTCATACAGCTGCGTCCACTTGTTCTGCTGGTGAGGTTGCCACTTGATGCACTGATAGTTGGGGTCCAGGTAGGAGTTATCGGCGTCCTGCATCAAACCTGTCACAAACAAAATGTCAGCACTTATCACTAATGAGGGGAAAAGTTAGGAATACTTGCAACTGTTCTGTGAAAGTCTTTGACTGTGTGAGA
Source organism: Halichoeres trimaculatus (assembly GCF_033239565.1). NCBI lineage: Eukaryota > Metazoa > Chordata > Actinopteri > Labriformes > Labridae > Halichoeres > Halichoeres trimaculatus. Next base: position 18,651,087 of record NW_027437187.1, on the reverse strand, counting down.
GTTGGAGGGAAGGTGAGAGCAGGTGAGGGTGAGGTAGAGGAGGCGAGGAAGAGAAGAAAGATGCCTGCCTACCTGGTTCTTGTTTGATGATACCTGTGAGGATTTGGGAATTGAGGGTGCTGTTGGGAGACTCTGAGTGCTTCCTCTTCTTGGCCTGGTGGACAGGGATGCCGCTGTGGGGGAAGAAGAAGAAAAAGTCAAAGATTGTGTCAGCTGATTTTCCTTTCTGTTTTTACTTTAGTTAAATACACACAGCAACCCCTCTCATTAGTCATTTTTTCATCCAGGCTTTCAAAGTGAAGTTATGTTATAACCATAAACTGCATAGTTAATGGACGTAGTCTCCACTACGTCACCCGTCTGATTCTGAAACAGATTTTTGAAGCAAATCCGCTGGCGCGACCATATTGGAAGTGACACAGGCTTTGAGTCTCTATGCTAACAGTTTGAGGGTGCCTGTCACTCTTTTGAGCTGAGTGGATGAACCGGGGATCTTAATATCTTTTAAACTGCTGAGTTAGAAAGAAACCTCAGCCCCAATACAGTGTGTGCTGATAGTGAAATTAGGGATTCAGACATGGGATGTTTTTAGTACAAGGCTGTAAATGGGTCAGTTTCTGCTATGATGACTTTTTCTGGCTTGGTGTGTGTGTGTGACTTCCTGTATTTTCAGAGCCAGCCTCACTCACTTTGGGCTGTTAGTGTATATAAAGAAAGTGATGGTTAGGAGTATATAAAATCTTGACTCACTCCTGCCCCTGAGGATGCTGCAGCAGCTGATGGAGCATCTGTGTCTGCTGCATGTCTCCACCTCCGCTTGTGGCCGGACCAATTGCATACTGGGATATCATTGGCTCAGGCTTCAGGTACATGTCCCGGTGCATGCTGGGATAGTGCCCGTGTGGTGGGAGTGGTGGCGTTGGAGTCATGTGACACATGTTCTCTGGTGTCATGGTCCTGATCATGTGAGGATCTAGAAGACAGAAATTTAATGTTGGCTATAATAAAGTTTTTTTTCACCTTAAATGCAAATTGAACATCATCTTCTGCTGAAGACTTTTCACACTGCAGTTTTTCTTCTCCTCCTCTAACTATGTCAGAGGAATTTTCCATTGTTACGAACCAGAGAAGTGGAGGAATGTATGTCTGATAAGAGTTTTCTTCACCTTTTCTATCCGCTAGAATCAACACAGGTGTGTAAGCAGTAGAAGATTTTGCCCAACTCTCATTAGAAAATGTGTGAAAAAACATTAAACATGCTGGTTTGCTGGCACAGGTTTTAGAAAAGTAAATAAAGCTTTTTTTTAATATAGTAACTGTCCATTACAAGCTCAGTTACACGTATTGAGCAGTTTGCATGTGAGGCTGACTTTATGGGTCTGCTCAATAGAAGTGAACTTATGATTAACAGATATCGACTCAAGCAGAGAAAGAGGAGAACACCTTAAACACCTCACAGGCTTCCTCAGACTCAGATTAAGTGTGAATTTAGAGCACCATTGTCTTTCTTGTAAATGTTTTCAGGAGTATTCTCACAGGGAAGGAGAAAAGAAACAGATGTATTACTTACCATTCACCTGCTGAGGAGAGTACGGCTCTGAGCTGGAGTCTGGGGGAGACTCGGGTAGTGTCCTTAAAACAGAAAAAAGGAAAATTAGGGTTTATAAATCAGAATAAATAATATGTGCACAATAAGTGTAAAGGAGGAACATCTTACTTTTAGATTATATATATCATCACAAGTAAATCATCCTTTAATTTAGAAGTGCTGCTTTTACTTTACTGTGATATATTAGTCAGATCTCTCTGAGCTGACACTGAAAGGAATCTTGACTTACAACAAGATTATGTTTGCCCCATTATAATCTGACTTTTTCTTTCCTGGTCAGTTATCAGTCCCCCTTCCTGTTTTTCCAGCCACCTCTTTACTTGATTGCTTGATTGATTGCTGGACATGAAACAGGGTGAAACACTCAGTGTTGCTGGTTTCCCAAGCGGCTCTTTGCTGATGTCATCTCCCACTCACCCTAAGTTTACTACTCTTTTTCTTGCACCTTTACCCGTGACCCTCTGAGGTGGTGTGCTCACCCTGGAGCGTAGTGGCCCCTGTGCTCAGGCTTGACGTGAACCTGCTGTTGCTGCTGTTGCTGTTGCTGCTGCTGCTGCTGCTGCTGCTGCTGTTGTCCCAGGCAGGAGTAGCTGTGTCGGAGGCCCAGGGATGGACCCGGCTGGTAGGCGTTCTGACAGTTCGGGGGCCCAGGCAGAGGGGCTCCTTGGCGTAGGGGAATAGGGGGGCTTACGCCACACACCAACCCCCCAGCTGAGGACACTCCTGCCTGGGGAGATGAATAATTTGGTCCTGGGGTGCTGTGGACCTCTGAGAAACAGCTGGGAAAAAGAAGAAGAAAAAGGGGGATTAGCCTTATCAGAAAAAACAAATTCCTTTGTAACGACATGATCTGATTGGCTTGGCACATGTTGTTTTGACGTTGCAGGGTCGGCTTGGAGTCCCTACTGACATGTCAGTGCTATCGTCCTCCTTGCTGATGTACTCTTCCAGGATACTGGTGTCGATGTTGGCTGGCTCCAGAGAGCTGGTAATATCATGACCTGTGGAGAAGGGAGGGTTGGGAACAGAGGAGAGATGGAGAGCATTTGGGGATTAGCAAAGGGGATCTTTCAGCAACTCCACACGCTGCCACAACAGCTCCAGTTCCAACACAAGCTTATGTTGTAACAATTCTCTGGAGGACTTATCTAATGGCAAATGATCAACTCAGCTCAGGCTTTTTCTGCAAACAACGCCAACAAACTGTATAAATAAGTAATCAAAGTAAAGTATTGCACACTTTTTCTTCACACATACTCAATCATGTAGAAAAGAAGAGCCATGATTTGCTATCTGAGAAGTATAAGACTCAGGTTACGTGACCAGCAGTCTAAATATGTGTTCCTGGTCAACATTACAGATCACACACGGATGATTCAGTGTATCTGATGGTTACATACACACACAAGAATCCCTACAGTGAAAACTTTTTAGGTTTGCTGCAAAGCTTTTGGCGTTAAAATGACCCAAGTGTAAAAGAAGGCTTCTTTTATTTTATAGTTTCTTATATTTAAAGTAATTTCATAATTCCCTAATGATCCCTTTACTTCACCTCAGGGTCATTTTCACCCTTTGATAACCAAAGCCTCCCAAATCCCAAACACATGACCCCACTTAATCTTTAAAACACCAACAAGTATGCATATATTTAGAAAGAGTAAATCCCTTTATATAAATCAGCATGTCCTATTGCCCACAGAGCTTTAACACAGAAAAGTTATATGAGAGAAAGCAATGATTTTTCTTCAAAGCTGTCCATTGTTGTCCAAAATGCAAATGCTGGAAACAGTGTGAGTGCGAGAGGAGGGGGAGCAGGATGGAGGGGGTGAGGCAGAGGGTAGAGACCTGGTATAAAGTGGGTGGGCAGGCAACCCCAGTCTTCCTCTTTCACACACACACACACACACACACACACACACACACACACACACACACACACACACACACACACACACACACACACACACACACACACACACACACACACACACACTTTCTCTAAAAGATTAAGCAGCTACTCAGTTGGGAATGTGAGGAATTTTTGTGTTAGCGTTGGAAAAAATCTCCTTTCCCTCATTTTTGTCTTTTTCTTGAGCTTTGCTCTCCATCAGCCACCACAGACAAATGTTAATCGGGGACATGGTGGCACAGTGTTTTTAGTTAGTTACCAATAACATGAAAGATCCTATTTTCTTATGTTGTCCAATCAAAAAGCAGAGTAAACATCAGTAAACACCAAAATGTCACCAAATTAATCACCAGAAAAACACCTAAAAAAACAAACCACCTGTCTTCAGGCAGCCAAATCAGAAACACCCTAAACTAAATCCTGTTTGACAATGTTATAAATTCTGGGTGAACCTTGTTTTTGGATGAGAACTGTATGTTTTTCCCAGGTTGGCCTTCCTTGCTGGATAGAAACAGATGGATAATGTCTCCTAATACGTGCCAGTGCGCAGGGAGACAAGCAAGATGGTTCCCCTGAAATAAGTTCCAGATGTGCACCCCACCCAAAGAGGCAGTAAATTTAAGCTGGCAGGCCTGCTGATAACAAAAAGTAAGGGGGTGGGGGTAGATAAATGGAAGTTGAGGAGGGGCAGGGGGCTGGAAAAAAGAGAATATAAGTTTTATGTCCATGGATGGATGGATATGGAAAAAAACACAAAGTGAACAACAGAGGAGAGAACAGGGATCCAGACGTTGTGTGTCCAAGAAGAGAGATAAAGTCAGGAGGGACAGGACCTCAAGACCATGACTAATAAATAAAGAAGGCTCAGCGCCTCGGTATACAGAACTAAAATTCATCCAGAAGCTAGATTTTTTTTCCCCCAAATTTGAGGTTAATATGTGACATCATGGGGTGTCCATAAGCACTAAAAAATTAGATTTTTTTTTTAAAAGCTGTAAAACACCTTGAAGAATAACTATTAAACAGTTTCAAACAATATGGCAAACAGGTGAAGATCTATGGGAAATTTGTGATTTATGATTTTTATCTACTATAAATACACTGACCCAGGCTGGCATGAGTTAATCACTAAAATTAACAGTGAAAGATTTGTAAAATACCTTAACCCTGATTTTCCTTCACCACTTCAGGCAGTATAGGAAAAAATAAACTAACAAAAAACATGATCATTTAAGGTAATATGAACAACTAAGACCTCAGTTTTTCAAAAAGTCAAGTTCAGTTTCCAAATCAGTCTTAGTCCAACATTTAGCCTTGTTAAGCTCCTAGTCAGGGGAGTCTTAAAATTCTTACAGCTTGCTTGAACAACCCATCTGCTAAAAGTCCCACAAGTTCATCAGCTAACCACAAGTTCAAAACTGGGAACTTAACACAGAGCTGCCACTTTTCTAACAACCTGCAATCCAAACAAACAAAAAGATTATACAACAAACTCATTTCGAAACTCAGACCAAAATTTGCAGCCTCACACACCAACAGAGCCAAGACCTCATGAAGTTTCTCACACTGACTGAAAGAAAGTTAAAGGAAATGCTGTTCTTTGCTGCTTCAAGTAACAGAAGCATAGATTGACTGTAACCCTAAAATCCCTGACTGTGTTTAAATCAGTAAATTGCTGTGAACTAGATGTGTACATTTCTCTGCTTCAATGTTTGTCTCTGTCCAGCTGTGTCCAACAAGGAACAGTGAAATGATTGTCAGTCCAACTTCGATACAGACTGGCCTTTTCACAGATTAGGGGCTGAGAGGAGTGTGTGTGTGTGTGTGTGTGTGTGTGTGTGTGTGTGTGTGTGTGTGTGTGTGTGTGTGTGTGTGTGTGTGTGTGTGTGTGTGTGTCTGTGTGTGTGTGTGTGTGTGTGTGTGTGTGTGTGTGTGTGTGTGTGTGTGTGTGTGTGTGTGTGCGCACCATTTCAATGCCTGGTTTGTCAGCAGAGTAATAATCTAAAATGAACACAAACAGAGAGCTGAGTGTGTGAGTGCCCATTAAACATGCTTTGACTTATATCAGTCAATCCAAAGAAAAGCTTTTCCTTTTCTTGACACTTTTTTATAATCACTCAGAGGTGCATAATGTAGCTTTCTTCATTACCAGTAGTGGGATCTGTTGTTGAAGCCATTGCCCTGTGCTGAACTTCTCTACATGAACATACAAGCTGAAAAAAAAGTTTAGGTGCGTAAAACTGCTCCATTTTCTTCTACCATGAGAGAATTTTTTTTTTACCCACGAGTGTGTTAATAGTTAAACCCTTTCAGAGGAAGAACAAACAGGTTAGAGAATAAATCTGTTGCATATCCACAACTGATACACACATGCTTTGATTTCCTGGATATCAAACATCAGATTACTCACTGATTAAGTGAATGATCAGAAATAAATACTTTCAGCATAAATCAAAACTAAAGGCATCTACTTTAGTTAGTGTCTCACTTGAATTAACAGGATCTCAAAGAACAGATGGAAATCACTTCCAATGACAAGCCTCACTGACACTCAAAACCAATGATAGATTTTCACGACTTTTATGTCAGCCATGCACATGTGCAAAAAAAAATCAGCTGCTCTTCAAAAGCCTTTAAATCGTTGACTGCTGAGTATGAATAAACAAAGGTACACAACAGACAAAAAGTGAAAGAGAAGAAATGTATAAGTGTTTCTCAGCTATGAGTAGGCACAGAGTTACTGACCAGTTTTTAAAGACAGGGTTATGTTTGTAAAGAAAGTGTAAAGCATCTCTACAACACAGACATGAATAAAGAAATGAAAGACCCTCATCAGGTGGAGACTAATCTAAAGAGGAGCAGAGCGGCAGAGTACCTGCGCGTAGCCAAAGCATGTTGATGTCCTTGAGATGAAAGCACCTGAAACAGAAGATGAGAAGACAAATTCCTCTCTATTTTTCACATGTTTCCTGACTCAAGCTAAAAGACTTTCTTCTGTAGACCTGAGAGCCGCAGACTGGGGTAACAAATGTGTGTGTATGGTGTGTGTGAGTGTGTAGTGTGGGTTAGCGTGCATATTGCATTAGTGTGTGTGTGAGAAAGGCTCGGAGAGAGTTATAATAAGGATTATTCCTCAGTCATGAGAAAGGGCTGTACCAGGCTACCACACACAGAACTTGTCGCACACAAGCACTGGTCGCACCGGCGGACCTGGCTCAGGAGATTACAGGAGTGACTAGGCTGGGTCGGGACATGAAGTGAGATAGAAAATACTTTGGACAAGTTGTAGACAGAACCACCATGAGAAGAGAGAAAATGAGGAGGATGAAAATATCTAGGACAAGAAAGTGGGAGGAAGCATTTCAGAAAATAAAGAAAGACAGAGACAGGTACAAAGAAAATACATGTTGACTGAAAATACTTGTTTATAATGTGCCATAGAAATGTGTTTTTATTTTGTGACCAGATGATCTTCTCAGAAAGCTCACAAGACACTTCTGATTCACAACCGCCCTGTGACACCTTTAAACTACACACCACATCTGTCTCCTCCAAAAGGAGACACATAAGAACAGAATAAATGTGAATTTATCTCAACCACAAACAGCATTCACCAGCTCAGGATTTATTCTGCTGGCAGGCAGCACCAATGGGAGTGAGGCATAACAATGAAAAATAAAACCTACGTGTAAGCAGTGTAAGCCTGGCTGCTCAAAAACAATTCATTCTTCTAACCACAGTTCACTCCTCAACCTGTAAATCAGACCAAACGTCCAACCTGTTTCACCCAGGTTCTTTACGATGGACCACAGCCATGATTCACATCTGTAGTGGGAGTACAGCCGGACTTATTAAGAATTTCAGTATGATAGCATGGATGATGATGATGTTTACCCTGCAAGGCAGTATGACGTAGGAATGTGATTACTCCACCAATGAAGTTTGGTGTTAAGAAGATAAAAGTGAAACCTCTTTCACACTCACGGCATCACATTAAATTAAAAAGCTTCCTACAACCACTTAAACAGAAACAGACAGACAACTGATCCAGGTTTGGCAGTAGCTGTGTTTTCTGACTGTCATCACAGAAGCTTTGAGACATAAAGCAGCTTAACAATCAGAAGTGCCTCACTTTCCCCATTCCCCATGCAATATATATATATCAACATCTATTGACTGTGCTGCCTCACACAATCCCAGTAATAGGTGTTTTACCTATATTCCAAAACATGTGTGGCATAGTAAAATGCCGTAGGAGCATCCCTGTCCACTGACAGAATGAATTTCTCCAGTTTTATAATATATTTTCTGATACTCAGCACCATTAGGTCAACTTTTAAAACTTAAATTTGTGACCCAACACCTCCAGAAATAATTTTTAAAAAGTCAACAATGACTGTTGTCACCTGAGCCAAACCTACTCTCTCTTCCTTTTAGGTTAGCCGACATTAGCATGCTAACACCCTTAACTAAGAGAGTCTAAACAATGAGTATGTAAGCTAACTAAACTCTGTATCCTGCTGTGTTAGCATTCAGTGTTATCAAGTAGTGCAGCATGATGAACAGATCTGAAGCTCTGGGAAAGATTAGTGAGGTATTTTTCTTGATTAAATGATTTCTGCTAGGATGCAAAATAATTTCATCAAATGTTAGAAAAAACTTTAAATATGATTTGAAAACTCTATTTTTTTAAATTCCAAATCAATCAGCCTTGTTTCTCTTAAGTATTTGAGTATAATATCCAAACTGACTACTGCATGTACAGCCTCAAGCCGGATTTCTACTTCTGCACTAAAGGCTACAGAGTCAATTCAAAACAAATATATGAATCAGGCCTCACAGAGCAATTACAATGCCAACAAAACACTTATTTTACCACAAAGACAACAGCAACTGGTTTGCATTTCCACTTTATATGAGTCATCTCAAACATGTTTTACATGAATGCCTAGATTTATATGCACTGTGCATTAAAGATGCCGTGAGGAGGATCTGTTTTAATTGTACTGCCTCGCCACCTCCTGGCCTGGAGTCTCACACACACTGTTGTAAGGATGTGACTTTTAACCAGGCGTGTCCTTGTTTTGGCACAAATTTTCTTTGTTGAAGACAACTTTTTACCGGATACAACGCGTCTGGGTAAGGTATTTATGAATACAGGTACGCAGCGCTTTTGTTTGAAACGTGACAACAAGCAAACATTGTAAGTACGTACCGTACGTCAGTAGCTGGCTGTATGTAGCGCTACTCGCAGCCTGGTGCTATGACGAATCTGTAGGCTAACGTGACAGCAAGCAAACTGTCAGTTTGTACAGTAGTTTAGTAGCTGTCCACGAGTAGCGCTACTGACAGCCCAGTGCTGTGGGACGTGTCAGTAATGTATTACTGAATCTTGGTCATGTCCTGCCAGCACTCATCTACCTAGCAGAGCTAATGTTACCTCACTCTTCATCTTATTGATAGACTCTAAAGTTTGAACAGACCACTGCAGAAAAACTGCTGCATGTGGGTTGGAATGGACATTATCACCAACAGTTCAGCCTCTGTGTTAGCCTGTAGCTTGGGCTGTATTACTCTACCATTTAGCTTTCTTCTGCTCTTATGTTTTTTTCTGTCTGACAGTTAGGCTCCTGTGTCCACCATCAGTACAAAATTAATTTAAAAAATGTGTTTTACAGAGAAAAACACAGATGTGTCTTCTCACTTCCAAACTTCCAAAAGCGTGGTGTTATGGTGACTTTGACAGGCTGTAAATCCATCCGGTCCTGCTCAACCTGATCGGGAAGCTAAGTAGCATTTCAAAATAACCCATATTGGCGATGACAATCTCATTTTAAAGTTTTGATTACTATCCGGCGTTTACCTGGTAGGAATACTTTGTCCAAATGATTGGAAACTACTCACAGCCCCTTTAAGGTCCTACACTGCAAAAAACTGAAATCTTATCAAGTGTTTTTGTCTTTTTTTAAGTAAAAATTGTCTTATTATACTTGATATGAGCCACTTTCAACTTATCAATCCAGAAAAATATCTTTTTTCAAGTTATCAGAGTACAAAAATGAGGTTTGAATCACTTGTAACCAGTAAAAAAATCTGCCAATGGAACAAGAAAAAACTGCTTGAAAATTTCCTTGAGACTAGAATAATGTCTTAATACAAGTAACTTTTCTCTTGTTCCATTGGCAGATTTTTTTTACTGGTTACAAGATATTCAGACCTCATTTTTGTCTTTAAATAACTTGAAACAAGACATTTTTCTGAACTGATGAGGTGAATTTGGCTCATATTGAGTCTTAAAAGGAATGTTCTACTGAAAACAAGACAAAAACACTTCATAAGATTTCAGTTTTTGTAGTGTAACCACAAGAAAGAAATGTGATTAACAAAGTGCGCTACAAAAATATAGCATAACATGTAGCAATACATGTTGTGATCCTCTCCAGTGTGACTCTTTGAGTGTGTGACTGAGCGTTTGTTGTCTAGGTGAGTCAGAGAGGAGAAGGTCAAGTTTTTTTGGTGGGGTCGGGTTTCTCTCAACAGCTCAGTCTCTCCACCCTGAGTCTGCACAATCTCACCTCCTCACCCAGTCTGCTCACTCTCACTCTAATGGAGTCAGAGAGATGGAGAGGCAGGGGAAGACCAAATACTGAGGACGAACACCAGTCTCACCTCATTCAGTTTTAACAGCTCACAAGGCTATGCCAGGAATGTACACTGTGCATTAGTGTGATTGTATATATATTCAACTAATCCGATTAAAACACCAGCAGTGCCAAAATCCATTTAAGTGCTTCTTTTGTAAAGAATGCCCTGAACAGAGACAAAATCAAAATCGAAGGTTTATGAATTTCACCTTCTGTCATTTATCTTAGGGTCAGATTGTTTTACTTTATAAAAGTGGGAGTTCTGATATCATTACATTGAGTTTCGTGGCAAGGCAAGTCAAATTGGAAAATGTGCATTTCAGGCAGCACCTACTGTAAACCTCTCATGGACAAGTTGACATTTTAGTCCAAGCAAAAGTGGCTGAAATAAAGCCAAAGACAGAACATCTCTCTTACTCCCAAAGCAAGAATGTAAACACACTAAATTCCTGTCAGAAAGGCAAGGAGCCTCTGACAGTCATTGATGGCTGTGTATATTAAGTCAACACTCTGTGTACAAGTGTAAAGTCTCGACAGATAACGCCTTCCACATTAGCTGCTGTGTGTGTTTGTATTTGCACTGGACATATCGTATAAAATTTGAACCCTTTTTTTTTTCTGAAAGTTCATCAAGTTTTTGTCAGAGTGCAGTTAAAAATTCGGGTCTGCTTTGTGTTATTCATGAGACCCTCAATCTGTCAGAAATATCTGAACATAATGCAGTTTAGAGGGGAACACACAAGTCAGATATACTAAATACAATATAGATGAAAGCACAACAAAACTGTGAACATACTTTGTGGACAAAGACCCCCAGTTGTTGTCATTTGCTGTAGATAATATATATACATTTTTTTTACTGATTTAGCTGTTGGCCTGCTTGTAATTGCCTGCCATGCTGATACAACACTAACTCACTTTTAAAATCACATTGCTGTCTCCAACACATCACGTTTGTCTTCGACACACACACTGTGCCCCTGCACCCTTGCAAAACACACCATTTATCTTGACTTAAATTCCTTCAGCCCCTCAGCCCTCAACCCCTCAACCCCCACCTCTGTTTTCCTTTTTTCCTCCTTTCTGAGGATTCCCCGTTAAACTTGATCTGTTACCCATCAGCAGCACTTTTGCTCTCCAAACCCGTTAACCCCGCCTTGTTTTCATCTTTAGGTTTTTCAGATAATGGGACAACTTAGTGTAGGCTCCCATTAAAGTTTGTAAAACACGTAAACTCTCAGGTGTGATGAGCTATTTTTGATGTGATGATCAGGCGTCCCACCTGTCACCTGTGGTGCATCACACATGACTTTAAACTTTTTAACTACAAATAACAACTGCAACACATGAAGTTTTGTTTTCCCAGCTGAAATCTTACTTTGAAGCCAACATACAATAGAATGAGGATTATTTCGCACAATTTCAGTTTCATTTTGATAATGAATTGCATTCACGTATGTCTTACCTTCAAAAAACCTCTGTAGCGCTTCTGTTTCATCTACCACGTCCATCCTAGCGGGTCCCACATAAAAAATCCATGAAAGTCTCCCCTAGTCCGAATGAAACTGATTCGGATCGGGGAAACTTTCACATGTGCATCACGGAATCCAGAAGAGACACTTTGACAACTTTTTCGTCTTGGTTTAAGTCAGCATAGATCCATTTCTTCCAAAAATGAGAGAACTTATCGCTCTTGTTAAACAATTTGACACTCGACGTCCTGTGCCGGATGAAGCAGAGGGTTAGGAGCTTAAACTTTCGCTTAAGGTGCCCAAAATATCCAAACGGGGACAACGTGTAAGAATGTAAGACGCGCACCTTCACGTTAGCCCCCACGAGGTTCAGAACAAGTTTAACTTTTCTTTCTGAGAAAATTTCGTTTCCCTGTCGTAAAGTTGAAAAAATGACAGGGAAATTTAAGTCTAACAAAACAAAAAAGTTTGCCTAAAAGTGGTCAAAACGGAGTCCCAGTCCTCCTGTGTTCCTCCTCGTCCTCCTCTGCCTCTCAGACAGGATGTGAGCGCAGGGTTGGAGGAGAGGAGCAGCTGCAGGTGAGGGATGTGCTGCAACACTTCTGCACAGAAAGACTGTGGCTGTGAGGACTCATGTAGCTATCTGATTTACTCATCAGATCCAAATCAGAGAGTATGATCGTTTTCATGTTTTTTAAACAAAGTGAAAATCTGGGCTGATCACAGCTTTTCGAGATCTGTAACCTTTATTTGTAAAGTGCCACTTAAAAATGAAATGTCTTTAAGTCTGAGTGATTTTGAAGGATGGATAAAGCAATTTGAAGCCAAAAGAAAGTTTTTCCTACTTTATAAACTTTGTAAGAGAAAAATTCAGAGAATAATTGATTTTATCATGCAACAATATGAGCCACATCTTTAATTTATTATCATCATATTTAATCAAATGTCTTGATATATCTGATTTTATTTCTCTTACAAATGCTAAAATAATTAGTTCTGTAATAGAGCTACTTTCTATGAAGCATGAAATCTTAAAATTCACATCTTTGATTCTTGTAATTGTATCTACTGTCAGTCCTGTATAAGATAATAACTGTATGTTTCCTTCCTTAAAGAGGGTTCCCCACCCTTACAGGACTCTAGTTTCTTTGACTGAAGACCTCTGTTTTAATTAAACAAATAAAGGGTCAAACGGGATGAATCCGTGAATCCTAAAGCTTTCCAGATATGTGATATCAGTGTTAAAGGAACAAAATGGACTTGACTTTGCTTAAAACTATAAAAACACTTTAATTTCAATAATATGAGAAGTTCTGCATTCAAAACATTTACAATATCAAAAAAGCGATAAATTTTAGTTGGAGAATTATCTGATTCAAGGTCTACACTATACACTTTTTACTTTCTCCAAGATCCAGCAGCATGAACCATTTGAGAGCTTGGATCTGTATGTTTTTAACGACTTGTAGATAATTCCTCAAGCTTAAATAACCAGACATTAACAGGCGTGTTTCGTCTCAAAGCTTCCCAAGAGGAATGATCCATTTCTCTAAACCTTATCAGCTGCAACCCACCCCCCCTTATAACAATGCCACTGTGTGCAGCCCCCGCAGCCTTGACGCCCATCCTGCGCCCCCCTCCTCACCCACATGTGAGATGCTGTTGTGTTGTCTTGTTCCCCCACAGCTGGAGCATCTCCCTCTCCACCCCTCCACCCCTCTGCTTTTCCTCCATTCAACCCAAACAACGCCTCCGTTCTTTCAGCCACACTATGCAGATTGTTTTAGAGGACAAGCAAGAAAGAGAAACAGATAGAGGCTGCAGGGGACAATGAAACAGCTGGCTGAGCCAAAGCAGTTCATTTTGGTTTTCTATATTTCTTATCTCAAGCTGCTCTGTAACTGCATAGATATGTATTTGACCACTTTTACTGTCTGCTGTGCAGATACAAACTTTGGTAACAAAGTCAAATTATTTTTACTTCCTTTCTATCAGCAAAGGAAGGGCCAATATGTAGTTTGAATTTCCTAGAAGCTCAGCTGCGCTTTTAAAAAGTTGTGTTTTATGACAAGTTTAATCATCTTACAAACATCTGATCCACAAAGAGACAGCTATGGGTTCAAGCCTCAGCCTTCTGGTGTTTGAATCCTCCGTCTTTCTTGAATGCTTTATCTTTCTTCCGAGGAACCATTCTTGCATAAAAGTAGACACTGTTTAAAAATGATATCAGTACTCCAACAAAGGAAGATGGTTCTGGGTTCAACTCCTGATTTGAAGAAAAGCAGTGAAGGTGGCGTATAAACTTAGCACAAAAAGTAGGGCAATTTGTGTTTGATAGATTATTTCTTTGTTGTTACAATACATCTTGGCATTTATTCTCATATGTTCATTCTATCATTGTTATGACCTCAAATGAGGTTAGGGTATGAAAAGGGGTAACAATAATTGTTTTAAGAAATTTACAAAATAAAGGAACAAAATAAAAAAAGGTTCGTTTTAAACAAGAACACCAACAAAATATAAATGATCTAACAAACCCAAAACCAATCACTTTAACTAAAAAAACACACACAATACATAGATAGATAGATAGATAGATAGATAGATAGATAGATAGATAGATAGATAGATAGATAGATAGATAGATAGATAGATAGATAGATAGATAGATAGATAGATAGATAGATAGAACAGAAGATTGGCAGGTTGAATTTAAGAAAGCTAGCTTAATACCAAGACAAATGACTTCATTATCAGCTTTAAGAGAGTGGCCTACATTTAGAGCAGTTATTTCGATTGACAAGATATGCCATCGTAATTAGCCCGTCTTACGAATGTTTCAAAACACTAAAAGACTTTGAGCTTTCCTTTTGTTACACTTTTGTTCATGAATAAGAAAAAGCTCTTGTTCTCTTTAGGACTTGTTGAATTATTGATATGGCTGGTGTTCATTTAATGATACTGTATACCTGGTGCAATGACGTCACGTCACAAATTTTCCTTCTTGTACAGATCCAGGGAGACAGATCAGAAAACTGGATGTTCATCCAGAGGAGGCAGAGAACTGAAACAGATACATAGTGGATTAACACTAATAAAACAATAAAATGAGATATGGAGTCATTTTTAAAGAAAGCTCTTTAAATATTTACTTGGTACTCTTGAACTTTTTGTTTGGGTTTGTAATGCTGAAGTTTTTCTAGGTGCAGGAAGAATTGACTTTTCTTTGTTACTGGCCTACAGTGTGGATTTACTCATGTTAAGTTGCTGCCTGTCTGCTCTTACTTGGAATAACTACATGTTGAAGAAATGTAGTTTTCATCAGTTTGTTTATTATTAAGATTAAAAATCTTGGTTTGGTAAATTATTTGCAGTATTATTTTCATGACTGATTGATAGCAAGAATTCAGGACTTGGAACTTTAAAGGTTTACGTGTGCTGTGAAGATCTTTCTAGAAGGCAGGGCTGTGCTACAGGAGAGAAATTCTAAGCCACACTTTATTCTATACTTATATAAACTCTTCTGAGATTTTTCCCCATATTTGTGAATGATTTATAACGTATATAGATTAGAGATAGTCTATAATCACCACACGCAGAGTGGTTCATCTTTTAACCAGCAGAGGGCAGAATTGTTTTGGTTAAGGTCTGGATGGGATCAATGATGATCTTATAACAGTATTGGGAGTGTAACAGAACTTTATGGGTTGAGTGACACAGGTCACTTTTATAAGCCTTGCCATTCTTTCTAAAAAGTAATATCTAATCTGCAGATTGCCTTGTACAGTTCTTTCAGTTGGGCTTTGATCTCTTGTACAATACTTCATGTTTTAAAGTGGAACCTGTAATCAAACTACTGGCTGGGAGGGTATGCTTTAGCAACTGAAGACATTACAGATAGGCGTCAGATTAGCATTGATCCTCTGCACCTCATACAGTCATGTTTAGATCTCAGGGAGAGCTTCCCATGTTATTATTTTTGAGACTATTATTCACATCCTGACGCTTATTTCGCAGATGTGTGATTTTTCAACACTGACAGCCTAAGTTAATAATCAAACCTTGTGGGAAGGTTTCCAGAGTAACCACTGTCATAACAAATCACAGTTCAAAATGCCCACAGTGGAGGAAAAACACAGTTAAACACTTTTGGTCAAGCACATGTTTAGAAGCATTCACATCTTCCTTGTTTAATCTCATTTTTAACTTAATGCTCAATATGATAGTTTGAGTAACCAATAAGAAAGCATTGTCTCTATGATGTTCTTTGAAGGGACTGAGAGCGGTCATTCTCAGCAGGTATGGTGACATTAGTATTTCCCGGTAGATTCATCAGTAATTATGTTTGTAGGTCACAAATAAAATTTTATGGACCTGCTTTTATGGCACTATAAAGGCTCTGTCATTGAAATATCTGATTAAAGATCTATGTAGGTCTCTCATACTTTCAAGGAGTGGTTGGTTCAAAACAAGATCAAGATCCCAGGAAAGGTCTTTGGATAAATCAGTGTGCCTCTCAGTGGATATAAAAAGAAAAAAAAAATGTTTTACAAAAAATGGTTTCATCTTTGAGTCTTTAGATTTGTTCATTTTATAATTTTCTCTCTTAATTCGTGTTAAAATCAGGAACCAGTCAACTTAATTCCCTCTGCAATAGAAAAATAATAATAGTAGTATTGGGGTTACAATAATATCACATTAGGTTACAGGTCAAAAACACAAAAAACAACAGTTATTATACTCCCTTAAGTGTATACCACTTAAAGTGTGACAAAACACCCTACATGATGAGTACACTCCAAAAACAAATCAAGCAACTCCATGTTAGTGTGTTACCTTAAAAAAGGGCTAAGATTCATCTATTTTTCATTTGACTGCAAGGATTACATAACTTAAGAGACATTTTTCGTCTATCCTAAAGTGTAATACAGAAAAACTGATTGTAATGACAGTGTTTTGAAAGTTCAGATTCAACCAAATCCACAAAATGCAGACTTTTCTTCTACTAAATAAACTCAGTAGTCACGCCGACCTACGACCCCACCCCTAGGAAAGTGTCCCTGAAGCTCCTCCCCCTCCTGCTCGAGTTACCTGCAAACTCACCTATCACTCACCTGCTCCCACGTCGCTGCCTCCTCGGTGACTGTGTGTCTGGAAACCGGCAACAAAACACCTGCACTCTGTAAGATTTACAGTAGTGGTTTGTAACTTAAGAAGAATCGATTAAAAAACTACACCGGAGTTTATCGTCCAAGCTGTCTGCAGGCTGCGATGGCAGACTGACGCTGCGAAGGCTGAACCGCCCACGTTTGACACCTTGAGCATCCCGTCCGGAGAAAAACCCCAAACACTGTGAGTTTATCTGAGGGGGGAAAAGATACTCTGTCTTTGTTTTCTGTCTTTCTGTGTCTTTTTGTTGGTCATGTGACACAGCAACTGTTTTCACAGCACAACCAGCTCCTCTTTTCAAGTGTCACTAAAAAAGCAGCTGTCTTTGGAGTCACTCTTACTTCTTTGGACTTCCTGAGCAGAAAGTGTTACCTGGATGCATACCAAACAAATATGGCTTACATGCTTTGACGACTTGATGTTGGTCTCAGCCTTGAATTGATTGCAATTTCAATGTCAGTACAGTTTTATTTTGATTTAACTTTGTCAGCATATGAGAAATTTTCTTTAACTTACCGATACCTTTTGGAGCTCATCTTGCCAGTAAGGCCCAGTGACTCATCCAGCTCACACGATGTGACTCCTACAGGGATACTTTTCTGATTCTGGTTGCAGTGTTGCAGAAAACTACATGTTGCCATCACACTTGAATCTGACTGCCCCCCCAGTTTTTTAATCTTGCATTTTTTCACAGCATTGTGTGGAATGTGCTTTCATTTGGGTTCAACGTGTACAGGAATTACCTCACAGCATGTGACACAATGACAAAACAAAGGAGTGACTTTGACTGCTCATTTGAGATTCAGTACAGGTTGAGGGTGTTTTTTTTCTCTGTGTGAGGAGAGTTACATAAGTGTAATGTGAACAAATGGGGATTTGCTGAGGAAATCTGAGCCTGATTCTGTCTCTTTTTAAGCAGCGATTCAGAGAGCATGCCACCACTCTGCACCTGTATGCATAGAAAACACACCTTTCACATCGTCATCATCAGGTGTCATTATCAGCCGGGGGGGCAGCAAGGCTTAAAAAAACATAAAATCAGATAACTGTTATCTTACAAAATGCTTATGCAGGAGTAACAAAGTCCAGATATTTCACATTAGAGCAGGCTTATACAGTTTGACAAATTATGTAAGCTGTTGAGTTTTGTGCTGTAACATTAGAAAACCTGTATCTAATTAGACTCACGGGGCCTCACATTTACACATTGACGTTTTAAGGCGAGGCAAGTTTATTTATATAGCACATTTCAGCATGGCAATTCAAAGTGCTTTACAGACAGAACAAATTAAGAACAAAAAAAGAAAACAACCAAAATTCAATTAAAAAGCAGATTAAAATTAAAAAGATACAATAAAACAATAAGATTAAAAAAAAAAAAGATTTTAAATACAATCATTTATGACATTATCAAACTTAAGTTTGTGTAAAGGACAGCAGGAATGTTTGACAAATTATTATCAGTGTTTTTCTGTAAATGTTGAGTTTATTTTGTCTTTTTTTTCCTGGTCTGTGGTGTTTTTTTCCCGTCAGTATTAGATCACATGACTGAAACCACAAGTTTAAAACATGACACTACCTAAAGTAGTCTGAGCCAACACTCTCATTGCTCCCAAATGGTTGTTGTCCCAGCGAGCAGCAGGAATATAAACAGCACTTGAACAACCTCATTCCATTAAATGTGAAAGTCAGTCACAGATATTATCAGTATTTAAGACCGGAGAACAGGCAGACATGAATATAAGACATCCCTGCTGTAAAAAGAAAGATGTATTTTTGCACTAATGATTGTTGGTGTAATTACCCGTGAATACGGGGTCGTTGACAAAGAACAATAAACAACAATGAGCACCTCAGGTCGAGAGCAGGAGAGGTGTGCACAGGGCCTCTCGTTGTAAGGTTGACAACACATGACACCCTGCCTCTTCTGCTCTGGCTTCACCTCACCTCCTGAAACCTGGCGGAGAGCCAGAGCAGGTAACAATAGGGTGGAGAGGAGATGACCAGCTAGATAAGAGCAGAAAGAGGAAGTAGGTCTCATGTGCAGAGTTGACTAAACAGCTGTCTTTTTTGTTTTCTTCTTTTCCTTATTTGAATCTCCCTGTAAGAAATTGACACAGATATTTATTCAGTTCTTGAACAGGTGCCACAAGTACCTGTAAATGTGTTTTTGAACAGATCTGTCCACTGAAGCACAGTTGCTTCAGAGCTGACTGTAAAGGTTGTTGTGATTTGGCCTTACTTTGTTTCAGAAGATAAGAGCAGATTATCTGCTGAGGCTGATTATGATCTGCTGTGAGATAAGCTAAAGTGACCATGTCTGTTACCTGTTGGACTGTTTACATTGTAAATGTATGTGGAATTTACCGCTGCCTTTTATGCAAAAGCAGGTTTATGGCTCAGGAGGGAGTTAAGACAGGTCAAGAGGAAGTGTCAGCTTAGCCATGGACATTTGTAACAATTTGGTATGAAAATGATTCTTAAATGTGAACAGCAGTTGTGGGAAGCAAAGCCAGTATCTTACCTTACATGATCCCAACCCCTTACCCCCAAATTAGTGATACAACCAAGAGAGTTACTGAGAAGGAAATATGAGGCGTATAAGTCAACTAAGGTGAAAGGTGGCTGCTATCTCCAGTGTTTAGTGGAGCCCACTCCTGTGTTGTGTAACAGCTCATTAGGGTCCACAGTCAGACCAGGTGCTGATACAGTCTGTGTTAAACTGTCATGTTCGCTGCCGGCTTGATACATGTCTTACATAATCCTGTCAGTTGATGCCTTGACTAGTTGTAGTTACCTTAAGGCTCAGAGAGAGGAGTGTGGGAGAGTTTGGTCTGGTAGGTTATCATTATTTTTATTTATTTATTTATTTTTTCAATGTTGATATTGGTAATTAGAGAGTTGGTCAGCTGATGGTTGATATCTTCGCACATCACAGTCTAATAAACATCCTATTTAATCTTATCTTATCTTGTTTTATCTTATCTTATCTTATCTCAGCCATCAACCTCTTTTTAACTATTTCTTATGTAATAAAATGCACAGAAACATACATTAGGTTATGCTATGCATATCAATACATGACTGATATTTATTAAAGAAGCAGTATTAAACTACATTATATTATCTTACACCAGGTAACACCTGTTGTAGATATGATATGCTGTCATTGCGGATAGAAAAACTGACAATATGTACAGGGCATATCAAATTAGATCATATCACATGATATAAGATTTGCCCTAATTGTATTCGAAAACATTGTATTGAAGTGTAGCCTATAATACATTCTTGTAAAGTTATTTCATTTTTTTGTTTGTTTTTTATATATATATTTCTTGGTATAACATCTTGTATTGTATGGTATGGGATCTTTTCTTATAGTCTAATCTGATATCTTATGGTATCTATCTGATCGTGTTTGGTGTTGTATCATACTTTGGTGTGTCATGGGCCATGCTAATTATTTGATTGTTAACATGTCCAACAGTTGAAAAAGAAAACAAATTAATTGATTGTAGATATGTTGGGTTCACTTATTAACAGAGTAGATCTACTTTCACAGAGCATATCAGCCACCTGTCTACTATTGTCCACCATCAGTCCCCAGAATATCAGCTGAACAGGCCCAGCACCTGGCTCTCTTAGAGTAGCAGGTTGTTTTATAAACTATGACTCAATTTCTCAATACAATGTTGATGAGAAGCAAAAAGGTTTTAAAGCTTAACTTAACTTAATTGCTAGAATGAGAGAGAAAATGATGAGACATCCGTGGCAGCAGGCTATTAGTGGATTGTTTTGGATAAATAATTCATGTTTGTTTTGGTGGAGAATGTTTGCCCTCTACCTTTCAGCTGCTTTCTTCTCTCTGTCTTTATTAACACCTGCCCATTTTCTTCTTTCTCTGACTGTCGTTCTCTCTGTTTCTTTCTTTCTTCAGGTGGATGCCTGAAATCATGAGTGTGCCGGGACCTCTGCCGAGGCAAACCAAGTGAGTGTTTCACACATTCCTACGCCCCCCCTCAGGTTTACCTTTCTGATAGTTTGCTGACTTACTGTCTCTCAGGCCCTTGAGAATCACTAACACGGTATGCAGAGGGTGCTGTGGGTCAGGGACCTCGGGCACAGTGCGTCTCTGTTGAAAACTGTTTGCTTTGCCTGGGTTTCAGGCTCTAACCTCCCACACACAGCCCCCCTCTTCCTCCCCCATCCCTCCCTTTTCCACTCTCCCTGGCTCTCCCTCCCTGGCTCGTCCATATGCTCCGAATCTCAGACTAATCTCATCCAGTCCTGGCCAGTCTGATTACCGTATATCACAAATCTTTTATTGCGCCCATGACAAGTGACAGTGCTGGAGTTTCAGAGGGTTTGGGACAATGACTTCCAGAGATGCAGGGGTGAAGATGAAGAGCACGCAGCATAACCTCGTCTCTTCTTATTGTCATTGCAGTGGAGTGGCCCGATCGGACAGCAAGATCAGTGCCAAGGCCCTCTATGGTGAGTGACTGCTGATGAGTTGTGATGTGGTTGGTCAGTTTACACAGCTTTATGGCTCTTTAAATGATAGCTATATCTACCTTCATACATCTGGTATGAGTCAGTGCTGGCTGTTAACAGCATAAAAGCCTACAGAGTGTGTGAAGTCTCAGTGATTGCTGGATATATGAGCTGTATTCTACTTCAGGAGCTGTTATTACCTGTGATCACTGCTACGCTTAAATTTGACCATACTCCAAATATTTCTTGCCTTAAAAAGGGACAGCTTTTCCTGATTGCAAACCTTTGTTGTTGTCCATTAAAGTATACATGATAACACATAGATTAGATTAGCCCCATGTTGCACTGTGACATCCTATTTTATTTTATTGAACAAAGGCACAAGTGGAAACACTCTGAAGCAAACCAAATGACTGCTGCTGTAAAGACTTTATTAGATAGCAGGTTTATTACTGTTTGAATTATTTTTTTTTGCAGCATTTAGCTGCTCTACAAAATCTATATCTATATTATATTATATATTTAATTTAAGATTTTAATTTATACATACTTTTAATTAAAATTTTACTTGCCATCCAGTTTTGCAATAAGGTGCCTTTTGTAGTAACAAGTCAAGAACTAATAATGGCAGTCTTGTCTTTTAAACCCTTTCCAAACTGTAAATCCTAAAGTTGTGAATCAGTACTGTAATTTACTTAAACCTTAACAACATTCGATTTGTTATGCAAAGGACCCTGTCAAGAAATCCCACACTCTCTCTGTTCCTCATGTAACCACGGCTGCACAGCCTTGCTGACCTATCAGTCCTCTCTCCAACACACACACCAGCAGTGATAACAGGGGGCCAAGGTCCTGCCGAGGGGCCCTGAGGAGCTCCAGCTCTGGGACACAGGAGGGAGGGTGTGCTCCTACAGGGAACAGGGTTTTCCACTCTCGGCCAGCATGCTGGGATTTGCTGTTAGATGCATCAGGCTTTTGTTGTTTGCCAACTTTGCAATCAGGTTGCGTGGGGATATGAAGTCAGAAAATGTAGCTTTAAGTCTTCTGTACATGAACACTTGTGTTTATTACAGTGTCTGGCTGCACCACAGATATGTCATAACTGTCTTTAAACTCATACCATGCATTTTTACTTTAGCTGTAGCATACTTGTGATAGGGCGTGTGTGAGTGTGACTGGAGTGTGCTATGTTGCATTGGTAGGGTGTGCCTGTTTTTAATGTGTGGTTGGAACAGGGTGGGGATGCCCATGTCTTGCAGGTGAATAAAAGACTCATTGAAAAGTGGAAAGGAAGAGGTGGACTCTGGCTCTCTGGTCCTGCCCGTCCTGCCTCAGACATTAGCTCACTGGTCCCTGCCGGCACCTCCCTCCTCTTTCTAACATAGAGGAACTTTGTGCAACATATCATAGGCCCAGATAGAAACTTACACCAAGGTATGAGAGGACTACCTGCTTACATGCACGACTGCACTGTTCTAAATATAGAAAGGCCTCAAATGACAGATGATGCTATTGTAGGGATGCAAAATGTTCCCATACCACCTGACTGTACAGCTTGTTGTCTGTGGAACAGTTTTCTGTCATCCAGAACCCCACAGGATGCACCAGCTCCTGTGATCCCTGAGAAAAATAACTGCGCTGTTTCTCCTTCTGTGTGGCAGATGGTCACAGCAGCACGCCTGTCCTCCTGAACCAGAGTGGACAATATCATTCAGCATCTAATACAGGGATAAATATTCTGTTTGCTTACTCGTCACTGAAAAAAAAACATGTAGAGGAAAAACAGCAAGAGTCTAAGATCAATCTTTCGTATGCAAAAACTGTCTGTCATTTACACAGTCCAGCACAGCAGACAAGTGATGCAAATGTTGCACAGGTCCTCCCACCTGATGTGTTTGTTATCAGCAGATTGCAGGTAGAGCAGGTGAGCAGACTCATCACACAAGGACATCGGACGCAGTCTTTGTAGTGTCTCCGTTTGTTGTTGAGGAGCATGTCTTTGTCAGGTACAATGTTTTTAGGCTGTTAGACTGAATCAGAGGGTAGAAGTTTACGGTTTAGATGCTGATCTAGTTCTGCTTTTCTTTGATGTCTGTGCTTGTGCGACATTTGTTGAGTGTAAGTCATAGATTTATCTGCCTTGCTTATGATACTCCTCTGTTGCTTGTGATATTTGCCTTAGTCAGTGTCCAGATATTATAATATAGGTTCCTGTTTGGCTGCTGTCATCTGATGTGAGACGTAAACAACTGTTAGATTTTTTAAACATTAATTAGAGGGGGCGTCTTGGTGCTGAAAGTCTGATGATTTGTTTTTTTACTTTGACAAATTGATTTTGGCTCGTTTCTTTGTGAACAAATCAGCAATTTTTCCAAATGATGGCCTGGGGTTAGAGTTGAAGCACAAGATTGTGCCATCACAGTTGTGAACTGTCAAATGCTCTGACTGGTTGGATTAATTTAGTCTTTTGAGGATTCAAATGACCAAAAACAAACCTCATGATAATTAATTTAAAGATGTTAGCTGCTGGAAATATCCAATCCTTCTTTGTTTATATGGTTGTAATTATGAGGTTGGATAATCTGATTGATCTGGGTGATATATTGGTTTCGGAGTCTGTCAAGCAGCCATGTTTATCACTGGTCATTGACTCCGGACAGTTCTGAGGATCTGCCCATCTGCCGCTAAGTGGCTCTTATTGCAAGCTGTTGCGGCACCGTGAATTGATTGGCATAAATGTCAGTCATTAATAAGACATGGAGCGAGCTCAACTTTCAGAACGTCACCTGACACTTGTGTTTCACCTGTGCAGAGCCGAGCAGGAAGGGATCAGTGGAGAGGAAATGGCAGGAACAGGGAAGACAAATGCTTGCGTCATTACGACAGTGAGAGCTCTTTGCATGGAAATGTGTCACCTTAGAAACCTTTTTGTGTTTACAACACATTAAAACCCCAGAGAGAGGATGGCAAATATTTGAAATAGAGCCTTGACACAGTTTATTTAAGTGTTATACTAACAGCAAGGCTTTAGTTGCACACTCACCTCAAAGCACATACAGAAAAGTGATGCTGAATGTCTGTATGACAAGAAAAACTGTGTGACATCAACATGTTGACTCATCTGGGTGGGAGCAATAAGACAGATAGGAGCCCTGGAAGTGGAGTTGATAGGACCATGCTCTCATTTAGCCGTAATTGTTACCTGCAGACTATTCACCTGGTAAATAGGTCAGTGAACACACTGGCACACTAACTGAACATTGGCCAGTTTAAAAACAACAGTCCCAGCCAATAGTACAAACAATACTGTGAACAAGGCCAGTCTAAGTATTGGATGTCACGCAGTTTCTCTAGAGTTTGAACAAAAACTCTGAAATCCAAGGATCTTAAAGTGTTTTGCCCTGGTTTTGAGACAATAGAGTTATTTTCTAAAAGTATCAAAATCTTTCTTCAAAATGACTTCAACTTATTGTGAGGCCATCCAAACTTTCTCACTGTGACAGACCAAAAGCAGAGCTAAAGGGTAGAGACTGTATGACTTGTATTTAGCAGTAAGTTAAAACTTTATGGTGAATAGCTACTGTTTTCATTACAGCACTTTTGAGTTAACCTTTTTTAATCTGCTGTTGGTAATTCTGTTTAAAATACTGCTCCATCATTATCATGTATTGATTGTCAATTAATGCACAGATGCTAATGAGTTAATACGTGACTCATTCATGGCTTAATGAAAGTGTACCTTTGATTAACAGTCTGAGTAATGAGTGACTCAAGTTGCTTTTTTCAGTATATTTTCACCTGCTTTACTCAATTTTTTTTGTTGACAAGTTTTGCACTTCAGGGTAAAACGAAAGTAATTTGCAAACCAGATTACGTGCTTACATGCCACAGCTCATAATACCTTGCCGCACATGAAGGAGGAAATAAACACTGTAGTATTGCTGATCTTTGACAAGAAATCACACACACTTTGTGATTCATAACTTAATGATAAATATAAAAAAATAGTTTGTTCTTAGTGTCTGGCCATCCTCCTGAGACTTTTGGACTCAGATTTATCCTTAAGGATGCAAATCACAAATTAGGTCTCATCTTAAAAGGATATCTTGTGCTGAAAAAAACACCCTGTATTGTTTTTAACATAAGCATGTTACGTGTTGTTAACAAGTAAACTGAGATGTCTGTGAAGCGATCATCTCACTGTTCTTAAAGTGAACATTTCTGTGTTTTCAGGGTAGGCTGCAGTGTCACTGATATCTACAGTTGCCCTCAGAGGCATAATATAATAGCATGACGTGTTCTCTTGACTTCCTTATTGCCCATTTGCTCTTTACAGCTTGCACGTTTATGTTTGATTCATTTGCTCCCTAAGCTTAAAGGTGCAAACATGTGGTCCTCAGGTAAGTGTCACTGCTGGTTGTTTACATTGTGGAGATAAAGTAGTAACACACCTGTCTTGCTTGGTAATTTCTCTGTTTTTGAATTTTAAAGTTTGTTTTCTTTTCAACAGAACAAAGGAAAAAATACTCCAACTCCAACTTCATCATGCATGAGACGTCGCAGTATCATGTAGAGGTAAGAGCTGGGCTTTCTGTCTTTTTCTTTTGAAAGTTTAAATTCAGTGTTTAATTTAGATAATCCTTGTACTTTGTCGAACTCTTGTAATAAAGGTTTGAGAAAGATTAACAGCACATTTATCCAATGGTTTTATGACTGTGGCTCAAAGTTAAATCAGTGTTAGAGCAGCGTCAGATTGACCAGCGCTCTTTCCCTTTATTTTTTTTTTTTTTTTTAAGCTTCAAGATGATTTTAATGGATTGAAAATGTTCATATTCAGGGTGCCCTGGTGAAGCTTTTACCCTCAGGGCTGTACTTAGGCTTAAGTCATTGTCGTAGCAGTTATTGGTCTGGTTCTTTGGCTCTTTGCTGCATGTCTTTCCTCTGTCTCTCCAGCTGTTCTGTTGAAAAGAGGTTGAATGTCAAATAGGAAAAACAGTTAACTTAAAGGTTATCTCTTCAGGAAACCTCATTGGTGGAAATTTTTGAGTTGTCATCACCCTTTATTACTATACGTATTGTCATAGCCATACACTATAGCCTCAGTGTTCTGGTAGCCCAACTTTTAAACAGAGACTGTAATTTTTTTAACATAGAACCTCTGGAAAAGATAGGGATGACTGACCTGGTGCAGATATTTCATGACACTTTGCTGTGAAAAAAATAGAAAGGCTGAAATAATACTGGAATATTCTACAGATTCCCAGTTTTGTAGTTATGAAAGCTCACCAAATGTCAAAACATGACCAGATTGAAGTACTTACTGTAAACCTTAGGTGTAATGCTCTTTTGCCCTGAGATAAAAGCTGACACACTGGTTAATCTCTGGAGTTCATCGTATTTATGGGAACTCTTTCATAATAAAACAATCAGGCCTGTGATTGCAGCAGAAGGGGCCGATGTTTAAGGTTGGACTCATTCAGGCCACAGTTGTGTTAATAAACCATGGCTGAGTGGAGCGAGCTCTGGGATTTTATCCTCATTATCATACAGAGTCAAACAGATAATTACTGATAACAGCAGAGAAAGTGACTAGACCACAATTTTTAAATTACGGGAGAGATGAATATAATTTATATAGTTAAATCATGCATTTGGTTTCAGGTAATGTTCATCACCTTGTGTTGTTTTAACATCTGTTAGCATACTGCTCTAGACAAAGATAAAAGATAAAACTTCAGTAAAAATTTAAAGAAAATAAAATATTTTGAATTTTTGGAAAACTATACTTTGAGTCAGATGTTGTTTCTGTGCCAAATAAGAAGATAAAGCCTGAAGAAGGTTGGCCCCTGCATTTTTATTTTAGGTTATCTCAACATTGTAAACAGAGGAAACGCCTGGAAAGGTTTTGTTAATTTCAAAATTTGCCATCTGGCAGCTCTGGAGCTACTATTGGATCAGTTATCTTAGCTGTGCAAAAGAACAAGTTAAAGTTTTTAGCATGTGGCTGAACTGATAGTTCAACCCACACCCCAAATATGATTTCTAGGTGCAAGAACGAGGAATTCTTGGGGGTATTATTCTTGTTTTTGCACCCTTGTGACTCAAAAACAAACAACATGTTGTTTTAAGCTGTAAGTGTTAAATTTTAGCAAAAAAGTTTATGTCATGTAACAACCCACTGTCTGCTCCTCAGCATCTCTCCACATTCATCATGGACAAAACAGAGTCCATCACCACAGTGGACGATGCCATCAAGAAACTGGTCCTTCTGGACTCCAGAGACAAAATCTGGACCCAGGAGATGCTTCTACAGGTCACTGACAAGGCGGTCAGACTTCTGGACTGTGACACACAGGTACAGCAACATGTCTGTCGTTTTTATGTATTAATTTTTTTTCTTTCTTTCGTTTAAACAAATATATTGTTCTCTCCACTGACTCTTCCTCTGTCGTACTCCTGCAGGAGGAGTTGGAGAACTTTCCTCTCTCCACCATCCAGATGAGTCAGACAGTCCTGAATCAAACACGTTACCCATCTGTGCTGCTTCTAGTTTGCCAGGACAGAGAGCAGCACAAACCTGACATCCACTTTTTCCACTGTGACGAAGTGGAGGTGAGTCTCAGTCTGAACGTTACAGGCTTGGCTCTGTTGCTGTTCTTTCTTGTCTGTGCATGATCGGTTAGCTTTGTGTTTTGTGTCGTTCATAAATCCTAGCTGCTTTTGTTGCAGCGCCAGATCAGATTTCAGCAGTGTTGGTGGCAGTATGCCTCTGAGTTTGTATGTGTTCAAAGAAGTGTGTTCAGGGGAAGATCTAGCCCTGAAAGGGTGTAACACTGTAACTTATCACAAAAACAATAGCTCTTTATAGTTCAGAATACTATTCAGTTCAAAGAAATGCCTCATAAAAGTCTGATCATAAAGGTCTAAGAATCTTAATATGATGACCTTTGGATTCATTCAACCTCAGTGCCAAAAAATGAAGCACAGTGAACAAATTATGTAAATGAAAACACAATTACATGGTTTAAAATATTTTAAAGACAAGGCTTTTTTTAAACAAAATAGTGCAAAGACTTTATATCAAATGTTGGAACTTAAATATTAAATTTTTTATGTACTATATATTTTCTTTTTAAATTCAGTGCAAGTAACATGTTTTACTGTGTTGTATCAAGTCTTGTTCTAACAACACTGCAAACGTTTGGGAATCGAGGAGACCAGGGTCTGGAGTTTAGTGTCATGTTGTCTTGTTCTTGCCTGATGATGGATGCTAGCTGTTCAGAAGTTTGGGATTTACTCTGTTGGATTTTTTGTTTCACGATGCTCCAAATGTTCTCAGTGAGTAACAGTAAACTGGAGGTATCTTAATTTATAGCACTTTTGGACTTCTCAGGTACAGAGACATGCTGATGGAAAACATGCAGGTCTTCCCTTTAAAAAGCATTGTCTAGATAACCAGGTGTACTGTTCTTAGACCTGTATATAACGATCAGCATTAATGCTGCCTTCTCAGATGTATGGTATACCCATGACATTGGAACTTGGCCATCATGGATGCTGTCATTTAAACTGGGTGCGCATAACAAGCAAGGTGTACTCCTCTTGATTGTGGAGGACTCTGTGTCCATGAGTTCCAAGAAGAATTTCAAAACTTGATCTGTTAAGTACACAGGACAGTTTTCCACTTTGCATAAATCCAGCTGGGAAGCCACATGCCTTCCTGGTTTATGTGGATGGTTTTCTCTTTGCACGGTTAAGTTTTAATCATAGACTGTAAAATAAATGGACCTAGTCTCTGTGATGTCACCTGTGTCTAAAATTGAGTTTTTTGGGAAATCATCAACACGGCCATATTGGAAATGGGTGCTCACCTGTCACTCAGCGATTAGACAAACATGTGTGCTTGACACATTTTTAAACTGCCAGGTCAGAAAAAGATCTTAGACTGACTGATGCCGCACTGTGTTAATTTGCACATGTGGTCGCAACAATAAAAGGTTCCTCTGTCACTAAATGTGATAAGAAGATTAAGCTTCTTGTGGTTTACAAGAAAGATGTTTTTTTTAGTTAATGCCTTTAATTGTCGTATCTTTTGGCCCTTTATCTTTTGCTCTTTAACTATGATTAACAGTGCATCAGGCAGTGAAAGAGTGAGTATATGGGTGTGCATCACAAGTACATGTGAACAAAAAAAAATCTGTGCTAATTCAACATTTAATTGTCAATGCCCTGCCTTTTGTTGGTCACTAAAGATAGTTTTGAAAAGGTTTTTTATGTTAAGCTTTCCATGGAACAGCAGAAAAATGTGCTCATGGTTTTGTGCCAGAAATGTTTCTTTGTGACTAAGACGCTTGTGAAGAAGCTGTGCTAATGATGGGAACTGTATACACTGTATGGAAAACGTTTGTCATTTTGTTTTTCTTTGTCTCCCCTCACTTTCTCCAGGCTGAGATGGTTCATGCAGATATAGACAGTGCCATTGGAGACAATAAGCATGGGAAGAAAATGAGGCTACAAACGCTGAAGTGAGAACACAGAACAGCAGACACAAGCATACACTGAAGGAAGTGATCCTGACTGGAGTTGACTCAGTGTATGGCTGCTAAAGGTTTAACACTTCCCTTTGGTCCTCCAGGGTGAACCAGGAGAAAATGAAACGTCACAGAGAAACCATACTCCCGGCTTCGGCCCCCAAGGGCCCCCCACCTGTTGCGAAGGGAAGAGTGGCAGCCACAAACACACAGGGTGAGAACAACCTGCTTATACATGCTTACAAAAAAGCTCTTTTTGCACACACACACGGCTGATGTTATATTCATACAGTAGTTGAATTAATATCAGACGCTTGTCTGGTCTTTCTGGATACAGACAGACGAGCGTCACAGAGTGACCCGGAGTCACATGAGAAGCTGGCCCAGCGCATCGAGAAGGATGTGGTGAGTGTGTGGCACCTGTCACTGGCAGGATAAAACTCCTTTCAAGATATGAAAATGTCATTTTCTTCATTTTTTACTTACGTTTCTGTCTCCCTCAGCAAATCCTCAACTGTGCCCTGGATGACATTGAGCTCTTTGTGGCACGGCTGCAAAAGGCAGCAGAGGCCTTTTCTCAGCTTAACCACCGCAACAAGAGTAAGAAGAACAAGAAGAAAGGACCAGCAGGTCTGTCCCCCTTTCTTCTTCTTCTGTGGTGGCACGAATGCAGTGACAATATTCTCATATTGCTCACAATGCAATGTTTGTGTCTCTCTGTGTCCTGTGGCCCGGGACTCTCATCCAGTGATGCATGTGTGGTACAGTAGTAGCCAGTTTTTGAGTTCTGACAGAAATAATGACAATATCTCAACTTACTGTACTGAAGTGGTAAAATAACTTTTCAGTCACACCCTGAAGGTGCTGATCTCATGTATTTGTGTCATTTTTCTCTTACAAAATTGGCTATTTAAACTTGTCATGATGAGCATGTTTTTGTTGCATCACTGTGGTTAATTTTAACAGACCAGGTTAAAAATTGTCAGTATGAACAGAGCCAAAAATGTCAGCATTCAATTAGTTATTTCTCTGCAAAAGTTTGACATGCTGCTCAGTAATGTCTTAGAGCTGGCAGTGCTGTGATGCTGTGGTTTTATTTTCACACACGTCACTGCACATGACATACATGTGACTGATTCTGTCTGCCTCGTCAGGGGCAAACTAAAACACACACACACTGAGACAATTTGGAAACAACAACAAAAAAGGAACCACTAATATGTGTTTCCCCTGATAACACAGACAGATTTGCTGAAAATAATAAAGATCTGTCCAGGGAATCAGTTTCTCAACTTTGTTACTGTTTTTATTTGTTATTCAAAACTCAATCAGCCTGACATTTCAGTGCCTTTCCTCAATCCTTAAATTATCCAAATGTAGGTGAAGTAACTCTAAATTCTTGGGTTGTGAGGATTTTTTTTGGATGTTATGCGTCCTAAGTTGAGAAACCCTGATGCAGCACTTTTTCTCATGCTTTTTACTATCTGGCCAAGCTGAACTCTTCATCTGAAAGCTGTTTATGTAGTAATCATTAACTTACCATTGCTGTGTTTCAGTGGAGGCTCTAGTGAATTGAAAAAAAAAAACAGAATTTGGCTTTATGACTTTAAATTCAGGCCAGAGAGTAAAGCAGTATGTTGTGTGTTCACTGGTCGTGTAACTCTGGAGTCTGCGTGTGGTCATTGTTGCTCTGCTTGTTTACAGAGGGCATGCTGACCCTACGAGCTAAGCCCCCCACTGAAGCAGAGTTTATTGATAGCCTGCAGAAACTGAAGCTGGCCTTCAACCTCTTGGTGAGATATCATAGCTCCTAACTTTCCTCATTTTTCAGTGTCCCTCTCTTTATTGCTGTCCTCACCATCTGTCTTTCTGTCTGTCATTGCACCCCCTGCAGGCCAAATTAAAGAAGCACATACAGAACCCCAGTGCGTCTGAGCTGGTTCATTTCCTCTTTGGCCCTCTGGAGCTGGTAAGAGCTTTAAATCTGTTCAGAGTCTGATGTCAGTGGGTTTTCACCTGATTGTGATGCTGTCATGCTGAGCGCTGCTTTAGCCTTAATGTTTACTGACTTTAACAGCACATTTGACTAAAAGCACAGTGAAATGGACAGTGCTAATTCAGTGTGGTGTTTGCACTGTTGCATTCAGACATTCCTCTAATTGTCTTTATTCTTTTGAGCACCGCACCCTCCGCCTCACTGTTAAACTCTCACCAGACTGGAGCAACGTGGCTTTCTGCTCTCACTTAGGCACAGCCACACTTATGTAATGTTGGTTTTCTCAAGCTGCAGTGCCCAGCCGCACCTTCGATACTGTTGGATAGAAAACACAGAGACACTGTGATTTGGCTCCATTGCTGATACGCTGCTTCAACCTCTGGACACATTGGATTTGCTTGATAAGGTTGAGATAAAGCCCGAGCAGTAGTATTCAAAGCAATGCCTGGAGCTGTCCTCACAAAGCAGCTATGATATGTGTGTTAATATTTTTGCTTATTAATGCACCAAGATTTATCTTTATTTGGAGTATAGTTTAGTTTTAGTATTTTATTCCTCAGGCCATTGTTGTTTTCTCCTTTACTCACTGTTAACATCAGTAAATTGTAAGACATGAGGGCTGAAATGATAAAAACAAAAGTAGAAGAACAATAGACCAAAATGCCAATCTATACATCCACTGAGCTTATATGTTGAGCCCTGAAAATGAGTTATTAACTTGTGCCTTTGAGCGCATGTTCAATAATTAGTTAACATTTCTGGGACCATTAAAGTTGATCAAAATTAGTCTTGTAGTGATTTTCATAAAAAGTTATTTTTTTCTTGAGAAAATGAATAATTTTGATCTTAAATTACACAAATTAGGATAGAACAGAATAGAATAGAACTTTATTATTACTGTAACATCTACAACAAAATTGAAGTCACAGCAGCAATCAAGAAAACAAAAGTAAGAAAGCGTATAGAAAGTGCAAAAAGGTCCATAAGAAAACAGATGATGAGAGCTTGTCCATCATTCTCCAGTTCAGCCAGCCTCCACCTCCACAGGGTCCAGGACTGAGCTTCTTCAGTCATGCTCCATCTCTGTCTCCTGTATCCTGTCTGCTCACAGCAGGTGAAGCTCTTCCAATGTGCTGATGGTGTCTGATGTTAGCTCCATTAGCCATGTCTGTGAATAGCATGATGCTACTCTGCCCTCTGGTATTCCCTCTGTTGCTGGGTTAGCACAGCTAGCTCGTCCATCTTATTGGAGACAGATCTTATGTTTCCAATAGTGATGGATGGAAGGACAGGTCCATGTCGTCACTTCTTAGCTCACACCTGAGAACCAGCACGTCGTCCTCACCTCCTTCTCCTCACCTTGTGGGAAGACATCAGGCCCTACACCAGTTAGCATTGACATGCTACAGGCTGCTAACAGCTGAGTTTACATGTAAACAATGCAGCCATGGTTACATGTAGGATCTCCAGACCAACACAGAAGAAAAAGTAGTAAAAATATCACTGAAGCCATAAAAAGTTTGGTGTCCATGACCAATAAATGAGCCATACAAAGTAATGATCCACTCCAAATACGAAGATTACAAAAAAAAGACCAAAAATTACAAGGAATGGACAAAGAAGAGAGAGCTGCTGCAAAAGGCAGCAATAGCCAACAGGGCGGCGCCTAGCAAACTGGACTTTGAAAAATGTCCATGACTGACTTTAGACTGAATGTGTTTCCAGGTGCTGCAGAGCTGTGGAAGTCCTGAACTGGTACAGTCGGTAATATCCCCTCACCTTTCCAAAGATGCAGTGGACTTCCTGCGGGGACATCTCACCCCCAAAGAGATGACCATTTTTGAGCTTTTGGGTGATGGATGGACCAAACCCAGGTAAGCAACAGTCCACATGTGAATTTATAATCATTTATACACACACACACACACACACACACACACACACACACACACACACACACACACACACACACACACACACACACACACACACACACACAAACACACACACACACACACACACACACACACACACACATACACACAAATGGCTGGGAGCTACCAGCTGCTAGCCTAACTGTCTGCCCCTCTTCGACACATTGATATGTATGCATTATAAGTGCTACTCTGTCAAAAAAGATTGCTTTATGACCATCTTGTTCCTCCTCCTCCTCCAGAGCAGAGTGGCCGAGGGATCAGTGCGGTCCTCCTTATTACCCAAAGTTTCGAAATGGCTGGGAACCAGCACCAGAGCTCTTCAAGACAGCTCCATGGGAAACAGAGGGCCCCATGGGACCACTGGGTTCTCCCACCAGCCCAGATTACAGAAAACGCTCAACTGATGATGTGAGGGCCTTTGATTAGTTAACCTCTACTCTGGATTATCAGTTAATCCAGGTCCCAGTGACTAAAATCTGACTGAACATTTTCTTTTTCAGTATTATGGAACTCATTCTTCAAGTTCATCAAATGGGTTAGTAATAAAGTCTCTTGTCTGTTTTTTTACATACATATCTAAAACAGTGACGAGAAGAATCAATTTTGTCCTCACAGGTCTTATAATGGGATGCCCCACAACCGTAAATATGCCAAAATCCGCTACCACTTTGTGGCACGAAATGCCAACGAGCTGTCAGTGCTGCAGGATGAAATCCTGGAGGTAAAAAAAGAAAAATAATTGGTGTCTTATTTTTGTTATCATATATTAAGTTGTGCTTCATTTGAAAGTGTGGAAAACTCAGATTTACATTGAAGTATTACTTGCGACTGTAATGCAAACCTTAATGAAATGTCTCCTGCAGGTAATAGAGGATGACAAACAGTGGTGGAAGCTAAGAAACCGCAGCGGCCAGGCCGGCTATGTCCCGTTTAACATCCTGGATGTTGTGAGGATAGAGGAGCCCGACAGTGTCTTCGGCCAGGTGAGCTTCTGCACATACATCCCATGCTTTGACTTGGTTTTTGTTTCTGTATTTTTACAGTTGAAAAAAAGTCTCCCTTTCATTAATGTGCCTGATATTACTCAAAAGATAAGATCATCTGCGCCAAAAAAGTTATTTCTCAGCTTCCAGGTAGGGTCAGACAGGACTGGTAGTAAATTACACCATGTTTAAGTCTCTACGACAACACCACGCTGGCCAGCTATGTTTGGCAGTGAAAAGAAAGATCTGTGTTTTTCACCACTGAAAATGAATTCTTCGAAGGGGCTTCATGGTGGCGCAACCGGTAGCGCTGCAGCCTCACAGCAAGAAGGTCACCAGTTTGATTTCCAGCTTGGCCAGTGGGCCTTTCTGTGTGGAGTTTGCATGTTCCCCCCGTGCATGCTTGGGTTCTCTCCGGGTTCTCCGGCTTCCTCCCACAGTCCAAAAACATGCTCATCAGGTTAATTGGTCACTCTAAGTAGTTGGTACATGTGAGTGTGTGCGTGAATGGTTGTCTGTCTCTGTGTCAGCCCTGCGATTGGCTGATGACTAGTCCAGGGTGTACCCCACCTCTCAGCTGGGATAGGCTCCAGCCACCCGTGGCCCTGAACAGGATAAGCGGTTAAGAAAATGGATGGATGGATGGTTTTGTCGTAATGGCCGAGCTGAACTGTCAAAAAGACAGAAGAGCAGAAGAAAGCTAAACTGTGGAGTGATGGAGCACAGGCTAAAGGCTAAAACTTGAGCTAAGCTGTTTGTTGTGCGTTCCAATACACCTGCAGCAGTTATACTACCATGGCCTGTTCTGTCAATAAAATGAAGAGTGAGGTAAACGTTAGCTCTACTTGGTGAGTTTGAAGTTGGTAGAAGAGCACTGGTAGGACATAGCCAGGATTCACTCACATTAGAAGTTTTGAGAAATGTAGCCGGCTACAAACTGAGTTTACAAGGTGGCTTGTTGTCACATGTCAAACAATACATACATTACCTCGTTGCTTTGTATCTTGTAAAAAGTTGTCTGAAACAAGGAAGTCGTGTTAAAAAGAAGATCAGATCTCCACTTATTTTTCAAACAGGATCACCTTCACTCTCGCCCTTAAATATATTCCTTAATTTTACTGAAACGTTTTTAAGGGGTTGCCTCAATAAATTCTGGGAATTCAAGTGTTTTGTATCTATAATATGAGTACGAGGTATCTTCATCAATACTTGCTGACAAGTTTGATCTTCAAAGAGTGAAAGTTTCTTCAGGCTGATAAAAACATTTGATAATATCAACCAAAGTAAATCACAGGTTTAGTACTAAGAGTAGGTGTCATTTTAAGATTTTTCTTGAGATAAATGATCAGATGACCACATGGATTAAAAAATGCAGCTGACAGAGAAAAGTAAAATGTACAATTTAGCTTTTACACTTGATTATAAATATTTTACAGAATAATCCAGGAATGCTTTAACACGCCAAAGATCAAACATAAATAGCGTTGGTGCTGGATTAGCGTTGCTCTGTGTACAATCTGTCTTCACCTGTTATTGTGCAGAACCATGTTCCCACCCACAGTGAAAGCCTACGTTCTAAAAAACACGCACTGCTGCATGCAGGTGCACCAACGCCCTGCAGCAGCTCCTGCATGCAGCTGCTCTTCCTGGTGTCAAACACTTTCACACACATTCTTTGTTTTTGGCTCCGGGGCAAAAATGTATCAACCAGCAGAGTGAAAGACAAACCTGTTTTTATAATAATACTGCCTGTGGTTGGGTTTCCCATCAACCATGTTTGTGTTTATGTGCGCTGCAGGGCTACAGGACGTCCCCTCCTGGTACCCTACACCATGGAGACAGCTTCAACAGGGGCAGAGGCAAAGACAAAAGTAAGTGAACACAAACAAAAATAGGAAACAAATTGGAAACAAAAATAGATATATTAATTGCTCTCGTTCTGACATTTTTTACTCTCCTTTCTTCTGGGCATCAGTGATGGATGAAGTCAACAGTGAGCTGTTGATGAAGATAACAGCGAATAAACCAACGACCCCCAGGCAGATTGTGGTGAAGAAATCACCTGTCAGCCAAGTACCGCTCACGTTTGAGTCAGACCCAGGGCAGGTGACCAATTGGCTCAGTGCTAAAGGTTTCTCCAAACCGTAAGTCATCCTCAAAGCTCCTCAGCATTTAAGTTAAATCTATAAAGTATTTTTTCACACCGGAGACCCTCCCCTCAGTAGCCATCCTTGTGTTGAGCTAAATTGAAGTGTTTGTCTTCTGACAATCTAAACTAAGATGGGAAACGCTGATAATTACTTCATTACACAAGCCAGAATGCTGTCTGGTAAAGTTAAATCTGTGTCTCCACGTGTCAGCGAGCTGAATCTTTGTCATGGATAATCTGATGAGTAGTACATCTTAATGTTATAATGTCTAATGTCACAGGTAAAAATGGTCCTTACTGTGAATAGTGGCTTAGTTCTTTGACATATCAGCATACATGGCGCCGGGATTATGGAACAGCTGTACTTTAGCCTCTTTATCATTTCATTCTGTTCCAGTCTGTCTTACAGAAATCAATGTAGATTATACACGTTGATTTATTAGTGACATTTGAAACCTATCTAAGTGGACTTTTATGGACTCCCTCCCTGCAGGACCGTCGAATGTTTGGGGATATTGACCGGAGCTCAGCTGTTTTCTCTTAACAAAGACGAGCTGAAGGCCGTGTGTGGAGACGAAGGTGGTCGTGTCTTCTGTCAGGTCACCGTGCAGAAAGCACAGCTGGAGGTCAGTCACACATTTGCTTAAACCTGCTGAAAAACTAATACACATCTTAAAGACAAAACGGTTTGATCCACCATGAGAAACGGGCAGAACCCCATTAATAGATATGAGTAACTTTTGGCCTTTGTCGGGACATGTCGGGGCAAGTTAATTTAATTTATTAAAGCTGCTGTTAGGTGTCAGGTGCAGCCTTTAATACGGGTGTGTGCACTGTGTGCTTTGTTATTAATAAGAACTGTTAAAAGAAATTCATTCATTGATTACACAACTCCTACATTTTTCTGTAGACTTATTAAAATACAGCTAAATTAAGAATAAATGCACCATAAAAGGACACATTTTGCCTTTTTCCTGATGCTTCTGCCTCTCTAACAAGTTACCTAGCTGACCATATGGCCTCCAATAGGCACTGCAACCAAAACTTTATCAAGGCCTTCAAAAAACCCAGGGGAGATTCCCCTTCACTGGTGTTTCATCAATTAGGGCCCCTGGCTCTTCAGAGGGGGCTCAACAGTTAGCTCTAGTTTTCCTCTCACCACTTATCAAACCTTTGGAAATAATAGATTAAAAAAAGAGGAGAAGGAAATGAAGAGTGGAGTGATTTTGGAGAGAGGGCAGGAGATACAAAGCCATGGCGGGAACACATTTTATATTATAATTTCATTTCTCACTCAAAATAAACTTTCTTTCAAGGAACTGTTGAATAAAATCTAATTGCTTAGCAATCTGATGCTGCTGAGTAAGACTTTCTTTTTGTTTAATGCAGAAAAGAAACAGGCTGTATTTTTTAAGTAGTTTCTCAGATGCTGT
This sequence comes from Halichoeres trimaculatus, assembly GCF_033239565.1. Classification (NCBI taxonomy): domain Eukaryota; kingdom Metazoa; phylum Chordata; class Actinopteri; order Labriformes; family Labridae; genus Halichoeres; species Halichoeres trimaculatus. The sequence continues at coordinate 18,612,758 of NW_027437187.1, read as the reverse complement.
TTTCCTTGTTAATTGTTTGCACCAATACACCAAGTTAAATTCATCGTATGTGCAAATGTACTTGGCAATAAAACTTGATTCTGATCCTGATTCTTTAGTTAATTGGGGTCCTTCTGTTGTCAGTACCTCAGGATGCGTCACTTTTAGATTGTGTTTTATTTGAAATAAGGAGCTCCTCACAAAGTTTCTCAAAAGAAAGTCATAGTTTTAAATGACAGTGACAATACATATTCTTTATTATCAGAAGTCCAGCGGGGACTCAGAGCTGCAAGAGATCATGAAGAGGAGGCAAGAGAGGATCAGCTCTGGCGGCACAGAATGATAGTGTAGCCCATTGGGACTAAACCCTCCCCCATCTTCTACTGCTGCAGCTTCTCCAATCAGTCTGTTAATTACAGCCTCCTGAAATGTCTCAAACATTTGTGGTTGTATATTTATTTTTGTATCAACAAATGTGTATGTATACAAGTGTTTTAATATGTAATTATAGTTGCTTTTGTTCTTTCTTGAAATTCTATTGTATGAAAAGTGGAACAATTGAATATATATGTACAGTTGTATGTGTGTGTGTGTGCGTGTATATGTGTGTGCCTGCGTGCGTGTGCGTGTATGTGTGTGTGTGTGTGTGTGTGTGTGTAAATGTGTGAGCTGGATGGAGGTAGCATATGAATATAAACGAACAGTATCTTTTATGTCAGTGCTTGATGTCACTATTGCAGCTGTTTACTGAATAACTTTGCTTTCGCGTATCTAAATCTGTGCCAGAATCTGTGACACATTTTCTGATATAAAGCCAATAAGTTTCATATCAGTGTGTACAGGTAGAATACAGAAAAAAACACACTATGTTAGTCCAAACATTAATCCTGCATGAAGTCAATGCTAGCACTGGTGAAATAGTCAAAATTGTATTCCAGGCAGCATGATATTTTACAGTGTAGACTGTACAGGACTATAAAATAAATATGAGAGTAAGTTGTTCTGATAATAAAACTGAAAACATGAAAATTTTGACAACCTTGTTGTTTGGTGGTTGTAAATATAAAGGGAAATACTTTCAAATGAGCATAATAAAAATAAACTTGCTAAATGTTTGATATCACATCTTCTTTGTGCACATTCTTGTGTTTGTCTTTGGAATAATTACACCAAGGCGGCAAAATTTTACAACCAATACAGTTCCTTTATTTGAAAATGTACACTCAGAACAAGAGTTTCAAGTGAAGAAGTTTTATGGAGGAAGGTAAAAAATGTAGTTTTCATGTATTCCTCAAAGTGTTTCTCATCATAAATAAAGGGGGAAAAAATGATGTTAAATAACTTAGTTTCACAACTTTGCTTAAAACTCATTACAAACTGTTGCTCAATTAAAATCCTGTGTGAGCTCAAAAAACTGCACAGGGTCTGAAAAGACTATAAACACCAATTATTAGAAAAGAGGATTTGTACACCGATGTGTGGATTACAAAACCAAACAGATACAATCAATGGTTGATGATCTTGCTGAAGCAGTGTAGGACATTATACCGGTCATTTGTGGAGATACGCGTCAAGCCAGAGGTCTCCTGAGGTCTTCAGAGACCTGAAACAGATTAAAAAAAACAGACATCACATTTTGTAACATGCTTTTCCCTATTCTCTGTCTTTAGTTTTTGCCTTTGACTTGGAATACGTAGACCTGTCTGCTATAGCCTCATCAGACCAAACATCATTCTTCTCAGCTTTTCACAACCTCTTCTTGTCTCTGATAAAAACTGGTCTTAATAAAAAAACATACCTTATGACATCAGTAAGGCCCTGCCACATGGTTTTCACCTGGTAAGGAATACCGTGTTTCTCACACAAAGCACAGACCAGCGGTGCCACCTGGTGGTAGTTGTGACGCGGCATCGTGGGAAACAAACTTGGGTGACAAACACAAAAAACAGCCTGAATTAACAGCATGATAGAATAATCACAACTATATTCAAGTTTCGTATTTGCTGCATGTGTGTTACTCTGTTTTCACTGCTTTGGTTTAAAGACACAGCAGATGTTAACTTCAAAAGACAAACCAAAAGGAAACACAGAAAATGTTTTTCATTTATGAATACTTAACTTTAGTGCATTATTAAAGTGCTTTAACGTAAATCCCCAACACATTTTCGCCTGAATCTTTAATTCCTAAAACCAAATCATTGACTCACTGATGTTCAATCTGAAAATTGAGGTGTCCACTGAACCAGTCGTTGAAGAGGGACTTCTCAATGTTGCAGGTGGCTTGTAGCTGATAAGAGGGTGAGATGATAGAAGGAAAGATTTACACATCAGTAGCAGCTCCTAAGGGTGGTTTACACAGAAGTCAGACTGTGTTTAGAAAATCCAGATACCTGCATGGTTAGCCAGTCTCTGTGCTTCTCGTGGTCGATGTCCATTGGCAGGTGGTTCATCTGAGTCACCCAAACAAACCAGTGACTCTCCAAAAATCTGCCAGTCATAACAACACAGCACCAGTCATTGAGATGGATGGAGCTATACGCTGCCTGATGTAGTTGCTGTATCAAATTAAGAACCACTTTAATTCTGTGTAAGGTGTTTATAGATTGCTGATAAGACTTTTGAAAGCACATAACACATGAAAAGGTGCTTTCCTAACCAAGGTGTGTGTGTAGTTTGATGGCAGTGAACCATTACTTGGGAGAACCCTGATTTTAAGCATATGGCTGCCATGTGTTTATAGAGTAGATGCAGACTAAAATAAACTTCAAACCTCAGAAAAAAACATTTATAAGAACTTCAACATTTAAACAAATATGGAAGGGGATAAAATCCAGAAATAAAGAAGGCAGAGATTCTTGGTATATGGCTTTTTGATACTAATGTTATTGCTCTAGTAGTTGTATAAAGTAGTACCTGAAACAGGTGTTTACTGTAAATTTCCTCTGATTAGAACTCTGCGGTAGTTTTAGTGAAAGTTGTAATTTATCACAGTTTCGTTACAGTTGTACAGTTACATTTAGCAGACGCTTTTGTCCAAAGCAACATACAACACAAGCAGGAATTTAGGAAATAGGGAAAACCTCAGTGTGATAAAGTGCTATGACATATTTGGCTGCAGGTGCTGCCATTAAGAGCAAGAATTTTTTGTTGTTGTGTTTTTGTTCATTTATTATTTTCCCAATGTAGAGTAATGTATCCATAACTAAACACAGTTTGTTACTGCAACAATATAGTTCAACCTTCAACAACAATCAATAATCATTGCTAAATATTCACTGAGAGCTGGGTCTGAGACTTTATGACACATTCTACCCCTCATAACAAAGAGGAGAAGGGTCAGCTTAAGTGTTTAAGTGTTCCCTGAACAGAGGAGTCTTCAGATATTGCTTAAAAGTAGAAAGGGGCTCTGGGGATTGGATACAAATAGGTAATTTATTCCACCATTTAGGCAAAACAGAAGAGAAGAGTCTGGCTAGAGATTTAGAGCCGTGCAGGAGACATTCTTGTCAATGTTTTGTAAGCCAGAAGAAGAGCTTTGAATTTGATTCGAACTGCCACTAGAAGCCAGTAAAGAGAGATTAACAGCGGGGAGATGTGCTGTTTTGGGCTGGTTAAAGACCAGAAGTGCTGCTGCATTCTGGACCATCTACAGAGGTTTAAATGTATGAGCAGGGGGGCCTGCTAGGAGGGAGTTGTAGTAGTCAATATCACAAGGGCCTGTACCAGAAGCTGTGTGGCCTGTTGTGTCAGGTAGTGTCAGATCCTCCTGATGTTAGGAAGGGCATCCCGACAAGATTGAGCATTGAGACCACATGAACATTAAAGGTCAGCTGTTCATCAATCGTGGCACCCAGTGTTATTACAAAGACTGTCTCAGCTGTACAGATCAAAGTTGAGCAGGATATCCAGCCTCAACAGCTGTCGATAGACCCAGGGGTAACAATTTACATAAGATGTCCTCCCAAAAACAGTTTTAGTTTCACATCATTTGAGTTTTCACCTGACAAAGCTGATGAGCGCCACAGAGCCAAGGAGACCGTATAGAGGAATGTAACAGCACAGGTAGCGAAGGTAGAAGGACATGGACCAAGCCAGATCCTACGAAAGAACAATGTTAATACAAGGTTTTCAAGGTATGTGAGGATTTATGAGTTAAAGCCCCTGTGAGAAAACTCAAGCTGGTTGTGAAAAACCGTACAGTTTACGATCATTGGCAACATGATTAACAGTTTCTGTGTTGTAATTTGAAACACTTTTACCTCTGTCAGACCGGACGGCTGAATAAACAGCCTTTTGATCATTTCCATAACAAATAATCACAAAGAATAATTTATTTGGTTGCCAAAATAATGCAGGATGAGATTTTTGTAAGAAAACACTACTTAAACTACTTAAAAGAGATTCATTGTATCACTCTGTCCACAAGGGGGCGCCCAATTTAACACAAACAGAAAGATCCACGTGAGCTTTAGTGTAATACATAACTGGTGCTATCATGATTTAAGGCTGTCATAAAACGTATCCCATGGTGTATTTCCACTGAGATGTTTCATATGAGTCATAAATCTGCTGCTTACCCCCCAGTCATGACGGGAGATCATTGTGCGGATGATCTGAATGTGGAAGTAAACTGGAATGAGAAGCGGTGGACCAACTAAAGAGAAAAAGAAAAGTCAGTCAAGCACAGTTTTAATGGTTTCAGTTTTCTAAAGGATAAATCAGAAGAACATACTGAGGAGGAAGTACTGGTGCTGGTGATGATAGGGCATGTATTTGATCTTTTTTATGCCGTACTGTAAAAGTAAAGGAAAATGAGTTAGCATGAGCAGCAGCTGAGAGATTGAATACAGGTTTTGTTAATGGGCTGTTGGGCTACTTGCCTCCACTGGCTGAGTTTCTCCAACCACAAAGACATGCAGCATGTTGACATCAGGGTCCTTACTAAAAATGTTTGGTTTAGCATGATGCTGAAAATGTCGATGGTTCCACCAGTTGGCCGATGCTCCCTAAGAAAACAGTCTTTAAAAGTCTGTGAACATTTTCCAGAAGATAAAAATACATGATAAAGAGCACAGCTTACCTTCACATGGCCAATGATAAACTTTTGCAGCATGTGGTTCCAGCTGGACTTCTTGAAGACGGACAAGTGGCCAAAGTCGTGCTGCAGCCATCCAGCCTGTGACTGGAAAATAAAACAGACAGATTTAGTTTGTTTGCTGCAGAGGTTGATTCACATGTCTGTGGAGACAAACATGGTCTGTTACCTGAGCAATTGCCTGCAAAACAGAGCAGAGGAAAGTCAACGTCCAGCTGGTTCCCCAAAGCCAGATGATGAGCCAGGCGAGGACCTCCAGCAGCAGGATGTGACCCAGATGAAGACAGAAGAACAGAGGCCGTGCTCGAAACAGGCCCTCTCTCTCTGCCTGCGTGCGTAAACTGAGGAAATCCTGAACGATTCCCGCCTGAGAGCAAAGACGAAGATACATACGGTATAGGTACAAGAGGTTTAAGGAAAAGGCTGGTGTGTTTAGCATTAGTAGTCACACAGCAGTTTGAGGTACTCAAAAAGTAATGAAGCATAAGTGAAAAGAACTGAACTCTGTACAGCTCATGAATAAAACACAGACCAGGACAGATTGACTCCTTTTCCTCAGGTGTTTCTCTATAAGTCACTAAAGCTGCTAAACAATAAACAATTTTTTCTTCTTCTTTAAGGATCTGATATGGTATCTCACGTTTTTGTCCCGGTCCTGGCTGGGCTCTGACACTGCTAGCTCTCCGACCAGAAGAGGTTTCAGAAACTTCTGAACAAACTTTGAATCAGGATGAAAAGCAGTGAATGCCTCCTAGAGCACAGAGAGGAGAGATCCTGTCAGAGAGGTATGTTATATCAGTGAGGGTGTCAACACAACAAATAAAGCTACAGTCCTACAGCCAGCATTATAACTACATGAATACTGCCAGCCAAGAGGTGAGAAAGATGTGCCTTAACATGGCTTTATTGACTTTATTCCTTTATACATGGCATTATTTGTAAATGTTAATTCTGGACAAATGTGTGAACATTATTTTTTGTTATGTTGTTTTAAATTGCAAAGTGTGTGAGAAAGTTGAACACCAAATTAAGAGGTCAGTTCCCATGAGAAGGGTCTCTTATGAGCTGAGCCTAATTCCTAAATCAGGCATCCTGAGACAAGTTTCAGGTGGCTTTACATTCTGCAGAGGTTTTGACCGACTCCTCTTTACAACCTTGATTAAAATAAATAAATAAATAAAACATCCAGAAAATCTCCTCAAAGACAAAACTAGGAAGAGAAACACAAGAAGAAAATCTTTACCTGCAATACAACATCATGACCAAGAGCACCAACAGACAATAATTATGGGCAAGTCATGAGGAGAAATGCAGTAAATGACAGGATCAATGTTTAAGTAGGGGTGGGTTTTTCAACACCAGTTCCAAAAAAGTTGCGAAACTGTATAAAACGTTGATAAGAAGAAATTTATTTATGGGGTTTTGAAAATTGTTGTAAACAGTATATTAAATTAGTAATGATGCAAAGACAACCAAGATTCTGGAAGTGAAAACATCTATATCATGAAAAATATGTGCTTACTTTACAGCAACAAATTTAAAAATCCAATCACTGTATGGTCTTGAAATCACTTCTTAAAGCCATCGCCTGAGAACACAGTTAATTTCTGAATTGCTACATAAGGAGGTAAACGCTAAAGGAAAAACACAACATGATCCAGAAATTATGGTAATTAAAGACAATCAAGTGAACTATCCTGAGGTCTGATGAATCTAAACTTGTCATCCTTGTTGGATGATGAATGCTGAATCCTCTGCTCTGAGGAGGGGAGGGGCTCCCACAAGTCATGGAGGTCACAAGTGCTGCCACTAAGGTAATAGATCATTGTAGACTTTGTACATGGACCATGCCACACCACATTCTGCTTGGCAAGTCGTGCTTTTAAGAAAGTTGTAGACGGTGAAGCTAGAGCCATAAGTGGACAATCACAGGTGTCAGGGTTTTCCTTATTGTTTGTCACAAACTCATTACCATTTCAACAGCGGTCACACTCAACATGTTGAGTTGAGAGGAAAATAAAGGAGCTACAACAGCACTGTTCAAATGTTACAAGAATATGGCTCAGTAGTGGAAGAGTCCCTGTGCTTGTCTTCCCTGGAGTCCTGACTTAGAGCAAGAAATACGACATGGGAGACCCTGAACTTTTGAGGTGCTCAAATCTTAAATCAGGTAAGAATGGGACATTTTTTGAAATATAACGCACACCTGATGTAACTTCATTGTGTTTGTTCAAATTGAAGCACAACACCTTACCGAGGCATCCTCCCCAGCGTAGTGGCTGATGACCCTGAAGCCTCCTGGGTGTTTCTGAGCCCACTGTGTGATGTTGTACACCTTTCGGTCGATAACCAGCCACTGGTCATTCCTGCTGCAGTGTTTCTGTACTTCCTCCCAGGTGTAAACTCCAGCAGCTCGGTTCCCTCCTCCTATCTCCGTCTGCTGGCCTCCGACTCCCATCCTCAGTGCTAGATGTAGCCTGGATCCTCCACCTGAACAGTGAAACACAGACAGGCGAAGTCTGACACCTGGATGCGAGACTGGCAGTGTGTGTCATCCATCCAACAGACTGTGCCGTGGGAGGATTTAAAGGAGCCTTTAACCTGTTGCTCTCCTCACTGTAAGCACCCAGCTGATTGGTGAAGTCAGACAAAGAGCAGGGCAAAATCTTCACTAATTATTGATGATGAAATCCGACAACCAGGACGCTGCTGCTGTGAAGCAGGGCGGGTTTTTACATACGGAGTGTGCACCATGTGAATGGCACAGGCTTAATGATGAACATAAATGCAACACGTACATTCTCCGGTAAACAGAGAAAATGAACCACCTCTAGTTTGTGGGTGTGTTTGAAAAAAGCCTATTTTATTTGCATAAAGAAACGGCGCATGAAGGCTGATGGTCGCAAAATTCAACATTCAAAGCGGCTTACAATGTAAAGCAGTAATACTCAGCCCCAAAAAGACTATCGATTACCGTTCATCACCTGTTTATCGATTAACTCAGCAAAGATTACAGCCGGAGGCAGGCCCGCTAAAATGAAACATTTCAGACTTACAGAGCTCAGATTTGGGCTTCTCTCTCCTGATAGTCAGTCACACATCCGTTCACTTTTTTCACTCCCTCTCCATTCAAATCCTTTTTGAAACTAGCCTATACATCCCATTTTCTTTCTCCCGTCTTCCCCCAGAAAATCTCGTACTCGTCCACTCACTCATTCAGTGCAAATTCCAAGCGGATCATTCGAGGGTTTGTGGGCCAATCGGCGCACAGTAAATCCTGGAGCACAGACTGCTGTGCAAGAGGCTCCACAAACAGCTCATCTCTATGTCTACAACACGCCACCAACTACAGGAGACCATCCCCCACCCTGTGGAGAACCCCCGACTGGATGAGCTGTACCTATTTTATTTTTAATTCATTTTATTTTGTTTTATTTTATATTATTTTGACAACTCTGCCCCCCTCCAGTCTGCAACCCCACCCACACGAGGCATCTGTGAAGAGGGTGTGTGCCAGCAGTTTAACAGACAAAAGAAGAAAAAAAAAATGAATACCATCTTCACCCAGATCCACAACAGGTCTTTGGGGCTGTGCAGGTTCCCCTCCGGTTTCAAACACCCCACTGTTATCCCAGTCTCAAAGAAACCCTCCATCACCGTATCAAAGGACCACAGGTATCTGTAGTGATGCAATATTTTGAGCAGCTGGTGTTGAGCTACCTGGAGGACATTCCAGGACCCCTGTTGAGCCCCTGCAGGTCAGTTGAGGATGCCACCAACATGAGACTGCTTTACATCCAGCACCACCTAAACCCAACAGGGATGTACATGTGGACCCTGTTTGTGGACTTCAGCTTGGCGTTCAACACCATCATCCATACATTCTTCCCCTAAAACTCTCCCACCTCTCTACACCAGCACCCACCTGTCTTAGATCTCCAAATTCCTGACTGACAGGACCCAGAAGGTGAGACTGGGGAGCACTACAACCAGGACGTGAACATTCAGAACCACCCCTTTGTGCTAGGAGAAGGGCAGTAGGGACCTCTGCATTAAACTCCTAAAGTTTGCAGACGATACCACTATCATCAGCCTCATCTTAAGGGCAGAATGTTGGACAGTTGGTCCTCTGGTATAGTCCAAACAATCTGAGGCTGAACCTGTTTAAGACACCCTCCCCCCACCATTCTCAGCCACGCTGTGTCTACTGTGGACATTTTCTGGTTCATGGGATCCACTCCTGGGATCTGAAGTGGACCTCAACCAGGAAAAAGTGCAGCAGAGGCAGTACTTTCTCAGACAGCTCAGGAAGTTCATCCTGCCCCAGGAACTAGCTCATCATCCAGTCTGTTCTGTGTGTCTCCATCTCCATTTCTGTTCTGCTTGATTGAATAACATAAAATATCATATGGTAAGCAATGATTAGATGTGTGATTATTTAAATAATTAATTCTAGTTAGTCATGAAATTATGTATTAAAAAGGATATGATATGATTTTTTATGATACAGTATGATATGACACGTGAAATGACATGATATAGTATCAGATGTGATATGGTTGACATGATCTGACATGATATGATTTATTTTAGTATATAATTTGTCATGATATATGATATGATATATTATATTATATTAAAATTGACAAGCTAAGATATCATTTTATAGATGACTTTATATTCATGATATTGTATGTTTGGGGGTCCATTTAGTCACCTGAGAGCATGTTTCTTTATGTTTAGACATTTTTTGGCATCATTGTCATTTCCTGTTTTATTTTGGTACTTCCCTTCTCTCTACTCTTCTCATCTTGCTCCTTGTGCTCATTTGAGTCATTATCTCCTCATTTCTTGTGAATTTAAGCCCTGTGTGTTCCAGCCAACCTCTATGACTTTGTCTACACCGTTTGGATCAGTGTGAGCTGTTTGTTGAGCCTTTTGCTCAGAAGTCTGTGGACTTATTATGGGGAACTGGGTTCCGTTTATGATAAGATATGATGTGACAGACATAGTCTATATTCTATGTGGTAAGATAGTGTATGTGATATCTGATACAGCATAGTTTTGACTTTACCTCACAAGTTTTTTATTCTTCATGTTTGTTTGGATTAAAATTTGTTTACACTTAGATACTTAAAGAACAATGATTTGTTCCCAAGTGTTCACGTATGACACAATATAGCTCTGAAGGTAAATAAATGCAAAATTTATATTAGAGATGTTAAAAAATCTTTTGAGATGTTAAAAATATCTTTTAGTTTTGAGGAATATGCTCATAAATATTTGTTATAACTTTCCAAGAAAAGGGTCATTTTTAATTTTGTTTCTGGGATTAGCACAAAAAATAAAAAATAAAAAAAAACAGAGGCACATCATAAAACATGTGTATCCTCCCTGTACCACCAGGTGGTGTAGATGTGTCCCTTTAATCAGACACCTTTCTCGTCCTCATTTAACCTCAAGGACGCAGCAGCAGATATTATGACAGACTTGGGTTGCATCCAGACATGCAAAGATGGATGTCATACCAACCAAATTAGATGTTTTATTATTCATGATTTGATTTTAATACATGGGACAAATGATCCTCATTGTCTGCATCTGTTCTATTTTCTGCCTTATAAGTCTTTCCATATGTTTCCCATACCGACTGGATCATCAGAGCTTCATCTACATTCAACGCATTTTCACCTCAGCAGTCACATCTATTCAGCGTCCAAACGCTCTGCCTGTCTGTCGGCTGCTTACACTCCATTGTGTCATTTCAGGGTCGTTTCAATGCGGCGCAGAAATTTGCAAATCAGCTCTTTTGCTCCTCAGCATATCAGACAGGATTATCCTCAAGCAGTGCACGGCCTGTCTCACTGTTTGTCTGCTTCCTCTGCCACTGCTCATCAGGCTGACACACGCACTGTACATCTGACCCTTGCATCTTTTCAAGGCCTTTCTTAAGTATCAAAACCATCACGACCACCACGCAGGCTGTCAGTCACACAACTGATATGGTCAAGTATTTAACAAAGTCAGAGGTGATATCTTTGGTGCAATGTACAGGGAGGGTATTGTATTTGAATCCACCATTTTGGAGAGTTCTCACCCTCTTGCATGAAAAAGACTGCACGTCTTTACTTTTACTCATCACTACACTCACCTGTTCCTTTTTAAGGGTTTTACTTTCAGACAATGGAACATGAGTACTTTCTGTCAAGGAATTATCTTCATCTTTTACGCTGTATGATACTTTTGGCATTTTCGTACACAATCAATAACAAGGAGATTTGTGTGTGCTACTTGATTTTCTATCAGATATGTAGAAACTACAACTGCACAACCTATGTGCACAAATTCATGTACTCAACAGAAATATTTAGAGGAACCAGGATGTTGAACTTTTTTTTTTTATCAGCATTGTTAGGTTGTGACTGGTAAGGTGTCCAACAATGTATTTGATTCAATGAGTGACTGAACATTCTGTCCACAAAAATCCTGAGCTGTAAATAATCCTAGCTCTATTAGATCAGCTAACATGTTGCAGAGTAAAAAAATGCCCCAGAAACAGAAGCACAACACGACTGAAGCAACAAGTCCTTCAGTTTAAATTTTAAATTCTAAAGTAAAGTATCTCAAAACCTTCTTTAGTATAGTACGCTATGAAATGTACCATATATTGAATGTATGTTAGTTAATGTACTGTGTTTCAACTTTGTGGCAAGTGTGCGGTTTAGTAGTAGGAGTGTTATATCAAACTGGGTAGAATAGAATAGAATAGAATAGAATAGAATAGAATAGAATAGAATAGAATAGAACTTTATTGTCATTGTAACAAGTACAACGAAACTGAAGTCACGGCAGCAATCAAGAAAAAAAAATAAGAAAGTATATGGAAAGTGCAAAAAAGGTCCATAAGAAAATAGATGATGACAGCTTGTCCATCATTCTCCAGTTCAGCCAGCCTCCACCTCCACAGGGTCCAGGACTGAGCTTCTTGGATTCTTGGATTCCTGGATCCTGTCTGCTCACAGCAGGTGAAGCTCTTCCAATGTGGCATTGGTGTCTGATGTTAGCTCTGTTAGCCATGTCTGTGAATAGCATGATGCTACTCTCCCTTCTGGTATTCCCTCTGTTGCAAACTCGTCCATCTTGTTGGAGACAGATCTTACGTTCTCAATAACGATGGATGGAAGGACAGGTCCATGTCATCACTTCTTAGCTCACACCTGAGAACCAGCACATCGTCTTCACCTCCTTCTCCTCACCTTGTGGGAAGACATCAGGCCTTACACCAGTTAGCATTGATATGCTACAGGCCTCTAACAACTGAGTTCACATATAAACAATGTGGCCATGGTTACATGTAAGATTTCCAGACAAACACAGAAGAAACAATAGTAAAAATATCGCTGAAGCCACAAAAAGTTTGGTGTCCATGACCAACAATTAACCATACAAAGTGATGATCCACTCCATATACAAAGATGACGAAAAAGAGACAAAAAATATTACAAGAAACAGACAAAGAAGAGAGAGCTGCTGTAAAAGGAAGCCATAGCCAACGGGGCGGCGCCTAACAACTCAGTAAACGTAACATGTTAGTGAGCATTCAGTGGTAATCCATTCTGGGGATCCTGACAGAGCCAGTCTGAAACATGCAGCCACATCCTGGCAGAGCAGTGATAGAGGAGGGTCTTCCTCTGTCTTGAGGAGCTACAGGTGAATACTGAGTGAACCTGTGAGCAGTTTGAGAGAGCTGCTGTGTTGCTGAATGTGCTAATTTCCCAATGAATGCTAACATCTTAGGTCTCTGTGTATCCACTGATGTGTGCTCAAACTCAATAACATGAGGAAAAATGGACATTTTGGGAATAATAACTTGAAAATACAGAAAAATTGCCTAATCAGCCAAAATTGCCACAGAGCCTCTGCAGTACCTCAAAGGACCCCCTTGGGGCCACGGACCCCCTGTTGAAGACCTCTGCTCTACAATATGAACTGGCTACGATCAGCTCAAGTTCCCTACAACCCAAAAAGTAAAAGCAGTACACACATGGAGGTTATGGACCCCTTTTTTCTTTCCACTTCAATATTTTTGTAGAATCAATGGTTTAATAACAAATGCGATACAAAATAAATAAATAAATAAATAAATAAATAAAAAAAGAGAAGTAAAGATACTGTTAAGTTACTCATCTACATTATGCCCACACTGGTGTCAGGACTGAAGTCAGTGATGTAAACAGTGTATTGCTGCTTAAAGGTTATTTTTCTGTCTGGTCTGTGTCAAAGCAGTACGTCACACACAGTGTGTTAACTGGTCTATAAAAACCTGCTGAAGCTGATGTGTGTACTGTCTGATACAACACAGAACAGGAGTTACCATGTTTGGAGCAACTGTATGAGGATCACTGAGCTTTTACTGGACCACGATGTAATGTGTGTGAGATTATGTAACCTGACAGGTCGGGGAAAAGGCAAATACATCGGGGAAAAAAACCCTTTTAAGTCTGTTTTCAAGATATAATGTCAAAATGATGAACTTAACCTCCCTATTATTGTAACAGTTTTTGATTTCCTGTTTTATCGTGTAGATCTTACCTCAGTTTTTATGTCTTGCACCAATTTCCTGTCTATAAATCATATCCTTGTTTTCACTTTGGTGCTTACTTGTGTTGATGTTTCGTGCTCTTTCATTGTTATTATTTGTTACTTTTTTGTTCTTGTGGTTGTTGTGTGTTGGTATTTTGTTCTTATATCGTTTTTGCCTCATGTTTACTGTCTTTCCTTGAGGTTTCCTAGGGTTGTTAACTTACCTTTCATTAATACCTTGTATCTTTGTACCGCCTGTATAAATGTCCTGTGGTCTTGTTCTTGAGTTGAATTTCATTTTTTAATGTTTTATTTGTAGTTTCCAGTGTTTCATGTCAAGTTTTACTTCCTTTACCCTCCCTTGTGGTTGTATGCCCTTCCCTTGTTGTCTACACTCAGGCTCATTTGTGTGTATATAATGTGTTGTCTGTCTCAGAGTGTCATCATGTTTTCTTTGTGTCCTTTAGGTTTCCTGAATGACTTTTTGTGTTTTGAATCCAGGCTAATTTTCAATTTCCTTTTGTTTTGCTTTCTGTCTTTTGTTTAATGAATATCTTCACTCTTCTACAAATTGAGTCCCTCTCCTTTGCTACCCACCATGACAGGAGCAGTTCTTAGGTAAAAATAGAATTTTCATTTACTTATTCCCAGTATGTATCCCTGGTTGTGTGTCTCATTAGAGTGTTGAAGGTTGTAAATATAAGTTAATATTCATGATGTTAGTTACAAAAACAACTGAGACATTTTAGACAAACTGATCTGATGGTAGAGCTAAAAAAACACATTTGTGTATTGTTGTATTTGTTGTAAGTCTGGAACAACAAAGGAAGAAAACTGTAAAAAACTGCAAGGCAGCCTCATGAATGTTTAAAACTAGTGTTAAAACATTCTAGCTAAAGGAAATAGGTCTTTTTGTGATAGATCTCACACACACACACACACACACACACACACACACACACACACACACACACACACACACACACACACACACACACACACACACACACACTGCCCATGTGATGTAGATGCCCTCTGCTCCGGTTTCACAGGGAGGAGGGAGGCAGCGGTTCAATGTAAACCCTGTCACTGATGAAGGGAACATCAGGAGCAGAGTCACTCACCGGTCTCCACTGCACTTTCCTCAAATGTGCGGGGTTTTTTTCGCCTCCTGCGTGTGTGGATCATAACTCCGGGAGTCCTCGGCCTTTAAATGGGAGCAGCTGCTTTAACTTCCATAAACTGTTTTCTTTGCTGCCGGCAGGGTCACCGAGCTGCGCACTCACTGTGGACTTCTCTATCGACACAAGCAGGCAGAGAAGCTGCTAAATGACTGATTAGTCTCTCGAAATGTTTTTTTCTTTTTCTTTTTTTTTCTGAGACTGGATCCCCGTACAGCTGGCCTAGAAGCTGTGAGTGACCTCTGCCTTAAAAGCCTCGGGGAAGTTAAGGATAAGAGGGTAAGGACTGCAGGAATTAATTTCTACTAAAAATTCAGGAGTATTTTGTTCAGCTCCACTACCAGAGGCACTATTACTATTATTACTACTATTACTACTACTATTTCTACTACTACTACTATTACTACTATTACTATTACTCCACTGCTTGTTAGGTATTTGCTGCTGGAGTTTCATGATTTGTAAATGAAAAAGTTACGTACAGACACCTGACAAAAAGCTGTGACACAGCTGACAGAGTGTTGATGAACTCGGACCATGATGCTTTGCTCTGCCAGAGGGTACAGCAACAAACCAGCATCAGCTCCCTGGCTGAGGGTTAGCTTGTCACACACACTACCTCGTCAAATGACTATGTACTGACGCACTGAGGAGTCAGGGGCTTCAGGCCACAGCATGGGCAACTCCTCGGGAAAGGAAGATGAAGAGGAGGGAGAGGAGGGAGGGAAAGATGGAGATGAAGCAGAAATCGCACCAAAGAAGAAGAAAGAAGAGGAGGAAGAGGTGGAGGATGAGCTTCCACTCGGGGTGGAGGAGTTGTTTGAGAGTGGAGATCCAGTGCTGGACTTGAGCTACCGGAAGTTTAAGCGTCTTCCCATGCGTGTTTGTGGACTGATGCATCTGGAGAAGCTGTATGTATGTGGAAACAGTCTGCGCAAACTGCCTGACAACATATCCCAGCTGCAGGGTTTGAGGACCCTTGCCCTCGACTTCAACAAGATAGAGGATGTCCCTATGGCTGTTTGCCAGCTCACTAATCTTACCCGCCTCTACCTGGGCAGCAACCGTCTGATGGGCCTGCCACCTGAAGTAAAGAACCTGCAGAATCTGCGCTGCCTCTGGGTTGAGAGCAACTACTTCCAGAGGTTTCCTCGGGAACTCTACGACCTGCCCCATCTGAAATCTCTACAGATTGGGGACAACCGGCTGAAGACACTGCCACCTGACCTCTGGCGTATGGCAGCACTGAGGGGATTATGGCTTTACGGGAACCGCTTTGAATCCTTCCCCAAGGTCCTGCTGCGCATGCAGGGTTTGGAAATACTTGATCTGGACCGCAATAAAATATCTGAGTTTCCCAGCTTGAAGCGTCTCAAAGGCCTCCGGCTGTTCTCATACGACCATAACCCTGTGGACGAGCCTCCACCAGTAGGTGAGGAGGTCCTTGTGGTTGGCGAAGGTGCTGCTGAGTTTTTGGAGGCGCGTGAGGCCAGAAAGGAAAGGCTCCGAAAGGCTGCAGAGTTAGAAGCTGAAGAGTTAGCTCAAGCAGGAGAGGAGCCAGTGATTCACGGCATCCTGAAGAACAGTAGCTCCAAACAAGCAGCCAACGAAGCTTTGGTAAATGTAGAGGACTCAGAAACTAGAGAAGAGGGAAAAGGAGAGGGGGACGAGGTGTTTACTGAGTACGACGGCGTTGAACTGGAATATGACGAAGAGGGGGTTGAGTATGAGACTGAGGAGCTGATATGTGAGGGAGAGGGGTTTGAGTACGAAGGAGAGGAGCTGGAGTATGAGAGAGCTCAGATGGACTACGAATACGAGGAGCTGGAGCAGGATGAGGCAAGATAAAAGGATGTAAAAATCTCCTCATACATCCAGACTCAGACACTCTGCTGGCAGGTGGAGATGGCTAACACACAATCCATACTTTATTTATTAAAGAAGTTGATTTCAAGTTGGGCGTGTTACTAACTTATATGTGCTGCTAATTCTTTACCCATTCTTAACTGTGAAAATTAGCTCTGAAGAGTGAACGATAAACTGAAACTACTATGACATCTCAATCGGTTGAAAAGGACCACACCAGAGTAGGGCTCAAGTAGAAAATGTATTAATGTGTGTTGTCTCTTTTAATGTGTATAAAAGTTTTCCTCAAAGGATAACTGGTATGGAAGTCAAGACTGGCCCTCATTTTCTTAATGGATTTTTCTCCAGAGCAAAACTTCATTATTATCAAGAGGATTTTCTTTAAGTGACACTTATATATTTTATCTATAATAGATGAGTAATTGTTTTGCCACATACAGACTGGTGTCTTTATATCTTTAGCAGCTGATTTAAGACAAGGATAACTAATGAGCGTAAACCAAGCATTATAAACAGGCTGTATTTCAGGCAGAGCCCTGAGGTGAACTCTCTACAATAGTTTTTACAGTTTTCATGTGTTAAAAAAGATCCTTAAAATTATTCGAAAGGATCTCAGTAGTAAATCTTTCCCTTTCCAAATGTAATGATATTGGATTTTTTTAATTTCATATGAAGACAGGGTTTCTGTCTCAAGAAGAAGACCATAATTAATCTGCACTGTCACTAAACTGCTCTAAAAAAGATTACAAACTCATCCATCCTTGACTTCCGTACATCAGAGACTGTGACTTCTGATAATAAATATATTCCCAGATGACGGCATTGTCTTTTGTTTGTTAAAAAAAAACATGTTCTCATTTCAAACCAGCTACTGTTTATATACTGTAGTATTCATCACGACCAGTGTCTGTTTTATGTGCCCGCCAGAGCACCTCGACTCGGCTCATTGCTATTTTTATAAGCTGAGCCTGCGTGCTCATGTAGATGTGTGTATTGGATTTAGATTTACAAAATATTTATGACATGCCAAACACAAGCCCCCAAACCCTTGTCAGTGTTGTGTAAGCAGTCCTGCAGGCGTCAGTGCCAAGAAAGAGAGAGGGAGACAAGCAGCATTATTAGAGGGAGGAATAGCTGGGGAGCCTCACCATAAAAGGTAAGTCCATAGGGAGGCTCTAAAATATGAACTGGAACCAATTAGGCAGGATTTTAAATGAAATAAAAGTAAACCCTGACGCCACTTGTAGGTCAGAGACTCAGATCTATCATGGCCTCTGCGTACTCCTCCAGTCAGTGATGACACCTCTTCTGCCTGTCTTCAACATAAAGCAGGCCGGCCCTTGTTCTCCTCTCATCTCAGCACTAATTATTCATGTCAGGCTCGTATGTAATCCAATCCTCTTTCCCTTCACGTATCTTTTTCTCACATCTCATTCAAAGAGTGAAATATTTATCACAGTGTTGCAATATTGATGCTCATTCTCATATGGCAGCTTGTTTCAACTACAGTGTGCTGTGCAAACAATGTTAAAAGCCAGAGTTCTGCTTAGCAGGATAAAACTGTTCACTTCACATGTATTTGAGGATATTTGTGTGATGACTCTAATAAAAAGCTGTTAATGAATACAATAGCTTAATTAACTGACCTTCAGAATATCAGAGGTGAGTGGAAAAATGCCTCAGTGTTACCTTTCAAGCTGTTTCACTTGCCTGATGAGCAGACGGCCCTCATTATCCACTTTCAGTAAAAATAAAGAAAGCAACGGCAAGTTATGCTAGCTTTATATGTCTAACACCCCAGACTGGCAGGAAAAGCTACAGGTGAAGAGCTACAATTTTTGGTTTCAAAGAACAACAGTTCATATTCTGCATGAAACTTTATCCTATGAGCAGAAAACCATCCTTCTTGTGCCCTACTTCCTAGTTTTCTATATCCTCATGTTTGGTCGGGCTCTGGATGGTTATGGTAGTGTTGTGGCTAAGTCCCGCCCACAAATGCAATGAACAAATCACAGAGAGTATAACCTTCCCATAAGCTTACCGAGCTGTAAACAACAATCATCAGCAAGGGTGGTGTCTGCAAGTTTTTTCTCTGCTCACTGCAGAGAGACATTAGCAGCTAATTACACATGATCTATTATCCATACTGCACAGAGCCCCTCTGTGGCTTTAAGTGTCTCTCGTTTTGTCTCGGTGATTGTGTTTATTTGGCTTGTGTTAATAACGTGAAATAACTGCTGTGTCTGACATCTGGCCCACAGGAGGTGGATGGTATAAAGCCACAGCACACACATGTAATGTTAAAACACCATGCCTCTTAGCTCTGCACTCTTCTGCGTGTGTCTTTGCCATGGGAGGCAAAAGAGTTTGACACACTGCAGAGGACGCCTGGAATCAGTGCTGTACTCAGTGCGGGTGTAATTATTTTGCTCATTAGTTTACACTCCTCTCATTCTCTGTAGGTCGGAGACAGCGGGGAGGCCAAAGACAAAGCATAATCTCCCTCACTCCCTTTTTGGCTTTCTCATGACTCACTCACGTCTGACAGGCAGCTTTTCAACTTGCACAAAGACGACGTCACACAGAGATTACAATTACATATTTTTTGACAAGATTCATTTTAAAAACAACAAAGACGGGGGATTGATTGAGGTTTTCAGGGTTTGACTGTAGGGAAATAAATAACTGCAACAGTTTGTCACACAGTCAGATTTTCTGTGATTGAACTTTATTTTTGTGGAGTCATGCAGGCTTAGGTGTGTGAATCTAGCCTCTGAAGATGAGTCTGTGAAATATAAAAAGCTTTTGTAAATCAAAGTACAAACAGGCTTAATAAAACTTCAGGTGTGGTACTGCTACGTACCTGTCCATGTCTCGACGATTATAGGCGTAGTCCTTTACTGGACTGATTACTCCACCATGGGTGAAACCAGTTTCCAGCTTTTCATGGCCAGTATGATAACAAAACCTGAAGAATAAAGTTTACAATACCAGTCACAACATAAATGGTTGAATATTTTTTGTGGTTTTCTATGTTAGTCAATTAGTATTGTCTTGAAGGCACAGTGAGGAGTTTTTGATGGGTGTTTATAACCTACATAGTGAATCAAAATTATCAGCAACCAGACTGGTTATCTTGTTCTCACTTTAGAGCTTGTGTTCAGGGCCAGGTTATCCTCAAAAGTTTAAATTAAATCCACCCTGAAGTGTGTAGGTCTCTCACTTATAAGACTGCTTCTCTGCTTTATGAGAGCAAGACTAAAAGTATTTGGATATTTTCCTTATGTCAGCATTTATTAAGATATTGAAAAATGAGACATGACTTGGGCCTGACCAGTTAATTGACATCTGCTGATGATCAGAAGTAAACTTAATATTTGACAGATTATCTGTATCAGCATTTTATTTTAAAGATCCCATATTATGCAAAAATCACTCTATTAAGTCTTTAGTGAAATTTGTGGGTCTCTGGCTTTCCTCCCAGCTCACAAAATGTAAGGACAAAACCTGTTCTTAGTAGTGCTTGTGAATGTAAAATCCTGATCTAAAATGAGCTGTTTGGAATTTCCGGGGTTTGCCGACATCAGAGATTCCCTTTTTTAAAACCAATCAAGAGCAAGTCTGACCTGATTGGTCCACCAGAGCAGATACCCCCGAACCAGTGGTGATTGCTCTAAGACTGCAAGGGAAGCTCAGCTTCCCCTAAAATATCCCCCAAAAAAGTGGTGATATGTACTGCTGTGTGTACATTTCATTGACAAAATATGCGCTAGAATTCCTTCATCTTTTGTTCAGAATCAGCTACCTATCACAGGTAAGTGGCTCGACCTCCTTCTCATTCGTCCCCGCAGCGTCTCAGCGCTTTAACACAGTCAGATGCTGGGCGTCTTCTGACTTCAGCAGGGAAGCGTAGAGTGGGTTGTTCCACTGTGGAAACTGAACGGTCACTGGATAACTGCTAAGCCCCCCCATCGGATGCTGAGCGTCTCCGGGGGTCTATGAGGCAGTGGGCTGGCCTGGACGCTGGGCTTCTGCATGATGAGTGGATGATCTGTCTGAGGCTGAATCCCTTTTTGATTGACAGTGAAATGAGCCACTCAACGATCTTGAAGTATAACCTTCCACCGGAGCATCTTCTGAGTTTTACAGTCAACTGTTCTGGACTGAACCAGAGGCTTTATCGATCTCCAGCGAGTTTTCCTTTCTTGAAAGCCACGAGCGTTGTGTTTAAAGATCTTCTCTCTTTTCACCAATAAGCAGCTATAGCTGCGGAGCATCTCGCCCTGTCACTCACACTTATAGCCTGTCGAAATCTCACGTAGCAGCTCCAGCTGCTAGCAAGCTGGCACGGAGGGTAGAATTTATGTTTAAATAAATAAGCAAATTTATGATGTGGGCCAGAAAAAATGAGCTTAACCTCCTTGACTGACCAGCAGCTGCCACTGCCCCGAACCCCCTCCCTGCCCACTCCCCTCCCCGCTGCTGGAGAGAAATCTCTCCAGCAGCAGGGAGGAGAATACCAAAGTTGAAGAGCCATCACTGCTTTTTTTTGGCTGTAAACAGCCACATAGTTCCATGCACAAGCTTCCCATCTTGGAAGAAGACAAGACTAAGTGGCTAGAGTTCATTTATGAGGGAAATGTGCCAGCTACACTCAGTAAAACTGTGCATGTGTGTGCTAGTCACTTCACGGCTGACTGCTTTTCCAACTTTGGACAGTACAACAGAGGGCTAGCAAATAGACTGGTTCCGAATCCAGGCGCATTACTAACCATCCGCCAACAAACCTTGGACCCTGGAAATGTGAATATTTTAAATGCTGTGTGCTGTGGAGCAGATGTAAGAGCTTTTCCTCAGTGTCCCCCCTGTCTCTGTGTTAGCTTCAGGATGCTAACTTGTTGCTTGCTGCGGTTAGCCTGTAATGTTAGGGTAAACGAGCTTAGCTGTTTTCTAAACATTGTGCACTCAGAGTTCGTGGTGCCACCATCAGTGATGCAGAAGAGCGGGAATCAGCAGTTGCAAATTCGCATACAATGGACACGCCCACTAAATCAGAGCGTTCTGAACAGAGGGGCTATGAGAGCCTGGAAAAAATGCTGCTATGCTTGATTTATTGGCTTTTTGGACCAAAACATGTCACTACCATTTCATGAAGACATCAATGATCCATATTAAACTGCAGAAAAGGAGCATAATATGGGACCTTTAAGAACCATAGATAATTATCATAGTCTCTCCCTCTGTGTCTATTTTCATCCACCACTCTGACAATTATGGGACGCAACTGTACTGCTAGTGTAACTGGTTAATTAGTAACTCCTGTAAATTGAGTTGAAGATTTCAGTTTTGTATAAGAAAAAGCCTAAGTCCTGCATTTGCGTTTATTCAATTTCAAATAAATATTTTTTCAATTTCTGAATGTTGATGAAAGTTTTTAGTATTAATGTAAGCAGACATCAGCTCCATGTAATGGTTTAATGAACTGCTCCAAGGGTCACCAATGTGGTGCCCGTGGGCACCTGGGTGCCCGCAAGAGCCACTCTGGGTGCCCACGAGGCATGTATCAAAAAACAGCGCTGCTCACAATGGAGCCCCTTACTGCTATCATTTTTCTGTAAATCATTAATAATAATTATGAAATAATTAACGTTGACCTGTGAGCAGTCTCTTCACAAAGTATTACCACTTTTACTACGATTTGTGTTATTAAAAAGTGATCTGTACAATTTTGTTCAGGAAGTTTTTGTCAGACAAGTAGCCCTTCGTGCCACTTATTTGCCATCAGGTAGCCCTTAGTCTCAGAAAGGTTGGTGACCCCTATGCTAGTCATTGGTATCAGCCCTGGAAAAACTACATCTGTTGACCCCTTATCACACATATTGTGACTAACCTACAGTAATAAATCTGATGTCTAAAGTCACAGCTGATTATGCTTTATAGCTACAAATCAATGTGTTCAGTAGAACACATGAAAACTCCTCACAGACCTTTAAGGTATTAATCAAACATACCATACTTACATGTTATCATAATGAGTGGTGAAGTGTGAACGATCAAAAGGCGTTTTGGGGAAAGTCTCGTCTTTTGGAGCATTTGAGAGAAACCCTGTAGACTCCTAGAAACACAACAACAGGCTCATAACAAAACCAAACAGAGTAACACAGCCAGAGTAATATGAGCCAAATTTAAAGAGTCAGATAAAAATATATATCACCTTTTTTCCAATGGTCTTCTTAGTTGGGAACGCCTGTTTTATCTTGAATGATGGCAGAATGAAGGGCTAGAAAAGCAGAGAGAAGAAACATGAGGTAAAAAATTTCATGTAAATCTACAATAAGGGATTGGCAGAGGACTCACGAGGTCACAGGCCCAGGGAGGGATGGCACCTCGAGTGTATCCTGATTCTTGACAAGAACTTCCACACATGTTTGGTGTGACGTCATTGCCCTTCAAGAGGAGCACAGCAAGACATGACCTTGTAAATAATTTTACACCTGTGTTCTCCAAAAAGAAGCAACATGGAACAAGGTCGTGTTACTACCTGCAGAGCTGACGGACACAGGAAGTCACTTTTCATCACTGAACGGTAAGTCTGCTGTGGAACAGTCTGAAAATCAACAAATAAGAAAATAAAGTATCTAATGCATGATTAGAAAAACACAAATGGTAGATGTTTTTTGTAACCAAATGCTGTGTTGTTAGGCATAGAGTAAAAAACACAGGAAAAGGGAATTAGATGTAGAAGTCTATTGGTATCAGTGACTGAATGGTATTGATTATTAAATTATTTAACAACAACTCTGTGCTGCAAAATTAATTTCTTTTATAGTAACCTCCTTTGATACTTGCCAAAGAGATTTTCCTGGGTTTTCTGTCTGTGTCCCTCGTAAAACCACTGTCTGTTTTTGGACCCACAATCACATGGTTCAGATGAGCTGGTGAATATGAAAACATGATGAGACAAAAAATGAGAGCATGAGAAGTAATTTTGGATGAAAGGTTTATATAATGTTTGTATCATAAAGTCCTCTCTAAATGCTAACTTCAGCCTAATGCATTAAACTTTTACCTGTCTGCGTGAAATGTTTTGGCTCGTACAGTCTTTGGTATTCAGTCTGAGGACACACACACGCACACACGCACACAAAGGGACAGACTGAGAGAAACAAACTGTCTGATATTTCTATGGCATGTTTCTCATAATTTTCACCTCGTTGTTTCAGTTTATATCATGCCTTTCTTTCCAGCATAGCTGTTTTTGGATGACTCCTCAGCTGATGGAAGCCACTCTGTCTGTGTTTGTCGAGCAGATTTGGTAAAGAACCTGAACCATCAGGGTGGATATGAGACTGATAGTGTCGTTTGGTTTGAGAAAAGAAGTTGTCCAATAACATGAGCCTGTACAAAAGGACAACAAACCTCTGTTAGACAAAGCAAGCTTTCTGAGGCTTTAAAACAACTTTTTCATCACAGTTCAGTCACAGACACTGTTTAGGAGAAACACAGAAGAAAATGTGCTTTCTAAATGTCTTTGTGCTTCAAGAGTAATCTGGCTTTTTGCAGGGATTTTCACAAGGCATGCAGGTATCTTCAAGCTAACATGTACAGGCAGGATAGGCAGGGCAGTGTTTCACAGCTTACAGCCTGTTCGAGGTATTCAGGAGCCGAAATTTCAACATTAACAATTTCCTGTATTAACACAGTGGCCACAGAGTCATTCTGCATCCTGGAGCACAGCGCAGACATGATAACATTTGTGTTAGCGACAACTTCTGGAAACAGTACAAGAATTCAAAGTTTATGTTAGCTGTAATCTGGGAAACAGTTCTGTGTCTGTTTCTGTGCTTAATCTGTACAGAGAATACTTTTTTAGTTTGTTTTCAATCTGTTTCAAGCTGTAATAACTTTAGGAATTGGAAAAACAAAGGTCTATATGTTATATCTGAGCGGAGATACTAACAGGCAGGAATCTGGTAGCATCAGACCTAGCATGTCTGGTAACGTGTAAATTAAATAATAGCGTGTCACCATAGCAGTGTGACATAGGCTATTTTCCAAACCGCCTACGACATGTGAATGTCGTATGTAGTAGGCACTGGCACTATCTACTGTAGAAAGCCAAGTACTACCTACTGCTTTTGCATTTATGACTGTTCTGTTGGGTCTGTTTTGTAGTAGTCTTGGAAGGCAGAGCTACAGATGAAGTTAGGTTTTTTGCCTTTAATATAATATACAAAACAAGCTATGGGCAGATCTCTGCATTTAGTTATTTAGTTAATCATATCACACAGAATCATCATTCTTGATTTCAAAAGTTAGTTGACTGAAAATAAATCTGGATTTTTATTTTTACAGCTGATGAAAAAAACACTTCCTTATAATCCACGTATAGTTAAAAAAAGAGTAATTAATGTTTTATATGGGCTTAAATGAATTTGAAGAAGTAAACACCTCTTTTACAACTAGAAGTGACAAGATTTACCAGTTTTTTTTTCTTATCACTTCACTTCTATCTCACGGACCGTATAACGCTAATATTGTTGTGTTGTAGTTATAATGCTGAATCATTCCACTAGATGGCGGTAATTTACTGAAACCTGCCACCCGCATTAACAAACAGTACACAACTTACTACACTGCTAGCCACCTTCTACAGAAAACAGCTTCAGTGTACCCGCTAATAAATCCAACGAAGAAGACAAATGCAACACAGTAACGATGGACGACATCCAGCGGTTTGTCCTCTTTGGTATGTGGCTTTTTGGTACCAAGTCCTCTGACTGTGAAACGCAGCCGCTGTTGCATAGTAAGTGATGATTCTTTCGACCAATCAACGTTCTGCAGTGTTGTAGCTCCACCTTCTGGGTTCGGATTGGTTTAGTCTGGCACTCCTACAGAAGGGGGCCAAAAAGTGGGATGGCTCGTCTCAGTTATTTGGAGGTCTGTCCTGAGATTAGTCAGTGGAAACGCTGTAAAATGCGTGCCGTGCCGAGACAAACCAAACTGAACCGCTGTAGGCTACTAGCGTGCGAACACTCTTAGGTTAGCTTTTCACTGTTCGCTTTCAGTCACTAGCGGTGAATTTAGCTTAAAATTTGTTGGATAATGGCTAATTAGCTGTATTGAGGCTAAAAGT
Organism: Halichoeres trimaculatus; assembly: GCF_033239565.1. NCBI lineage: Eukaryota > Metazoa > Chordata > Actinopteri > Labriformes > Labridae > Halichoeres > Halichoeres trimaculatus. Next base: position 18,586,918 of record NW_027437187.1, on the reverse strand, counting down.
TGCTACAAGTTACCTTCTTTCACCTTTTGCACGTGGCTTTATTAGTATCTAATGTTAGTTTTCATCCAATTTCTTACTAAGTATAATAAGCGAGAAATTATAAAGCTTATGTACGCCTTTTCTTTTGTGTTCCACATTGATATCTAACTGTTCCTCTGTTCATTTACAATACTTTAAAACATCTATGTTAGTAAGAAAGGGGTTAATTAATTATTTTTATTTTTTTAGGCTTTCAGGCTGTAATATTTAAACATTACTGTGTTTACTGTTTTCTGAGGAGACAGCATTTAGACTTCCCAGCCTCAGCTGTGTGCTTGAGGAAAACAGCTGATGAGATTATTGTCAGTGGCTTTGTCTGTGTTCACGTGTCTCAGTAGCAGCTCAGTGGAATATGACCATTATTATTAATTAAATTATTTACCGCTGTGGTTGTCCTGCTGTTACCTGTCACAATACCTTCAGTGAAAAAGTCACCCCCCCTAATTTCCAACTGAGGTTTAATCGCCAAGATTAAGAGCACTTGTATGGGTCTGAAGGTCATTTGAGAGGTGGGCCAGTGAAACAAAAACTAGCTGCAAAACTGGGTGCTGTATATTTGAATAACGTGGGATTGTAATAAACATACATTAAAAACACATTACTATCAAAACATAATGAGTCACTTCTCAGAAGCCTCCTTAAACAAAGCGAAGGACCTGAGAGTCTCAACTGCATTTTTTTTTTTTTTAGGTCAAAGCATATAATCTATCACTCTGACACTTACCCCATCTGAGGATTGTCAGTGTGGTCCAAACTGGGCTTGTAATAAATGGCAGGTCTGTTGTTTGCTGTAAAGCCTGAGCGGCCTGGATTTCCGAGGTGAGAAGAGAAGTTCACCATGCTCGGGTCTGAAACAGCTGACATATGTAGGTCATCAGTTTCTGAATCCTTATAAGGGTGAAGTTTTGAATTTTATGACGTACTCTCACCTTTCTGACCATAAAACTGTCTGTAAGAAGTGCTGGGGAGGTGGTCACTGCTTGTCCTGTTGCCTGTTGCTCCAATGACTGGCATGACTATCCCTCCGTGTTCATCCATCTGAGACCACTGTAATTGAAATCCACAACAGTGATAGATGTCAGAAATCCCCTGAGCATGTGCACAGTTGTGTAACCACCAATAAAAGCAGCAAAAATGGTTTTACCAGTTTAAGGTTTGATCGTTTCTGACACAGCTCAGAGCTCTGTGTGGAAAAGTGATGGCAGGGTTTGTTACAGTAATGTATTGAGTTCTCCCTTCATCAAAGTTTCTCTGCCATATGGCTACTTTTTTCTTGTTTACACCTGAAGTTAATCCCCAACAGAGATAAAATGTCAGACACTCATTAGACCTACCAGCAGCTCCTGGCTGTGAGTTCATCTCTCTGTGTTGTGATAGTTTGTGGGTATACAGGTGTCTGTTGCTAGGAGATCCAGCCAAACAACAGTCACATGACCTTAGTGCTATACATGCATCCTTTCAACACATTTAAAACCTCAATTAATGCAACTCTTTTTATATAAAAGCAGATTTTGACACAAAACAAATCCTGACACGTCTTTTTATGGTTTCCTCACAATGTCTCTTTTTTTGTTTGTACATATTTGCATTTAACTTAATTTAACTAGCTCCATCTTGTTGTAGGAGATCAATGCTTCCAGCCAGATGTTAATAACTTAAGTTTTGGTTTTATAGTCTTTAACTTTTTCATGAAGTAGCAAATAGTGTTTAGGTGTGGCTGTGTCCTAATGTATTAAAGCTGTTAGTTAGTAAAATAAGAAAATGTAAACTCTCAATTTCTCCAATGATACAAGCAAAGTCAGTTTGTAATTTTCAAAGATACAGTCTGCTCACCCATATCTTATTCATCGAACTGCTTTACATTTTTTTTTTGATAACTGAGAGGGCTTACAGTCGGAGAGTAAAGGAAACACTTCTACATTTGTTAAAGATACCATACAGTAAGTATTACACCTATCATAAAAAAAAAGTACAGACTTTTTATTTGTCATTATTGTATTGGGGTGTGTCCAGTTAAAGTAATGGATGAACAGATGCAGGGTGATGTCTACTTCAAACATTTTAATCTTTCTGATAAAATTTTCAGATTTTTAAACAAATTAATATCTCGTACTTGAATCGTGTTTTTGCAGATGATGAGTGTAAATAATCTTTCCCTGGTCATAACTGATTATCTCGTCACGTTTTGGCCTCTCAGTCTTCAAATCCTGCATTCAGTTTGTCTGACAGTCCACTGGAGGGCAGTGTGATGCCATGGTGGCTCTGACTTCAGTCCAGCCAGTCTAAGGTTATGTAAAAATGATGGATGGCTGGAAATTTACATCACATCTTGAGATATATATATATATATATATATATATATATATATATATATATATATATATATATATATAAAGTCCATCCCAGACAGGAGAGGGATATCTTTCTCTGCTGTTAGCAGGAGAAAATGTCCGAACACCATCTTTACATCTACATCCATACATCTACATAATTATCACATACCCTTGCCTGGTGTATTTAGGACAGTCTGAGGTGGACTCATGAGCAACTTCACAGGACATCCTTGGACTTTAATCAATCACCAACAGCCCTGTATTAAATTAAAACGTGGCCTCTGTTTTTCTCTACTTTTTAACAACCTGCTCAGGGAGCGAAGGCTGCAAACAGTGTGCTTTCCTCTCCTGTTAGAGTTTAAAGAGAGACTACCTGAACTTCTTTTCCACTGCCACCTCCTCATCATTAATTTCCCTTTACTCATTTTTTCATCACATTTCCTTGGACTCACACTGCATCCTCACCTCTGCCGCATCTCTTCTTTCTCCTCTTCCTTCCTCCATCTGTCCAGCGTTGGCAGTCGGTGGAGCCTATCTTTACCAAGCTGTTACTTGCATTGCTGTCCCACAGTCTTTCCTGCTTGACATGCTGTCGTGCCAAGCCTGGAACTGTTCATTATCCTCTCCAAAGAAAAAGAAAAAAACTACAGGGAAGCGTCTGCATCATTGAAAGTGACAGTCTCATTTCCTGCTTCTTTTCTCTTAAACACAATGTGCACATTATTGGCATTTGTAATTCTAATTTCAGAGGGATCCATACAGCATGAACAGACTGGGTGTCTATTTTCATTCCAGTCAAAGATTGCACCAGATGATTTCTCTTAATAGGACAACTTTTCCTCCACAGTCAGAGGAGAAACTGATCAGGGGGAGCACCTGCTGTACTCGCCTGCAGACTCTGAGCCACCCATGTGATTGTTCACCTCTGAAATACTGCAATCTAATTAATCCACATTTTGTAAACGTCCTGAGTGCCAGCCAGGCTCAGATTCTTGATCAAATTTTCAATAACACTGTGAACGGTGTGTCCTGCAACAGTTTGCCATTGAGATGTCACTAAGAATACAGAGGGGAGCTTAAAAAGAGGAGAAAAAGGTGGGTGCAGTACTTCTAAAAATAGACAGAGGTGATGCAAGCAAGGGTCTCCCGTCGTGTAGATATGCTTGGCTCGCCTGCAGCCGTCTGTTGTAGTTCAGGGAAGGACGGAGAGCTAGGCCCCCGTCTGCAGGAGCTCATCTGTGTTTCCTGTCCAGCTCTGCCCCTGATCCTCTGCAGCTCCTGGTTTTATCTGTCGGTTCAATAACATGTTCCTATGTCTGCAATAGAATAGCATGGAATTAATATTTCCACAGACATAAAGAGACAGCTCAGGCGCTAAGACCGCTCTTTGTGTGTGTCAGGTCTCAGAGGTGCTCGCTCTCGCTCTGCCTCAACTCTCCACTGTTCTGGGTTTTATCTTCTCTGTGCTTCCTTTTTGACTTCTCTACTTAATAGGCAAATCTGGCACGGATGGTTTAAAGTAAATTGCATTGTCATCTTTTTCCATTTCATATTTCAGTCAGCCCCGGTGTGTGTGTATGTGTGTGTACTGTACTGCTAAGGAGGTAGGTTGAGATGAGAAAGAGGGGGATTCAGGCATAAAATAAGACATTCAAAGTCAAAACAGATCCTTCTCCTGACAGGTATAAGACAGGCTGTTCTTTAACTCAAAGAGAAACTGATTAGATTTAAGAGAAACAATCTTCTCACCCTCATATTATTGTTGTAAGAAACGTCTTTGAATGTTTAAGCAGTTACTGTTTATATCTGACGGTTTAAAACTGAAATGCACACATACACAAACACACACACCTACACATCTGTTAAATCTACAGGCAGTGTCAAAAGGGAAGCAGACTGTAGGAACAATGCAGGAGCTAATTAGTGGAAAAAAAAATCTGTCACCATCCTTGAAAAAGGGATGAAAGATTCCTTTAGAGTGAAGCATATAGCTGTGAGACTCATTTACCTTCATGCTGACTGATGTGTCACCAAAGCACAGCTTCACTATACATTTTTAATTGCAGACAAAGGCAAAACAACCATTGCAAATTACATCCTCTATCAGCAAATGCTGGAACATGTCTAACAAGAACGGTGTCATTATGGTGTCTAATTATTTATACTGGGGATTAATTAGACTGTATGCACACCAAAGATACACCAGCACTGTAATAACGTGGGCACGCTTGTCATTGTTTGGTTCCTGGGTTGTGTTTTTGGGCAGCCTGGACCTCACTGCATACTTTTTTTAGGCCAAGAAAAATTTGTTTATTTCCAACTTTGTGACAAAAGTTTGTTCCTGACAACACAGCAGTGCACAGAGGAAATAGTTGGCCCATTTTTGTGTGGGAGGTGTGAACCAGGCCTCAGAGCTAAACATCAGTGACACTTCACACTGTCGCTCTGTGGGCATATTGTAGGTTAGGAAACAATGGAGAAAGACTTTTTTCCAGTCTCTGTTCTAAGTTGAACCAAACAATTTCAGCAGCCTTTATAACTCTTTGTTAGAATTTACAAAAAGGAAACAATTAAAGAAAAAGTAAGACTTCTTTGCAAAATGACACATACTTTTAATGTTAGCAGTTAACAGGTATGTTAATATGAACTCTGTGCTCTGTCTCAGTTTACGCTTCCTGTACTCTTACTTTAACAAATCAGCACTCATAATGACTCATTATGTCACTGATGTTGTTGCTTTGGTTGTTAGAGCCTAAAATTTAACAATGACCTGAGATGTAATTAAAAAAAAATGTAATAAAGCCTGAAACGCAACAACTTGTTTATAATGTAGCAAAACCTGTGACCCTGAATAGGATAAGCGGTTCGGAAAATGAATGAATGAATAATGTAACAAAAGTCCTGAGCCCAAAATGTAAACAAATTAAATAAATAAATAAAACCCAAAATATAAGAATGACCCAAAATGTAACATGTTATTATATTTAGGGCTAAAAATGTTGTTATGTTTCGAGCTCTAACAAGGTTGTTTTCCAAATTGACCTCTACACTAGCAGTGCAAATTGATTTAGACGAAATCGCCTATGTAGTAGGCAGTATGCAAAAACTTGTAAGATCTGCAGTATGCCAAAACTCTCACAAGTCCTACTAATCTGAGAAAAGTATGTAATGGGCCATTCTACCTATTTACCCACAATGCACAAAATGAATGATGTTTATCTACGCAGATGACACTCAGGTTTAGGTGAATTACCAACACCTACTGAAATGAGTTAGCATCAAAATTACAATTCATCAACACTTACATTAAACCATCTGTGAGATTGTAGTGAATTAATGTTAAAGAAACATCGGTACATCTCTGAACTTCCTCTCAAGAGGTGTTTACTTCTACAAAACTCATCAAAGTCCATAAAGTCCATACAAACCACTTAATAACTTTTGTTTTACAAATCTTACATAGATGATACAGAGGCAGCTTTCCCATCAGCTGTAAAAATAAAAAGTCAATCCGTCCCAGATTTAATTTTAATAAAAAGATATAACTTTTGGATTAATATTAAAAATCAAATCTGATTAGCTCTGCTGTAATATTATTCGATGCCTTTCTAAACTTTTGATTCCTAAAAAGAGGACCCAGAAATCTGTCCCTAAGTTTGCTCTTTCTTTTGAATGTAAAATGTATCTTAAACCATTGAAAATGATAAAAGGACAAAAAACACAAAAAATACATAATCACTAAAAGAACTCCTCACCGAAATCTAATAACCATTTCCTCCCCCTGCTTAACTTTATTTAAAAAAGAATTACCATTAATTTCCCTTATTTGTTATTGTATTGTTCAATAACACTGACTGATTTATGTAAAATGCATCATCTAACAATGTCTCTGCATATTAATAACATAAATGTCAAGATCTAGCCATGGTTAGTTTTGTAAAATTACAGTAAAGGCTAAAAAAGCTAAATAGATTTCACCAGCTGAACTTCTGCTTTCCTTAACTGAAAACCAGAGTAATATTCTCCAAAAAGATCCAACAGAACAGTCATACCATGAACTACATTCATTATCAGTGGGCAGTTTGTGGTGCCCACTACCTACTACATTCACATGTAGTAGGCGGTTTGGAAAAGAGCCTAAATCTTCCTGTCACTCTCCCTCCCTCCACAAAACTGTGACAGATGGCTTTACACTACGGTTCAGACCAGATCCACATGCTTGCTGCTGAAAATGGGAACAGGGAGGGAGCAAATAGATGTACTAATTATCAAAAACAGTAACTACAAAAAAAAAACAAAAGTACTGTGTAGATTTGATAGCATGTCAACAGTTTTGGCAAAGACTTAAGCCCATAACAAATACTGTCAACCTCATAGTGGAATGAGAAGATGATGTAAATGATCATGAAGACAACAGGACTGGCACTCTGTGGACTCCATAGTGTTGAGACCCTACAGTTTGAAAACAAAGTGGCGCCTTCCTTTAACCATACCGTATTATTGAAGAGGATCCATGGTTTAATCTATGGTCTTCTTAAAGAAGAGGGAAGGCTGGTGGCGCTAGCTTTGCTAATGTTGGGCTCTACCAGAAAATCTATTTGATAAAGGACTGTAGGCTCAGAGGAAATTATTTGCCATGGAAAATCACCTTGTTATCACATCATTATCAATCACATGGTGGTGTAGTGTTTGAGTGTCCACTGACTTCTGACCATATGCTGCCTCCAGTGTGAACGTTCATCACTCTTCCAGTAACCTTAAAAAATGTGGAACAGAGAGAACAACAGACAGAATCCAGACACAAATGTTGTAAAAATGATTCTTTAATATGGAACAATATCAGAGCTCAGCTCCAAGGCTCCGTCCACCCAACACACTCTGTAACACTGATGGGTGGAGGAGTACGAGAAAATCAACCAGTAAGATCACAGTCCGCTCGGCCAAAAAACAGGAGAGGCTTTAAAAAACATGGAACGCAAAACCAAAGTGCTACCGGGTTTGACCTCAAGACGCCCTTGCTCCCTCCTCTCCTGACCGAGAACGAGACCGCATACTGCCTCTCTACTGCCTCCTAGGGCTCTTCCACCTCCTCACCTACCTCTCCTGCTGGAAGTCACAGGCTCTTCAACCAGGTGGTGACCTGCTGGCCTCTTAGAGCCAGGTGAGGTGGGTGCATGTGGGCAGTGTTTAGAGGAGCAGAGAGGCACGGGTCTTCGCGCTGAGTCTGTTGCGAGTATGACGTGAGCACAGACGAGACGTCCCGGTTATTATGATGGCTCCGGCAGACTTGTCTGTGGTTCAGTCTGATCTCTCTTAGGCTACATGAAAATCGAATCATCTCTAAAATGCTTCTCAAGTTGATATTCAGATGGAATGTCTTGAATTGTTTTGGAGGAAATGAGGCGAGACAGGTGGGAGAGGACGTCTGTGGAGGTCGCCCAGTAAGAACCCGTTACGATACCAACACAGGGACATCAACAGAAGTACTACACAGATATGTACAGAGCAACCAAGCAACACATCAGAATACTGCGTAATAAATCTGGTGTGGGAAAAGGGAAGGTAATCATTATCCACTACAAAATGCACACATCCCACTACGTTAACATGTAGCTGGTCCAAACTTTAAGGCTATTCTCTTGCTCTTGCTACAAACATGGCAGCGATGACGCCACCACAACAGGTATTTGAGTCTCAAGTCTGTGCTTGACATTTGAATATGGCTGCTTTGTGTTTCTGTGGGCTGAGCCGGCAGCTGCTCTTCTCTTCAGAGACAGAACAGAGAGAAAGATTAAAAGAAGAAAAACAAAAAGGTATGAGCAGGCATGAGATACAAGGATCTTCTTTCTTTTTGTGTTGTGTGTGTGTTAAATCCTTCTCCGGTCTACAGAGGTTTGCAAAAAACAAGGTGCTCTACAGTGACGGATGAGAGAGGCTAATGGACAAAGAATCACAGATAGATGAGGAAGCATGGATTACTGGAAAATTAGACTGTGCTGGTGTACACATTACCAGCCGAATGGGGGGGCAAATGAACAATCGAGCAAGAGGAAGTGGAAATCTATACGTGGTGGAGGATTAAAATGAAGAGTTGTAATGGAGGAACAGAGGAGACACAGACAGACAGAAGTGAGAGGGCACCTGCCGGCTGCAGCGAACAGTCATCCTGCACCTTAACACACTCCGTGTCACAGGACAAACTACATCAGAGAGGGAAGGAGGGAGGGAGAAGGAGAGAGGGGAGGGAGGAAGGAAGGAGGCACTGCACAGAGAGCACTAGCACTACCATGGACAGACGCACACCTAAACACACACACACACACATACACACTACTGCACAGGGTCCTGGTCTGCGTTCCACTGCACTCTCCTGGCTGCCAGAACCTCGCTGTGTCTCGTCAAGGCAAAAAGAAATATTTTTGAAAAACAACGAACCAACCGATTAAACAAACAAACAGACGAAAAAAGAAGAACACACTTTTGGTTTCCACTGGCGGTAATAAAAAAATAAAGCCAAAACGAAACCTAGATTATAAAAACAGCCAGTGGCACCAGGTTTTACAGAAAGCATTTTCTCAATGACTGGCTTTTGAACAGCTCTACGCTTTTTCTTTTAGTCTACCAAGTATATACTATTAACCTTACCAGGCAGCTAAAATCTATACAGTACTGTCATTTTTCATATATTTATAGATATTTATACACTATACAAAGTTGGCAAAAATACATAAATAAATACATTAAATTAGATTGTACACATCACAATTGTGTGTTTTAAGTTAGAGCACTCTTTGTTGAAGAGGTGGGCCATGGCAAGTGGAGAAAAGGAAGTGAAGAAACAGGAGTGTTACCCTCCACATCCCTAAACGCAAACAGGAGTCACATTCAGACTCAGTGAGTATAATTTCTTCATATGGCGTTACATAGATTGAGTGTATTGCTTATTACCTACCTGATTCAAAATGTCCACGTTATGGCAGGAGTTAGAGGCTGCTCTAACTGAAGTCTATTTACAACCAGCGAGGACAGAAAAGTATTCTGGAGGATCTGGTTTGAGGGGACAAAGGAGGAATATTTATCTTCAGTGCATTGACACAGGGAAAATTGTGTGTGTGTGTGTGTGTGTGTGTGTGTGTGTGTGTGTTTGTGTATTTTTCATCTTCTGCGTGACTCCTTCTGAAAGATGGTGTTACAAATGAGACAGGACTGTATCCACTGTCCTTCCTGCAGACAGCTGCTAGGAGTATCTGCTGTAGCGTTTCACGTCTGTGGGGAAGACGGTGCTCAAAATAATGTGAAACTGATAAGCTCCATCCCTGCGCCGTGCACACGCCCAAACAGACACATACGACTGCGGCATATTGAAACTAGAGGAGTGGGCGTGCAGACACCTGCAGAGGAGAAACTGGACTACAGCCCTGTGCATTTTTCATCTAGGAAGCGGCAGTAGGATGAATGTTTGTTAGTTGACAAGGCACAGGGCATATTTTGGACATTGGAATGATAAATCCTAATCTCTATTGCAGTTTTTCAACCATTAAGAACCCTGACATCCTCTCCGTTTGCAAAATGGTGGTTTATAGTCTGGCTCTTGCTCTAATCCTGGGTTTTTCTTTTTCAGAGCTTGAGAGTTCTTATACATATCGGACTAGGCAGAAGACAGGCATATTATGTGGCGAGTTCATGGCAGTCAGTTGTGCTTAATCATAAGTCTACACCCTCCCCCTCCCAAAAAAAGAGTCTGAATCACAAGCATGCAAATCGTCTTTATGGGGTCAGAAGGATGCTGTACGTCCTTCCACTCCTCCCCCCAATACATGGCTGTCCCCATGTGTGGCCTCCAGCTGAGCAATAATGACTCCAAATTCAATGAGGAAGGCATCATCAGTGTCAGTACAGGGCCAATCCTGTCTAACACAATGGCATTACAGTAAATCCCCGTGCCGATGAGCAGACAGGGTGAGATGTGATGCCAAGCGACCGGGGCAGACTGACTCCACAGGGAGGAGAACAGTTCTCTCACAGAGCCAAATGAGCTTCCTTTTCTCATGTTTGTAGTAAGAGTACAAAGATAGTGTGTGGCATAAAGAACACAGGCTACACTTGGTACCACATGAGCATCTCTCAGTCTATTTCCTGGAGGCGTAGGTGGTTAAAAGGGATGTGGCAGTGTTGCTACAGAGGGCGCCGGATGTGTTGGGTATCACTCCTTTCCTTTGTTTCTCTTGCCGCGACCTCACAACGCCTTCAACAAAAATACAGCGGACATCAAAAGCCCTTATTCAAGAAGGGCAGGTATAATCAGCTTCAGCGTCATCAACATCACCACTGTTAGTCATGAATATCATTGTTTTCTTCATCATTTCAAGTGACAAATGAAAACTTGGCCATACAACAAATGTTAATTTTCACCAATGATATTTACATAAAGTTTTCAAAAACAGAAGGTTTTTCTTATCACTTTTTGTAAAGAAATAAACCCAACACAAGAACACCAAGCACACACATACATACACACTGACCAACAGTCAAATGTGAACAGAAAGAGAAAAGATATTATTACTCATTATTGTTTTCATAATCACTTTGTTACCATTCAAATAATGCTTACTTGAACCCTGATTGGGAGGAGTCACATCGGCTTTTCTCACCAGATGCTTAAAACAATTGAGAGGGGGAGTTGGAGGAGGCGAGGTCCGTCTGTGCAGGGTGAGACTCACACAACCACTGACTGGACAAAAGACAAAGGTGAGCCAGAGCCAGACTCCTGGGCTGACTCAGCCGTCATAATATGATTCAGCAGAATAAAACCTCAGCTGCAGTCCCTCCAGGATGAGATTACTACAGTTACACACACACACACACACACACACACACACCTAAAGCACAGTGTAGCCTTAATTTAATATTGCACAAACTACAGCAAAGCAGGCACCTTTCCAACGGAGTGAGTCATTGACGCTCGTCTTAAGAAAGTCCTAACGTCACAAAATAAGAAGCTGAGAGTACGACAAGGACAAACATTACCATCAGACAAAGAATATCGTACTAATCCTCTGGCAAACAGGTGTGACCCTCAAAGCCAATAAAGCTTTCTCTCAATCAGAAAGAAAACAGGAAGAGAAGGCTGCTGGTGATGATGACAAATTCGCTGAGACACACATGGATAAACATTTTCGACAAGACAAAAACTCCAGGAGACGGATCTCTTACTAGACTGTCCAAAGAAATAAAAATAAATAAGGCCAAAAGGCAAGAATTTCTCTGAAAATTAAAACCATTAAAAACATTAAAGTTTTCAACCTGAAAGTTATGTTTCTCTTTCATACTGAGATAACTAATAGCAGCATATTGAGTCTATGGCCAAGCTAGTAATCAGCTAATCAGTGCCTGATTACTACATGTTTTGGTTTAAATGTTAATGGCAGCATGCTAACATGCTGTCACTGGTAAAGATAACATGTTAAGGTGAAGCCAAGCGGCAACCTCCGGTCTAAAAATATGAGGCAATGTGAAAGTACTTAAATCTGTAGTTCGTAGAGTGTCCACTTCAGGGTGGCTCTAGGAATATGGGAAACCACAGACACATCAAGCCAAACAAAGCTGTTTTCACAGTAGAAATGAACATGTTAGCAGCCTGGTACAAAAAATGAGTTCAGTCTAAATAGCTTATTTCTCTAACAGCACACACAGTTCAGGGGTGAATGATTTTCTAACTCTGCAGTTAAGATATTAACAACTGGAGATCACCCAATCAGAGGCACAGCTTAGCTGATTGACAGGAAAGGGCCCTGAATCTGTTACTGCCATAGACTGTATATGGAGTCGACAGCGTGGCTCTGCCATTTATCATTGTACGGTTTTGACGCCAAAATACCCTCATCACAGGCGCCACCATTGTAGCAGTTTGCAGCCAGAGTCTGCGCAGTAGAGACCATGAGGGATTCTGGGAGAATCTGAGTGGAGCTAGGTGAGAAAAATAATATTTTTTTCTTTCGAGAGTCTAATCACTTCTTGACTCTACCTCCCAACATATTTTACAATCCCCGAAAAAAATATACCAGAACGGCATATGTCAATCATCGTTAAATGTTAAGTAAAGCCTCGTTTTTAACCTCGCCTAACTAATGAAAATGAAACTTTTCAGAAAAAAAGAGGACTTGAATACAAGACAGCCAAATGATATTTTTCAGTCACCACAACAATCGGACGTGAGAAACATTTCTACGAGGTGTATTAATTTTTTAAAGTTTGACCACAGCCCATCTGGAATGGCTGAAAAGCTTTTAAACCTATACTGCAGCCAGCCACCAGGGGAAGCAGTTTTTGTTCAGACCTCACTTCGAGCCTAGCAAGCGGACGTCCATTTTTTTTTTACAGTCTATGGTTACTACTGATGATTTGCTGTTAAAGAAACAGGCAGGTGACATCACCAATACTTTGTCTATTTATCAAACAGTCTATGGATTAAACAGGTATACTGTTAGGCATGGCCACCTGAAATTAACTTATCTGAACTTACTTCCTCATCTGATGCCCTTAAATGTTACTGTGATTTGACCTAATGCAGTGAGCTCACTAACTGGTCCTAAACATTAATAACATTGGGCACAGGTGATTCACCAGAACAGGTAAATAGTGGAAAGTATAAAAGTAAAAGCAGTAAACCTCCTCTGGGAACAATCCAACAATGCAAACAACTGTAATTATAAATTGAAAAGTTGTTGTTGAAGCAACAAAACTCCCATTTTGACTGAGGTTGTGAATAAAAGTCTGAACCCCCGTAAACTGCTCATCACTTCATTTCATCTCATGTGACCCTCTGAACAAGACTTTCAACACAGCTTCTGTGTATTGCCCTTTTGCTTTTTAGCTAGCCAAGGTTTTGTAATTTGCACAAAAATAAGCTACATCTGAAACTGTTTTGCATGGATTGATCAAAATAATCAAGAGATTTAGCCGACTGTTCAAATCTGAAAGCAAACTATCCAACAGTCAGAGATATTTCACCAAACACCAAGAACGCCTTGTAACAGCTGGAGGAAAGAAGTCATAGGGTTCATGAAAGTTATTAAGCTCCTCAAAGGCTGACTGGCTGTATGGGATTGAATGTGAAAGTACATTTTTCAGTCAATTTTTCAGTCTTTCAAAATGACTCATGGATATCCCTACAGTCGGCTGCTGTTTGAGTGTGACAGAAAACCCAAGTGTAGCGATCTAATTAAAACAAATGTGCAGAAAACCAGAGAGCCCCAGACAGAAGGCTAACTGTGAGGGAAAACATCCTTTTCATAAATAAAAACAGTTTGAAGCATTAATTAAGTGGTAAAGTTATGGCAGTATTGGCTATGTCCATCATTTTAAGTTCAACCTTTTCATCACAGTAATCATCCACACCAGCAGATACCATTTGGCTTCATGAGAAATGAGGCACTGATGAGTTTAAACACAAGAAAAACCAAACAGAGTCAGTTTGAAACTAAAGTCCTGACTGGGAGCATCTGCAGCGCTGTCTCACTGTATTCATGAGTTCAGGATAGTTGAAGGTCACTGCTTAGAGAGCTGCTGCCAACAAAACACGGTTCGTCTGGAGGTGTGAGACAGGTGGCAGAGTAATAAAAGTGGATTTGGACACTGCTCTCTGCTTTTTAGTGTTTGGCTCTGAGCTTACCATCCGTTTTAATGTGACTGTTGTTTGACTAGCTGGCAGCAAGAGGACATTATGTTTGAGACTGCTGGTTGTTTTAGGGAGTCTGAAGCTTTCTGGATACTCTGTGATCAATTTTGCACCACTGTGGCACACTGTGCTTCCAAAAGTGTAAATAATTTCTTATTTTGAAATGATCAATTCATGTTGTTTTCATTTGTCTGCATCATAATTTGTGAAAATAGAGCCGTTTCAGATTTGTTAAAGGCACCGTGAGGAGTTTTCTCAATCTTATACTGTTGTCTCTTGACTTACTAAGTAAAAGTGAAGACTATTACTTTTTTTATACTAAGTTACAGTGTTTGTGATCAGATCAGAAAACCTTTGTTTAGACCCTTGTGGGTTAAGTTTGGGAGAAAAAGGTGGGTTAGCAAGCAGGAGTTGTTTTCCTCAAAACAATTTTCTTTTTGTAAAAAAAAATTGTTGCACTAATGGTTGAAATTGGAGCAGGATTAGCAAAAAAAGACAAAATTGTTTCCTGTTAAAGAATGGCTTTGAATGTACAAAAGAGCATACAAAACATTTTAATAATTATAAGAGAAATACAATACAATTTTTTTTAACTTTCACTTATAAATAAGAAATAAAATAGGCTTTAATGAGCGACATATTGCACCCTGTCTGTATTTCAAAAGCACTCAGTGTAAGTTTTAAAAGGCTTAACCATGTAGCTCTCAGCAGCCTCCAGTTTACCTTTGAGGATCAGCTGCATCACACTGTGCCTCATGTTACTAAAAATAAAACTATATCCTCCAGTTTACAGGGTCAGTGATGACTAAGCTTTGTAAACTCCTGTAGCACAGCAATTTATCACCGCTTGTGCAACATGCAATCTTGGAGAAAGGAACTGGCAGAGGTATTTTGTTGACTCATCACCTGCACACCTGCGTATTGGAATCACAATTTGTTTTCATAGCTTCAGCAGCGCTTTGGCCGAACAATTATTTTCCTCACTGAGTGATGGGCCTTTATCCCCCTTCCTAATCCTCATGGTTACTAATGAGAGCGCCCGTATTTTGCATTATTATTATCAGCAAGTATTACCTTTGCAAACAGTGAGCCGTCCTGGTCCAAGAAGCAGATATTTGTTCCTTTCTGACCATCTAATGGGAGTGTAATGTGCTGTGACACCGCAGGCAGTGGCTGTCAAAACAGTAGGCCCTGTTTCACGGCTGGCCAATTGTTCTGAAGGGTGCTGGACTGGATCAGCGCATCACAGGAGCCAGGACCAAGACTCACGTAAAGCACACTACCAGAACACACTCGCAGCACACAGTGTGCTCACCAGACTGGCTCACACAGACTCAGGACGAGGACTAACATGGTGTAGATTAGGCTAAAATTACATAACCTGTCTTGCAGTTTTAAGGTTATCATTCTTATAAATCAAAACAAATAAAAGCAGGAGAAACCCTCAGCATTTGAAGCACAGTTCATAGGAGCTCGACCATAGACTTTCATTTGACTGCTTCATGTTCCTCCGGGAACAACAGTCATGTACTGAATAATCTGGTGTAGCCAGAGATTAGTAAGAAATGCCTTCAGTGCAGACTTTGTTTTTCCATGTGCTGCACTTTTTACAGTCCAGTTAGCAACCTGAGAAACAACCAGTGCCAGTGAAATTTGTCTCTCCAGATTTCTGAAAAACAACCATCGTTTTATAACTTCTCAGTTCTAGTGCAACGTGTGCCAGTTCACAGGTATCTGGTGAAGCTTTGCTATAGAAGATGAAATACAAAGGAATTAAATCTGGCTCACATGAGCTGTATAAACCTGGCAATGTTCGGCCCTGTCTGTCTTTACCTAAATCTTTTCTTCTGTTTTATTCTTACCTCCAGAGGAGAGCACAACAGTGTTGACAGAAAAAAAAAGAATCTTCTTATCTTAACCACTCAAGGATTTAAAGTGAAAATGTTTGACTAAAGTTTTATATAAAAACAGTTTTATGACATCCCATATGTACGGTGGCTGGTATGTGTCAGCTGATTTGCAAACGCAATAACACAAATGCAAAAGCCATAACACAACAGAAAAAGAACATTTATCTTAATGGACACAGAAAATTTGTGAAATTACTGTTTTAATTTTTAACTTCAGCTGTGATAAATGCAGCTCTTATGCTAAAGTTATGACATGACTGATTCATAAAGCTAAATAAAAGATGATGGATTACTAGTAAATAACAAAATAAAAGTACTAAGAAGGATATCAGAAGGTGACACCCCTATGAAGCTATATTTGTCATGGCCAAAGTAAAAAAGAAAATCAATTACTTTAAAAACTTTTCTGCGTCTGTTGGGATAACTATGTTTTTTTAATTCCTGTTGTGGCTGTACTTCCATTGAGTTGTCCCGCTTGCAACCCTGTTCACTGGTACCTACCAGCCACGGTACATATGTGTTGTTGCTTTTAAAATTAGTCCCACCTCTTAAAAGGCAAACAGCCAAACACAGCTGGATTTTTTAGTTGCACCTGGGATGACCAATCAGATTTCAAGGGAGGGCAATGCCAACCCCTGCCATGCATTTCAAAAATGTCAACAACATCAATGCAGATTTATTAAAAACAAAATTGTTAGTTTCATTGGGAAGAAAGTATCTTCAAATGTTTATTTGATAAATGACTGTTGGTTAAATCATTTATGAAACACTCCAGTGAAATGAGGAAATGTGTAAACTGCTTCACTGTGTTACACACCATCAAGCAGGTTTATCATTTAAATTTAAATTTGGATGCAGAAATTGATTGCAAAGATTTTAGCATTGTTTAACTACCATTAAGTGGATGTCATTACTGTGGGTTTTTATTCTGCCTGCTGCTACAAAACTTGGAGGACTTGGACAAAAATCTAGTGTTGGACTGGATCCAAACCTGCGCCCACAGCTTCTACATTTTCTGCAGGAGGAACTAAAGGAACTAAACCTGCTGCATGAACAGAGGCAGTGATGCTTCAACTTAAAAACAAATCAGTGATTACGTTTACTCGCTAAGTCAGTCCAATAATGGAGATGTCTGAAAGGTAGTTTCTCATTTTTAAAGCTGCTTTACTGAAATCATTCCTAAATAGTTGACAGGGTTATGCTTAACCGGGCTCTGTGAATATGAAATCACAGCCAGTCTGATAGCTACATTAGCAGAGGATACTGAGAGAGAGTCTGTGAGAACAGCTCCTAATGGCTGATGGTTTTCATGTCACTGCTTTATGACTGTTTTTATTTACGCTACAGAAATATGGAGCGGAGCTGAATGTGCCTGACAAGCAGGGCAGATCCCAGTACTCTCTGCGGTGCTCTTAAGCACTCAGGAAAAAGATAATGTCTAAACTGTTTCTACAGTATATCATGGTGGCAGATCAGAGCGCCATCTGATATCACACCCACATTCTGCAACACACCATCATTCATAGTTTCTGAGAGCAATACATGGTTAGATAAGGCCTGATATATTTTTCTTCCATAGGTAAAAGCCAGACACACCTTTCTCTTACTGTTTACCATCACAGAGTCACGCAGAATGACCCAGGCGCTTCCTGTTGATCAACACATTGTGCAGCAGCACTGCAACAATGTCGGCCTAAACGTGACAATCGCACACTGATCTTTTCATCCTCGCCTGACATTTCCGACACACACAGCCTGCCACAGGGAGTCTGGTAGCTGACACTAACACACATGCTCACACTTACACACATGGACATGTACACAGGTACATTGAGGACAAAAAGAGGCACAGAAAGAGGAGGATGAGAGCCCTACACCCATCCTCTGTGTCCTCCACTTAATCTCCAAACCCTGAAATCACAGAGCGGACGTCTCCTCTCCCCAACCGCTGCTCACCCCTCTCAGACTCTCCTCCCTTAATTTTCACCAGTACTGTAATCATCATCAAAACTATCATCAGCGTTATTGTTGTTATTACATTTTCAAAAAGTGCAGAGAGAACTTCCCCGTGCCCTCGTCTGGAAGGCAGGGCAGTAAAGGAGGATGGGGAAACAATGGCAGTAAGAAGAGCAAGAAGAGCGCAAGAGGAGAAAGAGAAAAGAGAAGAAGATTTCTGCCTAGTCAGGATTGTGTTGCTCCTGTTAACACACACACACTCAAACACACAAACACACACCCACCCACACAAGGCAACAGGCGCACATTAATGCAGAACACCATACAAGTCCAAACTGGAGAAGATCAATCCCCCATCAGCACAAAACAAGAGCACAGGGCACACAGAGGAGTCGTAGCATCAAATAACAGACAGAAGTGTGTATGTGCACAAACAGCACACTCTGAGCTTCTGGTTTTTATCTTAACATTGGAAGATTTGAAATTTGAAATTTCTCAGTAGGCGATGCTGAAAAATGACATCATTGATCACCGGGGATTCATTTGGTGTGTCTCTCTTTTTTTCATCTTCTTTTTTCTCTCTCTGTGTCAGGGCTTTATGTCTGGAAAATCAGGAGCGATCCTTTTCACAAGTTTGTAGAGTTCCCAGCTTTCCCAGCTTTGGAAAGTTCAGTTTGGTTGTTTATTTTTTATCTCTATTTTTTTTTTTTTTTTGGAGCTACAGCACAGCACCCACAGCACACAGACGACAAGGGGGGGCACAGGAAAAGCGTCCAGAGAGAGCGGAAGAGGGGATCCACTAATATTGTGCCAGAGGGAGAGAAAAAGGGGGACAACAAGAGAAAAAAAAGGAGATAAAGAAGAGTCTAGTGAAGAAAAAAAGAGGAGGGAGAGAAGAGACAGCACTATCAACACTTCCATCTTGAGTTCAGCTGGTTTCACACACCGAGTATTGATTGCTTTCGACATTGTCAGGCTGAACATTAAACCTTTTTTTGAGTAAAAGGAGGGAAGACTGAAATGAGAGGAGGATATAGTACACTTGAGACTGATGAGGATGAGGAGACAAATGAGGAGACAGTGAGGGAGGGGGACCAGCAGAGAGGCTATGATTAACACACCATATACGAGTGGTGTACAGAGGGACTTCTGCCAATCTCTACGGCTAATATATTCATATGTATATGTACATATAGTACATACTGTATAGCATTGTGTACCTGGAATAGTCATACAATAGGATTATATGAGATTAAACTGTTACTTAAGATTCTCTGTGATCCCACGGGACTGGCACCTTAAATGGGTCAGGGCTGCAGAGCAGTTCAGAATCAAAGAACTGAACTTCAGACCTCCGCAGGCAAAGTGCATAAGGAAACACACACACACACAGGCACGCACACGAACACACACACACAGTCAGAAACAGGGGGACTATTGGCAAAGTGGTGGGACACAGAAATTAAGACACGGCTGTATGAAGAGGAGGAAAAAGAAGACTTTGAAAGAAAAAAAGAACAGTTTAAAGGTTTAAGAGAGCAGATGGCTAATTGTACCCGTGTTTCGCAGCCTGGCAGCAAGTCAGTCTTGTGCATAAGGAGGGGAGTGGGAGGAGGAAGAGGAGGAGAAGGCAGGGAGGGAGGAGCAGGAGATGAGGAAGGGGCAATGGAGGAAGCTGGGCAGTGCGATCAGGCCTTGAGAGCGTGCCACTGGGCCACGTTAGTGCGCGGCCGAGCGAGCATGTCTTTCCAGTGCTTCACCTCCCCTGGTCCACTCTTCCATGATAGGTAGATCTGAGAGAAAGGGAGAAGAAGAGAAGGCACAAAACTTTAGACATGTTGTGCGCTTGATTCAGACCAGAAAGCACCTTTTCTGCAGTGGTCGACATGATCGAGCAGTTTTTGACATGTGACCGGCACGAGGAAGCAGAGGACTGAGTTGAAAGGTAACGAAATGAAAGAGTTCTCTCACATGCTGCATAACGAATGGATTTTGAAATATATTTTGCCATTGAAACCTTAATCAATGAGCCTATTTCTTAGCTGGGAGCAGAAACTCCCTGGAGTATGGTTGCCTGGAAACTGCTCCCAGTCAAGAAATAGTCCAGCACATAACCTTCCAGAGAAACGGCAAACTGTCTCTTACACACTTCTGATATTGAACAGTTCTACCAACAGGGTATAATGGGTTCATTAGTTAGCCTTTGAAAGTGCTGGTAAGCAGATTTTCTTGGTTTTGCTGAGAGTCAAGCACACTGCTTCCTCTCTGGTTTCAGTGTTTATTCGAACGCCATAAATCAAACCTTAAAATAAACACAGTTTAAGTCCTTGGCTTCTCACCAAAAACTGTGCTCACTGCTACTGAGAAATATAGTTTTTATATGAATCATTGGAAATGTGACCGACGCTGTGTTTAAGGACTATCCTTTCCATTTGTCAAGTATTTGAGGGGCACAGTGGTGACATGGTGGAAGGCTGGCACACATAAAAGGATTCCTCAGAGCTTCACAAATTTAGAGACCACACACTTGATGATAACAAAAGACAGGTTGCACAAGATGTCTCTCTTCAGTTCTACAATTTCATTTAAGAGATGCTTTTGTCCAAAGTGACGTACAACACAAGCAAGAATTTTGACGATGAGAACTTTAAAGGCAAAACCTTACTAAGCGCAACAAAGTGTTACAAGTTTTTTTAGCTGCAGGTGCTGCCTTTAGTGTTAACAAACATAGAGGATGAACAGGAAGAAGCAATGATGGTTGTTTTAGGCCCCTTGCTTTCGAAAAAAAAAAACCACACAAAAAAAAAGATTACAGAAAAAGTCATAGAGATGACAGGAATGTGGGCTGTATATATTACAGTGTAGGGGTGGGAGAAAAAAGATTATACTATATAGCAAGATTTTTTGTGAGGCAATATAAAAATCGTGATTCTTAGTCAAAAAAATTCTTTTTCAAATTCAAATTCTTCATTTTAGTCTTTGTTTATAAACTGGATTGAAAAAAGTTACCACTTTTCTCCAGCAGAGGGTGAAAAGTTTCTCTTCAACTCACGTGGAGTGCATTTTTTGGGAAAATATGGCTCCTCATATAGTCTGTAGATATTTTCATCATCATTTAACTTTTTAACATGGTCTGTGTTTAAAAAGCAAACTAAAAGTTGCAAAAATCATAAATACTGAAGAATCGCAATTAAATAGGTTGAATGTCGTAAAATGGAGCAGAACATGACAGCAGCTTTGAGCTGGGACTGCGATGTAGCTGAGTAGAAGTATTGGATAGGGATTCAGTATCGGCAGATACTCAAAATTAAATGACTCAGACTCAGGGGCAAAAAAAAAACTGATCAGGACATCCCTAGTGTTCATGTCCAGTACAGAAAATCGTCTGCTCCTCCACTCCCTCACAGTCACAAGGATGTGTTTAGGCACCGAAACATGATACCATTTTTTAAAAATGTGAATCAGTACTCGGTACTAAAGACGAAATTTGGTTGGTACCTAAAAAGTACCTAATTCTTAACCCATCCCTAGTGTGTACCTGCCTTCACAGAAAGTTTCTTGGTTCAGATCTTTTCTGACACCAAAGGCCTTTATGGAGTTTGCATGTTCTGCCTGTGTCCTTAACCTGGTACAGAGTGTGAGTGTCAAGGTGAGGCAACACTGTGAGGCAAAGTTGCTCTGTTGCTGAGCCAGCACTCAAGTTGTAAACAGTTGGTAATAGAGGTGAAATGGCTTCATTGTGAGAAGTCAGAGGTCGGACAGGGCAGAACAGCCTGTGTGAGTATATCTATGTGTGTTTGTGAACGTTAGAGTGTGCACTAAAAGCATGCAATTTGAGCAGGTGTCAGCAGCAAAAATCAGCTGAATCACTATGCCTCATATCGGATGATGTTATGTCCAAACTGGCTGTGGCGCAATGCGAAATGGTGCAATGCCAACCAAATGGCCCAATGCAGAGCGACAGAATGCAACATGGTGTTTTGACTGTGACTATGATACCTCCTCGTTTCTCCACAAAAATCTGAATTTAAGTGACATCTGACCAGGAGAAGAAGTCAAGGTTCCAGGGGTGTCCAATAAGAAAATGTCTTTTGATTTTAGAGCTTGTCAGCTTGTTGAACAAAGTAGAGAGGGCAGTGCATTAATGATATCCATATCTGTGATTGGAGGGTTGTCCCTTGACATTCACAGCTTTCTGGTATTCTGTTTCTGAAGTGCAATCATAGGAAGTTAGAATTCAGGCGTCTCTTGCCGGTCTACTGTGCAGAAAGAACAGCAAGTACTTTTTGTTTACACTTCATCCAACTAGTGCTCGCGAGGCAAAATTACACAGTGGGAAACCATCATTATGTTGTTACGGGGTTCAATGTAAAGGTACAAAGCAAGTTGCAACTTCTCTTGAGAAATGAAGCCAACCCAGAAGTTATAATACAGGAAAAAACATGTTCATAGCCTCGTACTCAAAGTCTCAGAAGCCTATGTCTCCATTTGTGAAAGTCTTTAAGGGGAACACTTCTCTATAACTTATTCTTTTTGATATCACAGAGGCTTACGGTTACACAGATACTGCATAATTCAGTGTGACATGTGGGTATGTTATAGCTCTTTGCCAGCAGGCCTAAGGTATGCTGTAGCTTCACCTCTCTGCCTTTTTCCAGAATGATCAGAAGGGTTAAAAGTGTTTCCAACATGGCGTCCATTATTGCTGGGCTTCACGATGCCTCTTTGGGCATCTGTGGTTGCCAACAACACAAGATGACCTGGAACAGCAACTAAAGGTTTCTATGATGACACAAAAACCAACAACATAATGTAGAGTGATCTGGGGAAGCTCTACCTTTCCAATAACGTCGTTGCGGCTGAGCCTGTCCTTGTCCATGACCGTGATGATGATGGTGGTCTCCCTCAGCACATGAGCAGGCACATCGAAGGGGAAGGACTCATTGAAGACAGGGTTCAGACAGCGCTTCATCGTCACCGTCTTCTTCTTTTCTACGCGCTTGTCCTTGTGCATCAGCCACACCTTCACGTATGGATCTACGGCGTGAGCACGGAGAACAGCAGTTTACATGAGAGCCAGGATCAAGATGCCCACAGTGGGTCAGGATTGCAATTACCCTCTTAATTGTTCAAGTCAGGGAAGGCAGCGGGGAAGAGGATACCTAGTTTGAGCTCAAGGTCAACTCATCCCCTGAGCTGGGAAACATAAAAATGAGGATGTATTTATGGAAATAGGGCTTGGGATTTGTACCATCAATTCTGGAGCATTAGCATATCCCTGTAATGCTAACAGACACAGCTAATACTACTGCAGGAAGGAGTAGCTTTACAAAAATATGCCACAGGAAGCAGCTCACAGTGGGACCTGATACTCTACAAACCAGCAGCAGACTGAGCTGACACAGATTTGGCTGGCAGGCAGAAGATCCTCGCAGATATACAGAAAAGAAGAGAGAGAAGAGGAAAGGGAGAGTTTCTGGAGGTAATGTCACCTCCCTGCCACAGCTATGGGTCACTAAGTTTGTCATCATGAGGACGGGGGCTGTTTGTGGAGCCAAAAGGCTTCCAATGTCATCAGAGTCTTAGACAAGGGTTAGAAACAGACAAGACTAAACAAAGAATGTCTACCTGAGGTGCCCCCGATATCCATGGCTTTGAGATTACGCGCTTTAATGATGTTCACAGTGATGGTGTTGGCAGTGGGATTATAGCAGAGAGACAGCAGCAGGTCCCCTCGTCTTCCCTGAGGAACAAACAGACACACACATACACACACAGGCATGCAGACACAATACAGCATGAATCATCCGGTCTAATATCACATTTCATCAGGGAACAACAAACTCCTGATTACTCACTAGCTCATTGTAAAATCTTACAACACTGCCCTCTCTGCTCTTACTCCATGTGCAAAACACAGACGGTCCAGTGACCAGGCCGATGCTCATCCTAATCCTATGTCAATCAAGATCACATGCTGAGAAGAAGTCAATGATACTCGCTTCTAAATAAGGCTCTGATCACAGAATCTGAATGAAAACATTTGGTCCATCATTAAGGCAGATGGCCATCCCTCTCTCTGTCTCTCTTACACTGCCATCACTGCAGGGCTTGAGCTCCTTCCAGAAGGTCTTTATCTGGCCCAGTTCCACCTTGTTAAGGGGGATTGACACCTCTCCAATGGGGTCATTCCTGCTGAAGCGGTCGTAGTCCAACACCTGAAGGTAGAGAGTGCGCTCTCTCACCTTCTCATACGGGAAGCCTGGACAGAGGCAGAAGAAGCAAAGAGAAAGAAAGTAAAGAAACATGTTCTTGACAGAGGAGAGAGGGCATTTCAATCTGCACTGTGCTAACAGGGATGAGCTGGCAAAGGCCAACGTTCATTTAAAAAATTGAACCACCAGCAAGCCCTCTCTTTGATGACTCTAGTCATAACCACCTACTTCATCCATTTTCAAGTTCACCAACCATCCCTTTAATTTTCTAGGCTTTAGAAATGTATTTAGCCATCTTACAATAGCTCTGTAATACAAGCACTATGGTCCTGATAAAACAGTGAGATCATACCGAGGTGAGGCATTCACTGCTTTGTGTGGTGACTGCTGAACATTCACAGCTTACACAACTCAAGAATAATACTTCTTTTAAGTAACACCTGTTCTTAAAATGGAGATTTTTGTTACAGAAGAAACTCTGCTCAGATTTCATGCCTTGTTTGTGAATTTTCACACTATCTCTACAATGCATTAACCGAGAAACAACATCTTCAAATAAGCTGGATAACACCTTGCATGTACATCAGGAGTGAAGTGCATCATTTCATCAATTTCTACACTGAATTATTCTCTTGTATCTAATTTCAAAAGAAAAGTGTGACAGAGAAATCCACTTTCTCTAGCCTCCTGGCTGCAAGTCCTTCCTCTGTGCTCATTTCCTCACTGTCAATATGTGCTCTGTTAAAAATCTATGGCTCTCTGAATCAACAGCAGGGCAGAGGAAGGGAAACAGCTACTGCAGCCCCACATTTTTAAACTTTGTTTGTATGGATTAAACAAACAAAGTAAATAATACTTTAATTAGTCTTGTTAACAGTGCTGGTGGGGACACAGTTTTCCTTCTCAGATAAAGCATGGCTAGCTGTTTTCCCTGCTGGAAAGCAAAGTAGCCCCTGGCTGTAGCTTCATATTTATCACATAAACATTGCAGGGGGATTGATCCTCTCATCTAACGCTCAGTCACAGCAAACTGGAGTGCATTTTCCTGATTATACAATCACTACTTTGAATTGAATTTACAGCTATGCTTCACTCAAAATGAAATCACTGATACAAGTAAAGACAGTCCAGACAGTCTCAGTTTCCTGTGATCACCAACATTATTCTTTAACAAATGTCAATAGGTACTGTATTAAATGAAGTGAGGAACTCTGACATCTTTGCACATTTTAAAACAATATTAAAAATGCATCAAATCAAATCTTGATCCAAAGAATTTAAATAAAAGAATGGGAGGTTCCTGACGTCAACCAGCCTCAGTCTGGTGGAAAAACTGGGTGCCAGATGTTCCTGTAATGAATAAATGTGATTCTCTCACACCTGACCACTATGATGATGGAGGAAAACCAAGTTCTGATCCTTTGATCCTTTATTATTATCGATTAATAACATGGTATGACTTTTCTCTTCAGCATCTGCGTGAAATAAATGACAATAAATGTTAAAGAATCTAATAGTCTATAATAAAAACATCATTCATGTTGAAAGTGTCACAGACCCTCAAACAGGAAGGTTTCGTTCCAGTGGGGATTGAGGTTCTTCCTCTTGACCTTGGTCTCCAGCTTGTGCTTCTTGTCAGGCAGCAGGTAGATTTTAACAAAGGGGTCTGAGGTGCCAGAGAAGTCCTTGGCTGGGAGCTCCTGACCACGGAGAACCTTGACGGTGAGGGTCGTGTTTTGGAAGCTGTAGCCTATGCTGAACTGGATCCGACCAAGCTTCTCGCTGATGGGCCCTTCACCGTCATCATCCTCTGAACCCGGAGACAGCTGCAGGGCCACGAAATTTGGTTAAATGAAACACAAAGACATGCAACAGCAGCCTTTCACAGAAAAAGTTCAATTCAAGGGCACACACTCTCTCCAGCACGTGCTCACAGACCGTGACGGAGGGAGAGGAGCTGTGAGAGGAGGAGATCTCAGAGCTGCATTTCTACCACAGCGTACTGAAGCAGCTGCTTTAAGGCAGAGATTGGTCTGACATTAAGTACTCTGAGAGTTTTATTTCTGTTTTAATGTCCTTAAGAGGTAGGAGGTGCTCAGATTGAAGATAGAGGAGCTTTAGACCTCCCATTCTCTCTCACAGCCTCTTCCACTGCTTTATCACTGCTGTGCTTTAAAAGGCCACTATCTGATAGAAAGCAGCGGACAGTCAGGGTGAGCAGGAGACAAACAGAGTAGGAAAGAGGGAAAGAGCATTAAGCGTAAGGGGCATGGAGAGAATTGTAGCTCAGCTCAAGGTTGGTTCTGTGCTTACGGATGCTATGTTAGCTTTTTTCTTCCTGCAGCTCTTCTTTAAATATCTGTCCTTGATTTTTTTCTAGAACAATAACAAGGACTGTAGTAAAACATCTTTTTGCAACAAACTAAAATACAGCAAAAACTCTCAGAGAAGCACCTGACACAGTTCCTTCTGTTTCAGAGTGACAAACACTCACTCACTCAGCCAGCTTTTGTCAATATGGGTTTTAGAAGTGACACACAGAGCAGTTGTGAAATATTCCAAGTCTCATTTATCAAACAGTGTGAGTCACCTTGGATGGATCGTCTTGCTTGATTGTCACTGTGGGAACTGCCTGTGTGGGTTTTTTTGTCTTTCTATTAGGACTCATTTCATTATCATGGATAGCATAACACCAGCCTGACTGGCTTGGAGGACGACTCTGCTGCATTTGTCCCACCTGGTGACGATGAATTTCCTCATGCAGAATGAGGCCAAAAGTATGTGGACGTATTGAATGACACATATCTGCTCTGGCTGACTCGCCCATATGAAACACCAAAAACCAGGAGTGCTTTCTAAATAGAGGGATAAGGACAAATCAGACAACTCTCAGATCTGTGTTATGTGTTAGGAGGTTTTCAGAGGAGAATTGCAGTGTTAACATAAAAGATCCAATCCTGGCATTTAATATCAGTCAACTAATCTATTCCTCAAAAAACAAAACAAAAACAAACAAACAAAAAAAACATACCAACATAGCCTTGGTATTATGACAAAGGGCAGATCTATTCGACCAGCTCTACACTAGTCTGTAGTTACAGTGACCCTGTGTGTGTACGCCACCATTAGGGAAGCTCTGTGCAGTTTGCGCAGTAGGGAGCAAATGGAGCATGAAGGGAGCTAACTGGAGACTTAGTTGTTGAGAGAAATTTCAAGCCAACAACTCCAACAGCAGCTTTTAATGTGTGAAGCTAATGCTTCAAAGATAGCCATAGTGCTAATAATTCAACCAAGCATCTCAAGAATGATCATGTCCAAGAGTACACAGCTCAACCAAAAAAAAAACAAAAACAGAAGCTGAAAGTTGGTCAACATTCTCAGCTGTACTGCTTCCAAAGTCTCAAGACTTCCCAGTCTCAGTTTGACAGCAAGGACAGTAAAAGAGAAGTTTCTTGAATTAATTGTCCCTGAAAACAAGGGATATGCCACCTGGTTGATATCCAGGCACAGTTTACCAACACATGGACATTTTTCCAACACTGTTCTGCCTGAACTCTACAGGACAGTAGATATGGACACATGGACAATGTACTCTTAGATTTTTGTTTTGAAAGAAGAAATCTGCCTGAGCCAAAAACATGCACACTAGGGTACTAAATATGAGACCTGGGTCATAAAAAGAAGCAAGAAAGCAGTCTCCCAACAGCTAACTACATCTGCATGTTGCAATCTTAATTGTCTTCCGTTTGTGGCTTATTTTCCAGCTACCATAGTTATTGGTTTGATATTGCTGCAATGCAAACATGAATTCTGCCTCCATTGACTGTTCTCGCAACTTTTAATTAGACCAACTTTTCCATAAAGTGCACAGAGTGGTGATTGGGATCAAATTTTCAGGAGTCAATATTTTTTATTTGCAGTGAAAGCCCGATTGAACTGAAGATGGGTTCAGTCAATACATTTAATACCTTGCAGCCACAAGTATTTTGATCGAAAGAGTGACCTTGTTAACTGGCAACTTTCGAAATGCCATGAGTTTTTCATTTAATAATGTTTTTCTGATAAGTATACTATGTCATTATATCAACAAAGACTGAACTGAGAGGTATCCAACAGTACGTCCGTTATTCTGTCACAATTCAGAAAATAATGATGCTGACATCTGATGGCACAAAGGCATTTTGATTTATTTTGGTAACAAGTTTTAACTGAGTGTTTAGAGCTTTCTAACTCTCCTGAATGAATGCAGAGAAATTCTGCTTCCATTAACAAAATGCACCAATATTTTCAATGACAAATGGGTGCTTAAGGGGTGCATAGGCAACCACTTTTCGATGCCAAAAAATGCACCCAGAAGAGAAGTGCTGTATCTTATTTTCATTTGAATGTTAGAAAATAAATCAGCAGTCAATATTTGTGTTAACTCTTCCTTGTAATAGATGAAAGTGCAGTAGTTTCTGTAGAACTGAACTGTAGGTGTCTCCGGGGTGAGCTTACTCATCTGTAGACAGAAATAGCCCAAAACAAATCTGCTGTTTGAATAGCAACTGCAAAGATCTCCAAGTGTGAAACTGTCTTTGTAAACAAGTTTTTTAAAGACTTACATCTTTGGCAGAAATCAATTCACTCCAGTCTTCCATGGATTTTGAGGTGGGGGGATCAAGAATAGAGAGACGGGCTGAACAGTGTGTGTTTTTGTCTTTTAACGAGCTACACTGATGATAAGGGATGTATCACGGCTTAGTCTTAAATTGGACTAGAGGCAGATGAAGGTTAGTGTGGATGTGATGAAAAGGCTCTTACCATCACCATGTCTCCAGTGAGAGAGTTGGCAAGGTCGGTCACGGAGGAGTGGCCATCGGCATCAGGAGGCTGGCCCTTGGGGCTGTTAGCTGGCTTGTTGCCCCTGCAACAAAAACACAGTTTGACCCCGAGGGAAAAGCGGCACAGATATGTGCTGAGACACTAAGTCATCTCCGGAAAGAGAGAGTGTAAGAGCACACAGGGAGTCCAACCTCCACCTGTTTGGCACTAGAAAACCACCTATCTGAGAGGCCCAATCGAGTCCAAGTTTGCTTTGGATAGATGTCTCTTCAAAGAGGATTGTGCTTTCTCTAGCTAGAGTGAGCGAAGCCAAATGAAATCTGCCAGAAACTCCACAGATCAATGGCCGGCGCTAGAACTGAGCACATTTGATGTGTTGAGTTGTGTTTGATGAAACTTGGAATCTCAGATGACTGTACATATGTCCAGTGTGGCAAACATCCAAATCTCTAACAAGAAAGTTACCTCCAAATAAAAAGACATTTTCAGACAGGAAACAAAATAAAACCGGCTATTTTAAAATTCATAGAAACCATTAAATCACCTTCAAATTTAAAGTTGATGATTAACCTTAAGTCCCTCTAAAACAGTGACAAGACACACACATATAATGACATGTACAGTAACATGAAGTCAATAGACACATTAGACAGACATGTAAAACAACATGTAGAAGACCAGACACTTAACAGGACAGATGTTGGGTTGGTGTGTTTAAATCCCTCAGTAAGTAAGAATCTGTATCACAAATAAAGTAAAAGGATAAAAGAGAGAGCAGAGATCTCCCATGGTAGAGCTGGTTCTCAGGTACAAATGTTAATAGTTGTTAATTTGGTTACCAGGATTGTCGAAACAAAAAGTTCAAGTGGGAAAAACATTCTGGGAGAAAAAACCTCTATGTTCATACACCATGAAAGCAAGAAGAGTCACATAGTGTTAAAGAAAAAACAGTAGAAGAAGACAGAAATAACAAAGTCAATGAAAAGAAATAAAATAAATGAAAAGATTGAAGAAGAAAGAGCTGAATGCAAAAGTACAAGGCCAATGTAATGTAAGACATTTGGCACAAAACACTCCATGGATGACTGGTCGAGGCACATGGAGCAGCTGAACACAGAAACACTGTTAGGCAATCGACCAACAGTACGAAGAGAAAGAAGAAAAACATGAACAAAAACGCAGAGAAAAAGAAATGAGCACACGCACAGAGGATACTCAGGTAGCAGAGACACACACATAAAAACACAAACAGTCACAGGACAGAAATCATAAAGACTGTAGATAAGATAGAAGGTTCAACAAGGAATGTGAGAAATAGAAAAGAAAGCTGAAAATTATTTATCTGTATAAGAAGAGATAGCAAGTATTAATAGCATGAACAGTGAGGTTACGAAAAACCAAAACCAAACAGAGAGTGAGATTGTTACAAACACCAGCACATTAGAGAGAAAAAACAGAGCTGCAAGAAAAAGATAGGGAATGAAGGAAGGGAAGCCTGGAAACACAAGAAAGGCTTAGTTTGGTCAGTCTGATAAGTATCAAAGAATAAGAGACAAAAAAAAATAAAAAAGCTATGCACACACAATATCTCTAACAGGAGACAAGAGGGCGAACATGCTGAAGGGAGAAAAAGAG
Organism: Halichoeres trimaculatus; assembly: GCF_033239565.1. Taxonomy (NCBI): domain Eukaryota; kingdom Metazoa; phylum Chordata; class Actinopteri; order Labriformes; family Labridae; genus Halichoeres; species Halichoeres trimaculatus. The sequence continues at coordinate 18,556,329 of NW_027437187.1, read as the reverse complement.
CACAGAGGAGAAAAAGAAAAAGACAATAAATACGATTGGTCACCAGGAAAAAGGAGAGCAAGAACCATGTCTTTACAAGGAGAGCTCAAAATAAACAGTAGATGAGATATAGAGTGAAGAGAGAAAAGGCGAAGATACGTATAACTGTACAAAAAACATAATTTCTTCAAAACACAAAAGGGAGAAGTGGTAAAAGCAAAGGAGAGCACATTTAGAGTGTTACAAAAGAGGTAAATGGTAGAAATGGAGTACAAATTATAGAGGCGTAACTTTCAGTCAAAGCTGATTTTCCAACCTTTAAGCAACACTCTAAAAGTGTGGAACAGGGTCACGAGGGCCAAAGCACAAACTGGCATTGGCTACATGTGCATATAGGTTATATGCAAGTAGGTGTCACTCAGGGAGTGAAGGCAATGCCCTGAACAGGCAGGAAACAAGGAGCCCATACAAAGTCTGTCTGTCTGGCCAGCATTCTCTGCCGAGCGTTTCACTGAGAAAATATTTCTTTGGTTGTTTTTTAATATTGTGAATTGTAAATCCAGGTGAGAATTGATGTTGAATGCAATAATGTGTACATTTTTGCAGAAGACAAGGACAGAACCAGGGGGAAAATATACTGACAAATAGACAGACAGAAAAAGCAAGCAAATAAGACAAGCAAACAATCACTTCAACCAGCAAAGGAACCAGAGCGAGACGGGGGGAAGGAGGGATGTTAACCACTTTCACAAGAAGGGAAGGGAATATTCATCAATTGGTGTTAGTTGTATTAGTTGCCAAGGGAGGTAATTGCATTTCAGGGACATGTTCATTTATTTATTTCATCTGAACTGCAGGCAACGAGTCCAAGAGGCAAGGAAAAAAAAACAGGGCTGAGCATGACACTAGACCAAGATCTGAGGATCTGCTCACTAAAGCAAAGAGACAGACTTTAGATTTGAGGTAAAACAAGGCACCTCCCTCCTCCTCCACCTCCCTATAACTATTGATGGGGGAGTCTTCAATTATTCATTCTCTTCATGCTTCATTCAGGGGTTCAGTGCATTCTCAGGTAAGAGCTAGTGCAGCCAGGGGAAAGGCCTTTTTCTACCAGCCCTGCTCAACAGCACCTGAGACGCTCCTGTGCTCCAGCACTTCCTCCAGGATGAGATTCCGTCTCTACATTACACAACACTTATAGACTGAAAATAAAGATCTGTTTTGCTTATTTGATTTCTTAAAGAGCTGTATTAAATGTAGCACAAGGTTATGTTACAACCGGCTCTGTATGTTGTGGTTTAATAGCCTGCAGTTGTCTACAGTGTCCAGTGGGAGGCAGAGTGGACTCGAGTTAAGATCAGATTCTCCCACAGCTAAGGCAGAGAAAGTGGGCTGTTGGCATAGCAACGGCTCTAGAAACACAGACCATACATATTGGGGGGGTTCAGGATGTGTTTGACGAGAGGTTATAGGGAGTGGGCACAAGGGGAAAGGGTGTGTTTAAAGGGGTGCAGCAAACAGGCAAACACACAGAGAACAAAAAAAGAGCAGGTTTAGGATATATGACAGGTACGGGTGAGAGCCTCGCGGACACACACATTCACATGAACACACATATGGAGGCAGGCGGGGCCACTTTGGGTTTCACCGTCCTGTGATACTATCCTGTTTTTGTTACCTGACCGAGGGCCAGCAGCACGGAGAGAGGGGTGGGGGGGAAAGACACTCCACTTCTAGGCTGGAGAGAGACGCAAGAAAGAAAGCCCAACCCAAACCCCCTCCCCCCAACTCTTTTTTTTTTTCATTTTCATCCCCACCCCTCGGCAAACATGTCACACTCAAGCCAAACACGCCTGCCTGGGACCATGAAGTGATGTATTTCAATGTCTATGCTCAATTTCATAGCCGCCCACTATATCTATCATTTGTCAGGGGCCACGGCATACTTCCCAGCATCACACACAGTCAAATCCACAGCAGTGAGGAATGGCGCCGCTTACATAACTCACCATCCACATGAAACACATGAACATTCACACTCGAGTCAGCCAGTCCGTCCCTGCTGCTTCACTTCTCGAGCTACCACCAAACACTCTGCTGCGATGTATAAATATGGATGCTTTCACTGTTAACTAATTGCTTCCTGCGAGTTGGAACTGGAAATGACTCTAAAATAGCATCATTTACTGAAATCCCATTTCAGGAAGAGGCAACAAGGGAGGTGCTAAATGCTGCCTTCTGTGTTTTTGCTTCTTTTTTTTTCCACTCAACTCCAAATGGAAAACAGAAAACCACAAGATGATTCAGCTGGTGCCAAATGTTGATCTTTATAAGTGCTGTTTTATGTCTGTTTCAGTTTTATTGAAAGCTGTACTTTGGATGTTTTTAAACAGACTGAATTTTACTTAGGTGACCGACCGATGCACCATTGACTACATTACAGTAAAGCATTGCAAACATGATTACTGTTGAATCTAAAGATGAGCTTACCCTGTCTATTACCTTCTTTTATAGCCTCACAATGCTCTAAGGAGTACAGAGTCATGTCTCCCAGCTCCATTTTAGTAACATTAAATAATCAAAACATCTAAAAAGTCCATTAGTGCTCCAAACATGAGGCTACAAAATGTTTGCATTCTGATTAGATACTAAGATTTCCTCTGAGATGGAGGCGGCTGCAGATGGGCCACCTGTTCTGAGGCAGGACACAGAAGTCCCAGGTTAATGCTCCAAATAGCTCCTCTCCCCCACCGCCATCCATCTATCTATCTGTATGTAAGAGACAAGCATGTGTTCCTGCATGTACGTGCTGGCTGGAGTGCTGCCTGCCTGCAGCCCTGCATAACGCATGGCTGTGCAGAGTACCATAAGTACTCTCTCCAACAACTCTCAGGGAAAAAAGATGGATTGTACCCTGAATCTTCTCTCATGACATATGGATGGATGGATGGGTGGATGGATGGATGGATGAATGCACTTCCCTCCTCCTTTTCTCTTTGTGACTGCATTCTTTTTCCTCTACCTTACTGCTTATACTCCCTCTCTCCCTCTCAACTGAATGCATCTGTACACCCCCACGTCATGTTTGGAGAATGGTAGCCACAGGGAGCTGAAGCCTTGGGGACAGCCTGATCTGGAGTCCCCAAAAGACTGTTTAGTCTGGGCTGTAAAGCCGCTTTCACAAGAGGAGCTCTGTGTCAGACTAGCAAAGCAGAGCATAATCAATTTACATGTTTGTGTGCAAACATAAGCCTAGATTTTAATCATCCAAAAAAAAAAAATCACATTTTTTTTTAATCAAATCTAAGAAAACAGACCTAAAATTCACACCCTTCCTAATTACACGTCCTCAGTCCAACCTTACATCCAATTAGACAGACAGATTGAGTACAGTACAACAGCCTCAGCACACATCCTCACACACCTCATAAGGACTGAACTCCTCCTCCTGCTAATGTGGTTAGAGCATATAACACAGTCATGATGTTAAATAAACAAACATTTATATTCATTTAGGTAAAAGGTCATACAAGCCATGTGCTGTGGTTGTTTTTTATGTCAACTTAAGCACTTTAATAAGCTCATAAATTATGAAGCAATGCAATATATGGCCCATTTGGCAATTAACAAACACTGAGAGCGCCTTGAAGCTCTTCATGTCTCTGAGACAGAGAGCAAACATCTTAATTTATCAATATCTGCAACATGTATTCTGAAAATAGAAATAACTCTGCTGTCTTACACAAAATGATGTAACATGCATGGATGAATAATTGAAAGACCACAGGCAAGAGGATTGAATGTTAATGTAGCACAAGGATAAGGCCCGCCTCCTCTGTCCTGAGCCTGCCTCCTCATTGGGCGGTCTGTCTGCCGCTCAGAGAGAGCTCTAGATTCAACGCTCTTGGGGATTGTGGCTTCTCTTTATAGAAACACTGAAGGAGAACCTACAGTAAAGGTTCAGTGACTCGCAACAGAAATGTATGAGTGGAGACCAATGAGGCGTTATGGAGCTGCTATAACATCCCAATTAAGCTTTTTAAGATCCACAACCCACAGATGCTTGGGATAGAAACATCTCAGCATGTGTAGCCTTGTAATCAAACAGTACACAGTTTTGTAACTCAAAATGAGTCACTGTTTAATCCCTTGACCTTCAGTAGCTCTCTTTCCCTGTTTCTCTTCAGATGCACAGCCTTGGTTATAAAAGTCTCAATCACGACCACCGACTCTGGTGCCGCCACTCAGCTCCTGCCTCACTTCATAAACAAATGGCCGCTTAGAACACTTTCATCCATTGCACACACAAGGTCAGCGACGGAGCGTAACGAATATCAAGCACTATAACACCTTCTTCATGGCCGGTGGGGAAAACAGCGTGCCTGTTTGGCTTGCCTTCAACTATAACCAACAATGAGGCGTGTACACACTGCTGAAGGCTAAATGAAAAGCCTCTTTTTTTCTGAGCACTTAACATACATGTTCCTATTAGCGAGATTACTCTCTGAATCATAAAGCAAGGTCAGGATTATTTTTGTTTCTAGTGGTGGGAAAACATCCCTTTTTTTTAGTGCTATAAGCAAGAGTGGCAAAGAAACAAAGGTTTAAAAAAGTCCATTAAAGTTAAGCAATTTTAATGCTCCTGTTAAAATAGAAATACAGATGTATTCACAGCTGTCAACGGGTCAGATTTTGACAAAGTAATTTTCAGAACCTATATATTTAAAAAGCCTTTGTTTGTATTTCTGTGGCACATCAAAGCTAAAATAGTTGGTGATAAAGCCTAGGAAAAAAGATGACTCAACCTTAATCACTCATTAGGGTCAGCTGCGGTAAACAACTGTCTCTATTAACGTGAATATGACATGCTGCATGTATTCTACATATATGATGTAAACTGTGAGAAGTGACTGTTAACAGGTCAAAGTCGACATTGCAGTCAAAGTGGCAAATGACACTTAACTCTAAACTGTCCTAAAAGGCTATATTGACTGTTAGCTTATTATTCTGATGACCCAAAATAAAGGAAAAATGTACATTTTTGCCTTTTCACTTTGTCAGTGTAGATGCATTAACCAGAAATCAAATTAACCCTTAAATTCATGCTTTGTTTATGTGCTTTTCGTCTCTTCAGGCACACCATAATTAAGGTTCTGCGGTGTCTCTCTGCTTCTACTGAATTTGAAAACAAGCCTGGAGTAGTTTGCCCTTTGTGTCTAACACAATTTAAATATCCCTAAACTACTTAAAGTTTGAGCTACCACCTATGATGAGCTGATCAGATTAATGCCGGCAGGCAGCAGCATCACAAAACCCAGCAGAGCTGTGTTTGGGAGTGTATGAATCACTGCAGACCTGTGGATGAAATACCTGGAAGGAATGTGTTTAAATCTCAAAGTAAGAACCTTGTTAATGTGGAAGTCCAAACTGTTTTGAATTTTAAAATGATAAAACTTAAAATACTCAAATTAAAGCAATCAACGGCCATTTAGTTTGCATTGTTTAACAGCCCTACTTTAAACACTGATTGGCTTTTACTTGGATATTGGTTATCGGCTTAGCAAGATGTTAAATAATACTAACTAACGTCCAGTGGGGAACTTAAGTTAGTGTGGATTTTGATGCCCCCTGTAGACAAAGAGATTAAAACTTTCATCCTGCAACTTTAATTTTTTTTTTTTTTAAAGGCTGCTAATCAACTCGTCTGACAACTTACCCTCAGCAGTGTTCAAATTTTTGTTGTTGTTGTTGTTAATTGTCTCATTTGTGTTTTAATTTCAGGCTAATTGATGTTTATATAGAAAAATCCTCACAGGAGCTCTAGAGAGATTAAATTTTAGAAATGCATCTTATTTCATAGATTAATCAAAGTTTTTTTTCTAATGTTGTTTTAATCCTTGATCAAAACATTAACTACCAGACGTAAATGGCCACAAGTAGTTTAGTTTAATGGGGCATAAAGCACATTAGCCAACTTATGTAAACTTAGTTTCATTACCATTACCTCGCACCATCAGCATGGCAGTCATGCAGAGCAGCTCTCCGATATTTAACAGCAGGAGATAGATTTCATTTTTATGTTGATGATGTTAATGTTTGAGAGTCACATAAAATATTCACATTAACCTCTCCGGCTTTATCTTCGGATGAAATAATTTATAAGGGACATCTTGTCCAGTCTAATAAATTCAAAAGCCATGACGTGAGCAATGCAGGTATGGAGATGAGTGATGGCCACATAAAAGACATGTTTGATGTGAATGCACAGACTGCAATGATATGGCACTACAGAGACGAATGAAGGCACAGCTTTGTCTCCGTCTTGAGAGCCCCGTTTAGGATGAGCAATATGCCAAGAGTGATTGATTAAATCACCAACAGACATCTGTGAAGTCAGCACTAACACCACAGGGAATGATATACTCCCAGCCAGCTTATAACGTGCATTTCTAATATTCTATGGACTTAATCCAAACCTCTAGAGTTAGTTTCCAATTAACGTGTGGCTAAATCATTCATTATACATTTGAATTTGTAATCTTTCATGAAACAAACAACAGCGAGTGGCTCAAGTGGAGTTAGTTTAAGAAAGAAATCTACAGGCGCTCACCAAAGGGCCAGGACATCACAGCTTGCATTGTATCCAAATCATTTTCTTAACATCTTAGCCCTCCATTCTTCACTAAATGTAAACTGCCAGTCATCCTGATATGACTGAAAGAAATTAAATGAACTTCAGGTTAATCTACAAAATGCCACAACGCTCTCAATCACTGCTAATCGAGGTGAGTCCTGCTGGCCACGTGCTGGACGGAGCAGCCCGCGGATTCTGCTTGCTGTTTAGTCCATTAGTGGATTTCACAACCCATTTAAGGAGGTTTCCAGGTGAACACAAAGGCTGGGAAAAGCCAGATGTAATGTGCAACGGCAAATTACGCAGAAAATTGCACTCCACTGCAACTCCACGGGTTTCACACTAATCCTGAACAATGGAGATAGTTTTGATGTTCACAAAAGCTACATTCTTCGTCAAAGAATACTTTCATGCCTGTTTGTAACCCCATGCAGAGCTGTGTTGGCTCTGGGAAAATGCCACAGGATGCTTGGGGGCAAGTGACAACAATGGAGCAAACAAGACCAAACCAGACACAAAGGTTTTTAACCAGTCCTTAGTGAAGTGTTGCTCAAAAAGCAAATGCTTTAAAAGTCTGGGGAGAAAATTGCTCCCATGCTCGAGCAAAACTGATGTTTAAACGTCTCAATTTCACACATTCAGCTTCAAACTGCAATTGTGCAGTTTAGATAAGAAAACAGTTACCATCTGTATTGTATCAGAGCCCTAGTTTTAAACCAGGTGTCAAATTGATTAAACACTTGTGAATGAGGCATAATTACTGTGACGAGTAAATCAGAATCTGTTCACCCTCCTCTGCCATTCTGTTTCTAGGTGTGCGTCATATTATGTATCTCCAAATTGTCTCCAATTTGTCACAGAATCAAAGTGAGGTTAAATCGAACTAATTGGACGGCTGAGGAAATCGAGTGTGTCGCATCTGCCTACGGCTGGACTTAACGAATGTAGGATTTCACTGTGGCTCTGTGGTGTTACAAGCTGGCGCAAACTATAATAACAACCACCATCCACGGCTGCAAAAGAGCAACTCCAGCACGGTGTGACGAGAGCCCCTTTGTTTCACAGGACTCAGCCCCTGTGCTCGTTTGTTCGTCTTAAACTGCTTCAAACAAACCAAAGGTCTGTTTCCTAAACAGAATGCAAAACTAATTATTTTGGGAGATGGGGAAATGTGAGCGAGAGTGCTGCATCCTTATAGGCGAGTGGAAATATTTTGGCTTCTAGTGTATAAGGTTGCTGGCAAGGAAAAGGTTTATTTTTAGCAGCATGTTTATGTAAGTGACTACCATGTTGTGGAATAATGAGGAGGCTCTCTGGGCCCTTGCTTGAGCTACAGAGACGGGACTCTCAGAGCAGCAGAGGGTGATTGAAGGGAGCTAATGAGCAGGAGGGAGAAAAAAAGAACACAGGCGCAGAAAAGGCTGGGATAATAAAAGCATGAGAAACACAAAGGAAATACAACAATTACCAATAGTAAGTCTCTGTGAGGCAGCAAGACAAACAAACAGATGAAAATGGTGGAGGAGAATGTTGTCGTGAAAAGGAAGATGATTTCCAAGGTCAGTCAAAGACCACTGGCATGGGAAGACATTGCTTTATGTGACTTGGGTATGTTTATGAGCTTGTTATTGCTCTTTACTGAGTTGAGCATCACAGTAGATTTATTCTACAATTGGTTTCAGCTCTTATTTTTATTTCTGTAAAAGAGTCAAGCTCTGCGGCTGTTTCAGTAGAAGGTCTGTGGCACTCAAGCGCAGTGACTCAACTGATAACACTAGAAAACAAAAACTACTCCGCTCTTCCTAGAATCTCAAATCCTCTCTTGTTTTTCTTCGGTTTCACATCCTTTCATTTGCACTCCAATCTCTCACATACAACAAGCACTCTCATACAATATCTGGTACCTCTTCTCAGGAGGGGGCTCCTGATTGGCTGCTGGTGCCGGTAGCGGTGCTGCCTGCGCTGTTTCCTGCAGGTCAGGGATATTGGCAAAGTCATCTTGCTCAGCCACACCTATGGCCAAAGCCAGGACCACCATCTTCCCCTCACTGGCTTGTCATGAGAAAAAAATTCAGTAAGAGGTGGAAAGAGCAAAGAGAGCAGATGCAAAGGGACAGGGAGATCAGATGTGAAGGTGTGGCGTGGGGGGAAGAAGAGAGGAGAGGTCATTTCAGGTGACAGCAGGGACAGAGGAGCAGAGGAGCAGAAAGAGACCAGAGGAAGCAGTAACAAAGGAAGTGATCATAAATCTGCAACACCAAACAACATCCCAGCAGTAAGCACTTTGACCAGGGAAGGATATTAAGAGATACCTTAACCTCAAAGGCCAAATTAATAATAATGTAATGAATGTAATGAAGTTGTGCTATAAACAGCTGCAGGCTGTGTTCACATCGTAAAGACAACAAATAATTAGAGGAAGTGTTGATGATTAGTTAATTATTGTTGATGAATGTGATATTTTGCAGCTTGTGCATCAGCTTCTAGACATATAAACAGTATAAACAGGCCTGTATGCACACACACTCACACACACACCACTCCACCCACACACAGTAATCTATCTAGTTATTTAACCTGCCTTCTGCTTTCCCTCCAGACTCACCTTTCCCATCGAACATGGCCGTCTTCTTTCTCAAGAGTTAAGATTTAATTAAGCCTCATTAAGAAGATCTGGACTAATTGTTTCTATTTGAGTGACACAGTGTCTTGAGGTGCTCGGTGTGTGTCACCATTTCTGGGTCACTGCTCTCGCACTCTGTGTTGCTCTCTTCCCGTTTCATCTTCGGAATTCTGCCACGCTTGCTCTCCAAATCCCCTTTCCTCCTTCATCCCCTCGCCCCTACTCTTCATCCCCTGACTCCTCATCACTACCTCCTTCTCTCCTTCTGCCACCAGCATCCACACTTCTATAGCTTAAGCCTCCGACAGTGGTACAATACCACTGAGAATACCTCTGCTAAGAAAAGACAGTGCTGCCAAGCTGTGAAAAGACATCATCCTATACTTCATATTTCATCTTCATTTACAGTCTGTCAAGAGCTGTTCTCACAGCACCATGAAGATTTAATTAACAATCTCCTTCTTATATATCCATATGAGGCTCCAAACCCATATGTCTAACAGACAACAATAACTCACTCTGAATTTACAGATTTGTTTAAATAAATGTTATAGATTTAATAGTTTCCATCTGTTTTCCTGCATCAGACCTGTTATTTACATTTTTGTGGCTAGAAAATAAAGACTATATTGACATCTCTATAAGTGTTTTTTCTTCTTTAGAAAACAATCTGAATTAACTTGAACCATACTTTAAGCAAATCAAGAGTGCAGATAATTATCTACTGTTACTAGCTGGTCATACAGGGCGTTTATTTATTATTTCTTCAGCTAGTTAACTTTCTGATCTGATGAAAGGAAATTGCTTAGATATTTTATACCTTTAACAAAAAACTTTCCAATAGGCTACTTTTAGCATTAAAGTCCACGGATGTTTCCTCTGTATTCCTTTCAGTCGCCATCTGTAGCAGCTCCTCTTCTGTGTACTCCGGTTCATACAGGTATCCTTTTGGTTCCAAAGTGAATGGAACTTCATTGTCGCTGTCATAGTCACTCAATTTGAATTTCCTACGCTGCTTCACAATCCTTAGAGTACAAACAAAAGAATTAAGATACTTGATCAAACTTACACGAGGCTACAACCGGCGCCCAAAGCATAGCTTGTTTACATTCCCTACAGCTGAAAGGAGGGGGGACGAAGCGTACTAGCACTGTGCGAAAGGACACGTGACCAGTTAGTTAGGTCCAGATAAATGTTTATATTTCCGAAGACTTAATGCACTTGAAAAATATTTTATGTAGCGTACTCTTAAACTGTGGTATTACTTTTTGATTTTAGTTCTTGTAGGCAGAGAAAATAGCCTTTGAATTTGGTACGGTCTCTACCTGTTAGCGTCTATTTCCTCGTCACCATCGATTAAAGTTTGTGTCTTACTGAGCGAGAGGAGACACCTTTCTACTGTATCTAATGTCCTTAGTGGTCACATAGAGCTCATACAACCCCACTTCAAAAATTGAACTATCCCTTTAAAGCAAAACTATTACAGTTGCTAACAACTTATGGGCCTACTGATGAATTTAGCAGATGGTGACACTTCACTAACTTTTTTTTAACTTTTGCCTATTCCTTTTAGCCATACCATTCACTGTACCTTTTATACTCAGCTTAAGCAAAAATGTTTCACAGTCTACAGAAGCTCATGACTTTCACCTGTTTTCCAACTTTGACTAATTTCTGTTTATTCATCATGTTTTGTTAACTTTGGATTAATGTTTTTAGGATCAATTACTTCAATTACTTTAACCTGTAGCCTCACCTTGCTAATTATTTTAACCTCTACCTTTTGCTGACTCAATCACAGTGCTGGTGTATCAATTATCAATACTTACAAATTTTATTTGAACTTTTTTTCATATTTTTGGCGAACTACTAACCAAAGCATATCAAACACACTGTCCATACTGCTGAAGTGTCCTTGGGCGAGACAGAGAACACCGCAGTGCCCCTGGACCATTTGTGTGCAAATAAGCAAAAAGTCTTCCCACAGCAGCCTCTGCCATTACAGTATGAATGTAATGCGAAAGTGGCCTGTGATGTAGGATTGCTTTGAGTGGTCAGAAGTCTAGAGGAAACGCTATACAAACAGTCCATTTGTCAGAAAGTAAGTGTTCACTGTAACCTGAGATGTGCATGTATTACAGCTAACTCAATGTGATTTCTTAATTATTATTTTGTTTAATGAAATTGTATTCCAGTTTAGCCACTTATTCCCTGGAAACTGAAGAAACATCTTTGGTTAGTAGTTGCTTTACTGTATGATATAAGCCTAATGGCATGGTGCTTCCTCTGATGATATAAGTATAATTCCTCTTCTCCTTTCCCCTCTTTAAGTACGTGCATTTACACTTAAGTATATTGGTAAAACACTTTAATCAATGCACTGAACATTAAGGACGCAGAGGTGGGCGATAGGACGGACACTGACACCTGGATAAATTATTGGGTTTGAGCCAAAAAGCATGAAGACCAATCTACCCAAGTGAACCATTTGGCGAAACATCTCCAAAGGCTCGATATCTGTGTCAATCACATCAACACATTCACTGAGCAATGATTCACTCAGAAAGGGAAACTAGCCAAGACTGAAATTAACTGGCTTGAACAATGGGTCATGTCTATTACTGGACAGCTCTGTCATCCATCATACGAGGTGTTACTGTTACAGTCAGGGAAATACAACAATGACCTCAATCTCACATTTACGATGATAAGTGCTACACCTGACTATTATGGGTGATATTCTCAATGACCTTGACGGCGGCGTGTGCTGCATGTCCCACACTCAGTTAGCCTGTAGCATTAGTACAGCCGTGTCATACTCACATGCCCAGGGAAGCTTTCATGCACATAAAAAAGGAGAATGAATTCTGAAAAGCTACTGTAAAAAAGATTCAGTGCACGGGGACATTAACCACGTGTTGGACCTTGCCAGTATCCTTCCTCGCCCTTCATCACCATCCTCTCTCCTTCATCTGCTCCCACTGCACTCCTGCCCTAAAGTAACAATATGTCGTAGAAGTAATGGTGCTGGTGACATAAGATCAATTCTTCAGGGTTAACACAAATCTACACACAGCTACTTAACCTTAGTTCTTGTACCGATGCACAGCCATAGTGTGGTGTACAGATGCTGACATACACTTCAGGAGGGGAGCAGCTCAGCTAGCAGACACAGATTTACAATCAGCATATCAGCTTCAGTGGCCCCAGAAACAGAGGTGCAATTTCTAGGTCATTCAATAAAAATTCTACTTAGCAATGTGTCTCCTGAGCAGGATAGTAAACATTTTGTGCCGTCCAAAAGACTGTTCAGAAATAACATCATCCAAATGAGTGGGATGGTGTGAATAGAAGATATATTGTGACTTTTAATGACACTGTCTTGTGAATAGTATAAACAAGCACTGTGAGCTATGTCCTGTAAGGGACATTGCAGCAGACAGGCTGAATGCCATCCAAACAGATGTTGCTGTTTAGCAGAGCATGCAGCGCAAACATTGGACAATTCATCACAGAATGGGGTAGAAATAGCTCACAATATGCTCAAAGTTCCTTGCCATTTTTCACGCACATGATGTCATTTTTTGTCTAAATTAAGAAAAATGCTTTTTTTGTCCTCAGATTGCTCAATGAGAAGCTCTCTAATTCCTCTGGCTGATCACTGATGCAGCACAAATGTTAATAAATATAATTGCTTGCGACATATTCACTCCTTAAACACCAAACCTCAGCTGATTTTTGAAAGGATCATTAAACGTATAATTTCATATATACTCTTAGGATAAAAAAACAAATAATCATAATATAACTATGCAGAATCAGCATGTGTGACGTGAAATGTTTCCATTAAATTATGTGGTGATTCATCTGCACACCCACAGCTAAGAGTCAACAGCTAATTTGCATTAATAACTCCACACTCAATAACATATATAATCAATTTTTTAACAAGCTGACATCAGGCCTTCTCATCTCTGCCTCATCATCCTGCTATAACATGATATGCTATTACATGTTTTAAGCGGCCATGTTGACTGTAAGAGCCATAGGGGACAGTCTGCACTCTTAACACACACCTTTACACGGTTTGCAAAAACAGACTGGTACAAAATATTCATACGTGTATGCACACAAGCACATAGTTCATACTTTGATGGACAGAAGTAATATCCTTCCCTGGATATCAGATCAACACTGAAAGAAACACTCCAAAAAAACAAAAAGGGGTCAAAGAATCATATTTCACAGAGAGGGGGGTAAAAGCAGATTAGTCAGGTACTCAAATAGAAATATAATATACTGAAAATACTTGACTCTATGGCATTTAAGATTATATAATGATGCAACATTAAACAAATATAGATATTAACTCTCCAAAGTGTAGCAAAGATTACATAGACCATAACACGTAGATAAAGACAGAAGGCTGGCACGTGACACTTGGAAAGACGTGATGTAAAGTTACGAATGAGGAGCTGCAGAGACTCACATGAAGGATTTGACGTCCAGGCCTCGGTTCTTCATCTGGTCCATCATGTAATCCCAGCTGCCAGGATTGGCACGTGAGCGCCCTCCTGCTTCACCTCCCCTATAGCGAGATGTCCCTGCTCCTGCTGGGCTGCCCCGTGCCCCCCGGGGACCACCTCTTGCACCTGCACCCCCACCCTCTCCACCACTGCCACCTCCCTCTCCTTTCCCTGCACCCCCACCACCAGCGCCACTGCCACCCCCTGGCTGTCCTGGTGCACTGTGTAATTGTCCCAGGCTCTGTGACGTGGTGGGCGGATGGCCCAGACCTGGGCCCGGCGGGTGGATGAGAGGTTGCTGAAGACTCTGCTGGCGTAGCAGCGTCCGAGGCCGGGTGGGGATGTGCTCCAAAGTGGACGCATAGGATAAGACTGGATCCCCAAAGCTAGGAGGGCAGAGGAGCAGGGAGGAAAGAGAGCGCAGAGAAGGCCACGGCCGGCAGAGGACAGGATGATGAGGAGGTAGGACAGAGTCAGTTGGCACGTAGGAGGAGGTAGAAGAAGAAGACGAGGAAGAAGAAGAACGAGAAGGTGATGTAGGAGGAGAGCAAGAAAAGGTGAGTTTTTTTGGAGCGGTGAGGTCAGGGATAAGACAAGGTGGCACAGGGCAGTAGGAGGACACAACAAAAGAAGTCAGGTTGACGTCAGGATAGATACAGGAGAGTTCACCCAAACAGGAAGTTGATGATCGTGAGGGTGAGGAAGAGGGGGAGGGCGAGGAGGAGGAAGAGGGAGTAAAAGTGATGTTGGAGGAGAGGAGGGCAGAGGGAGGAGAGATTGGAGGTGGAGACAGGAGGAGGAGGAGAGAGAAAGAGAGCACGGTGAGGCAGCAGCAGTAACAGCAGTAGCAGAAATAGCAGTAGAAGGTGCAGCCTGAGTGATCGCTGTGTGCTGTGTGCTGCTGATAGGCCTGAGTCCAGCACAAGTGTGATGACTGTGAGCTCCGTCTGCGCGCCAGGTGTGTGCGCACTTTGCGTGGCTGTGCGGTCTGAGCATGCTGTTTGCGTGAGGGTGGGTTTCGCGCATGCAGAAGCCAGATGTGGACTGTCCGCACGGTGCGATTTAGCGGCACTTGACCTCGTCGGGGTGTGTGCGTGCTGGTTTTGCAGCTTCCTGGCCTTCTTGATGACGCCTTTTTGGTGTGATGAGAGATCCCCATTTTCCCTGCCCGTCATTCAACTTTCCCACGCCTAATAGCCTCCCTTCTTTTCTGTCCTAGTCTATTTCGTCGTTTAAATACATGCTGCACCTCTAGAGACATCCCAACAGCCAACCATGTCCAACAGTATGACTCCCTCCCTCTGTCACCCTCTCAGTCTCTACTCCTCCCCTTTAGAAATGAGTTGTAATGGGCCTGCTGCTTCTCTCAAAGATGCTCCAGTAGTCATAAAACCATGATGTTATTTACATAAAAAAACATGCTTTTGTTTTGTGGGAATCTTCTAAACTTTTTAATACTTTTTTTCCCTCCTCACTAAATATATCCTCCTGTCTCTCAGATCACTGTGTAACCCAGACTACCAGAATTAGGTCATGAGAGAGCTATTCACATCAGTTAGATGCCTTTTTGCTCTGCCTGGCATACTTTACCTAACATAATTTTGCATGAGGCTTTCAGTGTGCAACCAATAATATTAAACCGACACAAGTAAAAGAATGAAAAGGTCTGTGGTGGGTTTTGCAGACATGAAACAGAAGAGAAAAGAAAATCAGAAGAGTGGCTTTACAGGGTAACAGAAAGATGGAGGGAGCGATGGGAGTGATAACGGCAGAGGGTGACGATGGAGGAGAGACAGAAAATGGGGTGCGAGACACAACACAAGAGACACAGACACTTATAGCAGCCTGAAAATAGAATCCAATTATAGACAGGGGGGCAAAAAGAAAGATGAGAGAAGAGGAGGAATGAGGAGTGAGGTAGTGATGAGCGTAAATGTGTTGTGGAGGAAGAAATCACAGGCATGAGGTGCCAGAAGCAGGTGTAAAAAATCACCAAGAACTGAAAATTAACTGCCTCATTTACAGCACACTGAATATAGTCCCTAAATCATGTCAGACATCATGGCTGTGGGATACATGCAGTCAGTAGGCAACATGCAGTTCACATTTCAGCTTAAGTTTTAATTAAAAGGCGAGCTGGCACGGTATGAGGCACTATTTCAGGCAGGGTGAGAAAATGAGACTATTTCTGTATTGCCTTTTTGCAGAGTACACTTGCAGGCAGTGCAGTTCCTCACATAAATAAATCATACTCTCCTGCAGTTACACAGGAGCAGCTGGGGTTTGAGTCAGTGTGATACAGCTCAAGAAACTATTGTTATCTTCTCAGGATGACAAAAGATCACATCTCCACGGTGCTCACGCCTTGATCTGGGCCCACACGCTAACCTTGAAACCTGAGCTGCACCTTCCTGCTGAACTTGACCTCGAAACTGATTCATTCATCTAATGATAGCTGCTGTGAGATAACAACTCGTAGGAATAGCGTTATGACGACGTGTTTTCTGCTGCTTTTCTATGACTGAAATGTTGACTGAAATGTTTGTTTCTCACTCGTGAACTCACTCGTTGGGTCTCAGTCCTCCAGAGTGCATGTGTCCCTGGACGGTCTGCCACTTCCCGGCCTTCACGCCCTCTGTCACCATGCTCTTCACGCTGTCACTGCGATTAGGACCCCCCCCATCATCCCCATGCCCAGTTGCTGCCCCTTTCTGACCCCCTGACACTGCCCCACTGAGAGACAGAGACAGGGGTGCGGGAGGTCCCATGCCAGACAGAGTACAGTAGAGAGAGAATAACAACAGGCAGAGGAGAAAAAGACCAAAGAGTGTGAGAAAGACAACAAAAACACAAACACACACACACAAAGGAGAGCAGATTGAGCAACCACATGGTTACAGAGGTAAGACAGATAAGTAGAGTGTGTGAGGGGGCAGGACTGGTTTTCCAGGCCAAGTGAGAGGCAGGTAGATGAAAGGTCTGGAGTCCAGTGTGGAGGACGAGAGGTATGGGGGTGAGGAGTGCAGCGAGGAAAAGAAGAAGAGGAGGAAGAGAAGAATACAGAAGGAGCCTGTGGAGGGTGGAAAACCAGCCAGGGGTCACTCCTTTGGGCCTCAGAGGACCTCTACAGCTGCCAGCATTCACTAGCGGCTACAAAGTGTGAGCTCCGGTTATTTAGCTCTTGTTCTGTTGTTCATTTGGGCTTTTGAGTTTGAAATGTGCTGCTAGAAAAAAAATTTAAAACAAGCAACTTGTAGGGACTGAAGTGTTTTTTTATACATATTCAACTTGTTTTGGAAATCATTTAATATGATATTTGGTTGAATACATCTGCATTTGTTTCTGTAAAACATTGATTATTCTATTTTGAGGGTTGTGATGTGTAGTCTCTCATTTTTCAAAGACCCATTTGACATTTGATCCCCACTTAGAGTCAATAACAGTAAACAGGAAGTGGCAAAATACCCGCACCACACGAGAAACAATCCTAACAGAGATCTAATCATATCGACCTCCAAAAAGGCTCAGCAATAACGCCACTGAATTCATATTTCATCTCAGACGTGTTTTCACTTTTAAAATGTCATGTCTTCTCAGTAAGCAGAGATGATCAAAAATAAAGCACTGTAGTGCCCTCTGGTGACATAACTACATTTCATTAATATGCATGTTGCTCCTGCTCCAGGTGACACTGAGTAAAAAGGCACAGAGGACGCTGTTGCCTGGTGTGTATGTGTAGGGATTAGGAAAGAAAGGGAAAGTGTGGGGGGTGTTGCGACACTTGTATCATGTCACTTTGAAGGTCACCTTTCACATTTAATTCTGACCGATTGACCTGACAGAGCACGAGGAGAAGTCATCAATCACAGTAGCAGCATGGATGACACCGCCTGAGCTACCATCAACACGCAGGCCTCGTATATCGAGCCAGGCACAAGGTGAACGGCCCTTATCTTTATTAAAAGCAGGATCACATAAATAACCCACTCTGTGAACCTCTCAAAGTATTTAAAGGAAAATCACACTCAGTTATCAATCCTGTTTTTTGACTCAACTCCACAGAGGAATAGAGTGATTTACAAAGAAATATAGCCACATATCTTCTGACAGTTTTTCATTTTAAAGCCATCAGATTGATTAGCTAAAGGGTAATTTATAGTAAATATAATTCACCAAACTGACGCCTACGTTTGAGGAATGGCTTATGTCAATTCAACACAATCATTTTTCTGACTTGTGTCATGACTGGAGCTGGCATCCAATAAATAACAAGTTCAATATTTAAAAAATGTGACAATTGATCCCCCTGATCCGATAAGTCCTAAAGGATGGAGATTGATTGAGCAGGTTGGTTAGGAACCAGTTTGATGAATGACACCAAGTGTTATTACAGAGATTGAAAGCTGCTGATCCTGAGCAAATCCTCAACAGGGAGTTATTTTTGAGCTTTCTTTTAGTTTCAAGCAGCACACTACTAGTGATTGTTGAGCAGTCTGTAAAAAAATCCTGGGCCCTGATTCAGCAACTTACACACATTTTCTAAAGCGTATGGCACACAGTTAATAAAGATGTGTCTGACCACAGTATTCTCAGTCAGCAGTTCATAATTAAGGTGCTAACTGAGGCACAGGGCACAAAGAAATTGATAATTTTTGAATACTGTGGTGCTGAATGATCATTAGACATTCCTAAACACTATTCTTCAATGAGTTTTGGGCGTTATGTGAATCAAACAAGAGAGTCTTCCTCTTTGGGAACCACGTGTGTGAACTTAAATTACTGAATAATGCCCATCCAGCCATCTTAACTTAACCAGAAGGAAGAAACGGTGGCTGAAAGTTAAGAGAAGTTTTTTGTTGGTCTCTTGCAACAGCCCCTGCCTGCATCCTAAAGCAGCAAGGTGAGGTGCGCTAGTTCGGCACAGAGCTTGATTCGCGTGCCTGTGTTCAGAGGTTGTGGTCCTTGGGTCAGACAGCTGCGGTTGATGCTAGCCTGTGGCTTTTTGTCGTGTTTCTGTCCACTGTCCACTGCCCATCTTCCTA
The DNA here is from genome assembly GCF_033239565.1 of Halichoeres trimaculatus. NCBI lineage: Eukaryota > Metazoa > Chordata > Actinopteri > Labriformes > Labridae > Halichoeres > Halichoeres trimaculatus. The sequence continues at coordinate 18,537,525 of NW_027437187.1, read as the reverse complement.
ATGGGCGCACTGAAGCCAGAAAATAAAACTCGAAAAAAATGTATCAAAAAATGCCTGTGTGCTCAAATGTGGCAACCGATTGCTATTTCTGCAAGGAACCGGTATGCTGGGCCTGAAAAAAACAACCAAGTATGTTGTAAAATGGTAATGACGGGCAGAGCCAATAATGTTTCTGTGTTTAATATTATCTATTTTAATTAAAATGTTCTTCTGAGGTCACACATTACTGACAATTTTATTTTGGTGGCTGGAAGAAATAGTCTTAAAGGCCCATCCTGATAATAAACAAGTTTACAGACAATAAATGACAACCTTGAGGGTTTCTGCACTAAACTTGCTCTTCTGAGATCAGCAGCCATCATCTTCAGGCTGAGCCTTTAGACAGAAATCTATTTATCCACTGCGCTCTTAAGACACTACTGCCTTCTTTTCTCCAGGCAATTTAACAGAGTCCTCAACAGCTGGGTCTATTAAAGATGACCAGTTATTGGAGAGTTTATCGGGTGTGTGCCTGGTAGCAGGATGTCTAAGCTTTGAGTCCTCTCGGCGCCCAGAGGGAGATAGGTCTGACCTTGCTAAGGCTTTATTGGATTCAAGTGCTTGGTGAGTGAAAAAAGGACTTTTATTGCATCAGGTGAAAACAAAGTTACTTTTTCTTCCAATATGATGGACGGACACAGTTCAAGAGCTCCTGTGTCATTGCGGTGCACATTAGGTAATAGGTTGATGGGGTCAGAGAGAAGCCAAAGATGGATGTAAACCACAGGTGAACACTGGCACCAACACTGCAACCTGGTTTAACGGTCAACCCTCCACAACAACAACATCAACAAAAAGTTTCAGTTCACACAAGGAGCACAAAGAGATACACAGATTACAGAGAAGGTGGGTTAAAGTTTACATGTCTTTAAGGAGAGAAAGGCTACGAGGGTTGTCCGTCTCCATGGATACACCCCATGGGAGAGAGGTGAGAGGTTAGAGGTCAGGAGTTAGTGGGAGCAGAGCTAGGGCTGTAGGGAGTTGGGGGGCATCTGAGAGCAGCCTCTGTGTTCATTAAAAAGGTGATGGGAGCAGCGGCAGGAATTAGCCTCAGGATGCTATCACGCTCTGCTGCAGTGATGGCCGGATGGCTGTCGTGGGGATGCTGTTACGTGCCTGTATGACATTTTCTGCACTCACATTTCCCAAGTAGATTATGACTAATCATTAGTAACCATCTCTGCCCTCCAGCGTGCCAGCATTGGGTAGATTTTTATTGATGTCGTTATACTATGGTTGATGGAAGTCGCATTAAAAGACAATAGTAGGTCTAGAAATGCGGAGTTTATGTAAATTGCAATACTACAACATTTATAGAACAGGCTTTCTGTGAAAGGCTTATGACTAAAAATCCCTGGTGGCTCTGGAATAAAATTTTGTCCTTAGACAAAGGGAAATTATAGAGACTGTAAATGAGGTGAATTTAAAGGGACAGTGCTGTGTTTGTGAGGAGGTCGTATAAAGCACTAATACTCTCCACTAGACCACAGTTTTCATGACCCTGCTTAAAGAGGCTGATGTTTCTGCACAGAGGCTGAGCTACAAACCACTAGAAGTAAAATTACAGAGAACACATTTATGCCACTTCAAACTGAACTGCTGTCAAAAAGACAAGACTTAGTTTAATGTCTGCTACATTTTTGGATATCTTATTGCTACTTCACTTTGATGTAAGGGATCTTTTTCTTTAAGGCTTTGTCTTTGATTTATGTTCTTTTTATTTGTTTCACAAAATAAGAAACACATTGTCATGGAATTGACAGGGACATATTGCTAAGATTAGCCAACAAAGTGACCATGGTTGTTCAGTGTTTTTTTTTCCCACAGATAAAACCTAGCACTGTAGGATACAGCGAAGTTTCTGGGAAAGAGTTTAGCTGCATTATTTGGTGCTATTTTAACTCTGTCACTCATAACAGCTGCGTTAAAGAATGACGCTAACTGGTCAAAACCCAGTTACAAATGATTAATTCTGACAAGCAGGAGCAACTTTAAGAACAACCAGATCACACACCTCATACCAAATCAATCCACACAAAGTATCACTTAATCCTGCACATTTTACCTCTGCCTGTTAACACCATAGACTGTATATAGAGTGGACAGCGTGGTTCCGCCATTTATCATTATACGGTTTTGAAGCCAAAATACCCCCGTCACAGGCACAGCCAATTGGGAGCAGTTTGCAGCCAGAGTCTGCGCAGTAGAGACGATGAGGGATTTTGGGAGAATCTGAGTGGAGCTGGGTGACTAAAATAATAATTATTTTTTTTCTTTCAAGAGTCTAATCACTTCTTGACTCTACCTCCCAACATGTTTTACAATCCCCAGAAAAAATACACAAGAACGGCATCTGTCAATCATCATTAAATGTTACATAAAGCCTTGTTTTTAACCTTGTATAACTAATGAAAAGTAAACTTTTCAGAAAAAAAAGGACTTGAATACAAGACAGCCAAATGATATCTTCAAATCACCACAACAATCGGACGTGAGGAACATTTCTACGAGGTGTATTAATTTCTTAAAGTTTGACCACAGCCCATCTGGAATGGCTGGAAAACCGGATTTTCTAACCTATACTGCAGCCAGCCACCAGGGGGAGCAGTTTTTGTGGAGACCTCACTTCGAGCCGCGCAAGCGGACATCTATTTTTTTGACAATCTGTGGTTAACACTCAAATAAAACCTTAGATTTTGCTGGCATCCTGGATTGATAGGAAAATTAAGATAGACACTTAATACTGGATCATGTCCTGCAATACGGGCTACAGCAGCAGAGCTGGTGAGTGCATCTGTAAGTTGCTGATCACTGTGAATCTAGTTTTACCATCACAGGCATTAATATCAACAGTGATGGAAATAACTGCATACCTTCAAGATGAGGAAAGGCTGAACGAGGAGAGAGGTATCTCTAATCTTGTCCAAAATTACCTTCAAGTGAAATTTTACGTTGGATGTTATTCGTTAAAAAGGGATGTATAATGTTAAACATGACCATGAATTAAAATGTTTTTTTTTTTATGTGAAATGTTTTTAATTATTGTTTAATGTTGATACATCCTGCAAGTCAGCGGATGAAAACCTCTTGCCATGGAAGTAGAATGACTGTTTTTTAGTGCAGTAGTACATTTTGGGTCAATTTTTTTCAATGGCTTTAGTGGGTACTCCCCCTGATGACCTCTCAGTTTGGTTTCCAACTTAACATGTCCAGTCTTCAATTAACATAACCACCTGCTCACTTGAATTAATCTTATACTTTTATTTGATCTTCTCCAGAAAAAACGATCATCATATGAAAAGTTGTCTTATTGTTGCACAAAGAGTATTACGGCTAAAATACACCAAATGCGTCTGCAGAGTGTCCCCTTTCTGTTACAGCAAACGGATCAAATAGGTTTCAGTCTAATCAATTTGACAACTTACACTGGAACTGTTCTGTTGCAGTACGTCTGCGTGGCTGGTCCATCAAGTTGCAGGTAATACACAGCCATCCAATTTTTGACAGACGCGGAGCTACATGAATTCAGTGTTGGAGTCAACAGGTTTGAGGTTTTACAGCCCAACATGGATGAAGAAAGACTTATCAATGGGGAGGGAGGCACGGGAACTCCTCGTTCTGTGACTCCAGCTGTCCGTCAGTTACGCTGCTTGTCGGACTGAACACACAGCCAGTGTAAGTGGACAAACGCAGTCAAGACACAGTGCAACAGAGTCACACTGCAGACTTATTTGGTGTATTCTAGACGTTAGAGTGTATACATTTATCATAGTTTCTGTGGTGCAAGGCCATTAATGTTCCACAGACTTTGGTGTAATTTGAAAATGATGGCTAGAGTGGAAAAACACAAGAATGTTTCAGAAAGTAAAGGTTAATTCCTGAGATATGGGGGAACACATGGTAAAACATGTGGGGGAATGCAGAGTCATTACAAGGAAAGATGGTAACCAGAAGTAAGGGCCTTCTGCTCAAAGGAGAGGCCATAAAAGTATTTAAAACATGGCATACACTAAGAGTAAAATGTTGTTTTGCATGTCAGACTTTAAGTGGTACTGCTGAGCCCATCTGTTCATTAGCTAAGCTTCCATACAGGAACTCCAGCCTTTTTCTCCACTTTCAAGAATTACCTCATACAATCTCACTCACATAAACGTCCCCTTTGTGAAGTGTCAAGGGCGTTTCAACATCCACACCCAATGCTTTGATTTGATGAGGCTGATCATTGTGACTGCACAGCTAAGAAAAAAGAGGGGAGGTGTGGAGAGGGTGGAGAAGGTGGAGGTTAGGGATGCATGACCGTAAAGGAAGATAAAGGAGGGGGAAAGTGAAAGTAGCACAGCCCCTGCCTCGTTACAGCCCTGCTCAGGTGGAAGTCTCTTACCAACCTTGGACCAAGACTCACTTGAGTGTGAGGCGAGGATCTCCATATGGGGCATAGGGAGAAATGTTAAGTACGAACTCCTTGGGTGGATAGGAGCTCCACCTCTGTTGAACTGTGCTGCTGTCATTGTTATTCCAAAAGTCTCTGTCTAGATCACTGCGGCCAAAGAGAGAGACAGGTCAGAGCAACACAACCATGGACAGCCTTGGCACCAACCAACTGTTTGCATCGGGAGCCAGCTGCTTGTGGAGATGACGAGGGCTTGGTGTGAGGAAGAAGGTCGGCCATTCAGCTGCACCACACAAGATTACCAAATCCAAGTTAAAAATCAACACAGTGGACCAATTTAAAAACAAAAATAGGGGGCAGCCTGGAGGAGAAAGGCATTCACAAAAGCATTTCATAAAGCAATGTGCTGCAGCAAAGACAGAAGAAAGGAGAGAAGGAGAGGCAGCAAGAAGAGAGGAAGTCTTAATCTGATGAATACACACAGCATGTGATTACATTCTGATTATTTAGCACGGCACCACTGACGACACACATTTGAGTAAACATTCAGAAGTCTGGCCCCCATCCTTGGCGTGAGCATGAACACATGAGACACAAGGCAGAGAGAAAAATCGCATACAGTCAAAGTAGAGGAGGAAAAGTGAGCAGAATCACTGATGTCATACAAGTCAAACAGCAGAGGTCAGAGCTGCAGCACAGGGGACAGAGCCAGGAGAGAAAGGCAATGCACAAAGAGAGAGAGTCGGAAGCTGAAATGACCAACAAGAGCACAGCAATCAGCTGGAGCCAGTGAGAAGGGAAATGCAAAAATTAAGAAAACAAGGACCTTAAGTCAGAATGCATTCACATTTCCATTTTGAAACTGTCAGTGCAGATTAAAAGTAACACAGACATTCAGATGCGGCAGAGGCAACAGCAGGCTACAGAGGAGAAGTAGTGATGAGCAGGTTAAAAGAGGCATTTTGTGGAATAAAGCACTGTACTTAGCATTACAAAGCTGACATTTTCTTGTTCTGACCTATACTCCTGTTTCATCAAGCAAAGAAAATACCTTAATCTTAGTTTGAGCCCTGTAAGAAATGTTAGATCAAAATCCTGCCAAATATTTAAACTCCTACATCAACGCAAAGAGCTCAAGCTTCACTCCATTCCGTTTATTTCATCATTTTAAGCAGTGCAAAGGCGTGGCTGAATCCCTGCACTTAAGAGAAACCTATCTTACGAACTATAAGATAAGTGCAGGAGCAGACTGATCCAGCCCAAAAGCTTCACAGGTAAGATAATGCAGATTTAATCTATGCTGATTAAATCACTAACCTTTCCTTTAATGTCTGCCCGAACATGCTCTTGCAGAGATCAGGCTCTTCAAGATTAACAAAAAAAAAAAAAAAAAAAAAAAACAGGCTTCGTTTTCCGCCCTGTCTGTGCAGTTTATATCAAGAGACTCAAAGCTGAACCAAATGTAGTTCATTATCACCAGATCATTCTTCCCAAACCAGTTACTAGGCACTTACTTGATGGCTTTCTTCTCCCCTCGCCCACGTGCCGAGTCTGGAGTGTCTGCTGTTTCCACTCCTGGCTTATTCCTCTTCCCCTTGAGCCAAGCGGAGGGAGGGGATGACAGAGAGAGCACAGACACAAAAGGTTAGCTTGTATTTTTCCTTTGAAGCTCTGTTTTTGCTTTACTAATTTGAAGTGTAAATGCCTCTCCTATTATCTCGGGAACACTGCGGCACCAGTCCTTTGCCCGATGGTCTCCTGATTACACTCATCAAAGTCAAATCAAATCTGCTGTGGAGAGCCATCTTTGACTATGATAATCATTTGCACCACCCTGAAATTTACATGGCAATTGCCTCTTTAAGGTAATCCGCTGGGTGCTTGAGAGAAGCCTCTAGAAACTTGCATCAGCTTGATTTTAAACAGCTATAGCATGACCTGCTATAACCGTGGAAATAATTGTGAGCTAAAGGCTAAAAAGTGAGGTCTGCTCAGCTCATCCTGCTGGAAAAGCTTATTACAGTTAAAGGTGTTTCACACATGTCACATTGCAGGTAATCTGTATTGACACTTTGCTAAAGTGGGACAGGGACGAGATGAGCCCCCATAACAACACAAACACTTTCCTGAAAGTGATGAACTGGTACACAGCGTGGATGGGCAAGGATTCACTTCCAGGAAAGAAGTGGGAGTGAAGCACTCTGAGCTGCCATTTTTATTTAATTATCAATTCATTTAAGGAACAGTGCATAGTAATGAATACTTCAGTGTAGCATCCATGTAAATATGCCACAAGGCTGATTTTTTCGACACAAATGAGTGGTTGTTGGCTTGATGGGTCTTGAGCCATCATTTAAGATGTGCAATGAGTAAGGCGTTCTCTTATTGAAACCAGTATGTTGTTTCAGATTGAACCATCCTTAATGGACAACACAGACTGCCACAGAGTACCATGTCTTAGATAACACACGGTCTTTTTCTAGTGTAGGCTCTGGAGTGGTTCAGTCTCAAATTTACTGGTAGATTTCAGTTTTATATATTGTAAGATCTTATAGATAGAAAGAGTGAAGTTGACCTTTTTAAATTTTTAAAAACTCAAAAGGTTGTTTCTGGAGTATGCTGCAGTGATGAATACCAATTGACTTTCTGTCAAAGACTCCTATTACTTATTAAGAAAGTGAAAAGTGAGTGAGTTTTGTTGCATCTGAAAAAGAGCATTATAGCTTGGCTCAGAAAATGGGTTCTTAAGTTGGCTGAAGGAGAACTTCCTGTGGTACTCTTGCTTCTTGGGTGCTAAGCTCTGAGTCTGAGGCTGAAAAGTTGGACTATGGTGATGTTTGAAGAAGGAAGCCCTCCTGCTTCCACTTTACTTTTGTAAATCACTTTGAAGACAAAGTCTGCCAAACTTAACTGGCACCCTGGTACTAAAACCCTACTGCTCGATCTCACTGTTTATTCCTCCCACAGACTGTGCCAGTCCTCTCCATCCTGGGCTGTTCCCAATTTACATTTGTAATTTCATTTGGAAGAATTAAACTACTTTGTTAGCCAAAGCCCTTTTATATTGTTAATGCACAACAGTGCCATAATGAAGCTCCCCCTCCATCACGACTTTTTACCTCCTACGGTGTAATATGGGTGTCCCATGATGCTGTCTTACCCAGAATGGCATGACATTGCACATAGATGAAGATAAGATAGCTGGTGACAATCTTAACTTTCATCTAGAACAAGTTTCATTCCTATCACCAAATTTCTCTTGTGAAGGGATTTTATTTGGGGTTTTTATGCCTTCAGCAGGAAGCAATTCAAACTCTTTAAATGTATCAAAAACTATCTGCTAGAAGCAGATGCTTTAACATCTGTTGATCAAAGAAGCACACCACGAGCAAAGCTATCACTTCTGTGAGTGCGTTTTCCATAACTTATGCAACTTTACTCGAACCCTGACTTAGTAACAATTGTTATAAATTAGGTATGCACGATATTATTGACACAATATCGTGCATCGGCAGATAAAAGCTTAAAAACACGTTTATCGGTATCGGCTGATATGAAAGTTTCTGCCGATATGCACAGCCGATAAGGTGCTATTCAGTTAGGATTATTATTATTTTCCATCTGAAAAATAAGCTCCTTAAATAAAATGTAGCACTTCATTTATTTGCACTGCAGAGTTCTGTGTCTGTCACCAGGTTGTTACAGTAGCTCTAAAATAATCAAATGCAACTTGGTTATGTTTAAAAATGCATTGTACATTTAAAGTTCATGTGATCTCAAGAAATTATTTTTCTTTATTTTAATACCGAATGTCTTGAGTTTGAAAAAATAATACATTTCTTATTTATGGTAAAATCAAATGTTTTTTGTCTTGTTTTATGTGTGTTTCTTAAACAAATAAGACCGTCACAATTAGAGTAACATATAAATTCCAGTACAGGATAGACTTAGCTTTCTTTACAGTGAAAAAAACAAACAAACCTGTGATTATCGGTATTGGTATCGGTATTGGCAAAAAGGGGTTTTGATATATTGGCATATCGGATATCCAATATCGTGCATCCTTATTATAAATCTTGCTGGCTAGCTTGTAACCATCTTAACTAGCAAGGTCCCTAGCAAAGCCGGTGGAAAAGACCTCCACACGCCTTGTGTAAAGGTCCAGCCACAAACAGGCAGAGGGACATTCAACCTGAGGATTTGAAGCACCATGAAACAGATGGAAATGGCGAACCACAAACTGATGTTAAAACTAAGAATTTTAATTAAAAACTGATTCATTTTTTTATGATGATCATTTCAGTACGGGCTAAGCAATTACACCATCTATCTTACATGCTTGATTACATCAGGGTCGTAGATCATTGTAGCATTAAAGCAGTAGCCACTGGCAAAAGCCCCAGCTATTGGCAGGTGGCTGTAGGTCACCAATACGTCAGGTCTACATTAAAAAAACTATTGATAGTCTTTAGTTTGACGTATTTAAGATTCTAGTGTGGATGAGTGAAGGTGATGATGTTTCAGCGTTTGTCATTTGCGCTCTGCCATAGCCAAAACTGAAACACAGATTCGTAAACTCCGCAGAAGTCCCACTGGCTGTGAAGGGATGTTAATACAGTGTATGATTTTGTATTTTTGGGACACCCTCGGCAGGCTTATCCAGGAAAAGGTTATGTTAAAAATAATGCATCAAATGTTAAAATTGGCCTCAGGCGTAGGGTTCAGTTTGAAACACAGATTTGTGTTGAGCAGGGTCAGAGCAAGTCAAGTTTTGAGTCGAGTGTTTGAAGCCTCCACAAAATCCATACCTGATCAACAAGAAACACAAACAACAGGTGAAGGGTTTTTCTACAGAGGCCTGCAAGGTGCTCTGTGACCACCAGTCTGATTCAAACAGGCAGTATATACCCCGCCTTTACCTCAATCTGTACCCAACCTGTTCTCATAATCACAAATCCATGAAGCCGAGAACTAGGAACATGAAAAAACAGAAAGGCAATCAGCCAGAGGTTATATAGGAGTTTCTTACAGTCTGGATTGACTGAGATCTATATGCAGTATGCATTGCCTATAAATAGAAGAGGCGTATGAAATGCAAATTGCGCCACAGCCTATATACAGAGCTCAAAAACCAGCTGATGCAGACTCTATAAGTGCCTGATAACACAGATCTCATTTCAAACTACAGTCCACACCTTCCGATATTGTGGCTTTGGATATTGTTGGAGCAGTTACAAAGCCAGAGTTGACAAAAGCACTGCTGAGCAAAAACGATAAAGCCCACAATGGCCCTTCAGAGCAAAAATGATATCAATCACCCACGAGGAAACAAAGCTGCTCGTCTATTGTATAATCAGCACTAACCTGAAATAGAAAGGTCAACAAATGAATAAACATGGATGTGACGGGAACGACTGGTTTAACAGCTGCAAACAAGAGGATTGTTTGTAGTTTCAACACTGACTCCCAGATGAACGGTTTCTTCATGAACTGAGATAGACATGGAAATGATAAGTATGTGAATACATCACAAAAGTCAGATCTCAGATGTATGTTGTCAGCCAACTTCACAGACGTCATTCATGATCTTTTTCTATCTTCTTTCAATGGCACGCAATGCTGGCCAAATATACACAAAATGATCCCTCATTATTTTCTGCACCATTTTAAAAACACAAACGTGCAAAGAGTCTACCATTACATCAGCATGCCCAAGAGGAAGAGCAAAAACAATCACGACAAACATGCACTCTGCAATAAATACTGTATTATCCCGTAGTAATTTTTGAAAAGACAAAACAATCGGAGTTTCTTTGAAGTTGGGACAAGCTACCAAAAGACTCTCATGTATCATTCAATACTTGCTTGAAATTGTCAGGGAGGAATGAAAACACAGAGGATGAGTGAGAGTCCAGTACACAAAAAGGGATGAGAGCTTAAAATAGAAATCAAATTTAGAAAAAATAAAACAAGGAGGCTGCTAGCAGGAGAGTGAAACAAGGACAGAGCAGGATGGCATGAGAGACAAAAGGATAGCAGGAAGGGACAGGTGTGAAAAGTGAACCGAGAGAAAACAATGAGTGACAGGGAGTCCTGGGTGGATTGGATGTGAAAACAAGGGAACGGCTCAAACACTCTGCAGTGGGCATTGAGTCTCAAACTCCTTAATCATGTGCACGCACACACAGTCACACATAGAGAATTACTTCAAAACCATTTCCTCTACACCTTCCCTTCAACTCATTCACAAGAGCGGAGAATGCGAGCTCTGCTTTGGTCTCCCAGGAGTTGTGGAGGCAGCAGGGAGCCAAAGGGATGAGCAAAACAAAGCTCAGCAGCTCTAAGAACATGACGCAAGAAACAATAAAGAAAATTAGCTCAATTCCCCCAAATGAGGTTTAAAGCAGACCAATGGAAGTGGGCATTTTTTTCCTCCTCATCCTCGACTCAAATACCCTTGAAAAAATTCATGCCTTATTCAAACCAGCCACTTTTTGGTGAAAGGACAAATGGTTTCACATGATTATAGTGCTCAGAGCTGTGTGGCTCTGAGCCGAGAGTTCAAAATAGCTCCAACTGATATGATGAACCAATTATAAGACATTAAATGCCTCGAGTTGGATAAGCTACAACCAATCCGCTGGCAGTTTTGACCATTAAACCTCAATGTTACATTCGAGGTATGACGTTATTACAGCCATAAAAGGGAAGCTGGATCCAAATCACTGGACCTGAGAAAACAGAACTATGATTTATTCACCTGCCTTAGTTGATATGATCCAATGATTCTGTTATAATGCAATGTGTTGTTGTATTTGCAACACAGGCAGACCTCTTCCATTGCACCTCTACAGTAGCCCATAACAAACAAACCTGGTGTTTTGGTTTTACTTTTGTTTTCTCAAACAGTGAGTCTTGTTGCATTCTTTAATGTACAGTCTGTAGACTTGCAAGTACAGTACGTAGATCAGAATATTCCCTTACTCATCCATCCCGGTGTTTAAATACTAGAAATATGGTGGCCTTCCAGGACAAGAAGTTCCAGAGACGCATGATGAGTATGATCCTCCTTTTCTCAAGTTTTACAAAAAAATGTCTTTCAGTAGTTTTTCTTTTCCTTGATGTCATCAACCACTCTCTTCCTCATTTTCTAATCGGGACATTTCTGGTGGACACTCACAGAGTACTAAATCCCATTAGGCCTGTAACGCCACATTATGTAATAACACCCTAATATGTAACAATGTAATACGTTTTCACTTCATAATGTACTAATGCTGCATTTTGTAATAATCAGCCACATTTTGTAATAAAATTCTTGAACACATTATGCCATAAACTTTGCTGCATTACGTAGTAATTGTTACGTAAGTTTATTACATGCATGAACCTGCATTTTGTAATAGAAGATCAATATGTAAGAATTTTATTACAAAATGAAGCAAATTATTACAAAATGCAGTTATTGCATAATAAATTGAAACTTTATTACATTATTAAATATTGGGGCATTATTACTATTTTTTTATATTTATTTCATTTCTTCTACGTCTGTTTGACTGAATCCCATAAAAAACTGCACACTGAATCTTTAAAGGGGACATATCATGCGCATCCGTGATTTAATACTTACATATAAAATAATAAATTTGAAAACAAGACCTTACACCCCCTGAATTTTCAAAAGAGGAGATATTGTATTTTTTCTGATATCCTAGAACGAGATTTGATGCCTCTGAAAATAGGTCATTGACATTTGGCTGCCAGATTTCGACCTTCGTGACGACACAAGGATCTTTTCTTTTTATTGGAGTAATCTGATAAAGCAGCTCCTCCTCTGTGATGTCAGTTAGTCACACAACTGCCACCGAGGGATACACCCACCAAGAGCCGAGTATAAACATATAAACTATACATGTTACAGTACCAGTTTGACTCACCACACTGAAGCGTCCTGAGATGATCTGTGTCGAGGTGGATTTTCTTTCTCCTGAGCTGCAGAACCGTCCGGGTCTGACTCGGGGTCCAATACAAAAGGACATATCCTACACTCTGCCATTTTATTACTGCTATTAATGCCTTACGGTGAAGTTTTGGCAAACAGCAAACTCGCTCGGTCTGCCCCATTCATTGTGGCGATTTTGTAAATACTGCCATGCTGCAAAAACCGCCCCCTGGCTCTACCCCCTCCGCCCCTCTGATAGAACTGACCAATCAGAGCACAAAGGGCTGTGACGTTGTGAGGTTACTGGCGGTCATTCTCGAAACGGAGCGTTTCAACGAGATCTTCAGAATGGCCTAAAATGAGGATATTGAGAACGCTATCGTGGGGCAATGAAGGAACTAAATGACTTGTACTGAGGGCAGAAATGCTTTACAGGCATCCTAGTCTGGCACAGTGAGAAGGACAAACAAGCATATGTCCCCTTTAAAAAAATGTATTGAAGTGTTAGCAAATCTTATGTCACAACATGATATTGGTTAGAAACTGATTCAAGTTTTTTATCAGAAATGACATATTAGACCCTGGCTGTACAGACATAGTCTCTGAAACTACATTAACCTGAAACAGGTAATCAAGGCAGGTATAAAACCTACTGGCAAAGAGCTTTAAAAAGCTCTCCTTATAATCAACGCTTCTTGTCAGCATGTCGACTGTAAGCACATTTATTTCAGCTCTGAAGTTAGGCAATTCATCTTGGGATCCATTAGTATTTCTTGGTTTTTGTAGCCAGCCTCAAGCTAAAGTAACTGCAAATCCGCTTTAGTTTTACTTTCCAATACTTGAGGTCATTAAATACAGATCAATCCATTTCAGAGTCACTGTAGGCTGTTTTAATTTTGTATTATGGAGTTATTTGGACAGTTTGTGGGCCATGGAAAGATCCTGTCTTATTATGACTTTCTCATTTTGGTAGATTGGTATTGATCTAAACAAACAATTCTAGTAATTATAACTTTCTCAAATGCTCCAAAACTTAATGATGAAAGCTTTATATGGTATTAGTTGCACAATATTGACAAAAGCGGTCTGAAATAGTCTGGCGTATCAAACTGTTGTACAGGTTTTAACACTTGACTGATTTCTCTGAAGACAACAACAAGTTTATGTGTTTACAGCGCCTTCTGAGTATTCTCCATTGAAAATGAAAATCCATGAAGCCCTGTGTTTCATCATCTTTTTTTAAATCAGACGACGGAAGAAAGACTCGCTGCTGGACTGCCCAGAGGGATTTCTGAGGGTGTTCTTGAGGACTACAAACATGAGAGGAGACAGGCAGACTGAAACTACCACTCTTCCAGTCTCAGTTGGCAGTGTACTGCCTTCCTAACACCCAGCTGTGTTTGTTTGCACTGAATTAGCAGGCAGCAAGAGTCTACATGCTCGCTCAATATTATCCACATCACACCATAATTAGAGAGGAGGGCACTACCCAAATGGTTGTCCGCTGCAAAATCATTAATGATCCTTCATCTGTGAAAACATTTCTTTAAATACCTGTGGTCTTTAAATGTCAAGAGTCACAGCTTAAGATCAGCGCTATATGTTACATAACCAACGATTCTGGCGCTCTTCTTTCTAACTATATAATTATTGATTTCCGGATGATTTTTTTCCACTAGTTTGCATAATTACGATCATCTGTCACACAACAATGGTCACCCAACACATGATTGGTGCAGCAACAGCAACAAGAAAAAATCTGAAGGTTGTAGATACAAGCCCAGCAGGGATTGAATCAGGCTGTGAATCTGGTCAGGTCCAATCTCATCTCCACTCACAACTTTGTCACGGATCAAACAGCTCAGGGCTCACAGGAGCTAGCAGAGGGTTTCTGAATGCCAAACAGACACTGCTGCCTAAACAGATGTTTGCTGCACCACCCCTGATATCCCAAAATCCCACACAAGCATCTACAACAGGAGCCATAATGACAATCATCAGCCACATAATGCAGCAGATCAAAACCACTGTATGAATATTCTGCTCTGTTTGGCTGATCTTTCAATTTTTAGTTTTTAAATTGTAAAATCATCAAGCGATGCATACAACACAAAAACCAGAGGAGAAATTGCTGGAAGCTCATTAAAAATGCAATGTCGCCTATAGAAATGACACTGGCTCAGCACATTTTCTAAAAATGTCTTCCTGATGCATCTATAAACAGCAATAAGCAAACAGACTGAGCCAGCAGCAGAAGGAGATGATAGCATTGAATGTGCAGTTCTTCCAGAGGGCTTAGATAACAGAAAGCCAGGCAGGAGGGAGGCTTCAGGATGACTGCACATGAGGACTTTTAAAATAAAAACCCATCGCACTGGTTGCCAAAGCTAAAACACCGAAAGCAACACTCACCCAAAATGTCTTGTCTATTAACCTATGAATCATGACCAAAACTGGCATGGGCCCACTCGCAACTGACACGTGAAGCTTGAGGCAAACATTTGTTCTTATGAAAGCTGACACTGTCAAAGAGTAGATTTGAAAATATCACAAATGAAAGTTTAGATGCTGACTGGCCTGGCGGTAGCTTCATGTAGGAGTCGGTTTTAAATACTGTATGTGTGATCATCACAGTAGATACGGTATGCATCTGTAATGAGGAACCTCGTTTGAAAGTAACCGTGTCTATGCAAATAAAGCTGTATATACGTTTTAATCATGCGTTCAGGGAATATAAAGCCTCTGTGTGATTATAGAGATAAAGAGATCAAGGAAGTGAGCAGTGACTTTTTATAGAAGAACAGATTGAGGAGCTGCTGCGCCTTCATGGTGGTTAGTCACATCGAGAAAATAACACACCTTCAGGATGATGTTATTCACCACAGAAAATGGTTTTTAACAAGATTAGTGGTGTTTATACATTTCAGTACAGTGCGTTAACAATAGCAAGTTTTTCTTTATTTGAAGGCTGCAATTCATCTCTGTCACAGTCTTTCCTGTGCGTTTTCAGTTGTGTTTTGTCTGTTTCCCAATAGTGGGTGGCTGACATTTTTCCAGAAAGTGGTCCACAGACAAAAAGCTTTGTTTACAACCTTATATCACTCTGTTACACCTAAGCAGCAAACTCAGGACTGAGAAATTAAAGAAGAGTGGCAAAACTGCAGTTAAAGCTGGCATACTCTTCCAACAAAAATTCTAACATTATTACAAATCTTGACCGCAACACCTATCATAACCTATCAACTAACCCATAATAGCATGTCTCTTTCTACCCCAAAGCAAAAATCATCAATGAAAATCGTCAGTTTAATCCTGCGTCCACTGGAAAGTATTTATTTATTTTACCGCCAACGAGAGCGTTGCAGTACTTAAAGGTTCAAATTTTTGAAGACACTGCACTGAAAAACATGCTGTGTTTCAGACATAGACTGTATAAAACATGGATGTAGTCTCGCCGACGTCACCCGTCTGTTTCTGAAAATGAAAGGAAAATGAAGCACATCGGCTATAGTGGCCATATTGGTAGTGGCAAGGGCTTTGCCTACAGCCTTAGAGCACAGGCCGTCACATGACCCTCAGCTGTTCCTCTTATCGGGGGAGCTCACGATCTTAATATCCTCCAAACGGCCGCATTAGAAAAAAAATAACCTCCTGTACAGTGGGTGACGGTAGTAAAATTAGCGACTCAGAGGAGACGTTTTTTGAACCAGGCTGTAAATAGGTTAATTTCTGCTTTGAAAATGGCTTTTTGTGGCTTGGTGTGTATGTGACTTCTGGTACTTCCAGAGCCAGCCTCAAGCGAATACTCCAGAAACAGCAGATTTTAGCACTTCCGCATTGTCTCATATTCTCAGACCAGAGGTTGCTGCTTGGTTTCAGACAAACTTTCCCAAGGGATCTCATGGGAGGCGGCTTAAATTCAGGGTTTGACTTTGTCTTACAACTGGAGCTGTACAATAAAGCAAACTTGCAAAGCTCAGGAGAGAACCATCATCACTTTGCTGCTAGAAATGTGTGGCCCAGCCCATGTCCTTGGTCTGTAAATCAAAATTGAATCTGAGTGAATTTTGAATTGGACAGGCCTGCTATATGGACACAATGTTAACCATTTGTTCCTGATACTGACTGTTGTTTCTGAAATGTTTTAAAGCCCAACTTCAACAGGTGACACACTGAAAATGATGATCTCAACCTGGGTCTGTTTGAGTTTGGTTGAGGCAAAGAGGCAGGCCACACAGCCATACTTTGTCAGCCATGCCCTTAAATAGGCAAAACTTAAAGCTTTGATAGTTTTTAACATAAGTTGGAAAAAAAACAAAAAACAAATTGGACCAAAACCTGTTTTGGCTGTACACACATTTGTTTGTTTTATTAAAACCTGAATTTTATGAGTTGGTGTGCTTGTCATTTTGGATGTTTGTACAGCCAGTCTCAAGAGAAATCTCTCAAAGACCTGCAGTTCTAGCACTTCCACATAGGCTTTATATTTCCAGACTAGAGATTTCTGCTTGGTTAGTCCCAAAGACAGTATTACAAGATAGTTGTAATGACTGCTCCTAAAAAGTAAGGCCAAAAAAGTCTGAGCCTCACCTTGTCTGAGTGGTGGCAGGATAGGTCATAACTCCCATGAGCTTTGAAACCAACACAAAGATTTGTTTTGTTGAAGACTAGAGTCTCTACAGTGTCTGCCATTTTATTAACAAGCAAAACGTTATTGTTGAAAGGATGAAATGTCAATATTCCTCATCCCTGCTGTGCAGACTAATTCTCCAAAACATCACCAACAAATGTCAGTGCTCAAATCAGGTGTTTTTGTTAATTATTTACAGACAGGTACAATAAGTTAAGTCCTCTATAGCCTGTCTCTTCCTGTAGAAATCGCCTGGGGGGATATTTACATACCTCATGCATTAAAATTACATCATATAAGGATTAAAGGTATAATCATTGATTCAGCCTCTTTGAGTGACAGGTGTATACTGTTAGCTCTCTGCTGAGTGTCACCGCAAATAATTCATTCACTGAACTTAACCTCCTCACTGTGTTTGTGTGGTTTGTTCCCTTGGGTGATTTAGTCATGCAAATAATAGGAAATAACTCTTGTTATCCTGTTTATTGTAGTGAAAGACTGCCCAGGCACTTGGGGCCCAATTTTCATATTCTTTCTTTTTGGGTGATTATTTATTTGTATGTCAGTATTAATTTAACCATAACCCCATAACTCTGCCTGTGGAGACTCTGGTGAAAAAACAGTGGGTCAGCAATGTTTCACAAGCCATCTTTTAAACCAGCTCTATCTCTGCTCTGTGGGGAAAAAATGGCTCCACTTAGCTTCAACTGCAAATATAAATCTCAGTCCAGGAGTTAAATTGTTTTTTGATAACTTTGGGTACGATGACCCTTCTCTTATTTCTTGCTCTATCATCTTTTCTGAAAATAGTCGCTTCTGCCTCCAGAACTAACGTGTCTACTCTACGCCAGGCTGGAAGTTAAAAAATACACTTGACAGCTGATGGGTGGCTTCACTATGACTATGTCCTATTTTTTAATACAGTCATTGATAAATACTCACCACTGCACACAGATAATCCAACCTGAAGTCACCAGAATATGATAAAATCAGAAAATGTGAGGATTTGGTCAGATGCAGTCTTCACAGGGTCGTAAACCAAAAGTCAGGTTGTCATCCCTTCCTGACCCTGCTCTGGAGATGCTGTGCAGCACTGTCACTGTCACAGCATTAAAATAAGATCCATTTACAGAGTAGCTCCAGTGATGACCACTTTCCAAGGTGCTGGCAGCAGAACTACCACCATCCCCAGCAGGAAACAAGGAGTCATTCACTGGTTCATTTAATCTAAGGAGGAATATCAGGTGTAACACTGTGTTCCAGCCAAGCAAACAACAGAAAGACTGTAGTGTACATCTGTCCTGTTTTAGCACAGGCCATTTCCCCTCTGGTTCATATGTGCTGCAGAGTGTAATCTAGCTACACTCACCTTACTGGTGACTCAAGCAATGCAAACGACATGATGGAGAAAGGCGTGTGGTGTGCAGCACCTGCTGCAGTGCCAAATCCTGCCATCTGTGGACCAATAAGTTTCAGCAGCTGATTTATGAGCTGAAACATGCAGGAATCCTCAGTGACATTTAAGTTGAAATAGGCAGCCATAGGTGGCTGGTGTTCCTGGGTTGTACAGTACGCAGGTGAATCAGAATCAATCAACTCTATAGGCATGCAAATCTAAGGAAAATGAGTCAAGTGTAGTAGCAATCAGCTGTAGAGCTCTGTCTGCCTAATGACTGGCTGCCTCTGTTTAATCAATCACATTTCATACCACATAATCACAATGACATGCCCTCTACTGGAGGTCAGTGTGCTTGATCTGTGTTCTGCTGCTCCTCAGTGAGTGGACCTGAGCTGGTGCTGCATCAGAGAGCTGCAGCTGTTAGAGGGGTCTGCACTGTCTCATTTGCCTGTCTGTCTGTGGCTGTTCTGAAGTGATCAGAAAATGCAGTTCACTGAGCGACCATTTGAGGCGTGTTGTAGAAGTACCCCAAACCACAAACACAACCATTCAAAATGCTGATTTATACAGCAAAAATAAATGTAATGCCTGATACAAAAAATAAGCAAAGTCTGAATCCCAGCTCTTTTTAACAGAGCACACTGTGAATTTTCTCAAACTCAGAATTTAAGGTGCTCACCTCAACTCTTTCTTCTCTTTTTACCTCAAAGTATCCTAAGTGAAGTCAGAATAAGTTTATAATTTTCAATAAGGTCGATGATAACTGGCTTCAAAACTCTGATCAGAAACAGATGGGTGACTTGACACAGGGGCTATGTCCACGAATCATATGTATTATGTCTTTACAACCACCAAACCAGTCGTTCACTGAACCATGAAAAGTATTTTTGATGAGATTCTGATCCACAATAATACTTGATAACCTAAAATATAATATTTTGCCACCTGTTGGTGTAATCATGCACACTGTTTGATACTGACATTTGGATGAAACCACCCCAGAGGAGAGGGGCTATTTTTCTGGATTAAGAAGAGGAATTATGTTTAACTTGACGTATTGTTTATCAACTATACTTTAGTTTAACATATTTACATTAAACTTGATAAATTCAAACTGTAGTTGGACACATGTTTATGTCACTTATTTTTCAGGAGGTGCTTCAGCTTTGCTAAAGCTGCATATTTCATTATGCTTACATTTTGTGAAATTATTTCAGTTTTTACCCCATTAAGGGTAAAGCTTAATACATGCACTTAAAGATTGAAGTTAATTAGTTTCTGGGTTATAATTTACTTTGAAAATTTTAATTAACTGATATTTGTAACACTTAAAGAAGTTGCCATTAAAGCAGTACACATGCAGAAATTAAATCCAAGAGAATCTAACTTTGCACAATATCTAACTTCAGTTTTTTTTAACTCTTAGAAGAGTAATTAAAGTTATATAATGCAAAGAGATCATATCGGTTAAATGTGAAGATACTCAAGTGTTTCTGAAGCTCCATCAATGGCGTTTTTATGTCAAGTCAAAATATTAGGCATCATCAGTTAAAGAGAAAAACCTGAGGGATAAAGAATTTAAGAGGTGTGTCTTTGCAAGTTTTGTCAACACAAACTGAACTTGGTTAAATTATCAGAATTTAAGGAGTATGTCTCATCTATTGTAATGTTTTGTATGTAACTAAATATTAAACAGAAAATGTCTAGTGAGTGTAAATGATATTTATGGAGTCCTATCGTCTGTGTTTGTATCTCAGAATGGAAGCTCTGTCTCCCTGGAGCTTCTTGTCCCGTTTCAGATGAGAGGGAATTTTAAGCAGTTTCACCAAAGAGACAATATCCCTCTGAACTAACGAGAAGCTTTTTACTCAAGTAACCGTTAGAGGCCCAGAGATGTCAAATTATTCCATTTCACAAAAGTAAAGAAGTGGTTCAGAGTCCAAAGAGCAGCTCTTTCATCTTTCTATCCTTTTCTTAATATACAGCTTTATCTCTTGACCCACGAGGAGCCCTAAACTGTGAGTAGATGATAATAATGTAGAAGCAGCTCATCCATGTCTTAAGAAAATTAAAAACAAGTAATTTTAAAGAACAGTTACAGAGAGCTGCTGTTTGATTATGTTTTTCTACATTGTGAAAAGGAAATGTCATTTCATACTTTAAAGTAATTTAATCACTTAACAGTCACAAAAAGATTGATACCACATACTTTCAAGGCTCAAGAAGATGTTAGTTTAAAAAACTCCTGCACACCACATGTTGGAAATACATATTCTGGCAATGTTTCAGTACCAAAAAGTTGCCATGTAGGAGTTTACTTGCAACTGTTGATGGACTGGTTCCACTCCTACGCAACTGGCTTTTGAAAAGGACATTCAATATGTTTTTTTTTTAGTTGAACCAACAACAAAATGTTTCTACTTAAGAATGCAAAGAAACTTACAAGCAGCTAATTTTACACATCCCAAATGGTTCATCTTAACACAAGCCCCATCACAGACACAGCAAAGGACCAACATGGTGGGGATCTGGGTATAGACCCGGACTCTGATGTGATTTTTCCACACTTTCTACAGCCACCTTCTGTGAAAAAAACAATCTACATTACTTTTATGTTTTATCTATTACTAAATGTCACGGATTTCAAGTAAACAAGTTAGTAATTAAACGACAAAGTACTTGAAAGATCAGTTTTTCAATGGGAGAAGATCAGGACTTAATTTTTGGCGCTTAAAACAAAGAGCTGAACTCTTTTCTCTGAATTTTGACCTTTTTTTCAGGATTTATGAGAAAAAAGTCAAGTTCAGACAAAATCTCCAAATTTTGACTTTAATCTGAAAATTCAGTGAAAAGAAAAGTTAGAATTTGTAACTAATTCTTACAATTCTCAAAAATCATATTCATGCCACTGGGTACTCAGTTATGCAGAATGAGTCCTTTAATGACATTTAATTATATCTCCTCTGTATGCTGCACCTAAGGCACTAACTGGAGACAGTTTATAAAGTGGGATATTGAATAGAAAGACCAGACTGGATGTTTGAGGTGAACAAATAATTTATATAGGGATTGTTTTTTTGTTTTCATAAAATTTGCACTTAACATGCCCCCCAAACTGCTCCAAAATGCCTTTTTCCTCAGTAAACTAACAACAGAAAGTGTTTATGAAGGGACTTAAATTATTAAAGCATGCTGAGATAGTGAAAAATTTGACTTGAAGCTACAGAAAACATGTTAGTGAAGCTTCCATGATCATGTGCATGTGCGTTTGTGTGTGTGTGTGTGTGTGTGTGTGTGTGTGTGTGTGTGTGTGTGTGTGTGTGTGTGTGTGTGTGAGTGGGTAAACTCACCAGCTTGCGTTGACACCAACCACAGACGCCACAAAGAGCCACCAGCCAAACAGCACACACTGTCACTGCGAGGGAGACCAGGAACACACTGAGGGACACTGAGCCTGTGCGCGCACACACGCACACACACACACAGAAAGGAAGGAGAGAAAAATGAGGGTTGAGTTTTTGTGCGTACATGTGTGCTTATGTACAGGGATGAATACTGAGCACTAGTATCTTTTGCCACCAGATGGATTTCATTCTCGGAAGTCAATAATATACAGAATACACCTTTTAATGTCTTTATATGTATGAATGTAAGGCTGGGACGATATGCTATTCTCGCAATTTGATCCTGTTACGATTTTTGGGGTGCCGATTTGATTTCAATTGTGATTCTTTGATATTTGTGATTTTTGCGATTTGTAGTTTGATTTTTTAACATCTGACCATGTAAAGAAGTTTAATGATGATGTCTACAGACTACATCAGGAGCCATCAAATGCACATCACATGAGTCAGAGAGAAACATTTCACCCTCTGCTGGAGTAAAGTGGTAACTTTAACTTTTTCTAACCCAGTTTATCAGCAAAAACTGAAATGAAGAATCTGAATAGAAAAAAAGACAAAGAATCTCAAATTTGATATCGTCAAAAAAAAATCTTGACATACCCATTTTCTTTTTTTTCTCCCATCCCTAATAGAATGTAAACAATTATTAGAGTCAACAAGCAATATTGACCTATACAGATAAAAAAATCTTCAATCCTTATCCTTCCATTTCCTCCCAAACAGTGGATTGATGCTGCAGGGGCAGACTGTGCCTCTGTTAGTCATATTGCTAAAAAGGTATAACCTGAAACAAAGCTACCGTGCCCGTCTTTGTTTAATTGAGTATTTGTACATTCCATCATCAGAAACTGAGGAATCAATCCCATTGGTGCCTCGTGCATACGGGAGTGTTTCAATACCTTTCCTATAAGAGCTGCAGCCAGGCATCACTCAGCAGCACACACATCACTGTCATGGTGTCACAGCTTGTTAAGTGACGGGCAGAAAGGGACGGGAGGAGGGAGGTGGGAGAGGGAGGGGAAAGGAGGGAGGAGGAGTGGAGGCTTGGCTGACAATACAAGGGAGCTCATGATTAATGGGTATCAGTAGAAGCCTGGTGAGAGAGGTGGCTGTGGAAGGGAGTCATAAAAAAACATCATCTATTGCTGCTCACATGTGACTCAGAGTGTGAGAGACGATTAACACCTGCACCTATGTGCCTGTGCAGCCCTTTGTTTACACCCAACACTGCTGACAAAAACTGGAGCTCAAGTTATGGGGATTAAAGCTGCACGTTGGTAACATTTAAACAAATCTGTCGTCGTTAACTGAAAAGCTGAAGCCTCATTGAGCTATGATATTAGCACAGCAGGGAGGATGCTAATGAATTCAGGTTGTGATTTCCCTCTAACAGCACAGATTCCTGAACATACAGCCACTTCAGGTATCAGGATGCATTCACCGTGAGTCTCACTGTGAGTGACAAACACCATCAAACACCAATGATTTCCTTCCAATAACAGCGTTTGTCTTCCTCACTTTCTGTCTCCATCTCTTCCTTTAGCTTGTAACAACTGCCCTTTTTATCCCCCTACACCATCACTCCTCCGCTTTATTCTTCACCTCACTGTGTCCTCTGGGAACAAAATAAGGAGGCTGTGCTGCAGGTAAACTCGTTTCATATGGAAAATAAGAATGGGACCAGCGTCAGTCTCTACAGTCTTTCCATCAGCCTCAGCTGCTACTGTGAAGTCACCGTGACACCTGATGCCACTTGCAGGCAGCAGACAGTGTGCATACAGAGAAGGACAGAAACTTACTAGAAGCATTTTGGACTCTCTTTGACTATTAACATTCAGATTTGCACAGAAACTGAGGCCATGCTAGCTAGTGCCAGCTAATGTTAATGATCCAAACTTAGCCACTTCATTTCCTCTCCAATAATTATTTCTGATGAGCTAGGATGTTTTCCTTTTCTTTTCTTTGTTTCTACCTCTTTCTGCCTCTAAAGATTCCTTTTTGTGTCATTCACGTTCTGGTCCAATGTGTATAAATGCTCTCATGCTTTAGTGTGAGGTTTGTTGTGTTTCAGCGTGATTCATCCTGTTGTAACTTCAGTTTTTTGTTGCTGGGACGACTTCTGAATAAATTGGGGGCAAACTTTTTTACTCCAGTGATTCGATGTGAAATACACGACTGAAAACAGAGGAATGAAACTTTTTTTGCTTTGTCCACAGGGGGTACAAAACCCTTTACAGCTTCAAAGGGTACATTTTTTTATTTTTGTCAGCCCAGAATGTATACCCTTTTGATGTTTCTGAGAATACTAAATATTTTCAAGTATATAACTGATGTACTACTTCTAATATCACAGTGACATGTGAGAGCAACTGTTTTTGTTCTTTGTTTTTTTTTTTGCAAATCATTATCTACTTTGGATGTCTGCTCCTAGACCCAAAGAGAGGGTTGCTTTTGTGATTTTCTTTAGACTTGTTGTAGCAGGGTATATGCTGATATCCTGAGGTTCAATTCAATACCTTTTTAAGAATTTTTTAAAAACCTTTCAAAAAGTCTTAAGACCTTATCGTGACTTTAAGCTGTTGTTAGCAACCGATCTTTGACAGTTGTAGTTTGCATTTTAACATAAATTAGGTAAACTGAGAAGGAATAAAGCTTGAAAGAATAAATGAAACTAAAGGCAGGTTAATTGACATTAACATTCTCACAAAAAGTGACAGTGGTTATTCAAGGCCAACTTGCAGAAAAAAAAAAAAAATTCATCATTGTCAAAATTTAGCGACATGTGCTTAAGATGGTGTGATTTGCTTTCTATCAGCATTACATACGGACGGCTACTAAACTATACAAACGGAGTTTGTTGTCACATTGGCCTAAGGATATGTTGGGCTGCTAGCACTACACATCGCTGGTGCCTCACAAAATTACAACTTTGCTTGTTGTTACGTCTCAAACAACAGCGCTACATACCTGTATTGGTAAATACCTTATCTCATCGCGTTGTATCCAGTAAAAAGGTGATTTGAACAAAGGAAATTTGTTCCAAAACAACTGAGATCAGGGGAAGCCTTCTTTAAATCGTAGGAATCGAAGATCTCAGGTCATCAAAAGTCTGAGAAATTTTCTCGGGAGGCTTGAGAAACTCTCATGATCTAGAGAGAAATATTTTGAGATGCTAAAGCTTTTTCTAGATCCTCACGATGGTCTGTGATTAGTGTGACGAGTAGAATGATCGTCCAATCACCAGGTGTGGTTATTTTTGAAGGTTCAGACCCTGAAAACATTTTCCAACCAGATAGACTTTTTCCGTGGCAGATATTTGGAACTGTCTGTCTTTGGAGTCAAAGCTTGAACACCAATAAAATTTAACACCTCATAACATTAGGGTTAAGACTTTTTAATACTTTTTAAGGGCCTTAATTTTCCCAAAACTGATTTATCAACTTTTAATACTTTTTAAGACCCCGCGGACACCCTGTGTAGCTTTGCATGATTCCCAGCTCATAGATGTCCCTTTTTTCATACTTTGGTAAGAAAAACTTAATTTCAGTCTCTGCCTAAAATAGTGGCTGCTGTCTCTTTAAGACTTACTGCTTCACAAACACCCTTTCCTTCTGATTGGACAGCCCTCCAGAGGCAGAGCTATGGGCAGACCAAGCGGCAACCTCCGGTCTGGGAATATGAGACAATGCGTAAGGGCTGAAATCTGCTATTTCTGGAGTGTTCGCTTGAGGCTGGCTTGGGAAGTAGCGAAAGTCACATACACACCAAGCCAAAAAAAGCCATTTTCAACGCAGAAATTAACCCATTTACAGCTTGGTTCAAAAAAACGTCTCCTGTCTGAGTCGCTGATTTTACTACCAGCACCAGTACCAGTACGGGGGGTGAATTTTTTTCTAACTCGGATATTAAGATCGCGAGCTCTCCCAATGAGAGGCACAGCTGAGGGCCATGTGACCAACAGGTGCCCTATGGCTGTAGTCGAAGCCCTTGCCACTACCAATATGGCCGCTATAGCCGATGTGCTTCACTTTCCGTTTCAGAAACAGACGGGTGACATCAGCGAGACTACGTCCATGTTTTATACAGTCTATGGGGCAGACACTGGTGTTTGAGGCCCATCGCACTAACGTGTCATGAACTGGACAGAAAATCCTCATGCGATGACCTCATCAGTTTGGGAAGATCTCATGCCAGTTTTAGAACAGACTGCTTTAAGCAGTTTATAGACTCACAAATGTCTACAACAAAAAAAACTATGTAGCAGTTTTAACTCTTGCACCCTTTTAGTGTGGACATCCAGCATTGAATCTTTAAATCAATGTTAAAATATAGAAAAGAATAAAAACCCTCTTTAAATGAAGGTTTACTACTATATTTGGTTGTTAGGTCATAGAAGACTGTATTAGAGTGTTCCCTCTGAGGGACCTTATCATTTTCACAGCTCACACAGACACAGCATCCTGTGACCATGACAACTACAGAAACCACAGTGATGAAAATCTACAGGGGCTGATTTTCCAAACCTGTGTATCATGATTATAATGCCTCCCTAACTGCAGAGAACAGACGGATCAAAGAAGAATTATTAAAGCAGCGCCTGCTACTAGTTCATGGTCTATGTGAGTAGACTGTGAATAGATGTTATTTAGAATAAATTTAAGTATGTAAAGATACCTAATTTTTCAAATTCTTCCTATTTTCAAGCTACAACTTTTCCCTTTTTAGCAGAGTGATGAGATTACAGCAGGTGGTTAGCAGCTCCCGTCAAATACAGGCTGGTTGGATCGGAGGAAGCTGCGGATTTACAGCACGCTCACTGCATCAAAGCACCTTAAGCCTGTCTTTAGGAGCCATATGGTTCAGGATGAAACCTCAACTTATACGCTTAAATATCTTAAAACACAACCCCGTTCTATCTACTCAGAGTTATACTCACATTTACATACACACGTGTAGAACTGGTGGTGCCAGTAGGAGTAGGATCATGTCTGTATGACTGGGCTGTAGTTTCATGACTCTATTAGGCACACTTATTGAAGTTTTTTGCTCACACTTGGTGCTTCCTGCCAAGTCTTCCCACTAGAAATGTGCAAAGCCAGTTTTTCTTCAAAGCCGTCCATTAATTCTATTTATGTCTAATCACTTACTGTAATTTCCCCTCCACCTGAGCTGCAAATTGCTTAGCTTCTTTGTGCATTACCTCCACCTGTAGATCAGCAGCAAAACCTCTGAAGTAATATGCATGCATTAACGCCATGCACACACATAAAGGTCTTTATAAGAAAGGATTGCTACAATGGGTTCATGTTGCCACCCAGAAATATTTGTGTTCGTTGAAAGTGACAGAGGCTGGGTGGATGTTATTAATTCACTAGTTTTTATCACCATCATTTGAGATTCTCCTTCATCATCTCATCTCAGTCACAAGAATACTTAGAGGAATATAGTGTTATTTACGTTATTTCAAAAGCTATAGGATTTCAACATTGATAGTAATCAAAACCCTGCAGGATAATGTGGACAGAAATCAGGTTGTTATGTTTGCAGGTGAAGTGGAGAAAAGTTTGGAAGTTGGAACAAAGTAATAAAAGCAAAACCCTGTATTTTATTCAAGAGACTAAGTTTCATAAACCCACTTGTGCTGTCATCTCAAGCGGTAGACGGGCTAGGGATTATAGGATAAGCAACAGAGTTCATCCTACTCTCTTCACAAAGTTTGAATGTAAGGAAAATGGAGAGTGACTACGACCTGCTGCAGTAAAGCCCCTGAGGAGAGTCTTTAACTGGTTATAAAAGTGAAATTAATAATGATGTCTCTTTACGATCTTCATAAGCAAACAAGACCATGATGGTATGAGAATCACAGTCAATCCTGATCGACCTGTCTGTGTAGATCATCCTTTTTATCTGTGATGCCCCTTGCAAAACAAAAGGCGAAATGTTAAGGAGTCAAAATTCAAAGTTAGGAAACCTTGAATTATCTTTTTTTAAATTCTTTTTTACCTCCGCCAAGGAGGTTATGTTTAGAGGAGAGTTGGTCTGTTTGTTTGTCTGTGAACGACATAACTCAAAAAGTAAAAAAACGATCTTAATGAAATTTTCAGGAAATATTCTAAAAGGGATTAAGAAGAAATGATTAAATTTTGGAGGTGATCTGGATTACTGTCTGGATCCAGGATGTTTTTTAAGAATTCTTTATCATTGTGAGATAGGCCCGTTTTCACCATATGTGTATAGAACTCTACGATAAACGGTCAGAATGCTTTGCTAAACAATACAAGACAAGTCACATTAATTTCTGACAGATGTAAAAGTACGTACTGGGTCATCATAATTTTCAACACTGTCAGGTAACAAATCATTGTACAAATCTGTAATTAGCATCAAATTGTAGCAGACAGTCTGCTGGAAGGGGGTATGGCATTACAGTAGGACTTAAGTGTTGCATGACAATCACAATATGCTCGGTGGTCCTCGCTCGGTCAAGCATTTTCGCTTGCTGACCATTTGTTTCAAACATGCATTGGCTATTTATTTACAATACTTGCAAGTGAAGGAGTTTTTTAACCTAGCATCAGTTTTATGCAGAGAAGTAACATCACCACATACAACTTGGTTGAACTCTTTTTCAATTTTATTTATTTTATTTTATTATTCGTATTTGGAGTGGATTACTTTGCTTGGCTCATTTGTTGGTCATGGACACCAAACTTTTTGTGGCTTCAGTGATATTTTTTCTACTTTTTCTCCTGTGTTTGTCTGGAGATCCTACATGTAACCATGGCTGCATTGTTTACATGTGAACTCAGCTGTTAGCAGCCTGTAGCATGTCAATGCTAACTGGTGTAAGGCCTGATGTCTTCCCACAAGGTGAGGAGAAGGAGGTGAGGACGACGTGCTGGTTCTCAGGTGTGAGCTATGAACTGACGACATGGACCTGTCCTTCCATCCATCGCTATTGGGAACGTAAGATCTATCTCCAATAAGATGGACGAGCTAGCTGTGCTAACCAGGCAACAGAGGGAATACCAGAGGGCAGAGTAGCATCATGCTATTCACAGACATGGCTAACGGAGATAACATCAGACACCGACGCCATGTTGGAAGAGCTTCACCTGCTGTGAGCAGACAGGATCCAGGAGACAGAGATGGAGCATGACTGAAGAAGCTCAGTCCTGGACCCTGTGGAGGTGGAGGCTGGCTGAACTGGAGAATGATGGACAAGCTGTCAGCATCTATTTTTTTATGGACCTTTTTGCACTTTCGATACACTTTCTTACTTTTTTTTTTCTTGATTGCTGCTGTGACTTAAATTTTGTTGTACTTGTTACAATGACAATAAAGT
Organism: Halichoeres trimaculatus; assembly: GCF_033239565.1. Taxonomy (NCBI): domain Eukaryota; kingdom Metazoa; phylum Chordata; class Actinopteri; order Labriformes; family Labridae; genus Halichoeres; species Halichoeres trimaculatus. The sequence continues at coordinate 18,508,373 of NW_027437187.1, read as the reverse complement.
TCTATTATATTCTATTTTATTCTATTCTCAAAGTACAAAATGAAAAAACAAGGGTGAATTGATATCATTCATATCCAACCACATAATTGATAACGAAGCACTTGTAACAACTATTAGCCTGATTACATCCTAACCCTTACAGTCAGAACAAAATCAAAGGTGAATCGAGCTCATTCATGGCCAGCCTTAAGATTACATTTGACATCTACCACATTTTGGCTGTAAAATGCTTCTTCAGACTCCAGGGGGTAAGGCCACTGAGACTGTGTCCATGTTTTATACTGTTTGTGGTTAAAAATCTGCCCATCACTCTGAAGAACATGCTTGATTCACCTTTGATTTCGTTCTGATCGTACGGGTTAAGACGTAATCAGGCTAACAGATGCTACAAGTGCTCCCTAATCATTCATGATTTACAGTCAACGAGACTGCTAATGGTATAAGTGACGTCACAGTCATGCCCTCCTCAAGCATTAGCAGGTCAGTGAGGCACAGCCAGCTCTTTAATGATGAATATCTCTGTTGGTGATTTCCAGAAATAGACACAGGCTACATACTCTTCTACTGTATGTTCATTGAGAGGTCAATAAAGTTGAGTCCATTAGAAAGCAAAGAATAAGAAATGGCTTTTAAATAAAGAAACTCGTCTCCAGCTGAGGGCCTCCATGTTGGCCTCGGTGCTCAGAGGCGCCGTGATGAATGCTCTGCTGTTTGAAGGAGAGTCAGGTGGATCTGTGTAAGCCTACAGCTGATGCAGGGCTTTAAAACCTGTGTTCTCTGTGAAGGTTGAGGGGTGGGGTGGGTGGTTTGTATAGTTTATGGTCTGTGTCAGTCATGAGAGCTGAGGGAGTAAAAAGCCTCTGAATAAAATGCTGCATCCAAAGAGGCTGTGTTGGAGCTCGGCGTAATGTACGGCTGTATTCTGCTTCCCACTTTATGGAATAAAACTTTGCTTTTTTTGGAAGCTGCAGAGAAGCACTGTGGGCAGGCAGAGCGGAGGAATAAAGGAAAAAGAAGAGTCTGTGTTGAGGTATTAGGGAGATATGCAAATCCTCAGCTGTACGGCTGAGGCATCATTAGAGTAAGAGAAGCCTGCACTACAAACAGCAATCACAGCGCTCAGGAAATTCAATTTATCTTTCTCCTTCAACAAAACTTTTACTTTGAAATACTCCAGCAGGTGAAACATAAAGCGGTGTTTACTGCAGAAAAAAGGGAATAAGGAGAGATTTTCACACCATCTTTAAGGACAGCTGCTGTGCTCTTACTTTTTACTCAGATGGGAATATGATTTTTTTTTTTCTCGAATGGCGGCTGATGAATCACGTCTAAAAAGACACCACTCGATAAAACAGAGAGAACAGCCAAACGAGCCATTGAGCCCTTTGATCAAAAGCCTTTAGAAGTCGGAGTACTCTTGAACTTGAAAGTTACTTGTTTGTTTTAGATTCCAGTGGCTGTCCTCTTTTATACGCACATAAAAGAGAAAATAAACGGCGAGTAGTGTGGTGAGTGGTGATGATGATGGTGTAAATGAGCTTATGTAAAAGTCGTGCAGGGAGTTTAAACGGACATTTAAAGAAAGAGACAGAGGCAACACTTGCATCAGGGTAGCTGTGGCTTCACAGAGCAGCACGGTGCATGTAGGTGATCTGGCCCACATGCAGTGAGCTAAGCCAAGCAGAAAGGGACCAGTCCTCAGGGGTGGAAGAAAATTGCTAATTGGACAGGCGGAACTGGAGCAGTGTCCAGTCAGCAGAGCTGCCACACCGCATCTTTATGCTCCGACTGAGGTGGAGAGGGCAGAGACTCAGAAGCTCAGGGTGCAAAAGCTGGGAGCCTAATCGCCACTTCAAAGTGCCCCCTCCTTGTATCCGAGTCTGCCCTCTTTATAGCCACTGAGCTGCTGCTGGGGTAATCCTCAGATGTCACTCAGACGTCTTTCTAGTCTGGTTCCCTCTGAAGCTCAATCTGCGTGCAACAGCACAACCTGAGCTCCAGCTGTATTATGATATTGTGTGTTTCAAACAGCATCTATCTGGCTTCTGGCTCAGTTATACTCTGCAGTTTATTGTATTTTAGTTCAGTCCCAAGACAAAAGAACGATTGGTGGTGAGCAGCACAAGCATTTAAATGTGTTGAGAGTCAATATTCCCCCTGTGCTCAGGCGCACAAAATAATTTGTGTGGGAAGAGTGTGAAATTGAATCAGTTGGGTAGATGTGGATGAAATGACTAATTACAATGGTTCCAGGTAAATAAAGTCATTTCTGATAAAGTGAAGGAGTGACATTTTACACAGCGAGCTCAGAGGCAGTCTCCACCATGCAAGCAGGATGACCTGTTGTTTTGGCATGCTTCAGCTCTTTTGCTGTTGTTGCTGCCAGAGCCAGACAGTCTGGCAAGTCTCAACTGAACGTCATCTCAACTAGGATGTGCGACGGATGATTGACAATGGTCTCCTTCATGCAGACATCATTGTGCACCTCTCCCACTGTTCACTGAATGAGTGCACCATTTGATGTGTGGGCATTGCTTTTTGTTTCATGACTTACATCAAACAAAATCTGAAAAAAAATCAAGTATTTTTTTTGTTCTGAACAATTCAATCATTTCCTGAATCCATTTGCTACATTTGCTAAACAAATGCGTGTGGAAACAATGCACAAAAAAGATTAGAATCCAGAGATGTTTGTGCAGAGATATTCTTCAGTGTGACCCATATTTGATAAAACCCTCTAGATATCATTGTAAAATTTCAGGAGCACCTCTCATCTCTGATTTTGAACCACAACGATACAATCAGAGTATGAAGATAAGATCTTTAATGGGTTTAACCAATGATGCTGCATTTCTGATGTCAGCTCAGTGTTTGTATGAGATGGTGTTCATGAGAAACAGTGATGATATGCCACAGCTTTGGTGAAACTCTATACTCCACATATTTCAAGATATGTGTATAACTGCTCAGTATTTGTCCTGATATAAAGCACTTCAAAAATCTCCATATACCACATGGTATGCACATATGAGCCAAAGTCTCGCACAAAGTGAAAAATAAACTGCAGATATAAACATAATTACTACAGATTTGTGGTAACACTTTTTTTTTTTCAAACAGCTACCAATACAAGTAAACCCTCTTTATGCCAATACCACTCGTACTTTTGATACATAAAATTTCAGTTAACAGAGACAGTTCATTCTAAACAAAAACATCACAGTAAGTCCAACATAAAACATAAACAACTCTCCCTGTGTCGAGGATTTCTTTTTCATAAATTCACAGAAGTGCAAAATAAAACTAACAACCGTCAGAGATTGAATTTTTTTTTTTAAATAAACTGAAGTTCAAAATAAAACAGTTTCACTGATAATCATCTCTGGTTCATTCATGTTGTCTGTCTTGTTACAAGGTCTGCAGCCTTCACAAGTACTGATACCTTGAAATAAGGCTGGTATCAGCCCGATACCAAATGCATATTCTTGTACTAGCCCATCCCTAATGTTAACAGCCTGGTACAAAAAACGTCTCCCGTTTGAATCACTCATTTCACTGTCAGCACACACTGTACAGGGGTGAATTTTTTTTTCGAACTCAACAGTTTAGAAGGTATCAAGATCGCAAGTTTGCAAAGCTAGAGGCACAGCTCAGCTCACGACTGATGGGCACCCTATAGTTGTACTCAATGCACCTGTCACTTTCAATATGGCCGTGACGGCCGATCTGCTTCAAAAATCTGTTTCAGAAACAGTCATGACATTGGGGACACTACGTCTGTTTATCATACCATTTATCAGTCTATGGTTCTGACAACCTCCTGAATGCACAAGCCAGGACTCCTGTTTTCTAGACTTTCCCCGTTTTGTCTTTGTTCTACAGAGGCATGAAAATCCACTGGAGAGTTGATTAGGTGGGTCAGAGCCATTGACAGCAGTTGCCATACTGGAAAACTTTTGGTTGACCAAGCAAGAGGAAAGAGGTGAAGTTGCAGTTGGGCCTTAAAATCATCTCTTAACAGTCCCAGTGTGTCCGTCTATTAGCCCTACACCTAACTATGTAGACGTGTAACGTTAATTGCCTCAAACTGAGTCGAACAAAAAAAAGCACAAGAGATACAAGCTGTTAAGATCAAAATGTTTTTGTTTATTTCTACCTGGCTGTAAGTGTTAACTTCTGCTGTAAAGTTTGGATCATTTTGATGTGTTTGAATGCGTCCCCATGGGCCTTTACAGCCAGCCACAGATGGACACTCGAGGAATAACCCTTTACTTCAGGAGATATTGTTTTTTTTAATTAACTTTTATTGTTTTTTTAAGTAAACGAAGATATATATATATATATATATATATATATATATATATATATATATATATATATATATATATATATATATTTGATACATACATTTTTAAGACTTCTATCACATCAACATGATAAAGAGTTTCCTTGAAAATCGGTTTCAAAAAAGTATTCTACTCCCTTGACAACTAACATTACACTACAGGCAGCTAAAGTTGTCTTTTGGCCCTTTTCATGATGGCTGCTCTTATGAAATCATCAACCAAATAAATAATCTTTTTTTTTTTTTAAAGAAAAATCATTGCCAATTTTCAAGAAGTCGAGGTAAGAATAACATCTTAATTGTTTCTTATCTGATTATTAATTATTTTCTGCATCAAAAGTATGTATTGTTACTACAAAATTCACTAAAAAGTTTCCAAACCGCACAATATGTCATATGTGATACAAAAAAATTATCATTACAACAAAATGATGTAGCAGTATATTTTTGTGGAATATTTAAAAAGGTTAATAAACATCTCAAGTCCACAAAATCAGAATTTTCTGGCTTTGTTTCTATTTTTGATGGGTCAGGCTTTACAGGGTTAAAATAAAAAAGCATTTGGGTTGGGATGACTTAAAACTGCGGAAGCCTCTGGAAAGCACCAAAAATAGTCACAGTTTTTACAGTTGTGTAATATCAGTGATTGAAGCCAAGTAAACTCTAGTCCATGGTGGACACTGAAGTCCCATGTGCTGGTAATCACTAGGATCTGTGGACAGGTCAGCGATATTTTGACAGGTGGAGCAGGGGAGCACCTGTGGTCAGAGTGAGTGTCTCCCTCTCCCCCCTGTGGGCCTCAGGGAGCGAGCCTGCTCTCTGTCCTTGTTTGCTCCCTGCGGCTCAGCTGCAGCACTGCTGTGGTGTCACAGAGGCTGCTGAAGAAGGCGTCGCCCACGTTCTGTCTGCTCTCACACGAGGGAGAAGATCCAGCTCAAGCCCAGGGACGAGCCGGGCTGGAGCTGGACCAGCAAGACGTCAAGTGGCACATGCCTGATGTCACTTCTGATGGCACAGTCATCTTATTAGCACATCTGACGCTGAATGGGCCAATCCCCTGATCAGCCAGTCCAACATGATCTGGACGAGTGAGCTGAGCCTGTAGGGAGGTCTGATACAGTTACAAGACAACAGTGCGGTTTAGTTTCTTTCAGATTTTGCCTTGAAATGATAAAAACAGCTTCTGCCTTTTAAAAAATTAACTTTAGTTCAAAAGATCCAACAGATACTTTTCCCTCTCATTCTATGGAATATTCAAAAAGTGACCTGAGATAACACTCCCCCCATAATGTATATTTATAAGCCCTTAAAAGACATCTCTTTGGCATAGTCATGCTTTTAAAGTCCACTTAACATAATTCCCACATAAATTCCTGGGTAACGCTTTAAAAAATACTCGCTCCTCTTATCTTCTTTATGCTAATGATGAATACTCATGAGGGTCTGAGAAAAACAAGCAGGATTTTACTCACAGTGAGGTGCTCAATGAGGAGTCTGCAGAGCTCTATTTCTATGTCATTAGAGGGAATGAACAGAACTGTCATCGTCTCATGCTGCATGTGTGCTTACTACTTATTTGTCATCTTAAAGAAGCACAGCTCCACTTTCATGTACCTGTTCAGGCTTCTGCTGCTCTCCACATTGTTGCTTTTCATAAAAATATGACCTGTTGGAAACTTTTCCAAATCATGTCTTAGAAAAACAAGTCACACTTTCCAAAAACTCCTATTAAAGTTCATTTTTAGCTTGAAGATTTTGTCCTCACTGGAAAGTAAATGAATATTATCTCCTTCTCACGAACAGTGAATGACTGGCTCAGATAACATTTTGGTCTATCTAATCCTCATTATTTCTTTCAGTTGGACTTAATACAGTATGCATGGTCTTGATCCATCACATAATCTATCAGTGTCTCTATAATTTTCTCCCTGCAGCTCTAACTCAGAAAGACTGAATAAACTCTTCAGATTGAAATGGATGACTTTCATATGTAAGCCACTGAAGGACTCCAAATATTTACAAGGACAAACGCCCCTCCATCACACACACACCCACACACACACAAAACAGATACACACACCTACTGACAAAGGGACTTCTTTTTGAATATGAAAGAACCCCTGCATGCATCAAACACATTAATAATAAATCACACACACATATATCACGTAACTGCTTCAAAAGTCGTCCACATGTAGATAACTTTTGATCACGCCTGATCAGTCAGTGTTGAAGAGATTATGCAGAATTATGATCTTTGATTATGGCAGCAGACCCCCTGCCCCCAAACACACACACTCACACCCGTCATCTCCACTAATCTTCCCACTTTCTCCTCCCGTCCTGAGAGTCACACTCAGACAAATGACTGTTATATATTCCACAAAGCTGATCAATCTGAATGAGCCTCTCCAGTTTAGTGGCCCCAGAGCTTTTGGATGTTACTGCCTCCTCTCACAGTTACAAGCAAACCATTACTCACCGGCCCCACTGATGCCCTTGACTTTATTGACTTAAGTCCACATGGTGGCTGTTGATACTCTGGAGGTAGACCAGTGTCCATCTAAGTAATGAGCTTGTGAGCTGTGGAGTAAGTCAACCATGACTAACATTATTCCAAGTTCAGGGGCATTAAATTGCATTTAGATAGCCTAATTTATTTGTTGTAAGGAAGGTGAGGGTTTGTAATAAAACAGGTCCTCAATGAACTGTTTTACTGCACTCCTCCCATCGCTCATTCTTACCTCCACCAAGGAGGTTATGTTTTTGGGTGGGTTTTTCTGTCTGTCTGTTTGTTTGTTTGTTTGTGACCAACATAACTCAATCTAACGAACAGCTCTTGATGAAATTTTCAGGAAATCTTCAAAATGGGATAAGGAAGAAGTGATTAAATTTTGGCGGTGATCCAGACCCCCATCTGGATCCAGTATTTCTTTAAAGGATTCTTTATCATTGTGAGATAGCGCCGTTTTCACCATATGTGTACACAACTCCACGATAAATGCTCAGATTGCTTTGCAAAACATCACAACACAAGGTCAGGATAATTTCTGACAGATGTAAAAGCATGATGCAGATCCTGGCAATATTCCAAAAACCAAGATCTGGAATATGAAATATGTACTGGGTCATCAAATCGTAGCAGACAGCCGGCTGAAAGGGGGTATAACATTAAAGTAGGACTAAAGTGTTGCGTGACAATCACAATATGCTTGGCCGAGATGGTGCGTTCTCTGAGTGCTTTTCTAGCATTCAGACTATTTTAGTATTTTCATTGTAACTCAAATCATACAATCACTAAACTCAGCTCCAAATCACGATCATGCATGTAGCCATTTTCTCTCACAACAAGTCCAGCTAAGGAGCTCAAATGCTTACAGAGTAATACCAAAGTGTTGTTTAGTTATTTGTCAGGTCTTGTAAATGTACAACTCTGACAAAAGTGATCACTTAACAACTTCTGCATTGAGTCAGCAGCTGAAAAAGGATCAGTGGCAATTTGATCTGAGTGACATTAGTCCACTTTTGTAAAACACTTGATTCTGATTGGTCAAAACCCCATATTTGCTTCTCAAAGGTAAAAGCAGCACCCCTAACAAAGCTGCAGAGAGGTGTCTGTGATAACTCAGCTCTGCCTGTTGACACTGTGGCAAACATGTTTCTGTTTCTCTCTCAGGCAGGTCTTAGCAGTCAGGAAATAAAACACTCCTGACATCTTGGGAGCAGCTACTGATCCCCAAGCATTTCTGTTTTAGTGGAGCAAGATCCTGTCCCGCAATCCAGGCATCAACAGCAGAGTTAATGAGAGCATCTCTGATTTGTTGATCCCTACAAAGTAACTTCAACCATGCGAAGTAATGACAGTGATGATAGAGATGTGACAATTGTGTAAGTTAGTGGTGAGTGTGAAACTCAAAGGAGCGCCGAATGAGGACAGGAATGTCAATCTAAATTTTCTTGCAGAGGTTTTTGCTGTTCACCTTATCAAATGTTACCTTCGAGGCAAATTTTCACAGCAGTGGTCACTTTTTTGTCGTTTCAAAAATCTGTTTAAAGATCATCAAATTTTGGGGCTCAGGTTTGACATAGCAGTTTAGATGGCACGCCCCATGAGGTTAGCTCTCAAGCTAACCTACAGCCTCTTTCCCTCATGCCACTCCTTACTCCTCACTCTGTCACTGTTTCCTCCTCTATCCACTGTCCTGTCTGCGCTGATCAAAAGCATAAGAGGCCAAGTAAAAAAAACTTTAAGACAACATGAAAAACATATATATATATATATATATATATATATATATATATATATATATATATATATATATATATATATATATATATATATATATATATATATATATAAACTTGTCTCAAGTTGGTAGCAGGCTGATGTATAGTGAGCAGGTGCTAATAAACACAGACACTGTGAGCATGACTCTGACACAGATTTTGTACTTGATAAAACCAACAGTTGGTTAAAAACATCTCACAACAGCAAATCTTTGCATCCAGCCAAATATTACAAACCTTTACTTTAAACATTAAGTTTTCTCCAGTGTCTCTGTCTGGAATGTACAGATTTGTCTGGAGATGATGGGCTTCTGATATAACAAAACTACAAATGATGGCAGCCTAGAAATGAATAGATAAACAAAGATTATTAAAGATATTATTTAAACTTTTCCTGAGATTGGAAGAGTAACATTTTTAAGGATAGAGGATTGCTTTGAGTTAAGCTCTACTCATACCACTTCAGCTTTAGTAGGAAGTGTGCCCAGGTGTGGTTTCAGAGCTTTAATTGGACACTGCTCTTGGCTTTATGATGTGGCCAATGATGAGGCATTTTATTGATTATGCTTAGTCCAATTTTGCTGGATAGAACAGACATCAAGATGAGTACTTTTATCAAAGCCAGATTGGTGATTGTCTGACGTAGTGCCAGACGTTCTTGGCCGACTCCGTTCTTTATGATTTAGAATTGATAATCTTAATGCTGGCTTTGTATCACTTCCTGCTCCTCTCTGCTCTACTGTAAAAACTTGTGTTTACTTACTTCCTTTTTTTAACAAAAAAGTGCCATTAAATCAAAAAAAGCAATCACAGTAATACACTCATGATCCTCCACTTTAAATAGCGAAAGCAGTGACATGAGTGGGAACACATGCATTTAAAGGATGTTAAGAAACTAAGAAAATTGAGAGAGAACGGTGTGGGGAAACAGCAGAGTGGGAGTGAGGGAAGAGAGACCAAACTGTAATGCCATTGAGCAGCAATTTGTGAAGCTTGTGCATATGCATACAGGCCTGCAGTTCCCCTCTGCCCACATCATCAGCTCACTGCTGGTGACATCAACAAGACAAAGAGGTCTCAGATGCTCCAGATGTATTATGTGGGTGGCATTATAAAATCTAATCCGAGTCAGAGTCAATTGTATTTGCCTTAGGATACGGGACAGAGTTATGTACATTTGTTGCATGTGTGTTTGTGTTCCTGTGCGCACACATTAGGATCCATTACCAATTATGAGTGACTCTCTTCACATGAAAATATTAGCCTAAATACGCTCTCTCCTTCAGAAATGGGGAAACAATTAAGAGGGTGTAATTAAAGTATTGGCAGGACAAGTGCAACTTTAATTGAATGACAGCTGAATGACAGGCGAATGACAGTGAAGCAGCATTGTCTGAAAGTACACAATGAGCTTAGCTTTAGATATTTAAATGATTATTCATGCTCAAAACACACACACACACACACACACACACACACACACACACACACACACACACACACACACACACACACACACATCTGCTGAGCAAAGTCCATGTTAAAAAAAGCCAAGCAGGCTCTATACATCATAAATGAGTTTATTATGATTTATGACAAAACAATGGCTTCCACCTTCTCATCTCTTATCAGTTTAAGACGGCTTTCAAAAGCTTCAATGCAGGCAGACCGCACAGTAAAAACGGAGGACACTTTGGCTTTGTTGTGGTGGAGTAGGAGCTCTAACCTCCAGTTAAAGTCATCCACCTTTAGACTCCATAAACAGCCCCGTAAAAACCAGACCTCATGTGACCCGCATCCATGTCTCTGTGTTTTTCCAGTCTTTCTGGCAGCCTCTCTCCCTGGAGTCAAATTCTCACACTGACTAACTTGTACCCTCTGCTGGTGCGATGACTGATAACCTGCTCCGCCCGCGACCACAACCTTCTAACAACTGATGTCAGGGGGACGAGGAAAAGGAAGGACAAGTGTGTGACAGCTAAATGAGCTTTCTTTAACAGAAATGACTGCTCTGGTGTTGTTTTAGTGTGTGCAACAAGCTGCAGAGTTGTAATTTACACTGTCATAGGAGTGCGAAGGAAGGAGGAGTGACTCTACTACATGGTGCATTATATTCATTCAGTGGCTGCTGCTCTCATGTCGTGGAACAGCAAATCCCATCCTTTCAGCGAGCACCTCTCTCCCCAGGTGACCTTTTCTGTCAGTGGCTGTGCATTAACATCAGAGGTCCACAGTGCTCCAAGTGGTCCTGTCCTCTTCAGTGCTGTGGACTGAGCAGAGGCCCGGGGGACCACGCTGCACTGGCTCAGTGTCAGGAGGGGGTTTAAATACCCCTCTGCTTTTAGACTCCAGCTGGACAGACACCACAGAAAATAACTCTCATTAGCATCTGCCAATGTCAGGGAGAGGAGAAATTAAAGTAATGAAATACATCCTCTTACTTCTACTATAAGTTTTAATGTATCTTCCCTCTCGGACTTAAAATGGGTTTGTTCCAAAAAACACATTTAATAATGAATGATCAGATTTAATATGCAGCCCGTCCAGCAGACGGATGTTTTACTTTCTGCAGGCAGCCTGCTCTGTGTAAACAATAATTTGCTCTTGATAGGCGCGGGGTCATCTCAGACGAGCCTGCAGCTCCTCTCTTTGTTGCCTGACTGCCCATTGATGTGTTTGCTTGTATAACTGTCAACAATTTACAGCTGGGTAGTACCCAGCAGTCTAAGAAATATTGACGATGCCATACAGCTGCTCGCTCACAGCTGGACACAAGGGCTCATGGGAAATATAGTTTTCAACAACTACTGGTCCTTGCGGTATTCATTTCTGCTGGGAGATGCCTGTAATTTTCCCTGTACATTAACACAATTACACAACACCTGAGGACATTTTAGCCCAGCAGACTGTAATGGCTTGTCTTAACTCATACTCACCAACACATTAACAGTAACTGATGTGGAGATGTGAGTCTGACAAGTCACTGCCCGCCTGCTGCTGCAGTGAGTATGACCTCTGAGTTCAGGAGTGGCCATATTACCTGCAGTACTGTGCACTATGTCACTGTTTGTCACATCAACCAATACAGAGAGGTATTCCATCTGGCTGGCAGGCCAGCAGAGAATAAATGGCAGGCTTTAGCTGCTGCCATTAAGCAGAGTGACACACACGCAGAGCTCTCACACCTACTTGACATTATCACCCTAACATCATGACAAGGATGTCATTTGGCTAACTATTGCAGGCGGAGCTGATGGTGGGAAATAATAGAGGGGATGAGAGTTCAGGCTTGAGAGGAATAAAGAGGGAGAAAGAGAACAGATTTGAGTTGTTAGCTGGAAATCACTTTAAATGTTGCCTGGCCAGAGTGATAATGAGCAACACAGTGTTTCTAGCATAAATATGTGATTAAGTGTGAAAAGCATGTCTCTCATTTTCCCCGCTGCCCTCTTGAGAGCTCAGAGTACTTGATTCAGCGATCACATGCGCAGTAAGTTGTCACAAACAATCTAAGCGACATTATGAGCATTATTTATAGTGATTGGAATGAAAAACAAAGAGGCGGCACTAACCTGATCCTTGGCTGATTTATTAAGTCTCTTGGAGGGAGCTATAACTCTCGTCATGTGTAACAGGCCAGATGGAGTAGGCGAAGAATAACTAATGCTGTTGAGGCCGCCTCTCCGCCTCGAGCCTCCATGAGGTCTGTTAAATTACTAAAAGGACAAACACAGCGATGTGTGATTTGTATGCAACCTGACCTTTGAGCCAATTGAAGGGCTCTTGAGAACACAAAGCTGTCCAGGAACTGTCTCCACATTGGGAATCTGTTAGATCAGTATCCCATCAGCAATTGGCTGCGTTACGCATCATTAAGAAACAAAATATTTCCGCTCTGTTCCGGTTAGTTTGCTCTGATTTGAAATAAGTTTGTGGAGTGCTGTGGCCATTTCCCAAAAAGTAATCTTACATCAACAAAATTTATTTAAAACTTCTGTTTCTTAAAACAGTGATGTTTGGTGGACTTAAAAGTATTCAACACCCTCACCCTTGACAGTTGGCAAGAGCTTGACAAGTTGGTGAAGCAAGAGCTCCATGTTACTGTAGGTCTAAGATGGCTGTGTCTAAGCTGTAACACAGCCACCCTCCACTCACCTGAGCAGTAGCTCCAGTCGACAGTAAGGATGGGTACACTTCATGTTTGAAATGGTACGGTACGGATGCCCAGTACCTGGCAATCAGTGCCGGTACTCAACGGTACCAATTTTCGGTACTTTTTTTGTGGTTATGTAGTAAAGAAATATCAATTTGTTTAATTATAAAATATAAAAAAAATTCAATTTAACAAATGTATTCTTCATTATATAAACTTGCAATGCTGTGTTTAAGTCCAGCATGGAAAATTGCCTCATCTTCCACTCCTTCACAGGCACAAGGATGCATGTAGGTACCTAAAGATGGTACCTTTTGGTTTTATGTGAATCGGTACCCGGTACTTTTTACAGAATTTGGTCAGTACCTGTAAAAGTACCTAATTTGGTACCCATCCCTACTCAACTATATCAATTTTTGGTTCTTTTTTGTGTTTATGTGGTCAAAAACATCAATTTGTTGAATAATAAAACATGATTTCTTTTAATTTAACATATTTATTCTTCAATCTATGACCTTGCAATGCTGTATTTATGTCCATGGAAAATCACCAACTCTTTCTCTCTCTCATAGTCTCAAGAATGCATTCTAGTACCTAAACATGGTACCTTTTGGTTTTACATGAATTGGTACCCATTGCTTTTGACAGAATTTGGTCAGTACCTCTGACAGTACCTAATACGGTACCCATCCCTAGTCGACAGTAGCTTCCACATGGCTACAATGTTCCACTAACCTAATGTAAATAAGCACAGTTAACAGATGGGCAGCATTTTGAAGCTAAAAACAGATATGCTGCTTTAAGGTTGAACAAGCACAGACATTAGCCTGCAAGTAGGACCAAAGGCTGGTGTTGCTAGCTCTGCTGGTGATTGCAAAGCAATTTAAAAATGCACTTGCAGACTCTTTGATCTTATTTTTAGTTGTGTTATTCAAATCAGGAAATATCAAATCTTTTTTGTGTGTTGACCAGCATTTACACCAATATTTGTTGGAGTTTAAATTTAACGCAACTGTAAAACTAAATCACTACATTCCAGTAAAAGCAACAAAATTTTAATTAGCTAAGCTAGTTAGCAACTGAGCTTTTTAAAACATACAAATGCTCAGGTAATTACACTAAAAATCAGCATGCTAGATCAGGATTGTGGGTTAATTAGCTGACTTATACTGGCATTTAGGACAGAAATATTGTGCAACATCAAATAGATAGCCACGTATCTGTAAACTCTCCCACCACATCCATGCATGTCTGGCTACAGTTCAGAGTGCAGCATGGAGTAGCATCACCAGACAGCTGGAGTCAAGAGACGGATGATTTCCCTCGGTAATTACAGAATCAATAGTTTTCTAGCTACACAATGAGCTTCTTCTCATCCATGTTGTAGTTAATGGTCTCTAAAAAAACCTCTAACCAGTTAACGCCAGGCCTGACTCTGCTTATTATGACTGTTTGTTGGAGTTTAGTCCGATAAAATTTGGCATCAACACAGTGTTTTAATTTGAAAATCAACCATATATTGCCAAGTTCTTTCATAGTCTGACTTCCTGTCCTGCTCAATCTGCCCTGGACTAACTGATGGTGTGGTTCCCAGAGTTTGGCAAAAAACAGAAGTCATGCTTATCTGCTGTGGGGTACTCCAGATCGTCAGAGAGACAAAGTAATGTACGACACTTAGTTCCTGTTCAATTTTACTCACCATAGACTAGGGATGGGAATTTACAGTAATTTCTGTGTCCAAACACTCTAAATATCTAATGAACAAATATTCAACTATCCCAGATTATTTTCATAAACAAAAACATGGGACACAGACCTCCCTGACCATAATTAAAGACTTTGCATATATCTTTTCCACTTTCACAGATGTTTTTCTCCGTGGTGGGGGCTTGTACTTAGACTCGACAAACACCATCAGCTCTCTGAAGCTTTCACCTTCCACAAAACTCAATGGGAGCATATCTCCAGTTACCTTTTTGGTTATTAGCAAATTAATATTCTCTGGTTTTGTTCCAACAACATGTGCTAACAGGGCTAGCAACTGACATTATGGAAGACTGCCTGTTTTTTGTCTCCACTGTTTTCTCCTTGTGCTTTGAGTGCATGTGGTTAAGCAGCAAACTATTTGTTCTGTAGTATGCAAGTTTAACGCCACATATCTTGCTCTGCACATTAACTTCATCGTTTTTGTCAAAATACTTCGGTGCTTTCGGTGTAATTATATGTTCCTAGAGAGTTGCCATAAAAAACAGTTGTTTTTGCTGAAATCTGGCTCGGTGTGCTGAAACCGTGGCTGGAGAAGTCATATGTTAATCATAATCATACGTTAATTATTTTCGTAACTAGTATCTCCAATTAGGTGGAGACAAAAACATGTAACGTTGTATGTGTTCAAGTTATGTCACCAGCAGCAGCGCTTGCACAGGTGGGGGAATAAAAAAATGTTATTCCAACAATGGGGTCAGCGGTGAGTATTTGTGTACTTGATTACTTGTACCAATCCCTACAATAAACCATGTGGATGTAATCTCTGTGACATCATCCATCTGTTCTTAAACAGAGAAATGAAGCCACTTGTCAATGGGGACCATAATGGAAACAGACTTAAGAGGCAGTATTTGAGCCTTCACACAAACAGCTGTAGGGCGCTAGACCCGTCAGTGACATGGGCAGCGCCTTTGAGTGGGCAAACTCATGATGTTAACATCCTCTTAACCGCTAAGTTTCAACAAAATTCTACTTAGATCAAAGTTGTTTTTTGAACCAGGCTGTAAATGTGTTATTTAATGCTTTTAAAGTCTGTTTTTGGCTTGATGTGTTTTTTGGCTAGTCTTTCTGCAGCCAGCCTCGATGGACACTTGATAAACTGCAGCTTTTAGCACATAGCTTCAAATTCAAAACAAGATGTTGGCCCCTGATTCCCACACATATCATGCAAGGGACAATTCACACGAAAAACATATGTTATTCTTTATGGTTCTCTAAGAATAACTAACAATTTGAATCAAATCAAGTTATGTGTAAAGAGCTGAGAGAGAAATAACATACACTGCCTGACCTCAGTGGTCCCAATTATGGCTTTATAGAGGAAAGGAGGGTACATTATCAGTCCACCCACTAACAAGTATACAAGGGCAAAAGTGCATTTAGTTTTGTTCTTTTGTAAATAAACTGAGGTCAGGTGAGGAAATAAACTAGCTGCAATTTCTGGGTAATATGGTAATATTTGTGCACAATCTTCTGCTTGATTGCAATTTAGCATTTAAATGGAGAGGAGACAGAAATAAAAATTGTATCCATAATTTCGGATGAGACAACAACCTGTCAATAAAATCCGGCTATTAAAGTAAGCACATAGTGTATACACTAAAGGAAATCTACACAAGTAGCCTTTTTTCTAGTTTCCAGACCAAGAGAGGCTGTGCGCTCCTTTAAAAGTATGTTAAAATAATTATATCATGGGCGGCATTACAAATTTAGAGTGTCAAAGTATAAAAATTAAGTCAGAGAGGATAAATAAATGATGGATACAGGATTTAAGTGCTTCGAGGACATTTTGAAACTTAACAAACCACCTGTGCTTGAAAGTTAGAGGCTGTTCACAAGTTAATGGAATGATTTCTACACAACACACTGACTGTTATCCAATAAGTGTGTGTTGAGTGGCTCACACTTTATTTTTTGTTTGGAAAAACTAATTAATGCTCAAGTAAAATGTAAAGTTTGGTGTGTGTGGGGGATGAGTCTCAGCCCCTTTGTGTGATTTTTAGAGCTGTGTGTGTTCTGTGTTAGCCTGTGGATGTGGGGTGATTCATCAGGCTGTTCTGGAGGATTCCTGTGTGGGCTGACAGTCATGGAGAATGAGGCCTAAAACAAGGAAGAAGAAGAGGGAGAAGAGGAAGGAGAAATGGCACATGCAGTGAAGAGCTAAGCCTGGTGCTCCCTTTTTGGACTCTCATGCCCTTGTGTCTAACGACTGATGAAATGACAAGTGCCACATCCACAGCGTTCCTGGGTGATGTATGGTTGAATGGTTGAGTGCTCATAAACAGATGATGTAATAATATGTAAGGGGAGGGGTCTGCAGTGTCACTCCTTCCTTCATCTGGCCCGGAGAGATTGTGCAAACCTTCACTCAAAGAGCAGAACCCAAAATAGGATTAGTCGGGAGCACGTTACGAAAATAAAAAAAAGAAAAAGAATCAAACGCAGAGGACTGCCAGCATGCCCTACCTCAAGGCTGTGCTCATTGAGGGCTGGCAGGCTGACGGTGGGGAGGGGGAGCATGCATCAGGCCTGGCTGGAGGAAGACAGTGAGTGAGCATGGGCATGCAGGCCTGCAGATGCACAGAGCTTTTCATTAGCCTGCTTTGCACTGTGAAGCCAAAATGGACAAGGCACATTGCACTCATTACTCACGTCTCGAATTCATCCCTTCAAACAAGTAGGAATCTTTTTGCACTTTGTTCTGGACAGAAATGATTGCCAAGTGGGTCATAGTTTGATAAGAATGGATAGTGTTTTTTAATGTATTTTGTTAATATATGACACATCTCCACAGCCTCTTCCAGCTGGCCAGGCTTCTGACAAATCCCACTCTGGCTTGTTCTTGTGGCTGGTGGCCCATAATCCAGTCAGAAAAGAGCCCTTCCCACATGTGTTTGATGCCCTGCTCACACCAACTGTATCAACAATGAGTCGAGCTGGAGCTGCGAATCACACTTGGCATCAGAGTGTGGCTTATAAAGTGACTTTATTGCATTGCTTCCTGGCTCACAGTTGATTTTCTTTGTGGGAAACTGCAACCACCGTTGAGCAGAAAAACACTTGTGCTCGGCCACAGAGCCAGAGACAAGAGAGATGCTGAACGGTTCCTCCCCTCAGGAATCGACTTCAGAATGCTGTCCTTGTTGTCGGCCACAAACAAACAACTTGTCGTGCTGTATGCATGTTGTACAAAGTTGAAGTTGACCCCGCAGCCCCCTTTCATGCAGCGGTTGAGGAGGCATTTGCTTTCACACTACATTTAATATGCAGCCACATGCATCACTGACCATCACTGATGCTGTTTGAGCAAGTCAATCCCGAGAGATCCTGCACGCCATGCAGGAGGAAATACACCTGTATTTGGAGCAAGATCAGATCACCCATGATGCATCAGCGCCACAGTAAAGAGGGCTTAAGAGCACAAACAAGCACACGGTGCACATTTTCGGTTCATTGCTGTGATGAAAACTACATATGACGACAGGATCAGACGTAGCATGTACAGCGCTGGAAGAGATGGCATAGATTAGTTTGTTTAAAGACTCGTGCTGTGACAACAATTCGAGCTTGCTGGTTCTGACTGGTTGCAAAACGTCTCAAAGAGAGCCTCACATGTACATTGGGTTTTGTATTGTATTGGAAAATGCATTGTAATTTTACTTCTTATACCTTCATTGAGGAGATGAGGCAGGAGGTACACAGAGGAAACAGGAGTTGAAGTGGAGGACGACATGCAGCAAAGGGAACTTTAAATGCTAAACTGAGCTGGATGAGAACTGCTCCATGTCATGTCTCGTCAGTTACTAAGTTCTCACTTTTTACTTGAGTCTTGTCTTTCATGATGTCGTGTCTGCTTTTATTTTGTAGTCATGTCTCTCCTCTCAATTCAGGAAACTTCACATCCTGCCCTCATGTTTTCCTGCTGTTGTGATTGCAAGCCCTGCCCCTAATTACCTCTAGTATAAAAGTCTGTGGTTGTTTTCCAAACCGCCTCCTACATACTACATAGTACATACTACATGCGAATGTAGTGTGTAGTAGGCACTGCATACTGCCTATGGCTTCTGCATGTAGTATGTAGTATGGCTGTTCTCTTGGCTCTGTTTTGTAGAATGTATCTCTGGTTTTTAATTTTAGAAAGCTGAGTAGCAACTGATGTATTTTTTATTTTCACTTTTATCATAAATGTACATTGACATTTTAGTTATTCTGTTAATCATATCACAGAGGAATCATATTTGATTTTGAACTTAGACCAAACATATGGTTTAAAAAAGTCCTCAATTCACCTCTATCTTCCGGACTGTCTCATGTTAGTGTTGTAGTGTAGTTGTAATGTCGACTCGTTCCACTAGATGGCCGTAATTTACCAAAACCTGCCACCCAACATTGACAAACAGCGTTAGCACTATGCATTGTGGGAAACAGTATGCCATGTAGACCGGGCTGTGACATGCTGAAAAGTTTCCTGGATCAGTAGGACATCCAGGGACTTTTGGAATCCTGCAGATTTTGTACGTTTTCACATACAACCAACTACACACCAATTTTTGGCCAAAATAGTCAGCACTTCTCCCTTTGTCTTGTGCAAGATCAACGTGTCGATCTTGCACAGGAAGAATCTTGTTATAAGTTTTTAGACTCCACTAAAACTGTGATTTTGAGTTGCTTTTCACTGAAGCAAGTTTTGTTCACTTCAGCTGAATTTTTTAGTTTACCCATTTTTCTTGTTTCTCCAGCGTGTATTAGTATTTTTTGGTTCCTTTATTGTGCATCAAGACTCTTGTAAAGAGTAGGGATGGGTACCAAATCAGGTACTTTTATAGGTACTGACCGAATTCTGTCAAAAGTACTGGGTACCGATTCAGGTGAAATCAAAAGGTACCATGTTTAGGTACATAAATGCATCCATTTGCTTGTTTAGCATGTTTATTAAACCAAAAACTTGCCATTATACAGCGAGGGTGGAGGCTCTTCAAGCTCTGGTTGGTCGTTAGCAGCAGCCATGATGCACAATTCAGACACAAGCTCCTGTGGCTACGGAAGCTCTTTGATATTCATCTTCTGATTGGTTCACCGTGAGACGTCACATCCACATGATGTGCACATGATCGCAAAGCACGAATCACAGACCACTTTCCTCATGAATATTACAACATCTTCCCTGCTCAGCCAATCATAGACGAGTACTGACGTGAATATTAAAGAGCCATGTGCAGCGGCTAACGTAAACTTACAGTACTCGTTCGAATACAGCACTGTATCGAACTGAACGGCCTTATGGAGCGGTTCAGCACGGATACATGTACCGTTACACCCCTATTTTTTCCACATAAACACAAAAAAGTACAGAAAATTGGAACGGTTGAGTACCGATACCGATTGCCAGGTACCAGGCATTGGTACCGTATGGTTTTAAATGTGAAAGGTACCCGTCACTAGTATAGAGGCATTTTTATATTAATTTGAGATAAGCGTTTGGGTCTTTTTGTGCCGATCCTTGTCACTCCATGCATGATTCATACATGAAATCAATCCATCCTGATGCAGTATTACAACCAAAGAAAAAAATATCACTTGATACTACTTTGCAAACTGAAGCATCACATAACAGTCCACCTGCCTTGAAATAATTCACAGAGCAACACGTGTAAAGAAAAACACAGCAGGTGGTTCAGCATGTCTCTTAAACACACTGTGGCTCTATATTCTCAGATCACAGCAGAAAAAGCATTCAACAGGTAAAATACTGAGATAAGAAACTCAGTCTGATACTAGATTTCACCATCAAACAGCGCTGCCCTCAAACCAGTGAAGCAGCTGCACGCGGCAGAGTTTGCTTCCTCCTCACTGCATGCAGCAATGACCTGAGGTCAGCTCTATAAAGATGGCCGTCCGCTCCAATATAACTACTCAGACATATTAAACTTTCTGAGAACCAGAGCTTAAAGTAATCTAGCATGCCTGTCTGTGCTCTTTCAGCATCAACCCCAGCAGACTGCAGACTTAAAGTTTGATATTACTGAGCAGGATCAATCACAGATACTTTGTTCCTTTAGAAAAATATCAATTTTTAAGATCAGTCGCCTCATCTGCCTTTTTTCACTCGCTCTTTTGTCTCTTCTTCCTAAACCTCGCAGACTCTTGTTCCTGAGAAAGCAGAAAGTGCCCCAACAGAAGGTATTATATGGTCTACATCCAGACCGTCAGTTTTGTCTGAAGCACATTACACAAAGTGCTGCTGCAAACAGCGGCTCATAAACAGAGCGAGCCGGAGCAGAGTGTGCCGTGTTTGGAAAAAGAAGAGGAGGAGGAGGAAAATGGAGCAGCCAAGAGGACACAAGAAGCATTTTGAGTGAACTTCCCGAAGCGATTACTGGGATCACTCTACATACTTCAAACCAGCCTCGGCTCCTCTGCTATACTTACTCCATCTCAGTCCTACGGAGGTTTAAAATTTCATGGGTAATCTAAAGTAATACTGACTGACCAACGCTTTATGAGATGCAAATGCGACACAGAATTAAATATTAAATGCAAATAGCCTATTACAGTGAATTAATATTTCAGAGGCTGAACGAGGCTCAGGGATTTGGACTGGAACAGAGAGGTGTGCAAAGTCTCTGCACAGATATTCCCCAGTTATTAAACCAGGAGCCATCACATCTCCCATCGCGGGTCACACAACGTGACTGACTAACAATAAATACCACACATGTCGCTATGTTTCGCACCATACAACCATGTATAACCCCGCTATATAACCTTGGGGGATCATATTTTATACATGACCCTTTCATGGTATGTCTCATGTCAATAGCGCCTGCATGAACCATCCTTAATGAGGTTTGTCAGGCGCTTTAAGAAGCGAGGAGATTGGCGAACAGAGCTGGGAGCCACATGCCTGTCAATCCTCAGCCATGTCTGATGTGCAGTCATTGTGTGTTTGCCTCAGAGTCAGAGCCTGCTCAGTGGGGGGATCTCAGAGTGCAGCCATCATCAAACATTAAGTGTCATTTCGAAGGATTGTTCCTCCTAAAACAATCCTAATTACCAACACTGTCCTTTTTAACATGGACCCTTTTACTTCCTCCTCCAATCTCTTCACCCTCCTCTCTGGCTCTTGCACCCTCTTTGTCCTCACCTCCTCCCTCTGTTTCTCTGTAATTAAGCTGTGTGTTTTAGAGGGCAATGGACTCTGAGACAAGGGAGGAACAGATCCACCCCAGGGGAAGATGGTGTGAGAGGAAGGCTCTATGACATCCTGTGCATGCATTATCCCTTTATGATAGCTCAATTAGCAAGCCAAGGCTTCCATCACCTCGTTGAGAGTGTGCTGACCGTCACCGGTGGGCAACAATTCCGTCCTTATCAAGTGGATAATCACGTATAAGACAACATAATTTAGCATAATCATTCTCATATAGAGGCTCATGAGCGTCTCCACTTAGGCGGGAATATCACCAGAGGCATGATACTATGACAATTACCATATAGTGCTTTTTGGCATTCAGCTTTCTTGTTTTGATTATGTAGTCAACATGCTTATCTTGGTGACAAGCAAGCACAGCTGAATCACAGTGCATTCTGGGAGCTCTCTGTTTGACCTGCGTGTTTGTTTTTCCGAGCTGTGCAGCGGGATCCTGCCTGTGCCCAAATATCCTGAGCCCATGCAACACAGCATGGGGACCCGCAAAGTCAAGAATCCTCTGTTTACTTGTGCAAATTTGTGTCTGAGGGCTTTTGAGCATGTGCCAACTCTGTGGGCAAATAGACTCCAAGAGTGAGTGACCAAATATTGAAATATAACCCATAGTCGAGGCTGCTGGAGTGCATAAGTCTGCTTTTTACCCCTCATTTTGAGCACCAGAGAGCTAATCCTGGAGCCTCCATCACAGAGAAGTGTGTGTCTGGCGTTAATCAATGATTGAATGAATCAATGAAAATTAATCCGTAGACGTAGAAAAGCAGTGGTGGTCATTAACAGGAAAGAAAAAAGGAGCAGGGGATATTTGACAACATGTCAGATTTGTGGTCCCGTGGCACAAAAGGCACATTTCAGCTTAGCAGCCCAGACCAATCAGAAACGTACTGCTTGGACGAGCTCAGCTCAACCTGCTGCGTCTCAGCTCCACTGCGTCTGCGCCCCAGCTCCCTCTGCTCACTCCTGTGCATGCACAATTGCTTTGCATTCAATCCATTGTGCGCCTCCAGCTGCATCAATTCACACTGCTGCAAAGGCAAACACAGGACAATAAGTCGCAAAAAGTTGGACGACTGGAGGAGACATCAAAAGGAGACACGAAAAGAAGAAAAAAAAACATAATCCAGATCATTTTTGAGGAGATGGAGTGGGAGGAGAGCGAACAAGAGAGCTGTTGTATCAGTAATTTGATCTTTTTGTGTGTATGACAGGTACTCAATTTTCCACAGATGGGATTGCTTTTCTTGAGCCAAATGTTCAACTGGTGAATCTCAGAGCTCCCCTAATCTGCCCATCCTCTGGTGTGAATCCATTTCTGGGTTTAGAGATGTGGGACTGTGTTTCTTTCCTCTGTGTCAGGTTTTCCCACATCATCTACACCCCCCCTCCCCGCCTGGGCTCATTACTCCCTGTTCTGCCTGTTCCTCCTCCTCTCTCCATCCCATTCCTCCACAAGGAGCTCTGGTGAGATGCCACAAGCACAAAACATGCCAGTTTTTAAAGTGCCTTATTTGCCCAAATGGCCGGGTACAGATGTGGAAAACAATAACTGTGCAAACATGCCCAATGAAATCTCTTCTGTTTCAATTCACCAAAATGAGCTCGCGCTGATCGCTGTGGCTGAAAATCTATCTTTCTATTACTGTCGCTGTTAAAAGCATGAGTGTGAAAACAGTTTGTGTGAACTCGCCACACTCTCTCACACACACACACACACACACACACACAATTGAATCCTATTCATGACCTAGCCTCCCTCTGTTCAGTTCTGCAGAACAATAGCTCTCATTTCCTCTTCATTTATGGTTTCTGTGTATGTCCCACTTAGTCAAGATGCAGCTGTGACGTAAGACGGCTCTAATGGAAGAGGAGTAATGCAAGGACACACAGATTTTCAGCTCACATTGTCATGGAGCACCTCCCAGAGCAAGAGACAAGCCTGGACAGCTGATCCGCCAGGTATTGTAGCCACAGCTCTGGAACAGTGAGTGGGCCTAATCCGGGGAGAGGGTCTACCTTTACAGGCTGCTAGATAAGGCAAATGACGGAAATATTTTCCCCTGCGCCACTGGTCCCCACTGAAGCAGGGAAACAGGGAGATGAGAAGAAGGGAGAAAGGACAGAGGAAACAGGAAGAAGGGAAAAACAGTCAGGCAGCCAAGCTGAGGAGATGGCACTCGCACAGCCCAATCTGTCAGTCTGACTACCTTGCCAGATACAGGGTGGCTCACACAAAATCACACACTTTTTTGCTAAATATCAAGAGACAGTGGGGCTAACACACACACACAAACACACAGCCGAATGCTCGAGCACACACGCCAACTTGTGGAACAGACTGTACTCAAGCTAACAGCGAGATACGTCTCCTGGATAAACATTCACAATGCGCCATGATACCTACGCTGTTCAGCTTTTGTCTTACATTT
Organism: Halichoeres trimaculatus; assembly: GCF_033239565.1. Lineage (NCBI taxonomy): Eukaryota > Metazoa > Chordata > Actinopteri > Labriformes > Labridae > Halichoeres > Halichoeres trimaculatus. The sequence continues at coordinate 18,484,188 of NW_027437187.1, read as the reverse complement.
CAAAGAAACATCATCGACATACTTTCATCATCTATTCAGAACTTTTAATCACTTTACCTCTTGTGCTGGTCATCTGTGAAAGCTAAAACTCAATACTTAGTTTGTGTGTGGTGATTTGGATGCTGCAAAGACAGCGCTCTGTTAACTCATGTGATGCAGCTGCCCACTGACATCAGTCTGATTAGCTGTGCCTGTATGCTTCGCTATTAGGTGAGAGTACAAAGCCAAGATGCTTCAGTTTCCGCTGACACAATGTGGATACTACTTTTGACCAAGGAGCAACATCCGATTTAATAAAATGAAGCCTATGCGGGAGTGCTACAAGTTGCAGCTTGTTGACAGTTTGTTATGTTTATCAGCAAAAAGACAGGTAACCCCCTAACCTGACACACCAGACAAACAGGTTCATATATCCGCCACGGAAATATTTCACTAGTCCATCTGGGTAGCAGCTCTTCAGATTTGTTTTCAGAGGCGGGACCTTCAAAAAATATCAGCAGCTGGTGATTGGACGACATTTCTGGCTGACACACTCACCACGGACCAATCCGCATCGAGCCACGGTATGACGTAGCTTATGTTTGCCACTGCTGAGAAACAACAGACGAACAACTACAGGAACACGAGAAACAGTTGTGATAATGGCGTTAGACGACTGCTGCTGTTTTTGTAAAGTCAACTTAAGAATCAAAGGAATACTGACAAGTACGAAAGTCTGCTGACGTCACATCTGCTCCCGCCTCTCTTCCCTGATTGGGCCGGTCAGAATTTAGCCGAGTGAAATCGTTGGTCAATGGAGCCTGACAAGATGGATCTGCAGGATTTCAGAAACTGAATCAGGCAGGTCCATCTGCTCTGCAAGGTTAGGTAACCCCCCCAAATAAATAAATGAATAAATAAATAAAATTAAAGAAATTACAGCTTTTTTCTTAAATAAAATAATGTTTTTTTATATTTTCTTGTACAATAAAACAAAACAATATATGATCCAAAAAAAAATTACACCACACATACAGACACTTGCGCGCACACACACACACACACACTACACTCTTACTCAGCAATTTAGAAGATATTAACATCACATCTTTGTCCAATCAGAGGAGCAGCTCATGTGACTGACAGGTCTGGTGCCCTATAGCTGTCAGGAAGAAGGCTCAAATCCACTTTGAGTCAGCATTTCCAATATGGCTGAATGTGACATTCATGAGCTCTTTCTTCCCTTCAGCCGGGAGCAGGTTTAACTTTGGTGTTTCAAGGGGAGCGACAAAGGCATGTCCTTTTTTGAAATCAGCATTTTAACTTTGGAATATTCATTGGGATTAATGCCTTGGCGCTGTAAGCCCTACCTTTGTCTTTTAAAAGATAAAGATTGTTCCTGATTTTGCAGCAAACATTGTAATGTCATCATATTTTGAAATGAAGTATCCATCTTTGGGGAACAGCTATGGCTCAGTGGTAAGGTCTGTCATCATCAGTAGTGTGCTGGACTTTTTGAAGGGCAGGGGCGAAATTTAGATAAAAAGAAAAACGCGCATACGTATCATGTGTTCTCTCACTGTGGGCACTAACTTCTGCGTATTTTCATGAACACTTTGGATATGTTTATATATTACTTTGGTGTGTTTTTGCTACCCAAGAGGGCAGTTAAGAGTGTTTTGCCAACCATGAGGGCACTCTAGCACGTTTTGGGATCCCAAGCGCATTTATCAACAATTGGGCTATGAGGGGGGGGCAAGTGCACCCACCTGTGCACACCGCTGGTCATCCCCTATTTGAAAAGTGGAGATCCCAGATCTCACTGTCCACTGAAGTGTCTTTGTGCAAAGCATTTCAACCCCAAACATGGTCCATTTACCGTAACACTGTAATGAGAGTAATCTGGAGAATATAATAATTATGTCTTCTTCATGACAAAGCTCTTGTTTGGCCCCTCCCAGTTCTTTCAAACCACACATTAAACTACACCCACCTCATTAGCGCTTTTCATAACGACCTCAGACTCACCAAAACATGAATGTGTGTTATAGTTAAGTGCTCACACACTGTTTCAGCGAGGGTGGTCTGACTGAGCTGTTATCTTTGACAAAAACTTCAGCTCAGAATGATGGATTATTGTTTACATCCACCAAACATCTCACTTTAATCCCTGCTGAGAACAGTTGCTGTATTGTACATCTGTCTCTTCTCTTTAAGTATATGCACATCCAATCAGCTGTCCGATATAATAACACATCAGTGCTGTTTGTACAGTAGCATTCAGCGCAGGTCATCTCCACAGAGTCCATTTAAGAGTGAAATGACTGCACATAGCTGACAGAATGCTCTGAATCCTTTATTACAGAGGCTATTACTCTTCATCTGTGCAGAATCATGGTGTGGAGAGATTAATGACTCTTTTGGAATGCTAATGATGTCTGTCAACAGGATAATTTGCCAGGAATTCACTGAAAGTCTTTAACAGAATGCGATTGTGTGACCACTGGAGGTTTAATGTGAGGATTAGCGGTGCTGATTGCGTTCAAGGATGACTGAGCGGAAAAAGGACATTTTTTCCCCCTAAAATAGTAGAATGAAATGACACCAGTAGAGTATGAATACATTAAGACAGAGACTGTCTGAGAGAATAACAGGGAGGGAGTGCAGTGACCCCAGGGGGGCACCCTCGGAGGAACTCTTGACCTACTACAAACAAAGTCGTCATTTGTTATCACGAGTCCACACACCATTGCTCTGCAGAGATAATGTCACGGAGCACCCTCAGATCTTCACATCAGCTCGTTGGTGCTTCACAGCACTACGGCAACTTGCTCACACCTAGGCCTGTCACGATAACAAATTTTGCTAGACGAAAATTTTCCAAAATATTATTGCAGATAAACGATATTATTGTCAATATTATTTTGATTTTTTTTTCCATTTTTTCATTGATGTAATTATGATAAATGGGATAATACAGTGAGTACACCATATCAAAAGCAAGAAACTTTAATTTCTTAAGAGTATTTAACTGTAATTAAAAGGTCAGGATCTTTGAAATAAAATAAATTAAACAAAAAATATAATAAATTTAACAAACAAGAAAGAGAAATAAAATGCAATGAAAATGAAATGGACTCTCTTAGAAAAAAATACATGTCAATGAAAATAATTAATACTAATCAAAAACAATAACACATAGACCCTTTCTCTAAAGAAAAAACGAAACTCCAAAAACAAAACAAAAAGCAACAATAAAAACTATAGCCTATATAAAAGGGAGTTTATGTATGTACAGTTCCTGAATTGTTTGTAACATGTACTTTTCCCAGTCAATCCGTACTGTCTGTCAAACATTTTTAACATTTCTGGCTTTCAACCGTATTGAGGGGCTGCGTTTCTTTGGCAATGTAGCTGTCTTTGAGCGCCCACCATTTGGCGCTTTTATTTCTATTTACTTTGCAGACCAACAGCCTCAGTAAGAACGGATTGTCAAAGAACAAGGCTCCACTGCACCTCCCTCTTCTTCTTCTTTGTCGCCACTATTTTCAAACAAATGCGATATATCACCTCATTGGTGTTCATGAGCTCACACTTTGTTCATTCTAATAAAAAAAACAAAGTATTCCCACACTGGGACTGTGGCAGGCGGCTTAAGATCTTTCGTGCCATCACTCATATTAGCGTGTGTTTCCTCCTTACCCCTCAGGACGCTCACTTCAGCTATCTCCGTGTGTACGCGCGAGCAGCCCCGTCTTCACCCCAAAGATCGCATTTTTGACAGATGCTCACTCCGCTATAAATCTGCTAAATCCGCTATAGAACCTATGCACCCCGATGTTAGAAAAGATAGACGTAGTGAGCCATCTTCTCATTCAGCCTCTTTGGTCGAAAGAGAGGAGGAAAACAAACATGCATGCACGTGTCAGTTTATCGAGGCTGGCAAACTTACAGAGGACGTTTTTATTTATCGTTTGGTTAATCGATTTATTGATTATCGTGACAGGCCTACTCACACCTAATCTTTCCTGGGGATGAGATGCAAACTGGGCTTACATGTTGGAGGAGACAGCAGTGATCACGTTCCTGAGTGACTCCTTCCAGGATAACCGAGTAAAGGACATTCCCAGCAAACCACAATCCTGCTTCAAAACACTCCTGCCGAGATGACAAGCATGGGGCCGTCTATTGCGCAACAGCCGCCCCTTCTCCAAGTTCTCTGGATGGGATTAGCAGTTTCTTGCTCTCACAGGAAAGGTGAAAAGATGTACCTGTAAAAAAAACACATGCTCCATACTGAAAACAAGGTGGCTTTCAGTGAGAGTGGGAGCTGCAATGACACAGCAGAGGGCACTAAGCGGTGAGAAACAAAGAAACAGGGTGAATAAGACTGCCAGGAGAGCGTAGATCAACATGACGGGACTGCACGGTTACGTAACGGCCATACATGAAAACGTTTACTACACACAGCAGCGGCTGCAGGGGTTTGCAGGAGCTGCTGTAGCAGGAAGTAGAGATATCAAACAAACACAACACAACACAAAATGATTACTCTATTAAAAAAGCTGAATTTATTCCAGATATGTTTCTGTAATGCATGTTTTAATGGTTGTAAAACACATGCTGATTCCAATTAATATGCTTCATTGACAAAGAGAAGCAGCACCTGTTGTTTTACCTTCTTTCTGTAGCCCCTTAGTTAAAACGCACCAGCTCCTACTCTTTACTGCTTCACTAACAAATGATATCAGGGATTTTTTTTTACTTCTTCATGCCTGAGTGATTTCTGCATATGTCTCTATTACACGTTTTATCCGACAGATATTTTTATAACAAAATGACTAAGGAGGAACAGCGCTTGAGATTGGGGGTGGGGGCTCTACGACCCAGCCAGCTCCATCCAGATTCAGTACAGTCATATTATAAATGTGCCATCACTGCCTCAGAGCTCAAGTCAAACATGTTAACAGATTTATTCATCCACTCCTGTCATACAGGACTGAAGAGAATATGAAGCAGAGTGTTATGAAGCCATATTACAAGCTCTCTTTATTTCTCTCTTTCCCTCTGCAGCTTCCTGTCTTTCTTCATCCCTCCCCCGTAAAATCCTCCATCCCAGACTAAACCAATCCGCTGTCACCAGACCTTCATTCTTCACTATGTCGGCTTCCCATCCCGCTGTTTTCCCCCTTTTAAACACACACACACAGACAAATGCACGCAGGGCCTCCTCTCCTCTGTGTGACCTTGACTGGCTAGCACTCCAGGGCTTGTTCTTTTGCTTCTGCCTCTCTCCTGCTCTCTCCATCTTTTCACTCTCGCCTCCACTCCATTGTCTGTCTCTACCTCTTGCTTGCTTTCACTCTTCTCTTCTTGGCCAGCTGACTTGAAACCAGCTGGTTTTTTCCTCCTCCTCCTCCTTGAGACACAGAGGAGAAAGGGACAGAAGATGGCTGAGAGAGGAGAAGTAAAAGAGCTCCCCCTCCTCCTCCACAAGCGTCAGCTGAGAGTCAACCGTAAAAATAACTCCAGCATCAACAAGTCGGACACATCCAGGCCGTCTTTTTATCAAAATGAATATTACATTTATTTGATTCTATAGGAGACCAAATAAAAGCACAGAAATCTTTAACCTAAAAGAAAAAATCTGCAATTTTCAAGGCTTACATTTCATTATATAAGAGTGAAACTGGATTACATAAGCATGGTACTTCAACCAGGCAGCAGAATCAATACAAAGGTTTTTTTTTCTTTCTTTTTGTTCTTCGCAACTGTCATTTTATTCATTTACAGCACATATCTCCAAGTGTGATTAGACTTCGCTCTAATCAGCTGATACGGTTTCCTGTGCCACTGAGGAGGATGATGAGCCCTCTCAGAGAAACAGTGAAGCAGCAGGTTCAAATCCACGTTTCGTTGCAGGTGTTCGTACAAAAGCAGCTAATTGCTGCGGCATCACGGCGTTGTTGCCGGTTCCTCTGACTCCACTGATCCTTCCCATTTTCTCATTGGCTTAGAGCACAACATCCATCTGTGTAATAAATTGGAGCTGTTAACCATTTGACTATCCATTCAGAGCTAAATAAACCGAAGCTCAAGTGACTGAGAGATCTATTAAATGTCAAAGGGGAAGATTAAGCGTGCGCTACAATGACATTATTCCTCTGCTGGTTTACATACCTCACATAACCCAAAGGTCTGCTCGCCAATCTGATGCTCACAGACTGAATCCACCGCGTTTAATTCAGACTGCGCTTTAAAGTATGACATTTTCATTTACTCTACATCTGATATCCAAACAGAGAGCTGACAGGACAACAGAACAGCTTGCGGCAGCTTTACGCTTTAAACAATATTAGAAGAGAAAATAGAGAGCATCATGAATGAGTATCTCCTCTGATCTTTGTTTAAGTTTGATCAAAGATACCAAGACTTGTGGAATTCAGCTGCTCGCTAAGCCTGCAGCTTTCCTCACAGCATCCAGCTCATTTTCACTTCACCTTGCTCTGAAAGGCACAGACAATACAAGACCACCACAGCAACGGCCCCAAATAATTTCCATTCCTGGATTAGCAAAAGAGCCATGAAGTGGAGGGACATCATCAATTTCTACAGGGCAATAATAACAAAAGAGGTGAGAAGCACACAGTCTTCTGCTGACACCTACACTTCACACCATGTTAAAGACTCTGCACAGAGTCACTCCATTTTCCATTTCATTTCCCCAGCATGCAGCTAAAATCCTTTGATGCACGCCAAGGATTGTCATACATCAGCGAGGGGACACGCCAAAACGATCAAAACCTGGAGCAGAAATAAGGGAAGTAATAAAAAGAAAAGCAGCGATGAACATAATCTTATAAATGTTTGCATGTGTGAGGCTAGAAACGATATCAGCCCACGACTGAAGACAGAACAAAAATCCTGCACGGCTGTTTTGTTTTGATTCAAACACGCAGCAGGGGAGGACCCAGAGCAAAATACGAGCCTGACGGTTTGATTCTGTTCAGACATTTTTTTTCTTTCCCCCCTCTGACCTTTTCTGATCCACCTTTTAACTTTTCCGGTGCTTCATCCATTTCATTCATATTTCAGATCTGAACTCCTCTCACAGTCTTGATTTAATTTGATTATTTCTGCTCAACCTCTGACATTACATGGACGGTTCCACATGAAAGCTTTGGGGGAAGGTGAACTGGCTTCTGCACCTGCTTCTGAGTGAGGGACGAGAGTGGACAGTTTCAGGCCTGTGTTAGCCTCCATCAGATGGGCTGTTTCTGACATCCTTATCTCCACAACCTTTTTCCCCACAGCGCTGTCAGGGACCTTATGGCCCACTAGGGGGCATCAGCCTGTCTAAAAGGTGAATGGTAAATTCACGTTGTATTTTAAGCGCCTAAAACAAGTGACACTTCACATTCATACATTGATAGCAGAGAATGCTACAGAAGGGAACTATTAGTATAAGCTAGTGTTTCTCAATTCCGGTCCTGGGGCCCCCCTGCCATGCATGTTTTAGATGTTACCTGAATCCAGCACACCTGATTCAAATGATCAGCTCGTCATCAAGCTCTGCTCGAGCCTGATAACGAGCCATTCATTTGAATCAGGTGTGCTGGAGTGGGGTAACATCTAAAACAGGGGTGTCAAAATGATCCAGTAAAGGGCCACTGTGGCTGCAGGTTTTCTTTCTAACCAAGCAAAAACACACCTGATGCAAATTATTCAATCAATCAACTGGATTGTCTTTACATGGTTCATTTGTTGGATCAGGCGTGTTCTTGCTTGGTTGGAATGAAAACCTGCACCCACAGTGGCCCTTTACTGGATCAGTTTGACACCCCTGATCTAAAACATGCATGGCAGGGGGGCCCCAGGACCGGAATTGAGAAACACTGGTATAAGCTAACTCATTTATTCACATCAAAGACTGTATGACATATGTATAGACATAATCTCTGTGACATCACCCATTTGTTTCTGATACAGAGTTTTAAAGCCTAATGTTGACAGTGGCCACAATGAAAACATACTAACAACAGGCTTTGCTTGAGTTTAGATGAGGTAGAGAAGCTGGTTTTTGACCTCTTTGCAGAAAGCTCCAGGGTGCCCGCCTGTCAGTCAGGTTAGCCGCAACCTTATATGGGCAAAACTAGTAAGTTTCATAACTTTGAAAGAAAAGAAAGACATCCTCTGTACAGTGTGCCAAAAGAGAAATACGCTAATTAGACCCAAATCATGGTTTAAACCAGTCCATAGACACATTTATTAACTTATTAACTACCCATAACTAATGCTGTTTTAATCCCCTTAATGAATTGGTATTTTGAACCTTTCAATATTCATTGTCGTATATATAACAAATTTTATCTCATTCAAAATTTACAATTCATTCTCACTTTTACCGGAGCCTGGTTGTTATTCCTGTAAGACGGTGGCAGTAGTGAGTCCTAAAGCTGTGTGCTAACAGCAGAAAAAGAATGGTGACAATCAGTGACCTGTGATTTTTCAACAGTATTTTAGCTTGGGTGTACGTGATTTCACCTGGAGCCAGCCTCAACAGGAATCTTGAAGAGCTGCTGCTTGATTCATCTCCATTTTACTGTTTGTCTTTGCCAGTTATATTAGAATAAATATATTCTATATATATATTCTATATATTCTAAATACATCACATTTGACGCACTATGTTACCATTGTGCCCTTTGGTGGGCTTCATATGACACTCCCTGTTTCAACCAGAAAGTAACATCAAACCAAACTAAAGTTTAAGGCTATTTTCAGACCAGAAAAGTCCTTCGGTCCACTTGTTTGGTCCGGACCAAAAGCGGACTTGATTTTTTTCGTTTGGTGCGGTTCGTATTCAGATTGCACTTATTGCAAGTGGACTATATTCTGTAAACACATCCACGTGTGTGACGATCGGTGCTCTCATTGGACAGCACTGACAAAGGACGGCACACAGAATACAGACCCGGAAATGGAGGTAAACGTGTGTTTGTGCTCTTATTAGAGCTGCAAAATCATTTTCAGTTTCAAGAGCAGCTCCTTCAAAGCAGGCTTAACAAAACCATTTCAAATTTTGGAACAGCGAAGATGAATGCGCGCAGCAAGGACACGCTATGCTCTGCGTGTCCTGACCCACAACATGCTAGCAACAGCGTGGCTGAACAGAAGATGGAGGATCAGGTATGAACCAAAGACGGTTAGGTTACGGTGGCTTTATAGGCTCAAAAGGCGCATGTATCCTGTAGTTAGTTGGGATGGATCTTGGTTTGTATTCAGACCTGCACCGGAGAACCACGAACCGCACCAGAGTTCGTTTGGAAGTGGACTGAGACCACCTCAAAAAGTGGCTCTCGGTCCAGTTGTTTGGTCCGCACCAGGGTTCGTTTGTGTCTATTCACACCTGCATGGAAAGTCCGCACCAGCGTGAGAAACGAACCCTGGCCCGTTGGAAGTGGACCAAACAGTCCAGGTCTGAATACGCCCTAAAAGTCGTAAACCTGTACAGGTTGGACTGAACAAGAAAAATCTGAGTAAAACAGCAATGACATGTCTGTACAAAATAAAAAACACTATGAAAAACATCATAAATCACAGAACAAATTCAGTTACTTTGCTGAAACTTCCCCTCAAAACCAAATTAGCGCTGTTGATACACGGGAGAACATATTATGGTGAACCCATAATGTATTTAACGTCATAACAATTACAAAGTCTATACGTGGAATGGAGAGCCACACCTTTAAGGCAGGGACCATTTATCACTGAAGCATACCAAATGAGCCAGAGAGTCACAAAACGAGGAGTCCTTCTATAACATTGGGGGGCGTTATGTGAGCATATTTATTTCATACAATAAAAATCTCTCATCTTTAAAATCTGGCATCGTCTGCTTACACGGTGTTTAATTTTATTCTGAATTGGTGTTTACAGGCTCCAGTGGCCGTACCTTTGGGCGTCATCCCAATACAACACGATGATTTGGGATGAAAATGTGTTGTGTGGGTTACCTGTCTTTGCTGTCACCTTGTTTTTAACAACACAGGGTTAAAAAAAAAAAAAAAAGCACATTGGGGCGACGTAGAGGAGAAGATGAGTTTTATTAGAGGATCACTCTGCTTTTGTTTTCACTTATCACCTGTGTTAAAATATCCAAAACAGCCCTGGTTTCCTCCTCAGTCATTCCTGATCAAAGTGTCTCTTTGAGTCATCTTTTTTCCCATTAAGCCATTATTTCTATCTGATAAAAGGTGTTTATGTTAGCTCACCTATTGTCCTTATTCCCCCTTCTTTAATCACATCAAACCTCCTTAGGTTATAGATTTTATCAAAGTGATGTCATAAGACATAAACTTTACCTGAAGAGCCTTCCAAGTGCAGGTTCAGTCTGCCAAACTGGAGTCATTTAGATTTGTTGCCCTGGACAGAAGTTTGAAATGCAGCCCAAATCGGAGGCCAGCATCACCCTGAATCAATATGAAGCCGACAGTATGACTATACATCATATACAAGTGGTAGATAGTGTTGGGTGCCAGACAGAGAACAGGACCACACATCAAAGAAATTTAGGGCAATTTATCCCTGACGCACAAACCCTGTCTCCAGACTTAGAGCCACAAAAAGGAAGAGATAACAAAAAACATCCACAGGATGAAGAATTGTTCTTCCTGCTGAGCAAACAGGTGGTCTGCACTGATGTCTTCATCATTTAAGGATATAAACATATACTTATCAGTATTATTACCACTGACTGCTTTCCCGCAATAAAGTAAACTGTGCTTGATGAATACGTCCTGAGGTGACATTGCTCCACCTGAAGAGGCCGTAAAGCTGTTCCAGAGATCCTCCACTTGTTTCAGTCACAGGGATCAGGGTAATTACATGCATAATGCATGAAGCCAGTCAACTCCAGGTCACCTCTCAGGACATGCCTCCTCAAACCTGACCTGTACCTGAATCATTCAGCCTGTGGGGAATTGATCAATAAAAAGCATCAAATCCTGTCCAACAAATCCATTCCAGTCAGTTCATCAAAACAGTCATCAGCACACCGAGCTGGAAGGCTCCTCGCTCAGAGCTCGTCTGCTTCTCCACAAGCTGAAAACTGCACCCTGTTTCGCTCTCTGGCTTCAGCTGAAAATTCCTGCTGAAGTGGGAAAATAGAAGTGATTCTCTCCGCTCCGTGTAGCACAGACATTTCACAAGTAGGGACGGTCCTGTGCACGAGGTGATGATGCCGCCTGCCTGACAGATTTTTCACACTGGCTGGTGATGGTTCAAAATAAGGAGGAAAACACACGATCATCATGTGTAGAGCTGCATCCAGACCCAATTTACTGGGTTTTACACATCTACACCTGATGATTTAATTAACTTGGATACACTGTTATGACTTAGCACAGTTAACATCAATCAAAACAGTATCCAGTCACTAATGACAACACCTCTTAAAAAGAGGACACAGACTGCCATCAAGATATTTACCAACATGTAGAAATGAGTCCATTAATCCTCTTAATCATCAGCAAAAAGTTAAATTGCAGCTATTTGCATAATTGATTTATAAGTCCTGTCATTTTTCAAACAAAAAAAACCTGTTCCAGCCTTTCCAAAGTCAACATTATTGATGAGACTAAATCATTTCAGTTAGGATTGTTAGTTGGACCAAATCTGAGGATCTCTAGCTCCAAACTATAAAAAATGCAACATTAATATACAACACCCAGAGAGATGATCCAGACTTTAAACCCAAGTCAAGGATCAGGAAAAAACAAACACAGGCTTAATTTAAGAACATAAAGATGACAAACATCCACTTAAAAAAGACCAACACAAAAGGAGCCCCAGGGAAACTCCACACAGACAGCGTGTAGTTAATATAATAACACGAACTGATGTAGAAGGGCACTTATAGTTCAAATACACATTGACTTAAATAAAAGGCAATTTCAAAGGCAGCAATGCACACGAGCTGTTTCCAAAACCAGCCGCTGTGATAATAGTGCCATTAGGGCAAACAAGTATAAAATCTGCAGAATGCCAAAAATACCAGGATGTACTTTACCACTATATATGCCGTATTAGTGTAAGTTGTATTATTCAAAACAATCTTCTGTATGCAACATACTCATCTCCCTCGCACACTGATACCCGCAAAGCACAGCACTCACACTATTCTTCGTTTTTCTTTTTCCAGTTTAAATGTGTGGCACTCCGTTTTTTGAGCGTTAGCGCCACCTTCAGTGTGTGAAGTGTAGACAAGAGTTCTTGCCAGTTCTACAACAGCGGCTTGTTCTTGTTACCACAGAGTAACTAGCTGCTCATTTAAAAAACGACTTAACTCCACTAATTCTCTTTTCTAAAACCATAAGTCGATGCTGAGAAAGCAGTTCTGTTATAAGTGTAGACAGAGTTTACCTCTGCTCTGGAACGAGAAGAACCTGGACCTACACACAGCAAAACAGATTCATAAGAACAGTCCCACTACAAACTACCTTCAAACACAGTATGCAGTACACAGTACACGCTGCATACTCCATTCCAACGTCCAACTGTTATGACCTCTAGTCTTGAGGAGCCAAGACAGGATTCATTGCCAGTTCTGTGGCATGACATGTAGTCCAGCCCCTCACTTCATGACTGAATGTCAAAATAATCATCCCTAATGATTTTAAACTATGTAAAGAAAGCCAGATAAAAGACATGAAATACATTAGCACTTTAATCAGGACACTTAGTTAATTCATATTTACTCATGCAAGGTTGTTAGTGGACACCAGGGGGCACTGTGGGTCACAATTATTTACACACCGATCTATGCTATGTTTGTAGAGTTATGTTTTCCACTTTATATTAAGATTCTTTTGACTTTTGACAGTTTGCTGAAGTATAACCTGTGATATTACCAACCTACCACTAGCTCCTCTTGGTTATTTGAGCAAAAGAAAAAGTTAGTTTAGACATATTTTGGTGCAGATGCACTTATCCAGAGATTTCTTTCACTGTTTAAGGACGCGGTCACACTGGCCAACTGTGCCGTGCCTAAGCACTCTTCAGCCCTAAAGCATGTTTGGAATGACCAGTGTGACCGCAACTGTGCCGTGCTCAAGCACGATTCCGTTCTGTGCTTTGGCACACTTCAAAGAGGTGGACTTCTGCACGGTTTACTTCATGCACGAGCACAAGCACGCGGACAGCGCGTGCGATCCATGTCGTATGAGCATCGCGTGCGCATCCCTCGATGATCAATTTAAACGAAGTAGGGGTGTTAGAGAGGTGTTAGAGGGCAGTGTCGTGTGAAAACGACTCACCCTAAGTCCAAAAGTCTCTAAAGTAGTAGCAGTGCTCTCTGTGTCTCATTGTGCTGACTCTGATGAGACTACGCTTCATGTAAACGGACGCTTCACGATGACGTAGGTGGGCCGTGCGCGTGTGTTATACCTGCTAAAGTCTGGTTCATAGAGGGGTAGTGTGACCGCTGGACGTATTCTCCGGCTGGGGAACAGCGCAGCGGGGGGGAAATCGTGCTTAGGCACGGCACGGTTTGGATGGCCAGTGTGACCGCGCCCTAAGAACCTTTTTAACCTTATACGTCATGTATCACACACGTTTATGTTGTGAAGTTTACCTCAAAGCATGCATTAAGTCCAAAACATGATGGGAGACCAGTCTAGCCCTGCTGATAGACTGACCATTAAACTCCAGATCTTTCTGATAATTAGTGATGTGCTCAGGATTTTAAAGGGCAGGGGTCAAAAGAATAAAAAGGGAATCTGCTGAACCTGCTGTAAGCCACGGGGCACGAGAGCACAGAGAGTTGTGGTTAGTGAAGATCTCTTGAAGGCATTTAAGTAAGCTCACCTTGAAATTGTGTATGTGAGCTGCAGCAAAAGCCAAAAAAGTTTTTAGACATCTCACACTTGGTTCCCTGCACAGGGAGAATATTGCAACATACAACAATTTGTGGTGAGGATTTAATTACGTTAAAGGGTACTGGATGCAGCATTTTTTTTTTACATTTAATCAGATGGAAGGACACTGAATAGGCACTTACAATTTATGCAATGAAAGGGAAGCTGTAAGAGCATTTTTCACATGTTTCACTGAAAGGGCAACTAAGAAGGCAGTCCATGATGTTTCATCTACTTTGAGGGCATCCACGAGGTCACTCCTGTGACATTATTTTAGACATAAGAGCAACCGTAGGGGTTGTAATGCACTTTATCGGATATAAATAACAAACCATCTAATCTTCAGAATGTACCGGAAAACAACACATGGCCATTCATCCCTTGAGTTCCACCTTTATACTTCCTCCTCTACTTCATATGTAAGTTCTCAGCCCTGATCCAGTGTGATTCCACACGTGTGTTTGACTGTTACCTGACGTTTGTGTGATTGTCAGGCTCACATATGATCAACTTGTTTGTCCGATCCCTCCTTTAATCCTCTGAGGCTATAATCAATACGTCCCTGGTAGACCTTTCTCCCGCTCCCTGCCACTCCACCTTGAGACGCGGTGTGAATTTAAAGGCCACAGAAGAAGAGCCAGGGAAAGACCCGCCAGAAAGGAACACCCACACACGTAAATCAATTAAAGGCGTGTCGATCAATTATTGACTTCCTGACTTAAAGAACGCTCCCAACTCATTAGTTGTCTGCCTCCTCATAACTTTACTTCTTTCTTTGCAGTCAATTAATCCCTGGAATCAACCTTCAGTGGAAGCACAGGCTTTTTAACCGCAAGAAAATACAACCAGTTACAAGAAGATGAATACATTCACTTTGTAACATCTTTCTTTTCCATCCTCCTCCAATACTACAAACCAGCATGAACTCTTTAATCACAATGTACAACACAGCGTGCAGCCTGTTATCCCCCACACGTTTCCCTTTGCTTTCCTCTTTGACCTTCAGCTGCTACAGAGCTAATGCTAGCAGCCCTGTGAGGCTGTACTTTGATTCAAAAGAGCTCTACCCTAAATGTCAGCTTGCCAACATGCTCACAGTAACTGTGCTAACATTCTTCTGCTTAGGTTATATTAACCATTCATGTGTGTGCTTGCAATCATTTCTATAGCAGGACAGAAAATGAAAGACATTTAAAGTTGAAGGAGATGTCTTTGGTTTTGAGGGAGACTGTTTAGTGATAAATGAGTGGTTGTCCATAAAATAAAAAAATATGAAACAAATAAATGTCATTCTGGTTCTCGTAAATCTTGACCTGCAGCCAGCAAATTAACTACAATTTGGCTAGCTGTAGTTGGTTAGCTGGTGGTTTATTATGGTGGCTAGTTTTTTCAGCTAGTCTACGAGTCCTTTTTCATCACATGCAAACCCAAGGAGCAAAAAAATGGGGGAGAAAAAAAAAGATGGCAAACACAGTCTCCATAAAGACTTGCAGCAAGGGTTTATTTAGTATCAGTCTCTTCAAATGAAGGGTAACTATATCACCTGACAACCACAGAAAGCCAAAGGCATGAAGAGAAACTTGAATTCAGAGCACTCACAACCCTTAAACAGCATAGGCTTAACTATTTCAGTCACTTAAAGCAGCGGAGCCCCTGTCTGTCACAACTCCACCTTGTTGGTCCTTGAGTAAGTATACAATGGATTTTTAACACCACAGCCAGGATGAATACCCACTGCACTGCGGGAGGGTGGAGCAAGAGCTGCGCTCCTGTTGGACAGGTGGTCACCAATAACTTACTAACGACAAGCAACGGTAGGTGGTATCACTAATGTCCACAGTAAAACCGTCTCTCCAACTCTAAAAAATAGTCACACTAAATATCAACCTCCTCACCTGACCTACAACTGCTTTATCACAATGGTGTGTCGATTGACATGAAAAAAAGCTGCGTCATGATTCGGTTAGCTAGCTTCTTTGCTATCATCATCAAGTAGCCACTGGAGCTGTTCACAGCGGTTCAAACACGTGAGAGAGAGTACGTAATTGACTAAATATACATAAATTAATCACACTGTGTTTACTTGAACTCACCATTTGTGGAAGTGAAAGATGTTTTAGTCCTTCTCCGGGGTCAGCAAAGTGTTAAATAGCATAAATCCACAATATCCTCTTCTTAAGATTTTTCTTTGTCAGGTGGGATTTTTATGGGGGACACAACCAGGGCTTTTCTCTCCGTCAGCTAGCGCCATCCAATTGAAAAAAGTCTATTTTTAGACCCTTTTAAACGTCAATTCTGGCAGGCAGCCTTAACTCTACCAACAACGCGTTGGTGAAGGGGCCTGTTCCGTCCACCAGGGGGCGGGGTTGTATGAGTGTGACGTCATGTGATATTTATTGGGTAGTCCAGTGGCACATGATACGCCTGGATTTTGCTAACTAATGACAATTACCAGTTATAAGGTGTACCATTTCTTGGCCATAATAGTGACAAGCTTAAAGAAAAGCTCATTAGATGCCTATGGAGTCCACATGTTACTTGAATTTTCATGTTCTGTGCAGAGATCATGTTCAAGGTGATAGTAACAAGTTTAAGCCTTTATCATCTTTCTTCTGTATGTCTTCTGTAGTTTTAAACCATGTGCAGTTAACCAGCAATTGAATTCGAAGTTGAGTAGGCATTACGTAAAGCTGACCACACTTACTTCCTCTACAAGCAATCGCCTTTTGTTTCTTTGAAGGCTATGTAAGATTTATCTGGACCGAGACACATCTGTGGGTGTTCTCTGTACACAGAGCTGCATACTACAGACATGTTTACTGCACTGATGCTCTTACGCAGCCATGAATAAACATTCAGATAAGGCATGAGTTCAGATCAAAGAAAACATTGTCTGTCTGATTGTCTGATAGGGCAAACAAAAGTGCATTTCTCAGGATATGGCACCAGTATGCCATTAACATTAAAGTTCCTGTGAGTGTCTATTAGTGTGTGACAATTTTGGCAACTGCTGTGGACAAAGCTTTGGGCTATGCCATCTCCCTTTGCAGATCTAGTCCTGTACAACAGTCTCATCATGCTCCTGTATTTTCACAGCTAAACGTATCACTCATTATAAACCAGGCTGAGGGAAGTGTAAGAAAAGGCTGTTTCTTCAGCAGGCTAAATCATCCTGTCTGACACCTCCTTTGTGGCAGCAGATTCAGGCAATTATATCACAATACAGCAATTGGCATTTTTGTTGCAGATGGTCTGTGCTGCTTTTGAGGCTCACAAAGAGGCTTGGCTGTTGTTATCAGTATTCTTATGTTACTAAATGTTGTATAATAAGCCCAAAACTCTCTGAGACCTTCTGCACCATTCTCAACTGGCTGGGTGTGTTTTTTTAATTTGAGACACAACACATTCATGGGTAACTCCCATGTGTCCTCTGCTACCCATGGATGCTGTGCTGGTGCTGCCCGCACACGTCCCTCCGTACAGTATCGTGTTGTTGCCTGTGTGGTGAGATCACATTATCTCACATCACAGGAAAATGAACAAAAATGGCTCCTCCCACTCTGCCTTTGCTTTCTTAGACCCTCACTCCCCCTTTCCCTCCCTTCTTCAGTAGCAGCAGGTGTTATTCTAGTATAACCTGAAGATTTGGGTGGTAATTAGCATTACCTCTCAGCCCCTGAGAGTCGTTTCTGCCTCATGGTAACAGCAGGGGACATGAGTCGGGAGTGTTTCTGGGTGCCCGATGAGAGAAGAAATCACGCCTCGAAAACACGTGGGAGAGATTACTCAAATATGCCTCCTTTGTACCCTCTTTACCCCTCGCGCTGCTGCACGGTTATCTCTCCCTGTTAAGCAATAAGCTGCAGCCCGTATTCCCTTAATATTTGTGCAGAATGTCGGAGTCTGTAGAGCACCACTAATAACCTGTATACTCTTAGGTTTCATTGCAGCTAAAGGCTTTGACCTTGTGTTATGTTGCCCTTATTGTTAATGTCCAAAACCAGATCAACAGAAGGAAATGAAGCAAAACCAGCAAATGTTGCATCTGTCAAATTGCTCTGTCAACAACAGGTTCACAATTAATCGCTCACGGTGCGTGGAAATAAAAGCAGGATTGGGCTAATGATAAGCATCCTCCTAGGAGGCAATTAACTGCACTGATATTACATAATGACAGCCCACACTTTTCACTAACACAACCGGTCAAAGGATCAAAAAAACAGACGTGCTCAGTGGATGTGTGACAGTACATCCCCACCTTTTCAATGCCAGGCAGAAGACAGAGAGAGAAAGCGGGTCAGTAATGAAACACCTTGAAACTGTCAGGATGATCTCCGCAAAGAGTGTCATTTCTTGTCAGGATCTTACCTTTGCTATTGTCCTCTTCCCTGTTCAGATACATGGCTGTTACTTCACTCCGAGGCTGATGCGACGGCGTTGTCTCAATTATTCGTGTATTTGTGGGTACTCCTCTGGCCGGCGTGTATGGAGAACTCCGCTGATGTGCTTCGTAGTAGTAGCTGTTTATTGTTTTGTTGCTCCTTCAACAGCCTCTCCTCTCCTCCTAGCGGATAGGTAGGCTAACCACTCTGACTCTCCCTCTCTCTCTGTCTCTCCCCTCTCTCTCTGTCTCTCTAATGACCACCGGTTCACTCTGCCTCTACGGCTCAGAGGACAAAAAAGGGAAAAAGTGACTTTGGCCGCTGTGTTAAGAAGTCCTCCTCACCTCTTCACCGCCTGTTTGCTCTGCTGCTGCTCCTGCTGCTGTCACGAGCGCCGCTTGATTCGGCGCGTGCACCGGTTGTCATTTGAAAACAGTGCTCTGCGTGTGATAAGGAGAGGAGCTAAAACAGCACACCTCTGGGAAATAGACGGGACCTGCACCAGAGTTACTGAAGTTAATTGGGAATCTCATGAGTGGAGGAAAAGAAGTAGAAGTCCCACACTGATTAGGAACCTGACGTAACCCATCCAACCAAAAGACCTGCATTCAAAGTATTATCAAAGTATCTACTGTTCTATTAAAATTACATCATAATGCAAAAATGCCCTTTAAAAATTAAATTATACTATATTTAAGCAACATCTTATGGTTCATTTATTTATTACCAACAAGGGTGTGTCCACAGGGGTGGTTATGGGTGGCATGAACCTCCTTTGAATCAGATCTGTCCTGTAGATGCCAAAGGTATGGTTGACTTTTGGTCAATTCAGCTATTTTGGTCGGTTCTAAAATAGCTTTCTTAAATGCAAATAAATCCAGTTAAGTTGTGAATTTGAAGTATCTAAGTATTTGACTTTGGACAACTGCCTCCTTTTTGCGTCATCAAAGAATTAAGCTTAGAGGATTCATATAATCCTCTTTTAGTAAGTTATTTACAAAGCTCCAAAATCAATCAAAGGAACATGAAAACAGTTAAACAAACAAAAAACTGTAATGTTAGATAAAGAAAATGTGTTAGGTGAAAACAGAAAGGGTAGATAAATGCAGTTCATTCATGGACATGTTCTCACATAGCGAAAGTATTCCAACAAGGTTTGGTTGTTTGCTTTTCTAGACACCTACCTCGCCACTGCAATTTCAGAGATTAAAGTAACTTTGTAGAAATGATCATTTGCCTTGCTGGTGGGCTTGTTGGGCTTTTTTTGGTCATAAAGAGGCAGCTGTATTGATTTTTACCTATTCAAAACTGCACAGAAGCTTAAGGTAAAAATGTTAGCTATATATTTAAATCAAAGATAACGTTAATTAATTTCAGTAAGGTAAAAGTAGCTGTTGGATAAATGACTTGTCAAAATACTCAAATTAACAATAATTGTGAAAAGGGGGATAAACTACTTTCCGCCACAATGACACAAGTTATTAGAGCAGCAAAATCATATGAAAACTCAGCTTTGTTGTCAACATTGATGTAAGGCCAGGAAGAGAGGAACCCATCTGGTCCTCTGACTTCAACCACGCCACACCTGCTGCACATCCGTATCCCTTCCACAAATGGTGGTCAGATGGTCTCACATGCAGCAGCAGCACGCTGTCGTGTGCAGGTTTATGGAGCACCACATTATCAGGCACAGGCCAGAGATTAAGATCTCTTAAGGAGTGATTGTCAGTGTCCTCTGCCAGTTTTTGATGCAAGGTGATGTGACTGCTATGCAAATAGTCGCCAAATTAGATGCATAATGAGCTGTAGATTACCCTGAGTATTCAGGCTGTCTTACATCACACGTAGGAAGTCCCTGTTAGTGAGTGCTGATGGAACAATTTGTCTATGACCTTGACTTAGTCTTGTTAAAAAAAATCCACTCAGAAAGCAATTTAAAACAATTTCTCCAATTATTCTTGCTTTTTGTTCTCAGAGTAAATTTTCCAATTTGGCTGGAACTTCTTGTTCCATTAAGTGGTTAGACTGAGGGATGAGGCGTAAAAAATATGGGATAAGTCATAACTGTTATTAAAACAGAAGCCCAAAGTGAGCACTAGAGCTCAATCTGTTAGTGCAATTGGTCAAAATAGAAGTTGTGTAATAAAATGTTGATCTGTCGATGAAGATCCTTGCAGTAAATCTGACAATGACATCTGAAGTAAAATCTTAACAGCACAGGCAGTAATGTTTTTATTATACTACTAAAGCCTTTCAGTGGCTCTCAGTTATAAATATGCAGGTTTTTCTGTAAAATAGACAGCTAATATTCCATTCAATCATGTGCCTCTGATAACACAGATTACACTTCAATAGGATATGAGCAGAGCTGTACTGTAGATGCAAATGCTGTGAGCCTTCGCAATATCACATTTAACAGTTTGCCTGTGTTTTGTCAATAGAGCTGGGAAGGTCATTTGCTCAAAGCATCCTGCAGTGATTTCCATTTGATTATATTTTGTTTTGCAGCACGCTCTGTGCTATTTGTTCACCATTGAGAATCTTTTGCCATTTGTTAGAGGGGTATTCTCTGCAGACTCATTTATACACAGTCTATCTGCAGATTCTCCCCTCTATCCTGCTCTCCCAGCATCATTGTGCCTGTCACCGATGCATCTGTCTCCACTGATATCTATAAATACCCCCTTCTCTCCCTTCAAAAACCTGATTCCCATTGATTTAGTGACCTATATTCACATCAACACCATCCCCTTCTTCCTCTGGCTCCCTGCTCCTCCTATCGATAGTCCTCCACTGTCTCCACCTCTTCATTACCCTCCTTTTCCCTCCATCATTCAGTGTCTTCAAGCTCAACTTAGTCTACCTTTCCCTGCACCTTCTCCACCTCCTTCTCCGGCTTGAAAGCGTGAGAGACTAATAATAGTTCACGGTGGCAGCTTAAGTCATGACATGAAAGGGATTTGGATGAGCAGAGGAATAGTGGCTGCTGCTCATTTCTGTATTTCAAAGTCTTGTCATTGTGGTAAACGAAGCCTTTGGCTAATCTCCTGTGTGTGTAAACACTGGAGTAGATAGTCTGATGAAAGGAGTCCCCCAAAGAGGCGCAAAAATCCAATAAGAAATCTGACTCTGGCTGAAAGAGGACCTGCTTACAACCACACAAACATGTAAATGGCAGCAGTGTGTGATTCTGTGTGTGTGTGTGTGTGTGTGTGTGTGTGTCTGTGTGTGTGCCTGTGTGTACAGGTTTACAGGAAGGTGCCATGATGAAATTATCCTGCAGGGTGCTGCAAAAAAGCACCCCCGACACTAATGCTATGATGTAGAATACATGGCAAACAGCAGGGGATTAATAATGAATAAACCCCTGTCATAACATCAGTTCAGCTGAAACATGCAGGAACCATAAGGGGATTTATAAACCTGGAATATTACAAAAAAAGCACATTTCCATATTGCCATCCTGCAACTTCTCAACACCTTGTTTATCAGGGGAAACCACCCAGATCACATATGAGACAGGAACATCTGTGTACAAGCTGCAGGAGATAGAAAGTAGCAAAACTGAGTATGAGATAGCAAGCCAGAGTGAGATCAGAGCGCGTGATTTACTGCCACACCGCCCAAGCTTAGCATACACCTGTAGTATATAACAGCACAATGCTCTCACTCCCACTACAGGCAGGGCTGCAGCTCCACTGTGACCCCACACTGACACCTGGTGGTTACACCATGCAGCAAATCATCAGAACATAAATGCCTCAGCTGCTCTTCAGTGCCCTGAGGAGTCACAATGTCATCCTCACACTCTTCAAAGCCTCACTCTTCTGTTTTGGTTTCACAGCAGCAGCACCAAGAATGAAATCACAGCCTGATTAATAGAGCTCAAAGATAGGGATGGATGTCAAAAATAAGACCTGCAGCACAAACCACAGCAGCTTGGTTTGAGGACAGTCAGTTTATTGAACAGCAAATTGTGACAGGTAATACAATATTTCATTTTTTTTCATTGCATCGTAAATAACGACTGGGACAACTGTGTCACTCACCACACATAATCAAAAACACCCTCTTTGTGGCAGAGAGAGACTTTGTTGATGGACTGTGGGGTGGGGTCTTTGTTTTTAAAGTGCTGTAATGCACAGTTCCTCTTGGAGGAAGACAACAGAGGCCGTGAGCAGAGCTCAGACCCCAGAGGGCCTCCAGGGTCCCAGTTTGCATCATACATTGTGTGATTGACAGGTTGTGACGTCATTTGTTTTTCTCCTTTGTCTACTCTGTGTTTGTGTGTGTGAGTGTGTGAGAGACTTCTACCTATTGCATACCAGTGTGCTGGTTGATGTGTTTTCTGTGAGTGTGTAAAGCACATATCATTAGGTTAAAATGTAATAATAAACTCTTCACTATAATTATAATACATCTCTTAATATCTAAGTTACATTCTTATATCTGATTCAGTTAGAATATGTAGGCGATATACATTTTGTGGATAAAATAGCAGACACCCTCATTCTGTTGTCTCTGCCCTGTGAGTCAAGTTTCAAAGACAGATGAACTTGAAAGTTCATCTCAATTTGCGTCGCCACCAAAATTAATCAGACTCAATCCATGTTTTGCCAAAGCAACACATTGATTTTCAGGGATTTTTGTCTGAGTGTATTCAAAGTGTGTCTCTTGTGCCTCTTAATCCTTTGTGCTTTCTTTGATTGTATACACTCTTAGTCATACATTTGGTGTTCCAGAGCTCCTCTGCATTCACCTGCACTCCCCAGCTGTGAGGGGGAGAGGAGGTGGCAGATAGAAGGAGAGAGGGTAGAGAGCATTGGTCTGACAATCAAAGAGAAAAATACCGCAGTGTCACACTAACAACTACACATCAACTACACAGCACTACACTGTGAGACACGCGCACATACGTACAGAACCAAAAGCACAAGGTCAACAGAAAATTCACAGCTGAGTGTAAAACAAAATGACTTGCACAACATTTTCAAGATTCAACAGAAACAAACAAAAATAACAGACAATAAAATCTGAAAACATCGATGGTGAAGTGGGGGTAGGGATGGTTCAAATATCAGATCAATAATCTCAACAACATAAAAATAGGCATTGTGATCACAATAACATTGAATATGAGATGAAGTGGCAGTCGGAATGTTGAAAAACCACGACAGTGATTTATCGAGATGAGCTCACAGAAGCTTTTTTTTTTCCTCTGTTTCCTGTGGCTCAGCTGTCATCCGCTAACATGGCTAGAGGTGCCTGTCGATGTCTGGCAGATCTGACGTCCCTCCCTGACCTATGGCTTTCAGTTAAGACTTTGATAGCGCCGAGAGATTCACTAGCATGAGATTCAGCTGGCACAGCCTTGGTCGTTAGCACTGCTGCCGCCTTCATACTGCAGCTACCTCATGAAAGAAGCACCATTCAAAAAGACTGATGGGTTACAGGCAGGTCCCTACTGGCCCTTCTCTGGGGTGGATTTCATTTTCTTCTGAGATGATTAAGTAGAGCCAACAAGCTACAATTCTGTCATTTTATGACACCTTGTGTGGTCCGCATCATTAAAACTGCACCAAAAAGGCCAGTCAAACTTTACCTAAAGCTCAGGATAATGAGACCACTGTATAAAGCAACTTCTAGATCTACACCGTTCCCCTGTGCATACAGTAAAAAACCCTCAACAATGTGCTGCATTTAAGTCCAAATGATGCTTGCTGTATTAAAATGCACTCCTTCATTTGATATGTCTACATCATCATAACAAAAAAATCACTACGATATGGATTGAGAGGGGGGAGCTGGAGAGGTAGGTGTGCAAATGAGCCATCATGTACGAAACAAAAACAATAAATCCTACAACATTAAAGTTCATATCGTCTGCATATGTACAGTATAGATAAGGTGGACACTTTGACACAGAAAAAAACAACACACAGAAATACATAGTGCTATACCGCCTATTGAAAGGAATATTGATAAATAGACCTCACTCCCACAAATGATAACACGTTGAAAAGTTGCATCATGTATCTAGAGTACAACAGTACGATTAACAAGCTGCTGGAAACAGTGGGAGCGAGGAAGGAATGTGATTGGGTAATACACTGTCAAAGTCACCTTGATCTCCGGCGAGATAAACCAATGGCAGGGCTTCAGTGTTGTGATGCACAAATAAGATACAACAAGGCTGCTTTCCATAGCAGCTTAAAGCAAACAAAACCTCCTAAAGCAAACAAGAAGAGATGTTTGGTCAAACTCAGAGAGCACTGAAACCACATTGGTGTAATTTTCTGATAAAGAAAACAATGCCATTAGCTCTTTGGGGTCCTGCCACTGACTTCAAGTTTGGAAATTAATTTTAAAGTGAGCATAAATTTATCTGTAAACAAAGGTAATTGTTTTTGGATCTTAAGGGTGTCAAATGCTCCAGTTAAGGTCTAACTGGCACCGCAATGGTCTGAGGCCTGCACATGTGATTTTTCAGCCAAATTACCAACATCTTCCTATGATCTGACACTCTATTAACATGACTTTTAACCCATTTAGTGTGCACAGCTAAATGTTTCAAACTTGGACTAACAATGAATCTGAAAACTACAGCAGCACTGCTCTTTTTGTTCTGACCGAATTTATAAATTGCCCTTTTCCTGCAATCCAATCAGTAATGTCACAGTGGGAGTTCTCCATCACCTTCTCACTGAGGAAAAACCCCTGCAGTAACATCACTGATTGAGGTGTGCCCACAACTAAAAGAAAAAAAAAGCAGAGATAAATTATTATTTTAAATGATTCTAGCAATGCATCTGTGCAGTTTTCTTGTGTGTATTGCACCAATGTGGAGCATTGTCTCTTCACTGTAGTGCATGATCTAGAAACAGGAGACACCTTTCACAGAGGCAGAACAGTCGAACCATTGTGAGAGCATCAAATATCAGATGGAACCTGATCTACTTTAAAAGCCAAGGCAATCAAAGTTCATTACAACCACTCACAGGAAGGGATGTGGTTACTCAGGAGCGATCACAGGAAAAGTGCTGGTAGCAAATTAACACATTCCTTGTCTGAAATACAGGCATGGATGCTGTGTGCCAAGTCTATATATAAATATGATTTTTAAGACATAGGTCTGGAGGACATGTTTCATACTAGGTTTATCATATAGTCTACCCCCTCTAGTGTTCTTCATCTTCAGAATGTGCATATAATTTAGCCAGTCGACTACGTTCTTCCAGAGGCTAATGTCTTAAATTAGGTACTGTAGAGCTTGCAGAAGTGCAGCAACCAAGGGCAGTACATCTACTTCAAGACTTCCACAATCATATTCAAAAAATTGCAAATGAAAGTTAGAATCATAAAGCAATATTCCTTTAAAACTTCATCTGATATTTGTGGCTTCATTTCCAGTGTGCTAGCTGAGTGTCCCTACTGGAATTTTGTGTGCCACCGTAGGCAGCTTGGCAAAAACAAAGGCTCCATCCTAAACTATTCAACATTCACAACAAGAAATTAAAAACGAAAATGTACAAATTGAGTCGTGCTTGGACCCGTCCACAATTTTTTAAAATGAGATGAATCCTCACACAGTTGTTTTTGACGCATTACAGGAGGGAAAGGCTGAGAGGAGGTGCTTCTTAGTTGTCTTTTTTCGGCAAGAAGCTGAGAATGAATTCGCCCACACCCAGGAAGTAGACCACCTGGGCGATGCCGAACAGAGGTGCGATAACTAAGGCTCGACAGTAGGCTCCTTTCAGGAAGGCTGATGGACCTTCATTGCGCAAGATTTTCCTGGAGAGCACGAGAAAAGGAGAACAATAAAACAGAGTTCAGGCTTAATATGTTTTTTAACAAAGCTCTTTACTTATTATATCCAGTCTGTTATATGACAGTAGATATGCACATAAAAAACAGCTTCATTCATCAAAACCAGTTTCCTCAGCAGGCATTAAACTCTCATACCAATCCATGCTTTCACTTCTATAAAATGGTCACATAAGAACAATGGGAGTGCACATTTATGTTTTATACTCTAGGGGGTAAAAAGAGTAGTTTATGGAATCGTCTGCTCACATTAGGGTTATAAATTACATTTTTGGAGCTTTAAAGTAAGCCATTTTCTCCATTTTAGTAGTTTCCAGAACTCCACCAGCTACACACTCTACACCTACTTTGTAGAAGATGATCATATTTTTTTTAGAAATGTTCTCTTGAGTGTCTTGAGTTAAAGACTGCCGAAAACTTTTCCCAAGCCACCAGTGACAGCCCCATCCAGCTCCCTTCCCCACTCTTCTTTTTATTCCACAAGGAGTTATCATTTCCAGCTTTAAGGAGACAATATCAAATTTAGAAGTAAATTTATTCTGTGTGGATTTTAGGACCTAAACAGTCTCAGATTCTGCTGCTTAGTCCATTTTCAGATCACATTTCTGGCTGCAATGATGGAAACAACTGTAGGAATCTGAAACAGTCCCTGTGCTTTGGACCACATTAGTTGAGCCTCTTTATTAATAATTTATCAGTATTGGTAAATAGAAGTTATGTTATTAAGCGTTTCTTTGTCTAAAAGTTAAATCTTTCATCTGGTAAGTTGGGGAAATGATCGAAAATTTTCATACAAGGTTTATCGAAAGCATCTTTAAAGTCTTCTATCAGCATTTGCAGTCCAAAGAGGGAAATTACTTAAAACACATTCCTGGTTGCACCAACAAAGCAGAGGAGTAGGATATTTATAAAGCATAAAAACAGTTAGAAAGACTAAGGAGTGTTATTTCTACTGATTTTTCTCTGAATTTTAAAATGTTCAGACAGACTCTGCGTTTCCTCCATAACTCATATAACCATTTATCCCTTTTTAATTGATTGCCATTTACATCAAGCGGTAGTGTGCTGAAGATGTACAGTAGTCAAGAGGACTCATATTTACTGCACTTTTCTCTGAACTAAGGAAAAGGAATAGATTCTGTGTACTACTCAGTCGTTTTCATTGTTTTTGTAAAGTGTGTGAAAGCATGCTGACGCGTGAGGCGCATTTCTATCATTCAACATGAACGCACACACTCCGTAATCATTATGTATGCAGCAGCAGTAGAGACATAAAGAGGTCACCTGATACAGTCAGTCACACCGCTGTACGAGTCTTCTGTGCTTCCTCGGGTCAGAGACTGCAGTCGAGTCTTGATCACTGAAACACACAAAGTGTAAGTGACAACAAAAGATGTACAAATGATTTACACATTTCTGTTACAATGTTCAAAATGCCACTGCCTACCATCAACGGGATTCACAGCAACAGCCGCTGTGCTCCCCGCAAGGCAGCCAGATATAAAGGACACGTAGAAAGGAGCAGGTCCTTCAGCGCCACGTTTGCCCAGGTTATTCAGATTGGCAAAGAGGGGGAAATAGATAATGGAAAAAGGAACATCCCTGCAGGAAAAGAAAGTGTTCAGTACAGTTGGCTCAATGTACCTCTTGGCACAATGTTCAACTTTTCAGGTATGCTGTTTAAGCCAGTGGTTAGGGATAAACGGCTTTCAGCCAAGACTTCTTTTCTGTGTGCTGCATTGTTCATAGATCAACTAGTAACATGAGAAGAGGCTGCACTCGGTACAAAAGTGATGTGAAATCCAGCCCTCCAGATATGTCTGACATCATGTCTGGGTTCATTCTGTAACCCCAGAGCAGAGCTGGATCATCTGTCTCTGGTAAGTCTCAGTGTCACTGTGAATAGTTAGTGAAAAGAAGCTTCTCTTAGTCTTACTTAAGAGGTATCGACCTAGAATAGGAGACCTTTTCGTGTAATGTACTTGTAACCACCATTTGGCCAAAATGATAATGTCGAAGTAAAAATGCAAGCTTTTACAGGTCTGTGGATTTTTTGCTCAAACTGAAGTTTTGATCTAGAGCAGACTGTATCTGTGCTTGCACACAAAACAATCGTCAGATTCCTGCGGTCAGGAGCTTTATGTCATTACAGTGGATTTTGTTCTGCTGCTTTTACTCTCCATCAACACTGATTTTTAAAGATTGAAGCCTTCTTTTAAGATCTATTTTACCTGAGCAATGTTGCTCCAAGGCCTTTATAAAGCCCAGCAATCCCCTTCTCCCTCAGTAATTGTCTGGTCAGCTGCATGGCTGTTGGGGACTTCGTCTCCACAGTACCTGCTGCCACCGTCTCAGGCATCAGCTTCCTTTGAGCCGCTGGGAGCAAAAGACACAAGACACTAAGAACAGTAAAACTTTAAAATGAAGCTAAAGAAAAAGACAAAGCATCCATCAATGGAGACATTTGAAAGTCTTTTCAGTGAAAGGAAACATAATAAATCTGTTGTCATCTCTTGTATGACCACATGAGGCCACTGTCACTCCAGGCTCTCTTTATCACTCCTCTCTGAAACACCATCTGGATTTTATTTCCTCTTACCAATGCGCCCAGCATCTTGGAGCTGGATTTTCAACATCTCCATAGGAGTCGTGACAATAACCTACAACAACAAACACGATGGATTAGTCACATACAGCATATGATATACACACCGTGTACAAAGCAGCTGATTATTCTTCCATGTGAATGCAATTTGGAGTTAAAGAGTTTAGGATTGATTAGTTCTAAGCATGTCAGGCAAAACATGAGTTCAGAGTTAAGCTACTAGCATCCATTAGCTATCTGTCACCTCTTGTTTGCCTCTGTGATCTGCACAGTAGTAACTAGTTAACAGGATTAAGGGTGAGATGGCAGTGTTCTCAGCCACAATCTTAATCCAAGGTCTGCTACACTTAATCTAATCACGTTCCTTGGACTTGAAGCCTTTGCCCCCATTGACAAGAGGCATTTCTCTCTGACTCATTCACTTAAAGCACATGGCCTGACACTCTCACATCCCTTTATCTGATCACTCAATTTGAGCTGGAAGCGTATTTTAATCTACTTATTGATCTAACTGGACAATGTGTAAGATATTGAAAATCATTCATGGTATGCCACACATTCTGATTGCAGCTGAAAGGATCAATCTGCAGAGGCAACCTCTCATACAAGACTGGTTTTGTCTAACTCTGGCTGCAGGCGGTGACAGATGAATGAATCAAGTCCAAGGTGGTTCGTGCATGAGTTTACACAGGCAGCGCTAATGGCGGCAGCTCCAGATGGAAAACAGGAGGATGCAATAAATGCAATATCTCCGACTCACCTGGCATGTTCCAGCTCCGCATCCAGCCAGCATCTCTTTGACCAAAGTGAGTTTCCTACAGTGATGATAAAAAGCATGATCAGATGATAGTTTCTGCACCGGACTGACAGTGTGACAGACAGACAACTTTACTTCTGCAGGCAGGAAAAAAGAGTTGTCACCACCTGGGCTGGTGATGCTAATCTCTGTCTCCCACATCAACTTGTCAGGCACAAGGGCAGATTAATAATTCACAAGGTGAGCGACAGAGCAAGACAAGTCAATCATTCATCAGCCTGTGTGTTCATCTCCATAGAGATGGAGATAGATGTCCCAGGAACTTTCTGTTCAGTGCTCATGCGACAATGATGGGTGATGGATTTCAGCAGCTGCTAATGTGCCGACACACATCCACTCAATCTTTATTTTTAAACAGTAGACAAACCATTGGGAATCTCTCTGTGGCCTCAAAATGGTTGAGGATTAACAGGAAGCTCAGAGAGAACACAGACAGCTAATGTGTCAGGTTACATGTTTGTAAACATGCCAGTTAATCACGGTGTGAACAAGAGGAGTGTGTGTGAGCGTGTGAGTGTTTGTGTTTGTGTCAGGCAGCTCGACAGCACTGCCATGCCTCACCCATCCTTGGAGAGGTGATGCCTGAAAAAGTCGTTGGCGGCCAACTTGATGGCTTTCTCTGGCGTGACTAGTGTTAAGTTCACCGCCGCTCCTGAAGGGAAAAAAAGAGACAGAGGCACAAAGAGAAGAAACAGAGAGGGGAGACAGACAATGAGGATGTGAAATATTAAGTATTAGATGACTGTATTTGAGTTACACATAGTACATGGGAAAGAATTTGGGAATATTTTATGTATCATGATATCGAGGTGATGATTTGTCATCCATATTGTTACAAAAGAACCCTCCAAAACCAGCATTGAAAAAAGTGAGAGTGCTGTTTGTAGGTTAGTTGGTGACCCAATGTGTAGGAAAATGATTTAATATGCTACAGTGGCTTCTAGTTTATTTATACTACAGCTGGATGTAAGATCCCTAAAGGCGCCCGTCAGTTAAGCCAATGTTCATCATTAACAAATATGGATCCGAATGCCAGTTTTGTCAATAAAAATGATAAAAATGTTTATTCATCTGCAAATGACCTCAAGCGTTTAACCTTAAATCTGTTCAAAGTCAAAGAGAGAGCAGGAACATGATAGCATTCAGAGAAGTAATGTCCACAGATGAGATGAAGTTTAGAGGCAATGAGACCCATCAGGAAGTGAGCAGGCGGTTGGTGCTGAGTGAGTGGCATTAGATGAACACATCTAAAGCTGTGTTCGTGTCACAGGTTGTCAGTTGATGATAACAAAGCGACAATACAGACAATATATCAATGAGATATTGCCTGGATCTTTGTGTAAAGCTGAGTTTTTCATGCTTTGATCCTTACTCAGTGAGGGGCACAATCCCTCCTGTATTAGTGTCCAGTCAATATTTGACCTAATGCATGATCTATGAAACAACAAGCTTTAACTGACCGATGATCAAGAGATAAAATCCCAAGCTGACCACTGCAGTGCATGATAGTTGCTTGTGGAGATAAAAAGATTTTACAATAGGGATTTACACCGCCCCGGCCAAAAAAAAGTTGCCAACAAAAAAAAAAAGGTCACACACGCTGATATTTTGTTTGACTGCCGTTAGCTTTGATTATGGTGCGCATTCACTGTGGCATTGTTTCAATAAGCTTCTGCATTGTCACAAGATTTATTTCCATCCAGTGTTGCACTAATTTTTCACCAATATCTGATCACTGATGATGGTTGAGTCTGACTGTTGTCAGTCAGCAACCAGTGAGGCTAACTGGAAAAAAGGACTTTAATTTGGTAGGGAGCACAAAGATTGGACTCTAGAGCAATGGAAGAAGGTCATATGGTCTAATGAGTCCAGATTATCCCTGTTCCAAAGTGATGGGCACATCAGGGTAAGAAGAGAGGCAGATGAAGTGATGCACCCATCATGCCTATTGTCTACTGTCCAAGCCTGTGGGGGCAGTGCTATCATCTGGGGTTGCTGCAGTTGGTCAGGTCTAGGTTCAGCAACAGTTTGTGCTCAAAGAATGAGATCAGCTGACTACCTGGATATACTGAATGACCAGGCTGACAGATTTTTTCCTCCCTGATGGCACGGGCATATTCCAAGATGCAAATGTTCAGGGAACATGAAACATCATTTTCAAATATGGATTGGCCACTACAGGGTCCAGACCTTAACCCCATTGAAAACCTTTGGGATGAGCTGGAGAAGGCTTTGGGCAGTGGTCAGACTCTACCATCATCAATGCAAGATCTTGGTAAAAAATTAATGCTACACTCGATGGAAATAAATATTGTGACATTGCAGAAGCTTATTGAAATGATGCTACAGTGAATGCATGCTGTAATCAAAGCTAAAGGCGGTCCAACCAAATGTTGGAGTGTGTGACCATTGTTTATGGTGGTGACATTTTTTTTGGCCAGGCAGTGTAACAACCTTTAAAAACTATAAAACTGAATATAAGGACCCACCAACAACCACCTAACTTATGTAGCTAACACATAACCACTAGAACATTTCAGCCAAGTTAATAACTCACCTCTGTACATCCCAAAATACCCCTCTGACCGGATGGTCTTAATAAGGCAATCTGACCTGAAACACAAACACAACAGTTGAGGTTAATCAGTATCAGTATGGGTGTGCTCTTAATTCCTTTAACTCAGAATTCATGACTGAGGGACAGTCAAAATGTACCATTAAAAAAATAGTTTCTTACATGCTGGTGTAAAGGCGAGATCCATTTTGCTGGTTTTGCAAGCGAGTCTTGGCCAGGTCAATGGGAAATACACAGGTCACTCCAATCAGGCCAGCGATACCCCCATTGATTAATTTGGCAGGCAAACTGTATGAGGATGACAGTCAGAGGGACCAAATGTGACACGTGAGAAGAAAAAAGATGAAGGAGAAACCACAGCTGCTTCACCAAACCTTACCTGATCTGCTTGTCAGCCATTTATGTGAAGCCCTGGCTGGTCAAAGAGTCAATATGTGTGTAAGCTCGTCACTCAGTGGTTGTCCTTGGCTTCTGGTTTTTGGAACAGTAGTGTTAGTTGCTCCTGAAGTGGGATGACTGAGGCCTGATTATGGTTTGTCCACTCTCTTCAATGTGCAGTAGTTGTTAGTTCTAGTTTGAGGATTCCTGTAAAGGTACAAACACAAGATGATCACAGTTAACACCTTTGAATGTAAACTTGCTTGGTTGTAAAGTTCATGTCCACATACTAGGGATGCATGATATTGGATTTTTGCCGATATCCAATATGCGAATATATCGAAACCCCTTTTGGCCGATACCGATAATCACAAGTTTGTTTGTTTTTTTCACAGTAAAGAAAGCTAAGTCTATCCTGTTCTGGAATTTATATGTTACTCTTATTGTGACGGCCTTATTTGTTTAAGAAACACACATAAAACAAGACAAAAAACATTTGATTTTACCATAAATAAGAAATGTATTATTTTTTCGAACTCAAGACATTCAGTATTGAAATACAGAAAAATGGTTCCTTTAGATCACATGAACTTTAAATGTACATTGCATTTTTAAACATAACCAAGTTGCATTTGATTAGTTTAGAGCTACTGTAACAACCTGGTGACAGACACAGAGCTCTGCAGTGCAAATAAATGAAGTGCTACATTTTATTTAAGGAGCTTGTTTTTCAGATGGAAAATAGTAATAATCCTAACTGAATAGCACCTTATCGGCTGTGCCTATCGGCAGAAATTTTCATATCTGCCGATACTGATAAACGTGTTTTTAAGCTTTTATCAGCCGATACCGATATTGTGCCGATAATATCGTGCATCCCTACCACATACATATTTACAAGGTGGTGCGAACATTAATTTTGATTTTCTGTCCATCAAAAGTGAAGTGCAAGCCTCTAAATACACCGCCTCAGAAGATTTTCTGAGAGCTGAATGGTCAGAGCTCTCGAGGCAGTATGACGCAAGGTGGGGTTGTCAGAGAGCAGCCTCAGAAAAGGCTCTGGGCTGGGTGACTCAGCTGACCTGAACACAGAGATGTTTAATTCAAAACTGCATCTTTCACCCTACTCTAACTCTCCTTTTTTGAGAGCATTTTTTTAAACGCAGCACAAAGTTGGATGAATCCTATATCCAGTCCTTACTTGTTATTTTACTGCTGAGGTTTTGCAAGGCAGTTGTGTAAGCCTCTCCAGGGAGGGTCAGTGGGGGCTTCAGGGCTTGGAGGAAGGATTTTCTGACTCCTCTCACAGGTGTGCTGAGGCTCAAACCAAACACAACCCTGGACTGCAGATGGGGTGGTAAGTAAACAGTCGCCTGGCATGACTGAATAACAACACAGTGGCAATGCTCTCAGCGCTGCCTCTGAGGCATGTAACTTATGTCATGCCACGGATGAGTGAATAAAAATAACAAAAGGAGGTGAAAAGGAGGAAATTATACAAAAATACTCCATATCAAGTCCATGAGCCCTTATCGGAAACAGGGTCTTTTTCAGAGTGTGCTGTTGCTCTGACTAAACACAGCCCCTCATAAAAGGGGTCAGCAGGTCAGAGTAAAACCCTATATTCCAGTTTATGTTCACACAAGAGACAAATAGCAGCAACTTCTCACGGCTCAGATGAAGAAAGCTGCTGAGGTTTAGTTTTCTTGATGATCAAAATGTTTTTTTTCAAATGTTCCCCTGAATAATCTCCCACACACACAAACCACTGAGTATCAATTCCTCTAACCACTGTGGACAGATTACTCTCTGCTAAAACAAATCCACCAGCACCAGCACATCTGTGCGTCGTGTGTCCTTGAACACTCATCTTTAATGCAGAAGCTCCTTCATTGTGTAACACAGTGTGTACACAGTGTAACATAAAGAGGGGAGCTCTATCCTCTGTGTGTATGACAGTCATTTGAGTTTAATTAGTTGAAATTTGTCTGACTGGGCCAAGATGCTCCCTATTTTTGCTCCTGAATGCCCTCAGTTAGAAGAGATACTTCCCATTTCCCCTTTCATTTTCTCCACCCCCTCCATCCACCAATCATATTCCCCTCTGTGAGTGCAATCCGCCTCCTCCTCCCTCCACCTCAGCAGCCCTCCCCCCCTTCGTTTCCCTCAGTCACGAGTCACGACTCTCCAAACACAGCTTTTCCTCTCAGATCTTTGCTGACTTGCAGATTTTCCTCTGTGAGGTGCATCTAAGACACTCGTACAACTAAACACCAACATTTGAGTTCAGAGAGATCGCACAGTGTGAGCGTGGATGTTAAGGTTTCCGATGAATGCAGCTGTGGTCCGGTGTGTTTGGTTTGGATGGGGACTTGAGGCCTCTGCTGGTTGCTCCAGGGGTGGAGGAGGGAGGAGGGAGGAGGAGGAGGAGAGGACCTTTCTGGTCTCTGTTGGTTCAGTTTGTTCTCCTCTCTCCTCCCTGGAGCTTCACACAGCCGACATCACAGCCCTCCTCCGTGGCGCGTCTCCCTCTTACTTATCATGAACATTTTCTCACCCGGCAGCTGTGAGAAGCAGCCCACCTCCTCACTTTGCAGCACGCTTCTTTTGTTCTCTATTTCCTGTCACTGACTTCCTCTAAATATATTCACAACTTCCAAGGCTCTACGTACCGTCTGAGGGGGAAATAAACGGCCTCTGAGAGCCTTCTGTGAGTCTCCCTCACACTGACATTTCCCTCCATTGCTTGAAGCGTTAGTCGTCCACTCCGGTTTATGGAAAACACTGTGTCTGCAGCAGGACACTTACTTGACCCACACAGCCGGGCTGTCTGCTGTCTTGTCATGACAATTGGAGTCTGTGTGAAAACAATCGGCTACAGTGTGTCCTCAGCTAAGAGGCATCACTCATCCCACAAACAGGCATTAACTGCATTTATCAGCATTTATTCCACTCAGACATTCAGCTAACAATTAGCAAACGATAACAGGTAAAGAACCTCATAGTTTAAAAACACATGGGGAGAGTAATGCTTCATCTTTGTCTGGCACACATTCACACAGAGGTCATATTTTGAGTTTGTACCTCTGCAGAAGATAAGCGCTTATGAGTAAACAAAAGACGAGCTGGTTGTGAAATGTTGCTGCCATGCAGAGCTTTTAACTACTCAACCAATCTGCTTTAACTGACTTCTGATCAAAGAGTGCACTGACTGATAACAGCTCTGCTTCTGACCCTTGATCATCATTTAGCCTTGAACAATGAGGCAATAAAAAATGCTTCACTGAGGAGGACTGATGTTGAACTTTGTTAGTGGAGCAGAGGGCAAAGAAAACATATTCTTCTTCAAAATTTAAAGCACCGTTCGACGTTCATGGTGGTTAAACACCATAAAAACTCTACAATTTTTTTTAGCAGACGCTTTTGTCCAAAGTGACGTACAACACAAGCAAGAAGTTAGACAGAAAGAAAACCTAGTTAGTGCGACAACAGTGCTACGAATTACTCGGCTGCAGGTGTTGCCATTAAGGGCAATTGTTTTTTTTTTGTTTTGTTTTGTTTGGGGGGGGTTTACAATAATCAACAAGCCAACAAACCACAATAAGTTGCTGCAACAGTATACTTCAAACTTCAGCAACATTCAGTAGTAGTGCTCAAAAATCATATGAGCTGAGTCTTAGACCTACTGACTAATTCTACCCCTGAGGGGCAAAGAGGAGAAGGGTCAGATTAAGTGCACAAGTGTTCCCTGAACAGATGAGTTTTCAGATATCTCGTAAAAGTAGAAAAGGACTCTACGGATCGTATAGAGTTAGGTAATTCATTCCACCATTTGGGCACAACAGAGGAGAAGAGTCTGGCTAGTGATTTGGAGCTGCACTGGGCTGGGAGCACCAGGTGTCTTTCACAAGCAGAGCGTAGTGGGCGAGAAGGAGTGTAGACCTGGATGAGGGACCCCAGGTAGGCAGGAGCCATTCTTGTCAACGTTTTGTAAGCCAGGAGAAGGACTGAAAACTCAAATCCTATTGAGCCTTTTTTTCCTAGCACTATTCAAAATATGCTGAACCATCAGACTTCACATGGGCCACAATGACCTGACACTTCTAGATATAACATTTTTTAAAATTATTGTGAGAAACAATTTTAAACACTACTAATTGTGATGTGCAAAAATTGCAGCAAATGCCCACCACACTGCAAAAACTAAGTTCTGAGCAAAGTGTCTTATTTGTGGTTAAAAGAAAACTCTTAATATGAACAACATCCACATGACAAGATCAGGAAAAGATCTGCCAGTGGGGTCAGAAAAACAAACTTTATATTCTGTTTTAAAACATTATTCCTATTTTAAAAAAGGCAGCAAACAAGGGCAGATTTCCTTAGCAATTCATGTGTCATTAATTCAATAACTATGAATCAAACATTTTTCTGGACTTTTCAGGTGAATGTGGCTCATATTAAATCTATTGGACAATTTTGACTTAAGGTGAGACACAAACACCTGCTTTGAGTTCAGTTTTTGCAGAGCACTTGGGGAGGAGAGAGTAGCAGGTTTGTATGTTGCTTTTTCGCTTTTTTGTTTTCTATTATGACACAAATATGGTACGATATTGTAGATTTTGTGGACCTGTAACTTTTGTCAAAATGGAATGAAATCTTAGTCACTAAAATGGCTGTTAATGCAACTGGCTTCTCCACTGATGCTTTTCTTGACAGAGGATCATAAACTCCTTTCCAGAAATTTGTCAAAAAATAAAAAATGCTGCTGAACTGGCAGCCAATTTTACTCACAACAACCAATTCAGTCCTTTTTTTGGGCTGTGATGTACTGAAATAAAATTTGTTGTGAGGATTATCAAGTCATTGTGACTTATATTAACCGCTTAAAATCCGAGAATGGTCTGGTGTGCATTTTTATCCCTCCTTGCTATATGGGATGAGTGAGACTTAGTATGTATGATAGCTAAACTTAGTCATTGTACAGGAAGTTTGATTGTTAAGTTATGAGTTCTCCATTAGTTGTTTATTTTTAGCATTTTTGTACTTAAATACATTGTTTGTAAATTTCCAATACATTTGTTTTTCTATCACAAAAATGGGTGCGGTTTCACCAAAAGATGATGCAGGCAGTGTCCCTAAATATGGCTAATAGGTCAAAAGTTTGAAAATAAAATATCACAGGTCTGAGAGGCAGAAATGTAATGTCTACATATGTAGACGCTTGGTCTTAAGAGGTTAAATGTTAAAATGTGATATGTTTGACTGGAAATGAGTGTTATTACTGTGTAAAAACATATAAACCATCTATGAAGATCATAAAAATAGCACTTGATACTTCACTTTGTCTCACCTGATTTATTACTTGATAATTCAAATTAAAAAAAAGATTTACAATCATTTCAAGTTTAAATTCAAGATTTGGAAGGGCTGAAAACACTGGGTTCTGTATGCACAAACATCTCTTTCACCCTTCTTTTGTCATTCTTAATAAATCCTCTTTTTTTAACCCTTAAAAAAAGTCAAAAAAATGGGCGCATGTATGACAGAGAGCTCTTCTGTCTGTAAATAACCAGCAAATATTCTAGTGATGCACCACAAGCGTGCAGCACTGTATGAAGGCCAGTATAGATAATCAATCATGTTAACACATAGCATAGCAAAGATGTGGCCAGTGGCTTCAACTAATCAGCTCAAAGGGATGCACCAATCAGAGAAAGACTTGTGCAGAGACAACTAAACCCTGTGGATACTAGAAATCTACAGCAGCACAACACAGCAGAGGATTTCCTATGCAAAACTCAATGCAAACTCTAGTTTATTCTTCTATTCAAATTAAGCACGGGGAAAAAATCCCTCACCCATCCCAGCTACGCTTTTACCTCTCAGCCCTGCTGTGCCAAACAGGCTAAAGGTCTTCCTGACTGGATGACAGTGAAGTTGGTGACTGACAGAAGGAAGTGGGAGGCTACAGTAGTGACAGCGCACCATGGTAGTCAGCACTCTGCTCATGTGACCGTGGTGAGCAGAAAGAAGGCAGGAAGATAAGGTGGAATCACACTGGGCCTTTCTCATTAGCATGGAACAGGCTGTTGTTACCAGTCCATCTGTCTCACATGAACTGGTTGGACCCAACGTGAGCTGTCAGGCGTTGAGAAGAGGACCAGCGCTAAGGACTGTTTCAGGCATAAGTGTGCTCATGCAACCAATTTCTCCTCTGAGCTGCAGGATTACAGACAACAGTGTGAAAATTAACGCCATCTGTCCGTTTTTGCTTTTCTTGTGAAGCTACTGTTTTCTGTGTTGAATTCGAAGTATTCATTTGTGGATTATATTTAAGTCTAAAGCAACGCTAGAGTAGAAGGGCTGACTTCCAGCTTGACGTTGTCAGAGGGTTTATTTGTTGGATCAATCGTCTAAAAGGATCTGGTTTAAACAGTTCTCTCTCTGGTGGGGTTAGCATGCTTTTCCCCTAATGCTGGTTTATAAGATGCGTACTATTTTTGGACATCTAGAGCACTGCGGAAACATGGGATGAATTTTTGTGGAGTCACAGATAAATCTGATTACTATTTCCTCTTCCAAACAGCACCAGGATTAAAAACCTAATACCTACTTATGAAAGCTCACTCACCATCAACATTTACAACCAGCAGCCCAAGAGCCACGATGAGGGCACAAGGATGCGTTTACACCCGGTCCTGCTGCACACAGAGTTCACATTACAGCCATTAATGCCCGCACAGTAACGCATTGTTGTAATAATCACCTGCTGTAGATCAGAAATAACAAGCTGAGTTCAACTTACAGGCAGCCAAAATGCCCCTTCTGTGCAGAGAGGTGGTGTAGTGTTTGGTCCCTCCTCTGACACCGCAGGTATCGATGCTGCCCCACTTCCTGAAGTCACCTGGGGCTTTTTTGCATGTATCTCCTCTATTTGGCTTTCCTCTCAGCTTTCCTGCATCTTTCACAAGAAAATAGTAAGCCCACTGTTTGTAGACTTCCCCTGTATGGTACACTATTCAAGCATCTGGTTACAGTTTGCAGATTACAGTACAGCCATGAAAGGCCAGATTGAGTTTAACTTTCACATAGCATCACATCATCTCCCCCACCAGCACAGCACAGTGCATCATTACCATTCAGCACACACAAAGCTGTGACATTTGGTAGTCTTTGCCTCTGGGATCTTCACACATTGTCAGAATGCTATATGCATGTAGTCCTGCATGCAGATTAAACAGCACATTGCAAAACACCGAAAAGGTACAACAAGGCCAGCAATGTCACCCTACACCCAAGAATGGCTCGGCTCATCAATAATTTCAAAGCTGCAGGAAAGCCATATAACACGTCTCAACCTCTGCGTAACCTCACACAAACACTGGTTTCTTCTGGCCGCTGATGTCAAGCTGGAAGTTCTCTCAAAAAACGTACTTAGCTGCACATTTCACTTACTAGTGTGCTTTTTTTAAAGAGGAATTCAAGGCCTCACCTGTGATGAGAGGATGGACTGAAAGGTAAGGTGGGTAAAAATAGGGCCAGCCTCCAAATTCTGCTTTAGTAAGGGTTAAAAAAAGGCTTCTTGCTTTTCTTTCATCCTATACTAAGAAGCTACAGTATGTTAATGATTAGCCTGCTTGTCAGAGGTGAGTGCTCTGCTCCACCAATGAAAAGAGGAGGTGGGTTCAGTTAAAGTGGGTTTACCCTCCACGACCAGCATCCCAGCCCACATGATAATAATTATACTCTCACTACTGAGGAGAAGCCGGCAGAGGGCGGCCGCAGAGCCCCCCTATCACAGCTCAGGTAGATATTAGGTTATGTAGTCCAGAAAATAAGTGGTAACATCAAATATCTAAGTACAGTGTCCTTAAAGACCACAACACCTCAGCTACATCACAAATAACCGTTCAAAGAAACCGTAACACCTGAACTCAATGGGCAGCCGACTGAAAGGGTTAAAATATGGCCAGGCATATTTATAACCGGCATATAAACCACTGTAGTATGGCCAGCATTGATTCCTCGTTCAGAATGTTGTGTCCACCGTTTATTCAACATTAAATATGAAATTTCATCCTCAAAACCCGCCATATGTTGAAAATGCTCGGCTTGCCACATAACGGAAAATGATTTGCTGCTGCCTCTCACAACGAAGCAGCAAACCGCTACACAGACATACAACCTTTACATACTAGCTAGCATTTTATGTCGGTTTATCTTAATTTATGATCTAATAACGGAAATATTGCTTCATATGTTGCCTACATGGTCTGCACAGGTAAAGCATAACGGTAATAACACGCATTTTTTTAGAATAACACACCGGCCTAATTCAGACTGTAAATGCATCCCGTTATCTACATACCACATAGAGCCGTTTCCGTTATCTCTCCCGGTGTGGTCTGTGGTGTCAAATCAGAGCCTTTGCACTGAGTATCTTTGGCTGACAGAGCGACAATAGCTAACCTACCGGTGTTACTAGCATTTGAGAGTCCAGCGGAGAGAGGTGGAGGAGGTGGGAGTGGAAGCAGGCAGGCAGGCGAACAGGGAGGGAGGGGGAGCAGCCGGGCGAGCGGTGGAGTAGTGAGGAGACGAATGAAAAGCAGGCAGGGGACTTCAAGGGTCCTCTAGTGGTCTGTAGTAGAAGTGCAGACATATTCCTGTCTGTGGAAGTGTAGGGATGGGGAAGAAAGATGGGGGGCAGCGTCATCATGACGT
The DNA here is from genome assembly GCF_033239565.1 of Halichoeres trimaculatus. Classification (NCBI taxonomy): domain Eukaryota; kingdom Metazoa; phylum Chordata; class Actinopteri; order Labriformes; family Labridae; genus Halichoeres; species Halichoeres trimaculatus. The sequence goes on along the minus strand of NW_027437187.1, from coordinate 18,442,991 downwards.
ATCACCTCAACCTGATGACCTTGAACCAAAAATTAGAAGAGACATGCTTTGACTGGAATAGTGAGAATGACTCACTACAGGAGTCTTATCAGAAAGATATAAAAACACGGCTGACACGTTCATTTTTCATCAGGTTTACTACAAATTAGAAATGACAAAATTCTTAAAATGTCCTGAGATGTTGCTACAGGTACAAGCTGGTATCTAAGTGACAGGTAGGCACACAAGGTAGAAATGTAGTCAACCATTAAAATGGTTCCTCTAGCACTTTGAGTCAGTGATCCACGTCTTTACAGTCCATCAGCTTCCACGGTTTGTTCTGCCTCTGTACACTGTCCTGAACAGGTGAGAGAGCTCTCAGAGGGTAACAATATGCAAAATTAAGATCAAAATATGGCTTAGTAAGGCAAAACCTTAAGATACTTTTTTTTAAACATGCTACATCTCATGAATTTCTTTCTATGAATAAGTGATTGTCCAAAAATGATCAAAAATACTCAATTGATGCCAATAAATACTGAAAATTGTAATTGGATTTCTAACCGGCAGTCATAATCCCAACAAGAATTACAAAGAAAAGCTGTTTTTTAATTTAAAAACTCTAAAAATTTCACTTTAAGTGACAGTTTTACTCAATATTAACACCACAACTTTATCACTTGACTCTGCCTGAGTATTTCTTTTAATAATATATAATCTTTAAACCATGTAACACAAGACTTCCAGTGTTGTCCTTTATTCTAAGAGAAGCATTAAAATTGCAGAAAAGGTGCTTCACGGGTGCTTTTCTGTCCACTGTTTACTCTTTTCTTCCATCTTGTTAACATAACCATAGGTTAGCACATGACACTATGTTGCTGCTGTCGTGGTTTTTCTTTTTGAATGGGCAATCTGTTGTATTAAGGACAGTTGTTTGGACAGCAGAGATAAACATGAAGGGGACTTGTAAATTAGGGGTTTACTCAACTGTAGGCCAGCCAGCTGCCCCCAGCGTGAGTTAATCTACTGCTGTGTTTCACTGAGAGAGGAGCTCTCTGCTTCAAGCCCCACTCTCCTCAGTGACTCAGAGTACTTTCTCCTTCCTATGCTGACAATGTCCTCGATCTCATCAGCCAGGTCCCTCCTGCCGCTCTCTATCATAGCCTCCACCAGCCTGGACACGGCTCCTGGTCCTGCAGTTCTCTGACCCCGGGCCCAGAGGAAGAGCATGTCCAGCACCAAGGCTCCCAGGTTGTCCCTGATAGAGGAGAACAAAATAAAAACAAGAAAATTTACTTCTACTAGTTACTATTTAAAGGGTTAAATGAGGGTAGGAGGCCTTATGATGATCATGGTGCTTTACCTGCACTTAAAAACGCACCAGCACACATGATTCAGGTGTTGTATTTTTACTATTCATCACCTCTTTCAAAAGGAAAAAGTAAAATAACCTCAAATAATCCCTCTATAAACCCTTCATAGAGACTACCCTCTGCACAGTGAGTATTTTTGGTTTTACAAAACGCATTTTTCCTCCACCTCCGCCGTGCGTCACGGGAGGTTTTGTGAGCATGAGGAGTAGGGGGAGGGACAGATGAGCATCAGTCTGTATGTAATCTCCTGCAGTGTCCCAGATGGCTTAGTGATGGCTGACAGTGCAGATTAAAACACTCAAATTCTCTTCAATTTCTCTCCTTCAGTCATGTTACAACTCACTCCATCTTGTTCCCTTGGGGGGTTTGGCTCTGCTCACATTCACTCACACTGAGGTGGAGAAACAGGCATTTATATGTAAATCTCCTTTTTAATATTTATCAGGTCTGGTGAAGGTAGTATTCAACTTTGGAGGCATTTTTAATGTTTTTATGAAAATTCACATAGACAATAACTGTTTTTGTCAGTCACTTTAACTTCTCACGTAGACATCGAAGCCTGCAATTAATTTAGATATTCAAGACTTCATTGGAATATTACATTCAGATGGTGCTTTGAAGTCACTAGTCTGCAACCAATGTCAGTAAAAACAATGAGCACACCTGTGATTGAACTATATCTCTTGAACGTGAGCCGATTACAGTTTTTCATTTCTACCTGAACTTGTACTGGATGCGGTCAAGCTCCTGGTAGCTTAGGCCAAGATTGATGCCGATAACACGCCAGTCCTGTCCTATCTGGAGAGAGATAGACAGCAGGTTGGCCTCTGTCAGGTAGCCGCTCTCAGGGTCACCCAGGTTCAGGGGAGGATATTGGGGCTCTTCCATGATGAAGTGATTTTCTGAGTTTAGAGCCTGACAAAAAACAGAAACATAAATAGACACTACAGCATGAGCGGGTGTCAATGTAATTAAAAGGTCACAGCTTAAAAGAAGAACAATTAGGTCTGTTAAACAATGCAGTAAGTTACAATGCTAATGAGGATACTGTACGTGTTATGTTTTATCCCACTTTCTGTAAACACAGGCATGCTTTATTTATAAAGCCTCCAATATTTTCAGACTACTCTTAATCTGTGCCAGAAATACAAATTTTGTATTTACTAATTAAATAAGTGAAAGTGAAAGAAAAAAAATCAGTTCAACTAACTGGGAGCTTCAGTGGTAAAGTTGCTAGCCACTGACTGTCTTGTCCTTTCCTCTTCCTCGCCACTTCCTCTGGCAGATCATCAGGGATGTCTCCTCTGTAAAAAGACACCTGTAACAAAAATCAAAAAAACATAATTTTAATCATTAAAAGATCATCAAATGTTAAATTTATTATTAATTTATTTTGTTTTTTCAATGCTGACTGAGCCAAGTTTCATGTGAAAACTGACAATCAGAATTGTGTTGTGCTAATCGGGGGATGGAAAACTGCTATGATCAACATATGTACCAAGTAAGCATCTGTAAAAACCTCAAACATATGTAGCTGGTGGCAGTTCCTGTTTCCAATACACTATAGTGTAACAACTTGTTGCAGTGTCTTGTGATGATTTAAACCCAGACAATTAGTTTTGTCAGGTTCCTGATAAATCTGCTGATTTCTCTTTCAATCTTCAGCTTTTATTCAGTTTCCGCAAAAGACAAAACATTATTGATGCATAAAAAGGATGGATCTTTCAGAAGGAATTTTTGAAATTGTTTGATACATGTTACATTATTGGCAATGGACCTTAGAGATCAAGGCATTTTCAATGGTGCAGCTCACAGTAAATAATTAAATCAAGTATGAAACATCTGTGTGTTCAGACTGGACCCAGGCACAATCCAGGGAAAGGTATGATTTGCAGTACTTTGCCCCCCTGTGGAGGCTTTTGGTTTTGTTCTGGATGTGCTGTTCTAATAATATAATAATAAGATAAACAGCAAGGTTTTCTTACTTGACCCCTCACTGGCCCCCTCTGATCCTGATCTGGACGGATGTACACTTCCTTCAGATTCTTCAAACTGGAGTAAAACACAAAACAAAGTCGTCCCCCCTTGCAGTCTGGTCTCTCTGTTGAAAACAGGAAAGCATAATGCTGAGTCATTACAGTATATCATAGCATCTTCAAAGGAAGGAGCAGCAGAAATCATGTTTATTCAAGATAGAGCCTCGAAAAGGACTTCTGACCTGTGCTGATATCTAAGCCCCTCTCAAAGCCAGCAAAAAACTGCTCTCCTTCCAGCAAGTCACACAGGTCTGAAGGCTGAGGTCCATCATATTGCTCTGATAAAGACTGCACTCTGCTTTCCACCTGGGCATGAAAGATCACAGTTATTGACCAGAGTCTTTACAAAAACTATTACCATTTAACATCTCAGTTAAAGGTCAGAAAGGAGAAAAACAAACCCTGTCAGCAGGTAAACACTGTAGCATCACTTGTGAAGGATCAGTTTTCCTCTGGAGGACTAGAAACTGGACTTTAAATTGCTTTAGCTTCTGATAGACTTTCCTGACCACCCCGCTAACACAGCGCTGAGTTGTGTACCACAGCCAATACCTGTGATGATGCACACAAAGTTGTTTAATACAATATAAATACATAGAATCAACCAGTTAAGATAGTATAGTGTAAAAAACTTACCAAGAGAAATGGGTGATGTAGAAGATGGCATACAAATGAGTGACATAGAGAGACACCTGAGATGTGATGTCTGTCCAGGTTTGTGCAGCAGGATCTCCATGTAGCAGATGCAGGCAGGACATATCAACTGTATGGCCTAAAGAAGAAGCAGTGGACAATGTTGCTGGTACATTCTTATATATGCATTATAAACATGCACAACTTGAAGATACAGAGCATACTGGACCTGTGACACCTGATGGTAGAGGGACTTGAACCTTAACCGGCTGAAGGAATTGTATGCTGGGAGTCTGTGTGAGGCAGAGGAGGGGGCTCACTCTGGCCTGGGGGTCACCACAAAGTGCCTGCACCTCTGACACAGACACCTGCAGTACCTACACACACAAAGAGGGACAAACCAAAGCTTTATAAACTACAAATACTAAAAGCGCAGACTGATTTCAGCCTTGATATACTGTACCTGTAAAGTTATAGTACGGGTCTGGGCTGTAGAGTCTGTAGGAAACTGGAGCTTGACTCCAGGAACAGAGCTGGAGACCAGCAGGGCACCAGCTGGTGTAAGAGCGCAACTGTCCTTTACTGGACGAGACACCACCATAAACCAGGAGAACTGGCTTACTGTGCAGCAGGCCAGCTGAAAATACACAAACAGGGCTTTTTTGGCTTTAGTTGGACAAAACACTGCAGTGATTATTTCTGACGCTGGAGGTACTGTGCTCTACCCTAGCTGGACGCCCTCCAGGATGACTGCTGTGACTGTCGCTTCCTCTCCTCAGAACAGTGGGCAGAGTGCTCCATGACTGTCCATCAAACCTCTGCACCAACACTTCTCTTCTTTTGGAGCGATGATGTGGCACACACACCTCCACAGGCTGTAGGGATTTAACAAGTCTGAGTGTTACTCCATTTTCACAATATTCTTTGCAAAGGTACAAAATGTGAAGAAAACCCTGTAGCGTCAAGATTTATCTATCTTTTAGATCAGTCATTCCCAAAGTCTGGGTCCTGACCCAAAGGTGGGTCATCAAAGGTTCTTTATGGGTCACCAAATTAGTTTTCAAAATGTTTACACAAAATTCATGCTTTCCTTCACCAGAAGAAGTCTCCCCTCGCCAATTTGTTTTCTGATGATTGGCTCCTCGCACTGTCATAGCTGGTTATGTTTTCATTTTGAAGGGTCATCACCACAATGTTTACTGTAACTGGAAACATGTAACTGCTTTAAAACAGTCTGAAGCCATGAGCTGGCGCTACTCAAACAACTAAAGCCAAGCCACTATATCTTTCCTACTGTTTTACAGCACTCAGAGGAAAACGCTGTCACTGTGTCACCATCACACATATGCAAGAGCTGACCCATTGATTACTTTGATCGTTAGTTTAAAAAAAAAAAAGATTTGAAGTCAGATTCAAAACCCCTTTGAGTTTGAAAGTCTAAAGTCTCTGCTGGATCTTGGACAGGCACCAGCTGCAGAAACGGGCAGTTACAGGTTGTTACAGTTGTACAGTGGCATCACGCTGAAAAAGAGGCATGGACTAATGCTGATACCTTTATTCTGGATGAACATTGCATCTTAATATCACATGACTAGGATACAATCCTGAAAAGCAAGCAGGCTAACCCGTCACAGTAAAAAATGTGAGTTTTTTCAGAGTGTAAGTCTAACAAAGCTGTAATGCATTTGTCAAATATGTTAGGCCTGTTAGCTGGTACAAAAAATGTAATATGATGCAGAAACATGATTAAAGAACTGCTTTTTATCTTTGCACAGTTATCCTGTCAGTTGGTTTACAGATTGGACATATTTTGGATTGGGTCGCCGTGGCTTGTTTCCCTGAAAAAGTGGGTCACCTGAAAAAACGTTTGGGAAACACTGTTTTAGATGGTTTAGTGAACTAGATGCCCACATAGACGTAAAACAGCCACAGCCACTTTGACTCCTCCTGTTGGTGATTAAGGATGCAATTTGATTATTTGAGTTTAATGTTTCCCATTTACATTTGAAGGAGATAATTACTAGGGATGGTACCAAATCAGGTACTTTTATGGGTACCGACCGAATTTTGTCAAAAGTGCCAGGTACTGATTCACGTAAAATCTTAAGGTACCATAATTAGGTACCTCAAAACATCCTTGTGACTGTGAGGGACTGAAAGAGTAGGCGATTTTGCATGATGGACATGAATGCAGCATTACAAGGTTATATATTGAAGAATGAAAATGTTAAACTGAAAAAATGTTAGGTTTTATAATTAAACAAATTAATACTTTTACTACATAAACACAAAAAAGTACCAAAAATTGGTACCGTTGAGTACCAATACCAATTGCCAAATACCAGGCATCAGTACCGTATTGTTTCAAATAAGAATGGTACCCATCCTTAAAGATTACCATATTTTGTCACTATGTTGTGTGCACCTAGGAGGTCAGGTTAGGATCTGTGACTAACATAAAGTGATGTAACATTTTACCTTTATGAACGTAATTCCATGTGGACGCAGTTCTAGCGGTCGACTCAGTAGGATGTCATGCTCCTCCAGATGTACCCACTTCTTTTCTGGATGTCTCTCAAGCCACTCCAGTCTTGTAGTCGTCTCCAGGCAACCCGGGGGGAACAAAAGCTCAGCTCCCCCTGGGAGAAAGACATGACACCCAGCGGACGAAACACAGAAACTAAGGAACAAAAGGAGCATGACGTCCTTAATGACAATCTCTGCAGAGATGAAAAAATTTCATTGTGCTGAGTGTGAAAGCGTACCTGTGCTGATTAAATCCAAGGTGCAACTCAGGGATTTCTTTTTCTGCTGGATCTAGCAAAACAGTGATGCAACAAAAAAATGAGTGTGCTGACAGGAAATGAAAACCCCTGTATCTAATAAGTAACAGGGTCAACATAATTTCAGCCCTAATCAATGATAAACCCCTCTTCCTCTCTGCTCACCAGGTGCAGGAGGGAGAGGAGGAGGCGTAGGGGGTCGTCCCAAAGGATTGTCACGCGCATCTATTTTCAGCAGAGGCAGTTTCTTCACACAGTCTGGGATCAGGCGGAGGTCATTGCTGTAGATGACAAGCCTCCTAAGGGAGAGGAGAGCGCCTAGGCAACAAAGCAGGCGAAGTTTAATGCAGCCTTTTCAAATTTAACTCACACAACGCAGAAAGAGGATTCCACTTTATCACTATGAAGGCCTTTCACTGACCCTCAATCCTCACCTATGCTGTCTGGTAGCTGCTTGAGCTTGTTGTGAGACAATTCCAGTTTAACCAGCTCCTCCAGGGAACCAATCTCATCAGGTAGATGCTGAAGGAGGTTATGTGAGATATCCAGCATCTGTAGTGATTTCAGCTGATTGATGCTTGGAGGAAGCGTGACCAGCTTGTTACCCAGAAGGGAGAGGTAGGTGAGGGAGGACAGCTGGCTTATATCAGGAGGTAAAGCTGAGAGGTGGTTGTGACAAAGAAGCAAAGAGGAGAGCAGAGGCAAGCTGAGAAGGCATGAGGGCAGAGAGGAGAGCTGGTTGAAGGAGAGATCCAGATGCACCAGGTGAGAAAGGGAAGAAAGTGATGAAGGCAGAGTTGTGAGAAGGCCAGGCAGCGGGTCACCTTGTGAGTCATAAAAACAGTGTCCTAGAAAGATGAATGGTGAAGGAAGACAGAGTAATTATTGCATCTAACCTATAAACAAAGTAATTTGACATTTGTTCATCATGGAATTTATAAAGAAAGTACCCCTAATAGCCAATGATCGCAGCTCCGTCAGGTAAGGTAGGACACCCAGCGCATCATCCAGCCCTGGTTTTTCTTCTGAGCCCAGTCTTAGGTAATGGATTCCTTTAACCTGCTCTGGTATAGACCCCCAGAGCAACGGTAATGCAGCTGCTCCACCCTGGTATACATCCAAGGTCAATCTTGTATCAGTCAGCACAGCTGGGACCCCGACAGAGGGAGGCAAAGGTGGAGTCAGACACACAACAGATGAAGAGGAAGATGAGTATGAGGAAAAATCATCATTTTGATGATGAGTGGAGGAGCACGAGGATGAAGAGAGGGTTGAAATTGAGGGATTGTAGGTGTCCATAAGGCTGGAGGGAGACACAGATGGAGTGTCCCTCTCTGGCTCAACAACTTCAGCCTGATTTTCATACATCACACCGCTTGATGTAGCTGACCCAGCCCCCAGATCCTGGTCCAACAGTCCTCTCCAGAGCCTTGGAGACAAAAGCCCACTGAGTCGGTCTTCTTCACCCAGTATGGATGTTGTTCTTGATGGCTTATTTGCAGATGTTGTTTCAACTGGAACCTCCAACCTGTTTGCCTCCTTAATCCCACCGGCTGCCTGGTCTCCATCATCTTCATCAGAAGCTGCTTCGTTCATTGAAGCTTCTGTTTACTACATCAGATAGTTAGCCAAGTGTTATACTGCGTTATGACTCTGTCACACTACTCTTGGCATGATTTGAGTAAGTACGAAGAAGTACTTTTAGAGCTGTTTAAGCCAGATAAAGTTGCAGCACAGCCGTGAAAAAAAGAATATTAGGAAGTTTTTATGGGGCATGTTTACAGCATTGTCCAACTAATGTTAGCTATTAGCTATCCATAGCTATATCATAAGAGCATCATATCATAACAATTCAGCTAAATTTACTTGTCCAGTGTTCGCCGAGGCTGTGTTTGCGCCTTTCGTTGTCCCCTTCCAGTGTTAAATGCTATTTTAAAAACGCTTTATGTTAGTTGATAAAAACATTTAACAATAGTCCCTGTGCTGACCTGTTTCTTTACTTGCTTCCTGATGTCCGACAATGTTTTGAAAGAAAGGCTTCCCATCGCATGAAGTCGTTCGTTTTGATGTAAATATTCTGCCGATATAGTACGGGCGGAGTCTAAGTCATTCGATTCAGCCTTTGGGTATAAGGTGCCCGCCCCTCCGGTTGTCTCTGTTTTTAGCAGCGAGTGCTAAGAAGCTAACGCCGCCAAAGTTTCAATTCAGGGCGGGACTGAATTGTAAACGTGTTCACTCACTGTCGACACATTCTTGGCCATCAGGCGGCGCTGTCTAGTCAACACGTTTGCTTGACAAGGGTTTCCAGGAGGCTCTTACTGCTCGTGCTCTTACCATACAGTCTATGGCTTGTTGAAACATCCGGATAGTGCTTTTATCTTTTAATTTTTTTACTACCTGGCTGATAAATTAAAGATAAAAAGAGGTTATTTATTTTCCAGTATCTCATACGGTGAAAGGCTTTTGCTGAATCTACTCAAGTAAATTCAAATGTCGTAAATCATCTTTTTTAAACACTCTTATTTATCCGAAAGTTTATTGTCTTGTTTAATTGCACGTCACCTAAGGTAGCCCAATGAGGTTCAATGAGATAATAGATTACAATGTTAAAATCAGCCAGTGCAGCTGTCATCATGAATCTGACACAATTGAGGATCAACTGAAAACATGTGTATCGCCTTTTACTTTGAAAAGATGATTCGAAGAAATGGTCTAGAAAAAATATGCAGACTGAGCTACCGTTTATTATTTCCTTCCGAGGTAATAATAAATAATACAGATCAGTTAGTCTATTTCGTTTCATTATTGGCATTTCAAACTATTTTTTTCTCAGTGATAAATTTCATCAGATCCATAATCATGCCGAGGCACTTAAAATGTTTATGTAAAATTTCTTCAAATACACGTGAGATATAAAACTTCCCGTCTCAGATTTGCTATGATTACTTTAGAAATCAGTACACATTGCCGTAGCCATTGCGATACATGGCAATTTGTCCAATATTCGATTTAAAGGATAGCAGAAAACGTGAGCATAAACAGATAAACTAAAAAATAACTGAGATAAACTCTCTGAAATTAAGGTTTGACAGCTGTCAAAGTGACATCAATATCTGTTTGTTGGCTTCACGTGTTTAACAATAGTGATTATGGTTGGCTGGTTCACCAACGGTTTAAATTCTGATTGGTCACCTTTCTTACCCCTATCACCTCTGATTGGTTATTACACTGTGTGCCCTCCTCTAGCACGCACCAACCGAGCATGGAAAACAAAAACAACTCCCCGTGCACTCTCCACGCAGTTATTTAACTAGCTTAGGGCAGTGTTTGACGAGATCATTCACAAACGGGATTCAGCCACAGTTAAGGAGAGGAAAGTTTTTAACTTTGATCGTTCAGTGACGCCTCCCGCTTCGAATAAAGTGACTTGAACTGTTGGCGAGCAAGCTAAAAACAGTTAGCTTAAAGTCAGTAATGTTCCCATAGAATCACGAACTCAGAATGAACGCTGCTTAGGTCTTTTGGACCTGCCACTAGTTGAAACTTCGTCGCATCTTATTTGACCCAACTTTACACGACGTGGTCTTCGGTATGTTTCCTTTAGACTCTCCGTGGAATAACTCGTTTGCAGGCTGTGGCTTCCTCGGTATCTACCACGTTGGAGTCGCTAGCTGTCTGGTGGAGCGGGCACCCTTTCTTGTACTTAATGCTCGACATATCTATGGAGCTTCAGCCGGAGCAATCACTGCTACTGCACTGGTCACCGGAGTTTGCCTGGGTATACGTTTTCTGATGTTTTGAATGTTTCTTAGTGATTCTTTTCCTCTTGCTCTTCTCAGCTAATGGAGCCTGTTCCATCGGATATTTCTGTCATGGTGATAGGTTAGATTAGCACGTATCGCCTTGTCAACAAAAACAAGTAAAAGTCAGTAACATTGAACCTTAGTTTCAGGTCAAATGGCACGAATGTATACTGTTAATCCTTTAACCTAAAAAAAAAACAGAGATCACTTGAAATATGTGAATACTGTTGAGTAGGCTATTTTGGTGGCTAACAGTGTAACATTTCATCACTAAAGGTAGTTTTATGTGATTGTAAACTAACTTGTGTAGTATCCTGATTACATCTAATTTCATGACTCACATGTGCTTTGTTGTGTTACAGTTATCTTTTTATATATATTTTTATTGAGTATGTATTTAGAAGAAACAGGGTTAATGTAAATAAAAACTCAAAATTACTATTTCAAAACAGAACCACCTAAAGCTAATACATAATTTCCAAGCATACTTAGATACAAAATCTAAACCGAATCTATACTCATGGTTTGATAAATTACTAAAAGTCAGCATTATAAAGAGCATCATTCATCCCAGTATTTTGAATGAGTATATTATAACCTCTCTATATCTAATCACTTACAATAATAACTGTCTTTAACAGGAGAGGCTGGTGCAAGTATCATTGATGTTGCCAAAGAGGCGAGGAAACGTTTCCTGGGACCCATGCATCCTTCCTTTAACCTGGTGAAGATTGTGCGTCACATAATGCAGCGCACTCTGCCTGCTGACTGTCACCATCAGGCTAGTGGGAGGTTAGGAATCTCTCTTACCCGAGTGGCAGATGGAGAAAATGTCCTGGTGTCTCATTTCAGTAACAAAGAGGAGCTGGTGCAGGTGGGCATTCAGACTTGGCAAGTTGTGTTTTTCCTTGTGATCAATGATCAGCTTAACTATGAAATATACACATGATTCAAAACTTACTAACTGACAGTGTGACTGTATCCAGGGGACTTTTAGGGGTGCTTCAGAGGCCTTTTGGTTTGAAGCATGTTTTGACCAATAATTATCTGTAATCTACAGCATTTTCCCCTTTTTATAAAATAAAGTGAATTCTCTGCTCTAAGTTTGCCTCTACCCCAGTTGTGAAATAACAGCAACTGAAAAGCATTTTATCCTTTCAGTAAAGAAAAACAAATCATTTTTGTTTTGTTGCTATAATGGCCAGTAGTATATTTTTAACACTGTTGTACCGATATAATTCAAAAAATCTCTATTGTATCATACAGCTAAAATACTGAAAATGTGTATTTTCACATTATTTTGAAAAATTTCTCCTATGCTCTCACTTTGTTAAGTAGGCCTGTGTCTGCAGCGCCTACATCCCTGTTTACTGTGGCCTCATTCCTCCCACACTGCATGGAGTGGTGAGTAGCATTTGTCTTATTTAGCATATTAACACTGTCCTTATGATGTAGATATCCTGTTATTTGTGGTCAATAGATTTTTGATGAAACAGCTTCAGATGAGCTACCACTCTTATATCAATGTAACCACACATACTAGCATACTACTTTGCCTCAAAGCCGTTCTGTATGTCCTCTTATTGTGTTGTGCTGTTAGTTACTCTTTCCTCATAATTGCCCCTCCCTTCCTCTGGAATGTGTTTGTTCTTAAAAGCACATGTGTGGAAACCAGGATTATATAATTTCTTAGGAGTTAGTGCTGGTCAGAGATCTCACACTGCAGGGAAAAGCAGGACTTCTATTTATGTGTCTGTTTTTTGGAACAAAGGGTAAATCGCCAGCCCTCTTTGGCCTTTGTGTTGGGTTTTAAGAGAGCTCACATGTGCCTGTGTGTGTTGGAATTGTGACCAAACAGTGAGTCTATGGGCATGATGTGACCGTGTTGGCACTGGCTTTGAGGTTGTTCTGTCCTCTCTGACTCTCACTGGCACAAAGTCAGAAATCTGTTGTTCCGTATATCTGTTGACAACTCAGCATGCCCTAAAAGTTCACCAACTTTATAAAAACAAACACTGATCAAACCACAGGACATGATGTCACTAGCATCATATTCAGAGAAACACTCCCTCTGGGGCGAAATATCCTTCATCACCCTCAAAGAATCACAACGAGAGAATTGTTTCCTGGTTGTTCTGGCTCTGATATGATCTCTTTTTATGTCTATATATAAAATCCAGCGATATGTGGATGGAGGAATCTCAGACAACCTACCCCAGTATGAGCTGAAAAACACCATCACAGTGTCCCCATTCTCTGGAGAGAGCGACATCTGCCCCCGAGACAGCTCAACCAACATACACGAGCTGCGATTCACCAACACAAGCATCCAGTTCACCCTCCCCAACCTCTACAGGGTCTCCAGAGCACTTTTCCCTCCAGACCCTATGGTAAAGAAATAACAAATCAATCCACACAGATGATCTGCATAGAACTCAGAGAAAGATGAATGTCTGTTTTTGTTTTGAGTGCAGGTTATGAAGGCCATGTGTAAGCAGGGGTATAAAGATGCTCTGCACTTTTTAAAGAGAAATGGTGAGAAATAGTAGTTACCTTTGTTTTCAAACCTTTTCCAAATCTGGTCATGCTCTGCTTAGAAAAAATAGGTCAGGGACAGCAAGCCCAATCAAAGTCTTTCCCTCTGGCTGGAATAAATTTATGGGTACGGACAGTTTCTTCATTAAATGCTATCACTACTTGTGCTTTCTGGGACTCTCATGTCCTACAATCAATAAGCTGCTTTTGCTTTCATTTGGACTTTGTTTGTTTGTTTTGGGGCGATTTGCATGCATGTTATCAACAGAGTATGACAAACTAATCAATTGCTTTGATTTTTGTTAACTGGAAGAAAATTTGACTGCTTGAGCAATTTCTCAAAATGAAATGATGAAAATAGAAAATCATTGTCACGTTTGCTGCTGTTTGTAGGATTGCTTCATTCCAATGGACTACATGGATACAGACCTCTGCTGACCAATGGCAAAGAAAATGAGGACATCAATGACAACAACAGAGGTAATGGAGAGGTGGAAAAGCCAGCAGTGAGGGTTGATACCAGCTCTTCAACAGAGGAGCATATTATGGAGCACCTTCCACCAACTCTGCATAAAGGTAACATAGCATCACTTAAAGGAGGGTGTTATGCTTTGTCTTTGGGCTTTGAACTCTCCCTTTGGTACCACTGTAGTACCTTTACCAGATTTACAGCCAAAATAAATCCCAAATTTTCTCGCATTTTGTTTTAAGAACCCTTTATAGCAACCTCTGTCTAAGATGCTTGGTCTCAGCTGTTGTCAAATCCCCTTCCTTCTGATTGGCCAGCCCTGTAGAGGAAGACAGTTTAATTTGAGGCACAGCTCTCCAGTGTGTCATGAACCAGTTAGACAGTCCTTGTGCAATTACCCCATCATTTCAGCAAGTCTTGTGAAGATCTTGTGAAAAAGTTGAGCTATTTTTAGAACAAACTGTTTTGAGCAGTTAACAGAGAGATTTGGGATTCCTCCAACGCATGAATATTTAGCAGTTTGATGAGTCGCACTTTTCCAGTATGGACATTCAGCATTGTAACTTTATATCCATGTTTGAAATAAAGGAAAGCATAATATCCCCTCTTTAAGCAAGGCAGTGCAAAAATAAGTCATAGCACTATTGTAGCTTTGTGAAGAGCCATTTTTTACATAGTTAGTGGTCAAGGGACAATAGTTTTGTCGCACAAACCCTTTACACTACATTTTAAATTCACCTTTTCACAAAAACACTTATGGCAAAGGCTGCCATCTGAGGTGCCTGACTGCCCAACAATGCCAATCACATTCATCAGAGTTGTATCACTCTTTTATCATTTATAAATGGTTGTCAAGTATCAGTGCGTTTCTTTCAGTCAGTTGTCATACCAAGGCAGAATAGGCAGCAGCCTTAATAGCTTAAGACTATTATATCAGGCATTCAAATACCATAGAACTTTTTCTGATCAAAGTATTTTCCCTGAGACATACAAACTGGAGTATATGTTTGTACTGTATAGCTCCAGTTTTTGAACTTCTTTGACCCACTTTCTGTAGGATAGTATTGTTCTTTTAAGTTGTATTCTAACAGAAGACAACCTCTGTAAGTTTGTGAGAGGGATTGTATTTTCTTACTGAAAAGGCATTGAAGTTCACTGTACTCAACATTGTAAATGGTTTAATATGCTATAACCTGTCAGAATTGTGAATAGTGCAGTATTAAGTAGGTTAATCACATGTATAGTTCAGGATAATATATGGATCCTCTTTTCCTCCTCCCTCAGCCCTTGTCGAGGCCTGCATGGAGAGGAGGAGTCTTGTGCAGTCGCTTAGCAACATGCTTCCTGTCAGGATGGCCTCAGTCATGATGCTTCCCTACACCCTCCCTCTAGAGTCTGCTATGTCCTTGACTCTCAGGTACTCCAGGACTTAATTACATCTGGTCCAGATTCCCTTCTTATTTGAAAAGAGATAAGAATAATACCTCAGTACATCGGACATTTGATCCTGTTTGTACGCTTTAAGGCAGAGGCCTTAGGATAATTTGCATACAATATTTAGACAGCTTTTATTATTGATTGTTGGAACTGGCTGTCCTTTACCAGTGACACATTAATGTATCTCATGTGTAGACTCTTGGAGTGGCTTCCAGACGTGCAGGAAGACGTGGGATGGATACGAGAGCAGACATTGAAGATACTGCAGCATGTTCTTCGCCAGGCATCGAAAAGCATTTCCCAGCGTGTGTCTGCTCGGTAAATGACTCTGCAACAACAAGGACGTCTAAGTTATTGTGTTAATTTTTTTTTTTTTCAGAAATGTATATATGCTATATTTATCACAGCTATTTTAGCACCCAGTATTCCCATGTACGGTTCAGCTTCTGTTTACTCTGTGAATATGCCAGCCTGCTCAATATAATAGATAAAATAATGAATTAGTTGACCACTGAGGGGCAGCAAATACAAGTTGTGATCACAACTCCAAGAATTATCCACCTTTTATGTTGAGGAATTCAATTTAAAGGAAAAAGATGCTCATTTACAATAAGAACAAACACTAAAAAAAGTCATAATCTTTGTGGAGTCATGCTTTTAGGACACCCAATGAACTAAATTAAAATTTTCTCTTCTTTTTCCTGTTTTGGGTCATAGGTCACACGTTTCATTTTTCACCTACAAACATATTGCTCACCACAAGATGTCTAATAAGTTTAATGTTTACAGCCAGCAATTCTTCAGTTCTGCATTCTGTTTGTGGTCACTGTAGGTTTTCCTGGCAGCTGGAGCTGCACCACCACAGGTCCCTTCAGTCCCAGCTCAGCTCCTCCAGCCTGTTTCCCAGCTCTTCAATGCTTGACATCTTCATGCGTCTCGATCAGTACAAGAACCAGCTGCTCTCTGGAGCTCTGTGTATCAACATGGACCTGCAAGGCTCCTTCCAAACTGGACGAGCAGTCCCTCCATCCATCCTTTCCGAAGAAGGCCTTGTGATGAGAAGTTACCTCAACTGTCCAATGCAACCAACTCTGGAGAAATCATCAGTGGATCATGAAAGCTTTGACAGGTCTTATATGTGACGGGTTCAGACATATTTCTGACAAATGGTTCATACAAAAAGGCAGCACATCACTTTATCACAAGACACTGAAATTATCTAGCCACAGATTTAATAGAATAGAATAGAATAGAATAGAATAGAATAGAATAGAATAGAATAGAATAGAAAATACTTTATTTATCCCCGAGGGGAAATTCAGGAGTCACCGCAGCATTTAAGAAAACAAAAGTAAGAAAGAGTATAGAAAGTGCAAAAAAAAGTCCATAAGAAATTAGATGACAACATCCCGTCCACCACTCGTCCACCACTCTCCAGCCCAGCCAGCCTCCACCTCCACAGGGTCCAGGACTGAGCCTCCCCAGAAGTCTGTTCAGTCTCTGTCTCCTGGATCCTGTCTGCTCACAGCAGGCGAAGCTCCTCCAATGTGGCGCCGGCGTCCGATGTCAGCTCCGTCAGCCACGTCCGTGAACAGCACGATGCCGCTGGGTTAGCACAGCTAGCTCGTCCATCCCCCGGGGCTAGATTCCACATTCCCAACAACGATGGATGGAAGGACAGGTCCACGTCGTCACCTCCCAGCTCACATCCGAGAACCAGCACGTCGTCCTCACCGCCTCCTCCTCAGCTCGAGGGAAATCATCAAGCCCCACACTAGTTAGCATTGACATGCTACAGGCTGCTAACAGCTAATTTCGCATGTAAACAATGCAGCCATGGTTACATGTAGGATCTCCAGACAAACACAGGAGAAAAGTAGTAAAAAATACCGCCGAAGCCACAAAAAGTTTGGTGTCCGTGACGGACAATGAACCATACAAAGTGATGATCCACTCCAAATACAAAGATTACGAAAAAGAGACAAAAAATTACAAGAAACGGACAAAGACGAGAGAGCTGCTGCAACAGGCAGCTACTTGGGTACCGCCAATATGTATGTATACGGTTAATATGTAACCCTACAGACACAGTATGTCTTTGGTGGGTCTAACTGTATGTTAAAAACTGGAATTACAGGATGTAAGCCAGAAAAAATGCACACTTAAAGAAGAATGGTGAAAGTACTATTTATGTTTCAGGTGGAATGCAACCCGACTGGTAGTTAGGCAGTTTCTGCTTCATAAAGCTGTGGACTCCATTTTACTCCTGACACTCAAGAGACATGGTGATGGAGGGAAGACAAGCACAAATGTATTTGTTACAGCTTTAATTGTCAAGAAATGTTTTAATGCAGTATTACGAAGAAAATTTTTATGTTTTTATTGTTGTATGAATGCCATTGTCTTTGGTGCACATTTACAAAATGATCTCTGTTTTCTCAATTTTGGGAGCATAATTCTAACATCCTAATTTATTTTCTTGGATGTTTTTACTCTTTTATAAATCTAAAAAAAAAATCAAACTGATTTGTGTTATGTTGTGACTGAACTTTTTTTAGGATTTTACTGCATGAAAACAAATCATAGATCTGTTTACTGTAATGAATCTCAGAATTGTTTATTTTTAAGATTTTGCACTTGGCACACCAAAGATTCTACCTATGTGATTTAGCCTAACCTTGTGCCACAAGTTTTTACATAAAATGTCTATTGCAAATGATTTTGATGTGATTGTTTATTAAAGTGGTACTGTTTAACTACGTTGAATGAGTTATCTTTGTTGTTACTGTGAATACTCATTTTAAAAAGTGCACAAGGAACACAGCAGGAGTCACCACCAAGCAGTAATTTTACAGTAGATCTGATAACTTTACAATAGATCAGGCCTTTTACAGTAGATAAAAGGCCTGGCATGGTACTTAATCAGGGTTGTCAACATATGTATAGTAAAACGGATGATATTCAAGGTTTATACCGAACTTCCGAGTGAAGACCACAGGGGAAATTTGGTCTTTTTTTCATAGTAATTAAAGTAGTTAATAGAAGTCTGATAAAAACTATTCCAGGATTTTTTTTCAAAACTCCATTAGGCCCACTTGTTTTGTTAGCTTCGCCAAGGGGGATATGTTTTTGGGAAAGTTCGTCTGTTTGTCTGTGAACAACAAAACTTGAAAAGTAACAACCAGATCTTGATGAAATTTTCAGGAAATGTTAAAAGTGTGATAAGGAAGAAGTGATAAAATTTTGGAGGTGATCAGGATCATCGTTTGGATCCAGGACTTTTTAAAAAAGGAATCCTTATCATTGTGAGATAAGGCTGTTTTCACCATATGTGTCTTCCAGATTTGCCTTTTGTAAAATGAATATCTTACCAGGGGTGTGAAACTTGAGGTTAGCCACAGGTGCAAGGGAAGTTGGTAAGCTGTTGATGTTGTAGGAGGCAAAGTAGACAGATGGCAGGTTTTATTGCACAATCATTCAACAAATGTTAAATTGTGATTTTCATTTAGTGTCAGGGTCATTAATCATTAATACCCTGAGTAAGAAAAAGAAAAATATCAATAAAAACTTTAAAGCTACAGGGAGCCACTGCAAAGGAATCAGAGGACCACATGAGGCTCTAGTGCCACAAGTGGCAGACCCCTGCTCCAGAACATACAAGAAGCATCCCCAAATGTTAAGTCAGCAAAATCAGTCTTAGTAAATGGCTCAACAGTAAACATTTAAGAGTGTTTGTTAACAATTTGGGCCATAGTATGCCTTATTGCTTATGTCACCTGAACCACATCATGTATTCAAATGAACTAAAAATACAGAGGGGAAAACCAAAGGAGAGTACTTTTTGTATTCTTAAGTATTTCCCTGCACTGATGTATGTTTACTGTTTTTAAATGCATTGATGTATGTTTTCTGTTTTTGCCTGACATTATTGGTTTTAATTGATAAATAATCCAAGATTGACATGAAGTGTATCTGTTCTGTTTGTCCAGGGTTTTGTGGAACAAAATGGCATTGCACTCTTATCAGAAACTTTCTCTTCCGCTGCATAGAAAGTTTCCGAGCAGCACGTGAAGGCAGCATAAGACTGCCACTCAGTCAGAAGTTCGCCCTGAAGTTCACGGCATGAAGTTTCCACACTGTGTCCACCAGGGGGCACAGCCCGGGGGAGACTCAATCCAAACCATCCACTCCGCCTGTGCTCGTACCATGAGCTGAATCTGTCCGGGACAGACCAGGGAAGATGGCGGCCACTGACCATTCCCGGTCCGAAGCTGCCAAACAGAGACGGCAGGATCAGCTGCAGCGATGGCTGGGCTCGGAGACGGACCAGACAGGAACGGAGGCCCGGGAAACTTTGGGCGGCTCTGGCACGCGGCGGGCCAAAGTCCGGTTCGCCCAAGGAGCTGTGTTTATGGCCGCCTGCTCTGCCGGAGACCGGGAGGAGGTAGCGGCGCTGCTCCGGCAGGGAGCTGACATTAACCACGCCAATATAGACGGACTGACAGCGCTTCATCAGGTAGGTTTAACGCTACTGTCTGCTTATATTGTA
Source organism: Halichoeres trimaculatus (assembly GCF_033239565.1). NCBI lineage: Eukaryota > Metazoa > Chordata > Actinopteri > Labriformes > Labridae > Halichoeres > Halichoeres trimaculatus. Next base: position 18,423,394 of record NW_027437187.1, on the reverse strand, counting down.
TTCGTCTTTGTGGATATGATAATGAGCTAACGGCTGTTTCAAACGTTGACTGTCGCTCATATAACGGCAACAGCTCATCGGTTATCTCTTCATTATACGACCAGCAAAGAAGTAAGAACTTTTCCTGGAGTTAGGTTTTAAAAAGTAGTTAAGCATCATTTTATTTTACCATAAGTTAAACAGTAGTTACCAGAAGTTAGCTTTAACGAAATGTATCGTATTTTAAAGTAGGTGGTGGTTATTTTCAGTCCCTGTAGGAGTATTTGTGGTCGGAGAAAGGAGACAGTTTTTCAGCCTCTTGGTAGGCAGGGCCATCCGCATTGTTGTGTTAGTTTTGGACTTCTTTTACTGGCGCTCAATAAAGGGATATGAGGAAAGCTGCGAGCAGCAGGCACCCTAGAGCCTGTGGGATCATTTTTAAACTTGAAGAGACTGCAGTAGACAGACACAGGGCAGGTCTGAGTAAAGTAATAGGTCATGAATTCATGGAGTTTTTCATCATCTGATCTTTTGGCTGCGTTTCTCAAATGAAAGTAAAAAGAAAAGTTTATCTTTGAAATGTCATATTCGTAGAATAAGAGAAGGATCTGCCCCTCCTTAATTGCAATTTGAGGATTGTTGCTTTGCATGTCCCAAATAGGCTGCACTTCTTCTGAGCATGTCACAGTCTTAATGCAGCTCAGGCCTTTATGGACCCTCCCTCCTCTTGACTTCAGTCATAACACACAGGAGCAGTCTGGACTACATCACTGTCACACAGGCCCCTGGTGATGCAGTATTTCCTCTGTCTTTATACTACCGCGTGACACAAACACATTGCTGTCTCTTCTCATATGGTCAGCTCACAGCTGCAGAGGTTTAACTTTGATATCTAGGTGCATTAGTCGACATAAAAAGATGATATGCTTTTCATTTGCATGCCCACTGGAGCTACATTTTTAGCTCAGCAGGCCTGGGTGCTTCTGATGATGTCATGCTAAAAAGTGGTGTTTTCCCTCTTATTTTGAGACAATTATATGCATTTGATGAAGATGCCTTCTAATGAGCAGTTCAGAGGAGTAAGTGAGCATGTTTCTTGCTGGATGTTGGTACCCACGTGGGACTGTCACCCAGTGTGGTCCCTCTTCTGCGCTTCATCCCTTCCTCCCCTGTTGCTCATTGGCTGCCAGGCAACCAGAATTAAATATAGGCCCACACTCTCCAAACTTTCCATCCTCTCCATCCAAAACCCTTCTGTCTTCTCTACTATGCTCTTTCTCTCTGGCTCCTTTGTCCTCTTCAACCTATCTGCCTCTTTCTCCTTCCCTTTGCCAACTCCCCATGCTGGGGACTTCAGGGATTTCAGATGAAGACATGGAAAACATTCCTCAAACAGCATAAGCCGCTGTTGTCAGAGGCGATTTCCACAATGAGTCACTTGATGACCTAGTGAAGGAGTCTGCTGGGAGGCTGTGTGTGTGCACCCTCGTAACACGCAGGGTGCAAGAAGTGCCCTCTGTTCATTCATCCAGCTTGGAGTACCCACTTATTCAGAGGGCTCCCCCCTTCTTCTGCTGCCAGTGAAGGCTGCTTTTAACTCACAGAGACGTGTCTCTACAACGTTTTCACTACTAGCTGTATTTCAGTGTTTGAAAAATGACCTCCAGTGCTATTTGACTAATTATATCATATATTTTAAGGTATACTGAAGACTTATAGAAGCTTTAGTTGGTTAGACCCAAAGCAAAGCCTCTCAGAAGAAGTGACTGAAGACGGTCTGATGGACTCCATTCATTGCAGCTGTAGAAACCTGAGTGTGTTGCTGTGATGGTAATAAATGACTGGGTGCATGAGGTGGGGGGGGGGCAGACTGCCTCTGAGCTGATGTCATCCCATCAGATGCTGGTGTACAAATCAATTATAGAGCAAGTTCCCTGTTAAGACAGTATCATGTGTTTGTTAGACTGATGCAAATAGTTTTCATCACTGGAGTTTTTGTGTTTTGTTTTCAGTGTGGGAGCAATCTGCTGCTTCACACTGTTTTTTGCCTTGTTAGTGGCACAGGAAGTTAAACGCTCAGCCAAACCTAAATATCACCCTTCTGTTGGACAGCCACAGAATTTTGACAAGATATGCATGGTAACAAAAAGACAGTGAATCTTGTTTACTTTGATGCATCCATGTCATCTCTGTCTCTGTGTCCATGAGGTTGACTTTAAGGCTGTTCCTTTAAGTTAAATGTATCTTATTTCAAATTCTGTTTTTAGGATTTCAGGAGACGCTACCTTCATAGACTGTTCATGGTTCGATTGGTAATACAGATTGTGGCTTTACAAATGCAGAGCTGCTTAGTCGTACATAGGAAGCAGCAGTGGTGTACTCAGAGAGGGGGATGATCCCCGTCCCCCCACATGCCTTCATGTCTGAAAAAAGAAGCCACAGATGTGCCCTGTTGGATGCCTTTATAAAGGATAGAACGTTTTAAAAAGCCCTCATTGGTGTTTTTCCTGGGTGAATGACACATAAAAAGCTTTTGTAGATGTCCATCCAGTGCATCAAAACATGAGAGAGGCCATCTTGTTGTCCTCACAGTAGGGCTGGGCGATGTTCTTCAAAAATTAAATCTCAGTTTTTCAGATTAAAGTCTGATTCATGATTTTATTTTATTTTTTTCCTGTTACCCACAATTAAAGATACTTCAAAAATAGAATCGTTCATTGGATGCCAAAATAGGAGTGGGAGAAAAATCGAAAAATCAATATATCAGAATTTTTGTTTGACAATATTAAAATCGGGATTCTTCGTCAAAAAATCTTCTTTTTTTTTTCAAATTCAAATTCTTCATTTCAGTCTTTGTTTACAAACAAGATCGTAAAAAAGTTACCACTTTTCTCCAGCAGAGGTTATAGTCTGTAGACATCATCATTTGATTTTTTTCACATGGTCTGGTCTTAAAAAAGTAAGCTAAAAATTGCAAGTACTGAAGAATCCCAATTAAAATCGAATTGGCACCCCAAAAATTGTAGTAGAATTAAATCAATCAAAAAACTACTTTTGCTGAGTTAATTTCAACAAGAACACTTGCATGGGCACTGTATTGAAATAAAGGAATCTTTTTTCAAGAAAATAATGAAAAGTTAAATAAAACAGTAATGTATGAAAAATACAATTAATAAGAAAAATACAATTAATGCATTACAATGACTGAAAACAAAATGTAATTTTTTAACCATAAAAGTGCCAACACAAACCAGAAGAATAACAAAAACAGCACCATTATGTGACCGACTTTGCACTTTTGTGATTTAGGGACTGTCCAAGGGTAAGCTAGATGCACACAAGTGCCTAAACGAGACATTTCCCCCCTCTCAGGCTTATCAACAGGAAGTAATATAACTTCTATAGAGGTAGGAAATGTTCCTTTATGGACGTTTGCGTTATGTGCACTGCATTGAAATTGACAAAACAGAAGAAAAATGCAATGACTGCTTTAGAAAACATAAGCATGAAATCTTGTCACTAATATTTTCTCTTTTGTTGTCGAATGTCTTGCCAAGAAAACAAGTCTATCAACAGACTCTGGCTTGATGCATGCTCTGTGGCGTGTTACTCATAGACTGTATAAAAACTGTTACTATGTTCCCACCAGAACTGAAACCCATCGTAGAGGGCGCAGTTGTTGCAGTTATGGAGAGGTATTTTCAAGACTACTTATTTAGCCTCAGGAAGTTTGTATAACATATCTTTACCTTCGTAAAGGCCACTACGTCAGTAATGTCCTTCCATCCCTGTCTTGACTTGTCACATGGCATAGCCTTGGAAAACGCTGCAGCTGCACTTTGATGGGCTTTAGTGGAGTTTTTTTTTTCATGAAGCTAGCACCAGTGCTTGTAAGATGACGCCTCATACACTGCTCCCACTCTGCCAGGTGTCTTTTTTAAAAACTTTACACAACACATCAATCTGCTCTGTATCAGACCTAGCAAATCCTTTCCATGCCCATACCACGGAAGTTTTGTTACCCTATTTTGGAACAATATCGTCCTCAATTTCAGTCATTTTTGTCGGCTCCATCTCTCATGCGTATCCTGTGAGTGTTACCCTTCTGCACAAACGAATGTTGATTGCAGTCTGTTTACGATACAATGCTAGTCCTCATGTTGTGGTGACTGTGTGTATTACACACCCCGGGTCAAAATAGTGGAGAGCCGGGTAAACATTAAACTTGGTTTAAAGATTTTTTTTTTTTCATATCGATTGAAAAAGAAGAATCAAATTAATCGAAGTAATTCGGTATATGCCCAGCTCTACTTCACAGTGCATACAAGCAAGTGATGAAAAAAAAACATTGATTCACATGAGTTTTAGGATTTTTTGTTTAACAACATTTAAATCGGGATTCTTTGTAAAACCATTGTTATTTTTGTTTTTTTTTGTCAAATTTGAATCCTTCATTTGAGTCTTTGTTTATGAAGAAGAAAGTTACCGCTTTTCTCCAGCAGAGGGTAAAAATGTTTTTCTCTTACTAACATGATGTGGAGAAAATATGGCTCTTGATGTAGTCTGTAGACATCACCATCATTCAACTTTTTCCATGGTCTGGCATTAAAAAAGAGAATTGAAAACCAGAAATATTATAGAAATCGCAATTTAAATTGAATCGATATCCCAAAAATCATAAAAGAATCAAATTGGGAGAAAAGCATATCGTCCCAGCCTTAATACAAAGTATATAAGTGCCACCTGGATGCTCTTCCTGTGAATATAATGTTAACAAAGACAACGTTTTTTTTCCTTCACATGATTCCTTTTCCTCGATAATTGTAGATAATAATTTTAATAGATATTCTTTGGGATGTAGAGAATTAAGTGATAGATCTTCAAACTTCCCTTTGAAGATGGTAAGGGCCCCCAAACCCTCCCTCCTATTTACCCCGTGTTGTAAGGTTCAAAGGTTTTAAACACCATCATTATAAAGTCATTGTTACTGTCCAGGTTGCCGGCCTAATGTTTTTCCAGCCATGTATTCAAAAGGGAAAAACTGATATCAAACTGTAAAGAAGATAAAATGATCTCCAAACTGCTGCTAGAGGGGAATCTGTGTTGTCATGGCATACAGCGTGTCCCCTGACCTTCAAGCAGCCTGAGGATGCCACAGTGGAGCACTGTTCAGCAGAACACTGGCATCAGTTGATCCATTCCACTTTATGCTAAAAGCCCACAGAACAATTTACTTCTCTATATCTTAGATTCACTCTGTCTTCAGTCCTAATAAGGAAATTCAATTATGCCAACAAAGATGGCAAATTTTGGAAGAGCAAAATCTTCTCAGCATACGCACGTTAGCTCTCCTCTGCACGCACTTTTAATGCTAGCATTAACCCTCAGCTGAAAACTTGTAGTGTGGTTCTATCTCACATAATTTATCAATTTATCATCAATTTTTTTTCCCATTAAACCACAAACTGACCAGAAAATCAGAAATGTTTATTGTTGCTTCATCGTTTTGCTTATTTCTTATTCACATTACAGAAAACCCTGCTTTGAAGGGTATTTTCATTGATTGAAAAAAAATACTTATAGTTTTCAGAAATGTTAAAAAAATGCCTCCAATGAAAATAAATTAGTAGCTCCAGTTAACCTGGGACCAGTGCAGAGATCGGACTCAGCCTTTTTGTTTCAAGATGAACACTTATTTCGATAACAACTCCTTAACCTCTTTTTTTTTAAATCAAAGTAAAATAATCTTACCCCACAGGTAATGTTGTTGATTAAAGTTGAATAATTATACCGTCTTGACAGTGTACAGACTAGAGTAAACACAGATTCCACCCTTTCCTCTAAGGTTGTTTTGCATAACTGAAATTAAAGCAACCCATCACAACATAACACCATGGGGTCCTCATGGGATTCATCTTGGGACTTGTTTTGGCTCACTCTAGGATCTGAGCTAGACCTGGCCTGGGGAAACACAGCTAAATAGAGTTACTGTTTTACCCACTGTGCCAGAAAATGACTTATTTGGAAAGTACTCGAGGGCTCTTAGCAGCCCACTTAACAGAAAGTCATGGCATCAAGCAGACAGAGTGGTCATTGTTTTAGCCTCAGCACTTTAGCTGAATTCAGTAGGTTTTGAGAGTGACAACAGTTGTTCAAAAACAAACCAAATCAATGTGGGTGAAAGATGTTCACGACCATAGTGAAAGTAGACTCTGATGGCCGAGTGTTGTCTGCTTTATGTTTGTTAATGTGCGACTTGAGGGTCCTTGAAATGAACAATAAACACTTGTAAAGTTGTCTGTCATGTGGCTGCGTGTCCTCTGCAGGCCTGCATTGATGAAAATGCTGAGATGGTGCAGTTTCTAGTGGAGAGCGGGAGTGACGTCAACAGAGGAGACAACGAGGGCTGGACTCCTTTACATGCTGCAGCATCCTGCGGCTTCATCCAGATTGCTAAGTGAGTGTTAACGGTTACCACAGACACATCACCGTCACTTTAAATACGTTTCCCTTATTAGTACTGATTTCAGCTTTCTTTAATCCAATCAGACAGAGACTCCACAAAACATATTACAGCACAATTTCACAACAGTGAATACTCATTACACTAATATTTCTGATTCCATTTCCTGAATTTGTTTTGGTAGGTACCTGATAGAGCATGGTGCTCATGTTGGGGCAGTTAATAGTGAAGGAGAGCTTCCTCTTGATGTGGCCACTGAGGATGCCATGGAGAGACTTCTCAAAGCTGAGATCAAAAAACAAGGTAGGGATTCTCTTTGTACTAATAAAGTCAGCTCCAATTGAAAGTCTGGCGTTGCATGTTTTCCATTCTGTTGAGATATGATATCAAAAGCTTATACAAACTTCTCAAACTGTACTTCAACATTTGATATGTCTTAAACTGAATTTATCTTGCAAAGAATACTAAAAAAAGTTTTTGGCAAGTTAAATTTTTGCTACTAGGACTGCAAGTATGCAATAGGAAAAACAGAATGCAAAGACACAGAATTTGCAAAACTTGTATATTTTCCAGAGTGAAAAACTTGAGTAACAAATTTGCTTGTTTCTAAGTCGATTGAGAGTTTAAACTTTGCTGAATTTTAGTCATGCACGAGAAGTTATCCACCCGAAGTTGTTGTTGTTGGTTTTTTTTTTTTTCAGTTTTTGTGCATTCTTTTTTCAAAGAGGACAGAACAGTGGCTAAAGCAGGATAAGCAGGGAAAGTGACTGCAGATTAAACCTAGACCACCTGAGCAAGGATGGCCTCATTGGGTGTGCAAACTAACCACTGGGCCATACTTGCACCTGTCCAATGCCATTTTAAAAAGAAAATATGTTTAAATTTATTTTTACACTCTTTTGTAAAAGAGCCCAACAAATCATTGCTTTGAACTTCTTTTAGATATTTTTTAATTTATCTTCTTTACTTAAATAAAGAAAACCAAATGAACAGTTCTCCCAAATTTCTAATCCTCAAGCTAGCCTGAGCACAGCCTACTGTAGGTGTAACTATTTACAGTGAAAATGAGACCCACAAGCAAAAGAGGAACAGGCACTCTATGGTTAAAATGTGCAGTAGTTAGTTTTCATCCGAGCGTTCTCTCCAGGAGAGTTTACTGAATCAAAAATTGAAAGTCATACCTGAAGTAAGGATTTTTGCATTGGTTTTAGCTGTACATGCTCAAATGATCCTGGGTTTAAACTAATGTGAGTAATCAAACAAATATTTTCATTTTTTTTGTCCAGCACACCTTGAACAGTCAAAGTTACATCACTTATTCTAACTGTTTAATTAAATTTAATTTATCAGGATTTAATCCATGCAGCTGTCTGAGCTGAATATTAGAACAGAGCTGAGACCTGAAGGGTTTACATTTTAACTGTTATGTTTTTAGACACCTTGCATGTAAAAGTAGGATTTATGTCCAATAAAAAAGCACTGACTACATGTATACATATCAATGTTTACATTTGTCTGCACACTGAAGAAGCATCAGAGTAAAGGCTCTTCTGTTTTATGTCTCAAGCTGGCACTGTCTGTAACTCACAACACAGGGGATTAAACACTGAATTTAACAGCAGCCCGCAATGCATGGAGGTGACTTCTCTAATGAAGGATATATTAATGGGAGAGGGTGTTTGATAGCACCATGGACAGTTAAGTTGCTTCTTCTTCTTTGAACTTAATATAAAGTAAGGTTTGTTAGAAATACCATGTGCATGATTGAATCATTAAAGAGGGGGTATTATGGTTTTCTGTATTTTAAAGTTTGATACGAAATAACAATGCTTGATGTTCATGTTGTACTAAACGTGAGTAGTTTTTCAATTTACTACCTATTCATATGTTGTAGAAATCCCTGAATCTGTCTGTAGGTGGTTCTTAATACAACACAAGATCTTTTGCTGACATGATGACATCATCGCATTTGGATCACCTACCTGGTTCATGACAAGTTGAAAGGGCAGGGGCTCTAACACTAAGGTCTGCCCCTAACAGGCCCTCAGAGGACTGGCCAATCAGAAGGAAGGGGGTTTGTGGTACAAAAAAACAACAACACAGTACCTTCTCTTTAAAGACAAACTACTTAGTGTGTGAGTCTTCTTGTTTGTCACAAAGGTCAGGCACCAACATGAGATTTAAAGTCCGGACCTAATCAAAATGGGATGATTTACAAAAAGCAATGTATAGAATTAATTTCAAAGCCTTTTTACTTGATACATGTAAGAACTTACAGCAAGAACCAACTTTAATATTTCTAGTTTTTAAAAGATCTTTTACAGTACAACCGAGATTGTAAAATTGTTTAATCAGGCAGCAGTCACTCTTCCACTCCATGGCATTCCTTAACCCTCCCTTCCTACAATGCCCATTCCTCTTCAGCTGTCCCATCTAAGAAAGGTCAAAATGCCAAAACAAAATAAATTAAACTGCACAAGTCAAATACAGAAAATCTTATGTAGGTACTTTGATGTAATTATTATGTATTTAAAGTCCTGAGTAAATGTAGAAATGTGTAGCATTTATACTTCCTTCCTTTATTTTTCTGCTTATAAGAAGCAGTCATGCTTGGAGTGCTCTAGGCTGACAGAAGTAGATCAAGAATTGAGGGCAGAGTCACTGTGTACCTCATGTTCTGTGACCTTCATAGTTTAATTCCACTCTGTGGCTCCAGGCTTTTATCTTTATCCTTCTCAAATACCCCTATTTTCAGATCCATAATGAGTCTAAACTCATGAACGACACATTTAGCATGGTGAAAATCCCCAAAAGAAAGCTATAAAATTGAAGATTACAACGTGTTTGAGAATGAACTAAGATGGTATTCTGTTTTTGTCCATTTAAAGTCAGAGCTATATTGTCAGACCCTGTCATTTGTTCTTAATTTCAGGGATAGACATGGACAAGGCCAGAAAGGAGGAGGAGAGGGTCATGCTCCGGGATGCCGAGGCAGTGCTGGCAGGAGGCGGCACTCTCACACCTCACCCAAACACCAAGGCAACAGCTCTGCACGTTGCTGCTGCCAAAGGCTACATTGAAGTTCTGAAGTGAGTTGTTAGTTTTCGTCTTATTTGGTTAACACATCAAATTTAAGTCACACAGCTTGTATTCATTACCTTTTCCTTCTCTCCCCCTCTTGATCATGACCCTCTTCTCCTGCTAACCTTGGTCAGGGTGCTGCTGCAGTGTGAGGTGGATGTGGACAGCAGAGACATAGACGGGTGGACGCCTTTGCACGCAGCAGCTCACTGGGGACAAGAGGAGGTGTGCACCCTGCTTGCTGACAACATGTGCGACATGGGTGCTGTTAACAACGTGGTGAGTGCTAACAACCTTCTAACAGCCCCAGTGATTAAACTCATCTAGCCCTGTCTTATGATGCTGTGTGGATGTCCTTGTAGGGCCAAACCCCTCTAGATGTTGCAGATGAGAACCTCGTGGACTCTCTGGAGGAGCTGCAGAAGAAACAGAATGCTGTGAGTCCCTGACTGTCTTGCTCCGTTAGATAAACCTGATATGATTGATGGCATTACAGCGCTGAATGTTCTCTGTGTTTATGACTGTTTATATTCCTCTTCAGTTACGCAGCGAGAAAGAGAAACAGACTCCTGTTATTGAGACCAGCCCGCAAATCTCCATGGCACCAGTTCGCACACGCAGGTCAGTGCCAGTGTGTTGGTGTATTGGGCACGGGTTTGTGTGTTCTTGGGCACCCTGCTATGCTGTTCCTCAGCTGGATCCCAGTAGTCCCAGTACCAGTAGTCTGCATGACATGATGTTTACTGCTCCAGCATTCCTTGAGCTATGTTACCTCTCTCTGCTGACATGACATGGAGTAGATGTAGCAGTCTGAATTAGCCTGTGTCCTTGATTTAAACTGTGACTGCTTTTACCATGTCATGTTTACTCACTGGAGGAATGAAGAAAAAAGTTGTACGCTCTATAAGGAGAACTGAAGTCCAGCTTGGTCTTAATAACTGACTGTAAAAACAAGGAAGTTTTTTGTTTTGTTTTTCTCTTTTTTTGTTGTGCAGACATTGAAAAAAAGGAAATTAATAATAATTGTTAAAAAAACAGAGAAGCAGTCCCTGTGACGTCACACATTGGCTTCTGAAGAGGCATTATGAAGCCCAACAGTTGTAGTTGCCATACTGAAAAGCAGCTAATTGATAAACTGTTGAAGAGGAAGAGTTGTACTACAGATAGGGTTTAACAAACCACCAGTCATCAAAAACTAGTGTCACACAGGCAGCGTGTCTTCTTCCTAACCCAACCCTGTGAGTTTGACACAGTAAAAAGTTGTAAGTGTGGCTACAGCTATTGTAAGCCAGAGCACACAGCCAGCCAGCAGTCTGTTGCTATCATACATGAGCAAAAAAACAACCACTACAAGGAAAATAATGACATCTATTGCTCTCTATGACTACCTGTTTCCATAGTTGAAGATATAGGAAATCCAGAAATCTGATCCATCACCTGAGCTGAAGACACTTAGTACTAAATACACTTTATTTTTGGAATGTTCAATTGTCAGATATTTAGTGTTGGATCAAGACACACGCAATGACAAATATTTGTATCACGAGGTCAGAGTCTTCCCCAAATTAGCTATCAGGATCATCTGAGGACACTTAATAATCTGTGCCCCACCCCAAAAATTAACTCCCTAGTGGCAGTTGTCTCCATGAAAAATAAGACAGAGACCAAGGGGCTACAACTGCTTGAGGCTGGCTGCAAAAAGACCAGAAACCACCAAGCTGAAATAATAGACTTTTACTGCATTAAAAAAATATTTACAGCCTGGTTCAAAAACAGCTTGGGTCTGAATCTCTTATTTCTCTATGGGCGCAAACTGTACCATAGGTGAATATATCTAACTTAGCGGTTTAGAATATATTAAGATCAAGAGTTCTTCCAATCAGAAGCACAGCTCAGCTCATGTGAGCAGCATATTCAATATGGCCCCTGCCAAAGATTGGCGTCATTACTCTATTCAGGAAGAGACGGGTAACGCTGCAGAGACTGTCCATATATTACACAGTGTATGGTAGAGACAAAGTCTGTTTTTTTAAACCAGGTTGTAAACTTGTCTGGTACTGCATTGCAAAAACTGAGCTTTTGTGACTTAATTTGTTGTCAGAATTGTCTCATTTGGCTTAATATGAGCCACAGTCACCTAACAAGTCCAAGATATGAAAAGACATAAATAACGCCTGATTTGCTCACCAAGAGTAGAAAAAATGCCAGTGGCCACACAATGCTTTTTGTACTGAAAATAAGACACAAAAACCTGCCTAAGATTTTAGGTTTTTGCTGTGTGCTTTCAAAATTCTCATTCTTCCATAAGGTCTGATGATAATTCCTTGGCTTTTGGAGCCAGCCTCAAGTGGACAGTTGAGCAACAGCAGTTTTGGAGATCTTGGCTTCGTTTTCTTTTACCAGGGGTCGGCTCTTTGTTTTAATGGACACTTTGACCAGAAAGGAGAGGAAGGGCCTTATAATAAAACATGCTTTACAAAAGCAACCATCGTAGAGGGGTCATTTAGGAGAGTGGAAATAAAGCATTGTCCTATGTGTCAATGGCTGTGTTGTGTGTGATAAATGTAAACAAAGGCTTTATATCACCTCGCTGGACAACTACTTCATTGGCAGTAAAATAAAAAATCAGTTTAAGTTCTGCATCTAATGGAGTACAGCATGTACGTGGAGTATGTATTAGTAGGCTACATAAGGTGTGCAGTCTCTAATGATGGGGTAATAAGTACTGATGATGAAAGCACACGTAAAGACAGGTAGAAGTGGCTACTAGATGAATGCTGATGAGTGAAAGGATAGCAGTGCCACACATGACATCACAGAGAGTGACCCCTTGTTCCACTCACACTGTGCTGATTGGTGCATGCTCCCTCTAATCGGCTGCACGTGGAATGATTACCCTCACTGATCAGCTCCCTGCATGCCACCTGTCCTATCACCCCACCTTGGCCCCGCCCCTGCAGGACTTCTATCTCTCGTATGAGCAGCAAGGAGAAGATCTGCCTCCACGAGCGAGAGAAGCACCCGCCTCCCGCCCTGCCGAGCAGTCCAGCTGAGGAGGAGGAGGAGGAAGTCCAGACGGGACAGACTCAGAACCAAGGGAAGGCCTCCAGCAGCTCCAGCTCAGAGGAGGAGAGCGAATCAGAGAGTGATGCTGAGTCTGGTGAGAAAACACAATGGTTTTGTGGTTTGACCTACTAGATTCAATGACTTCTTTGAATGATGTCAATTTTTATTTATACATTACTGCAGAAAAAGCGAAAAACAGAGAGATTATAAACAACTTGAACAACAAGCGGAACTCAAGCAGCCTGCTTTCTACCTCCATGTCAACAAGTACTCCTACAAGCCAATCAAAAAAGGTAAGAAATAAAGAAAAGACTGGAAAATAAATGAAATACATCACACAGTGTGATCATAGAGTGTGTGTTTAATTGATAATGATGCATAACAACTGTTTGACTCTTAAGCAGGATCAGAGCAAGCCCCCAGCCACAGAGGCCCCTGCTCCAGGCTCCTGGAGAACCTCCCTGAGGAAAGCAGGCAGCTCAGTGACTCTAGGCTCAGCTGGTTTGTCTGACTCCACCCAAGACACCAACAGACCTGCAGAAACTGTTTTAGGCATGACCCGCTCTGCCTCCAGCCCTCGCCTCAGCTCTGAAACCGACACTAAGGTCTGCATCCTCAGCGTGCAAATGATTCAAAGATTTATACACACTAAAGAACAGTCACTAATTTGAAAATGTAACATGACCGACTGGATAAAAGGCTTCTTCAAAGGCTCACATGAAAGAAAACTCTTGTGTCCTCAGGAGCCCAGGCTTGCTCGAGTGCCACCCATCCCAACACGGAGGCTCTTCAGTATACCTGACAGCAGCCCTGACAACTCCAACAGGTGGGGCTGTGCTCTCATGTGCTCCCACGCTTGTGAAACCAGAATCTTGTTTTTCTGAGTCACTGCATATGTGCCCTTGTCACCCTGTCTCTCCCTCTCAGCTGGCTGAGCCGTAGCTCCTCTTACACCCGGCGCCTCCATAGTCAATCAGGGAATGATCTCACTAGTTCCACCCCCTCTTTGCTTCACAGGTCAGTCCTGCTGCCCCCTGCACGTCTTGTATTTGTTTGCTCTCCTGCTTGTGTGGGATTGTTGTTGCTGTGTCACTCCCTTGAGCAGTGTATGCTAATATGTGTGTGAGACTGTGAAAGATGCTTTTGTGTTTCCAATGGGATTTGTCTCACCAGCTCATCTTATGGACGGAGACTGGATGACCCCACTGTAACCTCAGCCAGCACAGGGACGAGCTTGGCCGGACTCAGCCGCCTTAACAGTGTCATAGCTCAGAGGTATTATACTTCCAGACTTAGAGGTAACTCTCCCCAGTTTTCTGCAGTGTCTATAATCCATCTCTTGCCTCTGTCCTTTAGGAATCCTCAGGAACAGCTGGAGAAGAAGAATCAGTCTACCGTTACCACCTCCAACACAAGCTCCACCACAGGGGATCAGGAGACCAAGCAGAGGCGCAAGTGAGGCTTCTGTCTGCATGTGCCAACGGTAAAGGCTTTCATGTCTGTAAATCATGATCCTTACTATGTGTGTGACTCGTGCAGGTCGTATTTGACACCAGTGCGTGATGAGGAGGCAGAGGCACAAAGGAAGGCTCGCTCAAGACATGCACGGCAATCCCGCCGATCTACCCAGGTACAAAAACAGCATGTACAGTTATAAACTTTAAAAGTATTATGTGTCTGTGTGGTTAACGAGCTATTATTTCTTTGTCTCATCAAGGGTGTGACCCTGACAGACCTGCAGGAGGCTGAGAAAACCATGAAGACAGACAACAAAGGAAGAGAGAAGAAGGAGGAGGAGGAGAGGGAGAAGGAGAAGGAGGTCAAACAGAAGAAGGCAGATGAGGGGGTGAGCACCATAATTCAGAGTTATTGGCCTGCTCTTGCATAATGTCCTGTGACATCACGGAGTGTGTTTTTCTATGTTTACAGGAAGTGAGCTGGAGGAGTCGGATTGCCAGTCTACAGAAGTCTGACCTGCTGGGCCTCACACAGCCCACTGGCACTGCACGGCCTCTGACGTCTGACAGAAGAGGTAACACTTCCTCTTTCCAGAGAAAACATAGAGCTTTTAAAGTGCAGACATGTTTGATTATCTCTCAACAACTGCTGCCGTCTGGCTTCGTTCCAGATGTCGAGGCCTGCACTGGGGAGAGTGAGACAGAGCGATGGGCAAGGGAGCGCAGGGAGAGAAGGCAAGCCAGAGCCAGAAGAAAGGCTCAAAGGACTGGGGAGGTAGATCACTGCAAAGAGGATAAATAAAACATTCAAGGCCTGAGAGACGAGTTCAAGAGTGTGTAAGAGCATGTTGTCCTGTGTGTATCATCTGCAGAGTGATGATAATGATCCTAGCGGAGAGGAAGAGTTCTCAGGCACTGTGCTGGATCAACAGGTGTGTTCATGTGTGTTTTTGTTATCGCCTCAGTGGATTGTGACTTTAGACACCAGACAAACTTGTTTGTTTTCTCTTATTTACAGAGTGACCAACACCTGAGCTCCAGGTATGATTCTGTCTTTGATCTGTTTGATTCCTTCATTGCAGAAGTACAATCTCTTAGATAGCTCTGACCTCTGCTTTACTGCTCAGGTTGGCTGTTTCCTGTAATGACTTCACGCAGGGAGGAAGTTCTGACAGCAAGGACTTTAAGAAGGTGAGTAAAACTGGTGGCACTCTGGGAAAACATTGTGCATTTGAAAACTGTTTTTATTTAACTACTGCTGCTATTGTGTATGTATCTGTCAGTTATTTGAAGAGGTGTCCAGAGAAAACAGTCAGCTCCAGTCTCAGCTGCAGGATACCCAAAGGATCGTCAGTCAGACCAGGTTGGACCTGGATAAGGCCACACAGGTGATGACGCAGACACATACACACAGATATAAATAGGAAACCTTTTTGCTAACCACTTCTTTAGATTTGACCGGGATCTTCTGATTTTGGAGGATAGTATTCAGATAAGGCAGCTTTCACGTTTTATACTCTTGACCAAAAACTTGTCAAACATTTTTTTGTCCCATCATGCCTTAATTATCACTTGGCATTTGGTGTTGTTTGAGTGTTTTATTTCAAAAGACCTTTCTGTACACAGAGGTGTGCACATCTGAACAAACTGCTGTAGCCATGATGCTAATGATGTTTATTTGTCGTATACCACAGCGACAGGAGCGCTTCACTGACTGCTCAGCCTTGTTAGAGCTGGAGAGAAAGGTAAGCCAACCCTCCTGATGGACCCACATGTTTTGGGGGATTTTTTTGGCTTCAACTGCCTCACTTCTGCCACCCCTGCTGTTTGTTGACACTCTCTCCTCCCTTCTCCCCCACTCGGACCACTCTCACCTGTTTTCACTGAAACCTCTGTGGCTCCTCTCTCCTCCACTTTCTCTTTTGCTCGACACTTTGCCCTGGCATCAGGACCGGAGGATGTTGGAGCGGCGGATGGCAGAGCTGGAGGAGGAGCTAAAGGTGAGGAGAATCATGGCCACACGGACTCTGCATGCTGCTGCTTGTTAAGCTCAGCTTTAGCTTGTGCAGGCCAATGTTGGTGTGGAGCTGTTTTATTTAGCACAGTATTTTCAAGGGGTGGGACAACTTTCCTTTATCACGTGTGATCATTAATTATGTTGTTTTTCACATTGATGGCAGTTCAAAAAACTACTTCACACAGGAATTGTTGCCCAACTGATCGCTGTGCTCTCATAACCTTTGGTATGTAATGACACAATGACTTCAGCAATGCAGAAACAAATGGAAAAGGTTTTTTTTCTTGTGCTGCTGGGAGTATTATTTATTATAGATTACTTGCTGGGAGTTAGATTATGACATGGCCAGCATTTATTCTTAGGTTACAAGACTTTTTTAAAATAAGTGTTGTTTGACCCTCTCTGATGTCTGTATGCGAACAATCTACTAGGGATGGGTACCTTTCACATTTGAAATGATACAGTGCTGATGCCCAGTACCTGGCAAATCGGTACTCAACGGTACCAATTTCCAGTACTTTTTTGTGTTCATGTGGTAAAAGATATCAATTTAATAAAATGTAATAATAATAAAATGGAAAGTTTCTTTGATTTAACATATTCATTCTTCTATAACCTTCCAATGCTGCATTCATGTCCAGCATGGAAAATCGCCCACTCTTCCACTCTCTTGCAGTCACAAGAATGTGTTTAGGTACCTCAACATGGTACCTTTCGATTTTACATGAACTGGTACACGGTACTTTTGACAGAATTTTGTCAGTACTGGCAAAAGTACCTTATTTGGTTCCCATCCCTACAATCTATTCATTCTTAATTTTTGGTTAAATTGTGTATTTTTTTAGCCTTCTAACTTTTTTCAACATCTATTTAAAGTATCAGACAACAAAATATTTGAGACGTTGAATGGAAATAAGACAACTGTCCAAATTATTTTGCACACTGTAAAAATGTGACATTCGTTTCCATTCGTAATCAGTCTTTATGCTAACTTGCTAGCAGTTTTATAAGGGTACCATGCACACATGTGAAAGAACAGTTAATCTGCTTGGTCAGCTCTGAGCAAAGAAGCTACTTCAAACATACATATTTTTATTATTTCATTTAAAGAAGCTGCAACAGAAAAAAACAAATCTGTGTTAAAGCTTATATTAACAAATTCTGCCACACAGGCGTTTCAGCTTTTTCTTCAAGCCTTCATAATAAACAAAAATGTATATATCCTTTTCATACAATGTTACGGTCACAGCTCACATACTTCCATTTGTCCCTTACGTTGGCTTTAGTGTTATCCAACACATCCAGAAGCAGGGGGGTTGGGCAGACGAGAGTCAGAGGTTTATGACAACAACAAACTCCAAACAAACATGACAACTGTGGAAGAGTTATTGCGCGTGTGGCTTTTGCATAAAAGGGAAAATGGAGACAGCGCTATATGAGGCAATTGTTGGTGAGGCAGTTAAATACATCACCAAAGTTCCGCCATTGGTGTTTCTTCTTGGTGTCTCACTAGAGCTACATATCAGGTAGTGGCTGCAACACTGCCCCACAGTTTATGGCAGTACTGCTCCGTTTGACCCATATCTGTACACTCTATGAAAATATGCAGAGATACGGATGAAATAAACACAGAGCACAGACAGAAAGCCTCTGTCCATATCCTTATTGAACATAGAGCATAAATGGGCCTTAAGATGTATTAAAGTCAATGAATTGATGTAATGCTACATACAGCTGGAGCACTTAGTTAGTAGTAGTTTCTTGATATAGTTAATGTTGACTCAGTGCCAGACCTCAAAAGATAAAAATGACCCATCATTTTTTTATCACTAGTGCGCCTGGGAGCAAACATTTTCTGATCTCAGCATCCAATATTTCATGAAATAGTCAAATAAAACACATGAAATGTCTTTGTTTGTTTTAACATGAGCTTTTTCTCCCCTTCAAGGTTCTGGTTGACCTGAGAGCAGACAACCAGCGTCTTAAAGATGAAAATGGAGCACTGATCCGTGTCATCAGCAAACTCTCCAAATAGACTGTGAGAGCGAAAGACATCAAGAGTAGGGAACCACCCCCTCCCTTTTTTCACCCATCCATCCATCCAACCATCCATCCATCTATCCACCCATCCATCCATCCTACCACACATTCCTCTAAGTGCCAAAGAGCAAGAGAGGAGGAGAGCAGCAGCAGACTGCTCTGCATGTACTTGAGCATAGCAGCTTGACTTGGATTGTGACGCCTCTCTGTGAACAGCTGCAGAGGCTTTTGTGTGCCTTCATGCCCATTTTGTCACTGTAAGACCGATTGCATAAACGCCTGTGATGTTTGGTTGGAGGCCCCCAACAGCAACAACACGAGACTTGACAGCAGCCAGCCTCCCCTCGGCTGGTGCAGCACACAAAGCAAAATCTATGAACTTCAACTGTGCATCAGGGGGACTCGAAACATGCACACACACATTCCCAGGCGTGCATCACACACTTCCTTGATGCACATTCCACAAGCGCACAAGGCAGCTTGGGCCTTGAAGCTCCCACTTTACATCGTATTTATTTTATTTGAATACACTCACGTCACATTATTCACAAATTTAACCCCACATACAGTTCAGATCCTTGAAGTCGTCAAACAGGTTTTAAAAATCTGTGTAAAAAAAAAGAAAAAGCATTACCTTCAAGACGACAGGGGAAGTCCATGAAGCTGTTGGGTTGTTTTGTTTCCACATGCAAGTGTTTGAACCCACCTACCTCTCCACCTATGCACCTCCCCCACATTTATACTTTTGTGACAACAGACACTCCATGCTCTTAAAGAAAAAAAAAATCATGACCACAGAACCAGGTCAGTCGACCGCAGCACTTTACTCTTTGCAAAGCAATAAAAGATCTGCGAGGCTCTGTCCATCCTCCAGACTACCTATAGCTAAAGGTCAAAGGTCATTGCACAAATATAGAAGTTGCTGTTCTGTGGAAGCCTATCATGCTATGAATGGTTTTAATTATCACCATTGAAAAAGAAATTATTTTCATAGTTTGTCAATTCCTCTCTGACAAGGGAGCATGGTTATGTATATTATATTTGTATAAATATTAGTCTTGAATAATAGCCTTTTTGAAGTTCAATTCCACGTAGCCTTTCTTCACATGTTTTTTTTTTTTTTAATATATTGAATGGATGTCTGCACCCTAATAAAAAAGTGTGTTTATAGCAACTGCCTGCTTATTATGTAGTGACATTGATTTTATTTAAGAATATAACTCTCTGACAGGCTGTATACTAACATCTTACCCATCCACTACACTGAATCTTACCTCCTGGCGTCTTTATTATGTGCACTTTAAAAAGTGTTTGCTCTTAGCTGCTTTAGCTGCATTGAACTTGTATCATCCTTTTCTGGTAGCCAGATGTCCTACATCATCCGTATGGGGAAAAAAAAGAGGAGCCGAACAGCTGCAACATTGCTACACTCGCACACAGTGAGTGTAATGGAGGAAACAAAGCATTACAGATGTATTTCCAGTATGTTTGGACTGTTACATTAATCTTCTGCTGCTCCCAGGTGGACCATGCATCATGAGTGACTTTACTGACACGGTATAAGTGTCATTGCTTCTGCTCAGTAGACGTCTGGTTGAAGCTGTGAGAGTCCTGAGGTCTTCGGGGCACTAAAGTGTAGTTAACAGTAGACATCCATCTGTTTGTCTCATCTGAGAGCACAGACATGGACCACTGTTCTGCAGGGGAGAAGAACTGACAACAAGCTGAGCTCCTAATAAGGAAGGGCAGGCTGGCCAAGGCTCTCTCTCTGTAAATATCCCTTAGGTCTGAGAAAGACAGGCGAAGGGAGCTGGGGAGGAAGAGGGAAGCGGATGGATTTCAGCCTTATATGGACAAAGCACTGCTTTTCCCAGGGTTTGTGGCTCTGACCCCCGGCATGATGCCAGATGATACACAAACAGCCCCACAGCGCCACCAAGTGACACAACAAACTCATTGCTAAAGCTGAGAGGAGAGTGTTGATGAAAAAGTATGTTCAGTCTGATACCACCTCTTTTAGATGTTTGTCCCCTTGCCATCACTTAGGGACAGTGATAGGACAGTGAATAGCTTGGGTAGATTGGACAAGAGAGAGGAGATGATGAGGGCACAGGCACAAGGGTTGTTTGTTTTAACAAGTGAACACCCAAGTGTTATAATCATGGAGGTCCATTAAGACAGCTCCAGGCTGCCAGAGTTACTTTGTACCTTGGGGTATTTCCATGTTGTTGAAATGCAAAACTTTATCAACTGTTTGTGGATGCCACTGGGCTACACAGATAACTTTCAAATGTTGCTGCTAGTGACAAAATCAGCCCTAACTAAACCCCTGTTATTTTCATTCTTACACCACTTAACAAAAACAAAATTAAGGAAAATGTCAGTAACAAACAAAAAAATGAATGATACCAGAGTCAAACAAAGGATAATTGCATGTTATAATGAGGAGGTCTGATCCATAATTTCCATCAGGTTATAAGTGAGGTAACGGTAAAAAGGCCAAATACAATCAATAAATAGTTGAGTCAAATGATGACACAGTTTTTCTTGTAGATGTTAGGATGAAGTGTAAACACTTTGTAAGTAACTTTTAAAGTATCTTTATGGTCTCAGTCTCATCCTGATGTGTTTTCTTGAACCAACTGGAACATCCATGTGTTGACAGGAAGATTTATGAGAACTTGGAAGGAAACCTATGGTACTAAATTCTACAGTAAGTACACCAAGCACAAGTACTTTGGGTTTTATTATTAGGTAAAGGTACAAATCAACCTTTCAAAATGTATCTCAGGCTGTAAACATGTTCTAACGGGGCTCATTTATCTCTAATGTTGTGCAAAGAGTTTGAATCTCTGTTATAAAATTACACTACTGTGCTCTTGATTTACTTATTCCTGTAAGGAAACAAACCAAAAAAAGTACAAAATCTAAAGTTTTAAAGCACAAGATACAGTGAATATCTGAAGCAACAGTGCCCATATTTAAGGTGTAAGAAGAAACATTTTAAATCAGATAACAAAAAGCTATTAGTGGCATGAAACCAATTCCAGGCCGACACTATTGTTGATCACTGCAGTGCAAGAACTGAAATCTGTGTTTATGTCCCATTTCTAGTTTTTTGTTTGTTTTTTGTTGTTGTTTATCTTGGTTTTTTTTGTACGTGTTTTAGTAGACTGAATATAAGCCTCATGCTTTGACAAAGCCAGAAAATGTCTGACCCAAAGACTATATATATATATATATATATATATATATATAAATATATATATATATATATATATATATATATATATATATATATATATATATATATATATATATATATATATATATATATATATAAATATATAAATATATATATATATATATATATATATATATATATATATATATATATATATATAAATATACATATACATATATATATATATATATATATATATATATATATATATATATATATATATATATATATATATATATATATATATATATATATATATATATATATATATATATATATATATATATATATATATAGATGGATAGATTTCAGTTTTTGTTTTTTTTTGCCTTTTAGTATATCTTTGAATAAAGCATTAACTGGTATTGTCAGTGAATGGGTAAGTGCCATGTTATAATTTTTTTGCAACGTGCATTATTAACAAAGTGTGCTTTTTCAATGCCTTTTTTTTTCACACTAAAACTGAAAATAAAAACGTACAACAAATGTCTGCTTTAGGACAAAAAATGACCATTAAGTTCTTGGTAAAAAATTAAAGATCAATCACACAAAAAAATGACAGTAAATAATAAAATTCTGTGAACATGAATAAAACTGAAAAGTATAAAAAGTGTACTGCATCCTTGGTTCTTCTCCATTTACTCCACTTCCTGATCATTTTATCAACGCATAATACGACACGCCCATCGATGATGTCATGATCGCGATCCTGGATCAACTTAAACTGGTCCCAACCTTGGATCAACTTTTCGGGTTCCAAACTGAAACCGGCAGGTTCAAAATTAAGTTCGGGGAACCGGTACAGGGCACAGGTGGGCTACACGTGGCCCTAGTCTGGTAAGTCTTGGTGTGAAATCTAAACTACCCAGTGGGCTGTCTTAGTCTGAGTGACGAAGAGAGATGTGGTGAATAATGACATTTTCCCTTTTACTGAATCAGTGGACATTTTAATGTCATACAGGGGTTGGCTGGAAAAAAAACGAAAACGTCATGTGTCTTCTGTCTTTATATTTAACATGCCACTGGATAGAGATAAAATGGTAAATCTTCAAACTATGTGTCCTTAAACTATTTGTAGGCTTTTATAAGGGATCTCCTGAACGTTAGCCAAATCCTTATGATAATCTTTACACAATAGACCTACCAAGTAGAGCCTGTCGAGGTTATAACTCAGAACAAACTTAGACCACTCTGACTATGACTTATGGTCATAATTAGGTTTATTTTTCATACACATTTTAGTACTAATCACAACAGGCTTATGCCATTCATTTGTACTTATTTATTTGCCAACACAACAAATCAACTGATGAAAAATTAAGGCAGTAAGTAAAGCAAAACCCAAAGTTCAAATTTTTTAGGAGCAAGCCCCAATACAAGTAAAGCATATCTCACAAAATACAACAACTGAGACAACATGCACAATATTTCCTCAGTATTACAACATAAATTCAATGGCATGGAGCTCACAGAGACAAGACAGGGGATATTACTCTGAGGGGACCTTTACTATGAGGATTTTACCTGCTGTAATCATGGCACCTGGTTTGATATCAGCTGTTACTTTGCTCTGTTAGGAACTCTGAATTCAGTTTAACTGCTTCATCCACAAGCAATCCATGCCATGTTTTACAGCTGACCCGCATCTGGTCCAGATTTTCTGTGCAGCACACAGAGCTGCATGGCCTCCTTTTACAACAGAGGAGCGGGATACAACCAACTTGGTTCCACTTTGTCAACAACTTCTGGGTCTCTTGCTTTTCCGGGATAAGTGAGTTTCTGGATGTAAACCGTCTCCAAAGGTTAAACGCTTGGAAAGTTTGGCTTTCACTCTACCTTCATTTTTTTTCCACAGGAGTTTTCTTTGTTGCTGCAGAAACAGCTGCTTCTTCCTGATCAAAGAAAGAGTGACACTGTAACAATGTGTGTAAAGGATTTACGCTGGTTTGTGTTGGCTTAGGGCTACACTGACTCCTGCTGACGTTCAGGAGTGACAAAGTTTGAAGTCTTTTTAAAGGTGAGTAACATAAGCGGTAAGTTAAATAATGTGTGACTGTGTCATTTTTCTTCTGCATTTGCCAGCTTGCGCCAAGTCTCACAAAACTGTTTTCATCCTGTCCTGGAGTTCTGTTTCCAAATGTCTTGTGACACAAAAGTGTCAAAGTACACAATCTAGAAATAGCCTTTACTGCCAGGGCAGTGTGAAAAGTTTGGTTACACTGTGTAAAATTTTCCAGGAATCACACACCTTTAACCTGTGCATGGAAATAAAAAGCTTAACCCCTGTGATCAAATTTAGTTTTAAAGTACAAATGCAGAGCTGAGATTAAATTGAGAAATTTTTACTGAGGCCAACTTGTTGTGAGTGAAATCTGTTTTATCTTTCAACAGCTTGGACCGTCTCTACAAACCCTGACTGCATTTTCAGTGCAGGACTCCTGGACTGATTTGAAGCTCCCTTGCCATGTCTTCCCAATCAGACCCTTACGTTTTCTCTACTGACACCTTACCCAGCGACCTCCGCTTCCTGCCTCCTCTGGCCAATGGGCTGCTTGGCTGGAGGGTGTACAACAGCATCATGCACATGGGTGGTGTGTATAATGGGGAGGGTGGACGGTGTCACCGTGCAGATGTCCCGTGTCCTCTAGCTGTGAGGGTTGCAATAGAGGAACCTGCCCAGCACACCTACAGCCTGGACACCCACACAGGTTTCCTTTACACTGTCTGACAGTCCGGACGTTAAACTTGTGTTGGTGCTGATCTTATTTCATGCTACTAATTTCTTTGTCTTCTCATTCATCAGGTGTTTTCACCCACACACTGAGCTCAGCCAGCGTGACTGTCTCACAGTCTTTGTATTCACACCGATACTACTCCAACCTCATGGTGATGGAAGTTTTGTTAGTGCGTCAGGTGACATCAGAGGAGCCAATCACTGTTCAGCTGGACAGTTCATTCACACCTCAGAGCAAAGACATAGTCTTTGAATCTGGACCTGATTATAAAGGCGGAAGGTGAGGTTCACAAAAGCAAGTGTTAGATGCTCTCTAAAAAAAAAGTGAATTTATGATCCTTTCCATTCCTCTCCACCTCAGCCACATCCTAGGAAAGACTTCAAGCCCTGAAATCCCGGGAGGTTCCTGTCCCGAGGTGCACCTTATCTGGACGCCAGTACCATCCTCTCTGACACTTCTGCCAGAACAGAGCCAGGCTCGCTGGGGCTTCATCCTGATCGCAGCAAACAGTCTGGACACAGCTGAGACCACTTATGATAAAGGTCTGAACCTGATGGCGACTGGTAACCTGCGTCCATCCCACGAGAAGGCCTGGCAGGAGCTCTGGCTGCAGAGCAAGATGGAGGTAGTGGGGTCAGAGCGCTTATGCAAAGCTCTGATTGGCTGCTTGTTCTACCTGCTCAGTGCTTTCCCCTCCATACATGACACCTCAGGGTCTTTTGGTGGGGTCAGTCCAGGTGGGCTCTCCAATGGAGGGGATGGTCAGGACTACTGGGGCCATGTTTTCTGGGACCAGGTAAGACCAGCAGCAGCTGATAACTAACTCAGTAGTATGATGTATCAAACACTGGCTCTGCTCTTTGGTTGCAGGATATTTGGATGTATCCTGGCATAGCTCTTTTCTATCCAAAGCTAGCCAGAGCTGTGCTGGAGTACAGAGTGGGGACACTAGATGGCGCAAAAGACAACGCCCAAAAGCAGGGCTACAAGGTATGACTGTCAGGAAAAAAACTCTCTCATTATTTAAGTATGTGCACATCTGTTAAACACACTTCCACTGTGAGGTCATCTAATGTTAATAGTCAACTAAAGAGCACTTAAGATTAGTCATAGGGGTGAAAAAACTGTGACAACAAAGGGTTTACATTAGACCAAAAGGATGGTAACAATCAAAGACCAGAGACACGGGGAAACCGTCTGCATAGCTCTGTTTAGTTAAAATAACATTAATCTAAATTCAACATGTACCTTTCAAGTTTTCTTTCTCTTACTGGAGATCACAAGGTTCCATCAGAAGTTGAGACTTACCGAGCTATCTATTATTGTCTGTCAATACATCATGCAAGGAGAACCTTTAAGATTTCTGCTCTTTCCAGTTGAAGCTAGGCTAGCTCTTCCCTGAACCTTTGATGCTAAACTCCTGACTTTGTGCCTCATCTCCAGTTTTAGACAACACATGATTTATGCCAGTATACGTAGTCAAAGTTTACTATAAGGTTAAGTCCATAACTTTAAAAAGTCTGTACCACTGTTTTGATATAAGTGTCATAAAAACTAACTTGATAAGCACTGACCTATTCTTAAAAAGATTACTTTTAACCTGAACTTCTCAGAAAAGGCTTTAGATACTGCTAAGTATCTCTTTATTTGGGGCTTTTCACATGATATGAGGGTAAGTAAATTTTAAAAAATACAAAAAAATTAGGATTGTAGCAGTGATGCTTTTAAAGCAACACAAAGTTTACCTAAGACCAGTAGCTGGTTTGAGATTATTTAAGCGTTGGCTGTACCTCACGATACTGTTTCCCTTTCAAATAATTTTTACTAATTCGACAATAGCAGAGTGTTTGAGTTATCTCTGATGAAAAGATTTGACCTTTGCAGGGACTGAAGTTCCCGTGGGAGAGTGCTGTGTCCGGGAGGGAGGTGTGTCCAGAAGACATTTACGGACAACAGGAGATTCACATCAATGGAGACGTCACCCTTGCCTTCCAACACTATCTCTACCTTACTGAGGTATACTGTTTTACCCACTCTCCCCATGACACACTGTTGCACTCTGGGTAATGATGTTAACCACAGTCTTCTCTGCAGGATCTGTCCATGTTCACAGAGGGCAGGGGTAGTGAGGTGATATACGGTGTGGCTGATTACTGGGTGTCAAGAGTAACATTGAACCCTGAGGACCAGAAATACCACATCTTAGGTAAAAATTTATATAATATAAAAATTAATATTGAAGATGTTGGACAACTTTTTTCTTGTCACTAAGATGCACATGACTACCATATGAAAGGGGACTAAAGCTGTTAAAACGTTTTTTTTTGAGTAAGGCTGGTTAAAAAAATTAAAACTTTTTAAAATTATTTTACCTTCATCATAATTCTGATTAAACTGTTGTTATCTGACTCAATATAGGGGGGAAAAAAAGTAAATTCTGACTTTTATTTAAGGCCATGTCCAAACGTTGCCAGGTATCTGGAAACCACATATGTTTTTTTTATGTTAAGGTCTGTCATTCACACAAACCCACAGTTTTACATCACTAAAAACAATGTTTTCTGAAAACTCCCGCCAAAGTGAAGATTTAGGAAAAATCTGGTTCCTTGGTTTCACGTATACGCCAGGAAACTGAGTTTTCAGGTCTCAAACGTTCTACAGTTTCATTAAGCAGATGCTTGCACAAAGCGACACACAACACAATCAAGAATTTAGACAGAAGGGAAAACCTTAGTAAGTGCGACCAAATGCCAGACCAAGTTATTTGGCTGCAGATGCTGCTATTAAGTGCAAGAAGATTTTTTTTCCCCATGAAAACACTGTTCAATATAGGTTTGGCATGCTTCAAGGTGCACTTACCAGTGGTTTTACCTGGTGTGTGAGGACAAAAAAGTTTTAAAAACAAATGAGCGGGGGATATTTGGTTTTGAAAATACCCAGCTATGTGTGTACAAGTCCCAAATGTCTGAGAACTTTTTTTAAAGTCCCTCCAACAAACAATAAATATCAAGAGGTCTACACTGATAAATACTTTTTAATATTTAAATGTTACAATTTTTACTCAGACATCTTATTTCGGGGGAGAAAGTCAGATGTGTCACTTATCTCAGAATTCTGATCTAGAATGAAATCAAACTGTTTTTTTTATTGTTCATAGATGATTTTTTTCTCAGTGGGCCCAATGCTCTTCTGTATGATAGAAATGTCTTTTAAAGAACTGTCAAACTGTAATAGTCTTCAATTAATCAAATTTAATTCCCTACTGTCTCATGCAGGTGTCATGCCACCTGATGAGTACTATTCCAATGTCAACAACTCAGTGTACACCAACACAGCAGCAAAATTCAGGTACAAGTGATTGAACATTTCTTAATGTTTCCTGTGAATTTATGAATCCTAACTTTGAAATTAGTTTGTGATGTGTCAGTTTACAGTTTGCTGACGAGCTGGCTGCCCTTCTCCAACATCCTGCACCACAGGAGTGGCATCAAGTGGCAGAAAACTTGATAATACCGTTTGACCAAGTAAACCAGTACCACCCTGAGTATGATGGCTACACTAAAGGTTAAGTGTTTTGTCCTCATGAAACTGACGTAGCAGAGGTGAAGTCTAATGCTGATTCCAAAGTGTTCAGAGTCTCTTTGGACCTCTTTCAGGTCATCCGGTGAAGCAGGCAGATGCTGTGATGCTGGGCTATCCTCTGGGTTTACCAATGAGCCCAGAGGTCAGGAAGAACGATCTGGAAGCCTACGAGCCTGTAACAGATCCACGTGGTCCAGCTATGACATGGGTAAGACACAGCATGTTGTCAAGTATGTTTGAGATTTTTATCTGGAGTCAATAAGGACCAAATAGAGGCAAAGAATAAAAATACTGGACTAGGTTTAAGGTGAATGTGGAGCTGTGATCCCAGTGACATGTATCAAATAAGTGTACTCTAACCTGTGGGTCATTATAGCTTCAAAACAATGAGTACGACTGTGACACATAAGAATATCAATGAGGTATTCAAGCTTGTTGCACTGCCCCCTTGTGGAATCTATAAATGCAACTTTGTGTGTTATCCAGTTTTGAAGGGGAGGACTTTGCAACTACTCCCTCAAAGGCAAAGGGGCCCTTGTAAGCTTAATGCACCTAAATAAAAAAATCATTTCACATGTAAATATATTATTAGAATGTAATTATGACTTTATATTTGTGTCCTTGATGGTTGATTGTATGTATCTCTTATTTGCCGATCAAATTATTACCTTACCATTTCCAGGGTATGTTTGCTATTGGCTGGCTGGAGCTGGGGGAGGCGGAGAAAGCTGACGTTTTGTTAAGCAGGTGTTACAGCCACATTCAGGGTCCATTTCAGGTATCCATCTGATTCTCACACACCAATACATGCACACACCATCCTTGTTCATTTTGGTATTCTGTGAGTTTGTCATTAAACATCTCTTCTAGGTGTGGAGTGAATCATCAGATGGTTCTGGTGCTGTCAATTTCCTCACGGGTATGGGAGGATTCCTACAAGCTGTGCTGTTTGGTTTTGCTGGCTTCAGGTTAGATGGCAGGGCAAACAGCGCAAATGACCCCAGCATGTTTATCTCACTGATACAAAGTCTGATTTGAAAACTGCTCTTGTTTTTTTAGAGTTCAAAGAGAATTCCTGGCCTTCTCTCCTCTTCTACCGAAAGACATTTCTGAGCTGTGTATCCGGGGTGTGAACTACCTGGGCAGCCAGATGGACTGGCTGCTGAGACAAGAGGAGACCTGTGTCATACTGAGAGCACAGGAGAGTGATCCCAACCCTAAACCCAGTGATCTACAGGTTGTTCTGAAGGCATCAGGAACTAAAATCCCACTCATCCCAGGTATTATGCTAAAGCAGCACATTACTGTTTTTATTTATTTCCTGTGTAATATGGTGCATTCATTTCAAGGACAAGGTTCACACTGACTATTTCTCCACCAAGTTGGCATGTTTTCTCTCTCATTTTTCTTCTTTGATTTCATGAAGTATTCACCCTCACTGTATTCCTCACCCATAGCTAATTTCTTTGATTTATTTCTGAATTCATTTGTTCTTCAGGTAAGCCTGTCACTTTTCCTCGAGAGCCTGGATGTGTTTGTAAAACAACTTCATCACTTTTCTGCTGGCCTTTCTGAAATCTCGTCCGTTAGCCTCCTGATCATCTCATTTACCCAGAGAGACATCATCAAGTTATTTTATACAGCTGTTTCTGTCAAACTGTCATACACCATCCATTATCGACAACAACAAATAAAAATATATATGACTGATTTTTTTCAATCAAAAGAGGACTGTGTTGGTTTGATTAATTGAGATTTGATTTAAGATTTTTCATATATGCTGTTCAAAAATAGCTGCAGGGGTGTATCCGGGGGAGGCTATGCCCCCTTAAAATCTTGGTGGCCTCCTCAAAATTCTAAACTATTATTGACCATTTACTGTGTCAGAGGAAGTACCTTAGTTAAATAAATTACTTTGGAAAACTCATAACTTTAATTTTTTGAAAATAATGTGCTTTAAAAAAATGTCATCCCACATATTGTGTGTAAGGTTAGAGAAATTAGCTGATTAGCTGTTACTGTTTATATGCTAATTAGCATTTAGCTGGGGCTGTATCTCTCGCCTGTTCAGCTTTCTGCTGCTCTGCTGTCCCTTTTCTGTCTGACACTTTGGCTCCTGTGCCCACCATCACTACAAAATTAATCACAGAAAACATTTTCTTCAGAGAAAAACACAGGTCTCTGTGTTTTAAGAAGTAGCAATCTAAAATAACCTGTAACCAGTAATATTGGTGCTGATAATCTTGTTTTAAAGTGTGGACTACAATGAGAAATATATCCAAAAGGGAGCCTTTTTCAACATCACTCTCAAACTCCTCACAGCCCCTTTGAATATTGCTCCAAACAAGGACTGACTGCATTACTAAATTGTGGAACATCTCATTTAATATAAACAAACATATAAAGAAACGTGTCAAATGCATTGAGTATTGAAATATACTCTACAGAGACAAATATTCAAATTCAAATGTTCTTTTCAATCAAGTGTAATTTTATTCAGCCATAAAAAACAATTAACATACAAAAGTTAAAGTTGTAAAAAGTGTCCAAAGATCATGGAGGGGATGTCTCAATCTCAGCTTTTCACTCAGAGAACTAAACATTTCTAAATGTGATCCACGCCAAGGAGCAAGCAGAAACAGTTCAGCAGATATTTGCAGTAAAGGAATATAATCATGAGGCATGGTGAAACTGTGTTCAACACATTGACTATATACAGTCAGTGGTGCAATGCTACCAATTTAATACAACATCTAAAAACTATGTATGCTAGGAGTAAGCCACATTACACAAGCGAAGCTGAGAAAAGATGTCAGGAAGCAACAAACTACAAAAGCTGAGAGAAGGATGCAGAGAAGGTGGTTGGAACCATCAAGTCGGACAATCAGCCCATCTCCATGGTAAGTAGTAAATTCACACTAAGCTGTGTCACCATTTTTTTTAATGAAGCAGTGTTTGTTGGACTAAATTAAATGGAATAAGATGAAGCAATACTTCATTATTTCTTTTTAATAATTATTTATTTTTTAACAGCACAATAATGCAGCTGCACAAATTTGTGCAGCTGCATTATCTATGCCACACAAATGTGAGTCTCACATCAGGACTGGGTATAGAAAACACTACATTTAAAATTGGATCAGGAACAGGAGCTAAAAAGCTGATCTGGACATCCCTAAATCGAACGTGTGAAATAACACATGATGAGGTGATGACTGTACTGCAGAAAGAACAGACAACAAGACGCAAGATGCTCGTTTTGGAATCAAACCAGCCTGCTTTGTTCACATTATCATAGTGGCATGGCTGTCCTTCAGGCAGTTTGCTTATACTTACATATCATGCAGTACATGTGGCAAAGAGATGAGAGAAAGTGGTGTGCGATGTAAATCATGTGGGGGAAATAACGTGACTCATTCCACTCAACAACACAAAAACCCACATGGTGAATAAAAAACATAAAAACATTAATCTGAGGAAGATCAACAGTAAATTGTGTGAGTTGAGGTCAGTTCAGCTAAACAGAAATCCAAAGACTAATTTGTGAATTCCCTGGAACTGCTTTCTAACATTTTATTGATTACTTTTATTACAAACAGTACCTCCTGAGATGATGACTCTCCCTCACGCTGTAAAAATAGTAACACTATATACATTTCAGAAGCATTTAAACACCCACTGCTACTTTTCAAGTGAACTTTAGTGATCTGTACACTTTTGTGATTTCTCTCGTGCTCCTTTTGTTAGAATCAATTACTCAGCATCAAGCCAGACTAACTGAACATTAGAGATGTCCATAACACAAAAAAATGCTTCCTTAGAAAGCAGAAACGATCATATGTAAGTCTTAGCCACTGTGTGAAAACAATGGACATTTTATTTCAAAAGTAAAAGTGATTCTGCCCCCCGGCAAACTCTCCAGGAAGGATTTAAACTGTAACTGTGTATTGAAGGCAGTGAGAACCCTCCAGCAGCAGGTCAGCAGGTTTAGCCACACGACTCTTCAAGTCTGTGCTGCTTTTGTTTTCGCCAACATATCTGGTGAGGTATTGCTGTCGTAAGGATGAGGCCAGAAAGGGTGTCAAAGTGAAGGTGTGATCTTTGAACCCAAGCAGGCTCATAACATCCAACCCTCAACTCTCTAACAGTGAGACTCCTTTTCATCAACCGGGAAGTAGCCGTCCTTGTTAGGAGAAGACCTCTGGTGGAGGCTGTCTCCATCGGCTGAGTAGACGGCCAGCAGCTTCTCCTGGTCCTGCTTGGATTTTGGTAACTTGGGTGAAGGAGTTGTCAACAGAACAAGGCGCTGTGAAGGAAAAAATGATGACTGAATAGAAGATTTTTTATTTATGGGTCCCATATTATGTAAAAATCACTTTAAGTCTTCTAGTGAAATTTGTGGGTCTTTGGCTTTCCTCCCAGCCCACAAAATGTGATATTTAATGACAAAACCTGTACTTAGTAGTGCTTGTGAATGTAAATCCTGACCTCAAATGAACTGTTTGGCTTTTGGGGATTTGCCGACGTCAGCGAGTCCCATTTTTGACCTATCAGGAGCAAATCTGACCTGATTGGTCCACCGAAGCAGATACCCTCCCCCTCCCCACCCACTCCCCTCCCCACTGCTGTTCAGAATGCCTAAGCTGAAGAGTTGCGCTGTTGTTGGTTGTAAACAGCCACATAGTTCCATGCTCTAGCTTCCCATCTCGGGAAGACGAGACTAAGTGGCTTGAGTTCATTTATCAGGAAATTTTCCAGCTATACTCAGTAAAACTGTGCATGTGTGTGCTAGTCACTTCAAGGCTGACTGCTTTTACAACTTTGGACAATACAACAGAGGGCTAGCGAATAGAGTGGTCCTGAATCCAGGCGCGTTACCAACCATCCGCCAACAAACCTCTGACCCTGGAAATGTGAGTATTTTAAATACTGTGTGCTGTGGAGCAGATGTAAGAGCTTTTCCTCAGTGTCCCCCCTGTCTCTGTGTTAGCTTCAGGATGCTAACTTTAGCTGTGGTCAGCCTGTTGTTTTAGCCTGTAATGCTACGGTAAACAAGCTTTGCTGTTTTATAAACATTGTGCACTCCGAGCTTGTGGCGCCACCCTCAGTGAAGCGGAAGAGCTGGGTGGTATCAGCAGTGGCTCATTTACATATGAAGGTCACGCCCACTAAATCAGACTGTTCTGAACAGAGGGGCTATGAGATCCTGGAAACAATGCTGCTGTGCTTGGTTTATTGGCTTTTGGGACCAACGCATGTTACTACCATTTCATGAAGACATCAATGATCCATATTAAACTGCAGAAAAGGAGCATAATATGGGACCTTTGAAATTAATGAAAAAGTGTATGAGCAGCCTCCCAGTGACTGGCTATTATGATATTATGAGGCCCATCTCCTTTGCTATAACAGATGGGACATGAGTCAAACTAGAATATGACGTGAAAAGAACATGGCAAATAGCTTCTAGATTTGTTTTCCCAGGTGTAATGTAAACAATGATCTGGGATAAGTCATCAGAACTTATGTTTTTGATGTCAGACTTACCTCTCGCATTGTTCCAGGTGTGTAGTGCAGTTTCACTGCAATCCAGAGAGGGATGCACATCATGGAGGACAGGGCCAGGATCCAGCCTATCCCGTTGCCCCACCATGGGTACACATACTCATTGTTATACTTCAGAGGTGAGTACTTGATCAAGGCAAAAGCAAAAGTTCCCTAAAGACAGAAACAGAGAGATATTCGATGATTCTGAGTGAATGTGGACAATGCAAAAAAATAAATGAATAACTTATGTAATATCACTAAGACAGGAAATGGCCAGTAGGTTAGATATTTGAATATGTTTTCAATGCTGGGGCTATCCCCCTCAGGAGAGCAGTATAACAGCATGCATATCATCAATGACTGCAAACTCACAAAGCAAGTTGCAGGGGTGAAGAAAAGCCAGCAGTATTTGATGAGTGGGCTGGGGCGATAGCCGATCATGTCCTCTATGTTGTCATAAAAACGGTCGGCACCTGTGATCAAGGAGAAACAAGAAACAAAGAATGAGCATCTTACAGTCATGAGTTCACAGGATTGTTCTTAAGCATACAGGGGTCAGTGTCGTTTCGATTTTATCAGGACTGATATGGCTGATCCATGCTCTTACCAATACTATTCTCCATTATTCTGAGAGTAATACAGAACCCTGACATGTTAAGATGTTGAAAGTTACAGATCTTTATATAAGAGGCTTTCCAAAGTAAGAATAGCTAACAAACTAACAAACAACATAAAAGCCAAATGCAAGCTATGTAACTGCAGATTTCACCATTTATATTTATACAGAATGTTTATAATCCACATTTTCTGTATTTGAAATTGATTAAGATGAAATACTTTTTTTTTTTTAACAAATTCCCTCAATCAGTCAAACAGCTTGAAAAAATCTGACTGCAGCACAGGAGATCTCTTAGTTGGTGGACTACTTTTTTGTAGTTTTAGCTCAGTACAGTCTATAAACCAGCTGTTTGAAAATCCCCCTCACCCATAGGCTCCCACACTGTTGGTTTAATTTCCTTCTCATTGATTGGCTGATTGCAGAGGACAGTATGGACATGGATGAATAGTGCACAGTAAGTAAAGCTTTTGTCTGTTTGATACCACAGACACGCTTAGCTGAGTAACCTAAATGACACACTCACCGTAAACCCAAGCAATGCAAACAGTCTCGAAAATGGCCACAAAGAGCAGGCACATCCCACTGGCTGCGTAGTAGTCAAAGAGCTGGAAGACGTACATGCCCCCCTGCAGAGACAGACATCAGTTTGTAATGCCAGCTGTTTAAGGATGTGAAAATATAAAGTGAAGTGACTTTAACAAACCTCTGTCAGCATGATGAGCCCCATGAGAAAGGACAATAGAGCCAGCGCCAGAATAAAGAGCTCCCTGCGGTTTTTACGTCTGAAGGTGGAAGGATACATGTCCACCATGGCTGTTACAAGGCTCTCCACACACACAAACTGAGAAAGACGGAAACAAAAGTGTGAGTCAGGGAGTGTGTTGCCACATATTTTGTGAGAATCATGTTTGGGGCTCTTGAGGACGAGATCTTTGATTGCGTGTCTGTGCTCTGCATGTTGATCTCACCTGACTGTCCAAACCCAGGAACACAATCATGATGAAGAAGCAACAGGCCCAAAGAGGAGAGAAAGGCATCATGGACACAGCACGAGGGTAGGCGATGAAGGCCAAACCTGGACCTGTATTAGATCAGCAGGAGCTTAATTTCAAAAGTACAGAAACTGGCTCTTGTTTCCCAAGTAAATGCTACAAATATTCAATCAAGCATTGCCTTTAAATCAATGCATAAAAATTAAAAAGACGGCATATTCCTGTTTGAGTGACTCCAGTTTTACAATTATTTTCTTATATAAACATATATTTTCACTCTTTTGAAAGTATTTCGATGCAATTTGAGGAAAGTACAAAGAGCAGAAATCTAACCAGATTCAGCCACTTCTGAGATGGGAACATTCTGCTCATAGGACATAAAACCCAGGATGGAGAAGATCGCAAAACCTGCAACAAAACTTGTACCACTGTTCAGGAAACAGAGGGACAGACAATCCCTGGAAAGAAAACAAACAAACAAACAAATAAACAAAAAATGCAGAAAAGATCAAATGCATTATGACAAGGAACCGAATGTATGTTTGTTCTGAGAAATATGCTGAACTAGAAATGTAATTCTCATGGTAGCAAAGGCTGAAAGAGGGGGTATTTTGGGGGCTTTGGTACACCCATGATAGTTTTACATGACTGAAATCCCCCTAAATCCCCTTTTCCCCTCAACAAAGTAAAACAGAATATTATTCCAGGCTGACTGAAATGCTTTGTTTTAGCTACTGTCTCTTTAAGGGTCCCCACTCCACAAACCCCCTTCTCTTTGATAGGCCAGCACTCTGGAAGCCTGCCAAGTTGCAGAACTATGGGCAAACGTAGGAGTTTGAGGCTCACCCCTCCAACGCACCATGAACCAGTTAAGACATCTTTATGTGGGGCGCAGATGGCCTAGCGGTCTAGGTCGGGCCCCTTGAGTGGGTGGCCCAGGTTTGAATCCAGCCTGTGGCTTGTTTCCTGCTTGTCATTCCCCACCCTTGCCCCCTTTCCTACTCTATCCACTGTCCTTTACTTTAGCTTGAAAAGCCCCCCAAAATAACTGTATTAAAAAACAAACAAACAAAAAAAGACCTCCTTTTGTGATGAGATCATTATTTCAGCAAGTCTCAAGAAGTTCCTTCTTTAAAAATGGACAGTTTGAATATGTAGTTGTTTGAAACTCTGCACATGCTCAGTATGGACATCCAGCATTGTCACCTTGGTTCATGCTCAAAACATAGGAAAGCAGATCACTTTCTCTTAAACGAGTTCAGTTTCATTCAGATCAAAGTCACATCACCCTTACTTGTAGCAGTTGTTGTTATATTTGTTGTAGCTTCCCAAAGCAGTGAGACAACCCAGGCAGATGGCATAAGAGAAGAAGATCTGAGTCCCCGCATCCATCCATACCTTACAACAGAATAAAAATA
The DNA here is from genome assembly GCF_033239565.1 of Halichoeres trimaculatus. Classification (NCBI taxonomy): domain Eukaryota; kingdom Metazoa; phylum Chordata; class Actinopteri; order Labriformes; family Labridae; genus Halichoeres; species Halichoeres trimaculatus. The sequence goes on along the minus strand of NW_027437187.1, from coordinate 18,387,154 downwards.
AGTTATACCACTCAAAATAATACATTGCAAAATCATACTCCCATTTTGAAACCCTGGGGCTCCTTAACTCAGCCTCTCAACCTCACCATCCTGTCATCACCCACCCAGAAAAGCCTATTATCTGTCCCAGTCTCTCCCATGCATTGAGGCAGCACTTTTCCACCCTCTCTGTGAACTCCGAGCCACACTTCAAAATACAAATGAGGTTGCTCTTTATACTTGCAGTTCTACCAAAGTGCTCCCAGGGCACTGGGCATGTTTAGATACCTGTCAGCCAGCACTGAAGATCTGAGTGACAAGGGGTCCAACCAACAACACAAGTACTGGACACAACATTACACAAAGGCACCAACTCCACCAGCCGTGCTTGTCTTGGCCCGCACACACAGGGCTTGCATTCATCCAAAGGGCCCAAAGAGAGACTGAAGAGGGACTTTTTAAAAAAGATTTTCACTGTGGTTGAAAAGTTCCTGTTACCACCATTTCCAAACTATTGTATCGTCTGTGGCTGTGCAGAAGTCCTTGACATTCTGTTGGGCAGTTTATTATCAGGCACTGTCTTTGCGAGAAAAATTGGTCATAGCAGGATAACGACTCTTAATACTGATCTTGTTATGGTAAAGATTAATCAGCGAGTTTTGCATTGACCTTGCCAAAACTGAATTTTTTGATAACTTGCAAATACCAAAAACAATACAAAGTTTAACTAGATCTAAAGTGAGGTCATCTGGCAAAGGTAAGTCCAAAATTTAATTTGCTTCCAATTTACCTAAAACACACCTCACCTTAGTCAGAGGAGCAGCATATTCGGTACAATAGTTCGTGTGACTTTGGTAGGATTTTACACTAACCTTTTTAGTTGACTATGTTACTTTTCTTTACAGTGAATTTCTTTTTATGGAAATTAAAAAATCAGGGGAAAGTAAAACAAAGTTTGCTTGTCAACAAAAGTCAGTTAAAAACTGTGCAAAATGTGTTTTTCTCGACAAGTGTGACATCTGTAAAAGCTCATTAACGATCTTACTATGTTCAATCTTTATCCTGATAGTCCTGGTTTACGTGACTACTTCCAAGTCACAAATCAAGGTCTGTTTCTCTGATCTTCCTTATCTTATATCCTGTATTTTGTTTTGTATTTTGATGCCAGTCATAAGCATCAGCATATGTTTGCCAATGGCACTACTTGAAAATGAGCTAATTTGACATAGTTTACTCCTGCTTTAAAAAGAGACATAGAAGATATAGAAATAGATATGACTCAGAGTTCTTAAAATGAACAAAAATCTGAGTTTATGTGAAGTTGACAAAACCACTGTGTTTGTAAATGACTAACCTGTAGTGAACTGATTGTTCCAGTTTAACAACCAGGGCACTGACACACTCAGGTAGACATTAAAATTCTGTCAGACATTATGATGACTGTGTTTTTCTTTAACTGGATCTGCTTAAATGACTCTGTGTCCCTTTAAATGTTGAATGTGTGCATTGGATGTTTAAGCAGGCATCTTGCTAGTCTACCTGTGGGTCCGACAGCCTTCCCAGGTCAGGGTAGAGGTAGAAGTGGATGCCCCTCATGGCTCCTGGAAGGGTGACCCCTCTGATGAGCAGGATCAGCAGCATGGCATAGGGGAAGGTGGCTGTAAAGTAAACCACCTGGAAAGAAAAAAAAGCACAGTTTCTTCATGGTACAGAGACCGAAAAGTGGGTTCTTTTTATTGTATTAAAACTGATAATATTTCATAGACTGTGTCATCTTATACTGGTTTAGCAACTCAAATGGTGCTTTACTCCTTCCTCCTGCCACGGTACTTCAATATATTTATAAGTAAGGAATGACCAGACGTCACAGCAAACATTTATGAACATACAACAAAAAAACATAAAAACAAGCAATAATACAAAAAGACTGCATAACACCACTGATTGAATGACCAGACTCCTTTTGCCTCACTGCTCACTGTGTAGTGAACCTCTGCCTATCAACAGTGAAGTTACCTTTCCTGTAGACTTGACTCCTTTCCAGATGCAGAAGTAGCAGATGACCCATGCAATGGCAAGACAGATAACCAGGTCCCAGTTCAGAGAGCCAATGTGTTCAATACCTGAGGATATTCTCAGCACTCTTCGTCTGAGACACACAGAAAATAAACACATTTCAGAATTTTTCTCATTAATTCTTTGACTTTTTTATATTTGTTACCACAAATGCTCTAATCCATCAGAACAGCTTAGTCTATCGGCAATTCACAGGGCTTCTTTGAAAACAGTAAAACTTCCAGAGCAGTTGTAAGAGTTGGGGCAAGGTTAACAATTATAACTTTCTTAAGTATATAAACTTAGTATTAGACAAGTTGGTAAGTTAAATATCTTGCATATACTCTGTTGGTATGTAAGGCCAATCAAGGACACAGCCCAACAAACAGGCACTTACTCCCAGAACTCAATGACAGGAGAGGTGTTGTTCTCATGGTGATTGATGGAGGTATTCCCCCTCTGAAATGCCATACAGGATTCTTGAATGAAGGAAAGACAAAAAGACATTCAATCCCGTGAAGAAATCCAAGCTTTCTCTGAGGTTTCCAAGCTACACACAAGTGAGGGAAACAATGAAAGCACTGAGACGGAGGAGACAAAAGCTGCTGGGACCTTTGCTGCTAAATATAAAATGAAAGCATAAGTGACTGAGAAGAGGGGGAAACGTGATGAAAACAAAACAGTTAGATAAGAGATATAAACACCCCCTAGAGTCAACAAAAAGTCAACAGTCATACAAACTTTTGATGCTAACACGCAGGGACTATCTTTATCGTAGCATGCTAATGTTAGCTTAACAGAACTGTACCCTCTGAAGTTCTTGTGTTTCGTGTCACTAAATTTTTCCATTAATCAAAGAATTGCTGAGACATTTTTTTTAAATCAAATATGTTGGTGCAACAAAGAAAAGAATAGTCTGGAGGATTTAAATATATTTTAGATGATTGTCTTTTCAGAGTTTTACTGAAATCTATCAAAGATTGAAAAGCACTAGACTCTCGCGGAGTGCCTCACCTGTGTTCCATGAGTTGTTGCAGGAGGCCCAGGGCAGATCCCAGGTGAAGGAGTTTGACAGGAAGAAGATGGCCCAGGCCAACACAACGATGTAGTAGATGTTAAGTAGTGCAACAATCACTTGGGTAGCATAGCCCACACCTGGAAAAAGAAAGAGTTAAGTTAAGATCTGGGTGTTTTAAAGTTGGTATTATCACTTTATCACAGATATATAAATTAATACCTGTACGCACATACAGTAATGCAACTGAGCCACTGGTTTTGTCCTTTAAAATCCTTTCTACTGAAATTGAATTATGAATTATCATCCCTTACATAAGATCTTTAATAAAAACAGATGTGTTCTCTGAATACTAAAACATTCAGGCCAAAGAGATCGATACACTTGAAGAGGTGTTGTGTGTCTTCTACCTTCAAACAGTGGGCAGATTTTCCTCCAGCAGGTGATGCCTCCCTCACTAGTGTACTGACCCAGAGCCGTCTCAAGGAAGAAGACTGGGATCCCACAGGCAAACAGGAAGATGAGGTAAGGAATGAAGAAGGCTCCTGTAATCACAGCGATAAGATAAAACACCTTCAATATGCTCCATATAATATGATGGATGATGATGGCTAGTTTTACCATTAAACGGGATAAATAGTAAATTTTTGAATCATTATATTTGTAATTTAAAATAGTCATACACCAAAGTGTTAAACCGCATGTTTGTTTGTTTTCTTGATTCAGACATCAGCTGACTGACTGCCAAATGTGTCTGGCTCTCTCTAACTTTCAGGACACTATGACCCTTATTAAAGAGTGGGCCTCTTTGAGATGGATGACATATTAACCTGTGAACCCTCTCATCCAACACCACTTCAAAGTTAACACCACAGAAAAGATTATTTGAGCTGCCTCAGAGTCATTTTACATCAAACTGCAAGGACAGAATTTTGAGGCGGGTTGTAGTTTGTGTTGGAAAGTCTGACAGAGATAATGATCACATGGCACAGATCAGGATGTTACGACCAGCTGCCTCTTCCTGGAGGTAATTCTGTCACCACAGCCTGGTACTGAAGACAAATGACTAAAAGGTAAAGGTTATGTTCCACAGAAGTACTTCCAGCACTAACCTCCTCCATTCTTGTAGCAAAGGTAGGGGAAACGCCACACATTCCCCAGGCCAATAATTTCTCCTGCCACTGACAGAACAAACTCGATCTTGTTGCCCCATTGACCCCTCTCTGTCATCTTCTCCTCTGTGCTGGGAACAATGTCAAGCGGCCTGCTGTGCCCGTTGGAGGGTTCCACCTTAGCCATGTTTTCCAGGTCATCCCTGCGTCCTGAGGGGGTACATCACATCACAACAAAATAAAAAAGAGGCAAAGGTGCACAGGGACTATAGTTAAAGGTCAAAGGTCATGTCAGCAGTGGCTTTATTTTATAATGATGAGGTTAGAATTCAAAGGAAAAAAAACCCAAAATACATTCTTAGCTGGACTGTCATTTTTTATATTGATCAAAAAATAGAAAATATAATAATAATAGTAATAACAAAAAAAGACATTCTTATAAATAAGAGTAGGTGGGATATATAATGTATTAAACGCTATAATGCAAAATGTGTAAAATTTGATCCTTGAGTTTCAAAAAGCTCTGTCTTGTCAAAATGATAAATAATCTTTCTAAAAACTGCTAAAAAATGTTTTAAAAAATGAATAAAATAAAATATAATGACATAAAATAAAATAAAATAAAATGAAATCAATTAAACTAAACTAAAATAAACTAAACTAAAATAAATAAATAAATAAATACATAAATAAATAAAATAAAATCAAACAAAACAAAATAAAACAAAATAAAAAAAATCAAACAAAACAAAATAAAAAAAAATAAAAAAATAAAAAAAATAAAATAAAATAAAATTGTATTCTACTCCTTTCATACCCCTACAGGCACCTGAAGTTGTATTTTGGCCATTTTCAAAGCGGTTGCTCCCATGATATCAATCTCACAATTTTATTCAGGAAAATGATTTCTTAATTTCATGAAGTTGTGGTGTGAATACAATCAAAATTATAACTAATTTTTTAGAAAATTTATTTTCTATAATGAAAGAATGCAGATTTAATGAAAGTGTTTCCAAAATGTCTGATTTATAAAATGTGTTGCAAATATAAATCATAAATAAAATGTAACATCATTATATTTTTTGTGGATTTTGTAAAATGGGTTAATAAATATCTCAGTTCCAAAAATTATAAATTTTTGACAATTTTGATGTGTCAGGCTTTGCAGGGTACATATTAGAAAATTACAGAAACAGTCTCTAAAAAACTTAAAAAATAATCAGTACTGAAAAAATCATATGAACATTTTTTTTAAACATAGATGCTGGATGACTTGTGCAACATCTTGTTTTCTCTTTTCAGCTTTTATGTTTTCTTGTTTGTTGTGGTTTCTTTTTGTTTTGCCATCTTTTTTTGTCATCTCTTGGACTTTAGGGCCACCATATATTAGTATGATTCACTAGCTCCACCGCTGTTTGCAGTTAGTAACCTTTTGTGTGGTTGTGTGTATCTAAATCAGAAATGTGTCTTTTTATTAATGAAGTCTGCAAAAAGACAGACAAGGACAACATGAAATCACAGCCTTAATTCCCACTGTTCACATCACGAGTTTCTGCTGTAATGGGTTGTAATGTATGTCACTTTTACTGGGTTGGTTGAGGACATTAATTACTCGATGTTACATGACTATGTTAGAAGCTTGTCAAGCCTTTGGCAAGAGCCTGTTTTGGGGCCAGTGCTGCTGAAAGAATTTCCTCTCTGTGGAGGAAACAGACAGCTCACTGACTGTGCTCACTCCTGTCAGATTGCATTAACAGCCCTCTCACCAACCCCTCTGTTACCCTTTTTCCTCTCTCTGGAGCTCATCACGGTCGCTGTTGCAGGCCAAACTCAAACAAATTGGTGGTCATTCTGCAGGGTCACGCTCAAACTAATTCAGTCACAAGAATACATGTCAACACAAAATCACCTTCCCTTTCTACAGGACTTCCAAAATCACATGAAGATGTTTCATGTTGTGTGACTTGGACTGAGTGAGCTGTCTGTTTTTTGAGTTAAGCTCTGACAACACATGGGATGGAGTTCTCATTTTGTCAGAAGTCTGGTGTGAAGCCATCTTAAGGAATCTGCTCCCAATGGCAAAGGGCAGAGGTGGAGCACAAGTGTGACTCTGTGTGCCTTGTGTTGATGGGGCTGGGGGTTAAACCTTGTTTGGTGCCAAAACCTCCAGCACCGGATCCAAATTGTGGCCTGAGGTAAAAATAGAGCCCCTTGTTTCCAGAAGGTACTTGGTGGGAATGAAGGCTTGGTGCAACAAAAGCAGAGGAGCCCCCCTTCTTTGTGCTAGCAAATGAGAATCTTTAATGGCCCAGCAGCCAGATCACACTTTACCACACTTTTTCACAGTTTCTTTGTGCGTGCAAACACACTGGCCAAATACCCCACTTCAAACGCTGTCTTTTAAGTAGGTGGGACTTAATAATATCATCATTTGTAGGCTGAAACAGTTTTCACACACTGATGCTTATAGACTGTGTGGAGAGGCACACCGTGAGAAGCAAAAACCAAGATGGAGAATGACCTCATTGAGGTGCAGTGAAGCTTCAACCAAGGAAACAGTGCCAGCTTCATCTCTGACTGAAAAGCTGTGACTGACAGACTAACCAATTGACTGAGAGAATGTGTTACTGAGTTTCTGGACCTAACATGCTCTGTTATGGTTGATACAATAAGAATAACACACAAAGACACAAGAAAAATAAAAAACAAGAAAGACCTTGTCTTGATGACTTAAACAATGTGTGTATGGACTGGCTGACTGCAGGGAGAGGCAAGGCAGGAGTGGTTAATCATTACTACAGTTACAGTAATCTTACACGCAAAGGCATGCATACATTGCAAAGAACTGATGTCATCATATTATATGCATTGTTTTCTAGTTTAACTACATGAGGTATCAATTTGCTTTAGTTGCTGGAGGTTGAGGCTGCACTTTTTAATCGACAGCACGTCTGGAAAAATCTGCAAGCCAGTTATTAATATTGTTGCTGTCCACTTTGCAAATTTTCCGTTTCATAAGTATTGCCCTTTGTTCAGTTGCAAAAACTCAATCAACGAGGCACAATGTTGTGTTTTACTCTATAAAATCTGGAAAACATCAATAACCACAGTCCAGAGCTCTTGGCCAGTGAATAAGACCAGAGTAAGTGCATTGGTTTACCAATCCCACTATTAGTTGTCTTTAAGACCTCTGTATGATCTTCATTTGAATGATAAAGTTTCATAACTCATCTTGACCCAGCACCCTGAAAGCCTCATGATATGCAACATTTATGAATAGTTATTACATTTCTAATCAAAGAATTTGCTTTGACTGATCAAAGGCTTTTGAAAGCAGCTGGAGAAGATGTTCAATGATGGAAAGTTTACTCTTATCAATGTGGGACAGAAAAGAGGAGATACTGTCCTTCCTTGTGGCAGCCTTACCAATAAATTTTCCCCAACAATGGTTCAAGGGATTTAATTTTTGTCTCAAGAAGAAGAAACACACAACTAATGGTGAGAAATTTTTTATGGCTGGCTGAGTGTCCTTGGTGTTCCAGTTGCATATCTTAATTAACTACATGTTCTGGAATGTAAGATTCACAGCATCCTGGGTGTTAAAAGAAAAAAACTTTAAGAAGCTCCCCTCAGAGACACAGAAGATCTGATAAACAGCGGTTTGCATTCACGAGATAACACCTCATACTTCAAAGGACTCTTGAGAAATATAACAGCATCTAGTGGTGAAGTTGCAGATTACAATCAGCTGCTCATCCCACCCTCCACTTTCAGTTTTGAAGAAAAATCTACTGGCTTATCCATTTTTCATATGATAAATATCATGTGTGAACAGAATGTGTAATAATGTTGTTGGATTTAATCTAGACCAACTCTTTCCTGTTTTTCTATACATCACATTGATGAATAATTTTCTAGATCTAGATTAATTTTTATGTCATGAAATCTGTTTTTTTTTTCCTGAACTGAAAGAAACTCACATTATCCAGACAGCTTTAAGATGTCCCAGCCTTACAGTCCCAGTCTTTCTCCACTGTCCCTCTCGTGACAAGTGCATTTGTTTTGTTTCAGCCTCATCCACACCCAACAGTGATACCGTACTGATACCTTCTGAATTATGCATCAACATAACAGTGGCACAAAATTTAAAAAAGAAAAAAAAAGGGAAAAAAGAAACTGTCTTTAATGGTGGCTTGAAATCATGTGTGACTGATGTTCCTCATTTTAAATTTTAGCTCTACTTCCTGAGGAAAAACAAAACTTATCATTTGAACCACCAGAAAACTTCTTGAAAAACTTTTTTGATATACATTAAAAAATCTCAGACATATACAATCATTTTGCCAGTCTGAGTGACCTTCATCTTCAAACTCTGGCTTCAGTTTTTAAGTGAAAAGGCAACAAAGAGTACTCTGGATCACTTGACAGTCATTAGGATTATTAGTCCTATTCATTATACCCATATAGGAAAACACAAAAGCAGGAGGATGCCTGAGCCTCTGGGTCTTTGTGGCATCTCACAAAGGCAGTAATCTGGCACAGAATCTAAACACGTGCAGCTCAGAGTTACATATTCCTACTGTCCTGTACTCTCAAGCTCCCACAGTCTGCTAATTGCAGGCCAATACACAACTGGGTTAGTTATATAAGGAAGGACCCTCCATGTAACACATTTACCTGTTTAAAGTAAAGATTTACAGCTGCAGTATGTCAGATAATCATTGATCAAGATAAAAGGTAGATTTTTTTAAACCACCTGTGGAAGAAGTTTTACTTTGAGGCATTGCCACCAGGCTTTTGATCCATTTATGAACCTTTAATTAAACTTTTTTTTATCAGAAGTAAGTATTATCTTTGGGGTAGCAGGCTATATGAATGTTTTATGTGTATTTTTGCATTATCTGTTTTTAAGAGGAACTGTTTGTTAAAATGTATGACTATAGATGAATTAGATCCAGTAAAAGCTGCTCTATCTTCACATCAACAGCACACCTGGTCATAATTGATCTGATATCTCAGAGTTAAAAAAGCAGAATTGGATGCATGGAGTGACAGAGATGACATTTGGTACATACAAATGTGCTAAATTAAACTTCTAATGCAACTCTCCTTTTGATTCCTTAATGCACAACTTTTGCACATCACTAAAGTCTTACTATTCAAAATACTGCAGGTCTCTTATCAGCAGGAATAAATAAACATTTTTGCAATGCATTCATGGCTCAGTAAGTTTTGTATGTAAGGCACTCTTTAAAAACATTTACATTATAGGGCATCCCCAAAAAATAGAGACATACAAAATCAACAAGTCAGTATGAATAAAATGTAGTCAATAGCTTAAGTTTGTTCATTACTGACTAAGAAAAACTATTTGATTAATATTCAGCAGTACTCACCTTTCATGTTTCACAGCAGTTTCAAGAGGAGAGAATGGCCCCGTTTCAGGTTTCACTAAATAACATTCATGAAGGGGTGGAGATCTGAGAAAGTGAAAATTTTGGTGCAGCTCGCAGAGAGGTTTTCCCTCTGAGTTGCCCCTCTCTGACGACCCCTTCCCTCCCTCTCCCTTCCATCCAATTCCATTCAGACACCCTCCACACAAACACACACACACTCACTGCCCATAGCACACAAGAGGTCTGTGCTGTCTCAGCGTGGTGGGCTGATTGCGTAACCTTTTGACACACACATTCTCCCAGGGCCCTGCTGTCCAGAGAGCAAGCAGAAAGTGAGGAAGGCAGGGGCTGGCCGTCATAAGCACATGTGTACCAATATCTGCTAAGATCCCAAATACAACTGGAGATGGTGGGATGATGATAGGAAGATATAAAATGCATCGTCTGCATACATTTGAATTTTAAATCTGGGCATCCAATTTTCTGTAGGAGCATCCAGCATTTTTTTTCTGACTTATTCTAATTAAAACATCACTCCTGTCTCATGAAGCCCCTGGCCCACACATTCTTAATTCAGCCCCCCTCCCAAAAAGAGTCTTTATTCCGTCTTCACAAACCAAGTAGCCCATTCAGAACATTTTCCCACCGCAGGGGTCCTGAGCGGCCCGGTTCAAGGCATTTGTTAGAAGGGTCACAATCCAGAGGGTCTTTATGGAGGTAGGGGTGGCAAAGGGGGGAGTGACTGTTTTTCCTGTCTGAAATCTTTCAGGATAAGGTCCCTTTTTTGTAAACTTCCCAACCCCCCCACATCAAATCAGATTATAATTCAAGACACAAACGCCTTGACAAAGCCATCTGCCTGACTTTGTCCATACACTGAAAGTCAAAACTGCCACCGAAAACAATCAACCTGTTGAAGGTTTTCTGAAGCGAGTTTGAGAGGGGGAAAAATCTGCTTTGTGACATTTGAAAACCTTGACACACCTCACTCCTAAAATTTTCAGGATGTAATGTAAGTTGGAGTTGCCATACACGTTCCTATAACAGCTGTAGATGGTCCTTGTTAAAGCTGCTTTCCCATTCTGAAGTGGTCTGATTTGTTCTGGTGGGAGGAGGAGTTAATACTAATTCAATATGCATGGAGACGCTTCAGCAGGACAAACCCAAGAGTAGAAAACAATCCACCAGCAACTTGGAGAAACAAGACTCAGTGTAACTCAAAGTTATCATTTTGCCTGTACTCACCTGCTGAGAAGTTCTGGTCTAATACCTGCTGGGATCACACATCGGCTCACTCCAATGTATGCTAAGTTTGGGATGGGGTCAGAGGTTTGCATTAGCCTGCGTCAACTCTTTGGTGTTGAAGCCTACTCAGGCAATGTCTGGCAGTGCCATGAGTGAATAAGGCTTGAAATTCATGTAAACTTTTTTGGATGGTGACATTCTTCTCTAACCTTTTCTTATAAAACTCGGAACAATGAGCTGCCTCAGTGTTCAGGATGAAGTCAGTTTTTATCATGCATCTGATGAGCATCCTCTGTTTGAATGTCAGACTGACAAGTTTACGGACAGATACAGCCGCTCAATACTTTACATCAACTCTTTCTGGTGAAACTATTTTAAAAAAGGACATGTGCCAGAAGTGAAAGGTTTCTTTATTCTGGTTGTGTAGTCCAACTCCTGACAAGAACTCACCTCTTTTCCATTTCACTACATACTGACAAACAGAGTCATAAAAATGACCCCTCAATAAACTATATGTCTCAGTTGCCTCTATAGCTTCCTGTTGTTCTGTGGCTGTGCAGTCACAGGTCACTGCACAGACTGTAGTCTGTCACTGAGGCCCTTTTACATCAGATGTAGCTCGACATCAACTTGAAACCAAGTTGTTCAAAGTGAATGGGCAAGTGTATCAAGTTAAAGACCTCCTGAGACATAAGTTCGAGTTAAAATGTAATCCCACGCTGTGCAAACACTGAGGGGCTCTATCCCAGAATGTGTTAATGATTAATGTTGATCAGCTTGGTCAGAAGAAAACATCAAAATATCAACAGCAGGGTAAAAGCAACTGGAAAATAGATAGATACGTTGGTCAGACTGTTTTCTTTCTTTTCATTGGATGATGGGTAAATGAGTTGATGGATAATTTAATGCTCTTCAGTCCTTTTCCTGTTAAAGGTTTCTGCTAAGTCAAATGACCAACTGATGCCTTTTAACTCATATTAAAACATATTGTACAAAGATCTTGTCAGGTAAGAGATGTCAAAGTAAAACTTCACTTTTTACTCTATTGAAATCTTTGAAACTATGAATCTACTGAAACTTCTCGACTGTCCACAGTAGTAAAGTAGGTAAGAGGTGTGTACACAAAGATTACATGGTGTGTAAATACTGTGAGTGCAGATTTGAACCGTTAAAACTTGTTTGCCCCTTCTGATCAAACAAGACACACAGAGTTCAGAGTAAACCACAGCAATTTATAACAGTCTGGTGGAAAATTTTTAACTGTTTTTCAAAAGTTTACCAGCAGACATTTGGCTCAAGGGGCAGATTCTGTGGTAGATGAAAAAAGAGGAGTGCTGCTAATAACACAAAGGAAGCCTTCCTGTGCTTGTTGTCACAGACATTAAAAACAGTTTATTCATCACTCAAAGGGTTAACTCTCACAGCTGTTGCCATTGTGTGGTGTGTAACTTTGTTACAATGCTGGATTGTGAGATTTACCTTCACAGACATGTAAAATTCCAGCGCTGTAATGAGGTAAGAATAAAGTCCCTTGTTAAACCTAAATTCCTCACAGACTGAATTGTTTGTGCAGCAGGACAACAAAAGTTTAAACTAGGTACATGCAGCACTCATTAGCCTAATCAAATGTTTGTAATACACCACATTCAATGTTCAATGGTTGGTCTACGTAAAACTGAATAGTATACTATTCAAACACCTGGATACCTAAAACAATTACTTCATATCAGTATTTTAAAGCTCCAACTTTAAGAGAAGTTATATGTCGTCCAAACAAGAAATGCTGATCTGAATTTATTACAGTTTAATGGCCCCTCTGATTAAAGCCTTTTTTTACATTCCACTTCAGGGATCAATTATAAAGTTTCGGCTTTGGGACTTAGTTTTTCTATGTCACAGTTATCTTCTAGCCCATCCTTTGGAAATAATACAGTGCTTTGGTTATATTATATAGTTTAAACATGTTTTTCTCAGTAATTTGACCTCCTGTTCGGGACTAGGGAGGAAAAAAAAAAAGTGTTTATTGAAATTCTTCATTTTTTAAAAAAAGAAAACTTATGTTCTCCAACAGTACATAAAATGTACTATAAAGAATGTTTTGAGTGAAACTCATTGAAATAGTGGACAAAAGTAGCTGGAAAACAAAACAAAACAAAACAAAACATAAAAAGAACAAATATATATAACACTACAGAAAAACCTGAAATTGCATTAAATTTATTATTTTTTTACACAGCAGGGGCAGCGTCATAGGTGGGCCCAATGGTCCCTGACTCAACCACTTTCTGGCATGTCCACCTCAATCTTTTCTTTGAAATTTTTTTTTCATTCTTTCTTTTTGCAATTGTTTTTAAAGAGGAATATTATAAATTTTTTGCCACTTTATGCTAGTTTTTTATTATTAGATGCCTTGTTTCTATAAAATGAGCCAAGTTTGGATTTTTTTTTAGCATATTGGTAAATCATTCAGCCTCTTGTTATACTGGTGGGACTAGAGGATGGTTTTGGGAAAGACTGTAGATTTTTGTTTTTTATTTAACTGTGGTTAATGTTGCTGCCCTTACAGGCTTTAACACATGAAAAGTTGGGGCGTTGATGCATGAGATCACTACTCTTTGGCCAATACCAATGAAAGCCGTTGCCGTTTGTCTGATGCACTAGAATTTTTTATCAAATATCAAAGGATCAAAAAGAAACCAAATCTGCTTTAAAATGAACATAGTAACAGAACTATATTTTTATCTACATCTATATGATAACAGTTATTTACTAACTTTTGTCATTCAAGGCCCATCCGAAATTGGTTTGGTCCACCCAAAACTGAAATCCTGGCTCCATCCCTGTTACACAGAACTTGGGATTGAAAAGTTATGCAGGTAACAGAGTTAGAATTATTCAATCTGAAACAAGTTATAAGAAACAATCATCTATTTATGCATTTATATAAAAATTTAAGCTCATAAGAAAGAATAAGTAGCTTTGTCATCTGATGAAGTAACCCACTGAGGTGTCTGTTCATTGGCTGCTTTCATTTCTTGTGAGCTAGAGCCCTCTAGTGTTCGCTGTGAAAATGGACCACAGCTTGAGGATACTGACAAATATTTTTCAATATTCATCATGGAAAGGGTACTCAGGATGATCACTCCACCTGTGGACAGTAAAAACAACAAAGTGTTATGATTTGGCCTGTTTGGTAGATCTATTTCTCTGCTGTACAACAAACAAATAAATAAAAAGGAATGAATTCAAGTATGAACGGCATTCCATTCATATACATCACTGGATTATCACCAGTTTCAACTTCTTTCTTACAACTGTGTACTTTCTCCTGTGATGGTTTGTACTCACATCAGCAGTTCCACAAAGCGAATATTTTTATTCAGTGCTTCAATGCCTTTCATTTCCTCCTCAGTGAGGGAAAAATCAAATATCTGTAAAGAGAGATTTTATAGATAATCATTTTTTAAAATGAGTTAAATCATTTTGTAAAACAAAACAGAGTAGAATAAAATGTATTTTATTAATCCCCAGAGAAACTTAGGGCCGCAGCAGCAATACAAGAAAGTGTATGGTGCAGAAGATTCACAGGTTAAATGACGAGGTTTTCTGACCTGGAAGTTATGTTTGATCCTCTCAGCGCTGAAGCTCTTGGGAATCACTACAACTCCTCTCTGCACATTGAAGCGCAGAGCTACCTGAGCACTGCTTTTATTGTACTTTTTCCCAATAGAAACAAGGAGCTCATCCTCCAGCAGGGGGGGACATTTCAAATTCACCCTGAGCAAGAGACAATGAAAAATAAATGAAACCTGGACAGAAGCTCTTTAAAATCAGTGGACAATTATGATGTAGTGTCGTGTAATTTTTCTCCTAATGGACTTTAATTCACTGGTAGAGGCTGGATTAACTTGTTGACCAAACTTGTGTGTCATAATTGTTGAAGTATACACACTTATTTATCCTTTTTTTTTTAAACAAACTTTTCTTTTACATACCAGGATGCATCTCTGGAGGAGCCAATTGGGCAGTATCCAACTATCACTATGTCATGCTGGCGACAGAACTCCAGGAGCTTTGGTTGTGTGAAATATGGATGACATTCAACCTAAAGGTAAGCCAGAGGAAGAGTGACAATTAGCTTAAAGATACGTGACAGTGAGTAAGCTCCCTGTGCTCATGCGTTTTCTGAATAAAACAAGATTAAAATGAAAATGTCCAAACAATCAATCTGAGTTAAAGGGCGAAATTCTTTCATGAGGTGATTTATGATGATTTAATGTATCTTTGTTAAGTTGCAGGTATGAAATTTCAGCTTTAAGTAATCCAGAGTTCCGTCAAGTGAAAATAGCTAAAATATGAATAAAACTACCATAATATTTAACCAAAGAGGTAAAAAGGTATGGACCAACTAAGAACAGATACAATTTTCTCCAATAATTTTATAAGGTCAACGTGTATGACAAAATGCATGCATCCATTCCTCTGTTTGTGGTGAGTCTCAGTTTCACTGTAAAT
Organism: Halichoeres trimaculatus; assembly: GCF_033239565.1. Classification (NCBI taxonomy): domain Eukaryota; kingdom Metazoa; phylum Chordata; class Actinopteri; order Labriformes; family Labridae; genus Halichoeres; species Halichoeres trimaculatus. The sequence continues at coordinate 18,371,837 of NW_027437187.1, read as the reverse complement.
ATACAGTAGTTGAGTTACACTGAGCCCATTACTGTGGGTTACTCTGACAACATTAACTAAAATTTAACAACAACAACAAAATAATTCATGACTAACTTGAAATTGATGGTTTTGGACTTCTGTATGACCCACACAGTTGAGTAATGTGATGTAAAATTGTTCCACAAAGACTGTGTTATCTCTGTTGTTAATGACTTCATTATCTCTGAAAATCACAGGTTACCTGGTTAGACACAGGTTTGTGTTTGAGGCCGGGTTTATTCAGCAACAGTTCCAGCTGTCTGCGATTAAAGTTAGAAACTCCCAGAGATTTCACCAGACCTGCGTCTTTGCACGCCTCTAAAGCCTGATGAGAAGAAAAGAGTGAGGCTGATTATCTTTGCAGACAGAGATAGTGGAGAAAAACAAGAAAGCACAGTAAAGAACAAAAATCAGACCTTTGAACATAGAGAGACTGTTTATGACAATGACCTTGGTGCTGCTTCAAACTGTTTGAGCATCGGCCTTCAGTTCTGAAGGACATTCATTCATCATGTACCAACTCTTTTCTATTTGATAACTTTATCCTGAGTTCTTTCACACCCATCTGTTCATCATAAGTATAATCCTGGATGACAGATATGACTCTTTCCAAACATGACTTCAATGTAAGATCAGCTAGTTGATCAGTGTGGACAAGAAGTAGCTAAATATGTCGCTAGGTGAGTTTGTTGAAATTACTCAAATTGTACATTTCACAAGACCAGCAGTTGAAGCTCCTGCAAGAATTTTTCATATGTTTTGAAACAGGCTGAAACTAATACTAATGCCTCTTTATGACATACAGAGATAAAATAAAAGCATCTGCACAAAGCTACACGTTTTTCTACACAGTATTTTTAAGAAACCACAGCCACAGTTGGTGCCAGAACAAGTGATCAGCAGCACACTGCTTAAACATGATCTCTGCCACTCTGTCATTACCTCACTTGTCTGTGACAAATGGTTTTCAAAATCGGCCTGTTATTTTTTTCAATACAGCTTACGTGACTGCTTTATCTTCGTTTATTTCTGTTTTTTATGTGCTTCATTTTAGGAGTTACATACAAATCTGTGCGCAACCCTGTGAATCAATATAACCTAAAAGAATGATGTATACATCTGAGAAACAGAAACCAAGTGTTGACCTGAAATCAAGTGCAAAAGTGTAGACATGAATCTCCATGCTGAACCCAGCAGAACATACCTCCCATGTTGCACAAAGGTCTGTGTGGTGGTAGATGTATTTTCCATCCTTGTCTTTTGGATAAAAATCTGCTCCAGGCTGAAATTAGGAACAATCATGACAATTATCAATCAACAAATGTCAATGACTGGGATATTAATGCTTCAATAAGGAGACTTAAGATTCATTTTTTGGTATTCAATGCGACACATATAAAGAATCGAACTCTGTATTTAATTTTGACAGGTCAATAAACAATTGGTTTGCTTTTAAGTCTGCTCTTAAGTTTTAACTTCAGACTTCTTCAATCAGAAAATTTTGCTTGACAGGAATCTATGAAAGCATCATCAAACCCGAACACCAACACTGTGACAGCTGCAATGGGAAGACAAGAGGAAGTTTGTTGCTGCTTTGTTGGTGTGAACTCAAAAGTCACCTTGAAGGCCATGGGAAGTTCAATAATGTAGAGGTCCACATAGTCTAGTTTCAGGGCCTTCAGCGTCTTCTCCAGGGCCGGTCTCACCAGCTCTGGTGGGTGGAAGATATTCCAGAGCTGAGGGAGACACAACAAAACCACAGAAAACATTGAATGAAGATAACATGGTGAACGGCACTCATTTTAAGGTGCCACGTTAGAAAGTTGTTTCAAGTGAAGAAAAATAACAATAGTAATTACAGAACTTGATAAAAAAACAAGTGTTTTACCTTTCCACAGTAAAAAATGTCTTCTCTTTTCACGACTCCTTCAGCAATTTTCTCTCTGATAGCTCGACCCACTTCATGCTCATTGAAATAGACCAAAGCCCCGTCAAAATGCCTGTAACCCACATCTATGGCCAGCTTGACACACTCAAGTGCTGTACCTTTGGGCGTCTGTTGAAAGATTCAGAGAAAATGTCAATAGCTGGTTTTGTTGATATAGATAAGTCCAAATATATATGTTTTCACAGTACTTCAATGTTTACTGCTAGCAAAGACATTGCTCAAACAACAGTTACAGTTTACCCACGTCCTTAAAGCCACTCCTACATGCAGAGAGTAGTCCTGGTTAAAAAAAAGAGTTGACATGCAAACCCAGAGAAGACATAGATTTTGGTTTATACCGTTCTGGGGTCCCCATAGGTGCCGAGTCCCAGTAGTGGAATCCGGTTCCCATCGCTGAGTGGAATACTGTGGCTCTGTGCTGTCAGGTTCATGCCTGCGAACACTGGAAAACTGAAGTGCTCCGTAGCTGCTCGTGCAAGTGGGTTGATAGCTAATAGGTAATTTATTGAATGACCGTGAAATTTGAACCCTAACACTTTAGTCTGCTTGCAAATATGATAGTGGCTTCTCACTGAAAGAGGTGGCATATGGTAGTACCTAAGCAGGTATACTGAGATGACTGTTCTGCATTGTGGTTTAATAGGTTTTGAAAAGTTTTAAGAAAAGGCAAAAATAAAGCATATATAAAGTGGATTGTAGAAGCTCCTTTTGTAATATAGTATAACAAATATATGATAAATACAATATAAACAATAAAAAATATAATTCAACAAACAAAAAATAAACAATATATTATTTTAAAGTCAATATTTGAAATTAAAGCTACCTCTGTTTTATGCTTTAATTTATTTCAGTTCATGTGTTGTCAACGTTCCCCTTCTATTTCAACATCAAGATTATTACTCCCAAAACACAGAGTGATGAAAATTCTAAACAAAGGGTGTTCTGATATTAAGACATATACCTACCCCCCTCCAGAGGTTTTAGGCATTAGAAATAACCATATACAAATGACATGCTGATAGTCTCATTTTCTTGCATAAATCATCCAGAAACTGACAATTTTAACTGAAGTCTGTTTCTTCACGAGATAAAAACTCATCACAGGGGCTTTAATGTAAAGCACAGAAATAAGGGGACTCTTTAAACTTACTGTGTCCTTGTTGTTTTTCATGCAGATGGACGCCATAAACAGTACCAGTATCCAATCATATACAACAGCATAACCTTACAGGTATTTACAACGCTGAGAAAAATAATTCAAATGATGAAAAACTATGTTTTTGTGGCTCAATTAGCCTCTGAAGAAGCCTGAGTAGAGCTTTCTCAGTCTCTGAGCATCTCATCGGCACGCGCGCACAGTTTGACCCCACCCCTCTGGTTCTGCAGCGAGCGCGAGCGGTGCAATTTGAGCAACATCCGCGGCTCGCGACTGTGAAAGGGACGTATTACATCCTTTGGGCTACAGTTCCCGTCGTATGTCGACGTTTTCAGAAAGGCTACATGTAAGTAAAATTCTTAATGTACGAACTGCCCTGTTTTTACGAAGGTGTGTAAAGCTGCTCTGTTCGGTTTAAGATTTTTGAGCCTGCCCAGCTCACTTATCAGGATATATCACCCAGAGAAACAAATTAAAGGTGTGTAAATGGAGGGACGCGCGAATGACCAGGAGTCCACGGATGCTGCCGTCATCGTCGTTGAGAACGAAGCAGAGAGCATGCAAGTGCACCAAGAAAAGTCCGTCACAACCGACCAGAATTACCTGGACACCTGCCCTGTTTGTCATCTCAACTTTCACAGTCGAGAGCCCAAACTTCTGCCTTGTCTGCACTCCTTCTGCAAGAAATGTTTGCCTCCACCCTCCAGGAATTTGGCCATGGCAGAAACAGCAAACTCTCAGGTTGACAGGGCGACCAAACCACGTGAGTGACTTTGTTTACAAACACTGACCACAGCTCGGTCACAGGGCATCACATTTTCACGCATGTAAGATGTCTCTTTATTGTAGTTGCGTCGTTTCACATGTGGGTTTGACACAAATGGTTTCCTTGTTTCAGCTAACCTGTGTGTGTGATTCTGTTGTGGTTCCAGTGAATGTAATCCGCTGTCCGGTGTGCAGGCAGGAGTGCATGGAGGTAGATGTGATGGAGAATGTCTTTGTAAAGGACTGGGTAGAGGCTCCCAGCAGCACAGTGGAGAGGACTGTCCAGGTTAGTGACAAAACACACCTCAATATGGATGTGGGTATCAGCCAGTACTTAAATCCAAAGTGGTATTAAGAAAGAAAAAATGGTAACAGGACAAAAAAATCCCTGTTTTTGTTTCATCTACCTGAAGCTCTGTATGACCTGCGATGACAACACTGAAGCTGATGGGTTCTGTGTGAACTGTGTTGAGTACCTTTGTGTTACCTGTGTGGAGGCCCACCAGAGAGTGAAATTCACCAAAGACCACACTATCAGACACAAGGCGGAAGTATCACAAGGTATGCTGACCAGTGTCTCTGTTAAAACGTGTTCATCTGCATCGTGTGTGTTACCATGGCAAAGGAAAGAGCTAACATACAATCTAATTTAAAATGACATCTTTCTGTTCAATTCAACGGGTGCATTTAAACTGTGCAATAAATGTAACACAACAAACACAAAGTACACCTATAATGGCATCACCTGGACTAGATAACCTTACCTACAATAAGATGACAAGGTTACACGTATGACGACTGCCAATCTGTAAGTGTTTGAATACTTACATGCAGTAGTACTAAAATCAACTTAAATGGTATTTGTATGTTGTTTTCCAACACTGCAAAAAACTGAAATCTTATCAAGTGTTTTGTCTTTTTTGAGCAAAAATTGTCTTATTATACTCAATATGAGCCACTTTCAACTTATCAATACAGAAAAATGTCTTGTTTCAAGTTATCAGAGTACAAAAATGAGGTTTGAATCGCTTGCAACCAGTAAAAAAATCTGCCAATGGAATTAGAAAAATTGCTTGAAAATTTCCTTGAGACTAGAACAATGTCTTAATACAAGTAACTTTTCTCTTGTTCCATTGGCAGATTTTTTTTTACTGGTTGCGAGCAATTCAGACCTCATTTTTGTCCTTAAATAACTTTAAACAAGACATTTTTCTGGATTGGTCATGTGAATTTGGCTTATATTGAGTCTAAAAAGGAATTTTCTACTGAAAATAAGACAAAAACACTTAATAAGATTTCAGTTTTTGCAGTGAAGAAGGAACAAGATTTTAACTGCAGTTGCTTGCCAAAATGCTTGAAATAGTTAATTTCAGATGTTGAACGCTGTTATTTTAAATAGGTAACACTAAAATTAATCATAGGCAACAATATTTTGTCAATATCTAAAATGAATAAATAACACACCGTGTGCAGGACTCACACATGCAGGTTTTCTTTTGTTACATCCAGTGACCTCAAATATATATATATATATATATATATATATATATATATATATATATATATATATATATATATATATATATATATATATATTAAAACAAGCACTTATTTAATCTTTTGCTTCAGATCTGAAGTATCCAAGCAAAAAAAAAAAAATCAGCAATTATCTTTTACCCTGAATGATGAATCTTGTCTTGATCTAAGATTTCCTCGGTGGGTCAAGTCTGAGACCGATGTTCTGTGACGTCCACAAACAAGAACCACTGAAGCTGTTCTGTGAGACCTGTGACCTGCTAACCTGTCGGGACTGCCAACTGGCCAAGCACAAGGACCACAAGTACAGTTCACAGTTTATCATACATCAGACATTTAATCTCTTTTACCCCACACAGTGATCCAGGGAATCTTTCTCACACTGAAGTGACATTTTATTAACGAGACAGTTTTTATGTTGTTATCGCTGACTTAATGTCTCTCTTTGGTTAGTTACCAGTTCCTTGAAGATGCTTACAGCAACCACAAACAACACATGGAGAACTTGACCCAGCAGCTGCAGGAGAAAAAGAAAGTGATTGAGGAGGTTTCAAACTCCATCAACACTGGGTATGTGTTTCTACAATAAAACATACCTGTTTATGAAGCAATGACGCTCACACTTTGAATATCTGCACTGAAGAGAGTTGCCTCTTTCACATGATCTTTAAATATTACTGCCTAAATAAGGAAACATGAGTTGTACATATTTTTGCAGCTGATTCCTGATGTACTGATTGTTATATTCTGCTCCAAGTCTCCTTCAGGTTGACCAGAACCACTCGTCTGTTCATAATGAAATAAAGAAGTCCATCTGCACTTTGATTTTGGAGATAAACAAAAAGGGCAAGATGCTGATTAACCAGCTTGAGGTATGGTTTATAAAAGAAATGTTTCTCAAATAATGTTTCACTTTCACTCCATGCTGTAGACTTGAATCCAGAAGAACATCCCCTTCTTGCAATCTCTGCTGACTGTTTTACCCTGAGGCCTTGAACGCACCCCCTCAAGCTGTTTAAACACTGCAGATGTTCACTTATTCATGTTTTTCAGGCTGTAACAAAGGATCACCAGAGTGTATTGCGAAAACAACAAGAGGACATTGGCTATTTATCCAGACACCTGGATCACGTCATCAAATTTACCAAATGGGCCACGGCCAGGAGTGGGGGCACGGCGCTCTTGTACTGTAAACGTTTGGTAAGGTTTGGCCATCGTTGCAAAAGTATTTCATCACAGTTTTGTTTTTTTGACCTGAAACCAGACTTAGCTCTTAAAGCTCTGTTAGAGTCTGGTGTATTTGGATGTGATGAATGGGAACATATGCTTTCTGTAACACACTTACGACCTTTACTGAAAATTATTAAAACCACCCCGTCTGTTGCAGATTCTGTTTCAGATTGGAAACCTCCTGCGGGCAAAATGCAGTACCTCATTTGTACCACAGAGCACTGCACGCTTCCAGTGTCGAGCCACTTACTGGGCTTCAAATGTTGATCTGGGTAAGACGAGCATATTTCTCTGCTGTGGAAGCAATAAAAACCTGGATTTCTAAATGTCTGGACACATTTTTATGCATTCCTCTTAGTTTGATACATTTTGACTTGGCATGGTTTTTAGTCAGGTGGAAATGTCTTGTTTCACTTTAAATCTCAATAATACCATCATTTATGACAACTCTAAAAATAAGGAGTACCTAGACATCACTTAGAAGAGTCTTTACACCACAAATTACTTTAGTAATCCTGAATATTTTTCTGAAATCCTGAAAGTTCCCTTGTGTAGTTCATTTTATTTAGGGTTTTGAACTTTTTTTTTTTATTCCTGCACTTGGTAAATAATTTAAAGTATTTTGCATCACTTTTTGCCACTTACCTCATACAAATTGCAACACTTGCTGCTGATTTCGTCCCTTGCCAGTTTACAATACAATTTTATATCTGCAAAAATGTTATAGAGCCATAAAAAAAACTGTCTGTGCGGAGGTCCATCCATCATAGGATATCTATCATGATTATTGCTGCCCTTTGAGTGGCTTGATTCAGTTTGAATATTGACTGATTACAGATCATTACTCTCTGAAGAGTTTGTGGATTAAAATAGAATAGTTCACAGAAATCACATCAGACAGAAAAACAGCCTCTTCAGCATGACTGACAGTGGAATTGCTATCAGCGTAAAGTTTAAAATTTGTCGAATGGTGTAGAGCTTGACAGTGGCTCAAAATGTTGGAGAAATGTAGCAAATAAGGGCTAAGGTAAAGCATCCTTACCAGATGGTTTTCCTGCCATCCCAAACTTTTTACAGAACTTTAGTTCAAACCTGATCCCCCCACAGTTTTCTGCAGAAGAGTAGTCTTTATTGTGTATTTGTCACCCGTACTTAATATGCTCATCCAGTCTCTCTGTGTATATTTCCTCAGGCTCTTTAGTGGTGGAGAGTGTGCCAGGCCACCAGCTTGGTGGATTTCAGGGTATCCCTCACCAGCTCTCGCACCCTGGGCAGACCCCCTCAGGCTCACCCCACAGCTTTGCCCCGGGAGGTCTCCATAACACTCTAGCTCAGCTCCAAATGCAGGTAGACAAGCTGAACCCGCAGGCCCACTGGCAGCCCCAACCTCCTCCTCCTCCTTGGACGTGGTACCAGAGCGTCCGTCTGCAGAGAACCATCCCAGGGCCCCATCATGGAGGCTCTCCCTCCCACAGTATACAGCCCCAAACAGGACGCAGGTTTATGGTGCCTGCACCCAACCATGTCAGCCCAACTAGCAGCTTACCAAGCCCTGGGTTTACACCCCAGGTTAGTGTGTGTTTCTGCATGAGTGTGTATGTACGCTCATGTCCTTGTGACTGACAAGGCCCCTTAACAAGCAGCGACAGCAGATGGCATTGTCCTAAATAGAGCTGACAGCCTTCACATCCTGGGCAATTTGTGTCTTTCCTTGTCAAGACAGATTTTAATCTTAGACAAACTGAGGATTCAAAATCACAAAATACGAGTACGAAATCTGCAGAGCAGCAGGAGCCAACACGTGACAGAGAGCAGACAAACGATTTCACAAGATATCATTTCATCAGTTGTTTAGTCTAGTTCTTCGGGTGTTTTGGTTTTCAGCTCTGAAGTATAGGCTCATTCTCAGGACAATACTGGCATGTGAAGTGTACACAATAGTTGTCACACTGATGGGAACAAGCTGTTATCATTGCATAACAGACTCCCAAGTGTCCTATTTAATGAAGGAACAACCTGTGTTTTTTATATTTTACTATTGAGCAATGACACTCCAAAGGTCTTATTTTTAAAGAGTACTTTGCGTCAATGATTTTTTGATGGTTATCTTTCTTTTAGCCATCAAAGAAGGTGCATAGCGAGTTTAGTGTTTAGTCTTAATGTCAGAGTGTATCTGGGGAAATTAAAAGAAAATTTAACTCTACTGGATTAATGATGTGATGATAAGTTTTTCAAGGATCATAACATCCTCAAGATAAGACAAAGATAAGAAAGAGTACAAACATTTCCAATCTTGGACAGTTGATTCCCATTCAGAAAAATAGAAACCAGCAGAGACGCCTGAGAGGCTGTGAAAAGACAGTAACGGCTGCAGTCTTTAATAGGTGGTTTGTCTTGAGGCCCTAATTCTTCTTTGATTGTTATACTAAGTGTCTTCATGACACCTAAAATCTATAATTTTTTTTTTACTGATGCTTTAATTTTAGAAAGGAAGACTCGCTGTAACTGAGGTCTGTGTTCGAGCTCACCCTGCCGCATTACATTTAAAACAGATCAGAAAAAAATGGTTAGACATAAATTACAACTCTCTCATTCCTTCAAAGCCAAACCTCTTTAAATGTTTTCACATTTTATAACAATTCCAAGTAATTGTATATGTATCTCAGACACTAACGCTTAGCTGTCATTTGAAAATTATTCCACCCTGAAGTCGTCCAGTGCTGAGGTCTGGTTGGTGTTTGCTGTAGTGCAGCCTTCTGTCACTAGCTGGGGATATAGCTCCAGTTAATAGCAACTGATGTAATAATAAGGCTTTACTATCTGGATGTAAATAAGCTCAGATGGTACATGTTATCTTGTAGCACAGCCCAGTTCAGCGTTATTTTGATCTAGAAAAGCGAGACAAAGTTGTATGTTGGCTTGGATACACAGGGATATTGACAAATACATGCAGCACAGGTATGTGGATGTCAAGCTGTCAGAAGGACTGGAGGCTGATGGTCCTATTTCTGCTAATGCCACACTTTAATCTTTGTCAGAATATTCTTGCTCTCACATCTCTTAAAGAAAGTGTCCTTATCACCCTGTGTGAATCCAATGACACATCATCAGTCATTAGAATTAAATTTTGAAAGATTTTATTTGATATGAAATGTGTTTGAGAAATGCTCATTTCTCACTTATTTTGTAATCTGAAGACTTGCAGCATCATCCAGGTTAAAGCCACATTAGACCACTATAACAGGTCAGCCTGGATTTCCAGAGATTTCTTTACACCTTAACGGCTCTGCTCTGGTTGTTTCCAAAAGGTGTCAACCCACATATTCATCATCAGGGCTCCAAAGATGTGAACCCTCACATATCCATTTCCGTCCTCACAGTCAGATGTATGGAGGAGCTGACAGGAATGTATATGAAAACAATTGCATCATATTCTCTTTAATCTTGCTCTGTCTCTGTCTGTGTTTCTCTCTTTCTGTCTTCTGTTTGAAGCCTTTGGGGATGAGGGGCAGTAGTCCCAGTTATCAATCCAAACCTGTGGACTTGTTCTCCTCATCTCTCTACAGTCACATATCACCGGTGTCCATCAATGGTGGCGTCAGTTCATCTCAATCCAGGCACACGGCAAGTGACTGCTTCTTCGTGTTTCCTACACTGATATAATTTTAACAGTGTCCTAAACAACATGTGTTGGTGTGTTTAGATTGAGCCGTCATACGTGGAGAGGAGGAATGACTCAGGTGGCCACATGTGTGTGCTGAAAACAAACTATCCCCAGAGCCTGCTGCCTTCGTTACCACACAGAAATGGTAAGTCTGTACCGTTCGTGTATTTTTCATTATGCAGTCTGTATGGTTTGCTGCATTTTTGATCAAGGACATTTTTAATTCTCAGAAGTGCAAGGACAGCAGTATTCACCAGTGTACGCTGCTGTATCTCAGGAGGAAAAACCAGGGTGAGAACACAGCTGTGCACACACACACACACCCACACACAAAAACAGAGACTCTCCCTCTCTTTCCATATGCCTAATTATTCTGCTGCTTTGAATAGTACTGAACTCAAAGGACCTTCAGTCCCTTCATATTGTTTCTTCTCTCCTGTGAATTTCTTTATTCTCAGTGGTTCATGCTTTTCCCCCCAGGTCCCTTTCCTGGAAACCTCCAGAAACACATCAGGCGAGTGCAGCAGTGGGATCAGCTGCAAAGAAAAGACGAAGGTCCTCACCAGGGCCCATCATAGTCATTAAAGATGAGCCAGATGATGACAGTAGCTATGTAAGGAGAAAGTGAATTATTGATACCAGCCAATAAAATGTCTTCTGGACTCTAGATTTTGATATGGTGTATGCTTTTATTAAAAGTGGTGCACTAAAATCAAATTTTTACACTCTAGAGACGTGTTAGATTATTACCTGAAGGCTGTTTTTTTATGTTTTGGGGGTTTGGGTAGAGTATGCAGCAGGAGGAGACGCTTTCAAACAAATGTTTGGGAGCTGAAGTCTGCAGAATGTGAACAACTTTATTATCAATGCACACAATGCTCCAGACTATCACCTACTGGGCTCACACATCTACTCATCCTGTCATCACCCAGACCTTTCCTAAGGCTAGCAGGAAAAGTCTGCATAAAGTCAGAGTAAAAAATCTGCAAAATTTGTAATAACTGGAGGCATTACTTTTTTCACCAGTTAAAAACTCCTCATGTCTGTGAGTTAAATGATCAGAATATTTATAATGCTGTCTCCCTTCTTTATTTTTTTTTTTGCATTTCAGGTTCATCCAAACCAAAGAGCCAGCCTCCCTGACAGCACAGGTGACCAACCTCAAACCTGTGTCCAAGGCGAGCCGAAGACAGTCCTAACTCCTCAAAGCACTGACGACAAACTCCACCCCCCAAACAAACTCAGAGAGCGGAGTAAGCCTGATGGTCCAAATCCCATCCCCTCACTAGGCGGAGAAAAGCAGGCAGATCAGCACCAAGCTCCACTGGAAGCCTCTAATGAAGTTGTGTGTGCTGTTTGTCAGACCGGGGGAAAGCTTCTGCGGTGCAATAGGTGTACCAAGCTGTTTCACCTTTCATGCCATGTTCCAGCTCTCCTCAAATCTCCCAGGCAAGCTCTGTCAGGGGAAATTTATCCAATACTGGTCTGAGATGGAAATCCAATAACTCATGTTATTGCTAATTTTAAAGTTAGTTTAAAGTACACCAGAATCAAAGACTTATGGTCTCTCGTGGGATGAAAAAGACCCTCTAGCTGTGTACTAATGAGTTTTTGACAAGCTATATTCTCATTTTGGTTTAGACCTGACGGCAGTGTCATACCGTTGTCAATAGATGCTCTGGCTTACTGGCTTTAACAGAAATTTATTGTGTCTGGACTGTCTTTTTCCAGTGGGGATTGGCGTTGCTCTCTCTGTCTTGACCTGTTAGTGCCTGGGATGGAGCATGAAAACAAACCTGAAGCCAAAACAGTGAAGACAGAACCTGATTCTGACGGAGGATTTTCCCCTGTGGACAAACGAGTCAGTATTCATTTTTTTAAACAAATGAACAGAATTAATCCCTCAAAACAAAAGATTAAACATATTGTAGTAATCAGACAGTGTGATTGGTAGACTGGCATTGTAAAATCAGCCAGAGAGCTCCAGCTCTTTTCTCAATTAGCTGGTAAAAGATAGATAAATAACTTTGCTATTGGATTTTTCCCATAACTCTCCTCACCTAACCCAGGCAGTTGAAAACATTACCCAGCAAGGCTTTCACACATATGATGTCATTATAATTGCATAATTGGTTGTTTTAGGATGATTCATCCCGTAATCCTTCATATCACTCTTCTGGATTGCAAATATGCCTACAGGCCCGCTCAAATACACTCCCTACCCCTTGTTCAAAGCCGACCAGAGCTTTTTTTTTGCAGATGCTTGCAATAGTTTGCACATATTACTGCCCCCTCCTCCAGCTTCTTCAGTGGAGAGAGTTCTACCTTTATATTTGAAGCCGTACTAACACACCTTTAGACTTTATCATTTTATTGCCATCCATGACCAATGATCTCTCTCTTCTTTATTAGAGTTTGTTGTGTGCTCCAGGTCAGCGATCAGTTCTTTGGTGCACCCCCCTTGCATTGATTAAAGGGGCTGTGAGGATTTTTTAAGAGATCTTGCAAAAGTCTCCCTTCTAAATATATGCCTGATCAAAATCCACACTTTAAAATGAGATTATCAGCGCCAATATTACAGGTCACGGGTTATTTCCAAATGCTACTTCTTAGCTTCCTAATCAGGTCGAGCTGGACCGTATTGATTTATGGCACGTCTAAGTTTCTATGACAACACCGCCCAGGCTGACAAAGTTTAGAAGTGAGAAGATAGATGTGTGTTTTTCTCTGCTGAAAATGATTTCTGTGATTAGTTTGGTGGTGATATTGGACACAGGAGTGTAACTGTCAGACAAAAAAAGGACGGAAGAGCAGAAGAAAGCTAAACAGAAGAGTGACAGTGCACGAGCTTAAGGCTAAGACATGAGCTTCAGGCTGAAAATGCTAAGCTGTTTGTGAAAATGTTCATTTCAACCCACATACAGCAGTTATTCTGCAGTGGTCTCTTCAGACTTGAGATTCTATCAATAAAATGACAAGAATGGACTATCAGCTGCATTAAATTAAGATGACTACTAAACTCCTTATAAACTGACAACAGGTGAGGCAACCCAATTAAAACAGATCCTCCTAGCATCTCTAAAGTGCAACACAAACCTTGTCATGTTGCTGTATGTAATAGTTATGTGTAGTTAAAAGCCGGGGATCTCATTCTGCAACAGTAAGTTGGGGGAAACACACTACTGTGTTTTTAGTGCTTGTGTGCACATCCAAGATTGGAAAATCAATCTTAACCTGGTGAAGATGAGGATATAAATGGAGCAAAGCCTGCAATCTAGTTCAGACAGGTAACTCAAGCTGCAATAATTTCATGCATCATTCTCACAATAATCTGACAATCATATCTTCACAATGAGGCTGGTTGTTAAAGCTGCAGAGTTTTCCAGTCCTTTCCTCTGCTTTGCTGTGCGTAGACCATCAGCCCCACCACCTTACCCGCATTCACCTGCAGGCTCCAGCTTTAGGGGATTACAGATATTATCTCACAACTTCACAATTTCTGCATGTAAAGAGAATGAGGGATGAGGGGTGAGGAGAATCAGGTCCTAAACAAAACCGCTGATCTGCTGCTGCATCAACATTATGAGGTGACAGGCTGAACTATTACACAGCAAGTCAATTGTGTAGTTGACATAGAACATTTAATGATTTAAGATGTAGAAACTTAAGATCTACTAATAGGTTTAAAACTAACTTTATGTCATTATGTGCTCGTGCTAACTTTTCGGTGTCAGGTAAATGTTAAACTGATGTGAAAGTGTTTTTTTCTATTGCTGCAGAAGTGCGAGAGGCTGCTGCTGCTCTTGTTTTGCACTGACCTGAGTTCAGGCTTTATAAAGCCTACAACCCCTATGGTGAGTCTGGAAGCATGTCCGACTCCAAACAAAAAGTTAATGAGATTAATGTCGCATTATGTTACTACAACAGACATTTAATAATGTGGACTATGCAGTATTTATCAGTGAAAACAACAAAAAATTACTTTAGAGGCAGACAGAGCAACTTTAACAAGACACTGTAATTATAGATGTATTTTTCTTGCTGACCTTGCAGGTCTTTTGGTGTTTATGATTACAAAAAGAACATGGACATTAATGAAAAATTACACTCCTTCACAACATCTTGTGCAAGTGCCGAACTATATGAAATATTAATCTCAATTACACTGCAGCATCTTCCTGTGAAGTTTAAAGTTGTTTTATCTTTCCCTCTCCAAATACTGCAGCTATGTGCTAATGAGGAGCTGACTATAAGGGGACCAAAGAAGCTGTGCACTGTGAAAAAGCGACTGGAGGCTAAACAGAGTGAGAGCTATCAAAGCCCTGCAGAGTTTGTATCAGACATTCGACTTGTCCTTGGCAGCTGTAAAAGTGAGGTACTGAAGAAAAAAAACCCTAAACATCTTTTTCTACTGCTTTACATTTCTTTACAACTTGTAATAAAATGTTTCCCTCGTTCCTCCCTTTTATTTATATCCATAGGAGGCTGGCTCAGAGATTATCACAGCAAGCGTGAAGCTCAGAGATCTGTTTGAAGAGCATCTGAAAACTACCTTTCCTGATCAGTTGTTTCCAGAAATAAAGCTGGAGATGATTCCTGCTGCCCCTCCTGACTCTCAGCTCTTATGTCTTGATAATGAACCCCACCCTGCAAAGCACCAGCGCACATGCTCAGACTCCCAGGATACACCAAGCTGCTGAGAGGAGGGAGCCGTTGAAAAAAAAAAATCTTTATCATCATTTCTATGTTTGACTACACTACTGACCCCAGCAAATACGTGGTTTGTTAAAGTTTACATAAAAAAGTTAACATTGTTTACCTTCAAGTGTCATAAAGGGTTTACAAGTTTGTTTAAGGATTAAACTAAAATGCAATCAAAGAGCTTTAAAAAGAGTTTCAGTCTCTGGCTGAGTGATGAGGTTTAAGATTTGGACTGGTGCTGATCCTTAAAGTGTTTACAGGGTAAAACTAACTGGAAAGGGTTGTATTTTGTTTCGGTTCATTGCCATGCAATATCATTTTGTTCTGCCTTGGTCACAAGTCTGCTAACGGAAAATATATTTGTTTAAAAAAAAAGACACATCTTATTTATGATGTGGCAAGAATTTATGTGTTTTTCCTGCTTTGCTTTGAGTGTTAAATGTTTTTTTTTCTTTGTGGAGCAGAGTTTGATTTAACTTTTTTGGGGGCAAGTAAAGTGCAAACAACAAAAGAACCAAAGCTGTGTGATAACACTACTAATTGTTTAAGATTTGCTATTTTAATTGATCAGAATATATTGAAGATGTTCTGATATAATGTTTTATAGTTAAGTGTTAAGTTGGGTATGAATGCATGTGTATTTATTTATTTATTTATTATAAATTATTACACAACCCACGAGGAGACTTCTTTTTCTGTCATTGATTTCAGTGTTTTCCACTCTTAGTTTTTAAACCTGAGAGCCAGAACCAGACATCTGAATGGCAATAAGCTTTTGGATATGTACAGGGTACAATTAAATGTGTTTTTGTTCATTTGTGGTTTAATATACATCTTTACCTCTTAACTTTGAATTGTATGTTTCAGTACAATATTGGTCAACACAACTTAAAGCTCCTGTGAGGAACTCCTTTGTTGAGTCAATTTGGCACCCCCTGTGGACAAAAACGTTCTTCCTCTATCTCTGCTGATTTTTGTCTTATGGTCTCTCGGATTCAAAATGTTATTTATTTATTTATAATAACTATTTACTGTTGATCACTGTTACACCTTCCATGTGACACCAGCTCCTGGAAGGAAAGATAGCATTACAGAGTTATCGTTCTTTTCACCAATTGTCCCGTTTGCTTTTACTGGTCATACAGAGACGTCTGTATTAGTTTGAGTCTGTCTCATAACCATTGAAAACCTCCTCACAGGAGCTTTAGATATCAGTGGAGTAACCCTGCTCACCCCTCCCTGAACAAGTTTTCCCAGTTGTGTTTCTCAACAGTGAACAAGTCCTTTGGGTCCCTCCGTGCAGCACCGCTGACCACCCTGCTGTGTTAGTGGCCCTCTGCTGATTGACACAGACGTGGCAAGACGAGCTTTGTTAAGCTTCAAAGGAACTGTACTTCACCCCCAACAACAAGATTAACACTGTTTGAAAGCGACCTCGGCCTCTCCAATTTCCTCTACCTGTGAGTGAGGGGTTCAGCAGGGTGCTGGTAGCTCTTACTTAAGCCTAGATGGGGGTTCGATGGTGAAGAGAGGAGTAGAAGTTTCTGGATAGCTCAGGTGTTCGTTGCACACAAGGATAGTCCGAGTGGCACTGATTTTGCTCACATTTGAGAGTTTCTCCATTTTATTACCTATAAACACTTGTTATCTCTCTCCAGCAGTACACCATGGCAAAGATAAGATAAGGACCAGATCAGCCACGACAGGAAGTTCTCTGCTGATTTGATAACTGTTACAGTACAAAGGGGGTGGCACATCCTCAACATCTGCAGGAAGTACTGTGATAGATACAGCTGAAGGTATTGTAAAGTCAGATGTGTTGCTAGGATAATTTAATTTTTTCATGCTCTATACCACACATAACTTTTTTCAAACTATGTTGCCGTGCTTTATCTTTCTAGGTTCATTTTCTTGAGGTATTATCAACTTGCAGAAAGCCTGCCAAAGCTGGGTCTAAAAGAAAATCTGTCTGAACAAACACTAAGTCTTCTTTAGATTTTGTCAAAAGAAAACATTGAAATATGCTAAAGCTATTGCAGATTGATTTTTAAAGCAAAGAAATGTAGACATTCTCTAATTTGATGGATCACCTCTTTCAGCGAGTGTTCTCATTTTTTCACTGGAGAATGGTGTTTAACATATGTTTTACTGGAACCAACTTTCATTTAAAAAGGCACTTATAGGGTTAGAATAAGAAAGATAAATGACATGAAATGAAAGCTCAAATTCCCCATTCCTCTGCTTTAGTTAAGTGCTGCAATAGTAGTGTTACAGTATATTGTTATTGGAGTTAAATGACTGTCTGAAAGGTACAACAAACACCCATAAATGTAAATCATGCATTTTAATGGGCTGAAACATCCAAAACACTGGCATGGTCGATTAATATGTGGTCTTTCAGGAAGACTGTAAACAGAGTGTAATTACCAGCAGAAAGTGCAGACTGTGGTGAACTGAGGAACACAAGGATTGAGATGAGACTCGTCACACTAAAGCAGACCAGTCACCCATTTATAACAGTCGTATACTTGTGGTCTGCCCCGTATGCCTGTGGTGTGCTGATATCAAGTCTTTGGTGATGTTTCTAGACCGGCTAGACTGGTGGTGGAGACATATGGCTCTGATTAGACGATCATTTAACCTCTCTCTGTCACCATGCCCAGAGTCAGCAGACTGATTGAATTTGCAGAGGGCCTTAGTTGGTACAAAATGTTTATAATGCAGTCTAGCAATTATTTCTGTAGCTCCTTGCCAACTCTGGTAGACTCATGTGTGTCTGAGGCTTGTTTATACCCAGCTCCCTCTCACAGTCCATGATCACTTTGGCTGATGGTGAGCCCACATCTGTGGCACTGATACAAAAACTTTAATTCATGAATTTTGCAGGAAAATGTCTCATTTTCTTTGGTACAACTGGGAACTTCAGTAACCGAAGAGAAATAGACTCACTAGAAAGCCTATGGAGGCCTTAAATAAAAGATACAGCATCAAATGCATATATTATGGAGAATGTAACAGCACAAAGCCACACTTAAGTTTAAGCATGCACAAAGATTGCAGTGGCACCCATATTTGTAGATAATAACACTGATAATATCAATATTCTGACTCAGATAGCCAAAAGGTTTCGAAACTTACAGTCTGGACAAAGCCACAACAGATTTTTAAAATACCCCAAAACTGTCTCCAGATGTTGAGTAATCAGCACAGTCATTAGTCACAGACAGAGAAAGTCTGCTCTGCCATTGATGGGTAGACAATTTCCATGTGTGCATACATACCTTGCAGCACAGTAGCCTGAAGACACTTTTAATTCCTCCTGCAGCCAGGCAATAAAAATATGGCAGCCCACAGTCCCAAAGTAGTATTTCAGGTCTAATGCTTTCCAAGATGCATAAATGATTCAATCATATGAGATATTTGAGATGGATAGGGCTCTGTGTTAACATTCCTCTCAGAATTATTAGAATATATTAATGTGACTCATTTTGGGTAGGTTAGGACTTTTAATCTGACAGGACAAATAATAAATGTTGGCTTAAGTTTATCTTTAGATAAAAGAGAATAAAATGAAAATGCACTCATAATGAAACGTTTCTATTTAGAGTTAATGATGGAAAAAAACAATGTGATTTGATTAGCAGTAAGTGGTCGGTGTCTGTGGCCCAGCCCGCCCCTCACAGTGCCATAATTAGACGCTCATTCTTCCAGTCACGCTGCAACCACGACTCACCCAACTCCATCACATCCACCTCTGTGCCTCGGACTTTTTTAAAGGAGCTCAGCTACTAAGTCGCTTATTCTGCAGAATAACTGACACCAGGACGCTCAAAACTTTCGAAAAACGTTTGTTTCATCTTTATTTGACTTTACTTTGCTTCAATGGGTCCGTGTGTGGTGCTGCTGTGCTCTCTGTTCGGAGTTCTCCTTGGCCAAGGTAAGGCACCTTTCTGCGTCAGACTACTTACAGTGTCGACTGTAAAAGGGGCTGCCGAATAAAACCAAGGAGAAAGATTGCTGTACGATAAGGTTGTGTGTTAGTTTGACCCTGCAGGATAACTTTTTTTCCCCATATGGAATCAAACTGCCAAAGATTGAGACCCAGGGAGGTGATGAATGTGCCATAGGACTAGTTGAGGCATGTGATAAAACCACAGTTCATTGAGTTAGCTGCTTCAAAGAGATTCAGGTCTGTCTGAAATGGAATAGGGCTCAAATTTCTTATTAAAGGCTTGATGACAAGTCTGTGAACCTCCCAGTTCACTGTTTGGCTTCTTCCTGAGTCTGTTTGAAAAGCTTTCATCAAGATGATAAAAGAAAAAACAAATGAAAAATTTACGTTTTTTTTCAAATTATTATTTAAATAACTCTGTTATTCATTGCATTTCTTATACACCATAGCCACAGTTACATCATTTTACATATTGAGAAGCAGTTTCCCAACTGTCAGAGTTCTTGCCGCCCATGAAGTCCGACTTCCCCAGTGTCAAAGGCCAAGTGCCCTGGTATGCTTGACGCTGTAATAGAACAACCTGGGTCCTACCAGGAGAGCCAGAGGCATGATTTATACTCAACCCCCCACAGTAGGGTCACTCAGGCATTTATGAGCCATATCCAAACCTTTACTACCCCCGTGGGCACACATGGGACAGTTTTCACAGTCAGTGGGACTACTTTACTTTGCATGGCTTTCTTTGGTGGGAGAAATGTCACAGGTCAAGTTTCAGCTCAACCACTTGCATGACTCGAAACCCAAGAGGTACAAACCTTTTCATGTAGAAACTGATGGACAGATAACAGGATGGTTCCAGCAACAGCCACTGATATTGCTCGAGTGGTTACAGGAACAAAAACCCCACAGGTACCTCCTAGTTTCATTAAAACCAAGTGATAGATAGATTGATAGATTAATAGATAGATTGATATACCTGCATTGATATTGTTCCAATATCAATACAGGTATTAATAACACTCAGGCACAGGCTTTAAAGTCTTGTAGATCTCTCTTGAAAGGGAACAGGGCTCAATGCACCAAACCTCAAAAATGCTGGTTTCAGGTAAATTATTCTTTGTCAAAAAACAAAAACAAAAACAAACAAACAAAAAAAAAAGTTTGGTGGCAATATGTAAGTTCTTGAGAATGACAGTATGTAATCACCACTTACTGATGGACAGTACTGTTCTTCATCCTCTAAAAAAAAAACCTGGAGTGCAGGGAGCCTGTGAGAGAGACACGCGCTGCTCTTGTGATGTCTGGCTAAGGCCAATTTCTCTCTCCACCACTGGGATCATTAAGCCTTGTTTACATGAGGTGTCTAGACGCAGGGAGGCCATGTGCTGTTCTGCCAAGACAGAATAGCCCTTGCAGCCAGCACAGCCATCCAAGATGGAAATCAGCCTCCTCAGACGCTTTATCACTGAGACAGAGAACTGTGGCAGGCTCTATCTAGACAGGGACATGGCTGTGCTGGGTTCTTTTGATAAAACAGCAGCACACAGGGAAAAGAAACTTCTGTTCTTTCAATTTAGGTTTTTAGAGCAGCAGGCAATGGTGGGGTCTGTGATTCCTGGTGGGTTAGAGCCAGTGATCAGCTAACTGAGAGCTACGTTTAGGGGAAAGCATAGGGGCAGTGAAGGAGTACTAACTGTTTGAAAGAAACCTTTTCTATCTCAGTGAGATGCTTTTATTAACCCTTTCTTTTTTAATTCAAATATTTAAGCAAATGCAGTCAGCAGAGTTGTTGAAGTACAGATGCTAGTTTTGGAAAGGCCTCCCATTTCACCTGAAAGGGGGGTTTGACATCTGTAAAAAACTTGCGCTCGATCAATACAATCACTTATTAATGCTCATAAAACAAAACTTTTTTGTCTTCTTCGTAGTACTCTTTGGCTGTAATTAGGATTTTTTCTAAAGCAGCAGTGAAAAACAGATCACTAGTAGCAGATGGTGTAGGAGAGCTAGCAAAAGTCTGCCATGTATGTGAGGCATTTTCAAAATTCAAGGCTGTATTCTCCTTAAATATATAGCTCAGTAAAGTAAAACTATATCAAAAAAAATTAATTGAGTTGTTGAAGTTGAAAATTTACATTACATTTGGCACAGGGCATGAAAGAATCACTGCAGCTAAGCTACCTCTACTGTTAGCTTCGCTAGCTTAGCTGAAGTAAGTCTTTCAGAGTAATGACTCAGGCCATTTAGTAATGATAACTGCAATTTCACACCCCAACAGGGTTGAATTTAGGGGTTACAGCTGTCACCTAACAGTAGTGTTTCTTTTACACTTTTACTGTTTGAGGAGAAGCTAACGCAGCGTTGACCAAAGCTAAAGAGTAAGTCGTGTTGTCAGTTTGCACACAGTTTAGAGTTGGTCGTTATATCATCAGCTCTAAATATGAGGCTGTTATTGCATCTTTTTATGCATATTGTTTTATTTTCTTTAGCGACATAGTTTTATTACTCTCACTGGATCGACTTCCTTTGCTAGCAGATTCAGTCTTTGTATTAGGAGATGAGGAGAGACTTTTGACGACCTACTTGGTAGGCTTGCGTGAAACCCCTTAAAGTGCCATCTCATTTCATCCAGCTGCTTCAAGGGTTATGGGCCAGAGGATTCTGGGATATGCCAGACTTCCTCAGTTCAGTAATGAGTCAGCTAATGTGCCTGCCTATTAAATCCCCTGCACATTCGTATCTGCTCTTTCCTGCCAGGTCGATCCTTCACTTCAATTAGAAGCCATGGTTTTAAAGTTTTGTTTTCCTGAGGTCTGATGCTTGAACAATGACGTGTTCTCCTCATAAATACCACATTGTTAATCTTAATCAACTCAATTTTTATATCTCTTACACACTTAGTTCTAGGCTGCAGGATTGAGTTTATCGAAAGCTTCAAATAATTTAGAGAAAATGAACGTTTTATAACACTGCTCACATAGTGTTGAGCAAAGTTCATGCTGTTTGTAATGATAACTATTCGAGCTCTTGTGTCATCTTTAATTTAATGAGTATAATAAAATTCCTCCTGCCCCTCTGGGAGAAAGCAGCAAATCTGTAAAACTGCGGTCTGCTCTTCCAGACACTTGTCCTCCCTACAAAATCTACGCTCTATCTGAAGTTGCTAAATCTTGCCAGACTTTCAGGAGAGGCTCCATCTCAAACAGCTGGATTTGTTCAGCGCATTTCACAATCACTTTTCCCCATTAATTCAGAGAGCTGAGTCAGTAACCAGCTATGATCGGTATCCTATTACAGTGAATCAACAAAACGTATCTCACGTTGAGTTTGTTTCTCTCTTGAAGTGTGTTGATGATAACAAAAATGATGCAATGATACTGGATTGAGCCAGAGGCAAAAAAAAGAAAAGAAACACAAGCAGCCGATCTGCTAGAGTTATTTTACATTTGGCAGATCATACAAAAACCACAAATGGATGAATGTAGATGATGTGATTATGACGGTTGATTGTTTACAGAGTCAAGACATTTTTCTTTTTCTAATCCACATGAGTAAACAGCCAGATTACCACAGAGCTGGTCACACTCCAGGCAGAAAGCTTCTCCTGTGTCTGCAACAACATACCTATCATTCATTTCCTTTGGCAAAAATATTGCCTACAGACATTTTAATTTGCGAAGCAGATTGTGAATTTAGATTTTCCATCTGCAGATTTTTGTGGACAACAATGACATACTTCTTTTAACATGTATATTTTGGGTGGGTATCTGTAAATGGTGTATTCAAGCATTGAGTTTTTTTGTTCAACGTGTTTAGATCTTGAATTTTGTTCAGTTTTTTTTTCACATGTAAATCTTTCATTTTTGTCTCTGTTTATATGCTGGTTAGGGGAAAAGCTGGGATGTCAGATCCCCTGAATAAACCCTAAAAACTGACTCACATGTGATGTGCATTTTTTGGGAAAATATAACTCTTGATGCATTCTGTAGACATCATCATCATCATTGTTCAACTTTTTTCTATGGTCTGGTGTTAAAAAGGCAAACTAAATGTTGCAAGAATCAGAAATATTAAAGAATCTCAACTTAAATTGAATTGGCACACAAAAAATCATCTAAGAATTGGATCAGGAGAGAAGCCTATCGTCCCAGCCCTAACAAATATATGTTTTTCAATGGATGTCTAGTTATCATCACTTTGCTGGAAAGGATGTCAATCAGTACCTTTTCTTTGCCCTGAGCAATACATGTTTATCTCAAGATAATTCTCTAAAGCATGAATTACTAACTAACAAAGCAACCATGACGTCCTGATCTTTGGACCCAGAGAGGCCAGGTTTGGACTTTAAAGGGTTTTTGCATTGCTGTGTCCTCATCCTGGCTGACTGATAGATGGGTTGTCTCAGTAGCCATGGTTACATGAAGAGTTTTTCATCTGTCCGAATGGAATGACTTTTCCGAAAACAAGAGTATACATGTGAAGGAATATATCAATCTCTGGTCTACATGCGCCGCTACAATCAAACAAATGTATCAATCAAACGTAATTTATCAAAGTTGCGTCTTACGTTATATCTGAGCATGCTCTGAAAGAACGCACCCTGACAACTTTCCATTTGAGTGGATACATGATTCATACATGATTGGGGAAAGGATTATTCCACCCCTGTGAAACTGATTAAATGACCGTTCGGATTGGCACTTTTCTTTCAGAATGAGGTGTATACAAAGGTTAAATTCTTTCTGTTTGAGCAAATAAACCGAATATTTGGGTCCATATATATCTGGCTATTGATCACAGGTAGCAACAACATACCAAACTTCTAACAAGGATAAACTGCATACTGGACATAATGTGGTTTAACAGCCTGCATTAGCTCAGCAAATTAGCCATCAACGTCTTGGCTATCATTTAAAATGCATCGATCTACATACAAGTTATACGTTCACCTTCTAGAGAAGTCTTTTTTTTTTTTTTTTGCACAACTGTGAACTATTTGATTTGACATTTTCCTGTGCATTGTTTAGTTTTTGTCTGTACTATCAGGCCCCCTGCTAGCCCATGGAGAAGTTTCAAGTTTAAGGCTCTTTAGGCCTAACAGCGACGCAGTGCTTATTACTGCTCTATATACTTTTTTTCTGCTACCTAAAGAGCAGACACTTGTATCAGGGTGAGTATGTGTTATGTTATGCATGAAGATGTGATAAGATGCTAAATCATAACATCTGAGGTCCGCTCATCTCCTGACATGACCATAAAAACTAGACACTGCAATATAAGAAACATGTACATGGTGTGTCACCTTTCACAGGGTTATGTACAAAGAAAAAAAAGAAAAACTTTCATCTTGTTTTTGATGTCTGCAGGAGCAGAGCAGATCTCGATGGAGGACTGCTGTAAGGACGGTCAGGAGCGAGGCTTTGGTAACCAAGACTGCACGTCCCTCCCTCTCATCTCGGGGTCATCTACATGCATGTAAGCATGTGTTCTCTGCCACTTTGCTCTTAAATGGATACCTGTACGCCACCTGCTTGGTGCTTACTACGATTTACAAGTCATTACCTGCTGCACCTTTTGTCACAATCTTTCATTTTCTGTCTGCATCAGAAGCTCCTGCAGTATAAGCCCTGAGGGATCTGGCCTATACTATGTAAGGGGGAAATATCTGCAGTTCCTCAATATTAGATTGCTTTACCTTACTCTCATAAATCATCAGGCACATTATTCACTTCATGTGAGAGCAGAAAGCATGAACAGTGATGGGATAATCACAGGTCTGCTAGTAACCCTAGAAGGTGTACTGCCACAGGTTCAGGGCTCATAGGCCAGGCAGACCTGCTACTGTGAGCTCTGATGGTAAACCCATTTGCCATTGCCACCCAAAGTGATCCCAAATTTGTCTAAATTACACTATCAAGGAGGAGGGGCAAAGGCCTGTGGGGGGAGGTGGATGAAGGGGCTCATAAGAGAGGCTGTTTCAAAACCAAGAAATATTTTAGAAGTGAAACAGGACTTGGAGTGACGCTGGAGTGTAACAATAACTGGAAATCTGAATGATGACTTCAGGGAGAAAAGAGTAGGTAGAAAAAGAAAAACAGGAGCAACACTTTGCCCGTAAAAGGTTCTGCAGAGGAGGTGTGTGCTGTGACATGAATGTGAGATCCACTTTAGTTTATGTGGAAAGAAGTTTCTGGTAAGAGTTGATAAAGAGGTTTGTTGGGAATGAGGGAGAGGAGGCGGAGAGGTGAAGTAACAGTGAGACTGATCAAGGCCAGACAGACACAGTCATCTACTCTTAACTGATTGGACTGCTCTAAGAGAGCAAGTGCCAGATAATACAATGCAATCTGATAAACAGAAGTGTTAGGTTACTGATATTTTTGTAATATGCGCACATGTGTAAGGGTGTGTTTGTGTGAGAAACTCCAATTCATATTACTAATATGCAGTTTTCCTTTGATCATTAAGAGATTTAAAACTTATGAACCACATTTGGAATGCAGAGGCCAAGATCTGAAGCAGTATTTTTTACACAGTACATCACAAAGTCTCTGAATCCACTGAATATATATTCTCATGAGATTGTTTACATCAGGAACACTTTGTTGAAGGTCAGCTCCTCTTTTCTATTTGTTAGTCCAATGGAGTAGATGCTGCTGTCCAGTTGCTTCTGGTGAGTCTCAGTTTCACTGTAAACAGAGGCTTTACTCTGGCTTTTCTCAGCTGTTAGGTCCTGATAAAAATTGGGTTCCTTGTGCTTAACGTAAATTTAATCATAACTTTGCTGATACAGCAACATCATGATAAAAGCTTTTCAAGTCATTCCTAAAGAAAAAAAAACAGATTTTGTAAAGCTTTTGTTGAATCAAGGTCCATCATTCTCCAGTTCAGCCAGCCTCCACCTCCACAGGGTCCAGGACTGAGCTTCTTCAGTCATGCTCCATCTCTGTCTCCTGGATCCTGTCTGCTCACAGCAAGTGAAGCTCTTCCAATGTGGTGTTGGTGTCTGATGTTAGCTCCGTTAGCCATGTCTGTGAATAGCATGATGCTACTCTGCCCTCTGGTATTCCCTCTGTTGCTGGGTTAGCACGGCTAGCTCGTCCATCTTATTGGAGATAGATCTTACGTTCCCAATAACGATGGATGGAAGGACATCTCGATGTCGTCACTTCTTAGCTCTTACCTGAAAACCAACACATTGTCCTCACCTCCTTCTCTACACCTTGTGGGAAGACATTAGGCCTTACACCAGTTAGCATTGACATGCTACAGGCTGCAAACAGCTGAGTTCACATGTAAACAATGCAGCCATGGTTACATGTAGGATCTCCAGACAAACACAGGAGAAAAAGTAGTAAAAATATCCACAAAAAGTTTGGTGTCCATGACCAACAAATGAGCCATACAAAGTAATGATCCACTCCAAATACAAAGATTATGAAAAAGAGACGAAAAAATTACATGAAATGGACAAAGAAGAGAGAGCTGCTGCAAAAGGCAGCCATAGCCAACAGGGCGGCGCCTAGCAACTGCGCCTATCTGTTATAAGGATAAATCTACATAGTCAGATTGTGCTATTTGAGAGCTGACATGTCATGGATATTGTGTCTTGCCTGTTTTTGCTCTCCACGTGAACAGTTTATACTTCATACTCCAATTCCTGTTGATACCTGATTGATCAATTCTACTAGGGCTACTAGCCTGCTACCAATGGAGACCAAAGCACTTCTGGTCCAAAATCCAAGGCCCTGCCTCGCCTTTAACCTCGAGTAAACTGTATGTACTGGAAACTGTTAGTCACCCAGCTGTTCCCACAGGACACAGCATGCTTATTTTAAGGGAGCGGTTTGTTTTAGTGGTTATTATTCTCGAGTTACGTCTCCAAAAACCACCAAGAAGAAAGCACTGTGGAGGTGGACTTCCTGGGACTGAATACTAGTTTCCCACAGCGTGCTACTCAACCCAGTTTGAGCCCAGGGATGTACAAATCACAATAAACCTGCAACGCCATCTTCTGAATTCACACAGGACAAACTCACCAACTCATCAAGGCCTCTCAGCGCGACAACTCTGAAATCCCCGTCAGGCATGCCTCAGGCAGATTTTAATGGGCTATCCTGTAAGGCAGACTTGTATCGCGCTGTGGTGGTTATGTATGGAGCTGTGAATAAATGCACCACCTGTGTTTTGTGTTTTATTTTGCTGACAGGATCGTGCAGCAGCAGTGCTGTGTGGCAGTGCTGGAGGACAGTATGTGCAACACTGGCATCAACATGGCCAAAGACCAAGGAGTGTGTGATTCATTGTTCAACAACACCTGTGAGACCAAAACTACAAAGGTGTGTTGATACCACATGTGTTTGATAGTGAGTGTGAAGGACAAAAAGAGGAAATCAGTCTATCTGTGCATTGAAAAATCTTCCTCTACTCAATCTATGTTGAGTATATCACTGTGCTGGACAGCATGTTAAGAGGGCAAATGATTAATGAGAAGATTTGGAGTTTTTTGTGTGTGTGTGTGTGTGTGTGTGTGTGCATGAATATGTGTGTGCCGTGAGCAGGATGAGGCATGTCACTCTGGAGAGGAATGGAGCTTGTTGCTGTCAGATACATTATAAATTTAGCTCTGACTCCAAGATCTTCCACAGGCACACGTCCAAGCAATTTTTTAGCCCATCTATGTTTTTTTGTCTCTGTGCCCCTTTATTTTCACATCAACACATCACTGAGATGAATGCTTGGCAGAATATAAAAAGCTGGGATGCTAGTTTTTCAATGCCAAGAGAGGATGAGTGGAAATAAGATTTTCCTTGTTTTGGTTCTGGGGGGAACACGTTACTAAGTCATCTGTCTCTTAAAACATGGAAATTATTGCTCATTGACATAAATAAAGTCTATTTTAATTTATGCCACTTTGGATCTATATGATAGTATGCACATCACAATTTCTTTACTATTGTGCAGACCTATTCCCAACGTTGCTGAGGATTTCATAAAAAAAAACAGCCTGAGCTGTTAATTGAGGGTTAAACTATTATCCAAACTTTTGCTTTCACAAAATTATAGAAATAACTAAAATTAGCAATTTTGAAAATAAGCATGGCTGCTTTCTAATGGTGAACTAGCTAGCCTGCTAATTAGATAATTAACACTTCCTCTATGTGAATATTATAGCTATGTTGCTAAAACCTAAAAAATGTTTTGATCAATTTAGCATTAGGGCTGGGCAAAGAGGAAGCAACAAACTTTTTCTTCAAGGAAAATAAATTGTCTGATTGTCAGATTTTTTTTAACACTTTGGAAGGCTATCATTTAAAAAATGAGGTTATATGACCCAAACCGGTGTTCATTCAAGTATTAGTGTGACTATTAGGACCTGGCCAAGAGATGGGCAGACAGACTGGTGTAAAAACAAATGTTTATTGACACAGAAAGTTAAAATTTAAAAAAGCAAGGTTTAGAAATGTGGTAGGGATGCACGCTATAAAAAGTTTGGCCGATACCAATATCCGATATTAATATTGCTGTTTTGGCTGATAACCGATGTTAACTGATATTTACTGACATTAATATTGGCTAAAAAAACAAAAAACAAAACAATCTTAACACAAATGATTAGTCAAGGTAGTTCAGAGAGAAAGAGCAGCGATCGTAAGAAAAAATGACAGGGACCATGGAAAGAATCAAAGGATTCAACACAATCAAAAAAGCACATTTTCTTTGTTTTTTGGATCAAAAACAGGAAGAGAGACATAAAAGAAGAGAGTCCACTCTTCTTCGGTAGTTTTGGTGTTTACATATATATAGAAAACAACATTATTTAGGTCTTGAAAGATCGTTCAAGATGCTCAGAAAATTTCCGGCAGCTAATGAGTAAATATCGGCCCACTTCTACATATCTGCTAATACCAATATGTTGAAAAAATGACCAACATCGGCTGATACCGATATTGATACTGATATATAATGCATCCCTATACACAGGTTCTGGCTTTGGACGGAGCCAGGCTAAAATCTCTCCTGTCTCATGGTGCTAAGCTAAGCTTACTGTAATGATGTATGCAGTATTTTCTACAGTGTTGCACAATTTCTGTAACGATCCTGAGACACATCCCTGTTGTATAATAAAGGGTTTATTTATGCTGAAGACATTTACAGATATACATGCAGTTTGCATTGTGAAGAGTACGACAGTTACAGTCTGTCATATTTCCTAGCTTAGCTTTACTTAGCATGTAGTATGCAGCTGGTTTGCAGCCTCTCTGTGGATGCAAACTTCACAAGAGACCAAAAGAACTGTTCTTTTTTAGAGCTTCTAGTTCTCTTAGAGTTAAGATGAAGTACAGTGTCAGAAGACAGGTAATGGAAAAATGCATCCTACCCAGTTTAGGGAACCCTGGTGATATGGAATTTTAAGCAGATTAAAATAACTCTCATTCAATCAGGAAAGGATAACCACCTTTTAGTAGGCACTGGCACTGTTGTTTGCACAATTTAAGAACATGCAGCCTTCAAACCCTTTCCAGCTTCTACTATTTTTGCTGCTCTGGAAAGTTTGTAGCTGCAAAACCCAAAAAGCTTTTTTCGACAGCGTCAGGTTACTCTGAATTGCACCCAGTAAAACTCATCTCAAGCAGAGTAGTGTAAGATGACTAATATCTGGCTGATTTAAGGCACAGATTCAGTAATGCTAGGATAAAATAAACCAAATATGCCACACATGGCGTGATTTCAGCTATATGCTCTTATTGCACAGACTGAAACACAAACACACCCCTCCCCCAACACTCTGCACCTTTCATCATCCTACTCCCCCAGCTTACATTACCTGGCTGCCAGAATGATTGATAGAGTCTGCTTCTGCCACAGGGGATGATGTCATCTCATCACTGTCTGTCAGTCCACCCCTTCACAAACTCTCTGCGTCGCACCTGTCTGTCAGTCTGTCTGTCTGTTTGAAGCCTGTCAGTCAGCTTGGCTTCTCAATCATTGGCTTTCTGCCTGTCTGCTTGATTGAGCGTGTGTGTTTCTGTTTAAAGTACACCTCCCTTTTTTCAGTGTAAAAGTCTGCAGTATTTTACAAACCACCACTTATACTATCCCTCTCTTTGGTCAGGAGCTTTAGGTGACATGGTGTTATTCCCCTCTTTATTTAAAAGTAGAGCCACTTTTTTATACTGATTTTTTTTCCACTGTGTCGTCCACAGATGTGCTGTAACTGTTGTCTTCTTGGGAAGGCTGCCCAGGAGCAGGGCCTTTCTTGTGACCACAATCTGTCTGTAGGCTACCAGTGTAGTCTGGTATACAGAGCCTGCTGCGAGTACGAAGCCCAAGACAACCAGACTGCATCTGCAGGACAAATTGAAAGTAGGTGTGAAAAAAAGGGTGAAGTAGACTCAATATATATTTTTTTCTTTGTTCTAATTTGAGTCGGTAGCTATTTACATCATCCTGGATGTAAATAGGTATAGCATTTTGATCAGTAGTTATTGGAGGGTAGTAAAACAACTGTATACTTGAAGGTTTCATCACCACTTCCTGCTCTCAGTCAGAGCCCTTTGTAATCAAATAACTTTCCTTTTTCAGAAATGCTAAAACAGAAAACCTAATTTCAAGGGTTAAAATGTTGGCCCCAAATATCAATATTAGCTTAAACCACTGATCAACACTCCCCCTGCTGTATGTTAACAGGCATTGCATTTTGGTCATTGCTATGAATTTAAAGAAAAAACAAACATTAATGAAAATCAAAGGTCAGTTCTCTTAAAATAGAGGCTCAATGTGTGGTTGTCAAAGATTTACAGTTGTCAAAAAAAAGCATCACTGCCCCCTGCTGTATCAAAAAGTAATTACTTTTTGTTTGTTGCTGTATGATTTAGAGGAGGTAGATGTAAAACTAGTGATATACTAAAGAGTTTTAGAGCTGAGTTACAGTAAATATGGGCATTAAATTTAATAAATACGGGGTGCTGGTGCTGTCAATTATGGGTATACACTGCCTCCTGGTGGACATACACAGTCTTTGCTTTTTGGCTTTTGTAATACCTCATAAAGGAGTTTGAAAAACAAACAACAACCTAGTAAAAGATTTTAGGGCTGTTTCATGCTCCTAGACTAAGGATCAAAGAGTAGTTGTCATGTCGAACAGAAGCCTGTGCTGCCCCCTGTTGGCTTGACCCAACAAAGATGGTTGATTTATGGTTTTTAAGTCATTGGATGTGAAGAAAAAGAAGAATAATGATGGCAACTCATTTCCAATGCTGTTGACAGCACATTGCCCCCTGTCGAATTTGCATGGTCACTGCTTTGTGATAATGTTCTTTATTGTTAAAAGGGAAGACAAAGAGGTTATTTACTATAAAACTTGTGTTACATGTCAATGACAGTGTCACATACACCAACACTGCCCTCTAGTGTACACTGGTGATTGCACAATGGTCATTCATTTAAGTTTCTTAACATAACTTAAAAAATAAATGGTCTCTGAGCGGTGAAAAAAATACAGAATGTGAACATGTAATATTTATACTGTGTCATGAGCATGTGTTTTTGTTTCTTTCAGTACCAAACCAGCTTGAAACCAAGGAGGATGGAGATAATTCAGTGCTCAATGATCAGTGTAATGGTATGAAATAAATTTACATAAGGAAATAAATATGGTATTAAAAAACTAAAGCCTGATATCACAGATTAAGTTGTAAGCATTTCACTTCATTTTTAGGCAAGTGCGCTCAAATATGTGTGGGCAATGACACCTGTGCATGCTCCAGAGGTTATAAACTCAAACCGGATGGAAAAAACTGTGAGGGTAAGCTGTCCTTTAATCTGATTGAATGTGTAGGTTTTATTTACCTTTGGTTATTTTAAAAAAAAATAATTTGTGCCTCCGAACACTCACAGACATCAACGAGTGCTTGCTGGGAGCCAGTAACTGTCGTGGAGGAGAGCGATGTATCAACCTGGAGGGCTCTTTCCGCTGCCAGAGGGAGGTCAGCTGTGGGACCGGCTATGAGCTCACAGACACCAACAACTGCCAAGGTCTGCCAACAGACTCTTGTTTCTTTTCATCTTTTTATTTCAACACCACACGTACTTAAAGCCATTCTTGTGTTTTGTCTTTACCCAGATATCGATGAGTGTGAGACAATGATCCATAACTGTGGGCCAGAGTTTGAGTGCCAAAACACGCAGGGGTCATTCCGTTGTCTCCCCAGGATGAAGTGTGGTTCTGGTTTCATCCAGGACGCCCTCGGCAACTGTATTGGTGAGCAGAGCACTTGAAGCACTTAAAAACTTGAAAACAAAAATTGCATGCACTTGAGATGTCTTTGCAGTTTTTCTGCAGCAGTTTCAGCCTGTTTGTGCGCTAAATGATTCTTAGCTATTTCTACACTACAAAACGTATGACTAGTCTGGGTAATTGGAGAACGAGTACTTCTGACTTTGGTCAACTCTCAGAAAAGCTGCCTGAGATCCACTTAAGGATCACCAATTCATCAATTTGTGAAGTCCTAGTTTTCTTCGGGATGTTATTTACTCTAGGGTCAAATTATGTCTTATTCTCTAACACTTTAACTTTTTCAGGTTAACCCTTAAGATTTTTCCTGCTACAGGATCTGCCTGTGACACACTTAAGTAAGAGATAGTGTGTAGTTAGTCTAATTAAAATAAAACTCCAACACAGATCTCCAGTTAAGTCACAGATAAATACTACTAATGCTGATTCTAGATGGTTTTATGAATCCAAAGATTATTTCTTTATACAGTTAAGGACATTTTCTCTCAGCTTTGACAACGTGCCCTGTTTTATGGCAATGGTAATCTTACGATCCAACTTATGGTTTGAATGAACAGAAAACGTAACAACACGATGATGTGTTGTAACCCTGGGCATGTCTGTGTCAGTGTGACCTGGTGCAGGTTGTGCTGGGGACCTAGGTACTGATGCAGGTGTGGCCCCTGATTTGCCTGTTTAGACTGAAATGCATCTTTATGATGGGATGAAAATGGACTTCGCTGGTTTGAAATCTCTCAAATCTCAGCTGTAGCCTTCTTTCTCTGTCTCGTCTCGGATTGAAAGTGGCAACACTTTCAGCAGACCGGAATTTCACTTTACATTCAGTAGTAGAGTAGGAATAAAAACAGCACAAGATCTTCCCAAGATTTGCTGAAATGGTAAAGTCATTGCATAGTGATGTGGTTCATGATAAATTGAAGGGATGGCCTCAAACACCAAGGTCTGCCCATAGCTCTGCCCTCCCACAGGCCTCCAGAGAACCGGCCAATCAGAGGGAGGGGTTTGTGGAGCGGGGAGCTTTAAAGAGACAGCAGCTCAAACAAAATGTTTCACATAGAGGTTGCAATATCTTCCGTTGGTATTAGAAAGTGTTGTTTTTCACAGGTTGTCAGCAGGAAGAGATGAAATCATAGATAGTACACTTACATGTGCTGTAACTTCTTCACGGATTGATTTTGACATACGCAAATCTTTGTCAAGGAATTTTTGACCAGTCAAATATCTAAAAATAACTTCCTGATTCACCCCAAGAATTAACAGCCTTTCTCCAGTTTTATTAACACCATCTTGTACACAAACCATATTATGACGTTTCTGCTTTAATGCTGTCTTGTTGTTGTACTTGTTTTTTAGATATTAATGAATGTGTGAGTCAGACGGGGCCATGCCAACGAGGGCAGATCTGCATAAACACAGTTGGCTCTTACACCTGCCAGAGGAACTCTGTGAACTGTGGTCGAGGATATCACCTCAATGAGGAGGGCACACGCTGTGTTGGTATGCCTGAAAAATAGGATTAAAATCTTCTTCCTACAAAGATCCAGTTTAAGTTCCTAAATGTCAAAGTCACAGCTGGTGAAGTAGTTAGTGGCATCAAAATGTGTGGCTCACACCAGAACAGCTCAAACATTAAAAGGATAATCATGTTTGAATTACAAAGTCATTCAGATGAGCTCTGAATGGTAATGCTCTCTGATATTTGCACCTTTGTCTTTTTAGATATTGATGAGTGTAAAGGCATTGAGAAGGTCTGTGAGGGTCATGGCTGTATCAACTTGGTGGGCTCGTTCCGCTGCGAGTGTGAGCCTGGATACATCTTCAACAGCATCAACAGGGTCTGTGAGGGTAAGAATGTGGGCGATGACACAAGCTGATACAGGCAGCTTTTCCCTCTTTGCATGAAATAAAATGTACAGTTCATGCCTAGATCTCCTAAAGCAGCTCAATCTGTGTGAGAAAATTTAAAGCTTCTAACTGTGACACTTTTTGACTTTGTGTTTTAGATATCAATGAATGCAGACACTACCCGGGTCGCCTGTGTGCTCATAAGTGTGAGAATACTCTGGGATCATATAAGTGCAGCTGCACAACTGGCTTCAAGCTGGCAGCTGATGGCAGGAATTGTGACGGTACAGAAAGCATCGTACATTTGTTACACATTAATTATGCATTGGTAGTCTTCATGTCTTCTGAGATGATCCCACCAGTTTTAATGACTGCATATGTGGTTTTTTGGCTTGGTTGGTTCAATTGAAACATCCTTAAAATATTCCATAAATTATTCAAATGTTTCTACCAACATAAAGGTATAAATGTTTCATCAAAGACATCAGACCAGGCAGTGGTTTAACAGCCATTCAGGCAAATTTGACAAGTTTATATCCATCACTTTTGAGAAACCTATTAAGTGGCCTGCTAGGATTTTAACATTTGTTGAACTACCAAGTTTGCTCCTAAAGGCTCTGATTTGTTTTTCCGTGTAGATTTGAACGAATGTGAAGCAAATCCATGCAGTCAAGAGTGTGCAAACGTGTACGGCTCCTACCAGTGTTACTGTCGCAGAGGCTACCAGCTCAGTGACATTGACGGCATGACATGTGAAGGTAAAATGAGCAACTTCCACAGATTAAGAGCAATACTTTTCACTGTATCCTGTGGCATTGGTCTTGGTGGCTGGGTTTGATTCCAAGCTACAGCTCCTTTATGGCACATCACACCCAACTTCTACCCATTCTACATCCTTTCTATATCCGTCTTTGGAGCATCTGATTAAGAAGGACACAGAGTTTTACACACTTGAAGTATTCAGAGCAGGAGTCTTGTGATATTTCTTACAACAGAGACATTTTCATGTTGGACAGGCTGTCAGCCATACAGGGCAGGTGAGAGGAATATCATGAGATCACCTAAAACCACAAAAATCCTGCTTCACAGAGTCAGGTTGTTGAAAATTGATATAGGGGTTTCTGCCCTACTGTGCCAGTCTTAGGATATTCTGCCTTGAATTTAATCCAGACTATCAGCAGAGTTGAAGTGGTGTCAAACAAAGTTCAAGCTGCAGCTTTCATTTTCTTGAAAGTGTTGCATCCTTGTGCCATCTCAACGCTTGGGCCTTCTGTCCGTCCTTTTCAGAGAAGCTTTCCAGAGAAGCTTTCCAGCGATGTTCTTTTTTTGTCGTTTTAGCTAGCTGACGGGCTTGATCTTTTTCTGTGATCACAGCTGTACCTCATGTGTTTTGGTATTCTTATTTTTATTTTTTTTTTTTTACTTGTATTGCGCTCACAGACTGTAAAATAGTGGACATCCGCTTGCTCGGCTCGAAGTGAGGTCTCGGTAAGAACTGCTCCCCCTGGCTGGCTGCAGTATATGTTAAAAAAATCAGGCTTTCCAGTCATTCCAGATGGGCTGTGGTCAGACTTTAAAAAATTAATACACCCCGCCGAAATGTTTCTCGTGCGCCATTGTTGTGTTGATTTGAGGATATTATTTGGCTGTCTTGTATTCAAGTCCTCTTTTTTCTGAAAAGTTTTGTTTTACATTAGTTATACAAGGTTAAAAACGAAGTTTTACATAACGTGTAACGGTGACTGACAGCTGCCGTTCTCGTGTATTTTTTTCGGGGGACTATAAAATATGTCGGAAGGTAGAGTCAAGAAGTGATTATACTCTCGAAAGAAAAAAAATATATAATTTTTGTCACCCAGCTCCACTCAGATTCTCCCAGAATCCCTCATCATCTCTACTGCACAGACTCTGGCTGTGCCTGTGACAGAATTTTGGCTTCAAAACCGTACAATGATAAATGGTGGAGCCACTCTGTCTACTCTATATACGGTCTAAGATTACGCTACTACTTTTCTGCACAAAAGTTCCCTCTCTCCCCTTGATATTTTGATAACTTTAATAGATTTAATTTTTTTTACATTTCTACATTTGACTTATTCTTTATTATTTTATACTGACTGTTTACTATTTTTATAGTAATGTTAACTGTAGCACCATGGGCCCTTGAGCATTGCAGTTTCAATCCTCTGTATGCGTTAAACATACTGCAGAGGCGACAATAAAACTACCTTGAACCTTAAACCTTTGACAGCGACAGATGTGTCCAGGTGCAGAGGCACCTGTGATGGGCAAAGGCAATGGTTATTTTTCAAACTAAAAAACCTGCAGACTGCTCGTCAAAGACACAAATTAATTATGAATTTTATTTAACCTTTCTGCAGCCTGAGGTTGGAATCACCTGATTTACAGTGTATTTATTTTTCAATTCTGTTTCTGCTTTTCTCTCTGTAACATTTGTAGATATAGATGAGTGTGCTCTGCCCACTGGAGGTCATATTTGCTCTTACCGCTGTCTCAACACTCCTGGGAGCTTCCACTGTTCATGTCCTGCCACAGGCTACACTTTGGCCCCGAATGGGCGCAGCTGTCAGGGTAAGCTGCTGAGAGTGTAATGCCAGAGTTGGCCAGTATCAGTTGTAACACGGGATGTTTCATCAGTGATTTGGTATCACAGTTTGTCTTTGCCCTCCCCAGATGTCGATGAATGTGTGGCAGGAACACACACCTGCACAATTAACCAGAGCTGCTTCAACGTACAGGGAGGATTCAGATGCCTGTCCTTTGATTGTCCCAACAACTACAGACGTGTTGGAGAGACGTAAGTACTTTGAGTGACACAACAGTTGTAGATTGGCAGATACCAAAAATGGCACAAACACACTCTTATTTATTGTTGTCGTTTGAGTTCTGTAATATAATCAAAGCCACACAGTATAGCAGCTGTGTTTGCTTTTACAGTACATACTAAGTCCTCCACTATTGTTCAGTCAGAATTTGTTGAATGCAAATAATCTTTCTTGTCATTGATGGTCTGTAGGTCATAAAGAGATATCAGTGTCATTCTGTCACATGACCTGCTAAACACTTTTATTTCATGACTATGATGTGGTTTCATGCCTCGCCTGTTTTCATAACAGTATGAAAAAAAACCCAAACACTAATAGAACCAGAACCAAGTGAAGATGATCAAACAGTAAACACTTTTAGGTCCCCTGAGCTGACCCTCATTCATATGTATCAATAAATGCTCTGCATGTCCAGTTTGCACACAGCTGGAATGACGTAAGAAGAGATGTCGGCTGTAGCATGTTGTTTCAG
Organism: Halichoeres trimaculatus; assembly: GCF_033239565.1. Classification (NCBI taxonomy): domain Eukaryota; kingdom Metazoa; phylum Chordata; class Actinopteri; order Labriformes; family Labridae; genus Halichoeres; species Halichoeres trimaculatus. Next base: position 18,334,401 of record NW_027437187.1, on the reverse strand, counting down.
AGAGAAAAACTGCATATGGATATTTTCTTAGAGGCTGTGTTTGATCACGCAGTCACAAAACGTCTTGCATGCTCCCTCAGAGGTCACCACGACTGGCTTGTGACTACGCTGCAGACTGGTGGTCCTCACAATGCATGCTATGCACGGCAAATGTAAAATTCACACCAGGTCTCTTTGTCTGTGTGCCTGTTTTGTTCTGTCCTGTATCGTCCTTTTTGTCCCCCATCCTCCTCTTTTTGCAGCCGATGTGAGCGCTTGCTTTGCAATGAGTCTTTGGAGTGCCTGACCATGCCCATGAGAATAACCTACTACTACCTCACCTTCCCCACCAACATCCCCGTCTTCACCAACATCTTCCGCATGGGCCCCTCCCACACTGTGCCTGGCGATGACATCCAGATTGCTATCATTGCTGGCAACGAGGGGGGCTTCTTCAAGACAGAGCGGGTGCCCACCGGCGGCGTGATGTCAGTGGCAAAGCTCATCAACAAGCCGCAGGACTTTGAGCTGTCTGTGGAGCTAAGCATACGTCGCTACAACGTATACAGCAGCTACCTGGCTAAAGTGCTGGTGTTTGTTACAGAGGAGGAGCCCAGAGTTCCTTACAACCCACTCCTAGAGTAAACACCAGAGATTGACCAGATTACACAGGCTGTCACACTCCAAACAAAATATGTTTAAATGCTCTGAAAAATTTGCAATCAAAATTAAGAAAATTACATGTAAACGCAATACATATACTGTACTTTTGAAACTTTAAGTTTGTTCTAAACATTTGAATGATTGAAAAAAATTGCCCAGATTAATGCAGAGAAATACATTTGATACTTTTCATAAGTGCACCTATGTAGATAAAAATCTTAGAGTCTACATCGAAGTTCTGATTTTATTTTTTCAGTATGTTTTATTATCTGTTAGAATAGTCCATGTGGAGAGGGAAAAAAAGGCACAACACACACCGCTGTAATGACATCCTGGCTCACATTAATTTTCTTAACTTTGTCAAAAAATATCTTCATGCGAGTGTAGCTAACAAACAGTTTCAGATCAAAAATTATAACTTGAGACACAAATCTGCTCAACACTAACATACCAGTCAACATTAGACTTTGACAAAGCGGGAGATTCCCCGCCGCCTGCCTCTGCCTCAACATTTTGTCTGTGCTTTGTACATTTACCTGCCAACATCTCCATTGTTTATGCTGAAATCTGATTTACAAACCTTACATCTACACGGCTCGCAGCAAAAAAAGGAAATGACTTGTACCAAGTTGAATTGAATAAGGGGGCGTAGCTCTTCTTCTTTGGGCCTGATTCAGACATCTTTGACAGCAGCTTTGACGGAGTGATGCATAGTAATGCAGCTTCAGTGAGGAAGCGTATGCGTGTGCCAGGTAGTGATTTTATGAATGCTTGTCACCGCCAAATTGGGTTGCCAGGTCTGACGACACTATAACGATGTATCCTGCACAGTCCTTGTAAATGAACCTTTGATTCTTATCAACATGATCAATCAGGAGATACTTGGGAGAAATTACAAAATGGGAGTACAGCAGGAGAATGGGTTAAAAAGTGGAAGGATCCCACAGAAGTCACGAGTGTTGGCAGGTATGCACTGTGTTGCAAAAGCCCGTCTGCAGTTGGATGCCCTGCAGCAAAATGATCCAACTGAGCTCTATTCTACAAACACTTAATTTTTTTTCTTTTTCTTCTGTGGACAGATGTGACAGAATAAGTGCTTATCATCATAAGTCAGTGTGTTGTCCTTGTAAACTTAAGACCCCTGAAATAAAAGTAAATCATTAGAAACCATGTTTCTGGAGTGATATAGTACTGTGGTACTGGAAACAGATTAAAAGAAACTATCTTGGGGATGTAATATACAAAGAAAATGGCAGCAATAACTTCTGCCACATAAATGCTGCATGTTAACTCCTGCTAAAATAAACTTCTACAGCAGTTCATGCTGATGATGACTGCTGGAAAAACACACTTTTTAAAAAAAGATGTTGTCCCTTCACAGAGGTATATGTTGCTTCTTGTCTTCTTCTAAAAACAGAAAAAACTAATGCTGGATAGATTCTGAAATCACATGGATGGTAATGGCAGGTAATAAGATCGACTTTTAATCTATGCATCAATTAATTACAATTCCTTTTTTTAAGTAAAATTCAAACACATGTAAACCCTTTTTGCTCATTCCCTGGATAATGGACTAAAGATGACACATTTTTTTGAGAATAATTTTAAAAACAACACATACAAATCAGAAACACAGTTTTAATATCACAGCATTTTACCTTATCAGCTTTCAACAGCAGACTTAAGGATCATCAATCAGCAGCCTAAATAGGGTCCACTTGATTGTATTGTGTTAGAGGTAAGGTGTCCTGATAGCCTCTAGGTGGCGTTCTAGGTTAGGGTAAATAATGGAACGGTTAAGTCTCGAGTCTGTCTATGGCTGAGTGTAATCTGATAATGGTTGCATGACACAGTCTGACGTTTTTCAGTATTTTATGGTTTATGTGTTGGATGAACAGTTTTCTATTAAAAGTGAAATAGAAATAACACATGTTCAAGTCATATCCAGTTCTTGATCATGGTGCATTTTGGGGTTTAATCAAATGCAGCCAAGGGAGCAGCTGGAATGTGAGGGACGAATCACAGATGGAGGCATGAAGATTTTCTCACATAGTTTCATGGTGCTTTTGTTCAGATGGCATCCATGGAGAGGAAATCAAATGATGCATGCTTTTAAAGTTATATTAACATTCTGATGGTCTTTTAAAACTTTGACGGAAGGTCTTTAAACCCTCGTATAAGCACTTTTATTGATGTTATTATTAGCTGCCATTAGTTAGAAATGTTTCCTGATGATTATAAAGTTTACCTGTGTGTCCACACAGAGCAAAATGGACAAATCTGAATCAAAAGAGAAACAGAAAAAATGTTACCACTATTATCATCTATGAGCCAAACTCTTGAGTTTTATGTCATGAGCGCATTTACCAAAAATTGGCAAACTTTATGTCTGTCCAGTAATTCCACACCTCCATTATTCTAGTCAAAGCTGAGCCTTTTATTGCATTCTTCCTCCCACTTCCTAAACATTGGTCACCATGCACCACAAATACATCTTTCTGCAGCAGTTATTTTCATACACATCTCTTTACCTCCTGTTATAATTTCAGCTTAATGTAAAATGCACAGATTTCCATTGCATACTGCGGGTGCAAACCCCAAAGCAGACAGATAACCCAAATGAAGGCTGAGTAAGTGACATGCGATGGGATGCAGTGGCAGAGGAGAGGGAAATGTGCACCAGCAGGAGAGGGTATAAATAGTCTGACATGCTGTGAGGCTGCTGCCTGAGGGCTGTGGCTTATAATAACTGTAAATTCAGATTTCGTAGGTTCCTCCTGTCCTGAGCTGTCAGGACCAGTAAGGATGCACTCAGTCCCTAGAGGGGATATCCTTAAAATAAGAACATAGTGGCGCACTGAGGGTTTTTTCCTCCTCTCTGACATTGAGTTATGGGGCTCTGGGCTCTGGCCGGTGGTCTGAACAATTTGTGGTGCAGTAACATCACCGCGCACAGAATGAATGATGCCCTGCAGTGTTTGTGTTGGGGCGTTATCAATGTGCCGACTATAAATAATAATTACCAAAAAAATAAAAGGCCTTACGCTTGACCAGAGGACTTTCATCCAAAAAGTCTGTTTTTCTTTCTGGTCTGAAAGTATTGGGGTTTTTCTCCTGGGCTGGGCCACGTGAAGCATGGAGCGATGAAGAGGACATGCATCTGTGCATGCACAACACATACACAAGCATGTTTGCATGCACACAAACACATGTGCACATATTAACATGCACACATAAGAGCTTTGGTTGCAGATGTACACATGCACGAACATACACGGAGCTGTAATTAGCTCCACTTGCTGCCCCTGCTTTGAAGTGCCCATCTGTGTGAAGGGGGGCAGTTCACCCTGGGTCATTATCTTCTCGTAAATTTACTTTCTGCCCCAGCAGAGCTTTCACCTCGTCCTCTAGAGCCCTGCTCAGGCCTTTCTGCAGCTCAGGCCGCAGTATTTTAAACTAGAAGAACATTTTGTGGGTTTGGCCTGGGCCAAAGCAAAACTTGGACCCACCCGCTAATTGCTAATTACAAGCCCCTACCCAGTGGTGGCTTGACTTTTTGTCAGGGGCTTCTCTCCTTGCTCTCTGTGGAAGGATCCCTGCAACCCAAGTCGGGCCTGTGCTTTGAGCTGCAGTCTATAGGTCCCCTGAGGAACTCCAGAGATCCACGGCTCACATGACTCACAATGCGGCTATATGGCTGCCATACACATTAAGTAGACTTGTACATGGCAACTTGGCTGTTTTTATAACCCAATATAACCATGTACCGACTTGTCTCCTCTGTGAAGACAAAGCTTCAATTTAAGATCTTGGAAGTCAAAGTCAGGGCTTTTATTTTGTTTCAATAGAGCTTTATAATCACAAGTTCCCCTTGGTTTCAAAGAAAAAACTCTTGATCTATGGGCTTGTTAATGCTGCAAAACCTCTCTGAGTCCTATACAACAGACAGGTAGTGAATGGCAATACTTTAGGTGGCGTTAGCTTTAGGAGCCAGCAGGGGCCCTCCATTCTCTTGGACCTGTCAGTGATTAGTCTGTGAAATAAACAAAGCCTTAAATAATAGGATGAGAGCTGCCCCGGGGGGGAGGAGGCTGGAGAGTTGTCTAGTCATGTTGCTCACAATTTAGGAGTCTTTTAGAACACTCCCCCGCCCCATAAATCCTCCTCAAGAGATTATCTGATGTGAAGCCGGGGATGTTCAGCAAATCCAAATATTTTCCTGAGCAGGTTGTGGATCATTCTCTGCGAGTGCCGTAATTCATTTCCCACACAGCTTGACATAGTGCATCAGAAACGCATCAATAGCACTGCCTGTCTCCACAGGCTACAAAATTTTACATCAGCATGAACTTGCAGCCACCTTTAGTTCATTATCCCTCCAAGTCACTTGGAAATTTGACTTTTTTCAATGTTGGCTGTTAAAGCTGTCCTTCATGGCAGGCTTTTGAGCTGGCTTCTCGGTTACACACCAGCCTGCTATCAAGGATTCCCTTTGAACTCCAAAAGCATCTCTGAAGTCTTCCTATAGACATTACCTAAAGGTCAGAGGCCATGTGTGTGTTTGTGTTTTCTTTTTTGTGTGGGTGTGTATGTGTTTTTTTTCTCTTTTAGAGTGACAAGACTTGAACGCTCTGACACCATCCGCTGTATTAAGATATGTCAGCCAAATGACAATGCCTGTATTCTGGACCCCACACACTCAATATCCCACACCTTCATTTCCCTTCCCACCTTCAGAGAGTTCACGAGGCCAGAGGGTAAGTACAGGTCCTTTCATCTTCCTGTAAAGGCTTGCTGTAAGTTTGTAGAAATCCAGTTAGGGAAAAATGCCACAAAAGAAAGAAAATGTACACAATGGAGTCATAAAAAGAACTTTACTTTGTAAGAAATGTGGTCTGAAAAAAGTAACGTTTCTAAAACACTGATTTTCATCATTCTTTCTTTCTTAAAAAAAAAAAAAAAATCATTGTTGGGAAGATAGTTCAGTTGGCTAACTGTCATTAACTTAGCAAAGGCACTTTTCCAGAAAGTATAACTACTGTCACACAGGCATTAAGACCATGCTATGTCAGGATGTATATCTCAAATGTAGGGCATTTGACCCATCATAAACAAATCATTGCTCCTCATCCACTAAAAACTGAAAAGATAAAGAGAAAGTCTGGAGGAAAATTGTATCAACCTTAAAAGTATAACAGCTAGGATAACCCAGAAGCAACAGACTCTGCTCAGTAGGCGCTAACATTAGCATTTAGCCTCTTCACAGCAAATTCTACCAGACAGGAAAAGGCTGATAGCTTAAAAAGCTGCCAGGTTGTATCTGTTGGGCATTTGAAACATATTAACAATTCATGTCTTCCTCACTGACTAAAAACTTAAAAGATGACACAGAGTGACTATCTGGAAGGAAACTGGTCACCCTTTGATGACCCAGATGCAGCAGGTGTGACATGCTAATATTAGCACTGAGTGTCTTCCTACAAAGTCTACCAGCTGGGACAAAGGTTGGAATTTAAAATTACTTTGCGGTAATGTCCAAGAATAAAAACCTGAAGCGGAAGAGTAAGATAGGAATTTATTTCTTTACCAGTGTAATGTTAGCTCGGATGGTTGATGGTTGCTAACATTAGCTGTTGTCCAAACTGAGCCAGTGGTTCATCAAATACAGTATGTGACTACAGTAATTCATAATTTAGTGTGCATTGAAATGTCAGTAGATGCCAGGTTTCCTAACTTTACACACTTTACATATGGGAGCACAGCAGTGTGATGCCCTAGCATGATTTTAGCCTGCCATCCTGAACTTCAGACAAGACAGCTAAAGTTTAAATGTAATGAACCACAAAGATACCTAAAAAAAAAGTTTTAAAAAATCTAGTTTGAAATGATATTAATTTCTTGTACCCCCTTCCAAAAACTAAGAAAAGAAAAATCTTGTAGCTAAAACTCTTAAAAGAATGTCTTGCACACTTTAGAAACTAGTTACCAGGATGCTAGCAAGCTTGTCTCTTTTATGATGATCCTCAACCCCTTTTATTTCCTTTTAGCTCCACTTTTATCTCCCTCTACCTCCCTTCATCGCAGAGAACCCATCAAAATATATTTTCCTACAGTTGTCCAAATCACTGCAACTTCTTCTGATCCCCACTTAGCTCCACTATGATGTCCTCCATGCAGTCAGAGAGTAAATGCTATGCTGCTGTGTAATCAGTTGACTGAAGTGACAGCTGACAAGCATCTATTGGCTGGGGTGTAGCGTAAGTCTCACATACACTCATAATCAACGTCAAGGGGAGTTGAGCTTGTGTCATTTCTTGTAAGCTCTGAGCCTGGTTTGTATAGGGAACGCTATGTGTATACCCTCTCTGTGTACGAACAACACAGGCCTCTTAGATTTTATTGTCTTGGGAGAAATAAACACAAAAGCAAGAACTGGTGCTTTCTGAACAGCACCATCACAGTTTGATGGCAAAGCTGCTGGTCTAAAAAGCTTTTTGTGTCTTGTTTTTATCTGCTTATAGAAATTGTCTTCCTGAGAACGACAGTGCCAGCTTACGGGACCTATAACTTGGGCAGCTACGACGTCAAGTTTGACATCTTAGAGGGCAATGTGGAGAACGCCTTCGACATCCTCAAGCGGGTGGAGAATGGAATGTATGTGGGTGAGTACAGGATTTGACTTTGTTGAGGAGTCAGGATTAAAAACAAGCTGATGCCAAACATTAGCAGCATTAGTGACATTGGAAGCCTGACAGACTTCTTAAGAGATTACAAAAGTTGGGGTGTCAGTTTCATCCAGGTCTCATTTTAAAATACATTATAATAGATTTACAAATTTCACTTTTTCCTTATCTTTTTCTGATTTGGAAATACTTACCTTTTTGACATGGGAGGTGTTTTTTCTTACCCCTTTTTCATTTTGAAATGCATGTGTTTTTGATTGCAAATCAAACTCACATGTGCACGTTGAGGAGAGACACAATAGGCAGAAAAATATGCCCTGAGGAATGTCTGGATGCCCTGACTAAAGTACATCTGACGCAGCCTGTTATGGTGTGTGCAATGTCGTGGCATCTTGTAGCTGTCATCGTCTTCATGGGGGTTTGTCAGTGTCTGTTTCTTTGCAGTGTTGTCCTCTGAGTGGCTTTACGAGACAAACGCAGGCCTGTGTCTGTCTCACCAAATACTTGGCGCAGATTTTCATCATCTTGTGGTCAGACAAAGCACTGTTTGATTCACTTATCTATGGCTACGTATAACAAGAGCTGATCATTACTCCCTGCAATAACTTAGAGGGATCTGAATGGATGGTAAAAGAGTGTGCTTGTCTTTCAAATGCACTTATGCATGGGTGATTGTATTTGACAAGCAAAACATTCATCATAACCTGCTCAGCCACCACCAGCATGCAGAAAAAGAGCCCTGAACAAGTTGTAGCAGTAGATACCATCTCCACCGGTGTGTAACAAAAACACGTTCGGTTGAAAGCAGAGTCTGACCGGGTCCAACATGGGGCCAGTGAGATTTCATGCAAGTTCATTTGCTGAGCCACTCAGTCTTTTTTAGAGCTAATAGTTGTTTTCAAAAGAAGAGTTTACTGGCGCTAGATTTAGCTTTGACCAAAACTCAGTATGTAAAAAAAAAAAAATCTGCAGTGTGCCAAAAATACACAAGGTTAGTATATCCAGGAAAAATTTGCTGCATGCACCAAGCAAGTCTACCTTGTATACTGTTTTCCACAACGCACAGCGCTAATGTTAGCACAGCGCTAATCATCTGTTTAAGTTTATAGGGGGAGTGCACTCAGTTTTAGGTGCATTAAATCCACCTACTGTGATGATTTGCTGGAGCAACTCCTAAACTAGAAAGCTAAAGTTTAACGGTCGATTACCAGTCACTTCCAATCATTACAGATGTAATACACATCTCACAGGTAACTGCTTTTTTCTAGAAGAATCATAAAAGACAAACAAAAATACTTGATTATGACCATAACTTAATGCCACAGAAGACGTTTTACTGTTAGCTGTACTTCCACTTTCCAAAACCATAAACAAAGCAAACTGCAATTCAGACTGAGCAGAACAGCCATACTACATACTGCAAACAACATGACAGCTTGTGTGGCTTAATCTTGCTTTAGTGTATACGTAAAATTGTCTGCAAAGGGCGTCTGTGAAGTGGGACGCTAAAAAAAAAAAAGTACTTTCTACCCCTGTGTGGGGTAAGTTACTGGTTTGGAAACTCTAAAATTTAATTTTTAGTACCTTTAAGATAGGCTTGAGGAAAAGCCATGAGCAGATTTGCATTAAAAAACCCGCAACCCACCTGCACAGCCACACTGGCTATTTGAACCGTGCTGTACTCAAGCACGATTGCTTCCCTGCAGTACCGTTCCCCTGCTGTAGAGTACGGCCTGCGGTCACACTGGTCAAACGATCTGGACGTGCTCAAGCATGGTACAGTTACTAGTGTGACCGTGTCCTTGATTAGACACTACAGAGGTCCGTTTACCTTTTCGTAGAGATGTTCCCAGGGAGCTTGTATTAACCTCACTGCCACAAACAAATACCACGTTCTGTTTCTTAAGTGAACTGTCCTACAGAACTGTTTCTGCAGAAGATCTCTGAACATAAAATTAAAACATATTAGATGTGACTAATAAATCGCTAAAAGTACAGAAAAAGGGTTATTTCCTATTTTGGCACCAAACCAGTTAAATTCATAAGATTGTTTGTCACTGGCCCATCAGGTGGTGACCCAGGGTTGTGGGAATGGCAGAGCTGAGCCTGACTTTGAGGTGAATGAGCTTAAAATGACAATATTGAGTCACTTTGTTTTGTTTTTTTTTGTTGTTTTTAGGCTGGGATGCAGGCAGAATGGTAGTTGTTGGGGCTGTTTCTTCTTACATACTGAATGGATGGAGCAATAGCCCGTTGGTATGCACATCTGTCTTTATAGAATGAAATAAAGGGAAAGGGAGGAGGAGAGAGTGTGACTGTCATTGGATCAGACTGGATTGTGGGTGCATGCAAGTGTTCATCTTTTGTACACTTGTACAGAAACAGATGTTTTCTTGTCAAACGCACCCTGCTTCAATTAGAAAATGTGGGAAAAGTAGCAAAATTCACTTGGTTTGCTGAGCTTTTAATTATGTTGTAGTCTCCTGTAATGGTTTGCTTTAGTTTGAATCGTCTATTTCTGCATTAGAGATAAGCCTTATTTTGTAATATTTCATCAACCGAGTGTGTCTGCGCCTGTGGGTGAAAGGGGTTTAAAAGTAATTCCCTGTTTATACTGCTGCTCGTTTGCAAGGGCAAGTATGTATGTGTGTGCAAAGAATAAAATTCCTGAGAGAGAGAGAAAGACAAAGAGGGAAACTGCAATTCAATAAAAGAGGAAAGAGAGAGAGAAATATGTGCAGAAGTAATCCTGGGCGCTTTGCTTCATGTGGTTAAATGTATTGTTCCATTTCCCCACGCTAGGCCTCAGTGTCTCGCCGAGCATTAGAGCACTTAAAACCGACGACCACATGAAAGGCGTGTTTGTGAGGAGCCACTTCTCTCCCAAACCCATTGGATGGATTCTTATTGGATGCAGCTCTTGCATGTTAGCACCAGTTGCCCCATCACATATCCAAATTTAGGCCTCGTGCACTGGTGCCTTACGGTCACTGCCTGCTCGCCATGAAGTGTGGCGTCCACTGTGCGTTGAAGGCCCTCTTGGTTTTGGTAAGTGGGCTGTGCTGCTGGTGCTTTGGCCCGTGTGCGGTGCTGTTGTGCAACCACTGTATGAAGCTGACGTGTCACTTAAGGAAGCTGAGTTTCCACTATCTCCAGTGTCTCCAACAGTGGTATTACAGCTTGGTGGGATGTGAAGAGAAGCAGACATAGAGGCTCCACTAATGAACAAGTGCGTGAACTCAAGCAAACTCTGGCCATTGTTTTTGGCCACTTTTTGTGTTTTCGAAAGGGACAAAAGAGGCAATTAGGAATCCCAAGAATCCATTGCTAACATGAAAAATTGAATTTTAAAAGGTTCGATTGGCTGATGCTCTCTTCGGCTACACTCAGTCATACTCAGAGTTCTAAACCAAGCCTGCTGAAGACACAATAGACACATGCACATGCAACCTCTCACATTTATACATGCACACTTAAGGGGTTAAGAGTGCACCAAATAGAGCAACAATCACACCAGTCTCTTCTAGTTTTTGGTCATCCATCACAGGCTTTCCCAACACTGTCACATCTGGTAGACAACCCTGACAGCCTTACGCATCTGTGCAAACACAATCGGCCCTCAGCACTTGGAAGACATGATCTGAACCAATTCAGCAGTTACGGATTCCCATGGCAACAACGGTAGCACACTGGCAACCACACAAACTCCCTGCAGGTAGGTAGACACTGAAGATATCCTAAGACAACATTTATGGCCCATCTTAGCATATTTGGAAACACAAACAGAGGAGGAATGCATTGCTCACACTGATGCTGTCATCCACTTCTGATTGGCGACAGGTTGTTTGGATTGGGCTGATAATGGGATGATTGATTTTGGCAGACAGCAGGTGGATAGATGAGCCCTCCCTTTGAAAACACTGAAGAACAGTGTGGTCTCTCTGCTGGAAGCACGGGTTAACTTCTGGGCTGAGTCTCTCACCTCTGACAAAATGCTGCTGCTTTTTCTGTTTGCTAATCTGTCAGTGACATAAATCATTGTGGGAAACAATATTGTCTTTAAGCGCTCCCAGAAAAGGTTTCTTGGGCTAATGCATTTTTTTTTTTACCTCTATGTAACAAGGTCGGAGTACTTAACGTGAATTTCTTTTAGCTTTGCTTAAACTCTTACATAGACCTCCATTCAAGTCATTTTCAGTAAGAAAATATTGTAATAACTCACCAATCTTGCTAAAATTACAAAAGCACTTTGCTAACTAAACAAGAACATGCCCTGCAACATCATTCAACCATATTGATAGCTGACCAATGATCAATATGATCTGGTATCTGTCAAAGGATGCAGATTGTAAGCTGAGTCAGAAGATTTTTGATACCCCAAGTTTTGTTTTGTTTTTGGCTTCATTTGTATTCAAAGCAATGAAATCCTGGTTCAGCCATTTTGTTTGTATATAGTAAAATTGCAGTCTACTTTTGAAACCAATAAGCTACGAGCATCAGCACAAAGATACAGGTAACAACAGTCCCAAGTGTGCCCATAAGTGTGAGTTCAACTTAAATTCATGGAATTTACAGAAGGGGCTGTTTTAATTTACACTTTTCACGACATAAACTTTGAGTGACAGTGGGGGACCTTTGTTGCCCATTGTTGCCTGGGTTTACACTGAGGCCTGAAGTCCTGTGAGGATCATACTAAACAGGCCAGTGACATATGGAGAAAAAATAAAAATAATGAATAGAATAATGAATAGAAGGTGAAGACAGGTTACCAAGACGAACTGTCCCACTTTCTGGGACACTTTGTTTGGGTGCCAGACTACACAGATCCGATTCCCAGAAGGTGGAGCAACAACACTGCAGACCACTGATTGGTCAAAAGAATCGTCACTTACCATGCGACAGACAGAGGCTGTATTTCTCCTTGCTGCACTAAGCCTTCTCAGAAACAAAGCTTGTTTGCACTTTGTAATAAAGTGTCACATGGCAATCACAAAGAAGACGAGTTGCTGGATGTCTGTACTGATCTAAACCAGACTGCTTGGTGGAAATGGGGCTTTAGTATGCAGCATTGCAGTTAGCCAATTAGCATGGAGGATATTTAGCCTATGCTAGTTTATGTTTTTTTTTGCACTGCAGATTAATTAGCTGAACTGACATTTGAAAAGTGGCAAAAAGCCCGTTTTAAAGCTTTTTTGGGAATTTGGAATTAGCTTTGGACAAAACACTACTCAATTTGATTTGTTTAAAGCAAAAAATTCAGTCTGTGTTTCACGGGTCACTTTTTAAAAGTTTTTTTGGGGGGGGCTTTTCATGCCTTTAATCAGAAAGGATAGGACAGTGGATAGAGACAGAAACAGGGTGAGAGTGTGGGAATGACACGCGGGAAACAGGCCGCAGGCCAGACTTGAACCCAGACCACCAGCTCAAGGGCGAATGGCCTTGAGCCTTAGACCACCAGGCCATCTGTGTCCCATGGGTCACTTTTTAAACCATAACAGTGAGAGATGACAGAAGCACATTTATACTGTTAAGATGGTTGTGTAGGAGTTATTAAAACAATGTGAATTGCAGGTGTGTGTCAAGTTTATGTGGATGGTAGGTGAAATAAAGCCCATGACTCCTTAAAAAAATCCTCAGCTCCAGGATTCTTTGATGAAGTACGCCATATGATTTATTCCTTTTTAGTTTTTGTGACAAAAATAGGGCTTTATTGTGTAGAAATTATATTATCTTACTTTATAATGACAAATAATACCATATCACCTCTATGAATTATTGCAAATCTCTGGAGAAACTGTACAGCCACAACTCTGCAGCTAAATTCCTACCATTTTTGAAATGCTGGTTGAAATATGCCTCTGTGGTTTAAATCCTGTAGAGAATACATTCTTTTTGGATGACCATGGGCACAGGGCTGGCAGCCAGTGAGGCAGACAGAAAGATGAATGGAGGAGGAAGTGGACAGTTTGTCTCTACGCAGGTAGTCATGGCCACAGATGCTGGAGGAATGTGAGCCGACTGTGTGAGACATGACTTCTTCAGAGCCGCTGCAGCTTGTGGCTCCTGCTTGTGGCTGTGCTGCTGAGGAGCTGAAGACAGCGGCGGAGATAAGCAGACACCTCGAGTTAGGATGAATCATGGCATTGGCAGCAGCGGGCCCACCAGAGAGCGCCAAACCCACGAGGAATCTTTGTCTGAACAGCACAGCTAATCAAAACAGGGTCTTCTCCTCCCAACATCCCCACAGACTCACAAAAAAACTCCCCTCGGGTGGTCCCCCATCAATGTACTGATGAAGAGATAGTGATTCAGATACTTCACGCTCCCAGAGACATACCACAGTCAAAAACACGCTGGTATGTACACATAAAGTTTAATCTTTGCAATGAAACTGTCTCAATAACTCAGAAGTTATCTCTCTTGGTTTGCCGGTCCATTTATTCTTTGCTGTCTGGCTCTGTGATTTTAAGAAAATGTAACTTTGTTTAAGTAATAGCTCAAAATGAATGAGCTTTTTTCTATCCATACTCATGCCAAAAGAGATAGCATTGTACTTAAACATCCCATCCAAGCCCTCTGTGCCTCCAAACACAGACTTTAATTTGCAAGTGCAGCAGATTTTCATGTCAAATCCTCTCCATTTAGCAAACATTTTCGAGTGTATTTTCTGCTCCTTGGTTATGGGCTTTTGCTTTGAAAGGTTACTGCAATACAGCGCAAAGGTTGTGGTGAAGATAATAGCGCATGTTATGTCATCTCAGCTGCACACAGGCCCACAACTGCTAAAACAGAAATCCTAGAAAAGCACTAACCGGCTCCCTACGGCTGCTTTACAATGATGTCACTGTCCAGATTGTGAGGGTGTCCTACAATGACCCACCAGCCACTGAAGAGATCTTTACTCACACATGATACGTCAACTGACCTTGATGTATCATGTGTGAGTCTTTCAGAGCAGGGGTGGGCATGTTTCCTGACGTCTGTGTGGAGTGGACAGACTTGTTTGAACAGCCTAACCTAACTGGACATCTTTGCACCAGTCAAGATCTTATCCCTGAGAGGCTTGTACTCATTTTTTCTACTCTTGATCATGTTTGAAAGGATCATATTTTTGCTTTGTGATGGGATCTCAAAACTTAAATTGGTTGCTTAGCTAATAGGGTAACAAGGGAGCTATTAAGTCTCTCAGCTTCTCTGGACTTTTTCAGGCAGTAAAAAAAACTCTTTGCCTTGTTCGTGTTGATGCCAATAACACTCAGCAGAACATCAGAGTTATAGTTAGTTACAAAACACATCACATTTTTAGCCATAATGATGCTGCAGAATGCCCTCCAGTACCCTCTTTGCAAAACTGTAACTTTGTACACCACCTGGACACTCTCCAGTGGTTTCACTGCAGTGAGCATGCATAGCGCCACAGCCAGTGTGTCATTATACAATACTGTGGTGAGGCCGATGCATATTTTTCATTTGTCTCCGGTGTTAAACCCGTTCATTTTGGAGTCTGTCATACACTTCCTCGCTGAGTTGTAGAAACCAGAAAACCCAGAAATTGTACTGTTTACATGTAACCCTTCAATATTGCAGCCCCGGTAGCCATGAAGGATGACAAATGCCTCCTGGCACTGACCTCACTTTGTTTTGTGGCAGTGTCTCTGCTACTATGGATGCATTTATTTATGGCTATTTTCTACTTAAGGGGCTACTTTACGGTTCGTTGGAATGTTTTTGGAGAGCGGACAGAGAGCACAGCTGTTTGTTTGATGGTTTCTGTTCAGGCCAGCACAGTCACATTTGCAGATACCTCAGTGAGATGGAAAGACACCACAAACCTTTCAAGCTTGACAACTGGATCTCCTGCAAGGGTGCCTCAGGCACCCAAGTGGCATGACCTTGCAACCCAGTCATATAAGGTTTTGGAAACTTCCTCTTGTGTATTTAGATGAATCTCAGGTAGTTTAGTCACCAGCCATAGTAGACCTGTTCTGTGGCTGTTGGCTCTTTGCCGTGGATAAAAAGTTAAAGATGAGTTTGCGGTTGTGGTTTCACCTCAAGTTCACTGTGAGTATGTAGAGGCCCAGCTGTTAGCTGATGCTTTCCCCTCATTGAGGATACTGCTGGGCTTTTGATGGAGAGCTTACGGAAACTTAGAGTCACCATAAACACATGCACCAGCTTTGGTATCGAGCTTCTCAGTGCAGAATTGAGCCCAAGCCCACATTATAACAACATAGTTACCTTTTGTGCCCTTTAGGCTGTGTAAAAAAACAATTTATCAAAGGCGAAAAGACAACATTTCAGTTCTTAATGTGTCACAGTCATAGGGAACATTTCACCAGTGAAGGCTATTGGTCTGCCAATGATCCACCTGCAGGATTATCAGGGGGCTAATTTTCAGCATTTGCAGGTTATCTGTAAACACATTTTATTTTAACAATGACTGATGAAAAGAATTAATTTAAGTCTGGGCTACTTTAACCCTGAAGCTGCTGAGTCTTAACAAATGCCAAACATCAACTACTGCAACTCTTACTTGAAGTAGAAATCTGAGCACTTTAATTTTTTGTTGACACATTCATGAACTGGAAGAAGGTGAACAGTTTCCAGAGATTCAAAAAACAAAGAAAAAACAAAAACAAAACTATAATGGGGATGACCATATTCATCTATAGTTATTGGTTTTAAAGTGGCTTAGTTCATCCAGTGATAGGACCAAAGTCTTAACTTTGACAGAAAGACATGAGACATTTTCACAGCAGAAATAAAAAAACATGTTTTTTTTTTTTTTACACACTGTACAGAGTGATTTATTTCTCACTCAGCAGTTTAGAAGATGTTAAAAATACAAGTTAACCTAATCAGAGGTACAGCTCGGCCGATTGACAGGCAGGCGCCCAATAGCTAGTGGTGGTGAGGAGGCTCAAAGCCTACCCCATTTCCAGTATGGCCACTGACTTACTTCAAAACCTCAGTTTTAGAAACATAGTGGTGATGTCACAGACTGTTGATTTAGACAGTCATACATACAGTCAGTGGTTGGCACCAGTCAATCCAAGAGTAGCTGACAACTAGTCAGAGCTTATCTAGCTGTGCCAGAACAACAACAACAACAAAATCATGGTCATAAACACAGACTTTGCTCTCCACTTAACCTAGCATCTAGTTTCACAGCTGGCTTCATCAGGGGCAAGGTCAGTACATTTACATGCACACAGCAGTACAACTAAGGTCATTGCTTGATCATATAGAGACCTAGTCTTGTCAGCATAAAGATAGAGAAAAGAGAATCATACTTCTGGCTGAGAACATCCCACCATGGAGGCGCCATGCCCCTTTTGCTAAGCAGTGCCGCTTGTGTATCGAAAAAGTGTCAGTTCACCTGAAGAGGAAGCAACATTCCAACGACCATGGCCGAGATGGACGCAGCTGTAGCTTCTTACGTACTATGTGTGTTAATTATGTTGCAACTCAACATTGAAATCCCAGTGCGTGCTGACTAGGAAGGTTGGACCTTATGTTCCATGTCAGATCATCACTATGTTACCAAGCATCTTAATAAACACCAAAAACAAATAAACAAAGCATCATGTGTCGAACAGAGTCCACTTGGACAAAGTGTAACAGATTGGTGGGGCAGTTGGGCACTTAACAGAATTTTGTGTTCGTAAAACACAGTGTTTCTCCCCACATGTGCTAATTTGACCACAAAACATTTCACAAAACACTAATTGGCCTCAAACACATTCCACATATTGCACTATTTAGACGTACTGAATACATATGAGACACAAATTGTTTTCAAGATTTCATCATTTATTTATGCGGTAAGATTGTTTGGCTTCTTTTCATCATAAAGAAAAAGAGTTTGAACCTTCAGCGGAAAAAACTTGCCCCTGGTTTACCCTTATTATGGAGTTTGGTCCTCATTAGACACAGACCACACTTCCTCCAATTAAAAAAAGGCTTAATATGGACAGAAGCCCATCTGTCTTTGAGGTGGTCCATATTGTGTTCATAATATCTTACTCATCCTCACTGTGTGATTACTCAACCCAGCACTGAAGCTCTTTAGTGGATTTTCTTTGGTCTAAGTACACGACAAATCATGAACCTTCTGAACTCACTTTGAGTTTTCATCACTCAGTTTAGCCAGTGTTTTTCGTCTGTTAGTGCATGTATGAGAACAATTTCAGACTCAAAATTTAATCTCTTTTTCCATGTTGATGGTTCTCTAATATTGCTGTTGTTAGGTTGAAGCAAAGGTCACCTCTGTCTGATGGTGCTGACGCTTCGGAAACAGTCAATTCTCGGCCCCGCTCTCCTCCGTGTAGTGTCACCATGCAACAGAGAACCAAAACACCAAAACAAGGGGGCAACCCTGGTAGGAGCGGGCCCCATCCCACGCTCCAACATTTGCTTATCACCAGAATCTGCTGGAGTCTCCACAGATCTGACTCCGAGAGGGACGAGAGTAAAATTTAGTGACAGAAAAAAGAGAGAGACAGACTGCGATGGCAGTTTGAGTTCCCATTGCTGGCCGCTCTCTGAGTTAAAGATGGATTCCTGGAGGAATGCCTCCATGGCTGAATCGCGTGACTATGACTGCTCCCCTCCATCAAACACATGGGACTCATTTACCCTTGTGGGCCGTAGTGATGGTGCCACAAACACCAGGCCCCCCTCAGGAAGGAAAGAGGGGGAGGAGAAGGAGTGGGTGGAAGGGATCTTCAATCACACAATGCCAGGGTCCCAAAGGGCGCAGCGGATGGCGCATAAGAGATCATCATTTGTCCTGTGGTGAACAACAACCAAATGGGTTTTACTGCTTTGTTACAAGTACCACAGAGAGGGTGTCATAACTCATGTGGTGATTTGTAGTCATTCTAATCCACGTTGAGTCATCGCACAAAAGGCTTCAGCACATCACTGACTCATTAATAACCATGAGAAACGAGAAGGACTTCATGAGAAAAAGAAATGAAACAGCTGAAGGTGTGACTGGCGGAAAGAGTTGGAATATTGCTGCCTGAATGCACTCTGACGATGGCTGTTCAAAGAGTGCGGAGCTGAAATGTCACCGTCTCTTTGTAGAGAAAAAGCCCGCTGACAGGCCGACTAAACACAAGATTTTCTCTCCCTGTAATCTCATGTTCACTCACAGAAGAACATCCACTGAATTCAATAAGCACTTAGTTTATTTATTTCTTGTCTCCTATCTCTTTCAACATGACAGAGGTTTATGGAGGCAGTTTAAAATTCATAACACAACAACAAAACAAATCAAAGGAGAAAAGTGCTGAAACCTGCAAATATGTTGGGTCTGCAGAGCATAAGCAACCAATTAAGACAGCATACGACTGAAACTAATTTACAGACTCAATAGATTATCTGATTTATTGAACTTATACGTGTATGAGATGAAAACCTCAAACATGGTTAATGTACAGCAAGGCTGGTTATGCAAATCAGAATCCTGACAGGGTAAGTGGGATCCCTGTGTGAAGCAGAAGGCCTTGTCTCATCCTGAGAGAGAAGAGATTCTAACTTACAATACTACCATTAATCATACATGAATTTCTTAATACCTCAACTACAGCTCTGAAATTTTTTTCATCAAACTTTGATTGACAGATGATTTTATGTCATTTCAAACTGTTAATTTATACATTTTTTTTCTCCAAACCCACAGTTAGTAACGCTTTCACAGCAGCAGACTCTCATCAGCCTCTTTGAGGGGGGATTTAAATGTACATTCACATTCAGTTATATTTACTCTCAAGTTAAAACACAGGCCTGCTTATTTTTTAAAACTTCTTTGAAGGTAGCGTTTAACTCGGAGATGGTTATTACTTCATGATTCTCAAGACCAGCCTCGGACAGCAACTCATTTCATGCTTTTGCAACAATTTGCATGAAGTGACTTGTTCTCAAACAACACATGTAATCCACATATTATGCCTGCCTTTAAAATTCTTTCTTCTGTCTCTTTCAGGTGTGGTTCGCCAGGTGAAGCCTCTGATTGGTCCAGTTACCACAGCACTCAAACTGTCAATGCGCAACCTGACGACCCAGGGTGACTTTAGCCAGAACATCATCAATGTCCATGTCTTTGTTTCTGAGTTTTGGTTCTAAATGACAAATACCAGGCTTTACCACATGTATGAAGCTGACCTGTTGTCAGTACTGTGCACATTGGTTTTGTTATATCAATGCATAGCTCAATGTCAAGGTTGTGATAGTAAGTTTGATTACTGCTGAAAACCTATGAGAAGAAAGGCTGTGAGCTGCTTCTGATGAGAGGTTCTGTTATTTTGATAAGCTCAGTCAGAAGATAGAGGGAAAATGGTAAGCTTCATTTGATAAAAATGATGCTTTCAGAGCGTATTAAAACTGAAAGTGCATGCATTTAGAAAGGATATGATTCAATTATGCAATATTTTATTTTATTTTTTACATTATAAGCCTTTATTTGTACCATTCGCTTTCCTTTCTCACTGTATGCATTAGATGACATATTTTTTGTATTGAATAAACACTATTTTATTTACCATACTTGTATTTTGAACTTCTTTTAAAAATTAATTAATATTTTACTGAAGTTACAGTGGTGGGCTCATTAAGTTCACTTGTTCAATATGTGAAAATCTATCAAACACTTTATTATCATAAGAGGCGACTAATAATAATCAGCACCTACTTGCATGACAAATTGGGCATTTAAGGCTACCTAAAAAACATTTACAAGGTACATGAATTGTTATTTTTGAAATGTTAGTATAATACAGTAATGATCTTTGATGTCCTGTGATGAGTATAACTATCGTTTCTTTGCTAATGGAAAGAAATAAAAATCAGTTATGACCCCTTGAAATGTCAGTTTCATTTTTTTTCACAGTAAATGTATTAATTTGTTCTAACTTTATAATAATTAACAAGAAGTTAATTCGCCGGAATTATTGAAATGTGAACACTGTTCACGTCTACTTGTTTTGATTTTTCAGACCTACGACTTCCTACGTAGCGGATGTGCTGACGTCATGCAGCAGCACATCAACTCAGCCAATCAGGCGTCTGCTTATGTCTATCGCAGTCGTGCGACATGATTGGTTTGTTCAAAACGAGCGTAGGCTCGCATATACAAACTTAATTGGCAGTGTCTCCGTTCAGTAACTCCATTTAATGAATACATTGAGTAAAACAAACGTTTGTGCACACATATTATCGTTTTCTGGGCAGCTTATGATGAAGAAAGGTCAGATCAAAGGATTTCAGAACTTTTTATTCCAACCGAAGATGAGGATGCTAACATGTGCTGCTGCTGATGAAGATAAACAACGAGGAGGGGATGAAGGATAACCCTGCTGGGGACCGAGCTGCGCCGATCCGGTAAGTTTGCGCTGTGAGATGCAGTACTCGTTGTCGTGGTGTGTGCCTAGCTACAGTCGGCAGAACTGCTAGCTGGAGTAACTGCTGTTGAAGCGGAATGCATCTGCACCGTCACGCATTGTTAAAGATACTTTCATGCGGGATTTGGTGAACTCACAGATGCTGTTGTTTATTTATTTATTTCTGTGTATGATGTGCAATAGACCTACAGTGAATTAGACAAACTAGTGATGAACATCTGGTGAGGTGGATCTGGTTTTGTAGGTCAGGGGTTCCCAAACTTTTCAGCCTATGGCTGACCTTCTAAATAGTAGTGACTGTGACTGGTGACCCCCGACATGTCAGACACTGGTAGGCCATTCTAGGCAGAGACAGAAAAAAAAAAAAAAAAAGACTTCCTATGTGCACATATTGCTGTGTTTCCAAAAGTAATCTACTGCCAATGCTACCAGTGTTTTCCTGGCTTGTCCCCTCAGGGGTCTTTTTGCAAAGACAAAATGTGGAAAACAGATCAAATATTTTCTATTTATGTGGTTTTGTATGGAATTATTGTTATTGTTTACATCTGTGCAACAGTGGATTAAAATCTGCAACCCCCTCTAAGCTCTTTTTGCAACCCGCACTTTAGGAATCACTGCTGTGGGTGGATCTTAACACCACGTCCAGATGAATTCAATCTTGTTTGCCCAAGTACGTTTAGTTTGTTAATTCTTCTATATATATATATATATATATATATATATATATATATATATATATATATATAAAACAATTTTATCCGCTGGAAATAGTTCAGCCCCACAATAGCTCCCTTAATCACATTTAGCTGCTAATAAAACCTGAGTAATGTTCTGTCTGAGATTAAGAGTCCCTTTCTATTTTCTTATTGAGATTAGTGACCTACACTAGAAATGAGAGCAGTTGCATTTAAACTCTGATTTCTTATGCACAATATAGTATCCAGATTTAATGCATTATAGTGAAAAAGTTATGACTGTACCATTTTTGCACAAAAAATACTGCATTTGAGAAATGGCACCAAATGATATGATCAAATGGTAAATGGACCAGTATGTCTATAGTGTTTTTCTAGTCCCTCAGACCACTCAAAGCGCTTTACATTGATAGTGTCATTCACCTATCCGCACCAGAGTTTTTTTTTCTATTATCCATCAGATTATCTACCATATTCACACCCATCCATACACCTCAGACCAACAGTGGGAGCAATTTAGGGTTCAGTGTTTTGCTCAAGGACACTTTGGTATGTGCACTGCAGGAGCTGAAATCCAAATCCCCCACCTTCCGGTTGAGGGGACAGCTCTACCACTGAGCCACAGCCGCCTGATTAACAGCGTGTAAATTACTGGTACACTTAGAATGTGTAACCCAGTGACCGTATTTTATAAAAAAGTGAACTGACTGGTGTTAAGTCTTTTTTTTCAAACATAAAAAAAATTCTCATCCAAATGTAACACACTCTCTCTAATGGTTTTCTACTTGAACTCTGGCCGCAGTCATAACCCAGCGACAGGAAACTTGATTACGATAATTCGACCATGTCAATATTAGCTCACCAACAGAGCCACGCAAATAGAGCTATCTCAGACAGTTTACTTTATTCATGGCAGTCTGGGGAACGTCAGCTTGCACAGTGACATTTAGAAAATTCAGTTTACACAGCACCCAGCGATATCTGTTGTGGGATGGTGAAGATTTAAATCAGCAGCTTGTCCCCAGCGTGCCCTCTGTAGAGGTACAAAGCACATAAGCTTCTACTCAAGATACTTTGTGTGCATGCAAACATGTTGGTTGTGGGTTTCATGCATGGTCTTTTTGTCTCTCTGGGAGTAAAGGAAATCCTCTTTGGTAGAAAAACTGAAAAAGGGGGGCTAAGGTGGCAGCAGTAGTTAAAGACCATGGGCAAGGATACCAGCTAACCACAGTCCTAATTACATTTCTCAGTGAACTAGAACCCTTCTCCCCATCAGACAGAAAGTGAGCTGAACACATGTCAGTAAAGGCCCGAACTATGAGACTCTAATCATCACTGTGCCCGGGCAAATCCAAAGCCTTCAGATTCTTCAAAGACAATGGAGGAGGAGGCGCATACATCAGGATTTGAAGTCGTCTGCTCTGATGGATTTTAAGGCTCTAGTGAAGGGGGATATCCTCCTCAGCGGAAATAGGGGCCAGCAGGTCAGCCTTGTGGTCGACATGAAAAGAGGGAAGAAATGCTGTGTATGTGTGTGTGTGAGTGGATGTTTGTGTGTGTGTGTGTGTTGGCTCAAGAGCCATATAACCACACGTTTTTATCCATAGGTTAAAACAGACTTATTTTCTAAGGCTTCTGATACAGTTTACAAACTTGATATTAATTCAAAAGTAATCTAAATTATATCACAAGAACTTACAAACACTTAGTCACAATAACTATGGCTTCTCTCCAGTCCAAATTCTTGCTTGTGTTGTACGTTGCTTTGGACGTAATTATCTGCTAAATGAAATTTTTGAATAGTTGAAGAAGAAGAATTACAAATGACCTGGTTTGGAGAGTCATTTTTTTTTTAGATTAATAATAGGTTATCCAGGATCCTTTTTTTGCACTGATGAGTTTAAGTGTTAAGATTCGCTTTTGCGACCTTTGTTTGCCAAAAGTAGGCTGTGTCCCACAACCCAGTGCAACCATAGATTGGATAGTGGTCAGCGTGGTTCTGCCATTAACCATTGTAAAGTTTTGACGCCAAAATTCCCCCGTCACAGGTGCAGCCATTGGCAGTAGTCGTTCAGCCAGAGTCTGTGCAGTAAAGACTGTGAGGGATTCTGGGAGAATCTGAGTGGAGCTGGGTGACGAAATTAATAATTCTTTTTTTGTCTTTTGAGAGTCTTTTCACTTCTTGACTCTACCTACCGACCTACTGACCCTACCTGCCATATTTTACAGTCTCCGAAAAAAATACACAAGAACGGCAGCTGTCAATCATCGTTAGACATGACACAAAACCTTGTTTTTAACCTCTTATAACTACTGAAAACAAAACTCTTCAGAAAAAAGAGGACTTGAACACAAGGCAGCCAAATGATATCTTCAAATCACCACAACAATTGAATGTGAGAAACATTTCTACGAGATGTATTAATTTTTAAAGTTTGACCACAGCCCATCTGGAATAACTGGATAGTCTGATTTTTTTGACTTATACTGCAGCCAGCCACCAGGGGGAGCAGTTTTTGTGGTGACCTCACCTCGAGCTGAGCAAGATGACGTCCATTTTTTTACAGTCTATGAGTGCAACCAGTACTACAGTTTGAAATGGAGAGAGAAAACATTTTACCCAAAAGGTGGTGCTGTAGTCAAGGTAAATCTCTGATGCAGATATGCGTCATCATCAATACTAGTGCAACCCCCATCATCACCATTCCACGCAGCCTAAAATTACTGAAAGTTTTCCTGCACTTATTAATTTTTTAAAAATCCAGAGATATCACATGGACTCAAAATTTGGAGCACGTCTCACACATAGCATGTGTAGCCCGTCTGACACACTACTGAAACACTGGTTTCAGAACACTGAGCTCCTCAGCAGATCACCTCTTGTGATCATTTTTCTGCTGTGCTCTAACTGTGGTTGTAGGAAGTTAGGGCAAAGAAAGTGGACAGTGTTCTCTCTAACTGATGAAAAAGAAACCATATCAAGCATTTTGAGAGTTCATAGTAAGCAAATCTCTAATGGGCCATTAGTGAGCAGTTCTGTCCTGAAGTCCAGAGCATGTGTCCCAAAAAACTCCAAACGCGGCTTCAGCTGGATGGTTGCTGTCCAGTGCAGCAAACAGTGGTGTTAAGTAGCTGTGATTCTTGTGTGTGCATGTGTTCACATGAACAGTGTCTTAATGTCAGCCTGTCCCAGTGAAGCCCTGACATTCAGACAGAAGAGGGGTAGGAGAGAAAAGACCAGCGGCCATACTAAACAAAATAAACACTCAGAACAGCTATTTCTCAATACATGACAGTGTTGGTCCTTTTTAAGTTGTGAGAAGAAATTTACTCTCAAAACTGAAAACAGAGCTATTGGCCAGCCTTTGATGATGTAAATTCCAGACCCTGAGTTTTTCTATTATCTATTCCGTGTACTATTTTCAGCTGAGTTGGTTGACATAAGTAAGTCAAACTGTTTTCAGGTGGGTGGCATATACCCTGTAGCAATCAGCATTATCACTGACTAAGTTTATTTACCTTGCCAATAGTTAAGAGAACTGCAACTTCACTTCTGTTATAGAGTTTTCCGACTGGATTTGTCTTGGAAGACATTTTAAACCTTTTCTCACGGTGGACCCAGAAAAACAGACTGTGTCTCATGCAACCTACTGTATTCTTGATTTTACAGTAACTCAGTTTCCTGGAAGAGTTGCACAATTCTGGCAGAATCAGCCCACTTCTCAGGTTAATTAAAACAGGATCACATAACTAATGCCTTACACAAGTCTGTTATAACTTGAAAGTAGCTCAGATAAAAGAAAGGGTGAAAGTCAGTTTCAGTAATTCGCTACTAAGAGAAATACTTTCAGTTTTGAAAACAATGTACTTGTGTATTTTGTCCCCCTCTGTAATCCATACCAAAACCCATAGAAATCCTACATAAACTGCCAAATATGAGCGCCGTAGCGCGTAGCCATATAGCCAGACAGTGTGGGAGGACGTTACGCAGGAGTGGGCTGGCTGCCTCTGAATCTGGACAGTAAGAAAAGCTGGGGCAGCAGTGCCTCGCAGCGTTACCAAACCACATACATTTGTGGGGACAAATGAGCAAATGTCTTCTGCCAGATACTCCATCCGGAGCCAAGAGGGAGCTGCTTGCACTGGAAGTCGATTGTATGACTAAGCCGAGTGGGCTTGATGAGTCGACGTAATGGCAGGGGAGCAGACCTGTGTGTGTCTGCGCTGTTTGTTTGTGTACTTGACTGTGGCACAATGGTGGTCAGGCCTCTCAGTACAAGTGGTCATGGCGGTGTCTGGCTCAGACTAGACTGGGTATGGGTCTGATGAGAGTCTAGCCCGGGGGTTGGTGTGGCAGACTGATCTAGACAGAGACCAGAGGACCTCGGGAGGCACGTGCTCGGCCGACTCCTGGACTCACCCACTCCCTCTTTTTCCTGGCGGCCTCACCAGCTCCCACCGCAACACATGTTATAGGATATAAGTGAGTTCTTTTAATAAATTTTGGGGTATTTATTTTTTTCCTCTATTTTACAAACCACTGTTTCTCATTACCATAAACACAGAAATGTTTCTTTTTGGATGGGCAATACCAGCTTGCTGTGGTTTTGCTCACTTCTCCCTCTGATATCTGCTGTGTGTTCAGATAGAGAAGATTATCTGTGCTCTTTTCAGTGTGATGAGGGAACTTTTCTAGTTTTCTATCTCTGTTTCTGTTAACTTTGCTCGTGAGTTAAACTGTTTGCATTTCATCACACCTGTGTCAAAGTGTGGATGCACTGGTCTGAAATGAATTTGCAAAGTGGTGTTTCATTAAAGTCCAATAGATGGCAGACATATACAGCAGAACTCTGCACAGGCAGAGCCTTAACTCTGGATTGCCTTGGACAACTGTCACCACTTTACATGACAATGACAGAAACAGCCAGTGTAAGACCAATGTTTTTTTCAACTTTAAGTAAAAATTCCCCCTCATGAATCCTGTCTTCCATTCAGAAGAACAGACGTTGCAATAAAACCTTTACTCAGTAAAATTTATGCACATAATTTCTGAATTTATTCCACTGAGAGCTAAGTAGTACAACATTAAACCCTCATAAGATTTGGATGTAAGCCTAACAAAGTGTTGAATTGCATAAAAAACAATATTAGGAGTCTGATCTAAAGGTTCCACAACAGTAGACGGGGACCTTTCCCTGAAACAGGATCATAAATGATGGGCTTCTCAAGGCTGTATTTCATTACAAGATCAACAGTCTTTGCCATCAAGCGAGTCTTATTAGTCTCTACTCTTAAATCAATTAATTGTTTTGAGGTTAAGGGTGATAGACAGTCCACCAATTTTACAGGGGCTCCACCTTGACCTAAAGAAAAACACAAAGCACACAAAGTGTGCGCCTCCATAACTTACAGATTTCAAATGTAACCATTTACAACCGCTACTGAACTCGACCTGTTGCCAGAGTACACAGAGGATCAATCACATTTGGGAATATAGACCGAGGCTGTACTCATGAAAATTCAGCGTGCAGTTCCTGTGTTGTTAGAAGCAGCTCAGAAAACACTGTGACGTCTATAAGGCCTAAGAGTATACATATCACTGGGAAGGAAGGAAACAATTCTAACCGCACACAACCGTGGTGTGATGGTCACCGAAAATAGTCTGTGACCTTAAAGTCATCTTTTCTGAAATGAATTGAGGGATTTAAATGTGGTATTTATTCAGTACAGTCTTCTTTTACAGCCTGTTGCTGGATTTAAAACACATACTGTCTACATTTAAAAAAAGATGTGTTGTTTATCAAAATAATGTTATTTTTATAACAATAGGAAAATAATCCCTGAAGCAGTGGAGCACCATGACTTGAAATCTAAGTCTTTCATCAGCCTGTCTTTGAAGCTTTTCTACTTTTTTAATTACCATGCCACTTTTTGGTTTTTCCTAAACAGTTTGTGCAGAATAGAAGGATTTTAAAAAGACTTTTTTCCTCCTAACAAACCTACGTCATCAAGTCGCTGTTTTCACTTTAGAATACTGGTCTAGCTTTGAGACTGCCTTTGCGCTGAAGGACTTGTGCCTTTTACCCCGACAATGGCCATGATTTCAAAGCCTGTCTGCGAAAGGCTTCACTGACATAACTGACCTTTGGGCAAAAAATGTTTGAGCTCTCATTGTGAGTGAAAATGAGCTGGGAGTTTGCTGTGTCTGCCAGAGAGTTGTTTTGTCTGTGGCTGAGTACACACACCCAACTGTCACCTCTCAGAGGACACCTCGCATCGTGTCGGATGTCTCTGGGTCTCTGCGCGGTGACCAGAAGGGGAACAGACCAGCAGTATGGAGACTCGCTCTGTAAACACAGGGAGTTGTCGGTGGATCTTGGCCCTGTCTGCAACAAGGGGAAACCATTACGTACTGTATGTTTTGATATGAGGTGTCAACTATGTAATCAGCAGGAACTCACTTTGCACTTCCCCCTTTGAGTTTGACAAATATAATCATCACTTACAGTGGTCAGTATTACACCCTGTAATTCACCACTACATCACTCAACAGCATGTGTAATGAAGCCAAGCTCTAACTGCTTAGTTCTTAACGTTGTCTATATAAAAATCCAAGAAAACATCTGGTTTCATAATTAGCACAAGTAGATATAACAAAACGAAACAAAAGCTCCTCCCGCTTAAAAACCACTCTGATTTACAGCCTCAATTTCAAGAGTAGTAACAATGTATAAAATGCTAACAAATACAGATTTGTGTGGTTTTTAAAGTTGTCAAATTATCTAATTTTGTAACAGAAAAATGTAACAATTACTTATTTTAAAGGCTCATTTTAATGTTTTTAGAGATATAAAAAAACATTTATAAAGATGTGAAAGCCAAAACTTAACCAGGAACCTCCAACTGTGAGGAAGTGCAGAAGTGCGGAAAACTGTAATTCAACACTTCAAATTGTTCTGCAATTCCTCCTAATGGCACACACTGTGTAATAATGGAATTTATATTTTACTCTGTAGTTAAGAAGATATAAGAAATAAGAGTTTTGCATAGTAAGAAGCACAGCTGACTTGACTGGCAGGAGTGTAGGTTATAGCTGTCAGCAAGGAGGCTCAAAAATCACCTCAACTCTGTATCTTTTCCTCACTGTTGATTAGGGGTGGGAGAAAAAAGGATGTATCGAAGTATTGTGATTTTTTGTTCAAAAATCTTGTCTTTTTTCCCTCTTTTTCTTCATTTTAATCTTTGTTTATATGCTGGGTTGGAAAAAAGTTGAGTTGTATGATTCCCTGAATAAGTCCTGAAAACTGACTCACCTGATGTGAATATTTTCAGAATATATGGCTCCTGATGTTGTCTGTGGACATCATCATCATCATCATTCATCTTTTTTAGGTCGATCAAATAAAGTTGGATTCAGCATTTCTGAGATGACACCAATGATTCCAGGCTTCAAAACTTCTTTTGGAATCAGTTGACGTGCCCTTCCTTTTACTTTTAAAAGTCGTAAGCTGGCCCTCATTTTAAAATGATCAGTTGGTTTTCCAGTGATGAAACAGTTCACAAAATCCACAGTTCAATTCTTATCATGGTTTTCAGTTCGGTTTGGTGTATATTGTTGTTGTTTTGAACACCTTTATTTTTATGACATACCCTAAAAATCCGCTAATAACGGATTATTTTTAATCAATTATGTCATGTATAGTCATTTTTTCGTAATCTTTGTATTTGGAGTGGATCATCACTTTGTATGGTTCATTGTCGGTCACGGACACCAAACTTTTTGTGGCTTCGGCGATATTTTTGACTACTTTTCTCCTGTGTTTGTCTGGAGATCCTACATGTAACCATGGCTGCATTGTTTACATGCGAACTCAGCTGTTAGCAGCCTGTAGCATGTCAATGCTAACTAGTGTAGGGCTTGATGATTTCCCTCAAGCTGAGGAGGAGGAGGTGAGGACGACGTGCCGGTTCTCGGGTGTGAGCTGGGAGATGACAACGTGGACCTGTCCTTCCATCCATCGTTGTTGGGAACGTGGGATCCAGCCCCGGGGGATGGATGAGCTAGCTGTGCTAATCCAGCGGCATCGTGCTGTTCACGGACGTGGCTGACGGAGCTGACATCGGACGCCGGCGACACATCGGAGGAGCTTCGCCTGCTGTGAGCAGACAGGATCCAGGAGACAGAGACTGAACAGACTGCTGGGGAGGCTCAGTCCTGGACCCTGTGGAGGTGGTGACTGGCTGGGCTGGAGAGTGGTGGACGAGTGGTGGACGGGAAGTCGTCATCTATTTTCTTGTGGACCTTTTTGCACTTTCTATACTCTTTCTTACTTTTGTTTTCTTAAATGCTGCGGTGACTCCTGAATTTCCCCTCGGGGATAAATAAAGTATTTTCTATTCTATTCTATTCTATTCTATTCTATTAAAAACCTGACAGTCTGTTTCCCATTTGAAACATCATTAAAGCTGAGTGATACATTGCTAGTTTCAACATGCCAACTCCTCAGCAAGGAAATCCTATTGGCTGTCCCAGAAGTCACTAAAAGCCACTAAATGGCACCATTGTCTGATTTGCATAACAATCAATTTGCATGTAATTGTAATGGACTCTGTGGGCAAGAGAAATTACATGGGAGAGACAGAAAGCAGGTAAAAACTTTTTTTTTTTTTTTAATGTCAAAATGAGAGTCCTGAGACCAGAGAAGTCTGATAAGTCATTAAATGTAGCAACTAAGTCTCTTAGCAACACAAATTCGCAGTTTTATCCTCCACTTTCTTACCGTCATCATTAGAGCTCACACTGAATCTAAAAAGTGCTCCGTGACAGCAGAATGACTCAATGCTATAGGTATACCCTCTAACCCCTAAATTCCATTGCATGTGCTGCGCAGCACAGCGGTGCGCTGTGTTCTTGCTCTGATTGTCAAACCTCACTGGAAGCAGCGTGCTGCGCAGCACTGAGCAGCACTGCGCCGCTCAATCCGGAGGGGGAGGACTGGTCCTCAGAGAGTCCCAGGCTCTTGTGTGAATAGCAATATCACACGATCACCATCCACTCCCATAACTTTTGATATGTCAGTCTACATCTTGTCCTTTCTACCTGTATCCTTATAAAAAGGATGTTTGGGATCATACAGAATGTTACACTTATCCACTTCCAAGATCAGCTTCTCTTCATCCATGCCTTTGTGTTGCATCTGGGACCCTGCGACCGACTGTTTACCTAATGCACGTGCCTCCAGATGTGACGTATTTACAACATATGGGGAAAATTTACGTTCGATAGTTTGTGCATTGTATTTTATTTGGGATCTTCCCGGTACTTCACACAGTGACTTCCTGTCTAGTGCTTTCTTATAGTCAGTGAATTTATGAGGTTTGGAAGCGGCCGCGCCGAAAACAGACCTGAAGCGTGTTTCTCGCGGCACGCGCCGGCGCTTCAGCAGGGCTTGCAGTGGAATTTGCTTGATAGATTACAATGGAATCTGAGTGCTCCACAAGGGCGCGACGCTGCGTGGCGCTTGCGGTGAAATTTAGGGGTAACTCTGTCTTTTCTGCTTGTCATGTAAACAACACACACGCCTCCCCACAACTGCTCAGCTGTATCCTTCGCCTCCCACTGTGCAAACGTATGATTGGAGCTACATACTCGCTCCAAACTAAGTTGTCACACAAAGAAAAAATAAAAAATAAAAACAAACCGAACAAACCTCACGTGCCCCGAACAGAGTGAGCAAAACCAAACTGAATAGTTCAGATTTTTTTTCAATAATTTTTCCATCCCTATGATTTTCATGAAGGGAACATTTCCTGTTTAAAAAAATGATATGGGGGTTCAAATGTTACACTCACTATCAAAGTCTGTTTTTATTAACATTTTATGCACCATCCCAGCTATTTTAGAAATGGGGCTGTTCAAGTGAAAAGCTGCTATGAGACAATATTAAATCAGTCATTTCTGAAAGTGTCTTTGTGATAGAAATACAATTTATGGGTTTGTAACAGCTAAAGCCTATTCTTCCAGAGCACATCTGTATGTCATTGTTTCTTAACCACTGTCTCCACGTAGAACACACAGTTTAAGAAAAGAGATTCTGAAAAGAGAGCTATTTGGAGGCATCATCATGGGGAAAAGGACACAAAAGGAAAACAGGCTCATTTTTAATTTGGTGACAGTCACAATGCATTCCCCTGCTTTCCAATTAAAATAATTTCATCTCTGTCTGCTCAGACCTCTTTTTCACTCCACACATGACTTGATAGGATTTCCAGAAACCACAATAAGACAAAGCTCATCTGTATTATTAATGACTGGAAGGCCTTTGAATCTGGCACACTGGAAAGGAGCTTTTTCTGTTTTTTTTTTTTTTTAAACTGAGCTTACAACTGTCACAGACAATTAATATGTCACGTGTTTTTTTTTTGTCAGGAGGGTGTTTTCTGCCTTCCTAACTTAAGAGTTGGGGAATCTATCGAAATATTCCTTTCAGTAGTACTTGGTCTTACAGAGAAATTAGG
Source organism: Halichoeres trimaculatus (assembly GCF_033239565.1). Lineage (NCBI taxonomy): Eukaryota > Metazoa > Chordata > Actinopteri > Labriformes > Labridae > Halichoeres > Halichoeres trimaculatus. The sequence continues at coordinate 18,302,457 of NW_027437187.1, read as the reverse complement.
TTTGGTTAATCGTTATCCACTACAGTGTGGATGCCCTGGGGCTTGTTGCACTAGCTGCGTACGCCGTGGTGTAACCTTGCACTGGAGTCAGAGCTGAAAGTTAAGACCTTTAAGTTTTTCCCTGTGCACCAATTAGACTTGGACCCTGATTGTGTTACACCTGAGAGTAACTTTTAACGCCCAGGAAGGAGCAGGTGTTTGTAAAGTTACAGAACACTCTCAGGATTTTTGCTGTCTGCTCAAAGGCTTCTCAAAGCCTAACCTCTCTTGGCCACTAGGCTTTAGTAGTGCCCCAAAATAGTCCTATTTGACTTACAGAGACAGAATCACAGTGCTGTGTCTGTTCTACAGGTGCATATTCCTCACAGTTTTTATTTAAATCACTGAGCTGTCCATGCCATACAGCTTTCTGGAGGCAGGAGAATTCTTTCCTAATACATGAATGGTTATGCATCTTTATAACCTCCTTGGCACCATATCAATAGATGACTACATTTTTGGAAAGGTACTCATTAGGGCTGCAATGATTTGTCGACATAATCGACTTTGTCTACGATAAAAATTAATCAACGCAAATTTTGATAGTCGACGTGTCGTATTATTGTTTTTATTGTCAATGTTACATAGTGAAATCACATACCAGGGTGTAATACTCATTTGTAACTTCAGTTCACAGCATGAGGTGCTGTGTTATTGGATACTTTTATGGGAAAAGATCACTATGTTCATACATGAGGAATATTGATGAGGAAAAATTTCCACTCCCAGGGAGCGCTGTGCGCTGACGGAGGCTCTACATCTCCGGCTTGGACAGCCTGACAGCTCCCGGAGTTTAGCGTCTGATAACAGGATTTAGAGAGTCTCCTTCACTCTCTGTTACCGACAGTTTTTCAGGATCTGAGTCACAAACTAGTGTCAAAAACTCCCCTAACTTTTGAAAAGAAAGGACATTTATCTGATGGATCTCTCACTCTCAAGCTCACACTGCACCTGTAACACTCAGCGGGGAGGACTGGGGGGGTGCGCATGAGCCAAATAGCGCATGTAGCGAAACGAAACTAAACGCATTGTCATGGAGAGCTGGGAGAGAGTCAGGCGGGATCATTAATAGAGCAAAGCAAGCCCCAATAAGCAAATAAGAATTAGAAAACAAGCCCTAAGTCACTAATAAGCGGTCTGTCCAACACTGCGTACAACAACTTTGTTTCCCTGTTACCTGCTTCATTCATTTTGAGATTTATTTATTTTTTTGTATAGTAGGCTACTTATATTTTTTCATGTCATCATGAATGAAATAAAGATAAACAAACATACAAACATGACACAGGGCTGACCAATCAGAAGTGAGAACCTAACTCTGTATAAATGCAGTGAAAATGCAACACACAGGTTGAATTTTAAAGGTCTGCACATTTTAAAGGCCAAATTAATCGACTAATCGAAAAAAAAATCGATTAATTAGTCGACTTTAAAAATAATCATTAGTTGCAGCCCTAGTACACATCAGACTAACCCCTAATTTACACATAAAGTGTGAGCGCAGCGCCACACAGAGCCATGCATTACCCTGTAACCACTCTAGTCAATCATTGCAGCGGTCCATCAGCACTTGCACTGGAGTCAGAGCAGAGTCAGATCACCAACTGCAGTACACAGCTGTTTTGCTGCGAGTCTGTTTTTGCCGGAGGATGCTGCAGATCTGCGTCAGTCTCTGCAGAGCAGATTGTACCAAACAGGAAAAGGACCACAAAGCGATCAGAGTATCCAGTCATTTCAAAATAAAGCACGATGTTACTGGCTCCTCGTCATAAATCTCATCCTTGTGTGTCAAAACTACGTCACTGACACATGGCCAGAAGTATTCAGAAGGTCAGATCCAGAAGAAATCTGATGTTTTGGATGAGGTAAAATTGATCTTGGAAGTGGAAAACTTAATAAATGACGACGCATTTTTTCTGCAAGGACACAAACAGAAAGGAGAAGGCATGGACTAAAGTTGCTGAAGGTTTGGGAGAGCCATGTGAGTTGAACATGCTAATTAATTTCCATGCAAGTGGGTTGTCATGGGTGGGATTCTTGCACCAACATGTGGTTCTCCTGTGATCTTAGCATCCAGCTGCTATGGAGTGCACTGCCCTGTGCTGTGCAGCGCTCACACTTTATGTGTGAATTAGGAGTAAGTGTTAAGAGCTCTGCATTACTCCTCAAATACACTCGACACGTTCGCAGCCCGGCTTTGCAACATTGCATGTTGACTGTGTTTGTCCACTCACACCGGCTGTGTGTTCTGTCTGGTGAGCCCTTTGACTGACAGACAGCTGGAGTCAAGAGACCAAAATTCCCACGCTTCCCACTCCATTGATATGTCTCTCTTCATTCATGTTGGGCTGTAAAACCTCAAACCTGTTGACTCCTGGTCTGTTCAATATGTCCATTTGTCGTTGTACTCAAGCCAAAATTGAAGTGATTTTGACACAGTTTGTTTTACTTTGAAAGTCACTGTGTCAGGTGATTTAAGGTAGTTTGCGGTCAGCTGGTGCTGTGATGGAGAGCCGGGGGACTGGAGATGCATGTGGTGTATTTCAGCTGTTAAGCTATGTGGACCTGCAGCGTTGAATCAACGCAGGGTTGGAACTAAGTTTCAGTTCATGCACAGTTGCTGCCTGTTGCCCCTGGAGAGCATGCTTAATGATTATAATATTCCTCACAAACAGACAGAGTCTGCTTGCTGGCTGTCTGTTTGCCGGCTGTCTGTTGACACAGCGGTCACCCTTGTGAACACAGACAAATTCTTCAGAAACAAAACAAAACAAAATGCCATCTTAATGGACATATGGCCTACATTGTTGTTCGACCACCATGACAATGTCTCTTTCTGTTTCCTCTTATGTCTGGATGAATTAAATAGATCAAGCTCTCTTGATTGTGACCTATTAGTGTAAAGTTCAGAGAACCAGACTGGTTGTTAGACACCATATCCTGAGTGTATAATGATATTATACAAACTATGTATTACACAGCCTTGTTTTGTGGTGGGGACAGAGTAGATGCTCCAGATAAGGTTTGGGTTGAAGTGAAGCTGGAGGAGATTCTGGAAGCCATTGAGGCATTGATCTCAGGGTCCCCCAATCCATACTGGGCCCCGGGTTATTCTGTACTCCCTCACCCTTCCTTTTTATAGTCTTTGTTGTGGTCTCTGGGACAATCGGTTACAGCCCAGTGAAATGGAAACCACTGCTGCAGCAAACTATTAAACAGAGGATCCAGTTACTATGACCAGTCTGGGAGGGAATGTGTCTTTATGGGGGATTTAGATACTAAGAATAGTGAGCTCTTCCAAAGCAACAGCAAATGTTTTATACATGTTAAACAAATTACTTTCATTTCAACTGGTGTGATTCCTTAAGTTACACAGAGATATTTCATTTCGATTCCTCTGTAGATCACTTCAAGCCTCTTTGCTGTGTTTACTTAAATGTTAATGTTGTGTTTTAACCAACTGTTCCCCAAATATCTATTTGCATTTGGGATTTCAGGTTGGGGATGAAGTGGCTTCATTCCCAAAGCTATCAAAGAAACAGCAGACGACAAACACAACAATGATGATGAAGTGGATAAACAACATTCCCCCCGGAAACCCAATACAACTTGTTCCTGTGAATTGGTCTGTCTGTGTGCCTCACTGAGGCAACAATGGTGAGTTCTGTTTGAGTCTTGTGGGTTCCAACCCCAGACCCTGTCTCCCAGTTGGATCGGCACAAATGGACGGCCGCGGTCGCTGTGGATGCTTTGTTTTCCACAGTCCTTTCTGACTGCTGTCCCGCCCGCGATGGGACCATCTGCCTTCTCAATTAAAAGGCATGTTTGTGCTCCACATTTGTTTGTGCTCACAGATGATTTTTGTAATAAAACTCAGACTTTCTGGTATTTCTTGGATTCCTGGGTGATGACATTGCGCTTTGCTTTTTTGGGCTTGTGGCTGTCTCCCATGGAAAATGAAGCTTGCAGAAACTACTAGCTGCTTTCTGGTGTGTCTGTGGGATGAAATGAAGAATAGAATGAGTCTTGCTGATGTTCTCTCGGCCACAATTAAGAGCAGACCCACTCAGTGCAGGGGAACGCACAAGTAGAAGGACTAATGGCTGAAAAAACTGTTTCTACCAAGAAAATATTTTCATTAGGGCTGCATCCAAACATTATTTGGAAACCTGATTAATCTGTTGATTATTATTTTTTGATAAATCAATGAATTGGATATAAAACACCCCTTATTTTTTCAATTCTCCTTGTTCAAAAACTATTATTTTTATAATTACTCAACTCAACTTTATTTATAAAGCACTTTAAAAATGACCCCAGCTGAAACAAAGTGCTGTACAAAAAATATGCTGCACGCATAGATAAGTTAATGAATAAATAGAAAATGCAATTACAAATTACATAACAGTGACAAAACTATAAAAAAAGTGCACTAACGCAGGTTAATTTTTGGCTGGCTCTTAAGTTCAGGATGCAATCCATTAAGACAGTTGCTTGCTTTGGTGGACATAAACTGTTTCTTGTAAAGTACTCACTCAGGTTTGTTGAAAAACAGTAAGAGTATGCATTATAGCAGGTTAAACTCTGTCCATTTAGTTATCATTCATAATTAGTATTTGCATAAAGGTCATTAACACAAAGACCATCTTCAGACAAGACATTTTCATTGAATATAACAGAAAACCCATGTTGAGTGGTGGAAAGAGGCCACATTTTTGTCAGAATTGTCCAGCTCTAATACTTAATGTCTTTGATCAAATGATTTTTTTTTTCATCCTCCATGTCTCAATGCCCCACTACTCACATATCCAGTTTCATCACTCAGACCTTCTTTAAGAGAATTAAAAATCAAAATGAAATGAAAGTTGAATAAAAATACATTGTTATGGTAGTTACTGAGTTTTTCCTAATGTCAGTAAAGTAAACATGTTGGACTGATAACAGTGTTACAGGAGACGCCTGTCAGTCATTCTTGATACCCCTGACAGGGATCTGACAGACCATGCATGTGACTGAGTAATTAGCGTGTGTATGTGTGTGTAGTAAACCTGAGCTTGGTCTGAACCTCTTCACCACTCCACAGAATTTGTCATACTTGCCAAACGGGGTGACCAGGTAACAGTAGGACAAGACAAATTCTCAGAGACATGCCAAAATTTTTCCAACGTTAAAATTGAGTTTTGTAGTTTTGTGGTGACTTACCTCACTACGACCTCACCTCCTCCTCCTCCTCAGTTGTTATTCCATCTCTGCAGTGCCCTTGTGCAGCACCTTATAGTAAATGCAATGTTTGCATGTAACACACTTTCTAGCTTTACCTGACATGATTTACCCAATCACTCAAGCGGTTTTAAGCCTAACTGCTTCCTTTGCGTCCTCTATAATTCACGTGTCGTTATTTATTTTGGATGGCGACTTCACTTCATTTCCACCAAGCTACAATCGTATTTACATGCAATGTAAACAGCTCCACAACTTAGTGACGCAATAATTATGTAATAATTGCATCAATAATGAAGTACATTGTCAATGCTTTAATTAGTTGATTTGATCAGTTTTATCAACTTGTCATTGCAGCCCAAATTTGGTCATTAGGTCTATCATTCTATCACTGTCATTGTCATTTAGCTCTATCATCAGTCACTAGTTCTTAATCATGAAAATATAACCTACTTAAAGAAGGACATGGACATGTTTTAAAATGAAACTATTTTAAGTATATTCCAGAAGAGTAGATTTTCCTATTGCATATATTTACTATATATTTACTACATTTAGTATTCTAAATTTAATTCCCCAGTGTTGAGGACATTTTAATACCTTTTTCCGTACATTGTGGATTTGGCGTTGGCTTACTTTTGAACAGTGTTGTACTGTCGTGGGAGCTCAATGGACCACACACAGCCATTTTCCCAGAGCTCATTCTGGCCGGTACCCACTCGCCTAGACACCGAGTCTGGGAAGAGAGTGTTACCAGAAGTGACCACCAGTCACTCTTTTGATGAGCACTGTTCCGCAAAGGGCCCTGCCAAGAAGCTGTTCATTTGTAACAGGGCTGAGATACGTTTGAGAACAAATCTGACCTTTTAAGCAGAAAACTCCAGAGTAACGTACCTCTGAAAACAGATGATCAGGAGCTCCAAGTGTCCAAAGTACAAAACACTGACCCCTGCAGTTTTGGAGCAGAAAGCATAACCCAGCCTTAAGACCATGTGAGCAGTAAACATGGGGAAGTCTGCACAACTGACAGGAATTCCACTTTCAGCTGCTACTGTGAAACATGGCATACCTAATTGTACAGTGGTCACCCACTAGGTCTAAATAGGGTTCAAGACCACACAGTATGATACAGGCCAACTGTAGAAAACACTACGAAACACAAGAGGAAACAGAGCTTTCCTCACTGGTTGTTTTACTTTAGGGTGACCCATCTGCATAAGGTCTCAAAATACACAGTTTTCCATATCTGATTCATTTCGACACCTCAAGCTTGTGGTACATGACGCCACTTTGAGTGTGAATCCGTGTGACCTAGATGTTTGCTGTGTTCAAAGCATTGCTACTACTGGAAGTTAGATAATAGCACCCATAAGATTTTGATCATTCAAGTTATGCTCTTTCCCTCTTTTTTGGAAAACTCATAGCAGAAATCTTCAACAATTCAAAGACCAAATGGTGAAGAGGTGAGGTTAATGAGGTGTTAAGTAGTGTGCTTCCTCATGAGGAGAGCCCCATATGTTCTCCTTAAAAAACCTCCAACAAAAAAGGGAAAACAAAGAGTGTCTATCACTGGCCAGCCCAAGTTTAGATCACCCCCTCCTGCTAATGACACATTCAAATTAGCTGTGGTCAGGGTTTTCTACGCAGCTAGATTCACACAAATTCTTCTCCCCACCTCACCTCTCTCTGGTCTGGCCTAAGAAAACCACATGCCGGGGTCAGTGAGCTCTCCTCAAGCCAAACCAGACCCATAATTTTGCTTTTGTTTCAGATCTAGCCTCAGAGCTTGAAATATAAAGACCCAGGCCAGCCTGGGAAGGTCAATACGCTGAAGGAAAGAGTGAGATAGAAAGTGGGAATGATTGAAAGAAAGCAAGCAGGAAAGAAAGTAGAAGCGAGACTGGGTAGAAGGAGAAAAAAAGATGTCAAGAGCGCTGGTGAGTGTAGTGGTTTCCAATCTGTTGAGGAAGTCTTTATTATACAGTATGTGTGTGGATAGGAAGAGCTGTGTAACAAGGAGTGGATCTCGCCAAACCACTGGCCATTACTGACCAATGTTGACCATTACACCCAATGAGCTTTAACTGTTTCAGTGCTGTTATCTCAAGGTTGACGGGGTGCATTCACACTTAGGTGATCTCATTCAAAGTGACATGAGAGTAAAATACAACTTCTCTCACAGTACTGTTAACGGCAAACCACTGATTTTAATATAGCTTCAAAAATGTAAACAAACATCTGCTCATGCATGACTCACCTCTTTTTCTTTCTAACCAGCTGTTTATGAAGACTCAAAGTGATTTTCTGTCTCATTGTCTGGTGGTGCACATTGAGTGATTGTGCTTGACAATCAACAACCATTGTGTGAAACTTGCCCCTGCAGATAAACTTTTACTTGGGCCATTCATAAATTGGCTATTTAAAGCATGTTTAACTTACAATAAATTGTTTCTTCTTTCCTAAAGTCCTGAAGGCCAAAAACCTTTCCAACAATGGCACTATATACACAGTCTTGCTACTTAATTTATACACAGCTGACATTTAGGTGGGCCAAACCAGAACTCCAGTCATGATGAAACAAGTTTTGTGCCAATCACCACCTTGTGTTAAATTCAAAAAGGTCAGGATACACACACCATAAGGCCTCCATTGTAACAAATGGAGAGAAGTGGAGGTGGTGTGGTGTAGGGGGGTGATGGACTGAAACCCAAAAACCTCAACCTCCTTTTAAGAACAACAAACCAGTTTTATTTGAGAGGCAGCTCGTGTATTATACTCCCCTGACCTCAGGAAGCTTTCTCTTTCAGTCCAGCTCTGGACACATTGTTCCACCATGAAGGGACCGAGCAGATCTGACACATGTGATGGGCAAACTGTAGCGTGGCCTCAGCCACAAACACAGCAACATTTGGCCTCTGGAGCCTCGTTTCATGGGAAGCCGAGGTTTGAACCACAAATGGACAATAACATGGTTTTCTTGGCGCACATCGGTTCTTTGTGTATTATGTGACATATTGCTTGGCTTAGCATTACCCATTGTAAAAGTATCGTAAATCATTAAGCCTCATGGGGAGATGCTGAGTAATGACTGGCAGTATAATATTATAGAATAACATTTGCACACACATTTCTAGAAAATGAAATAGAAAACTATTTTAAGAAAATAAACGGAACTTAAATGTTTACCACAGCTAGAGTTGACACAGAAAAGACATAATGGCAGAATCATATACTACTGGGGTCACCATCCTGTTATGGAACCTGTTTAGGACAGTCATATTGTAGTGATGTGGTTTTTCAAAAATGTGATGTCGGGTGTGGCTCAGAATTTTCATAAAAAAGTCAAAACTTTGACTTTGATCTGCTGCTGGGTGTATGAGAAAGAATTTATGCTACCATATTTATACTGAAGTGCTGTCATAGTACATCACAGATTTCTTTCATTCAGCTTTGTGCAGAAAGTTGGTGCATATGATAACACTGTCTTAGATGCCCAGCACTAGGGCTGCATGACATTGGGAAAAAATGACATTGCAATTTTTGTTTCCTGTGATGCGTATTGCAATATATTTAAAGAGCAGAATCCTCCCTGAAATGATAACATACTCTCACCTGAGCTGGGCGATACATCGAATATACCTGAGATATCAAAGGTTGTTGCACATGAGATGTATAAAATGACTATATCCCAAACATTGCGTACAAATAGTCACGTTATTGTTTCCAGACATTGGAACGTAAATCTCTTTGGTGATCCCCTCGTTTCACTCTCTGCTGCTCTGCTGTTGCTCCCCTCACTGCGAGCACTTCACTCCCCCCGCTCACCACTCGCTGTTGCATCTTCACAGAGAAGACGCTGGGAAATGTTTCTTGTGGTGGTTGTGCCAGCTCTCTATACATAATGTTCTTTTCTGTGAATGTAAATGCACGCACGTGTTTGTGTGTCTGCGACCGCGTTGGGACAGAACTTTGCTGTGTGCAAAACAGCGTGAGCAGAAATGTGAAGGCGACGGTGCACAAATGACATCCTGTCACTTAAATTAGATAGATAGCATAAGGCTGTTTAGTTTGTTAAATTAAAAAAAACAAGATATACACCTGATTTATGAGAGAGGTAACTCTAAATCACTTCTGCTGTGATCTGGCACTATACAGAAAATAAAATTACCTTGACTTCCAGGGGGGCAGATGCGTCTGTTGGGGAGGCGGGCATCTTGAAAAGATGGTCTGCCTTGAAAAGAGAAAAAGGGTGATTTCTGCAGGAAACAAAGCAAGCTTTAAGCACAGATTAGATTAACATTGAACTGTGACTATTTTAAGTTTTATGGCAGCTCATGAAATCATGAGATGTGGGAAGGAGTATGTGAAATAAATAATAAAATGTGCTACCAGAAGATCGAAACCAGACATTAGAAACAAATCGAGAGTTCATTCTGGCTGAAGACGAAGATGAACACACGGAACTGGAAGCCGCTGCCTTTAACCCCAAAAGTGTTGAATATAGCACCTCATGTGAGACAGTTTGAGCAGTGAATAAAGACAATAATGTTCAAGAATAGGCATCATAATGAGTGCAGCGTCTGGACGGACACTATGTCTTACTTTACTAAAGTTGTGTGCATTTCTGGTCGTAATGGAAACACCAGCAAGGCGAAATTGTTCTTTATAGAAACTTCAGAAATATAGTTTTTATTTTGCGAAAACGTGTAATGGAAACGCAGCTTTTGTCGGTCGGCCAGTCATTCAACCACTTACACTGCATGTGAGCCCTGATAACAGCAGGGGAAATGACAGAGTGCTGACAAAGTGCTCTATTTGTGCCAGCTGTTACATGTAATATGGTAAAATATATAAATGGATGCTCATTTAGATCTGTCAGGATTCTAAAATCAAAGTCAGAATCAGAGTAGACTGTACAAAATGTACAAAAGTAGTCCAGTTGAAATTTAAGCATGTTACGTATGTAGTGTTTTTTATTATTGTCTACACCTGCAGCACACATGGTATGGTAGTGTTGTGTGAGTTGCTGTTGTCTTGACTTCCCCTTTCCTATTAAAGACCTTTAATCAAGGCAGTGCCTTATAGGAGATAAAGACATTGTTTAGTTACTCCAGGTTCTTTTATAAAGATCAAATTAAGGACAGTATCACAGAACAAGTTTGATAACCATTTTCTGAGATTAACTGCCACGGAAACCTGAATTTTAGAAGACTGGCTTAAAAAAAAAAAAAAAAAATCTACTTGTATCTTTAGGGCCTGAACATAAGAATCTACAATGAGTGGTCTAAGACAGACCACCATGGGGAGATTTTCTAAATGGAAACACTGAAAAATTCTCTTTCTAAGCAATTATCTCACTGCCCCTGATATTGAGCATAAAACAGAGAAATGTTAGCATCTGGCTGGTCAGGTTATGCACTATGATTGGTGAAATTGCCAAATGGCAGGCACATTATTGTAACATGATGTACACACACTTTATATTGTAAAGTAAACAACCCAAACTGCAGCCCAAAGGGCAACAGTTTAACCCAGAGTGTTTCTACCTCTGCTGTGAATTGTTTATTTCTATGAAGAAGTTTTACTGTAGGTAATTGCATCTGACAGGGTGCCCTGTGACTAGAAACCACACTAAGACATTATATGCTCATAGTTTGGAAAGAAATGTACACTTGTCAGCATTATGATTTATTTTGCCTTGGTATGGTAAACAAGATGAGACAGGCAATTCCTTCCTTTCTGAAACAGAGAATTTCAGACTGGATTCCATTCCTCTCCCATTACATTTCATATTTTCTGCAGCCCATTTGAACAATTGTGTTATTATGGCAGTGTAAATAGACCTTTACACTGGGCAAGGCTTCAGGAATGCTGATGATGTGTTAGCTGACACTATGCTGACCACAGAAAGCTACAATATCATTCATTGGAAGATTGGTGGCCCCTGTGATAGGTGGGTGGGGTTTATTGCTAGCCAATCAAAAGCATCGCCTGTCGTAGAGTGACTTGTTAAATGTTATCAGTGAATCGAACAGAATAACTAGTTTGGATCTGTAAAAGCCACATACCAGCTTCTTTGTGGATGGGAAAGAGAAGAGCAGCAGACACTAGCTTTATCTGTCACTAGACCATGAGGTAATGAACAGAAGCAGAGCAGTGACATTCATGTCCTCACGTCTACTGCGCTAAAATATAACTTTACAAACATTAAGCATAGCATTATGTCAGGAAGGCCAAGAGGTCATGCTAGGCCCACAGAAAATCAGCTGCTCTCCACACCAGCCCCTATCAGCTGATAGCTCAGCTGTTTGTATCTACACGTCCAGTTTCTAAATCCTAAAACACACGTTCTCAACGGTGTACTCAAACCTGCCTGTCTACTCTCCCTTTGCTTTCCTTGAAAAAAACTTAATTACCCCAGCTCCTTTTTGTAGTCTGTCTTTTTTTACCACATTGTCACTGATGCTGAATCTGATCTGTATTCAGAAGATCTTAGCTTTTACTCCCTCTGTCACAACTTCTCATGTATGCACATAAAAATGATGCTTTTACATTTTCTGGCCTACATCATAAATTTGTATATTTATTTAAACGTAAATTTTACCTTCCGTGTCAGCTTGCTAGCAGCTGGAGCTGCTACGTGAGACTACGACAAGCTGTAAGTGTGAGTGACAGGGCGAGAAGCACCGCAGCTGTAGCTGTAGCTGCTTATTGGTGAAAAGAGAGAGAATCTTTAAACTCAACGCGCGTTGTTTTTTAGAAAGGTAAACTCGCTGTGGATCGATAAAGCCACAGGATCAGTCCAGAACATCTGAGAAGATGCTCCGGTGGAGGGTTATACTTCAAAATCGCTGACTGGCTCGTTTCACTGTCAATCAAAAAGGGATTCGGCCTCAGGCAGATCATCCAATCATCATGCAGAAGCCCAGCGTCCAGGCCAACCCACTGCCTCATAGACCCCCAGAGACGCTGAGCGTCCGGTGGGCGGGACAAAGCCCAGCGTTTATCCAATGACTGTCCCGTTTCCACAGTGGAACAACCCACTCTACGCTTCCCCACTGAAGTCAGAAGACGCCCAGCGTCCGACTGTGTTAAATCGCTGAGACGCTGCGGGGATGAATGAGAAGGAGGTCGAGCCAGTTACCTGTAATAAGTAGCTGATTCTGAACAAAGGATGAAGGAATTGTAGCACATATTTTGCAAATGAAATGTACACACAGCAGTACATATCACCACATTTTTGGGGAACATTTTAGGGGAAAGCTGAGCTTCCCTTGCTGTCTGAGAGCAATCACCACTGCTTTGTAAGGCACTCATTAAAATACCTGAAATTGAACATTTCAGCCCTGGAGAATTATTGTAGGACATGAAAAGACTTTTTACTCCCGTGATTTTTTTTTTTTTTTTTATTTTTCAAGTGTGTGCAGAAGTAACCAACAATAGTTCCTTGCTCTGTAAGGGGTTAAAAAAGGGAGTAATTCTACAGTTACAGGAGTGTAAGTTAGTGCAGGTTTTTGAATGGGTGTGTATGTGTCTTGTAATGCTTCTACGGGCAGCCTCAAGTGGTCAGTTGGGGAACTGCAGTTTTTAACACAATGGTTTTCTTTCTTTAAAATTAAAGGCTGCCTCTTAGTTTCCCCCCATGAAGATCATTCACTGTTCTCAAATCTGTCACTCGTGTCAGCCAAAAACTTGAAATTAAAATGCCCTCCCCTGTACAATGCAACAATGTTTAACACTGTTACAACCAGGGATGGGTACCTTTCACATTTGAAATGATACTGTACCGAAGCCCAGTACCTGGCTGTCGACATTGGTACTCAATGGTACCAATTTTTGGTACTTTTGTGTGTGTTTATATGCCAATAAATAGACATTTGTTTGATCTTAAAGTTTTTCAATTTAACATATTTCTCAGTATATAAACTTGCAATTCTGTTTATGTCCAGCATAGAAAATCCCTTACTCTTCGACTCCCTCACAGCCACAATGTTGTATTTATGGACCGAAACATAGTGCAGTTTGATTTTTCATGAATCTGTACTAGAGACAGAATTCTGTTGGTACCTATAAAAGTACCTCATTTAGTACCCATACCCCTAGTTGCAAATAAGTAAAGAAATTGATATATTATCTTCCACCAAGTTGCACATCGCTGAAATGATTTTTTTTCATTACTGATTAGATTCATCTTGTCTTCTGAGAATCTTAACCCTTCTAGTGTTCTTTTTAAAGACAAAAAAGGTATTTTTTGCCTTGACATGTTTCGACGAGCAACCTGCCGTCTTCTTCAGAAGCTGTCATCCAGACAGCTGTGTGGTGTCTTTTTGTCAGCTGTTTCCGGTAGTAGCTGGCGGGACAGATTGATCACGTGGTCTGTCCCGCCAACTACGCCCCCCGTTGCCTGACGGCCTCTGGAGAAGTGTGTCCCAGGTGTGCGAGAGCTGGAAGGCTCCTTCATCCCTGTTGATGGTGTCCTTTCCCCGTTCTCTGATTTCTATTGATTCTTTTATCCATCTTTTGTATTTGTTGTTTTCTGACCCAATTATTGTAGATTTGCCCCAGTCCATTATGTGTTATGAATTTTTTTCATGTCTTTCAAACATCTGTTCCCTTTAAACATCTATATTTAACATTTGATCTCTTTTCGAGTATACAAGTCATACTGCTAACCGTTGCAGAAAGTTGGCATGGTTTAGATATTGTCAATAAACCTTTAAATGACCAGAAATTCTATGAACATGTGTACCAACCAAGGCTATGGACCACATTTCTTCACTCTATAAATTTTGCTTACACAGCTGACTTAAACCACAACGAGCAAGGCCAAGTGAATGAAGTTAACCTGGATCATGGACGGCGTTTAGATTAACCCTCTTCTCCTCCCAGCGCCTGTCTCACTGCTCTGGCCTTGGCTGCCCTCTCCAAGCTTGCATTAACCTGTACAGAGGAGCCCCACAGAGCCAAGCTGAAGGATTCAAATTTTAACAGCACCAAGGAGGCTGCAGAATTCTCGCTATCTTCCATTTATCATGTGTTGTGTTTTTGTCTTGTCAGAGACAGAGATTTCTGTGTAGATGGAAGTTTCGGATTTCTGTGAAAGTACTAATATGATTTCATAGTTTCATTTTTTCCCCCTTTCTTTCCACTGTATCCATTCGGCTGTAAACCTATAGTTGAAATCAGGGGGGTGTAAGTATAGAGGCTTTAGCGCTGAGCTCTTATGGTGTACCTGAAGGACAACCACAGTGTAAATCTTCTCCCCCGAGGAAGGAGATTCAGGATGTGGCTTTAAAAGAAAAGCAGAACTGTGTGTGAGTGTGTTAAAGCAAGAAGTGTATGAGGGAGAGAGCTTTGCACTCAGCACGCATCCATGCATATGTGCTGGTGTGAGAGTGTGTCTGTGTGGTCCTTTTAGTGAGGTGGAAAATTATTTTTAAGTTTTAGTTAAATATTTGCTTTTCCTTCAAGTTGCCAATGGCATTTTTAGAATTAGGGCTGAACTTCACACTGGAGAGACTGGCTTGAAGGGGAATAGAGACACTGGATTTTAATGTGGGATATTGTGAATGAGAAACATGATAAACAAGGAGAGGAGACGCTGAGACTTATTTACAACATGAGAGGAGAATATGTTCGCAAGCAATTTAAGTCATGTTTATTTTCATCCGGAGGGTGTTTGAACCTTGCCCCATCTAGGATTTACATTGTGAAAATACACAGACACAACTGCAGACATCACAAATGAGTAACTTGGGATTCATGACACGCTGGCAAAACCCAAACAAAAACCCTGGTCTGTTTAGCCAACCTGACCGGTACTTTGTGTTGTGGGTAGCTGTGTTTAGCAAAGTTTCACTGTGATACAACAAGTGATTTTGTCTTTCAGACTTTGAACAAGAGCACTCTCAGTATGAGCCCTGTAGAAAATTCAGTCATGATGAGTCGACGTTGCACTGTTACATTTCTTACTAAGCTTCACAGTGCTGTTTTGGTGAAATACCAAAAGCCATTGGAAAACGAAATTCACTCAAGTCTTTCACGTTTATAAAATCTTGATCTGTTATGATAGTATAATATATCTAATTACATACAGGGGTTCTCAGATTAAATCTATTCTTCATGAAGAGCTAAGGTAAATTTAAACAACCTGTAATTGGTGCTCTCTTTTTACACAGTTTTCACAGTTATTTTAAAAAAAATTGTTTCTAAATAGTAGGAACTGATAAATTGAAAAGATATATTTTATGTCTGACTAGTTGCAGCCAACATCGATTTTTAATGCGAGACATTAATAGTTCTTGCGTTTGCCCACAAACAACATTAATCTGCTTAATTTGCCTCTCTACAGCATCTTCTCCACACATACATGCAAACACACACATGCACTCATTCTACCTGAGTTCCAAATGCGTTTCCATTATGAAGAGGTGATCAAGGTGTTGATGGGTTTATTAAAGATGTAAAGTACTTCCGTTATCTAGAATTGAGAGTGCAGAATAACATGCAGCAAAGCATACAGAGAGCATAGAGTTATATGTGTGAGTAGAGGCCATAGACTGTAAAAAAAATGGACGTCTGCTTGCTCGGCTCGAGGTGAGGTTGCCACAAAAACTGCTCCCCCTGGTGGCTGGCTGCAGTATAGGTTAAAAAATCCGGCTTTCCAGCAATTCCAGATGGGCTGTGGTCAGACTTTAAAAAATTAATACTCCCCGTAGAAATGTTTCTCATGTCCGATTGATTTGAAGATATAATTTGGCTGTCTTGTATTCAAGTCCTCTTTTTTCTGAAAAGTTTTGTTTTCGAGGTTAAAAACGAGGCTTTACGTAGCGTTTAATGATGACTGACAGCTGCTGTTCCCTGTGTATTTTTTTCGGGGTTTGTAAAATATGTCAGGAGGTAGAGTCAAGAAGTAATTATACTCTTGAAAGAAAAATATATATATTGTTTTTGTCACCCAGCTCCACTCAGATTCTCCCAGAATCCCTCATCGTCTCTACTGCACAGACTCTGGCTGCTCAACCGCTACAATGGCTATGCCTGTGACGGGGGTATTTTGGCTTCAAAACCGCACAATGATAAATGGCGGAGCCACACTGTCCACTCTGTATACAGTCTATGGTAGAGGCACAGAGAGAACACACAAATTGAAGCGACAGTTTTGAGCCAATATTGGCTGGCTATACAGTAAACAATCTGAGTCTGTCATTTCAAAATGTATTGATGACGTCACTCTGCACATTGTGTACACTTACAATGGTAGCTGAGCATTCTGTAAGACCTGAGGGGTTTTGCTTCTTCACTGGTACTGAAATCTAAACTGTGATATTAACAGGTGTTGTCACTGTGGTGATGAGCCAGGCAGATGTTAATCAGAATGCTGTAGGCCATACCGCCATAGAGTTGGGAAATGTTCCAAACAGCAAAATGAGTCATCTGTGGGTTTCTTACAGATCTGAAAAATGAATATTTATTTTTTCCCTCAAATTTCTGTGGTTGCTCAGTGATACTCAGTTTGTAATAGGATATGTGTTTTCACTACTTGAAGCCAAATTTTCAAAAGCTAAAGTGAAAATGGTTGGATCAATCCTGGTAATTAATGATACCTACAGATACTCCACAAACCACACACAAGTTCGTTTTTACCAATTTTACTGATTTATATAGCCCTTATACTCAAAAAGAAGCAAAAATGTATTAAATGACTTGGTAAATGCAGCAAACCACAGGGGCATGAAACTTATGATTACAGCTGTGTCACAGGGCAACCCCCCAAAACCAGCCACAGCATGAATTCCTGCATGCGCCTCAACTGAAACAGAACCAACAATAAAATTAGCATTGATCATTGGAGCACCAGTTTATAACATCTGGATAAAATGGCATACATGGATCAAGACAAGAACATTACTATTTGTTAAGAGTGTAAAGAAAATACTATATGATGGAAGAACTTGTCAAACCATTAAAAGGAAAGGTTTTTTCAAAACTGAAGCCCTAATCATTTTCAAACTGAATGCTCAAAGTGGAGTGTTTTGTGTTTTGTTATCATTTTATTACCACATACTTAAAATTTCTTGGGGATCACAATTCCAGTGGAAATCTGTGAATCAGTCAAAACCAGAAAACCTACAATTTTCCGGCATTTAACACAAAGCTTTTCTATGTAAGAAGGTGATAAAAAGGTAATTTTCCATGCTGGATATGAACACAGCAATGCAAGGTTATATATTAAGAATAGATATGTTAAATTGAACATTTTTTTAGACTTTATTATTAAACAAATTGATATTTTCTATCACATAAACACAGAAAAGTACTGAAAACTGTTACTGTAGAGTACCGGTACCGATTGCCAGGTATTGGTACTGTATCGTTTCAAATGTGAAAGGTACCCATCCCTATATGTGTGTGTGTGTGTGTATGTATATATATATATATATATATATATATATATATATATATATATATATATATATATATATATATATATATATATATATATAAACTAACATTTTAATGTTTCCTGCAACATTCCAAACCCACATATTCAATAGGTTCTAAATATATTTGAACAGCTACCCATCAAAAAAGATTTTTGTTTTATTCATGTTCTTTGCAGAATTTTATTTTTTTTTACACCACATTCACAAAGTTAAAAGAGTGCCTCTGTATACCAAAACTGAACTAAGACTACGTTTTGGCTTTCATCAACTACTGAGTTGTTTGTTAATTTTGTAGTTATCAAATTTATTTTGTAGTTATAAGAAGTTATAAAAAGGAATAAAAAGTTATAAAAAGGAATTGAAATCAGGATCTTGTGTGATTTGGCGTTCTGCCCTTCACCCTTCTCCCCCCTACCTCTTTATCCTACTTTTATGCCACCCCTAGCTTTACCTTGCCCCACCCAAAAGCCTAGACAAAATGTAGGGTTTTTTTTGGCAATTTAAAGCGGTAGGGGGCTGGTGAATTTTCTCAACATCTTGAAAGAATCAGCAAGCTTTTGCTGACCCCTCCTTCCCTTTTTTTATTTGTTACAATGTGGTATCTTAAAATTTGATGGAGTTAAAAACCTTCAGCAAACAAGAAAGATCATGGTGAACAGGCCACAGAGAAAAGATATCTACTATTGGAAACAACCTACTCAGCAGTGTAGCTTTGTAGGCGACAGAGAATAATGTGCAATTTGTCTCAAATGTTCCCCTAGTTTGGCCAACTCCAAAAAATAAAGCTGTCCTCAAAAGGCATCAATGGACTGCCTGGTGTAGGCCTAGTCAGCTTACAGCTGTGACGCATGTCTGATGGCAAGGGTTCATAAAAACTGTTTGATGTTGTTATCCAGTTTGCTCAGTGTCCAAAACCTGCCCCACAGAGCAGCATGCAAATATGTATTTGTCAGTTGATTTAAACAGAACAGTGGCGCCAGTGTGCCTTGATACAAACAAACAGGGTTGATTGAGTCAGACAGGATTGTAGATTTATGATGGGTCACTTGATTATGACACTGGAGCTTGTGCCTGAAAAAAGAAACTACAAATTTGTCTTTTTAGACTCATCTGAGCACACCCATGTAGAATGTTTCTCCAGTGTCTACCCCGCATTTTATTCAGAAGTGTTGACTAATCTCCTAAACACAATTTGTTTGCTTAGAAATCGCTTTAATCTAAATTTAGAAATACCAGAAAACTTTGGAAAAATAACTCAGGACTTCATCTTCACTCTTAATTAAGTTGTTAGCACAAGTACAAGCTTGACTTGTTCAGTCGATAACTACAAAATGAGCAAACAATTCAGTAGTTGATGAAAGCCAAAACTTAGTTTTAGTTCAGTTTTGGTATACAGAGGCACCCTTTTTAACTTTGTGAATGTGGTGTAAAAAAAAATATGCAAAGAACATGAATAAAACAAAAGTCTTTTTAATGGGCAGCTGTTCAAATATATTTAGAACCTGTTGAATATGTGGGTTTGGAATGTAGTGGGAAACATTAATGTAAACCAACAACTCTTTAGTTTTTTACACACACACACACACACACACACACACACACACACACACACACGTATGTATATATATATATATATATATATATATATATATATATATATATATATATATATATATATATATATATATATATATATATATATATATATATAAGTTGACTATTCTATTCTATTCTGTTCTATTTTAGTCTAGTCTAGTCTAGTCTAGTCTTGTCCAATCTATTCTTATTCAAAGATCATGACTGGTTAGCCTGTTGTTTTTTGGCAGTGAAAAAGGTTTTACTATATATTTGGTTATGTACAAGACAGAGGCCTGTAAGGCAAAGATGGAGATAGAAAAGCCATAAAAAAAAACTTTGAAAGCAGTTGCTTAATTTGGGCTTTTTTGTGAGCATTTCCTTGCCTTTTCACTAGCTGTTCAGTTAAAATTTACATCTCTGATTGAATTATCGGGAAATTGTCTCTTTGGGCCATCCCAATCCACGAAGCCGGTGATCTTGGTTTCCTCTTAAATATTTTCTTGCTAACTCCGCAGGGTTGATTTTTTCAGATTTCACAAGCTCCACCTCTTATTTCCAAATAAATTCCAAAACATTTCCTCCTTATACATGTCATGCACTTCACCACAGGCGTCAAACTTAAAAGATAGCTGTCACTGAGAGCAAGTGACTACTGCCTGCAGGCCTTGAATACCTCATGTTTAAGAAAACAACTGAGAACCCTTTGGCAAAATGCTCTCCAGCTACCCTTCAGCTGCTGAAGCCTCGTACCTTTACTTCCCTGTGAAATCCCCACCTGCAAGGAGAGGTACCAACATCTCTTCTGCCTGCCTCATGCCAAAGACTCCCTGGCTCCTCATTCCAGTGAATCTTTCAGCACTGACTCTCTTATCCTCATCTATACTCGGCCAGAAAAGCACCTGAGGGTCTGCACTCCTCTGCAGGTATTTCTGCTGAAAGCTATAATAAATCATTTGCCTTTTGTGTCTCGGCTTTCTGCCTATTTCGTTAATGTGTTTTCTCTCCTCCTCCTTGGTTTCAGAGTTGAAAGAGGCTTACTTAAAATAGGTGCAGGAGTGTGCTAAGACAGGTTCAGTGCTGGCAAGTGAGTCTCTTCTTGTCATCACTCCAATGCCCCATTTCCCTTAGCTGAATAGCACAGGAAGCACAGTGCTGGAGAAACAATGTGACAAGTAACAGGTAGAGGAGATGAGGAGGGAAGAAAAGGCTTTTCTCAAAATGTAGTGATTTGGAATTTGATTCATAGTCCTGGGCTGACTTTTGTTGTTGTCCACAAGTGTTTTGACCATAGCTCTATATCTGATGCCAGTGCCTTTGGTTGTGGTAAAGTGACCCCGCAGGGAAGAAAGCATGGTGTTTATTCAAGGGGGAGAATTTCATATTTGGACTAAATTGACTCTGTATAGAGAACGTCTCAGCAGGCCATGTAAATATCACAAAAGGTTTAATGAAACCATGAGGGATGACAGTTTCCAAAGAACATATTATCAATGGAGAGGTCACAGCGGGAAAGCAGCCCGCCATCCATCTGCATTGCTTTTGGTGGCCAGAAAGTCATGAGCAATGGTTGGAATTTTCTGGTCAGAGCTTCTCGTTTGAGCCCAAGCCTTCCTGACAACCCCTTCCTCTCTCTGTCATCCCACCATACACACTGACACACACACACACACACACACACACACACACACACACACACACACACACACACACGCACACACATGCACACATACACACAGTGAGACATACACACAAAAAACAGTCTGCCACCCAGCTCAGTGGCTTGGAGCTCTTGCAAAGTTCCTAAACCAGCCTCTTGCATTCGGGGTCGGTGGGAGCGGACTTCCTGAAAACAATGGAATGGACTTATCTGCGGATTTGCTAGTGGATTTAATAAAGGCCCATGTTCTAAGCCACAGTTTTTCTGACCTCTTGTTAAAAACGTCTCGTCCATCCCCCCAAATCCTTGTTCCTTTTGTGAATGGGGAGCATGGATTAGCAAAGGTGCTGTCTCTCTAATTAAACTCCATTTGCTGGGTCATCCCCCTTTGCTTATATCTTGTTTCTTTTCCACTTTCACCTAGACAACCAATGCATTCTCCATTTCTTACGGTGTTATTGCACAGCTTGAATGAAAAGAATCATGCTGGTGATGTCCAATAGAAGCAAGGCATAGCAATGTCAGGGTCACAAGTCAAAGGTCAATCCACAGCGGTTAGGCGAAGGTTAATAAGGTGTTTTGTCACTTGAAGAAATGTCTAATCTCCCTGAGACTCAAAAGACTACATCTTTCCTTTTAACAAGTAGCCAGTGACCTCTTTCTCATCCCCCTACGACCTTTTCTTTCAAGTCCATTCCCTTTTGTATTCCACCCTTTGTAGTCCATTTCAGCCAGGGAAACTTTCAAAAGCCATGGCTTTCACCAGGAATAATTTACAGCAACATTTCCTAAATCCGTCCTTTCTATCTCATCATCTATCATGGAAAGCTGTCCTTTGCTGGCCTGAATGAATGGTTACTGAGCTGATTCCTGTGAAACAGTTAAAATTCCTTCTCTTGCCCTCACTCAATGAGCTGTTTTGAAGAATGGAGCTCAGTCAAGCACAGAGGCAACTTTGCTGACAGGAGCCCACTTGATGAGGGTATTATTTTAATGGAAAAGAGTGGCCTATTCATTACTTGCATGCGGCTATCATTGAGACACAAAGCATAGATAATGACAGGAACACAAAGCTGGCAGGATGCCAAGGTCTACTAGAAATGCAGTCCACTTGCCAATCTACTGTGCAACACTATAAACAGACAGCTGGACACAATAAAGTAAGTAAAAAAAAAGCTTGCTTTGAGATCTTTACTGTACTAAAAAAACATATTTTTGTTTCTACTGTCAATCATTAGATATGTCATTTAAAGTGCCACATGATGGAGCAATCTGGCTGAAATCTAGTACAACTTCTTTTGCAGTGATAATCTGCTGGCTGGTTTTACAATCTTTTCCAGAAATAGATGCTTCCATCCTGAGGAGAGGCTGGAGCTGAAACTGCAGAATGCATTTGGCATTCTTACGCCCATGTTTCCTGTTTACCATATTATTTTCTCATGTGGTGCTTACTTCCTTATGGGTGGGCGGGGGTATCTTATGATGCATTTCTGTTAGAGCTAGGGATATGTGCACCTACTCTAAAGCATTGTCTATAAAAATCAATGTTGAAAATGTAAAGTATAGTCTATTTTCTCTTTTGAGTTGCATTCCACAACTTATCAGTGCAGCATATGGTCGTGTGATATATGCTAGTGAAATATGCTTAGCTACTCGGAAGAGGAAACCCACAACATTAGGTCAAGGCAATGTGGTGTGTTACGCCACTGATGGTTGAGGATGTGACATATTGAGGACAAACAGGCTTTTCCACAAACAAAAATACAGGGAATTCCCACATGCGTGTTTTCCACTTGTTTGTGGAAGAACCACACTGTTATTGTTTTCCTTTCAATTTGAATTACGGTGGTGTGAAAGGACTTTTTTGCTCTCCCTACAATCACGCCTGAACATTGCACTTTGCTGAAGAAAGTAGTTCGCTGAGTGACTTATGAGTGACTGTCATACTGGTTTGCAATGGTCTTTAGGGTGTTGTCCGCTGTCCTGCTGGGTTCTGGTTGCTTTTCTGGTTGTCATCTCCCTAATTTGTGAAGTAGAGTGAAGTGTCACTTGACCGTCAGTGGACCTCAGTGTGTGATGTCATCAGCAGCTTCAACTGGGGATTCCCTACAAGCCTTATCCACCGCTTAACTTCCACAATTTTTGCCATTTCCAAACATCCTCCACCGATCGTCCATCATCTTCAAAAACCCATTCAGAGCAGAGACATCACGTTGAAACTCTGAAAAAGAATCCTATTATAAATCATACACTTTGTGCAAACAATGGGATATTGTGTGAAACTTGCTCTCAAAAACATATGCTGTCATATCTATTGGGTTCATGCTGGCATCAAAAAAATCATCATTGTTTCAAGGATTTTTCTTTTGTATCACATGTCCCAAAGATCACAGAGTACAGGCAAAACCAAATCCTGCTTGGCACAAATGGATGGTAGTCTTGTTTCTCACAAGTCCAAATAGAAATGAGCAAAGGGTCCCAAGACAGTGGGCTGGGCCATATTGAGCTATAACTCATTTTCTGTGACATTGTCAGGTTTTAAACGGCTATTAGTACGTGTTTTATCCAGTGACAAAATGTTAATGATTAACTGTATCGCCACAGATTCAAACACAATACAATGTGGTTTTCCTTCTGAATGCTCTGTTTCATTTGGCAAAAAAGCCTTCAATAACCTTCATTTTTCCCTGTTTTGGAGTACTTTTTGAAACCATTGAAAGAACATTGGATATTACAAATCTGCCTGAATGTCAATCAGTTTCGTCTTAAGCCAGTAAACACTTTAAACATCCCCCAAAGTGTAAGGGAAAATGTACTATGTGGAGTCCTTGACACTCATTGGTGATGACTGATCATCTCTGACGTTCTCTCTGCGGTCAGTTGTTCTAACAGTGGGTTACAGCTCCTCAGCTTTAACCGTGGTTCCCAGCTTTCTCTGCGCGTCTTGCGGTTTGGTATCACCCAAAGGTGTCTAATGCATTTGGCCGTTGTGCTCGGGTGGCCTGCCCTGTGGTTGCCCTCTGTTTGGGTTTCTGCTTCATGCTCAGATTAGCAGCTATCTCCACTGGGCTCTGGCTTTTCCTGGAAGCTGGCTCATTCATTGAGTATTTGCTTATGTTTCAGTGTGAACTGGCACACTCTTCCGCGTTCCATAGCCGCGGCTCTGAATGGTTCAGCAATGTGCCAGGAGCCATTGTGTACTTCTCAAAATCTCTACCTATTGATTTACAGTTTCAACTATGGATGGTAGAGCCACTTAAGCCTTTATCTGATCTCTTGGTACATAAACAAATTTCTAAATTACACAATCAGGGATAATTACATACTCTACTTGTTACAGTGGTAATTTTGTTTATGAACATAAATGACTTAATTTTCATCAGTGTGTTTTGTTGAACTGGGTTTACTGCTGTTGTCAGAACATAGTGTTCTTAAAATGTTTCTGTTTGTTCTCAGTGGGAGACTGGTATAGTTTACAGGTTTTAATAGCCAATATATCCTGTTGCGTATGATTGCATATGCATCAATTGACAGCAGTAATGAGGAATGCCGCTGCAAGTCAGCAGCATGAGATGTAGAAATATCAGTTGCACCACCAGACTCGAGTTAGTGATACTGCTCGAGAGCTTTCACCACACAACTCAAACATGATCAGTCCCAATGAAGCCATCATATGGCACACAAAGATTTTATCCACACTGCTTGCTCATCTTTGCAAAGTGTTATTCCAAAGCTCAGTGACATCTGTGCTCATGGAGTATATGTTTACAGCATGCTCTGCTTGTAAGGTTTCTCTCTGCAAATGAGTGTATCCGTTTGCCTCCAACTCCAACGAACAAATTAACAAGGGTGATTACAATGCCTCGTGCAAACATTATCTGCTAATCTCTTGTCCTCCTGCTTTCATTTACTCTCTCCCTCTGTGTCTGCATGGTGGGAATACATCATTGTCTCAGCAGCTAGTGTGTTTCAGTCCCTCTTTGAATAAGTGGAACCTCCTGAGATGTGCCAAGTGCTGTTTCCCAGAGGTTTACCAAAGGATGTCGCAGCACCTCTCTTGCTCTCCTTGCTTTCATTGTGCTTATTTGCATTCATGATTAGTCTTGCTCTACTGGAAGTGTGGCCTCATCCCCACGGCATGAGTCCAAGGCCTTTGTTGGGTTCTCTATAATAAATGCAAAGCCTGGCTTTCTTAATTGGTTCGATCATTGTCTTGTTTGCTGTTCTCCGGTTTCATTTATTTAAACTGGAAGGCAAATATGAGGAAGTTTTTTAGCTTCTCCAACCTAAACTTGCTAGACAAGGGACTAGATAGTAGATAGGTCAGGGAATAAGCTCCTCAGAATTCAGTCTGAAATCTTTCGACTGCAGTCAATATCGACTATAGCAGCATATTCTTGAAATATTTGCCAACACCAGTTTTGCTATGGTGTGTTATCACTCCTACTCAGAACACCTTTCAGTCACCTGATAAAAGCAGATTAAGATGTAGACGGTGACAGAAAATAATCAGGGTGAGAAAGAGATACAAAAGAGGATGTGGGTGAAGCAGTTAATAGAGAGGGCAAACACAGAGGCGGTCTAAGCCCCATCACTCTCACGAGAGCGCTCCTGGTTTAGATTTGGAAGCCAGGGCAAAGTGCCAGGGGCTCTTTTCACCGGGGATGAGCCACTAATCTTAGTTTGTGTCCCACTGATGGGGCTTCCTGACCAGTTGAGGATGTTGTCATCATTGGTTAATGTTGAACTTGCTCATGGGAGGTCACTTGAGCTGCTGCCAAGCAACCACTGCAGGAAGGACGGGGAGATGGGGGACTGTCATAGTGCAAACAATGTGTTGGATTATTCAGGAACATTAAAGTTTTATCAAATGTGTTTCATTGTTAGAATTAAATTGTTTATGTTCAACTGTTCCTTAATTCCTTTTTTGTTAATAATGAGGAAATGCACCAGCTTCCCTGAATGATGAAAAGATAAAACCTCTGACCTACCTGTATTTGAAATCTGTAGTCAGAGACAGCATTTATTAAGCTTAGACAAAGATTCGAAACGGGGAACCAGCGAGTCATACTCGTCTCAGAAAAAACACGTCCTAGAAGATGTAGCCACTTGCTGGACATTGCCAGTTATCTTCTTCTATCCAGTCTTCATTTAGGATTTAGAAGAGAAATAAAGAGGTATGGGCAACATTTCAGCTGAGGTTTGTTATTTAAACACCTCTTGTCTGTGTCTACACAAGTGATAGAAATAAAAATGGGTACAGGGCATTGGTGTGAAAATGGTGCATCCCATTGCTGCTTTGTACTGGCTTGCTGGGAATCAGTTTGGGCAGTAAAACTGAAAAAATTCGATATGAACGTGCATATTCAATAAATATTCAAGTCTCAGTTGATGGGTCTATAGAGGACCTTTTTGATGACCTCTATAAAGTTGTGTTTCCACCAAGCAGACCGCATTTTGTGGCGTTTTCACTGATTTATCCCAGGACAGATCCCCAAATAACCGGGACGAGATGTCCCACTTTTTGGGACCCTTTCGTATGGGTGCCAGACTGAACCGATCCACTCTCGGAAGGTGGCGCTACAACACTACAGACCGTTGATTGGTCGAAACAATCATCACTTACCGTGCGACAGCAGCTGCATTTCTCCTGGCGACACACAGACTTCTCTGAAACAAAGCTTGATTGCACTTTATATCAAACAGCTCCATGAAAATCACAGAGAGGACGAAATGCTGCATTTCTTCATCTGTGCTCTTTGTTAACTATGTTGAGTTTTTCTTCTTCTTTGGATTTATTCACGGGTAAACTGTGTCGTGCTGCTACGTGGTCACACTATTGTTTAACAGCTGTGGCTTTCGGCAGCCAGCTTACACGGCTCCTACCACGAGAGGGCACAGTTTTGCTGTGGAAACGCAAATGGGATCAGGTTTAACTGTACTTGGTGGAAACGCGGCTTAAAATGTACCGAAAAGGTACCTTTGATCTACTTAGACCGGCCTATGAAAGCTGACAAAGGTTTTCTTTTAAGATCTTTTTTTTTTCAATTCAATAATTCAATCTGAGAGCAATATGCAAAAGAACTTTATTCTGAGGCGCAGATGGCCCGGTGGTCTAGGTTACGCCCCAAGATGCTCACCCTTGAGTAGGTGGCTGGGATTTAAATCCAGCCTGTGGCCTGTTTCCCATACGTCACTCCCCACTATCGCCCCTTTTATCCACTTTCCTTCTATCCTAACAAAGGCATGAAGAATCCATAATAATAACTGAAAACTTTTATACTCTGTCCTGTACCACACTTCACTTTACCTTTTGTTTTAAACCAGCTTGCAGTTAACCTTTAAAGTCTCCTTGCTGGTGGTAGTTTGACTGTATTTGAGGTAAACATCATCCTACTCAAAAGCCACTGTTTGACATTTGTTGCACAAATCTTTGGGGACATGTCTTCAGTTATGGTCAAATGAAAACAAATGAGTTAACCTTTGAAAGCTGGCCTTTTCCTTTGACACCCTGGGTGCTACACTCCTCTACAGGATATTATGGAAACTGTTTATTTGAACAGACTTAGAGAGCCGGGTGGCAGGGGTTTGCCACATCAGTTCCATACAGATAGTCTGTTAAGTTCTTGATGAAAAGTATAATAAACTGTCCTCCAAGCACTTTTCTGAGCTTGTAAAAACTTTCGACTCCCTCATTCATTGTCTGTGTGGCGCATCCTACAAATCTGGCACCTGTGTATGTAAAAACAAACAGTAGCATGGTATTTTCAACACTGTTTGACCTACGTCTGCCCCAGGGGAAGAGTGACTACAGTAGAAGGGCTATATTTATACTCTCCTGTTCTCACTGAGAGGTTTTTTTTTTTTTTTAAGAGTACCAGCTCTTACACCACAGGAAAGGTGTCATGGTTAAGCAAGGTGTGGGCACAGCACATTCCTGGCATGGCATGCCAACCCGCTGGTTAAAGCCACCCTGCTACCGGCCCTCATGCGGCTACAGAATAGAGGCTGTTGGGATGGCAAATGAGGAGCTTCAGGGATGGATTCACGTCGAGGTAAACAGAAAGTGTGACTCACTGCTTGTCCAGACGAATGCCACCCGAGACCACAGACAGATAAGTCTGCCACACTGTCTGTTAGCCACAGATGATGTAACAGGGATCAGGTCCCCCTCCCCACAGCACCGCTTACACCACCACCATCCTCCTCCCCTCTCATCTCCTCTGCTGTGTTTGTCATCCCACTCTATGCTGACAGCTTGGTAAAGGCTGAGTCGCCAGAGAACTCTCTCCTCCCTCTCTTCCGCTCCCTTTGGTCACCTCCCAGACTTAACCAGCTGATTCCTGCTGGCCACTATGATGCTAAAAAAGTCTTGTTATGTGATTGCCATATGCGCAGCCAGACATGAGCTGTGTTCAATAAATTCTTCCTTTCAGCATCCCAGACACCCTGCTTCAAGATGCAGATGTGAACTCAGCCTGATGTTTGCCACGCCCCATTTTTTCCATGTGTTTAGGGAACAGCTAAGAGGGCTGCAAAGGAGCCCAGGGGTGCGGCTTTGGTGTGGTTCAGTAGCACCTACGTGCTTAGCATTCATCAGTCAGGTATAGGAAGGAATTTGTTCACTGGAGTCTCGGCTCATTTCCTCAGGTATCACACCACCACCACCACCATCATGCCTACTAGTATAAACAGCAGAAAGAGAAAACATGCTGCTATAATTCCAATGGGAGGAAGTATTGGGTAAAAACCTCTTTCTGTGGTTGTGGTGGTCCTGCTGACTTCATGGAGGACTTCATGGGATGATCACTGGAGGAAGAGGGCGGCTTGGTCATCCTATGGCACCTCATTATTGTGGGTGTGTATTGATAGAAAATGCTCAGAGGAATGTCCATATCCCACTCACCGTCACCTAGCAGTTTTTTGATTTTTCACCAGGGATTTTACTGCTTGACTTTGTAAATGATCGGGCTTAACAAAGTTATGTTAACTAGTATAAACGTTTGATATACGCCACAGTAAGCAAACAGACCAATATGTGTGATAAACAAAATCTGTCACTGCACTTCAAAAAATCTTATGAACATTTTTTTAAAGGCATGAGCCAGCATCAAACACCTGCCACCCAACTGTCACCTATTCAGTTTGATGCTGCTGGGCTAAACCTGGCCTGTAATAAATGAACTGTGAATTCAATACACAAAAAACCCTCAAAGGTTTGGATGTTTTGCTGTTAACCCCAAGTGCAAAACCAACATTACCAAAGAGTGTGTTCTAGTAATTAATTACTTTAATATTGGAAAGAATCACTTTGACATTGACAAGCCTCGTCTGTGATCCCTTGGTTAAGGTGGCTGTCAGAGTTTATCACTGGCGTTGCCCGGCACAGCCAAATGAAGAGCCACAGCAGCTACTGTCTGGGATGCAGCCATTCACGGACTTTATGTGAATGGAGTCCACTGTGTCATCAAACTACTACTTACTGGTTTAATAAGTTTAGTAAGTAAGTAACAAGTACAAATGTCTCTTGTTTTTAGTACTTAAACTTTGCTTAGAGCAAAGCAAAAAAATAAAAATAAAAAATAAAACATGACTTTTGATACTGCTAAAAATGCTTAGTGCAGTTAAATTTATGTTGAATTTCTGCAGGCAGTGCTGCTGGTGCTCCTCCGTCTGGGGGATGTCTCTACTCTTCAGTCAAGCTTTGTCCAAAGTTTTGTTGAAGTTCTCGTAATCAGCTAATGCCTGGGCTCGCCGGTACAGGAGGTCCTTGGTGGCCTGGATGTCCCTCATGTAATATCTCAGAAGCTCTGTGAGTTTCAGCTCCTGGTCAGATGCTACTCTCCCCTCCACTTTCCTGAGCTTCTCAAACAGGTCGGCCAACTTCTCCAGGTGCTTCTTGTTGCGGTGCTGTCGTCAGCAGAGAGGCTGTTCAGGGTGGCAGAGACGTGAATGTAATCATCAGCAATGTTTTTATGTGAGCGGGTCATTTTCTCTGCTTTGGCGGTTGAATCTTTTATCTTGCTGTAATAGTCGAGTAGGAACATCTTCTCCTGCTCAAAAAAATTCATCCACTTCCTTTATTCCTGAGATAAGAACCTTATCAGCTGTCTTCACCATGTTTTTAAAGAATACGCCAAACATTTCCTTGGCGTTCTTTCTCCTCACACTCAGATCCTGGTTATACTCTAAGAAAATCTTGAAGTTTCTGTCTTTGCTTAAAACAGGGTGCGAGGACAGTATCTGCCGGAAGACTAGGTGCACTTGGACCGTTTTCTTGAACACAGCCAGGTTCAGTTCAGTACGGTTTGGCACGGTTTGGTACGGATAAGCCTGATCCCGTTTGTATTTCCACAGCAAACCGTGCCCCCTCATGGTAAGCGGCCTGTAAGCCTGACGCCAAAAGTCGCATCTGTTAAATAATAGCATGGCGTCATAGCAGCATGACCCAGTGTACCCAGCTTATAGATGCAACGAAGAGGAAATGCCACACAGTAAACGAGGAGCAGCGATGGAGGAAATACAGCAGCTTTTTGTCTTTTGTGATTGGCATGTGTCTCTTAGATAGCTTTAATGTCCTGTTTTGATGAAAACATAACTGGACAGCGCTAAAGGCTGTTTCCCTGAAATACACCTGTATTAATAATAATATTGTGACTCAAGGGGTGGGGAGGTATAGTGCTCTTTTTTCCCTGGTTCATCACACACACACAAACCTAAAAGCTCACATATGTCTTCACATTTCTGTGCACGGAGTCACGCCAACAGTTCAGCGCTGCTGTGAAAGTGTATGATAGGGGTGCTGGAAGGAGTCACAGACGGTTTTATGTGGGCTACCAACATCAGCAGGGCCGGCAGAGCTGCTGAGAGGGGTCCTGGAATTTACACGCACAATTATCACTCTCTTCTCTCTGGCTTTTAGAGGCTCCCTCTGCACACGCACATGTGTGTCTGTGTCTGTGTGTGTGTGTAAAGTAAGTCAATAGAGGCATGTGTGCTAAGCTTTGTGTGGTTTTGGGAACAATGTCACATTCAAGTGTGTTAGCATCACTCACCTCTCTCCCTTAATTTTTATTTTGGTTCGAGCCTCCCTTCTGTTTGTTTTGACAATTTAGCGTGGGAAACACAAACCTCTCTGTTTGAGTTTTTCATACCTACATGGATCTTCATGTATTTAAGGGCATCACTGACAGGCTCTGTCTTGTGTTGCTTTTAATACATCTATTGTGATAAACTTGATGCAGGCAGCTTGAGAGGTAATCTCTTTGGTTTCTCGCACCAACACTAGGTGTCAGTAGTGTGTCTAGCCTCTCCTTGTGCAGGAAACACTTTCCATTCTCACATTTTGACTGACTTTGAAATTCCCTAACTAAATGTCTCATTAAATGACAGAGACAGGATTATAGTTATAGATACTAACTTTAGAGGCTTTATTTTTTGGAAAGCTTGTAAGGGAAAAATAGGGTAATGATGTGGTATCACTGCTGTTCAGGCCACAATGAGGAATTATCATACAACAAAAGACTAGCAATAAAGGTTATATTTATGCTTGGTTATAAAGCGTCTGAAGTTCCATGTTTGGATTAATTCATGTATTAAGCTGGACTTTTCTGTCTCAAGTTTTATGAAACACCCTATAAAAACAAACACATCTTTCAAATAAAATTACTCTCTTAAAACTTATTTATAGATATATAGAACTGGTTCTCATTGTTTTCATGGTCCATAAAAATAACCACATATCATGTCCTATTTGTACTGTACCGCTCTAAGTGGTAAATCATCAGCCACAAAGAGAAGTAACTGACCTCCTGGTTTTTAAAAGGTCGTGTAACACACCATCTTGCACCCTGACCTCTCCAAGGGCCCCTCAGTGAAGACATGGTGGTGCTGATAAGGATGAAGAACACACTCCTTCACATCTTCATTGCACAGAGAGACGGATCTGCAGAATGTCAGCAACATGCTGGTGACCCCTGGAGCAACAGCACCCTTTTTCAACAAGAGAGAATACATCTGACCTTTCACCTCTGACTGCCTTCACTTCCTCTTTAGTCTCTTCTACCTCCAGCACATTTGTAGACACCCTTCTCCTTCTTCTCAGTCCTCTTAACTTTATTATAATCTTTAGTTTGGAAACACTGCATAGTTGTTTTAGGCTCAGTGACTGGCGGTAGCTCAGTTTATGGTGATTATGCAGATTAGTTCATTCTGGATGACATGCTGTTGTTACTGGAACAAGGGAGCCCATTGGTGTTTCCCAGTTTTGCAAACCAAACCAGCCTCAAGAAACCACAGCCAATTTGCAGTAATCCAATGTAGCACTTTCCCCCGTAAATGAAAGAGGTGCTGAGCTGGTGTATTATTGCTGTTGGTGGAGGTTTGTTGTGCATGAAACCTTATTGACTTGGCCAGCCATACTTGTAAAGGAGCACACCAAAAGCTGCATGTGCGTACTTCAGCCAAGTTTACCCAATCCTTTTCTTGATTTTTCCCCTTCAGATGTCAAGGTAGATCATTCCTGGTGCTTTGGTGCCTGGAGCATACCACTTTCATCGTATGAGATGGCAGTTAACTGTTAGAGTTTCCCAACTACACCACTAGTCCAGTTCTCAAAGGTTCCACAGCCTCTGTTTGCCTGGATCGGCTTAATGGATCTCTTTCTACCGATACTGATCCAGCTTTCAGGGACAATGATACACCGATAACCGATACCACTGATCGGTGTAGGTGCATCCCTACCACATACTGTTAGGGCTAAAAATCAATCCCATGAACAATAAAACAAGAACTAGAGCCTCTTTACATGGGGTGCCTGCTCTACCAACTCAACCAAACTAGCACCAGTAATCGTGACTGTTCTTGTGTTTTTACTACATATGAGCGTATCTAGAATACTAATGCAGACAGTGTCATGGGAAATAAAATTGAGCTCCTTTGTTTAGACCACTCGAGCTTCAACAAAGTAACTTTTTGATTCAGTTTCAATTTGAGTTCATATGTTAACCCAAAATAACTTGTGCTTAAGTGAGATATAGCCTCTCTGGTCATTTGCTACCATCCAGCAGAAAAACCTGTGAAGAGGAGAAATTAGCCCTAATCTTTTTTTATATTCATTTATCTTTTTTAAGTAATTTAATTACCCTTAAAGGATAAGACAGCTGAAGAGAGACAAGAGATGTGGGGAGAAGCGACATAGGAAGACATGGCAAATGGCAGTAGACGGGACTGAAACAAGCAACTGCTAGGAGAAGAAGTATTACCTCTGTCAGGGGGTCATACTTAGACGCCTAGGCCACCACATGTTTTACTTTATCAGTAAATCAACCCTGTAAAACAGGAAACTACTGACATTTCTGACAGTCTAGGATATCTTTCTTGCTTTTTTTGATGGCTGGATCGTTGGATCATATGTACTTCATTTGTGATAAGTATGTTACGTATTCTTTACAATTTAAATTACCTACTGAATAAAAATGTAGAACATTTACATGTTAAGAAAACTACCTGCAGCCACTAAAGTCTAAAAAGCTGGTTTGAATATTGAGTCCTAGCTCTAACAAGGTGATACCTATCGTAGTTTGGGACTTTAGGGTTCCCAATAAGATTTTGAAGGGTGACGTGCCATCCCTGGTGAACCCTCTAGCTGCACCCCTGCTGTAGGGTGCAGTCGCATTATCCATCCATACTGATGTACTTGGGCAGCCCCCTGCACCACTAGTACAGCCTGTGGTCACACTACGCAAATATTTCGGCCCACGCATGGCCCATCTACGTCATCATGAAGCGTATTTTTAGACAAAGCATGGTCTCATCAGAGTCAGCACAATAGAGGACACAGAGAACATTGACACAACTTCAGTGACTTTTTTGGCTTACGTTATGTCTTTTTGGTCCGACACAGCCCTCTAACACCTCTGTTAACTGCTGAAAGGCGCAGTTGCAGCAGTAATAAATCACTTGTGAACATTATAAAGCAAGAAAAAACATTTTCTGCCACTTTGTCACTGTCTTTTGTATCGTGGAAATTAAATGTTCAGTTGAATATAACCTCTAGTAAACAACTACATATTTTGAGCTTGAGGGGAAAAAAGTAACTTTGTCACTACCCCTGAGGTCAAGTGATTTCCCCAGCATCCCATGGTGATTCAGCAAGGTGTATGTTGTCACCTGTGAAGAAAGAAAAAACAGACAAGGACTTGAACCTACATACCTGGTGTTTGACTTTGAAACACTTGCGGTAATGGCTAATTTCTTATTGAAAAAATCACAAGTATGTGTGCCAAGTTTATAAAAGAACATGGGATCCATGAGGAGTTGGGTGCCCATATGGAGCTACATGCTTTGCGCGTCATAGAGGAAATTGTTAGATTATGCCTTAGGCCTGGCCAGTAGTAATTACCCAAGAAGTGGCCTATAATCTGTGGTTGTTCTGTTATGTGTGTGAGTATTACTGTGATTGTGAGGAAGCTGGGATGGCATTGTTGCTCATATTTTTGCAGTGTTCTGTAAAGTAAGTTTGTGGCAAAACACATCTGCATCAGGTGTTCTGAACACTTCATCTTTAGAATTGAAATGATATCAAGGTTTAATGTTTGTTAAGATTGATAATAAGGATCTACCATCTACTACTGCTAATTGCATGATAAAGCTGTAAGCTGCTGACTATTTGAGTATATATAATATCTTTAAGTTTAATCTTTGCAGAAATGACCTACATTCTGACTACCATGCATCACCTGATGGAAAGAAACTGCACAGACTAGTAGTAACAAACTTTTACAAAGAGAAATTAGTCTGTTCTGCAGTAGCTGCTGGGCACTGAAAGCCCTTTAGAAAGCCTCACCTTTGATCTCAGAAGATAACTGGCACAGTTTAATTAATCATCAGTTTTTCTTGGCTCTTTCCTTGTCTGGCTTTCGTCACCTTTCCCTTGGCACCAGTTTCCGCATCAGGATTAAAGTTTCACTGAAATCATTACGGAATAAAAAGTTATAAATTACCAGCCAATCATAATCTCTGTCATTAAGGCTTGATAAAAGGCCTCAGTTTGGTGGGGAGCACCTGCTCTACCTGCCATCAGCTCCTTGTGCTGTGTGCAGCTGCTACTTTGGCTGGCATGTTGTTGGTTCAGTTCCAGACCCTGAAGCCCTTTACCATCAACACTCACTCAAAGCTATCACATTAAGGTTGGTGACAAATGACCCCTAAGGTCATGGCTCATCATGAAACCGCATGACAACACCTCACAGTAGTTCCTGACAGCTCAGAACATCTCGTTCCAGTCAGGTCTTTGAAGCATGCCAGCCTCCGTAACCACAAAAAGAAGCTGAGTGTTAGTTGCATCAACTGATGTTGCAATTAGGGATTTCCCGGACAGACAGGTAAGGACATTAAGAAGGAAAAGTGTCTAAATCATAGGAGACAATGAATGAATACTCTTTTAAAGTCTGACATGTCTAAATTAAGTTGCAAACAAAAACATCCCTCACCCCAAACATATTTTGACTGCAAATACTTGAGATATGTGCAGCCAGTGGAGATGCATGGAGTCTTTAAAGCATTTATAACATTTAAAACTGCGTTTATAACACTTTGACGTCTCATGCATTTAAACTTTTAGAAGTAATATGTCGGAACAAGGGCTGGTAGGTGTGTGTGTGTGTGTGTGTGTGTGTGTGTGTGTGTGTGTGTGTGTGTGTGTGTGTGTGTGTGTGTGTGTGTGTGTGTGTGTGTGTGTGTTTGTGTAAAAGGTTGTCTGTCTGTCTGTGTCAGCCCTGTGATTGGCTGGCAACCCCACCTCTCGCCCAATGACAGCTGGGATAAGCTCCAGCCACCGGCGACCCTGAACAGGATAAGCGAAAAGTTCAGAAAATGAATGAAAGAATGTCGGAACAATAGAAAAACTGGAGGCACCACAATTGAATAAAATAGAGTAGAACTTATTTTTCATTGTAACAAGTACAACAAAATTGAAGTCACAGCAGCAATCAAGAAAACAAAAGTAAGAAAGTGTATAGAAAGTGCAAAAAGGTCCATAAGAAAATAGATGATGACAGCTTGTCCATCATTCTCCAGTTCAGCCTCCACCTCCACAGGGTCCAGGACTGAGCTTCTTCAGTCATGCTCCATCTCTGTCTCCTGGATCCTGTCTGCTCACAGCAGGTGAAGCTCTTCCAACATGGCGTTGGTGTCTGGTGTTAGCTCCATTAGCCATGTCTGTGAGTAGCATGATGCTATTCTGCCTTCTGGTATTCTCTCTGCGTTCGCATCTTACTGGAGATAGATCTTTTATTACCAATAATGATGGATAGAAGGACAGGTCAATGTCGTCACTTCTTAGCTCACACCTGAGAACCAGCACATCATCCTCACCTCCTTCTCTACACCTTGTGGGAAGACATCAGGCCTTACAGCAGTTAGCATTGACATGCTACAGGCTGCTAACAGCTGAGTTCACATGTAAACACTGCAGCCATGGTTACATGTAGGATCTCCAGACAAACACAGGAGAAAAAGTAGAAAAAATATCACTGAAGCCACAAAAAGTTTGGCGTCCATGACCAACAAATGAGCCATACAAACTAATGATCCACCCCAAATACAAAGATTACAAATAAAAGACAAAAAAATTACAGGAAACGGACAAAGAAGAGAGAGCTGCTGCAAAAGGCAGCCATAGCCAACGGGGCGGCGCCTGGCACCAATTTTTCCCCTTTGGGAGAGATGACCCTTGGAGTGCTAAAAAAAGGTGACTTGTGGTGGTTGCAACATTATTGTTTACCTGTGTTTGACTGTTAGACTCTTTGTGACTTATTAGTGGGGTACACTGTGTTGTGCTGCTATGGCGTTACGCCTTTATTTAACAATGGCATCCTGCTATCACTCCGCCTACCACGACGGGGCACAGCCAGCTGTGGAAACGCAAAAAGGACCAGGCTTAACTGAGCCAACCCTTACCAAACCGTACTGGACTGCTTGGTGGAAACGGGGCTATAGAATTAGGTTGGTACCTATAAAAGTACCTTACTCGGTCTCCATCCTTAACGACAACAACTTTATGTATTATTTATTTTCTGGACCTGTTATCTGTATATACTTTGACACCTTTTCACACCTTTGAAAGCCACGTAAGACCCATGGCTGACTTGTTAAAGATGTATCTGGTGTTTTCTAACAAGAGTTTTCTCTTAATATTCAACACTTTATTTTTTGCATCATAATAATTTTCTCCACAATGTTTTTTAGACAACTCACTGACTGCTCACAATTTGTTAATGAATCGCTTTGCTTGCCCCAATACCATGTTTCTTTTACCCTTTGATTTTCCTTTTTGTATGCTATCTGCTTGCTTCCTGTGATGGCCTCTGTAAGATGACTTATTGTCACACCACAGAGAGGCAGTGCTTGCAGCATGGAAGAGGAGAGGAAAAATAGCACAAGGGGGGGATACAAAAGAAGAGAGAGGAGTGTTTAGTTGGAAATCTCCTCCTTCTTTCAAAGACCTTCCTCGTTGGTCTGTAGCCTGTCCTGTTTTTCTTCCCCTTGGTGCTGATTTATGGGCTTGCCTGTTGCTATGAAAC
Organism: Halichoeres trimaculatus; assembly: GCF_033239565.1. Taxonomy (NCBI): domain Eukaryota; kingdom Metazoa; phylum Chordata; class Actinopteri; order Labriformes; family Labridae; genus Halichoeres; species Halichoeres trimaculatus. The sequence goes on along the minus strand of NW_027437187.1, from coordinate 18,264,934 downwards.
GGACACACACAGTGGTTCTTCATCACTCTGAGTGGACCAGTTTCACTGCCAGAACCCGATTTGGACTTGGAGCCAAACACTAATGCCTGCACAGAATGACCTGCAGTAACTGTAACCTAACCTGCCAGAATGAAAAAACACAAGCATTAACCACGAGAGTGCAGCATGTCAAAGTAAGCAAAAATGATGGGATCAATGAACTTATCAAATAACAATAATCAGCCTCTGTTGCTGAGAGACTAGAGGTCATATTTCCCTTTTTGATTCTACCACAGCTCTCATACCTGACTACCTATCTGCTAATTGCAGGTTAATCACAACGTAATGACTTAATGCGTGCTGTGGGTTTGACTCAACAGGAAGCAACTGCTCTGTTTTACATCCATAAGCATGCTCCTGCAGCATTACTTACCCCTACTGGGCCAAGACCTTGGCTCTGTGCAAGACAGTACAAAGACCTGCTTGCCTGCCTGACTGACAGATGGGGACGAAAGTGGTGTGTGGTTTAAGAGAAAAGGTGGAATCAAGGGTGAGATAAAGTACAGTTGATGTTGTAGGGATTGAATCAAAATGAGGATTTTAGATTGTAGACAGCAGAGAACTTTGAGGTTAAGTTCAAATAGACTGAAATACTGCTGGAGATTTCCTATCCATACCTCAGTTGACTTTTTCCTGCTATGTTATTCTATTTGAGTTTAACCACTAAATGAGCTCTGAGTGTTTGCTTAATTAATGTATGAATATCATGAAAAAATAGCCTGGGAACTAGACACACAAAGCCTTGCTAAGAGTTAAATGTAGCATACCTCTCTGTCTTCTGTCAAAAGTAGCAAGTAACCAAATGTAGTGCTTGTGCAGGATCTTGCAAAGGAATCTCAGGATCTCCTCTATCCCAAGTTTCTTGTCTCTTGGGACAATTTTTTCTTCACCTCCCTGAAGGAGGGGGCTCGTGTGTTTACCATGATGCCTACATGAATATCTGTTGTAGGTCTGTCCGCTCTATCTGTTCTGAACACTCAGCCACATTATTTTCATCAATTTGATCGCTAGTATAGAAAAAGGAAGCACTTCTAGACTTTTTATTCATTTTTGTATCATTTTATCTTCATCTTTACTGGTCATACAAAAGACAACTATTTACTCCAGCCATAAGTGAAGCGGTCTATTCAATGTTTTTTAATGTTACTGTAGACTGGACAATTTGTCCGTTCCCATTTAAAGCATGATCCAATACCATAATTTGTAATGTCAAAATAAATTTACTGATAAATGATCCTGTCCAGAGGCAAGTCCAGAAACTTCTGAATGCACCCTGATGAAACCTTGAATACTGTTGGCCACATAAAGAAAAACACCAGGGACCAGGTCAGGCTACGTTTAACCTTTGAGATTCTGTAATCCCCTCTTAATGCTGGCTTGCTCTTCCACTTAAATAGTCTGCATGTCCGAAGCTAAGCTGACAAGATGGAAGGTATTGACATGAATCAGGCAATGAAGAGCTGCCGGTTTCCCTCTGTAAGTCTCTCTGAGGTCAGTTGGCTTATGCAAGTAGTCGACCACCCGTTACTACTGAAGAAGGATTAGGAACTCACTGTAATGAGCCCACAGCCACTGTGAATGACAGGTTTGATTGAATGGATGTTTGAGTAGATATCAGTTAACAATAAATACAAAAAAAAAATTCTAATGGTGTATCTCCAGCTCTGATCTTCTGTTTATTCTGCCTGTTTAGTTTGATGTTTAAGCTCAGTCACTACAGCTGATTGGTTCCAGGAATGTTCTGAAGAGACTACTTTGCCATTTGGTTGAATTGTTTTGAAAAGCAGTCAAAATTAAATACTCCATGATTAATCCAAGATCCAAGATTCTGTTTTATAGGCTTTCGACTGCTCCTTTGAGACCCCTGTTATAGCTTAACAGTATTTACAGTCCAAAAGAATCTGAATGTTGCTCTCACTGGAGAGAGGTTAACCCTTTTTCAGATTCTGTCTGAAATGCTTCGTTTTAGCTGCTGATTTTTTGAGGCCCCACAAACGCTCTCCCCTCTAGTTGACTGGCCTTCTTAAGACCTGTTGGGGGCAGAGCTATGGGCAGACCATGGTGTTTGAGGCCACCTCTTCAACAGTTAACCAGTTAGGAGATCCTTATGCAGTGATGTCAACACTTCAGCAAGTCCCGTGCAGATCTTTTGCCATTTTTAGAATAGACTGTTTTAAACAGTTTGAGATGGAATATGGAGGGATTTTCTCAACACATGAATATGCAGCTTTGGAGTTTAAAAAAATCTGTACATTTAGTATGGACATCCAGCATTGTTACTTGATGGCCATGTTAGAAATATGGGGAAAAATAATTACCCCCTCCTTAAAGCTATGGAAAAAGCAGCATTATAGGTAAGAAACAAAAATGACATCAAGCCGTATGTGCAGTAAGTGAAGTCTTATAATAGTGATGGGTCAAACTTTAGTATAAGCTAATACTTGCCTTGTTGACAGACATCAGCCTATTCTTAACTAGGGCTGCACGATTATCGCAATCGCAATCGCAATCGCAATCGCAATCGCAATCGCAATCGCAATCGCAATGTCAGCACATGCAATTCAGATTTTTCTCCATGATAACCAAGCAAGTCTGTAGACTCATCATGTTACAACTTTTTTTTTTATTAAATCGCAAGCACAATCGCAATCGCAATATTGTCCACCTAATCGCAAATCGCACCTTTTCCCCAAATCGTGCAGCACTAGATTCTTAACCCATGTACCATTCAATCTAGTCTGCACTTTCATGTTTATTTTGTCTCATCCATTTAATTCTGGCAAGTTAACAAGAGGGACTGTTGATTCTAAGAAAAGGTTTTTGTGTTGGGTAGAAGACATCAGCTGTCACAAACTCATTATCTGCCGTATCTGACAATGTTAACAATTATCTGAATTTATAGTGGAGCCATGTGGAAGTGTTTCTCTAAAAATGAGATCTTTAACATACATTTTTTGTAAATAATAATAATAATAATAATAATAAAAATAATAATAATAGTAATTATAGTAACAATACTACTACTACTACTACTAATAATAATAATAATAATAATATGATTTATATAGCACTTATTAAGGATACTCAAAGATGCTTTACAGAAAAGATTATCATGTGACTTTTTAAGGTAAGGGATACTAGCAAATGTTTAATCCATAATATTCATTGCTCATTTTAAATCCTCACAAATAATTACCAAGAAGTAATGAAATATCATGGTTGTCAGCATTTTCAATGTCAGTACTGGCCCTGTTTTTACAATTGGTGTGTTTCAGATTAACAGATATGGCAGCTGGATCTGTAAATCAAAATTAATGTACTTTCAGTTTCTAAAATTGTAGTGAAAGTACCATGTACCTCTTAAAAATCTATGCTTATCACTACTGGCAGCAGTAGCCTCATAAAATCCTAATAAAAAGTTTGTATTCCAAATTGTAAAGTGTCTCAATGTAGGATTTAATGTGCCCCATCTAGAAATTAAAAAGTAATAATAATGTATGTATATATGTATGTATTATATGTATGTATTATAATCAATAAAGCCATTCACAATTCAAAGAAATGATCAAACAGCACCTTGGCTGAGGTTTTAGGTTATCTGATCAACCAAACAACAGCTTAAACTTTAATGTTTGTTAGCTCTTATGGGAAAATAGACTCACTGTAAAAATAAAGATCCTTCTGCAGGTTGTTGAAATGACTGATGAGAACAGCGCATGTCCCAGACTGGAGTGTTGTTGGACTGGATGGCAGTCAGCCACATCCACTCTCACTGCATGAGACGGGGGCACACCTGCAGTCGCGCCATATTTCTCTCTCATCACGTCCACTCATTGTCATTCACAGGGACAAACACACTCTACTCACACACTCAGCCAGACGTGTGTTTGCTCATTAGTGCACGTGTGGCCACATGTCTAGTAAGAAATGTGTGTTGCCTCTGGTATTTTGCTCATGTGACATTACATTACATTAATCCAAAAGTTTTGCCTCAGTCACACTTTTTTGTTATCTTGTTATAGCATGGTCCTTATTTTATTATCTTTACACTTAGCATTTTGCTCAGTCATTTTTTCCAGTGTAACATTTGTGCATCCTAAGGTAGCTTTTTTTTATTGCGGATATAGAGATTTTCTGTAAACATAGAGATAGTGCCCCTCAGTCCATTCATGTCTCAAGTAGTGTTGAAATGTAGAAAACTTATAAAAGTCACTCTCAGTACAGATACAAGGCTTTCAGCCTGAGAGCGAGGAAGGGTTACCTAATCAAATAGTCTTATGTAAGTAAGAAATCCAATCGTTATACTTTATTTTATCCTTACATAAACAGTTTACTTTTTTCTGTGTCAAATCTTGGTTTGTTTTCTGTTTGGTTTTATTTGCACTATGCAAAATTAATAAGTCCCATTTACCCTTCAACAGCAGGTGGAAAGCTCCTTCAAGACTTTGCCTTGGTACTCTTCCTGTAGATCAAGCAGCACCACAGCAATACGTGTTAAACACAGCAGAAGTGAAAGAAGTATATACTGAACATGGGGAGGATTTGAACAAACAAAACTACTGCTTGAGATCCCAGAAATGTGACTGATACCCCTTGCCAACAAATCCCTAAACTGTGATTGGCAGAGGGAGACTTCTGTAGTCTAGCAGAGATGAACAGGCTGTGGAATGAGCTGAAGTCTGTAGATGTCTTATGAATGATTTCTTAAAACTGACTTTCAGAAGATTTTTCAAATATGCTTCTACCTCCCTTTTCTGACCTTTCACTTTCTTCAAGATACTTATCACAGTTGTTCTTTCTTTCGATTTCAACTTCTTATTTAGATAGTGATGTAATTAGAGGATACATTGATAATGACAAATAACACCTCTTTGGTTGACACACTCTCATTCATCATTCCTGTGGTAGATTTTGTGTTAATACAAAATTAGATGAATAATATAAGATCTGTGTGAATTCTGTGGGTAAAAGAGCTCAGTTTAATGTCTCAGACATTAAAATGCCTCTGACCACACAGTCGTCTTTGGCCTGTGTCTACCTGCTGTTATTAATAATGCAGCACTGTGACCTGCACATCAGGACACTTTGACAAATAGGCAGTTTTAAAAGGTTTTAGACAGTTTGGTGTACACTAAGTGGCATGTTTTATGGGATATGTAGCGTAGGTTTGGAGAGTATGTGTGTATGTGTGTGTGAAATAGTTTTGGCTCTGTGTATATGTGGTAATCAATTAGAAGTCTGCAAAGTGAACCTATGCCAACAGAGAATTTCAGTCCAGCACGTTTAATTAAGCTAAATGTGTTGAACTCCAAGTTTAAACTGCAGGCCAGACAGATGCAAAAGGTGTCCTTGTGATTTTGCTCTCCAGTCTCTATTGGCACAGTCTGTGGGGATGATTTTACCACGAGTTCATTCACAGAGCATTGGGTGCGGGAATACAAAGCACTTGCACGCCATTTTATTTGTGTTTGCTTTTGCCTTGGCTTCTTGTGAGGCGCATTTTATGATGGTGGCTGAATCCATGTATTTGTCATGCCTGCGGTCGAGCTCGTGAGCTCAACAGGCACTTTGTATTTTGTTTTGAACGTATGATTAGCGAATAAGCTAATGTTGCACTCTTGGCGAACATTAAAGTGATATTTTGCTCTCTGAGGAGGCAGGGAAAAAATCTGGTGAAGATGAATTTCAGGAAATAAGAAGACAAAAGACAACGTGACCACCTGCTCTTAATTTTACTGGAAGATGATCAAAACATGGTTAGCTGATGAGGAACACATGTTCCTAATGTGCAATCTGCATTTTGTTAAAAGCTGCGACTGAAAATGGACTTATGTACTTCTGAGGAGACTTAAGAAATCCTTTCAACTGTAACAGCTAAACATGCTGTGAATTAGTGCCTGAATGCCAAATTGGACCACAAACTCATCCAGCGTTGACCTTTGAACTCGACTGTACCCACCAGCTTGATGTTGGCACTCTTTTTTTTCCCCAAGCTGTGTGAGTGCGTGTGTTCATTCATCTTTCCTGTGGTTTCTGTCATTGGATACTGTCATGCGGATACTCATGGGGAAGGTTTGTTGTGGCCTTGTGCATTAGCAACACTGGCTTCGGCTGTTTTTCTAAGTCACATAACTGAGTTCATGGACCTGCAGCCTGCATTTAATTGGTAAACACAGACTACATGAAAGTTTTCAATAACAGATTTTATGGTCGTCACTGGGGCAGTAAGGAAAAAGAGATGGAAAGATATGTATTCATTCGCACATTAGCTGTCATGGCATACTTTGTGCTTGCAATAAATGTGCCAGCACTCATACAGGAAGTCATAAATGATATTAACTATGTAAAAACAGTTTTGATTAGTTACTCATGCTTTAAACAACCTTTTGTTTGCATTGATTGTCTTTGAACGTTGCTTTAAATCAAGGTGGTTTTCTGCCCCTCAAACTCAGCTCCACATATCCAAAACACACAGAAAACACTTTATCTGAATGGAAACGTCCATTCTCATGAACCCACACTGCTTTGCTCCCCTCCTGCCAGGTGTTTGAAGCTCTTTCAGCTCTCTTGTAATATTTAACTAACTGTTGTGACTCTCTCAGACATGAGGGTGATCATAAGGGTGGGGGCACAGATTCAAGAGCTGAGAAACACACACACACACACACACACATTGACACAGTCACATGCATGCTGGATGATACCCGCACTCATGTAGCATGCATATGCACTCTTTACTCTAACAGCCCTGAGGGATTAGTAATGGTTTCTTGGCAGCGAGCCTGGTTTCTAGCACCACTCATCGTTGGGATCCCAGATAGAGGGGATTTTCACTTCTCTCTGCTGTGTTTTTCTTGCACTAAACTCGTAGGTTTTCATCTTGACAGCACATGTTAAAGGAAGAGTGATCATCGTAATCACAGGAAAAGCACAAGGAGAGTTCAAGAGGGGACCACATGTTTGTCTTGTTGCGGTTGCAAATTGTGTGTTCTGTATTTTCTGATGCTGCTTTCACAACAAATCCACTAATGGTTTTATAGCAGCCAGTCTCCATGGCAGCGCTGGAAGCCAAAAGAGGTGCACCCTGGGAGGACAATATGAATGTGTTGAGTGTCTGCAGGATTAGGACCACAGGGTGATTTTTCATTTCACCTTTGGGCCACCGAACAAGAGAGTAATGGGGAGTGTAGCCTCTCCCAGCGGCTTATCTCCCTTCAGCACTTGAGGGCAAGCAGTAGAGTGGGAGGATAGTATGTGTGTGTGTGTTTGGGTCTGGGTTTGGGTTTAAGTGTGTGTGTGTGTTTGTATGAGAGTAAGTAAGGGCCAGATGATGCATGCTAACAAGTGCAGCCACAGAATATTAATCACAGACTGCTTAGTCTTCCTGGTGCTTTTGGCTGAGAAGCATATCAGCATTCATGACATGTCGACACTTGAACAGCAACACACAACCTGCTGTTTAACTCATTTCATTAGTTTGAATCTCGTCCAGGTGAAAATCACTAACCTAATACTTTGTCCAGGTTATTTTTCTTCAGGGTAATTCCAGTATTTGTCAGCCTGAATATTATACTTAAAGGTAGAGTCTGCAGGGTTTTCCTAAAAAATAAAATGTCAACTTTTACAGGAACAGCCCTGCTCAATTGTCACTTCTGGGCCTCTGTACATGTGTGTCAGTGTCTGCGTCTGCCTTGAACCCTCTCCTCAGCCTGTATGTTGATGTTTTGGTTGTATCAGGATGTTTCTGGGCAGAGAGAAGGCATAGTTACCTCAGCCAATCACAGTGCGCCCAGTGCGCAAGTGACTTTGCATGTTAATTAGCAAGTGGACGTAGCACGCAGAAAGAAAACCACAACCAAAGTGAAACGAAACTCCAAACAGATAAAGGGTTTTTCTTAACGAGGGTGAGGAAGCTGAGGAAGGAAGAGACCAGTTTGAGGGGGCGGTCACACTGGCCATCCAAACCATGCCATGTTTAAGCACCGTTCCCCTGCTGGAGAGTACGGCCAGCGGTCACACGACTCCAATATGAACCAGTCTCTAGCGGTAGCACACATGCGCATGGCTACATCATCATGAAGTGTCTGTTTACATGAAGCGCAATCTCATCAGAGTCAGCACAATGAGACACAGAGAGCACTTTAGTGACTTTTTGGCTTATGGCAAGTCATTTTGGCCCGACACAGCCCTCTTACACCCCCGCTTTGTTTAAAATGATTGTCGAGAGATGAACTTGCGGCAATCATACGCCATGGATCACACATGCTGTCCGCGTGCTTGTGCTTGTGCTCGTGCATGAAGTAAACCGTGCCGAAGCCCGCCTCTCCAAGGCATGCCAAAGCAAAGAAGTGAATTGTGCTCGAGCACGGCACGGTTGAGGTCACACTGGCCATTCTTAATGTGCTTTAGAGCTGAAGAGTGTTTAAGCACAGTACAGTTTGTCGGTGTGACCATGTCCTGAATTTGTGTTTCCTAACAAGTAAGAAAACTCTTGCAAACCCAACCTTTGAAGTTTTGTTGATTTCTGTCTCCTTCTCTGTCAAAAGTGCAAAAAAGTGAACTTAAGAATACCAGCTAGGAAAAATCACTGCAGGGAGACCCATTTGGACTTATGATTGACTGTAGTTTATCAGTGCTGGTAGCCCTATAGTAGCTTTACATAATATGCAACTTAAAAAAGTTCTATTTTTCACACACTGGTGTCTCTTTAAGGCTACCCTGTACAAAAACCCTGTTCCCTCTGATTGGCCAGCCCTCCGGAGGCCTGTGAGACTCAGAAATATGGGCATACCTTGGTGTTCAATGTTTGCCCATATATGTAAAAATTTACATATTTAATATGAACATCCAGTGTTGTCTTTAAATCCATGTTCAAGATATGGGAAGATAAATTAAGGAGGCATCATATAAAAATGCCAATGCTGGCTCTCCCTCTAAGTCACAAGGAGTCCCTGTTCGAAAGTTCCCTTCCCATGACCAGATAGTCCTTCACAAAGGTTACAATGGAACTTTCATAAAATTTAATGACACAGCTTTCACATTACAATATGTCTGTGCCATTTACTTTCACACTGTTTTGTATTGAGTTAGGTTTTCATCAAGACTGTTACATAAAATCCCTGTAGAAAGATCCGTGTATGATGATGCTGTGTCACCATCACAAGCTGATAAATGTCACTGCTGACGTTTTTTGGTTATACTGTCCTGAGCAAACACGACCTGAGGGAGGAAGACTTCTGTGACTCAGCCACCACTTTTCTGGTGCGCTGTTCCTCCAGCCAGGCAGACTGAGTGGTTACCTGGGAAAGAGAGAGGAGAGGACCACACAAACACAGACATACTGTATACCTGCATGCACTCACACACACACAAGAGCGCATACACATATGCTCACAGACAGCTATGTATATCATATTAAATGGTTTCTGTGGAAAGCTGCCAAACATACTGAAAATCTCTTTTTCTCCTCGTCATTTCATCCACCCCTCCCAATTTCTCTTAGTTTCCCCTTCCCCTGTGACAAACCCTCTCTACCTTCTCTTAGTCTATCTAACACACTATGCTCTTCACCCTTGATAAAAGGAAAAATTAGACACAGGGTACAGAGAGGCATGAGATGTTTGTACAGTAGCAATCTGACATGACACATGGTGTGCCACACACAGTTTAGGCCTGCAGACTCAGTACCATCATCATCCCCTGTGTTGTAAAGCACTTTAAGGAGACCTCCATTTTATTCTTTGGAATTTCTCATTTCTGATTTAAACACATAGGTCGTGACTAAGGTTATTTCAACAAGCTGGAACAGAAAGTAGTGGGAAGGCCGGTCAGGAATGTGGAGGAGCAGATTCAGACGGATAAAGTTTGTCTTAAGCTGTTCTGCCCACGCAGTGGATGGACTTTTACTTCACTGCTACAATCTCTTTACTGCTAAAGTGATGTTTTAAGATGGAGCAGATAGCATATGGAGAGTGGTGGAGAGTGAGACTGATGTCATCCCAAAGCCTTTAATGGGCTGTTTCAGCTCACTGATAATGGCCTCCCATGGTGCACTTGAGTGCATGGTGCTTTAAGAAATATAGAACAGTTAATTTTGTACAAGAATTAGCATCAGTGCATGCGACTTAACTCCTTTAATACCTTAATCCATGGTTTAAAACAAAGGATAAAGAGAAAAGAAAAACTGGTGAACTGTTTCATCATGAGATGCAAGGCTGCTATATAGCATGGACACGCAAAACTGTAGCACAAAGTCATTGATAGATGTGGCTATGCAGCGCATCCAAACTGTTTGCAGAATACCTAAAGATGCATAAATAATGAAGTTTGTTTGTGTAATCGTTCCTGCAGTTAATGCTTACCCTTGCATTTCATCACTGATCCAAATGAGAGTGTTGTAGTTTCTAAACTTGGCCTATACCTTTCTCATAAGTTGAGGGCTTGATATTAACAATTTGATTACCAACTGCTATCGCTAGTGGTTGGCTGAGTCAATGGCCAGTCAGCATTTGAACTACTCACAGTTTGCAGTCCTTTATGACAAAAACATAGAAATAGGGGTGGGGCAAAAAAAACACAGTTCAAATGTGTAGTGACAGTTAGTGAACACTTAAATACAAGTATCTTCCCTGACTAAAGTATTCATGTTATGTGAGGTAAACCAAAGCGTCATAACATTTTTCGTGAGAAAAATAAATATTTCCATGCATACAGGACGAGATCAGCAAAGAAACAAGTGTTACGTCTCTGGCCACAGGGGGCGCCAAATTGTTCCAAACCAGAAGTTCCTCATATAGCACAATACCCACTATTTCACCACTCTTACGATTGGTATGCAAAGCCAGGTGCATTATGTGCTGAATTGTTATCCAATTACTCCAAAAAAAGTTCACTTCAAACAGTTATCATAATTTTAACCCAATTCCACTTTGTTTAATGCCATTATGACCTGTGTGATGTGAAAGCTGCTGTAGATTTAAGTGGTTTTAAAATCTGCTAGTAGGTTCCACTAAGAGCACCCACCACTCTCTTATTCTTAGACCCTGTTTACACAACATTTTATCTGTAAACGCCAAAACTGAATAAATCTAAGTTTGCATGGAAACGTCGAGGGACTGATAACGCTGTAGTAAGCATACCAGGCCTATGGTTGGCGCTATAACTGTCTTGTCCAGGAGCCGCTTTTGGTAGATTTTTACTGAAGTGGAGTTGGACCAATCATCTGGTGTATTGGGGAATACCAAGTGCAAAAGTGGAGCAAAAGATGCACATTTTGTTGAAAGACAGTCAGCAGATTCAGCAGCACAAGCACAAGCACAACATGGTAGTTCGCGACGACCGTAACGGTACTGTTGTCCTGTTGTATGTGCTAGCGCGAAGCGGAGTGTGACGTCAACTTTTCCACTGAAAACGCTGGCTTTCTGTTTACACAGCAACGGTGTCAGCAGCATTTCAAAAAAAATCCCAATTCGGGGTAAACGCAAGGCTGAAACACAACAAAACTTTGGCATTTCACCCTAAAACTGTTGTCATGTAAACAGCCCCTTAGAAAACATAAACTTCCACACTGTAAATCCCCCTCGCAAATGTGTTTTGCACAGCCCTTAGTCTGTGTGCACATGGAAGCTGCCCAGTCATTTGCAGACATGTGCTATGAAGTTACTTTGTTGATTGACACCTTCCTAGAGTAACTTCTGATAGTTTTGTGTAGCCACCAATGTCACTCAAAACCAGCCTCTTCTTGTGTGAACACATGAAAAGATCCTGACATTTCCTCCATCCAGACATCATGTTGACAACTGTTCAGCTTTCTCTGTTTGCAACAGCCAGGAAGCATTTCAGGTCAGCACTATTTTTTTTCAGCTTTCAACAGTCACTTCTTTGGTGCTTTGGACCTGCTGTAACTCATTGACAAAGCTAATGCAAACAAAAGTTCAGAGCTGTAACACTGCATTAGTCACTGAGAACAGCGTTGTTTCACATGACAGATGTGAGCAAGTTTGTCACTTAAAGATTGTTCCTGTCCTTAGTGTGCACTTGCAAACACCCCATTCCTCACAATCAGCCCTTTTGTTTTATGATTTGCATCACATTCAAGAATGCAATTTTTTTGAGATCAATGAAGTGAATAGCTTTGCATGACGCTGGATAAACAGAATCAGATGTATGTGGTTTTCATCAGGGAGCTGAAAGACAGGGACATCGAACACTTCCTCTCCCTATTGTGATACATTGATCTGCCTTTCATAACACATTTTCCTTTGACAGTCACAATGGAAAAACTGTCGGTATGACAGAACCTTTGATTTCATTAATGAGGAAAAGGCGTTACTCCACTGCTGCAAGGTAACTGTTGACTCTGTTTCTTGCAGATGATTTATTTGTATTCACTGAGTTTCTTAACCAACATTTTAAATAAACAATACTTTGTCTAAATTTATAAAGCAACTGATGAATATTTTTTTCTTTCAATGTCAGAAAAACAATAGTAAGATAGAGACATTTCATAGCGAGGGGGATAGTGAAAAAACATTATTCAATCACTATACATCACTCCACTTATTACTCACCTACAACAAAAGATACAAAATGCTGACGTATGCTGAAGTCTTGATTAAAAATTCTTTTCTATCCTCAGAGTTAAAAAAAATGTTTAAGCAGTTTAAATTAATTGTTTGGCACTTACTAGGGCTTCATTAGCAACATATTTCTTAGCCTGTACTTGCAGGTCACACTTACGTTTGGGCCCAAAAATTAATTCATGCATTAAATTCTCAGCATCACCTTGTTTCACAGTCAAATGAAAAAATGAATTAATCACTTAAAAATTAACATTGACAGGTCAGAACATTGGTGTTTTTTCATCAGTGTTTTCAACAGATGTAGAAATAACAACAGCACCTGTTTTAGGTCCTTTCCCTGAAAAACCTGTACATGCATTTACTTTTCACTTGACCAAACAGCCATTATTTATGACCCTTACATTTTGTGCCCTCCCTCCTCATAATAAAGAATAATATAAACACGTATTCTACATTTTTTTCACCACTGCTCTCAGAAATCAACTTTCTGCCAAATTGTCAACAGGGCGAGGTGAAGTATTGCACTATAGTAACGTGCAGCCCTCTGCTGATTGATTTGATGATGTGTAACATTGTGTTCTTATCAACTACAGTCATAATGGTTTTGACCAATAAGGATCAAGTGAGTCACACAGATGGTATATTTGAAAGAAAACCAGATTGGCAAATTTTCTTCCCCCTGTCCAAATGTGTTTAGTCTACACAATACAATGTTATAGTGCTTAAACTACAGGCTGAGTAAAAGCTGGGGAATGTGTACTTGTGTGGGTCAGGGGTTTCTCTGCTGTTACCAACCTATCAGGAGTGGACACTTCTTCACCTTCAGCCCCCCCAGTTTCATGGAGCTCCAAGGCTCCCAACAACACATTGAATTAACCCATATAATAAAGCCAGTGGCTGAATGGGTTTTGTAGGGAGCAGAAAGGAGGTAATGCTCTGTGTTTTCTAAATGGGGGGGCAGAGGGCCTTTCAGAGGGAAAACATGCTGATTACTGTATTGTAAAATGGCTTTTGATTCCCCCTGCCTGCTTTAATCCCCAGGACACAACAGTGGCCCTGTCTCTCACCAATGGCAATTGAGCCTCTAAGGAGACTTGTATTACCAGCGAGAGGGGTTTAATTGTGAACTCGATCAGTTATTAAAGAAGCCAGAGCCAGCTGAATTGGAGACTGGTGGGCCAGTCCTCCACTGCTTTTGACCAATGTGCCTCTTTCTTCTGAGACTGTGGATAGCAGTTTGTTGTTTGCAATGCATAGGCAAGAGATGAATACGGGCTCCCTACTATAGAGTCCTTTCTTTTCCCTCCACCCTCTAACTTTTACCTCCTCTTCTCTAACTGGCTTCTAGGGAACGCAATTAAAGTGGGGGAAATTGTCGGAGACGATGGCGCAGTGGTTGGGATGTAGGGGGGAGCAGACCAGCCATGCTATTATCTGTCCTGTAGTGTTGAATGGCTGGCCCCCCTCAGAGAACACAAAAGAAGTGGTCACAGCCAAACTGGAGAGCGGCCCCATCTGAAGAATGGTGGCCGTCATCAGAGGCTGTTCCCTATTGGATTTGTGTCCAAGGATGTTCATGCTGCAAAAATGTATGGTCTTGATAACAACAACCTAGAAATTGTTGAAATCCATCAAAAATAGGTAAACGTTTTGTATTTCATTTCTCAAGCTTTTAATTGTCAAAAATGTTGTAAACAACCATTTTAGAGCCTTAAATACATTTTGTGGCAACTAAAAAACATAAACAAAACAAAACTTGGCAGCCAATGTAAATTTTTAGACGGGCAATTTAAAATCCCCAATTAACCTGCTGAGCATGTTTTTGAACTGTGAGAGGAAGCCGTGGCGCCCAGAGAACCTCCACATGCATAGGAAGAACATGCAAACTTCACACAGAATGGGCCACCTTGCCTAAATCTGGATTCAAACTGGTGACCTTGCTATGAGGCAGCTTCACTAACTTTTGCACCTAAGCAGCTGCTAAAACGACGTATCCCTATCCCTTCTATTTCATTTGTTCAGAACACAAATCACTCACTGACTGTCTGACTGAGGGGAAGAGAGAGACTCCTGTTCAGTCTCGTTCTCAGTCAGGGATTTGTGGCAGAACTCCTGTACAGTGTGTTCAGTGAACGACTGACTGGCTGGCTGAACGTGCAAGCCTGCGAGTCACCAGCCTCAGTCATACACATACAGGAACGTTGTTCCTGGATGCAAAGCACAGTCAGCTGAGTGAAATTAAGTTGGCTGAGCTTTTTGTAAACTGACAGCAGCTATAAAAAGAACATTTTCGTGAAACCTAAATGATTTTGATTTTGGAGACATGAGAGGAAAATGTAGGGGACTTGTGTGACACAAGGCTCCTGATCGATCATGGGCATGAAAGGGAGAGGGAAGGCTTGCTTGGGCAACTGTTGTGGTCTTGAGAGCGAGATAGACATGAGATGGTAGAGAAGAAAGCCCAGAAAAATGTATGAATCTTTTCAGTATGTGATTCAGTTCACTGTGTTCACACAGATGATTTGTTTGTTTGAAAAATTATTCACCATAATCAAATCAAAAACTGTGACTGTGATGGACATCTAGAACATGACGCCTCTCGGACAGGTCCTACTTGTAGATTAGTTTAGGTTATCAGGGCATGTCCAACTTAGAAGATACCTGAAAATGTTGCTGGGAACAGGGGTGTATGGACTGATCTCATCCCACAACCCCACCCCAGACAAAAGAAAGAAAATGGATGGTTGTAGCTTTGACGGTTGAATTTAGTTATGATCAAAATTGCCACCAGAGGACGAATTTGATATAAGTGAAATACCAAGAGCAAAAATAGACAGTGCCAATACTGTAAAATGTATATAATGTAGGGTCAACAAAGTTGAGACATAATCCACAGGAAGCCATCAAATCGTAAAATAAATGCATCACACCAGTAAGCATACCTTTAACCAGAAGAAAGGCACCATATAGCCCATTCTAAATGAGCTCAATGTGAAATGGTTCTCCTTTTATGAATTTTATTCAGAGGTAAACCTAGCACCCCTCCATCCTACCTCAGCATTCCTTGCCATCCGCCTAGGTCTCCATCACTGGACAGTGGTGAACTATGGATACCCTGAGCCAGCCAGCCGCTGTAGAGCCTGAGCTGTGTGCCAGTTTGGGCAAATAAAGGCTCTTTAATATCTGGCTGAGGGGTGGGAGGGGGGTCAGGGTATGACGCTCACTGAACTGGCAGCCATGCAGCCTATTGTTGCTGTTTGTTAACAGGTGTGTGTCTTTAAATGGGAGTCTTTCAGTTGGGGCTGCTACGTGAGCCCATGGGGCCCAAGCTCCACTCGCCCACTCACAGTGTTCTCATCAATGACAGCTTTTCAGTAACCTGGGGTGGAGAGGGAGGGAAGGAGTACGATGAAGCTGGCTATGAGATTAGGAGTGAGACAACAAAGTGCTCTACAGTACAGTTTGTCAGCTGACAATCAGGAGACTGAACACAATTTGGTCAAATGAAGGTAAGAGTTCACATTTGGAGTCCAGACTACACAATCTTTTTGTATGTTATGATGGTCTCTGATAGGGCTGCATGATAAATCATTAAAAGATTGTGATCTCCATTCACACATGTACATGATCTCATTTCTTTACACAAACTATTCTCAAGCCGTATTTTTTCATGAGCTGCATTGTAAACAGATCTGAGTAAACATAGATACAAGATAAACAAGATAAAAAAAAAGATAAAAGAAAGTTACTGCAGGTGGCTGACTTCATAAGTACAACTCAAAGCAGACACTATGGTCTACTTAGGTCAATAACATATGACAAAATAATGCATTGACATCATGTGATGTGCGATTTTTACTCTTTTTTTTATCCAAGCTTAGAGATGTAGGATCCATGAGCAAAGACTTTTTAATTTTTTCTATTAATTTATGTCCAGAGATATATAGATTCAGCCAATTTCATATGTATTTGTCTATAAACCAAGTAAATGTTAACACAGAAAACCCTACTTTTTGTACACAGTAAATCCACTGAAGGAACTGATCAATAAAAAATCTGATTGATAAGTGAAATTGGCATTGCTATCTGTAAAATCTTATCAATACCCAGCTCTATAAATGACCATTTAAAAGTTCTTTTTCCTTTTCTTAAAGTTGACCAGTGCAATTCACATTTTGTGAAAAAAGTGGTGCCAGAGAATCCTGATCTCAAAATCCTGATTCACATTTTTGCCATGATTGAGTCTCTGTGTTGGATTAGTTGACTGCAGAGCCATAAATTCATGCTGTGACTTGACCAATGACATGATAGAAGACATGATGGTACCAGCCCAATCATGATGACCAATGCATTGATGTTGGAAGACAAAGAGGCGTGACTAGCTTAAAAGGCTGATATATTACACTTCTAAAACATTTTTAAGTACTTTTTCTTCACTCTTTACATTAGTCTTTTGATGGCATTACAAAAAACTGTTTTGCGGTAAGCCAGCCATCATATTTTCCGTCCCTTGTTCTTTGCCTGTGACACACCACGGCTTTTGAAAAAAGGTCAAGTCTTGCGCATTTTTACCACACGTATCAGGAAAAATCGTTACCTTGTGGCTACAGAGGTTTAAAAACAGAGGCCAGTGACTCTCTCAGCTATATTGAGCTTTGTTGTTGAGGGTTCAAGAGCTGGGATAGAGACAAACAGACATACAGAAGGGAAAGGAGAGGGAAAACTGTGTGAACGATAACCTTACCACACTGCTGTGTGGAGCCCTGCTCTGTTAATAGTTTCCACCATAGACGAGTGACGAGAAGACCAATAGAAAAGAGAAGGAAAGGAGGTGGGGCAGTGGAAGATGCTTCCTGTGTGGCTGGGTGGTTGCTGGCCACACCAGGAAGAAGGAAGCAGGCTTGAGCTCTGTGGAAGAAGTGAAAGATACACTTTCCTCTTAATAGAATTAAAAAACTAGTCGATGTCTCACCAACGTTGTTCAACTACAAACCTATGTTGAATACTGGGCATAATCATGTAAAAGATATGGTTTTCTTTACAGGGTCTAAAGTTTGTTTTTAACAAAAGTATTTAAAGCTTGGATATCATAGACTTAATAAAACATGTAAACATTGATATGGGAGCGCGGATGGCCTAGTGGTTTAGGCCATACTCCATGAGGTTGGCCCTTGCGCGGGTGGCCGGGGTTTGATTCCAGCCCATGGCCTCTTTCCCACTTGTCACTCCCCACTCTCGCCCTCTTTCCCACTCTGTCCACTGTCCTCTACTATCACATTAAAGGCATGAAAAAGCCCAAAAAAAAACATATTAAAAAAAAAATCAGAACATTGATTTGATATGACACCAGTTTTGAGCTTCCTTTCTAACAGTTATAGGGCGACATCATGTGAGCTGAGCTGTGTCTGATTGGACTAACAGATGATCCTAATAACTAATAGACCACAGAATTAGAAACAAATTCACCCCCCATACAGTGTGTGCTGATAGCAGAATCAATGTTTTAGACCAAGGCTGTTTTTTGAACTGGACCGTAAATATGCTTTTTAATTCTGTAAAAGTCTGGGGTGTTTTTTGGCTTGGTGTATATGACTTCCGGTTTTTCTGCTGCCAGCCTCAAACAGATTTTTGATGAACAGCAACTTTTAGCACTTTGGCACAGGCTTCATTTTTACTTACCGGATGTTGACCCTTATTAGAAAAGAATCAACAACTTGAACGTTTTTCCCCTTCCTATTGGATCAAGTGTGGTTTACTCGCCCCGGTTTGTGTCAGCCTGATTGTTTTCCTGGCTCTGTTTCCTCACCACTTGTCAATGAAGAATCAGTCTTTCAAAATAGCCTGAAAAAGGTCCATCCCAACTTAAAGTTAACTTGATGTTACCAGTAAGTTTATAAATAAAGTGTTCAGAGCTTTGGTGTCTCAATAGATCAATGGAAGACAACATAATACTGTTGAGTGTGGACACAAGCATTTGTTTTAAGTTTCAAGCTTAAACTGTGTCTGAATGTTATATTTGTGTGTGTGTGTGTGTGTGTGTGTGTGTGTGTGTGTGTGTGTGTGTGTGTGTGTATGTGTGTGTGTGTATGTCTGTGTGTGTGTCTGTGTTCTCTTGTATGACTGTAAAGTTTTTTTTGGGACTTCAACATTTACGTGCCCACTTTTTTTTCTCTTTCAATTTGCTTGGAGTATGAAAACCCTCCTTTCAGTATCGACTAGAAAGTGGTAAAAAGGTAAGCTGTAGAATGCAATGAATTAAATACTTTAAGCTAGATGAAGACTTAAGACATGTATCCTGTAACACACAAAAGCAAGAACCTAAATACCAAAGTATTGCCTCCTGGAAAATTAACATTAAGGTTTTCTTAACACTCCCTCCACACACTGTTAAATCATGGAGTTTGCTGTGCCTTTCCTCAGGTGGTGAGATATGATTTTGGAGCCCACGAGACAGAAACAAACTTCTGAGTCCTGCACACCACCCAGGCCACCACAGGCCTTGGCACTGTTAGGCCTCAATGGCACAACAGGAGTATGCAGTAAAAGGCAGCTGTGCATTACAGATTATACATGTCAGGATGGTTCCTACTGATACAGCGGCTTGAGAAAGCTGAACGCTCAGTCCCTTGGGGAGATCTTGAACCTCTGCAAAAATGAAGCGTAGCGGTGTTTTCCTCCATAGGGTAGAGCAGCCGTGACATGTAAAGCGTTTCAACCAAAATAGAGAAAAGTATATTTAGGGTGAGTCAACATCTTCAGAAAACAGTCCCTCATGCTTCAGTTAGCAAGCCACAAGAGTCTTAAACATCTCAATTGTGAACTGTACAGAAGAGATCCGGGAAATCCTTGAGGAAACAAAGAGTGGGAATTAAATATATATTACTCAGCACTGGGCTCTTTGTGGATAACTACTTTAAGTTTCATTTAAGTTGGGTGCATAGTGACTGTCTCTGGCTGTCTCTGGCTGAAATTTGTAACCAGACTTAAAAACTCTTACAGCAGCTACATTTAATCAAACATCAGATGTAATATGGTTTCGAATAAAACAATAGCAGCGTGTCTTAAACCTACCATGAAATCAATCAAAATAACTGTTTACGGTTTTATTCTAACGTGTAGTTGTAATTATAATGAAACACCCTGCTGCAGGCTAGCTTTGGGCAGTGGCCTGATCACCTCCTACCTTCTCCTCCTGGCTTCTGGTTTGTGTCCTTTAACCAGGTCTACCCACCAGGAAACCCCTTGTGCTGTGTCCCTCACACTTCAAGGT
This sequence comes from Halichoeres trimaculatus, assembly GCF_033239565.1. Lineage (NCBI taxonomy): Eukaryota > Metazoa > Chordata > Actinopteri > Labriformes > Labridae > Halichoeres > Halichoeres trimaculatus. The sequence goes on along the minus strand of NW_027437187.1, from coordinate 18,245,044 downwards.
GCTGTCCTTCTTTCCTATACAGTCTCTTGAATAGCTTTTAGTATTCTTCTAATTGACTGGGCAGGGAATTCCTTGCAGTCCACCTTTAAGTCTCTTTGTTGTAACAGAATCCAGCCCTTTAATTTAGAGGGCAGGACCAACTACCTAGGAATTTTACATCTCATGATATCTTTTTGATTCTTCTATCACGCATGCTGCTGTTTTTTAGATTTCAGTTTCCAAGCAGTGACACACAAACAGACAGAAGGGCCAAAGCTTCTCACTGGCATATTTATCATTTTATCAGCTATCTAGTTAGGGATGTGAATATTTAGCCAACTATTGCCTGCGCATTTACTCTTACCATTTGACAAGTGTAAGTAGAAAATAGAGATTAAGTTGTACGTGGGCTATGTCAAATTAAACTAGCATTTAGATACTCAGTCAGAGCAGTGTGTAACCAGCACAGACATATTAATATTAACCTGCAAGGAGGACCAAAGGCTGGTGATGCTAGCTCTGCCAATGTTAGCCATACTCAGCCAACCAATTTGACTTTGTTTCCACTTAATATTTGTAATCCCATTTTTAGTTGTGATAAATAAATTGATACAAAAAAAAGAAAAAGAAATTGTGCTTACTTGGTTGTTAAAATTTTTCAGCTTAGTCAGGATTGAAATTTCCACTCGGACGATTAGGGGATCAGTCACTCTCAAGTAGCGACCCTGTGTTTGAAATGTGAAGCTCATGAGGAAGTGGTGAAATCTGAGCTCTTTGAGATTCTGCTTGGGAGTCCGGCTGCAGAAACACCTAAAACCACATGTACAGCAAGCCAAAAAAGGTTTTTAAAGCAAAAATAAACATGCTGACAGCCTGGTGTGAAAACTTTATTTTTCTATTGGTACAGGCTATAAAGAGGGTGAATGTTTTATAACTATTTTCTAAGTTATTAAACTAAAGAGTTTTGCCTATGCAAGGGCAGGACCAGCTTGAGGGACAGGCAAACATACAGTGGCTGTCTGTAAGAAGCAAAGGCTTCATCTAAACTTGAACAAAGTTAGGTTGAGTTCAGCATTTCCAATATGGCATCTGTCAACTACAAGTTTGGAAAACTTTGAACCAGAAACAAATGGGTGATGTCACTGGGACCATGTCAACATTAAGCCTATGGTCAGTTCAGAATACGCCATTATAAATATTTCAGACTCAGTATTGGTTAGCCTTTCTTTGGCAGGACAAATCAAGTAGAATTAATAGCACCCTGATAGCCCTCTCATGGGACTTAGTGAATTGATATTTAACTATGCTCATCAGTATCCTGTCTCAATGAAGGAAGGTACTTTTTTTTTTTTTTAAATGTATTTATGACAACATTGTGTAGATTAAGTGAGCAGCTAACAAGTAGACATGGTCATTTTGGCAGTTATAAAGCTGTATTTTTGTCTTTTTAATGAGTTTATTGGAACCTGTTTGCTGCTTTGAATTCAGACCGTTAGCCATATTATTAATAAGGCTCAGAATGCTTTCAGTCTTCAGTTTAGTTCATTAAATCAGGCATTTAAACCGAAACTTGGTTTGTTATATTGCGCCACAGTGCAGGCTATTATGAATACCATCAGTTTCAAGTGTTGATGGATAAAGCAGAACATAAATCAAATCCATGTCATGTCACTTTTAATTCCACACAACATGCTCATTCAACTTCCAACTTTGTGAAATACTAGCGTCCCATTTCTCAGAGAAGACAAGCTGCATTATTATAAAATTGGTCACACATCATTCGTCAGTGGGCAGATCATTTGAAAACAATAATCCTATGACAGGGAGATTGGTTGGATGGAGTCGCCACATAGAGGGAGGGACAGAGACCTTGCAGTGACCCCTGTGAGTGGTCTGTGTTTGGATCATGAGTCTTCATCTGTGACAAACCTGTACAACTATTGTGATGCTTAAAAACACATCTGAACTCTAAGACACATGCTGAAATGCGCTTCTATAAAAGAGGTGCACTTGAGGAGTAGTGGGAATGCAGATTGACAGTCCTTGGTTTGGTGTGTGTTTTTCTAGAGCATCTGTCTTCTTGCTCCAACTCACAGAGACACGCCAGAGGAAGCGTTTTGCTCTCTTCTAAGGCCTTGAATGTGGGGAGAGAAGCATCCACACATTGCGTGAGACCAGGCTGTTGTTCGCTAGTGTCTGTGACAGCACTCATCAGCGCAGCATTAATTAAGGATAAATACAAAGCATAAACAATAAACACGTGACCGCAAGAGCCACAACTACCTCCCATACCAGTTGAAAACCTAGCCAAAAAAAGCAAATACAATAATCCTTTCAAGATTTGTTTCCCCTCTGACAGGCCAAAGAGCCCCTCTATTTGAGGACTTAAGTCAAATGTATTATTCAACAGATAGAAGTGTAGGGATGTCATTCATTGGAATCAGGCGGACCAGCATAAGATCGTATTTCACATGGCAGCTTGGCAGAATCTGACTGCAGATGTACAACTTGGCATATCATGTCATTTTTAAAATAACCTGTTTTTGAGCGTTGTGGGTCTGGGTCCATGTCTGAGTTTTGCTGGAGCACTCTTTGGAACTGATTTCTACGTGTTTATGGAGAACTGTGTTTAAATGGTTTTGCCTGTGTGTGTGTGTGTGTGTGTGTGTGTGTGTGTGTGTGTGTGTGTGTGTGTGTGTGTGTGTGTGTGTGTGTGTGTGTGTGTGTGTGTGGTTGGATGGAAGTAAGTAAGTGAGTGCAGAGGGGGGATGGTTGAGGGGACAGCTGTAACGGAATCACTTCATAAGTGAAATACCACTCCCTGTACAATAGCCAGCCACAAACCAGAGCTGTGGTGCAAATGTTTTTCCAACATGGCATGGATCTATCCCTACATACTCAGATTAAAAAATGCATTTTTCACTTCCTTCAAACAAGAAACCAAAGACGGTCATGACTGGTACTGGAGTTTGGGGTCTCAAATGCACTCCATGCAAATAATTTCCAGCAATAATGGTTGTTTTTGAGAACTTAAAAATCTTAGGATTTATATTTCCATCAAAGTAATTCTGTTAGCAGTACTGGAGCTTGAGTTGATTATCACATCTGTCTTTCCAGCTCTTTCACGGTTTCATTTTCAAGACAAGTTTACCAAGACAGGCTTAAGAATGCCCGTGTCAATGAAGACAGTCCATTGAAGGACAGATAAAGGGTGCTAAAATGCATTTGTTCTAAACAGTTTCACATGCAGAGGACTACTTTATATCCCCCTGAAGAGTTGAGTTTCAATAGTCTCTGACCCTGAATTTGCAGAATAGCCTTATTGAGGAGGTTGATGGGATGAACTACATTCCAGAGACCTGCTGGGAGAAAACAAGATGGCTGTGTGTGACATGTGGCTTTGTTGGCTAGCAAGGGATGCCTCTCATGGTCATCAGGGTGTCAGGACTGGTTACCTCTAATCGCCCCTGAAAGGCGGAGAGGGTCTGGGCACAACGGCAGGGCCTCGTGATTCAAATCACAACCGCTTACAAAAACCCACCATGACCACACATTGACAGATTAACATTCCGCATGTTTAACTCATATCTCAGGAGCTGTGAACAAGAGGAGGCAAGCTCCCTCCCAGATTCCAGATCACATTGTTCGACCTTTTTTCCCTTGCACCCTCCGTGCTGTGAACCTGAGCAGCGGCATTGGAATGTCCGAGATGGAATTCCTCTGAATGGCCGTTTGACCTGACTCACCACTTAGTGTCAGCACAAGGAACATACTCAATCATTAACGACTGGACCATGGTGACCGCTGACTAGAATGGCTGTTGTGACCCAGGCCTCATGACTGGCATGGCCTCTTGCATAGACTGACACAGGCAGGGAAATCTCAGGGCTCTGACTCCATCATTAGCCATGACCTTCCTCGAAAGGAAGCTCGGTGGGGTATTTATTTGAGTTGTCAACTGCTACCCAATGAATGATTATTGTGATGGTACGATTTGTTGGTTCCTGATGGGATAATTGAACCGAGAGCTTTAAGTAAAACTTCAAGCGGAAAACCCTGACTTGTGAAACTGTTATCTGCTAAGCTAAGATAGCTGGGGAAGAAAAGTTGATTCAAGGTCTGGCTGCTGTAAAGAATCAACAAGGGAATCATTAAGCATACAGGCCAATGACGTTGATGGATTGAACCATTTCTAACCTCTTCTTAGCAGGAATCGGTTCTCAATGTCCGTCCCTCTTCATTCAAGTAGAGTGAGCAGCACTCTCTCTTTCCTCTCTTAACTGAAGCTGGCAGTAAAGACACTTTACCATCGGTTGAAGGAGAGGGCAGTGATGGCGTTGCGTTAGTGGCAGTTTCTTTACAATGCAGCCTGTGAAATAAGATACTTAAGAATCATACGTGTTTAGGAATAAGATCACGTACACGTGTGAATCGAGATTGGGATCTTTTAATGTTTAAACATAAAGCCTTACTGATGGAGCAACGCTACTACTTGTACCAGTTTTAGTGGATTGAAAAAAAATATGTTATTTTATGTTCTATTCTATCCTTCTTTAGCTTTGTAATTGTTGCCCCACTTCCAAATAAATTGGGATCCTTTGTGGAAAGGGAATCAGAATTTGATGGTTTTCGCAAGAATTGATCCCTATATTTATTCGAAACAATTGCAATGCATCAATGCAGACCAGGACTGGTCTTGAGAACTGTTTGCCTAGTCACTTTTTTCTTTTGTTGGAGTTAATGTTGCTTGGCAAACCAGCTCATTTGTGCATTATTGCCAACATCGTGTGTACGAGAAGTTTGTCAGAAACAAATTTTCTTTTATAACATTAAAACATTAGCAAATTAATTTTTATTTCATACACCAACATGTTCGAGAAGATGTCTCAAAATTTAGAGGAAATATGCAACTACTTGGGCATTCTGGAGGCCTGACATGACTGGAATATGGAGTGGCATTGTCTTGCTGATACATGGACGCTTTCCTTTAACCTCCATGTGTGTATACATTAACTATCTTCAACAACTATGTTTGCTGGTAGCGCTTAAAGCCTAGCTGGGTCAGGTTTGTTGCCATTTTAGTGCTGCCCCTAAGGGTGCTAAGATAACAGTATAGATTCTAGCCTTGTTCCATCATGCATTGTAAATAACCTTTTCTTTCAAATTATCGTCAGGTTTATACCAAAGAAAGAGGTTCATCCTCTCTGAAATACCTGTTTTTTTTAAATTGTAGTGTCACACTAATTATCCATATAACTCAGAGAACTTTGCTACAGGTGTTTTCCAGAGTTTTGTTGTTACTTTTTTTTCTTTTAAGTAAAACATTTTGTGAAAACTTTATGTCTCTGGAGAGGTAGACGGTAGTTTTAGGCTTCTTTAAAACTAATCTCTGGTTAGAGTAGCACAGCATCCTCTAGACTGATGGTTCCCACTTTGTTGAGTTGCGAAACACTAAAAAAAATGAGTTAAATTTATATAAAACCATGCAAACAGAAAATGAGCTAAACCATCATCCAAGCACCCTATGTTTTCTAAATGTTTCTTTTGGTACCTTGGCACAGATCCTCTGCCATTACCAAATACTCATCTGTTACAGCTTGTTAAGCCACTGTAGTCTGACTCATAAGCATATGACCATGACAGAATAAGTGCAACTTGTGCCAAAAACTGTATTTATACGCCCCTTTACCAGTCTGTCTTTAACTTCTTCAACAGGTCTTCCAATTCATAACCAGTTGAAGTTAATGTCTGTTGCAATGAATTGTATTTCTTACAACTTTTTGCTGTTCAGGAAAACGTCAGTACTAACTTTCTAAATTCCTCCTGCAACATAATCCAGTTGCCTACGCTCCATCTTTGTTTTTAAATATTGTTTTTGCCAAATATGTGTGAATACACATGGACTCCAGTGCCTTTTCCTTTGTAATGTTACAGCTCAACTCCCACTATGATCAAAACCATTTGCAAGTCACAAAATATTAAAATTATTGATCATACTGCAAGTCATACTGGAACCCTCATTCATAAAACAGCTCAAAACAACAACAGAACAATGACAGCATTTGAAGTGTGAGTAAAACCTGCTGTTAAAAGTTTTTACAACTGCAATTCTTTTTGCAAATCCTATACTTATGAAAATAATAAATTCTGTCACACAATTTCTGAAACCAAAATGGCTGAGTTATTGAAAATAATTTTAAGGATAGCAAAGATGTGGCATTCAAATACTTTATTTGTCAATCAAGGATTCATGTCTTTGTAAGTAATTTTTGTTGTTTGTGTTAAACAGGGTTGTTGGTACTTTTGACATTGTTAGAGAAAATTAAGGCAAACACATAATCAAAGAATCCAACATCTCTCATTAATCCAGCATCCTGGTTCCATGCATTTATTAAACTTTGTCACTCTTATACGATAAACCATTCTGAAAACTTTAGAATATTTTTTCCTTTACCAGAGCTGGCCTATCTTTTCCTTTTAACTCCCTCTTTGACTGATGTTGATATTAATACAAAAACCCTTTGTAATATATCTGACTGGAAGCATTTACTGCATTAGTACTCCACTGTAAGAGTTTGACTTAAATTTGGTAATACTTATCCACCAGGTTACAAAACCATACCTGTGGGACTGTACTAAACTAGTCCACAGAAGTGGGGATTTAAGGTTGTTTTACATTGTATCACAGGCTTGAGAGCTAAAATATCAATTAGCCTTTTTAAGCCTACACCTTCATGATGTCAGAATGTAGGCTTCTGATCTGGCAGTTGTTATCTTAGCTCTGGTTAATGTTATTTTGTCCCTCTGCTTAACTAACACACATCCATGTGTCTCTCCCAGGCAGCTCTGCACAGCTCCCTTCTTTACCTGTAGAACAACATGTCAAAGACACAACAATCCTCTGTAAAAACATTTGTTAAAATTTACAACTACTTCACACTTCCAGACTTTGGTGCACACCAATCTGAGAATCCTATGCCCCATAACGTTGGCCCACTGGTGGTCCAGCCCTAGCCATGACTCCCTCTCCTCTTCCTTGAAACAAACCACACAGGTGGCACAGTACTTGTTTCATAGCAGTTATCTTGTTTCATGAGCGTTGGGAGCAGAAATTATCATTACCTCTGCCAAGGAGGTTGTGTTTTTAGTAGAGTTTGTCTGTTTGTTTGTTTGTTTGTTTGTCTGTGAACAGTATAACTCAAAAAGTTACAAATGGATCTTGATGAAATTTTCAGGAAATGTTGAAAATGGAATAAGGAAGAACTGATTAAATTATAGAGGTGATCTATATTACTGTCTGGATCCAGAATTTTCTAAAAGGATTCTTTTGCGTTGTGAGATAGGGCTGTTTTCGCCATATGTGGCCGGATTGCTTTGCAAAACAGTACAATGCAAGGTCACGGTAATTTCTGACAGATGTAAAAGTACAATACACATCCTGGAAATGTTCTGGATACTAAGATCCGGAATCTAAAATATGTACTTGGCCATAATAATTTTCAACACTGTCAGCTAACAATCGTACAAACCTGCAACTAACACCAAATTGTAGCAGACAGTCTGCTGAAAGGGAGTATAACATTAAAGTAGGACTTTGAATGCGAGTGTTGAATGAGAACCACCATATGCTTGGCAGAGTTGCAACTGAAATGTGAAATATTGCCCAGTTAAAACTGGAAGTGAAAACACTGCAACTGAATTACCCCCCCTCCAAAAAGATAATAATGATCAAATAAAAATAAAATAAATAAATAAATAAAAATCTATTAATTATTTAATTAAATAATAATAATAATAATAATAATAATAATAATAATAATAATAATAATAATAATAATAATAATAATAATAATAACAATAATAATAATGATGATGATGATGATGATAATAAATGATAATAATAATAATAATGTGTACCATTGCAGTCTGTTTGGAATAAAATCAGGTTGACCCTTAAATCTGCAACTGCTTCAAACAAATGACAGTGAACGCAGCATCTGGTAGAGTATAGAACACGTGGCTGCCAACACTGTGAGGCCTCCCTTCACCACTTTGACCACATGTGGCTCCCATATAGTTCTTCTGGCCCAGAACCATAACAGTATGCCATATCTCTTTTTCACGTGATATATATCTCCTACTGTCTTCTCACACAATCCACAAGGTCATTATGTGGATTGAGGGTGATACTGGGTTAGTTCTAGACATAAGCCTCTTTCCATGAGGGTCGCGGTGGTGCACCTGTTCATCCAAAGCCCAGAAAATGTTAGAGCTGCCGTGGCAGACGATGCCTTGTCTTTTTGAGTCAGTGTGAGTGTTAGTGAGTGTTGGAGGCATCTCATTGCTTAGCCAAAATTGCAGAGTGGAGTTTTGCTCTCCACACGAAAACATGCGCTGTTGGTTTCATTTGATATCTGATCACAGATTATGTTCCCAAGTCGTAATTAGAAAATATCTCTTTCAAACATTTTGTGCCAGCAACATTATATTATGGTTACAAAAACTATTTTTGCAATGTCGAAATAGCAGCACTAAAGAAATACGTCACTTTTGAAAAATGCACTCAAGTATTCCCTCACATTGGAGGCCTGTGTGTTTTTTTTTCTAAGAGCACCCAATTAGTTTAACCAGCACTTGTCATCAGCCAAACCATCAAATAACTTACAGGCAACATATTTGAAACCAAATGTGTGCACGCTACCACAACAACTCCAACAAAACCAAGCTCTTCACAGGCAGGGGGTCATAAATGATTCCAAATAATGACACAGAGCCACTGAGAAACAGCTGTTGGGGAATGATGGGAAAAGAAAGTGGATTGATAGAAGTGGACAAGGGACACATGTGGGGTCCTGTTCAGGGCTGGGGGAGGAGGAGGAGGAACCTGGGAAAGAGCTACCAAGAGGAGAGGATCCTCTCATGGCCTGTTCAGCACAAATACTGCTACCTCTAGACCTGTTCATTCAGTCACAGCCATCAGCTTAAATTACATGCACATATTTTTTTTCCATATATCTGCTCTTTGGAAGTTAAAAGCCTAAGTTAGGGGCCCCAATTACTGCAAAATTATCTTATGACACCCTACATACTGCACATACGTTTTATAACTCTTTACAAAGCCTCAACATAAATGACCAAAGAAAAAACACAAGGCACATTGGTAAGAAAAAAACAGGTTCATTACATGAAGCCATCTGATATTACTGATTTAGCTGAGGAAATAAGAGAGAGAAAACAGAGGTTAGCATACAGACAGTTACCAAAATATAATATTATGCAAAGTGGTTCTACAGGCCCATCTACACCATAAAAGCCAAAGGGAGTCCACACTTTTACCACTTGAGTTTGCCATATCAGCACCGTTGTTTTGTGTTTTGTTTTTTTTCTTCTGTAACCTTGGCCCAGTTTAGTTTAGGAGTGTCCCCTGGATAACATGTGAAACGGTGACTTGACTCGCAGAGGACTAAGCAGGAATGATGAAGGAAGTTTATAGCTATAGCTACTATATTTTAATTAAAAAAAAAAAAAGATATAAAAAAGATATGCGGTAGGAATGCATTGATAGTCCATAGAAAGGTTAAATATTGCGATAGTTTGCTGGATCTGTAGTTTGCACTCACTGAACCTTTAGGCAGGAGCCTCGCTAGCAGAGCAAATTATTGTGCAACAGAAACCAATGACACAAAAATTAGACAGACTTTTGGCAACAAAAAAAGGTTCCTTACAAGTATCATGAACATTACCTATAGACATTAATGTGTCTTTAGGGTGTATTTAACCACACTTCTCAAAGTAAATCAGTCAGAGATTGCTGAAATAATGAGTTAACTAATTTTGTGAGGAATCGCATGATTTCTTGATGGCTGGTATTTCACTATTGTCTTTTAAACTCAACGTAAAGCTTTTGAACTTAAAGCATGCCATTGTAAATCTTAACTCGAGCCAAATATTCTTGACTTTAGGCATTGTTAGTATTAATGTGATGATTTTGTTTTAATGTGAAGTGTGCCTTATGTAGTAATGCAGTACCCACTGTGAAGTGCTACAAGAGGAAGAAGACGGAGACGACAGGGAGAGGAAAGATACAGCACATTTTTAAAGAAAGGTTTAAGGTGAATGAAAATCAAAACAAGTGAAAAATAAAACAGCATTGCTGTAACTTGGGACTAAAAAATGCAACTTTAAAGATGATGTTCATAAAAAGAGACATCCAAGGTGCCTTCTCTTTTAATGCTCACACATTTTGCTTTTTTCTTTACCTGTCACTAACAGTTCAGTGTTTTGCAGCCGTCACTCTGAAAAAGACAGAAACGATGCTCAGCTCTAGGAATCGATTCTTTGCTTGCTTACATAAGAACAAGAAACACACACTATCTCATGGCTAATTATCAACACTTGAATTTATCTGCAACTAATTTTGACAAATGCATCAACTAACTGGTACACTCCTACTCACCTTGCAGTTTGGGTTGTAGAAAGAACTAATACATAAACACTTATGATAAAGCCAGCTGTGTAATACCTTAGAGGAGTTATCTAATATCACCGCGGAAATATGAAATGATCTTCACTTCCACTCCTTACCTTTACTGTGACTCAATGATCATCAGCTTCATGCTGACTCAGCTCCACTTTGATAATTGGGTCTTCTATACCACGTCTTGACTTTGTGGTTATCCAGCACTTCCATCACAGGGCCTCTGAAATACCAAGTGTTGAGCTTGCGGATTGTTTTGCTTTTACATCCAGCCTGTAATCTGCGAGATTTATACCTTTGCCCAGGTCTGTAATTAACAGACTTCCTAATAACTCACCTCATACATTTAAAACATTTACTATCCCCACATATCAGCACCAAACAGGGCCTATTGAGACATAAGCTCCAAACTAAAACATGAGGAGGTTGCCATAGTGACAGTCATCACTCATATTTCCCCAACCCAGCTTCAAGCTGTGTTCTCTATTTTTTCCTCAGCCAGATCTTAAGATCCCTGTGAGGGAACTTCAAGTAGCGTATTTTAAGTAAAAGAAGAGACCAGTTATGACCAGAGAACAGGATTACTGTTGGCCACAAATCACTGTTTGTTTAGCTGTGAACTTACTGTCAGAATTAGACAATCCTGAAGTGACCATGCACACCCAGGAAATCCAGGTCATCAAAGCCATCCAGTTTCATCCTTGCTTTCATGGACCCTGGAAACCAAAGCACTGCAGCCAGAAGTCTGAGGCAGGTTTTAGGGTCAACTCTCTGCCTGGAGCTCAGCGCAGTAGCACAAGTGTCTGGTCAGACCCGCTGGTCAGGCACCACGCCCTGCCAACAACCACTGTCTGACAGCTGCTGTTGCCTCACCAACCTGCGCACATGGGAAAAGTCCAAGGAAAGCCAAGCAGACAGATGGGACATGACAGGACAGGAGTGTCTGCACTGACTCCACGTGGAGCTGGCTGTGTTCTCCAGCGGCCTGAGTGATGAGAGGTGTAACTGTGGGTCACAGACGAACAAATTGCCAGGGGTTAAAAATGGATTTTACTGCTGCCCCATGACAGAACTAATAGCGCTTCCCATTGAGGTCTAATGTGTTTATGTATTTGTGGATTACGTTTTATTGCAATTCAGCTCAATAAAACGGAGAAATATAAGGGTAGGTGTTTTCTTTGGAAGGATGATACACCGGTCCATATGCAGAAGCCATGATACTCAGAATTAGAAACATATTAATTTTTCCTCTGCTTTCTGCCCAAGCCCACTAATTGATAGAACATATCCGAACACTGGTAAGGTAATCCTAGAATGAACCTACTGAGTAACTAATCTGTCGAACTGAATTCCATCTCATGTTGTAAAAGGCAAAAAGAAAAAAAACCTCCCTGGGCAAACCCAAAGAACTAATTGCACCAATTATTAAGAAAAAAAAAAGTTTTTGTTTCCTAACTCAAGAATATAAAACTGATTTGTTTTGTTTACCAAAGCAAAAGTTCTGATTATCACCATAAAATGGACCATTTTCCCTTTTATCCTTTCATGAGATTTATAACACATATGGTTCTTTATTGTCGTTTTATTATCTCACACCCACGGCCGCTATTGGTTAAGAGTAAAACAAGAGCTTTTCTCTGAATGGATAGGAAATATTTTTCAGCTTGATCATAAATAATTACAAGCCCCAAGTTCTGACTCTTAAAAAAACCTGTTCCCCTTTTCTAAGAAGTAACAGTGAACTCAATTACTCTGTGGTAGCACACAATATTCTGCTCAGAGAAAACATGGTGATGCTTGGTGCCAGTGTGGTTCCTGCTCAACAAGTTGACAATTGCACTCTGAATGAAATGATTACTTACATGGCTAAAGGAAACTGACTAAAAAGACAAGCCTCACATCTGTGTGTCCAATACACTTAATACCCATTATCCAAGTGTTTCTGGTACTTAATTTACGTTTCAAAGCAAAGAGGTCTCAAACTGTAGCTGTATTTAGGAAGTAGTTTTAGTTACATGTGTCGTTTTCTGTAAGTTTCAATCTGACTTTGTGTGTCGGCTGATGTGAAACCAGGAGGATAAGGGATGGAAAGACACAGTGAACAAAACTGCCGTGGGGCAAAGCAAGTTAACCAACAGCTGTGACATCTGGTTTAAAAAAAAAAAAACCTCTTACCACTGCACCAGAAACAGCAAAATACTGACAATCATAGCATCTGAATCACACTTTGTTCAGTTTGGATGTGATACTCAAATGTGTTTGTGTCATAACAGTCCATAAATTAAATTCTGTAAGGGTTTAATGTTTTAATTTTTTTCATTTTTTTTAATGCTTTGAAACACTGAGGATGCTCAAACTCCCTTTATCATAATATTTGTACAAAAAAAGGTCTTAAACAAAATCAGTCTTGAAAAAAGGAGGTTGGTTTGAGTCAATACAATACTTGATTCTACTTCAATTTATCTGAGTTAATTTTACTTTTTTCACTTTCTGCATGCAAAAAATGATATTTTATATTTCTTACAGATTGCTAACTCCCAGTCACTTATTACTGTAAAAGCAATGTTTCTAGAGTTTATGAAACACAGCATGCTGTGGAGCTGGTTTAGCCTAGCTGGTAGAGCAGGCATTCCGTGTAAAGAACTACAAGCCCCTGTTGCACTGTTTGTTGGATTTATTCCCCAGTCATAACAGGATATGGTACATGTCATCCCTAATCTTTAAGCAATACAGTATCATTGTTAACCATTGTACTATTTGAGATGCAAAGGTTGATGATATACCTATATCTGTCTGTTTACTGTAGTCCCTAAATTTGAGGCCTTTGTGCTGAGCATGCATCATGCAACTGGTGGGCTTGGCTTAGCACAAAGACCTGACTCTTGACAGCTAGCCTTGCTTGGACAGGTACTTACATTTTCCAGAAACCAAGAATATACGTATTATTCTTTTTGTTCACTATTATGATAAGAGAAAGAAAGAAAGAAACTCATCCTCAGCTTAAACTGCCATTGAGGCAAAATTTGAACTCTTGCTATCATTCAGTTTCACAGTGAGGTTAAAAACTTATCGGGAGAGTAGTGGCTGGATCTCCTCTCCATATCTTCTTCCTGGTAACTCTGATGGGGTTTCAACAGAAGGAGCTTGGAAGAGGACTGTCAGTGCCAGAGCTTTGCCTTAAACAAAGACATGTGTTACCAAAAGGATGTCAGCCTGCCCACTCTGCGGCTCTGTGTAACTCAATCTCCCCACATTCTCATCCACCGAGGGGGTTCTTAGGAAGAAAGGGTTAAGTACATTGATCAAAGCCCCAATGATGGACTGAAGGGACTCCTCAAATTCATCAGTGTGACCTCAGTGCATCATCAGCCTATGGGACATCCATACTGCAGCGACGCAAGGCCCAGTTGGTGTGGAGGCAGGGAAGGCAGGAGGGGGGGCTGAGGGTCTCATGAAGCTGGGTTGCTGACAGGGCCTGTGTGGTGCATGAGGAGCTGGTTGGGGGGAAAACAAGACCCACAGAGACAAGAAAAAGAAGGGGAAAACTGGGAGGAGGGTTGGAGGATTAAAGCCCCAACCAGCCTTTAACTTCTCCCAAACCACATGGAGCTGGTGTCCAATGCCCTACATATTCAAAGGCATGTACACGAGCCCACTTCCAGCCGGTGACACAGATGGAGACAGAAATATACAAGCACTGGGCAACCAGTTTCTCTGATGTTGCTTTCCATGCGGTGCATGCTGCTGACAGACTGAGTTAGCCATCAACTCTCTGAACAGGAGATGGACAAGTTCTCTTGTGTTGGGCTGACGTTGTCAACCGTGCTGCTCATCATTACCTGCCACAGCTACACTTACACTCTGTGTTTCTCTCAACATGTGGAGTTGGAGCCGTTTGTGTGTTGTTCCGGTGACCTTCCATTCCCATGGAAAGCCAGGGATACACCAAAAACTTTCCATGTACATGACATCCACATCATGGAACCTCTTCACCTTCATCACTGCTCTTTCCACTGGCTCGACAAGGCAGGATGATAAACTGGCACTGCCTGTGCACTGGAATTGGCTGTTCCTGGACCACTCTGTGGACCTGACTCTAAAGTGTCCCTGTTTAGTGCAGAAAAAAAAGTAATGGACCTGTAGCTGGTGCTACGTCTTCTTGATACATGGTGACTAGGCTGAAGCAAATGAAAAGACTTCTTATATAGTTTTGAGATGAACTCCAGTTGTTTGAGGTGAAAAAATTATTTCAAGACTGATTCTTTTGTGCTTGTTGACAACATCTGCGTGCTGTGTCAGTAATCCAAAACATTAAAAATGCCAGTATTTTCCAAATGGCAGCTGCAGAGTGTCGAGTTCTGTGGTTTCAGCTGTGTAGCATATTGATGTTTTTTTATCGGAACAGATCATTTAGAGAACAGCACTCTGAGTCTTTCTGAATATCTTTGGTTTGGACTGACTTAATTCTTTGCAATTTAGTAAGTTCAGTTTATTATTTGCTGCATTAAAAGCGAAATGCCAAATTCAATTTGCTTAAAAAGATGAATCATGGTTAAGAAGTATAAACTGCTGAGCAATTAGCTGTAAAACTTCATGCTGAGTCCTTGGAAATACTGTACCTCAGTGTATGTTAAAATCAACAGGCCGTGGAAAGTGTATTTCCAAGATGTAATTTTTCATGCATCATCTTTGTGAAAATTGCAATTTGCTTCATCCAAACCATTTGTCTTCTGCTTCACCTCACAGAGGGGTGAGGGGTGAAGTGCTAAGAAAAGGGCCCTTAAGGGTCTTTTAGTTTTTCCCTAGGTGGAGTCTGCTTTTAGAACCCCGGCCTCACTTCATGAAAACAAAACGTGAAGAGAAAAATAACCTCAAGGAGAAGCCGCGGCCTAGCCAACCACTGGACACTGAGCAGCACAAAAGTGCGTGTGGGCTGTCCTCGAACTCCCAAAAACCAAACTCCTGTAGAGATTTGTTGAACCTGCATGGCAGATGCAGAAAAAAAATGCTCGCAGGAACATGAAGGTAGGGTGAGTAGACGAATTAATACTTGATGCTTTTCAAAGTTGCACACATGAGTGCAGACACAAGCACTGCAGTGCCGGGGGTTAGACCCATCCCGTCATCTCAGACTGCTGATGCTGTCCTTACTGGAGCTGTAAGGCCTGAGGGCGTCACCGCATAAGTATTAACCTCCCTCATATTTTACAAGCACCGCTTCGTGCCCCAGTCCAACATAAACAGGTGTGCATGCCAAATTGGGCGTCATAGCTTCCCAGGACTTATATCTTGTCTGCCTATACTATATAACGTCAAAACTTTCGCTTTGCTATCTGTGAATCTGAAGGTGTTTATCACATTATCACAGATATTTTCTTCTGTCAGATTTTACATATCAGATTAGATGTGTTTGTCCCTATATGGTTGTAAAAAAAAAACTTTAATTTAATCTTTTCCTTTTTATCATCATGCAAAGTCTGTTGGATTAATTTTGACAGTTTATTCAACTTCTTTTTATTGTTCTCAGCATGTTGTTTTAATATCACGCTATAGTTGTTCTGACAAAGGCTTCTCAGATCTTGTCTGATTATGCAGAGGAGACAACACAGACTTCTGCAAAAATAACCTCAAGCATGCACCAGAAAAGGAGACTAACGCCAGCCCATTACTGGGACAATGCAGCTGCAGTTGAATGGAGGCAGTCAGGTAGTGTTCTGAGTCCTCAGTTTGGGGGTCTTAAAGATCCCTGCTTTGCTTTGTGGTCTATGATGTCACACAGCGTTTTGCCTTTGAATGGCCATATGTTCCTCACCACTAATATCAAGCAGATGATGAGGAAAACCTCCAAGTGATGGTCTTTTACTGAGACAAGCAGTCAAAACAAAGTTGAAGGAACACAGAAAACACACATTGATCCCATTCAAAAAAAATAACTATACCTTCCTAATTGTTGCAGGTTGTTTCGCAGGCATTCGCTTTGTGAGTCTTGGCTCTATAAACCTGCATTATAATGACTGTGTATTTCATCTTGTCCTCGGGGATTGCTAAGCCATGCTCTCAGCACAGTAGTACTTCCATGTTTTTCTGTTACCTTTGCCAAAGCCTTCACATCCTAAAACAACAAACAAGACTTAAAGGATTGCCCCAGACTAGTCTTTCACCCCTGGGACTGTTTCACATCTCATAACTCAATGGAGGAGAAGTCTGCAATTGAGATGCAGCGTCTGAAAGACAACAGTACTTTTCTTCATGCTTGGTATCTGGATAATCTCTTGACTCAGCTCCAGAGACCTCTGACTGCTTCGTTTTTTAATTTCGTGTCTCTTTTATGGCACCTTGTGTTTTTGCCACCCTTCCTTCAAGCAGCCTGCTCTGCAGATGGACCTTATCTCTGAGAGGCTGAGCGTTCTTGTTGTACTTTGCCAAACTTTTAAATCAAGGAGTGGAGCAAAATGTTGGAGCTAATTCAAAATGTTTAGGGAGGGCTTTTGTCACTTTTAAAATATGGAAGGGTAATAGGAACAAAAAAAAAACAACTTGGCATAAAGAGACGTTTCTAATTTTCAAGTTGTTTTATCTGTCTGGGCTGCGATCAACTCAATTACCTACAGTAGAAAAAAACAGTGAAGTCTTTTTATAGTAAATGATGAAAAAGTTTTGTCAGCTAAACGAAGAAATCACCAAGGGGGTTAAAGGTTCATTTCTACGTTTTTCAGAGGAAAAGGCAACCGGTAGTCACGTGTTTGCTTATCAAAACGTGTCCAGTTTTCTGTCCAACTCTCTGACACATTTTCAAAGAATGTGTGCCACATTATTCAGCTTATTTTGAGGCAGTCTGATAGAAACATGTCTGCTGTATCAAACATAATTTGTAGATTCCATGAGGAGGATCTGTTTAAATTGGACCGCCTCCCTACCTTCTGGCCTGGAGTCTCATGCAATGTTGTAGAGATTGTAGAATGTTGTAAAGATGTGACTTTTAACCAGGCATGTGTTTGTTGCTGAACAAATTTTCTTTGTTCAAGACAACTTTTTACAACTACGAGGTAAGGTATTTATCAGTACAGGTACTTTGCTTGCTTGTTGTTTGGAATCTGACAAGCAGTCAGGGGCTACAATGTGTCCATAGGCTAATGTGAAAAAATGGAAACTGTCAGTTTATACAGTACTTTAGTAGCCGTCCATATTTATTAATTCATTTTATTAAACCTTTATTTAACCAGGTAAAAAAAGAAAAAAAAAACCATTGAGATCATGATCTCTTTCACAAGGGTGACCTGGCTAAGAGGTCATATGTAGAGCCACTGTCAGCCTGATACTATGAGATGTGTCAGTAATGTGTAACGTTAGTGAATCCTGGTTAGCTATGTCCTGCCAGTCATCTACCAAGCAGAGCTAACGTAACCTCATTTTATTGATAGACTCTCAAGTTTGAACAGACCACTGCAGTTTGACTCACAAACAGCTTAGCTTTAGCCTTTAGCTCGGGCTGTATCACTCTCCTGTCAACATTCTTCTGCTCTTCTGTCCTTTATCTGTCTGACAGTTAGGTTCCTGTGTCAACCATCACTACAAAATTAGTCACAGAAACTATTTTCAGTTAAGAAAAACACAGATTCTTCTTCACACTGTTGAACTTCGTCAGCCAGCGTGGTGTTGTCATAGAGATTTAGACGTGCCATAAATCAACTGGTCCTGCTAGACCTGATCTGGAAGCTATGAAGTAGCATTTCTAGATAACCTATATTGGCAGTAATGATCTCATTTTAAAATGTGCATTACAATCGGGCATATATCTAGAAGGGAGACTTTTTTTAAGATCCCTTTGAAACTCCTCACAGACCCTTTAAGCTCCATAATAAGCTTCAGAAAAGCACAGTTTTTTGAACTGTAAAGGCTCACTCAAGTTTTAAAAGTTAAATCAGAAAACTAAACAAATTGGTTTTCTGATTTAACTTTAAAAACTTGAGGTACATCTGGTGAACGGTCAGTACATCAGTTAGCCAAAAAAATGTGGACAGAAAGTGATGCTGATGTAGCTGAATAAACCACAAGTTTTATCTGATTTGATCCTGAAAAACTCTTGTCGGCAATCCCCACTTACTGACAACAGTTGCTTTCTGAATATCTGGGCATGGGCTCCCTGGTTAGCAGGGAAGTCTCTCCCCTCCTTTATTTAGTCTCTTGAGACTCTCTCCGGCTTATAAAGTTGTCCTCCAGTGTCAAAAGTGAATGGCTTGTCATCATAGCTGTCAGAATCACTTCATTTTAGCTTGGTCGTGTTTTTGTCTCTTCTGAAGCCTGCAAACACAATCAGCTGGTTGGTGCTTTAGGCAGAAGAACATAAATATGTTGCATTGGAAGGTGGTGCCAAAACAAATGGGCTTTCTGACAGCAAAGTAAAGCACTGAAAAAAATCTAAATATAGCCTACACTTACGCCAACATCGGTGTTTAGGTTGGACTTTCTTGAAATCAGCTAAATTACATGGTACAGCTTACCCTGTCTGTAGCGGTTGATACCTTATCTTCTGTGCCAGTTCTCTGGTTGGTCTTTTGACAAGGGGGCTGAGCTGACCAGGAACTGGGTAATACAATTACTATTGACAAGCACCTCACACAACCCTTCATCAAGAAGCCTATCCCTTAAAATCTATATAAGTTTTGTGCCCCCAGAGTGAAGCAGACCAGAAGCATTAACTTACAGAATACATTCAAGTCAATTAATGATCCTAACACCTAAACAACAGAAGGCACACACTCTGTTTGTCTTTCTCATATTTCTAATGAGAAAGTGTTTTTCAGAAACAGTTTTATTTTTCTCAATCCACAGTATAGTATGAGGAGCTTATGTGGTTCCGGTCCCCAGGGCTTCAGACTACTAACAAAACACATCTTACTTCTGCTCTGCTGCCCGCCTACAATGCTTTTCACATACAGGAGGACAAGTGGGAGCGTCCAAATGAATGAAATAGCATGGCCGTCTCTCACACAGCCACTTTGCAGACAAACCTGGATGGAATGACAATAAGTTTTCCTTAGATGAACATTTGAGAAAACTTATTGTCATTAAGAAATCCTTCATTGACTCAAACATAACGGTCATGTTTTAACCTCTGTTTTTTTTCTTCCTTTGTGATCTGTGATTTTATCACTAGTTCAGGGCAACTTGAAGATTAAGTCACTTAAAAGATTGAAATCGACAAATAAGCAATCAGATAAAAAATAACTGTGATACCATATCTTTAACTAGGCTTTGTAATTAGTCTGTAAGCGAGGCTTAGCTGCTCCTTAGTGTACCCACTCTCCCCAAACTGCTCTCAATTAGCTCCTCTCCTAAATAACCACTCTTTTCACTCACCGTATCCGGCTACACATGCATCTCCTTGTTTCATCAAGCCATCCCATCCATCTCAAAAACTCCCGCACAAAAGAACTACACTCCTGTGTGTGTGTCCAGAAACAAGAGGCACACTGAGCCACTTCCTCTTCACATCGAGTCATTTGCATGAAGGTCCTCTTCCTATTTAGTGACTGTGAGCACTTCTGCCAGCCCTAGAAAGCACAAGGAGAGGCTCAAGTGTGGAGCCAGTTATTCTGCCACTCTGCATCCTGAATCCTTCTGCAATTTAGCCGAGTGTTGTGAATTGTATCCCATAATGATTTTAAAAAAATGCTGCTAATTTTGTCTGCAGCTCTATTACAAAATAAACATGCAAAGGGATGAGCTACACACTTAGTGTGGGTGTCACAGGTGGCTTTAACCACCCAAGACAGTCAGTCCCAATTATCCTGAAGAAGCAAGGTCGCTTTTCAGTCTGAAACAAAAAACCATCTATCTTCATGAATAATCACATCTTGCACAGCAACTATGGATTTATTTTGTGGGCAGCTTTGTCTTTCATTTTAATGGAAAATAACTGTTTTCCATAATCCTTGTTGCGCCTTGCATTTTCCTTCCCTTTCTGTGTCCCTGATCCCGTCTGCTGAATACAGGCAGTGGAGAAGACTCTCCTTTCCATGCTGGGAGAGATTATTGACTGCTGCTCCGTGCGTGCCTCAATCAAGACAGGAGACCACAGTGTATTACCAAAAATCTGCTGTGTACAAAATAACGTCAAAGTCAGCATACTGCTTGATTTATTTATTTTTGATCTATAATGATTTATGCTCCCTAACGCTTTTGGCAGTTTCTATATTAAGCGTGGTTGGAATGTTTGAATAGCAGACTTCCACACAGTTTGGCTTCAAACCTGAACACACACAATGGCCAGATGTAATGTGTGTGTTTTTCTTCAAAGGGAGAGAATTTATGAAAATAATGGCTTTGGATATTTGTTGGAACAGCCGACATGGGTAACTGCACACTGAACAGGAACATTCTTGTACCAACATGCACTGCTTGATAAAGTTAAATAAAATGTGGATGTCTCACTGGGCCTTCTCTTGTTTTGTTTTTTTTCATACAGCCATTCATCCTTGAACATAAGACACATTAGCATTAATATGAATGTGAAATGTCTTCTATGTTAAGTTATTTTGATGTTTTGATGCTGTGAGCAATTCAAGAGGAGAAAAGTAGTCATATGGTTTAAACACAAGTAACCTTGAGGCCACCTGAAATGTCAGCAAAGATGTGTTGAAGAAATACAAAGCAACAGTAGCCACAGCTAACATTTGTACCAAATAACAGATATATGAGATCTGCTAAGACAGCTGAATTTACAGAACTTGATGATCCACCTTTGTAAGAACATGCAACTTGCTGCTTATTTGAGTATTTGAAACAGTAGTTTGGGCCTCTGTTAGTGTGCAGATGTATCCCTGCCTGTCCTGTATGAGGTAATCCTTACACACATTTACAGTTTGATTGACATACAACAATAGTCATGTTTAGTTTGATCATCCAGTGACTGGATGAAGTCTTCAACATGACATTCATTATTGCGAGCACAGGACAGCTCCAGGCTACAGTTAAAAAAAAAAAAAAGGAAAGTTACGGTTCAGAACAGTTCTTTGAGTTTTATGAGCTAAGGAAAGTGATTTCTGGTCAGAATTTAATCAGTAAATTTTATTTTTTCCTATCCTCAGATGTGAAAGACACACTTCATAATACAAAATATGTAGGGAAACTATTGTCACTTTTTCCACCATTGGCCATTAGCAGCAGATTATTATCAGTCATCAGTTTTGACTTAAAGATGTCCATCATGCATCTCAAGAAAAACAGGTAACACTAAAATCACCTGTTTTTCATATACCTCTTTTAGAATAAAAAAATTAAATGAGTCATCTGTTGTTATGGTAAAAAGTCTTTTAATGATTTTTCTTCTGTTAGAAGAAAATATTGGTATGAATTTCTCACAAAGTTTGCTCCAAAAGTCACAGAGCCATTAGCTTTGCTTGGTTTAGCATATCGTAATAGGGTGAAACAGATAGATTGGCTTTTCCCTTTTAAAAGTTCAAAATTAAACCAGCCAGTAGCTCTAAATCCTTCTCATGGAAACAATATCTGGTCTGTAAATCCATTGGCAGACATGTAAAAATGATCCTCTGTGGTTTTGGGATAAGTTTTAAACTTTAACAATTTTTTCAGAAGCCAGGATGCTCTTTCTTGCTTGGTCAACTGCAGAGATTTACTGTTGTTTGAGAAGAAATGGTTTTCAGTTCTGTAAACTATGATAGCATGAGTACTTAAGAAGTAAATAGCTTCATTGCTGAAAAGGTTATCTGCAGTTATCTATGAATGAGATGCCCAGTGATAAAATTGTCTGACAAACTGTTAATCACAGACTACCAATCACAGTTGACGGATGAGTTCATCTTCAACCAGATCTACTTGCTGTGGTTGTATACTCATAATAACCTACAATTTGAGAGGCTCACTATTGTGCGCACCAACAAAGTGGTTTAGAGACTTTGGGCAAACTGTTGGCTCGTTTATCGTAACACTGTGTTCCCAGATCCGAGCAATTACTTTGGTAAGTTAAATATTTTCATAAATGGTAAAATTTTCTAAACTTTTGCAACAGGACACCCGTTGTCATAGAGTTTATTTTGTCTTTATGGTTGTTGAAGACTAGGGCTAATCTAGAGAGGAATCCTTGTTTGTTCTTCTGGAACAAACAAGAGGAAATGATCAGACCCAAGTTAGTACTCTGTTAAGTAAAACACATTTACTTTGAAACTTTTGAAGAGCAGCATGGATCAATAACAAAAAATATTCATTTATAAAGGTTTTGTTGCGTTTTCTTTCATACAATATGTATGAGTGTGTGGTGTAATCCTCTGTTACTACACTAACACATTTACCGAGTTCTTAAAATGAACAAACTTAAGGTTCAGCTCCAGGTAAGATTTTACTGAGTGAAATGGGAGTTAATTGAGTTTTTGTGAGCTGTAGCTGAGTAGAAAATATCAGTGCAGCACTCAACATCTCCAGCAACATATCAGTTTAATGTTAAATCAAATGAGGAAGGATCTTTGCAGTTAAATGCATTTGTTCTACTTTTCTATATCTACTGTCTATCAGCTGAAATGGCAAAAGAATCCAGAAAGGTGATACTACTTGAGGGGAAAAAGACTGGAAACAATCTATGCTACAATGAAAAAAACCAAAGTGTTTGAATGTGAACCACACTGTATTGATGTTTTTGATGTCACACACCAGTAGCAAATGAGATGTTTTTTCTTTTTAAGAAAAAATGAGGTGTTGGAGGGGTTGGGGGTTCATTTACTAATAGACACACAACTTCAGTCAGAGTTTCTAAAAAGTATTTTTCTTTACACTTAGTACAAAAAAGACATCTCTACCCGTTAGTGCTTTGTTTTAAGATACTATAACATAAATAAACAATTTATTTTCAGTGTTCAGAACAGACAGTTCCAGTGTGACTGGAAAGCTAACAAACTCCACCATATTCCAGTTGCCAGCAGAGGCTTCAACAGAGTTCTCCACTCAGGTTTTGGCGCATCCAAGCGCACTGATATTACAAAATGTTCTTCATTTCTACAAACATCCAACAGGAGCCCCAACCAGTTTGAGGGCCATTCATTTAAAGGTTCACCTTTGCTCCACTTTAATGAAAATACAACAAAACCTTTCAAGGTTTTCATTCAAAGACTTGACCAAGCTCTGCCAGTCACAACCTCATGAGCTGCTGTCATTTTGATCAACTCCCAGGTAACTGCATTTCCTTTCCATGCACCAGTCTCTCAAGAATTTAGAATTAGAAATCCAGGAGTGCAAAGCACAGTTACCACTGAGGGTGTCATTCATCACCTGTAGTTCCAACTTCACTGTAGATAAATCAGTACATGAGCACAATCTCTATGTGATAGTACAGTTCTGGGGTATTATCTACTGATACTTGGCATTTATTTTCTGAAAAGAAATTAGATAGATTCTGCTGTGCAAAACATTGCCACGAAGAGCTGATAGTGTAAATTCCATTCTTTAGTTTCAAAATTATTTGTTGGTCCACATCACACTATTATCTCCTTTGCTTGAGTCTTCCTCAGCTAGTTCCTGGTGCCACACTTCCTGGTGCTGAGTCTCTCATGTCCTTTATTTGCAGGTGAACACCTCAGTCCTCTCACTGCACGTGTTGCACTTGACAAAGCAGCACCATTGGAACTTACAATTACACTGCCACACTTTGGTGTACTGATGTGTATTGTAGCCCCGCCCACAGCACATAAGGTCACAGCCATCTGTATGTGGTGAGGTGCGGTTGCACAGGCGTCCCTGGGTGCCCACGCTCCCTGTGGCTGCATCCTCTTCGCAGTAGTTGGGCGACCTCTCGATGTAGACAAGGTCTGTCTCCATGGGCTTACGATAGCCCTGAGTCTGCTTCACTTTGAGGTGGGTGGGCTGGCGCAGTCGGCTAGCCCTGACCACCTCCACATGCACTGCTTCGTTGTACTTGTCTTTGAGTACGTAGCCAATCTCACGGAATTTGGGGAGTGTAGTCCAACAGGTCTTGGTGGTACAGGAGCCTGAGACGCCATGGCACTTGCACTCTAACTTCATCCTTTCTTCTAGTACCTGGAGAGAAAATAAAACAAGGTGGGCTGCATTAGAGTTCTCACAGCACCATACTTCTGAACTGTGATACTGTTAAGGGACATGAAGACTATGTTACTTTAGCTTAGCATTAGCAAAAGTACTAAGCAAAAAAATAGTGAAGTAAAAATGAATTGAACTAAGTGGAGGTACATCAAGAATGACAGAGAAGATTTTTGAGATTAGGGATCACTCACAAAACCTGCTGCACAAATAGCAGCCAAATGATCCAACACATCATACCTGATGCAGTTTTTCAGAGCACTACATGCCTAAGTAAAACATAATAACTGAGTGAAATCACAGTAAATTTATGAATCTTAAACACTGATATGGTCAGGAATTTGGGACCAAACATGTTAGTTTCAATTGAAGGTGCCAAAAACAATCTTTAAAAAGTGATGAAGTACCAGGACACTGATTGAAAGCAAGCTCAGTATTTTTTTCAACAAATGCAAACCTATTAGATCAACTGCAACACTTATAATGTTTCAAAACAATGGGGGTATTTCTTATCTGGACTTAAACTTCTAGCAGATTTTGATTCTACTGATGACTATGCTTCAAACTCAGTTCATTTATGCTGCAGAAACTTAAATTTGGCATCCAGGAATTGGCAGATCCCGCTTGAGTGCTGCATGACACAGCTCTTTGAAGAATAGAAGCACATTGAATATTTGGTAATAGAGGGCAAGCAATGGCATGTCCTGGTGGAAAAGACAAATAGACTTACTGGTAATATTCACATTTTTTTCTTTCCACCTTCCTTTAACCACATCAGAGAAAACTCAGTAAACATGAATCTCCTACAGTTATCAATTATCTTGGGAAATATGAATCAGGGTTATTGTGTCATTAAATGTGTTGCACATGTAGTACAAAACAAAGACAAACTCCAGTAATTGTTAACAGCTGGACGTGACGATTGCTTGACTGCTTAAACATCAATGTGATAAATAGATTAAAGTGGTGTCGCCTCATGCTTGAAAGTGGATCATAGTTATAGATTCAGATGCTTAAAGTCAAAGAGGCATTGCAGATAAAGTTTCTTTTTAGGTTATTCCATTATTCAGAGATGGATTTAATTTCTCTTTGAGGTTATCTCCAACATATGGCAAACAGGGAGGAATGTCCTGTCCTTTCTGCCTAATCCTGCTCGTGTACTGTCGTCAGCATTCAAGCACTGATCCTCTGCAAGGTGGACCAAGAAAGTACAAAACTTCAAAATAGGAGCTCAACCTTTTTCATTTTCTACTAATGCAAGAAAAGCAAAGAGTGGGTGGAGTTTGATTAGATCATATTAACACTTCCGTAATAGCCCTTGCACAAATACCACAACTGTGAGAACCTCAGACTTGCTTCTACAAAGCACGTGTCATTGTTGTATAAGACGTGAGTTTGGTTGGTAGGGCAATTTTCCAGTGCAGTTTTTTTTTTTTTTCCTGGCACTGCGCCTTGCCAGCGGCACAAGTCATCATTTCTATCAGACACTAACCAAATGAACACAAGACTTGGTCATTATCAGTGTCTGTCTTGAGTACAGACTCAAGTTGTCCCGGTTTTGATTTGAGAACATTTGATTGAAAAAGTATGAACTATGCGACTTCATAAAACGGGGTAAGCTGTCAATCGTGCTGCAGATGTTGACTCAGATTGAGGATTTCCAAAAATGTAGAGCACAAAAACCACAAGGAATTCTGGGCATAAGGGGTCTGACAGATGCATGGAAACATTTACTTAAAGTGTGTCCATCAAAGCCTCTGATCTGGGACTAATTAGCTCAGTGTGACCAGATTCCCATTCAAAGATTGCTCGTTGAGCACAAAGCCCCAAAGCAAGAAGAAAAAGGTCTGCTGACCTAGTCTTCTCTTAGGTTTGATTTAGTCACATTTTGTATCGTATTTGCAGTTCTCTCTTTCATTTGACTTATCATCAGTCATTAGGAAACAAAATAAAGTACCAGTGGTTGCACAGCTCCCTTCTCTCATACAAGAATGACTGTCATTGTTATCATGAGTTTTATACTGATGGGGACTTTGGGTCAAAACCTAACAGCACATTTTGACATTAATGTAGTGATGTATGAAAAAACAAACAACTGTGATGAAAAATTTGAAAAGAAGATCATCTGCATGAGAAGTTTTGTTTTGATTAACCAAAAAAAGACCATAGATATCTAAATCATATTTGTCAACAGTCCTTAATCCCAAATCAAAGGCCTCTATCCACCACTAGCATTTCGCTGGGAACCAGTTGCACCTTTTTTTCTTTCAAACACAAAACCAGAGGGGTCTAACAGTTTTAGGCATATATGAACAAGTTAATAAGGGGAAGTTTCTCAACAAGACAGACCTGCCTGACTGTGGATGTTTTAAACTGGTCCCTCTTTTAAAGACAGAACTAATTCCTCCTTGAATCAAAAAACCATGGTGACTGCCACCAATGCATACCAGCCTGTATCCACTACTATTGCGTCCTTGGATAAACTTTGCTGGAGTTTGCTTCCAGACTAGTGGTAGGCAATTAAATTATGATATTCTAAACATCTGAAAATTATGTTGAACTTTAAGCCACTTGAAATGGATCTTGGTCCTAGTCTAGCAGCCTGCACCATGTCACAGATTCTGTGGTTCTGATTGGTTGTAACATCTGGAGGCATTTGCTCACTGATAATATTGTGGCCAAAAATAAAAGAAAATACTTATGAGATCCCTGAAGACACTAGGCAAAGATTCAGTGAAAATCAACATATTCTGCATAACAGTTTAGCTGCTACAATACAGTGTTAAAATATTGGCAAGTTGGTAAAACTGTCTATTGCCAAACACAAATGTAGCTAAATTTATGATTCACTGTTTTAAACATCTAGATATCATCCATCTCAAATACTTCTTCAGAGCATCGAAAATAGTTCTGTGAGACCCAGTAGTTAGCCATCCAGGAACTAGCTGAGGAGGTAAAAGTGGGCCAAATAAACTCTAATTAAGCTTGGCCCATTTTTTAAAAAACTTTTTATTTAGAGGGATATTTTTTCATCTACTGTTTCAGTGAACAGGAAATCTGACTTTGACTTACACAGCCACAGTGCCAACCCTAACCCTGAGAGTCCAACTGGCATGCAGATCAGACCCTATCAGTTTGCTGTGTTAACACCCGCATTGTTGCCCCGCTTCTTCACCCTGAATAGGCCCACTCAAATAGCAGTGACATGTTTTGGTGCTGTGTAGAGAACTGCAATAATATCCTGTTCCTGACTTTACACTTCATAACTCCATGAAAGGAACTGGAAAGAGGAGATGGCAGTCCTCCATCTGGCAACCATTGGCAAGGCCCCATTTTCCCAGTGGACGCAATAAAGCCAGAGTTATTAATGAGATCCATTTGTCGACACAACACCATTTTTTTCTTTTATTTACCTCTCATACTCATTCTCTTTCTCCTTTTCTTTACTTTCCTGACTGTTCGGACAAACAACAAACAGACGTGGACATAATGAGGTTTGCCATCACTTAAAAATGCCATCACCCTTTCTTAAAAATAAGAGGCAGCCTTTCAGAGCGTATAGAAATGTCAATAATAGGCTCAAGCAAAATAAGCTGCTGAAAAGAAAACCAGGGTGATAAATAACTTGGCAACTTAGTTCACCACAGTCCTTAAACTTTTAGCTCTTTATCTGGGAGTGTTTGCTCCTCTGTAGAGAAATACATTTCAACATGCACTAATGCATCCATGTTTCAACACAGTCTTATTTCTTTGCAGCTGAGTTAGTAAAATACTTTATCACATGGGCTGATAATTTATTTTTGCTGGAAAACATTTGAGGTTATGGAAGACTCTTTTACCTTTCTCCCAGCCTCATTGTTATGTAAGTTCATCAGGCGGCGTGGAGTCTTTTTAATCTCACGGGCGTCCACGAAGCGACGAGAGAACTCAATGCCATACTTGATGTCAGCAGAGCAGCCTCCCCACTTCCAGCCCTCCTCCTGATTGTAGTAGCCCTGCTTTTCCCGGTCACAGCCACACTGGCTCAGGTTGCCCTGACTGCACGCTGCAGTGATGGCGTGAGCCACCCCTGCTGCTGTGATGGCGTAGGTGAATGCTGCTTCCCGACTGCCTGAAAGAAGAAAGGGAGATCTGTCTTGAGAAATTCTCAGATATGATAAGATGTGAAACTTTATTCTGGATTCCGTACATGTTCCATTTGATTACTTCTCATTAAAGGCTACTGAACTTATTTAGCTGCTTCTTGAAGCACTGAAAACCAGTTCAAAGATGCAAAGCCTGTCGGGGAGAAAAGACAGCTCTAATAGAAGTGACCTATCTATCCTTTTAATTCCCACGTCCCCTAAAAAGAGTTCTAAAAACTATTATGCCATGAATTTTAAAAAAGGATTTACAATTTTGTATCATACTGCCATGTGGCCTAATGGCAAACACCGTCTTTTACTGTGAATTTGGTTCTGGCATTTATGAAAAGCACAGAAATTCCTGTTTGGCGGCATCTCCTTGATAAGCATTTGTATGTTTTCCTTCCTCTCTCTAAACAGCTTCTCTCCTGCACCTTGGAGGAAATGTGGTCACATTTCCAACCGCAAAGTCCTTGGCCTCGTCTGCGAGAGTGCAGTGTTGGAATTCCAGAGTGAGGAGAGTTGGTCTAGGTGCTGTCCAAAGTGCTGAATTCCTCTACAGGAGCACCTTGTGCTGCTGCCCACACTGCAAACAGCTGGGGTCTGCAGGTCTCCCCGCTTCCTCCACGGACAGGGACAGAGGATCTCTGAGCCTATCAAGGTAATGTGAGCGCTTGTGTCCTGAGTGAGAGATTCTCTAACCTGTGCAGTTAGCTTTACTTTGGCGATGCTAAATCAATCTCTCAGAAATCCAGTCCACTCAAACATATATTTAACCAGATCACATTCACAGTGAAGAACTTCTTTCATTCATCAGTAGGTATAATAACAAATTTCAGCAAAGGCTCGATGCAGCTTGAGGGCCCTATAATGTGTTTACTGAACCAATCTAACCAACCCACTCTACAAACAAGGGGTTTTATTATGGCCGATAAATAAGTTGATACATAACTGGGTTTAATTATTCAGTGTACCATATCTTAAAGATTTAAAAATGTTTCTGAGGGAAATTTTCTCACCTCAAACAAGTTGACTTTAATCTCAAGTAAAATAAAAAAAAATAAAACCATTATCTCTATATTTTACAAAGCGCAACAAGCAGTTTTTTCTTTCATTTAAACAATGACAAGGCATAAAAAGGCCATTAATATATTTTTTCTTGGTTGACACAAGAGTACCAGTGGTGTACTTGAGACAAAAACAGATCCGAATGACCGCAGTAGTCCCGTAGCCAAAAGGTTGACAACAACCTCAAAGTCTCTCTTCCTAAAATTTTCAGCATCCTCTGGTACTCTACTCCTAATGGCTGCAGAGGGCTGACTTAAACATGCTCCCCTGCTCCTCAGCAGACTGTGGGCTATTAAAACCCCAGTCTCCCTTCAACTGGCAGTAATCTGTGAGGCCGAGGAGCAGAAACAAGGCTAACCACAATACACAGAGGAATGTTTTGTAAGCCTTTCATGTATGTTGTGTAATGTTCTCAGATGCAATTATTTGAATTTCTCTAGGTAAAATTATCTTTTTTTGCATTTAATGAAGCACATGGTTCCCTTGTTGATGTATCATTTCATCAGTGCCTTTAAGAGAAACAGCCAATGTGTTTGTCATATTAGTTTGGCTAAAATCTTACAGCATTTCTTCTGATCTGTGCACCAAGTCAGGACCCTGTGACTTTATGTCACTGCACCCAGCAGACACTTAAAGGCAATCCAGGACCATGTGAGGTCAGAAATGTCAAAGTTATTGATGGACAGGGATCCAACCAAGGAAATCATACATCACTGCATCTAATATAAAATACACGTTTTATGTGACAGGTTTGAAAACAGTGTCCAAAGACTGCTGTTTTAACAAATGTGCAAACAACAGCTCAGAATCTTTAAAGGCACATTGTGCTAAAATGAGCAAATGCAGGAGGTGTGTTGTATAGGTGTGCAGATTAGGGATGCACTGATCAGATTTAGGTATGAGGTATCTGATGGGTACTGACTCAAAAAGGTGAATCAGGTCTCAGAGACAACTTAAACAAGCATCATGTCGACAAATACAAGTTCAATTGAACAAAATTAGAAGCTAAATTTAGGAAGTCAGCAATGTTAGCTGTGAAAAGTAACAGAGGGTTCTCTGATTTATCATTCAACACCACCACAAGCAGCGGTGTCAAGGAACAAAGTAAAAGTACTTTATTTTAAAGTACTTAGGTAGATTTTGGTAGGATCCATACTTTATTTGAGTTTCTAAATTCAACGTGACTTTTACTTTTACTTCACTATATCAAAAAGAAAAAAAAAATACTTTTACTCCACTACTTTGACATTTTCACTGCCGTTACGCACAACAAAATAAAATGTGAATACTGTCTCATCATGTATTGATTATCAGTACTGTGTGTTCTTGGGCGAATAACTGGCACCTACTTGCCAAGCTGAGACTCATCTCAGCGAGACTGCTTACAGCCTGGAAACATTCCTCGGTGTCGACAGCATGATGGAAGCAACCTCACCCACTGGCGGTAGAAGAGATAAAGCTACACCACCACCTGCTAGTTTTGCTTTAGAAAAAGACAGACACCTGTCACTGTATCTAAAAACATTTTCGCTTGTGTTGGGATTCAAGGTTCATCTTTCAGGTGTGCCTGTAGTGCCTCCTGTGTTTGCTGAAAAATAAGGAAATATTGGCGCTCCAAAGGTCACCGTCAAATAATAAAGAAAGGGAGCAAGAGGAGAAAGAAGGAGGGAGGGAGAGTCTTAATAAGGCTTGTGAGAAACAACTATTTCTTGTTCTTTTTTTTTGTTTTGTTGTTCTTTGACTTTTGATACTCAAGAACTTTTAATTTCAGCTACTTCAAGACTTTTGCTCAAGAGATTTTTTTCACTTTAAGGGGAGTAGATTTTAAGTGAGATATCATTACTTTTACTCAAGTAAGATGTTATAAGGAGGATCTGTTCGAATTGCACTCCCTCGCCACCTTGTGGCCCGGAGTCTCCACACACTGTCGTAAATTACTTTCAAGTATTCAGCTGTATCACTCTCCAATTTAGCTTTCTTCTGCTCTTCTGTCCTTTTTCTGTCAGACAGTTAAGCGCCCTTCACACCGTCGCTCGGTAACCGCCCTGAAAACCGCCCCGAAAACCGCTTCTCTGCCAGCGGAGACCCCTGAAATGCAGAGCATTTTTCAAAGCGGCTCCTGCCGCCGCGGCATGAGCATGGGGTAACAGGCGGCAGTGACAAAGAGGTGATTCGGCGAACATCACAGCAGAGCCCGCCCAAAAGTCCTTCACAACACTCCCTCCTCAAAAACACTACCCCTGAGTAGTAGTTTCTGTTTACTGTATGATGTGCATATGAAAGATTTTATTATTATTGTAGAGCTCTGAATATTCAGATACCAGCAGTATTAGCTCCTCCATTGCTTGTTTTGCCTCGCGAAACCTGCTATTTCCGTCTTTTCTTCGTCCAGGCGGCTGTGGCCAGAAAGTTCAACACGCTGTACTCCGGGCGGCAGGGGAAAATCTGTGCGCGTGCAAGTGGGCGGCAACCGCTCCTGGGTCCCACCGCCGCAGCCAAAACCGCTTGCTGTCTGCCGCCCGTCCCTCAATAAAATGACTGGAGGTGGCGCATTGCCGCACGGGGGTGTGAAGCCCCCTTTAGACTCCTGTGTCCACCATCACAACAAAATCAGTCATAGAAGACCTCTGTGTTTTATCTCATCTTACTACTGAACTTCGTCAGCTGATGTGGTGTTGTCATAGAGACCTAGACATGCCGTAGATTCGGTCCTGCTTGACCCGAACTGAGAGCTAAGAAGTAGCAGTTTAAAATAACATGTAACCAGCAATATTGATGCTGATAAACTCAATTGAAAGTGTGGATTACAATCAGGCATATATGTAAAAGGGAGCCTTTTTCAAGATAACTTTCAAACTCCTCACGGCCCCTTCAAGTTCTTTATACACCACCAACCGCAAATCCCAACAGTTCAGTGGTTAGATACAAGTTCAGTGCTTCGAGCTTAAATTTCCACAGATCACCCACCAGTGACTCAGATAGCCATTAAAGACATAACCAGTAGCCAGTCTGCTGAATGAAGTAAATGTCAGGCAATTTTTTTTTCTGTGAATTTCCATACATTTTCTTATCTGCATCATTTAGAAGTTTACAGCTGAATTCTGATTCCTGCTAGTTAAGGAGATTAATTCATCAAACTTCAGATTTTAGACTGGATTCTGGGTGAGGTTGGAAAATGCTTCCCTTGTGCAGATACAGTCAGGGCTTCTAGCTTTGGTTTCAGTCTAGCTGAAGAAAACTTTGTTTGCATAAGGCAGAGGACTAAAATTGTACTTTTATATATTATTTGTTTGTTTGCTATTTGCCCAATTCCAAATTTTATAAACTTTTATAAACTTTTTTATTGTACTGTGAAAGTATTTTGCATCAAGTGCTTTAAAGCTGTTTACATGTTGTCATCTCAGCCTTTTTTTAAATTCATTTCCGTTTCTTACCTCAGAGGGAGTTTTTGCACCTCTTATTCTCGTCTCTGAACTCTCAGAGGCATTTTCACCCAAAGCCACTGTTAATTTCCTATCTTGGCACTGGTGCTGCAGAGCTAATTCCATGGCCACAAGTTTTCCCGATGAGGACTGACTCACAACCACTTGCTTCTTTGGTTAGCTGGAGAGCTGTGCCCCACCAGCTTGTGGTAACATTCAGCTGCCCCCACCTCACTCACGTAGGCGCACAAGCAGGATGTATGTACGTTCACAGGCATACACATGGACGCAAATGCTGTTACCCACCGCATAATAAAAATACACAACACACTCACACTTCCCTCCACCCTCACTCACTCACTCACTCACGCTGGTAAAAACACATTTGCACTAGGACACACAAACAGAGCGTCACTGTAATGTTTAAAACAGGATAAAGGCAGTTTCCAGAGAAAGGGTGTTTCCCCAGGCCATAGATGCATGCCCATTTCTGGGCCCATTGAGTCGGGCTGCTCATGGGGAAAATGATGATGATGATGGGGCTTGTACTGGTTGTCACCCCCTGGTGGGTCTGGCACTGCTGAGGGCTCAGTCTGGCCATGATAAAAGCCAATTACACAAGCCATGGAGCTTGGTGATAAAGACCCTGTTTTTTCTTTGTGCACTGAACCCAAGAACCCATCAAAAATGAGATTCTTAGCTCCTAAAAGTGACGTGCCAAGACAATCAAAGATGAGTCTTTTAACACATTACATACAGAATTTGACTTTAAACTGTAGTTAAGCTCATGTGAAAAATAAAATACTTTTGGTGACATCAAAGGACGATTTAAAGACCCAAAAGTTCACTACAGTGTGAAAAAACAACAAATACGTCGATGTAGCCACTATGAAAACACTTTACATTTTATCACAAAGCCCTGTTGTCATGTGTCGCATCCACATCCTTTCATTCCCGTACCCTCTGGAAAGGAAAGACCTTCTTTTCTAACAGCTGAGCAGTTGATGAAATGCGGAGGGGAAAAAGCACCCATAACAGCAGCAGAAAGCCCTGCACGGGCTGGCCCCAGAGTCCTGACAGCCCTCCAGGAGGAACCACCCTGGGATAGCCTCACTGGCTGCCAGTGGAAAATTGGAGTGACCAGAAAAACCTCAATGAACTTGGAAACATCCAGGGGAGAAGAATGGGGGAATATTAAACCAGATGTCTAATGGAGTTTAGTGGCAAGTGTCTGCTGCACTATCCAAGAAAGTAGGGAGGAAGAGGATCAGGCGTGCTTCTTTTAGAACAGGTACCAACGTCATGAACACACAGAAAATATCCTGTTGTATTCCTGCGTCAGAGACTAAAACCAAAGATGTATCACAGGCTACTGACTCAGGATGCCTCGGCCTTCAAACTCACTGACCACACCACTTTGGACAGCAGCCTCCGCTGCAGTGCCCGGCGTGTCTTTTGACCGTCTGCCGAAAGCTGGGACACAAAAAGAAATCTCTGGATGCAGTGGCTCGCCGCTAAGACGGCAATCTGTGTTTAAAGCCGGAGGCAGGCACACCACTAGACAAATTTCACATGACACAGCACCGGAGATTTACAACCGACGACACTGTACAGGCCACGCTGATGTAGTATAGGCTATAGCTGATGTAGTAACATGGCCACTGACCTCAACAAGCCTTGCTTTCTTCACCTCTCATAATCAGTGGTTAGGCAATGATGCTGACAAGTGAAGACAGGAAAAAGTCGTACCAAAGGGACATGGACAAGTGGCTATTGAGTCCAGATCCAAAAATCAAGGGGTAAAAAATTTAAACAGGGGAAAATTTTTTTATTGTAAACTAGGCCCAACACTGCCAGGTAAACTGTATTACTCAATACTTTCTTTTACCTCTATGTGACCTCTATGTGAGATTTAGCAGACTGAACTATATTCCTGCCAAGGTGAAATGAACTGGATGTTGTTATAAACCGGTCACTTCTCTTTGATGATTTAACATTTATAGTACTTTGCATAATGAGCCAGGCTGCTCGCTGGAAGAGGTTTTTTTGTTAGTGTGATGTTGCCATTTGTAAAAAAAAAAAAAACACTGACAGGCATCAGCAGAGCAACAGATGCTGAGAGAACATGTGTGATTTGTTGAAATAGCCAAACAGTCAGGAAAACACAAAACAAGCTAACATCGGGTTTAAGGGAAAGGACAACTAGAAAATTTGATATATTAAAAAAAAAGGTGTTAATTTGTAAACAGAAAGAGGTAGGGATGTCTTGATCTGATCACATGATCCGAGATAGGGACTCAGTATTGGCTGATACTCAAAATCAAAAACTCGGACTCTGGGGCAAAAAACCTGATCAGAACATCCCTACAAAGAGGTAATGATTAAACCAAAATCAGGTATCAGCTAAATGGTTATTTTAAACATCAGTATCTGCCAAGATACTGATGAGAGGCTCTTCCTCCCAACATATTTTACAATCCTCAGAAAAAAAAACAAAACAAGAAAGACAGCTGTCAGTCATCCCAAAACGTGATGTAAAGCCTTGTTTCTGACCTCTTATAACTAATGAAAACTAAACTTTTCAGAATAAAGAGCACTTGAATACACGGCAGCTAAATAATATCTTCAAATCACCACAACAATCGGACGTGAGAAACATTACCACGAGGTGACATTTTTTAACGTATGACCACAGCCCATCTGGATTGTCTGGGGAGATGGATTTTTTTGACCTATACTGCAGCCAGCCACCAGGGGGAGCAGTTTTTGTGGCGACCTCACTCCTAGCCAAGCAAGCGGACATCCTTTTTTTTTTTTTTTTTTTTACAGTCTGTTGTACTCTGTGACATTTTTTCTGATTTTGATGGTAATTGTTCAAAGAAATCCAACATTATTCCTAATCAAGGAGAATATAAAAACTGTGAAAAGGAGAAGCCCCCCTCAGTGGTGGTCTGCTATAACTAGATGGCTTAGAAAATAGAAGATGCAAGCAGAGAGAAATGTCAGACAGACAGTTTTGGAGACACACACTAAAACAACAGGTGATATAATGCTGGCTTATGGTCACTATGACAACAAGAGTAGTAGACATATAACTAACTTTATAACCACAGTGATCACAATGTAACTCTAATTCAGGAGGCTGTGTTGATTGCAACAGATTTTGAGGGTTTATAAATAATCAAAATTCGATGTTAAATCCAAAAAAGTACAAAGACATCAAGTTGGGACAGGGACAAGGAAACACTAAGAATATGACAAGGCCAAAAAAAACAATTAAACCGGGCTGGGAATCTTCTGGCCTCCTGGCTCTCGGTGGCACTTTATTAAAAAGAGACATGGCTCTGTAGTGGAAATTAGAGATAGACCAATATGGATTTTTTAGGGCAGATACCGATTATTTGGAGTCAAGGAGGCCCATGACTAATATTAGGAGCCTATATTAATTTGTAGTCAAAGTGCAAATATTGGTGTCAAAATTTTGAACAATACAAACTCCAACACTTAACTTCATTCAAATACCTTTAAGCATGAGTTTATTAAACAGCTCCCGGGCTTAGCAGCATGTTTTATTGAGTTAAATGAAAAGTTAAAAAAATAAATAGCTGAAGTTTTCTACAGTAAATAAAGTTTCCAAAATTTCAGTGTAACTGCAATAACTGTAATAACTGCACTGCTGATTGGCTCTTTTCCAAGTCATGGCTCTGCTTGTAACCAATCAGATGGTACTGTGGGTGGGACAGTGCTGGGGACAGAGTAGTCACTGCAGACAGCAAGTTTTAAATTTGTTTCTTATCGGCTGTCAGATTAAAGATAAGGCCAATGCAGATATGCCTCAAAATGCCAAATATTGGCCCCAATAATTGCTTGGCCGATAATCGGTCTATCCCTAGTGGAAATCACTGCATGGGCTCAAAATCACTTTCAATGCTAATCAAGTAAGAACACAGTCAATGACTGTATTCACAAATGCAGGTTCAAACTTTGCAGTGCAAAAAAGGAAACTGTGTATAAACATGATCCCAAAAGGCTAGGGCTCAGTCTGGGCCCAAGCTGAAATGAGGTAACGTTTCAAAATTTGATATTGTTGTGTTGGTGTCATGGACCCTGTGTCCTCAACTCAAAAGAAAAGCCATCATGTTTTAAAATAAAATACAATTAAAACAAAAGCATTTCTTCGTTCAAACATTTGATTTGTTGTCTTTGGACTGTTTTCAGTTAAACATGGGATTTTAATGATTGTCAAACTATCAGATTCTTTATTTAGGAACATTTTACACAAAGTACCTTTTTTTTGGAATTGGGTTATATAAGCATGACGAAAAAGGTACATGACTCGCAGCAGATAAAACAGGACTGGCAAGAAGTAGTTTATGCTGTACTACTGTCAGCGATCTTTCCATGCAAGTGGAAAACACACACATGCAC
Source organism: Halichoeres trimaculatus (assembly GCF_033239565.1). NCBI lineage: Eukaryota > Metazoa > Chordata > Actinopteri > Labriformes > Labridae > Halichoeres > Halichoeres trimaculatus. Next base: position 18,207,479 of record NW_027437187.1, on the reverse strand, counting down.
AAACACACACAGACCGGCAGAGCCCAGCAGTGCAGATGAATGGCTTCTCTACGCAAGACAGGCCTGTCGGTGAAGCAGTGAAGGGGAAAGCTTTTTAAAGGCCCCCTCATCCCCGGACATGCACTCACACCCCCGGGACAGAGGGAGGAGAATTGGATTGCATAAGAATTACATCTCAACAACACAACGATACACAGGAGTTTGAGAGCTTCATATCCATTAAGCACAGGAACATGCTGTCATGGGGTAAATGGCACCACAGTGAACAAAGGGGAAAGTGTCACCTGCTGGTGGTCAGGAGTCTTTACACTTGTGGTGACAGTATGCTGGAAACCAGAGAGGACAAAACTTGTTTTCGCTGAAACTTACTTTGACTTTGCCTTAAACACCAGCCAACAGTATTTTTGAAAGAGTTAATTTTTGAGGCATTTTGCCTTTTCTGACAGTGTAAGAAGACATGCAGCAAAGGATCCCGGCAAAGAACCTAAACAGAAGCTAAGGTGATGAGTACTACAGTGTCTGTATATGAGGCACACACTTTTAACCAGCAAACAACACTTAAAGGCGAGAAGAAAGACAGCTGAAGATGTTACATTTACATTACTTTTATCCATCCACGATTCAGTTGAGGGTTTTCTCTCCATACATTACTGCACTTTAATTTTCTAAACAAGGTAGAAATCCCCCAATCAGTACCCATTTAATTCATAAAAGACAAGCAAAAACATACATTTACCTAAATATGTAGCATAACCTCAAAAAAGTGTCTCAATGAGATATCCGATATACTCGCTTTTTTAGCACTCTGTATCAATTCAGCACACTGCTATTTTCACACACGGCAAATCTTGAATTAAGTTATGACACCCAAAATACTGAAAACAAGCTCTAACCAATGCGGAGCTGGCTGGTGCTGGAGCTGTGACTCCAGGGCCCCATGAAAGGGGAAGAAAGTTGGAGGAAAACCCCTCGCTTTGTATACCAATCACTGAACTGACTAATGCGCTCTCTACTACTGTTTTCCGTTCCGCTTTATGTACTGTTGCTATGAACATATGCTCCCAGCAAATTATAGACAAAGTTGTGGTCTGTGAGGTTTGCAGCTTGAGGAATTAGCACAGCCATGTTCCTGTACAATAAAATAATATTGTTTTACCAGAACTAGACTCCACATTCTCAGGGCACTCGCATCACGTAGCTTTTGTAAGTGACATGCTTTGATACAGCAGCTCACCGTAGGGTCCCGAGGTTTGGTTCTTATAATGAGGAGGGCTTTGAGCAGTAAAGCTAAAACAATTATGAGGGTGTTTAATGTTGCTGGTTTTAAATGCGGAGAAGCTGAGTAAGCTGCCTCCCAGGCATAGAAAATTGGGCTGACAGAAGCATCTCAAAAGCATCTTTTTTCTCTTCTGATCTCCCCGAGGTGGAGATAAAGCTTTTGACTGACTACCGAGACTTGCTTAAACAGGCACAAATCCTTGCTCCCATTCTTTCATCCTAATAATGAGATGAATCAGGACCTCACCTGCTCAGATCTGGAAACAAGGCCTGTATGTTCTCAATGTGCTCTAGGTGGTAATCATCAAGTTCATCTCAGGACAATGTTGAGGATTTTCCTCAATTTCGATCTCATTTGACTTTCTTTCATCTTGAACGGAAACATATTTAGTGAGATGCGTATCAATCCCACATCACATCTTTCAACTTATCATTACCATCATGACTATAATCAGTGAGTCAAATATGCTACTGATGACATGTTTCTGCTCTTATTACAAAAGAAACCTCCAGACCTAACATTTCCATATTCGTTGATATTCACCAAACCTCTCAAACAAAGCCAACCATCTCTTCACATCCTCTCCCTCCTATGAGTGTCTGTAAACCACTAACTCTCCCTCTCTGTATGCTCTCACCTACGTGGGCCAGTAGCGCTGTGATTGTTGGCACATGTAAATGTCCAGTGGCGGCCCTGCGTGTAGAGAATACAGTGATCGGCCTGGGATTGTGTGGAACAAAGCACGCTGTGAGATTACAGTTGATCCTCTCGCATCCTGTTTCCTCCTGCGTCTGGCAGCACCGGCAGACACAGACAGACGCAGATCCCACCGATAACACAGCGTTGATGTGAGGGGGGGAGGGGCGAGCATTTGGGGCCTGAGGGCCGGAGCCCAGAACGACCCCAGGGCCACGTCAGCAGACAGACGGTGGGTGGGCAGGAGGGAAACGGAGAAAGAGAGAAATCCTTTTCACCCATGATCTGCACTTCTGAAAATTACTCAGTGTTGCTCTAGTGGGCTGCGTGCACGACTGTCGTCATCTGTTGGTGTGAGGTTTGACTTTTGGAAGTGACAAACCTTTTTTTTTTTACCACAGCTAAACTCTAGATCATAAATTCTGTGGATAAACTATATCAAAATGAATAACAGAGTATGGCTAACATTAGCAGAGCTAGCACCACCATCCATTGGTCTTTCTTGCGGGTTATTGTTCACGTGGCTGTGCTGGTCAAACATGATTCTAGCAGACCAGTTTTAAGATTTTAAGTCAGATTAATGAGAAAGCCTACACAAAACTCAATCTCTGATCAAAATAAGCTTAAAGACAAAAATCTGAAATCTATGCTGGTGCACATTTGAAGAGAAGAGCATTCCAGCCATTGCACTAGCCATTATCCTAAACTATTGCACCAGCTGGCCAATGGTGGCTGTGCTTAGACTACTAACAGCTAAGCCAGTGTAAAACAAAGACATAGCCTCAGTGATGTCTCATAACTTAAAATAACAAAAAAAACTCATTGGTTTTAAAGCCTGCACTAATTACAATTGCGGTATTCGAAATGCTGACTCATGCTAACTGTTTTCAACCTAGCAAGAGGAAAAAAGTGGAGATGGGGTGCGACTTCAGCCTTACCGCTAACAGCAATAAGGTGTCTGCCTGTCAGTCAAGTCTGTGCCTCTAAGTATACGTGTGCAGATAAAGAGATGAGTAATTTTTACCAAAAAAATTTAGGAACCAGTAAACTTCTGGGCTGTAAATCTGTTTATTTTTGCTTTAAAATGAGCTCTTTAAATGGGTGTCTGAATGGCTCCTGGGGCCTTTGCAGCCAGCTTGTGGCCACTCAAAGAATTGCAGTTTTTAGCATTTCTGCACTTGCTTCATTTTCTCAAGGATGGAGGTTGATTTTGGTTTGGAAATAAAAAACAGTCAGCATTTCTAGTTTTCAATAATAAAATTTTGTTAAAGCATAATACCAAAGAGTCATTCTGGTGCAACTAGCAAAAATGAGAACATATTAACCGCACACCCCTGGTGATAGCAACCCAGAAACAGTCATCATTACAGGAGACTATTTCTGCTCCTCTTATAGACTTTACCCGTGGGTCGTCCTCATCTAAACCAAACGGAAGATTTCAAAACTTGAGTGCACATTAAAACATCCCACTGTGTCAGTCATGTGAGACTCAGGCCCTAATTGTCCTGAAAGTCCATTTACCAAATTGTCAGGAATTCTTGTGTCAAAGGAGCAGAGAGAAAGGAGCAAGAGAAAAGAAAGGACAGGGACCCCGGCCCAGCTCCCGACACACCCACACGGTCTGAGACACAGGCAGAGCTGATGAATGAACAAGCGAAGAGGGCCTGGCGATGATAGCAGTGTTTGGTCGCGTAGGACGGGAGGCCCCACCCTAGATACCGACACATGTTGTGGGCAGGGGAAGTGAGGCGAAACATGGGGAGAAAAGGAGTAAGAGATGACCTTTACTGAGCCCTGGTGACCACAGCCCACACACTGTAGAACAACAACACATCAGAATCCCCTATCAGATAAAGTTAGAGGAAAGATCCTACACACTTGGACACACACGCACACACACACATACACACACTCACAAACACGACTGTGCTGTTTTCTCTGGACTCAAACAGAGAAGGGGAGAGAGGATTACAGCTACCCACATGGTGATGGGCTGTAAAACAGGCCTTTTATCCACCGTCGTTCCACCATAACACAAAGCATGCATCATTTCCAGGCTGTTATCCAAATGGTATCAAGTACTGGGAGTGAATCTGCAGTTTTGCCGGTAGCTCTGCACAACAATAAGAGATGTTTCAGCTTTCCACAAAGATAATGGTTAGAACAAATTTGTTGGGATAACAAAATACAGTGAACCATTACTTATGTCAGTCGATAACCCCAATTTGCCTGTAGAGAGTACAACCATCAAGAAATTAATCCCACAAAGGGAAAAATCTTGGCGGCAGTGAGATGATTGATGGTATTTTTGGGGAGTTCACCAGTGTCAAAGTATCCAATTTATCCAAGTGTGTGTTCTTGTAAAACCTCAGTTTGAAAAATTACTTTTTTGTCTGTCTTTATTAAGCATAAACACTCATAAATATCTGACTAAGCCTGTATGTCAAAGAAGTTAACAGTTTTTCATCAAGAATTTGGCCATGAGGCCCCATAATGATGATTGCCTTTGAATATTTAGTTGGCTTTTTTCTTTTCTTAATGTTGAAAAGTCATTGTCTCGAGAGCACAGGCAGCTACAATTACATTGCACAGCTGACATATTTGTTTCTAAGAAAAGAGCGTTTTTCCTGTAGGTGATATTTAACTTAAATGTCTATTTTGGGGCAGCAGCATTGCCACATGATTTAAAAGGAGTCGGTTGAAACGGTTCAGCTGGTCGAAATTAATATTTCATTTTGCATTTATGTTACGTTTGTCAAAATGAGGAAACAAAGCTCAGATGAAACCACATGGTCATTTGAATAGATTTTCTTGTCCGTTCATTATTAGCCTTAGGTTGGACTGTGATGTTGTACTCGCATTCTGCGGGGATATGATTTCACCACAAATGACCATCAACGGATTCCGAGAAGGGGAAGGAGCTCAGCCAGTGCATTTATAATCTACAAGCATTTCGTTATCCCCAATAGGACGCTTAAAGTACAATTTATAAGAGGAGAAATGGTATAGAGGCAAAATAAAATACATGCCTATACTCAACATTCAACAACCAAGCACTTGTGAGGCTTATGATTATTAAATGAATGCATTCAGTCACCTCATTCTCTCGATCTGATGTTTGCCTAAAGAAAAGAACTGCTCAGCCATTGCCTCCTTATAAAACAGTCAAAGGGATCTGAAATGAAAAATAATTGCCTCCTTTGTGGAAATTTGATCGACAATCCCAACAATCATTACGTAAGAATCAAGGCTGTCGCTTATCTGATGTTACAATATAGTTCAAAACTAACTACAGCAGCTACCACAACAATACACACTGACAGTACAAGACCAACATTAACTGCATCAGTAACCTGCAATATAGGAAACACAATAATGAAAGGCTCAAGAAACAACCCCACAAATAATGTATTAACCTAATCATTCCTTAAGTTATCCTCCCACAGTGCATCAGCTGTAGACACAAAAGCTTCAGCACTGAGTTGTATCGTTTATGGTGACCTTCACCCTGAGCTAAGACCGATCATCGCTCTAAGGCAGCGGTCCCCAACCTTTTTTGAGCCACAGGCCGGTTTAATATCAGACAACATTTTCACGGACTCTTCTATCTCCTCACTGGCTCTTCTACCCTGCCTAAAGAAACTCTCCAAAGATGTTTGTTTTTTGTCCGTTTTGCTAGCTTGGGGCATTTGGCTTCAAGTATGAGTCATAGACGGGTATGACAGGGAGAATCAGGTCATTTTATTTCAATAAAAAATAATTCAGAATCATATAATAAATCAAACTGAAATAATGTTAGTTGAGTATTTTTTATGTACAGCCCGGTACCAATTGACCCACGGACCGGTACCGGTCCACGGCCCGGGGGTTGGGGACCACTGCTCTGAGGAATCTAGCATTTCCAACTCTGTATCAACCATGTGCCTGCTTGTCCAAATTCTCAACAAGGGTCCCCCTAATGAGGTACTGGCTTTGCCAAGGTGCGATGATATAATTTTGCTCTCTTACATGAATGAACAGCATTTACACTGCAGCCATCTTCATGTGACACCATGTTCAGGCTGGGAAACTCGTGTTTTTTGTATCATTATCAGTCACTGATAAAATTGTTATTTCACTCATGGGAAGTCAACTTTGATTTATTTTATATATATATACAAAAATAAGTGGGGAGTGGCTAAATGCCAATGTTAGCTGTGTGCTGATGTTAGCTAATTGGCTGTCAAGTATGGTTTTATTTTTGTTTGTTTTTTTATTATCACTAAGCCAGAGTCTCCTATATTTATCATCGTGTCACTGTTGCTGCTCATAAATCAGGGGGTGTCGAGTCACCACAGAGCATCCAATGATGTTACGTTGCAATATGTTCTATTGACCATATGCTAATATTATGTTCCTCTGAAAGTTTTGACAAAAATGGATGGATAGCACCAAGGATAGCCAGTAATATTTCACAGGGGGCCCTCTTGGGTGGTGAGCTCATGGCCGTTCCTCTAGAAAAGCTCCTGCTGTCTAGGAGTTCTTTCTAGAGGGAGGTTTTAATGAACCTGCTCACCTACTGCTGCTGTGAGGAACTTTAGGCTCATGCAGTTTATACTTCCCTCCAAATTTCACCCTGGTTTCTTATCACTACCAAAATTGTTACTCAGTGCAAATGTTTTCTCTTAAAAATGTAAAGTAAAAAAAGGAATATGGGTGAATGAGTGGCACTAAGGCCTGGATAGGAGGTGTTGCTTTCAAGGACAATAGGAAAACACACACCCTATATTTGCCAACCTCTCTTCAACCCGTCAAATACGGCAGCTTGGTCTGTAAACAGAGCTTCAAAATATGAAACTCTTAGTTTCAGGTCTCAGTGTAACTAGGGCAGGTCTATGTGTCCAAATCAGCTTTGTTACATATCAGGGTCTAGTAAGTTTTTTAAGAAAAGCAGTCATGTAGCAATAAAAAATAAGAATTGAGTAGTTTGTAATTCAAGGTAAAACTTTCTAAAGTGTTTTACATGTCCTGACTTAAGGATGTGCAGATATCTTAAAAATGATGTTGCTGTTGCACGTGGTTAGGTATAGGCCACATAAACTTTCAAATAGGCTTAAACAACAAATTGGTGTGGGTTCAATTGTTCACTAGTTCAATAATATAAAACTGATACATTATACAACCATATGAGTTGTAACCAATAATTTCCATTACAATATCAACGACTCTAAATCAAAGCCAGTTTCAGTGACTATTTTTCCCACAGTAAACAGACCCCAAACAGTTCTGGAGTGACTGACCGATCCATCACCCTGACCGCCACCCAAAGCAGACATTGTGTTCTTTATTCTGCATCACTGAACTTCAACACTTCATCAAAACAACAGGCTAGAGGACTCGTCCAGGAATGATGCTAGAGAGCTTCATATTTGCAAACTGAGCCACTGGATGGACTGCTGTTTTTAAAGGCTTGGGAGGGAAAACTGGCTGACAATTCAGACATCTCATCCCACTTCCCCATCCTGTTATCCCTCTCTCATCGTAAAAGTTTGTTGTAAACCACAGCTTGAGGCCATCACTCAGTGCCTATCTTGGGTTTAAAAAAGGAGAAAAAACTGAAGAAAAGGCAAAATGGAGAAAGGTTTGATATAGGTCACAGAGCAGGACAGAATTCTTCCTAAAGAGGTTTTTTGTGTGTGTTTCAGTTTAACATAAACAGAAAAGTGTCTTGCTTTGATTTCTACCTTAGCATGTCAATTCAGTCAATCCTTCGTTTTAGCACTCCTACAACAATACACAGCTTTCTTCCTTCTGCAGCAAAAGGCTTACCTGCTCAAGTGTTGCATGTATTCTTGTGCAATGGGCCAGAGGCAGCATGATTGAACTTTTGTAATATTTCACTGCCAGGCCAACAAGAAACCTCTTTCAGATGAAAGCATGAATCAGGACGGTGACAAACTGACTGGAAAGTCAAACAGAGAGTAACCAGAGCAGGCTGTTTCATGACAAGGGGGCCAGTGTTGGCCCTTTGATGCTGAGTGTAGCCGATGAAAGGTGTCCACTTTCAAGCACTAATCGCCAACATCAAGTGCAGTGTGATCTGAACAGAGCTGTAAGGTGTTCATAAGCAGGCCTTTCGGGAGAAGGGCATCAGTATCCCAGGTGGTTAGGCAAAGGAATGTCAAGTTATACTTGTGATTAAACGTTTCTAGTCAATAATAAGACAATTAAAACAAAAACAAAAATGTAGTGCTTTGGCAAACAAAGCATGTATAACTCTCTTAAACTGAAGAGAAATATAACTAAAGAGCATTTTTATATGAGCTACAGCTGAAGTAATGGCAGACAGTTTTACATCAGCAGGCAGAGCACTGAGAACCCTATCACTGAGACTTAATCAAAGCAAAAGAATGGATTATTTAATTACTGATTTTCATAGTTGAGTTGTTAAGAATTTAGCATCAACTAAGCCAACACTTGCCTAGCATCACCAGAACCATCAGACAGATCATTGTTGTTATTCAAGATGGATTTCACCGATCCCATACTTGACCAATCAAAGAGCTTTGTTTAGAAATGGATGGGTTCTATTAGATGAAAATGAAAGATCACTGCTTCAACCTTTCTATAAAAATCTTCCTGGGTTAAATCAAGTGTTGCAGCCATTTTAAACAAACTACATGATGTATTTTTACTGCAACAAGAAAAAAAAACAGAACTTACAGAGTTTATTTGGAAGACAGATGTCTTTCCTGCTGACCAGATTGAGCATCATTTTGATTTACCAAACCCGCTGTTCTGTGCTGTGGCATGTGCTGCATAGCTCTTATTGATTGTTGGTCACTTACAATACTACTGCTTGTGGTTAACGTTATGCAAAGCAGTCAGAAACTTAGAGACACCATTACTATCTCTGCTGGAGCTTGCTCCGCTGATTTCTGTCAGAGATGGTCAGGTTTAAGGTGGCCCGTCTATCTCACTGCTCTCACAAGTGTGCCCGGTAACTGTCATTATAGCTGTCAGCTCTCAACACCAGATTGAGACAGGAACCAACGGTTTGCATCAACAGGCAGAGGTGAAGAGTGTTTGAGCTCTAATCTGCAGATTAATATAATTAAGTGGATGTAATCAGGTTATGTGTTGTTGGGAATGAATTACAGTGGTTGTGGAATTTTAACCAATCAGATTCAAGTATTTAATACAGCTGGATAACAACAGAATGTACACAACAGGAAGCTATAGCATGGCATTATAATACCGTATGCCATAAAAATTGAGGAATGGGGTAAAGATCTCTTCTAATCTTAAAACTGTGATCCTATAATTTAACATTAGGAACACAAAACCACATCTGGCATGGCTCTGCATGCGCTTCACGCATAGGTAAACACACTTGAATATCTAAGAAGAAATAGTCACGGGATGAGTCTTAGCAGAAATATTTCAAATAGAATGATTCATCTGTAAAACCAGGCTATGTATTATGATTGGAGCATTGACCACAATTACTGTCGTGCAACCCCCTGATTCCCTCCTGCCTCGGTGATGGATCTGTCTCTAATTTTATTATTACTTCTTAATAGACTGCAAAAAGCCACTCAATAACACCCGTTTCTGTTAGCACAGGATAATTCATTCCACATTTTTACAGACTGGAGGTACCAAGTCATGCCAACACCAGAGCAGGGCACATGCGGAGAACTGCTAAATCTGCTTTTGCAAAGGAAACAGAGACACGCTGAAATTGCCAGTTTCAAATCTCACTGCGATTTTATGACATTGTTCTCCAATTTGTCGGTTAGAGCGTAACAAGCAAGCCAACACTCTCTGCGAAACAGAGAAACTGTTGAGGGATACAGCTGAAACAAAAATGGGGTGTTTTTATTTTTCCATCAATCCATCCCTCCTCGGGTCTTGTGTTCAACAGAGTGTCAAGCAGCAGTGACAGTGCCAGCGGAAGCCTCTGTCTGAACTGAGGACGCTTTCTGTTCACAGTTAAAGGTCTAAATGAAATATCAAATGACCAGCCTGTGAAACAAAATCACTTCTCCTGAATGAAGATATCTCGGGCTCAGTAATGCTCAATAACCCAGCTATTAATGTGTGCTCTCTTGGAAAGCGAATGTAATACCATGGAGCAGCTCCAGAACAGAGAGGCTGCCTCCAAGCTCAGGCAGCACAGAGAGAATGCATTAGACTTGCGGTTGGCTGATCTTTAGCTCTTGAAAAAATGCCGACATCTCCTCCCTGCAGTCCAAAAGTAAGACTGGATCACAGAGCTAGGGGGAAAGGTTTAGTGTTCATAATTTGGGGGATTTGAATAGAAAACTCAAATGGGAGCGGAACGGGAATAGCTTCTCCCCACTACTTGATTATGATGATGTGGGAATTTGCAGATTGGGAGAAGGGATTGGAACATTTGGTTGAAGGGGTGTATTCCATGATTTCATATGCCATGCTAAAGAATTCCATAATACACGCAGACATGGTCCGAAAACATCTTCAATCATGAGAAACAGACTCTGGAAAACTATCACCATCACAACTGTGTATGTTGTGTTCAAGCAGATGGCACTCTGACAGTAAGGTGTTAAGAGAAAAACGATAAATCGCCCACTTTTCCACAGTGTCTGACTGGCGGGGGAGTTCTGCAGTAGCTGTGGTGTCTGTGGTTTCCCATGATGAACTAGTCAGACACTGCTTTAATGAATGAGCACTGTCAGCTCCCAACCTACAGCACTGGCAGTCAAGATCTGTATCTTTCTGTCTTTAAATACAAAAGCATATTACACATGTGAAAGCATTGTGTTAGGATTAGGATCCTGACAGGGTGAGCAAGATCCAGAAGTAAAGAGGAGGGATTCGCTTTCACCCTGAATATGCTGTTGTTGTCTGGATTACAGGAAAGGACCTTGCTCCACTTTCCACAGTAGAGACAGCTGCTGAGAATAAATTACCATTGCCACGTGGTTTAAACCAATCACAATCAAGTATAACACACAGCCTTTAATAACTAAAATGTGTAATCTTCATTTGTAGAAATGAATTAGTCTGATTGCAGAAGGAATACAATATTGAAACATCCACTGATGGTGAACTTGCAAAGCTTTGGATGAGTAGATACTTCAAAAAGCACCTAGAAGGGTGACATAGTCTGATGACAGTCTGATGTCATCTTAAACAACGACTAAAGCAGCAACAGGTTGTCTGTATGGAGGAGAAACAAACCACACAAACTTTTGGATAAACAATATCCAGATCTAGAAATTGCTGCTAATCCCTTAACTCCATCTTTTCGAACATTTGTTAAGCTTGAAATGTCATTTGATGAAAGCAAATATGAAGCAGACATGGCATTTTTAAAACAGACACATCAATCACCAATAAGAAAAGAGGAAGTGCTGTTGAAGTTTTCAGTCACATAGAAACATAAGTGTTGAAGGACACAGTCCCTGATGCTGGTGTCCTGCTTTAACAATATATCTCTTCCTCTAGACTTTAGACCACTCGAAACACTTTAACATTTTGTCACCATTCACTGCACATTCATACACTGATAGCCCTGATGTCTCACACCACTGGTACAGCTACTGGGAACAATTTCAAGTTACATGTCTTGTCCAAGGGCACTCAGGAATTCAGACCTTGGGTCTCAACCTTTCATTTAAGAAGCAACTTACAACTAACAGCATAACCAGTCCATGACAAAAGTCCCTGTTATAACCATTTGACAGCCATACCATAAATGGCCTGCTTTAAAGATTCTATGAGGAGGATCTGTTTTAATTGGACAGCCTTGCCACCTTCTGGCCTGGACTCTCACACACACTGTCGTGAAGATGTGACTTTTTACAAGACGTGTTTGTTTTGGAACAAGTTTTCTTTGTTCGACAACTTTTTGCTGATGAGGTAAGGTATTTATCAACAGTTACACAGTGCTGTTGTTCGTATCATGACAACAAGCAAATGTAAATTTGTACCGTACCTCAGTAGCCGGCTATATGTAGCACTACCAGCAGCCCAGTGCTACGACATATTCGTAGGCTAACGTGACAACAAGCAAACTGCCAGTTTGTACAGTAGTTTAGAAGCTGTAGTGCCACCGACAGCCCAGTGTTGTGAGACATGTGGGTATTGTGTAATGTTAACGAATCCTGGTCATGTCCTGCCAGCGCTCATCTACCAATCAGAGCGAACGTAACCTCACTCTTCATTTTATCGATAGACTCTCAAGTTTGAACAGACCACTGCAGAATAACTGCTGCATGTGGGTTCGAATGAACATAATCAGACACAGTTTAGCCCTTTTAGCCTTTAGCTTGGGCTGCAATACTCTCCTGTTCAGCTTTCTTCTGCTATTCTGTCCTTTTTCTGTCTGACAATTGGGCTCCTGTGTCCACCTTTACTACAAAATTAATCACAAATTGTTTTCAGCAGAGAAAAACACAGATCTCTCTTCTCAGTGCTAAACATTGTCAGCCGGCATGGTGTTGTCATAGAGACTTGGATAAATAAATGAAAAATGAACAGAGATGAATCCGGTCCTGCTTGACCCAATCGGGGAGTCATGGAGTAGCATTTTGAAATAACATATATTAGCACTAATAATCTTATTTTAAACTGTGGATTACAATTGTGTATATATCTGGTAGAGAGACTCTTTCAAGATGACTTTGTGACTCCTCACAGCCCCTTTAATCTCTGCTACATGTGTCACATGTTGACAAGTGACAGTGGTAGTTGAAATTCCAAGTCCCTTTACCTTTTCCCCTATGAAATGCACGAGATCATTTGCAGTTTAACTTCACTGCTTTAAATAATATGATCCTTAATTTTCCATCTAACCTCCCTCCAACGCCAGTACTGTAATTATCTGTACTGATGGCAGCAGCAACACTCTAGATATTTATCTCAGAAATTTTTTACCGTTGAATCAGTTATGAAGACAAGCTTGTGATAACTTTTTACATCTGCTTGCTCCTTCTTCAAAGTTGTAATCAATCATCAGATTGGTTGTTTATTTGAGATGAAATGCAGCTCAAAGAAGATGTATTTTTTTAAGACAGTATCCAGAATTTGAGTCCAGGATGAGGATGTGCTCAGTGGTGAGAAGACTTAAGCTCACTTCAATACAATGGTACAACTTTATTTTCTGTGCAACTCATGTCCCAGCCTGTGAGTAAATTTATCGCTCATGTTTGAATTGTTGGCTTGCTTTAAACCACAGTTTATCAACAACACATTTATGACCCTGAAACATGTATTTGAATGGGTTCAACCCGCCCCTCGCCAGTGGATTAATTAATAGAAAAAAACTTGTATTGTATTCACAGATGGGACAGCAGGCTTTTGGGGGATTTCTCAACCAAATTTTAACCTCCTTCAATTTCCATGAAGCTCAATACAATCAGAAAACCAAAGCACAAGTTTCTGTTTAGACAGTTTACCAAGTAAGCAGACAAAGAACTGCTGTGTGCAGCCAGGGTTCCACAAAACATGCCAGCACTGTCAAAAGTCACAAATGATGCGACATTTTCTCCTGCAGGAATAAATGGATTGACTTGAAGGAGGCGGGAAGTATTTTGGGTTTGTGCATGGCTGTCTCAGTGCAGAAATGGGTTCATAGCTGCAAATTTTTACAAACAATCAAGAATGGCTTAGCAATGACCTTGGCAAGGGTTTAACCTTGCCACATTTCAAATCTGTGCCAATTTAGCTTGCTATGTAGTCTATCATCAAAGCTAACAATTGGCAGACATGGTCATGCTCACATGGAGCAAATAAAAGATTAAGAGAAAAAAAATAGTTATTATTCATTGGTTATTTTCGTTATACGTCAAAAACCCAAATCAATCATGCCTTGTGATACTCGTCATGGGAAATGAGCGAAATCAAGTTCTAAGGAAGGATGGAAGGAAGACGTCATCATTGGACTACTTTATGAGAAGGCCACCAAGTCCCATCATTATTGGACAATCAAGGCTGGCCATATAGTCATCCATCTCTATCCAGAACTGGACACCGACATCATGTGCTCATGTGGGTACATGAAGCGTTGATCCACTATGGAAACCAAACATGAGGGCAAAAGTGAGAGCATGACATTCAGAGGACACCATTAAGGGGTATAGACGTACATGTTTAAGGGCCTCTGCTGAGGACTAAATAACTTTGCATGCACTTTAACTGGAGAACAACAAGTTTAAAAATCACCAGCTATGGGGAAAGTTGCTGTTTGATTTATTTTGCAATGAATTTTGGGTAGAGAGTGTATAAATCACAGGCATGAGCATGAGGTCTTCAAAAGAAGGGTAGATGTAGTGATGCTTTGGATGAACAATTTAATCTCTTATTGTCTGCATCCCTATGAAGTGCTCGATATATCAGACTGAAAAAAGAAGAACAGGGCATTCTGAGTGTTGAGGAAAACAACAAGAGCTCAATTGCAAAACAAAAAAGAAAGTGCCACATTCACAACAAAGAGGAAAAGCTTTTAGAGTGGGAGCTGGAGCTAATTCGGCTACTCCTTAAGAGGGGTGATTGTTAACAGAGGCACTGGATTAAATGCACAGCTCAACCGCAACATAATGGCAACAAAGCATCTTAAATGAAAGGAAATACATAAAAGTCCCAGTTTGAAAAAAAGGCAATGCAAATGAGGTTTGTGGGATGCCAAGTCTCCTGAACAAAAACACCATAAATGTAAATATTTGTCTGCTTTTCTGTATGTATACGCACACTCTCTCAAGACCAGCCGTGGACTCAACCAGTATTGCCCCATTAACAACATATGTTACCCACATTTTAGTTTACATCATTCCCTACAGTGGCACCCCATTTGCTAGCTGATTTTTAATCTTACGGCTTTTACAGAACTATGTCTAAACATCTACCACTTGCCGCTCAGCAGGAACCAGAGCTTGTGAAGAAAAACACCAACATTGATAGAAAAGAGTGCGACTAAGACAGGCTGACACCAGCAGTATATGAAGTTCTCTTGATCAATGCCAACAAAAATGGTTATACAATGGAGAGGCAAAGAGACTGTTGCTGGTTTGAGTTTTGACTGTGTGATGTGTGCAGCTTGGGTTTGGCTTATGAAGAGCCGTATTTCATGGGGCTCAGAGGGCCGGGTGCTGGTACCACATCTTTGATCCACTACTTGTGCTATTACTGAAAACTAAGACAATAGCATGGCTCCAAACACACATTACGTAACCGCTGTTCCCTCTCCGATAGGAAATTCACTGGTATTATCATTGTCAACTTTATCATTACGACCGAATGACAACCAAAAACATCCTCTGTTTTGCATCCCACAAATACACAGAATCCACATTTCCTGGGTCCAATTACATTTAAAGATCAACTGGGAAAAACACACACGCTAGTCCAGATCTGTTACTGATGAAATTAATGTTCTTGAGCAACAATAGCATTTTAAGTTTTTTCTTTCCTCTTCCCCTTATAACACTCCAGAAACAGCTTATAAAAGTACAAATTGTTTATGTACAGAAAACTGTCACATTGCAATGTAATGATTTAAAACTAGGAATGATTCACGAGTTTGAAGTTGAAAAGGAGTTTTTAACTTCCAACTCAAGCATCAGAAAAAAGAAGGGAACGTGCTACATGATAATCCAGCATATTTCAGACCCAGCACTTTCCTTCTGACACGAGGCAGCAAAAGCCTTATGATGATGATCAGGGCCCCACTGATTTAAAATCATAAAAATCAAACATTCGATAATCGCTATCTGATATCTTGTTGTGATGGGAAACCCCAAGAGCAGCAATGAAAACCCTGTGGAAAACCACAATACCACACTGAACAATGGGTAATCAGGAAACAAGCTGTCTGAAGAAGGAAGCACATCAAACCCAGTCATGGCAACAAAAGTAACACAGAGCCGTCAGATACTGAGAAAAAATCATGTTTAAATCCCTGTTGCTTTATATTTACGAGGTGGCTAGCAGCTAAAAACTTTTAGCTTAAAACCATCCTATTGTCCACCACTCTTTAATCTAAACACACATTTCTTGAGGGGAGGTATTTAGATATTTCCAGTTTTCAGAGTCAGTGATCTGGTGCCTTGTGTGTGTGTTCTGTACTGTGGAGGTCATCTTTCTGCCTTCCACCCACTAAAATTAAACACTGTCGTTGTTTATTAAGTTTCTAAATTTTTCAACATTTGTCAATTGCTGGCCAGGCCTGAAGTAAAGATTTTGTAAGATTTTTCTTTTTCTGAGACTTAGGATTTGCTGCAAATTTTTGGCCTTTTTTGTGTTAGTTGTCTGCAGATTTGTTTTAGAATTTGTACAATCAAAGTTAATTATCAATCATAGATAACAAAAAGTATTTCTAGTTTTATTCCTATTTTTGCAGTTTTCAATTTAGTTAGCTTTTTTCAATCAACAGCTCATTTTATTTAAAAAATAATTCAATCTATGTAAAACACATGCACAACTAACACAGGGAAGAAGTGCAGACTGTGTCTTCTCCATTTATGGTAGAACCCAGACTGACCTACTCGCAGCTCCTGACCGAAGACTGTCCTCTCCCCCAGCGCTGAGCAGTTCCAGCGTCCGTATCGGAACTGGTATTGACACTCATTGATGCCCATCTGAGCGCCTTCACCCACAACAATGATGGCGTCTGGGCGGCTCTGGCAAATGGCCCGTTGGCGAGGTGCCAGCCCGGGAATCTTGTTGCAGATGATGTTGGCACCCAGAGCCACCACCGAGGACAGGGCCCTGTTGAGGAAAGACAAGCGAATCAGTCGACATCTGCATGCAAACAACACACACAGGCATGCGTGGCTGCACGCAGACAAACACACAAACAGATTTGTTACATCTTCCACAGGATGGTCAGGCTGACTCACTTGTGTGAGGCTTTCCAGAACAGGATTCAGTTCAGACACTGATTGATGCCTGTTCTGTACTAAAGTGAAAGCTGCTCTGCTCTTGAGATTTACTGAGCAACGGATTAGGAGTCAATCAGAGAAGTTAACACTTAATGCTTAGCCTGTAAAACAGGAGGAAAATCTGAGATGTACACTTACACTTTCAGTTTTTCACCATGGGATCAAAATAACAGTTCCCGGCTTTCCATTGTTGCACACAGCAAGTTTTACACAGTACCTGTTTGTTAAAGGTAGAGTCTGCAGGATTTTTGCCCCAAATAAAGTGTCAACTTTTACAGGACTAATCCTGCTCAATCGTCACTCTGGCCTCTAAACATGTGTCAGTGTCTGTGTTTGCCTCAAACCTCTCCTCAGCCTGTATATTGATGTTTCGGTTGTTTCTGGACATTTCTGGGTGGAGAGTAATGGTGATTACCTTAGCCAGTCACAGTGCACAATTGACTTAAGGTGTTGATAACAGCGAATGGGAGAAGCTGTTTCAAGGGTCTGTGATAGTGGATGTAGCATGGAGCAAGAAAAACACAACCAAAGTGAAACAAAATGCCAAACCAATAGTTTCTTACTAAACAAGGGTGAAGCTTGGCTCAACTTTCACTTTCTGGCGCTTGGAGAGGAGCTCCTGATGAAGAGCGGCGTGAGTTGGCTTTCTGCTAACCTGGTGTGTGTCAATACCTATGATTAGCTTGCGCTAACATGCCAAGTCAGGTGCTCTCAAGTCCCTCCTACTTAGAAGGGGGATTCTACAGGTGGCTGCTGGGCTAGTGAGTGTTTTCACGTAGTCATGGTCAGAGGCAGTGGGTGTGCGCTGCCGCTGGCACTGATCCAAGGAGGAGGAGCCCAGTTTGAATTTATGTTTACCAACAAGTAACAAAATTCCTGCAGACCCTACCTTTAAGCTGGGTATTGAGGCTGATTTGGATTTGTTTTTGAGTCATATGATGACATAAGGACTATAACTTGGCTTGATCAGCTGCTACTGACCAGTCACATGACTTTCTAGCAATCTGGTTCGCCAAGCCCAACCTGGTGAACTCTCCGACTTTAGGGTTTAGCATTTGGGCTAAATGTGATGTGGACATCTGTAATACACATGAGGCCCTAATGACTGAAAAGCTAATCAGCAAATTTACAAAACCAAGTTTACACACAAGCTGATATTTCTGCTTGAGTCAGGGTTTGAAATCAGCCAAATTTATCTGTTGTGCTGACCCGAAGTGGTTGAAAGCCTAGCTACAGGTTGACTGGTTGTGTCCTTGACAAAGGGACGAACTTGTTCAGAATACCCAATGAAATAAATTGAATTATTTTCTGATATGCATCCTGCACCCACATCTTTAAAGTGAAGTTAACTTGCAATTTATTCTACTTCGTTGTGCATGACACAAAGTTCTAGTTTGATGCGTTTCAATCCTTGGCATGTTTGTCCAGGTGATGTGAGCATGAAGAATAAAATGCTGAATTAACTGATCAAAGTTGTCAGACTTGACTCATACACACAGAAAATACACTTGTTCCGTATTCTAAGATATAAATGCAGGGTTCACTCTGTAACCAAATGTCACACGAAATTTTATCCCGTATAATTTGCGTAACTGTGTTTATAGTTATTCAGGGTGTAAAGTGCCGCCTGTAAAACTCATGAGGGACTACTTTTTTCAAACCACATCCTAAGATTGGTTTGCACGGAAAATATGCACGTTTTCCAACACTGCTCGCTTTAATTTGTTGAGTGTTAACGTGCTGCAGAGGCGATCACACACTTCTGTCTCGTCAGATCTGATCACTTCATGTGATGATATCAAAACAAATGTTAAAGACGGCTTTGCAACCGCTGAGAAAGCCAAAACAGATCACAGCTAAACAAAGCGCTAAGTTTCTCCATGACTCTGTTTATAGGTCTGGAAACCATGTAGATACATACTTTTCAAACATGTCAGGGACAGAGAGCCAGAAATGAGTGCTGGCTTTGAAGTATGACGTCGACCTCTGAAGGCTTTACCACAAACAGGGCAAACTAACGACGGCAAGTTTTGTGTTGGAGGAAAAGTGATGGCAGAATAGAGATGAAAAGGAAGAGCAGGCAATGAGAAAGAAGCTGAAGATGAGAGACTGAAACAAGGATTTTTTTTTGAACGTCTGTGATTTTTGAAGAAGACCCCAGGCTAAGAACAAAGATGTGATCTTTGATTAAAAATGGCTCTCAGAAGACCATGTCCCCTTTTTTCAGGGAGTCTTATTACTTTCTCTACAAAGGCAGAAGAACAAATCTCAGTTTCAGATAAACAAGTGCCAATAAATCCTAATGTCAGTGAGTCCAGTATCTGTCAGCAGACAGAGGACCGCACACATTCTCCTGATGTTCCCAGTGCAGTCGGGGGAACATACAGTAAAAGTGCCATTGTTCATACATGAATTAGCAGCCATGCTTTCAAAACTGCCATGAAAACACTCTTTTTGTATAAAACATGATTCTGCAAATATACTTTTTATGAAGTGGAGCAACCAAAAACTTGGACAAAGAGCATCATCCTTTTTTTGTGCATTACTTCTTAGTCAACTTTCCAAATGTAAAACAACAAAAAGAGAGCCATGAATGCATCAGGTGCATTCAGTGTCTGCAGTAAACGCTCTGGTCCTGCTGCCGCTCTGAGACCCTCTTTGCTCTCTCTGCTGTTAAACAAGCTTGAACTCTTCTGACCCTCTGTGACCCTCTGCTGTATATGCGGTCGTTCATGGCAACAATGACATGAAGTCTGAACCAACAAAGAGGTCAGGCTCATTAAGACGAGTAATGTGCAACTGGAGACAAATTCAGGCCCGCACAACGCATGCAAAAGAGGGGAGCAGCGCTGGTTGTGTGTTTAGATCCAAAGGCAATAAAATGCATTTGAGTTATTTATATCCCTGATGTTTCAGTGCCCAGCTTTAAAGTTAACACACCAGCACAGGGATGTTTTCAAGTTAAACAAACAAGCTTCCTCTCCCAGCACTTTATCATGTCATTCACCTGCTTATTAATGGAAACAGAGCCTGCTGTGAGCAACGCAAACCTGAGACAACGGCAAATAGAGAATTCCACAGCTAAGCTTTTAAATCCCTGAAATCATCAAAGTGCACAAATGCGATTCTGTTTGCTTAGCATGTGCTGTGTGTGTGTGTGTGTGTGTGTGTGTGTGTGTGTGTGTGTGTGTGTGTGTGTGTGTGTGTGTGTGTGTGTGTGTGTGTGTGTGTGTGTGTGTGTGTGTGTGTGTGTGTGTGGCTGCAGCTCAGGGGCACATTACCCACAGACAGAGATTGACCATTAGATAGACCTGCACAGAAACTCTAACAGCACTTGAAAACGCAGCTCACTTGTCTTTTAGATGCTGCTGTTAAACAGAAACTTTTACAAATTTATGCAAAAATATCATCAGGCAGGATTTGTGGATGACACTTAACATTAATGATAATCAAATTGATGCAAATTTAGCGTTCGACTGGTCGCTGATTCCATAACAACGCAGCTGTGATACACAGGTGAAGGAGGTGCCAAGAAACAGATGTCATTGAACCAGAGTTTGAGGAGTGCATGTCCAAAAGTTTCAGGGAACATTTGTATATTACGTTCGATTGCATGTTATTGCATTGAAAAAACTGATTTGCCTGTGTTCTCCTCAGCTGCAGCTTTTCTGTGAAAATGTGCTTGTGATGAATATCTATTGTTCAGAATTTGAGTTTTCAAAGAAACAAATTTCACTTTGCATCTGAAATAAAATGTCAAAGTTGCTCTTGCGAGGTTAAAATTACAATACTGACAGTTATTTCTTGAAGGAACACAAAACTGAAAAATATATTAAAAAAAACAACAACAGCTGAAACTATATTACAGTATTCTGAGTCTTGAAGGAAACTGTAGTGTGTTACAGCATGCAGTGAGCTGACAGCCAGCTACTCCATCATGTTGGACACTTTGAACCTAACAGACACACCGTTAAGCTCTCAGGCATGCATCTCTCAGCAAGGAATGCACTCACAAAAATGTTTAAGACACAACGTAACTTAATCAAAATGCTTCTCTTTTCCCAACAGCAGGACTTTAAGATATTGATACTGTGCATTATTTTTCTGTTTTGTGCTCGAGTACTAATACAAGAACTTCAGATGAGCAGTATACAGAAGTGTCATCCTCATTACTAAATTCTCTTCTCAATTCATCATTGAACTCGTACAACCTAACTGGGTGATACGAACATCATAGTCAACATGTCAGATTATTGTCTTTGGGACATTAAGTGTGAGATTCTTCATCATAGAGTTTGAGGTGTGCTTAGAATCTCTCCATGGTCAGATCCTTTTGCTGACGGCTCACTTGCCACCCACAGCTCCACAGACTAACATCCAAAACATCAGCCTTGCAGCTTTAAGGCGTTGTTGCATTATTTCCACGTCTAAATATGCTCCAAGAAACGTATTCTGTGGTTAATGCTGAACAGAAAACATACTTAAATAATCCAAACAAACAATGGCATGTTTTAATCTGCACGCCATCACTATACTTAGCAGTGGAGGCCACTTTTAACAGAAAACCAAAAACCACATCTATTTCAGCATCAGGTTTGGGGTCTCCGGGCAGCAGAGGAAGGAGCGAGGCAGCATGGCTGAGTAATTATTTTGGAAGCTTTCAGAAAGCCAGTGTTCTCCTGCAAGAGCAATTCTCATTTGATTTTAAAGCCGCAGCGCATTAGAGCGTCAATCACGTGCGTGTTGCTGGCAGATATTTAAAGATGTGGGTTCAAATGATAACATCGACATACTAAGAATGAACCAGGGATGAGGTAATGCGCAGAGATGATCTCTCACACGCTCTGACAGGTTAGCATAAAAAGTGCCCAGATAAAAGTGTTCAGTCTTTCTCTCAGGAGTCTCAGCATCCGATTGTCTTGAACATCTCTGCCACTCCGTGGCCAAAATGAATCTGTGTAGCTGATACTTCAATATTTTACCAAAAATGTGCAACACGCTGAATAGGAACCATCACTGCTGGCTCAGAGCACATCCTCATCGGCACATTAACGAGCCCAGGTTCTCACCTAGTGAATGTATTCCCTCACTGATTATTTCCCGGCTTCATTTTGACTGATACGGAGTTTGGTTGATGTCTGTATCACATAGAGAACTTTTTCTGAACATACTCCCAGAATTTAATCGCATTTAAAGCGTGAGTTTGACGTTATTTTCGCTACGAGTGCCCCCTCTCTGATGAAACAGCATACATTTACATCTATTCTTAATCTGTGGAAGCGCAGAGATGATGAAACTGTCTCAGAACCTGTGTCTAATGGTGATGAAAATGGTTCAAAGCTCGTGTTCCGGTAGGAAAGCTGCACGGAACCAAAACCAAATCCGTGCGTCTTTGTGCTGCAGAGGATAAGCGCGCGCTCTCTGAAGTTCATTAAGGACTCTATTAATTGGCTCAAACTTACAGGTAGCTGCCACTCGTCAGGATGAGGAAGATCTGCGGGTAATAGACTGACAGCAGTACACTGCGCGACGAGAAGATGATCATGATGACATTGAGCAAATGGCCACAATCGACGGCGCGGACTGGATGAAAAAACTCCTTAATTCCTGGTTTTAAGTCCTCTTTCCGCACAAAATGAAGAAGATGTGCCGTGCGTCTCCTCGTCTCTACGCAGCTCCAAGCTCCCAGGGCCGTGTGTGCGCTGAGATTGGCTCTGACATCTCTGAGCAGCGGAGGCTGTTACACAGTACTGTGGGCTCCCGAGCCGGAATGATGATGGTTTTAGGGATTTCGCATGGCAGAAAAGTGCCTCTCTCCACTCTCATGAGAGTCGTGCCTGCCATTGGGCAGCGAGAGACACTGCTATCCGCCCACTTTGCCACAGTGGGACAATAGGGTGACACCGATCTGATCCCCGTTGGACGTGCAGGAGGTTTTCATTCATTATCACCCCCACAGCCCCTCTTCCACCACCACCGCCACTCTGCTGCACCATCCATCCAGACAGAAGTAAACAAACAAAGACCCTGGCTGCTCGAGCCTCACACCATCATCACAGTTTCATCCATGTGCAAAAAATCAGCACATTTCTTTGGACGGATGCGTCACTCTGGATCAACAAGTTGGTGTCAGATTTACACTCAAAAGCTTTCAGATTGAGACGGCTCCCATAATATTTCTGTATGTTAGAGTGACTTTAATGTATAATTATTATTATTAGTCCCGAAGATAATCCAGTGAAACCCGTGGGATCTATACAATATGCTGTCCTCTGGAAACAAGTTTTTCTTAATATTTCCTACGAGACACAAAGTATTTTTGTGGTGTTCACATATGATTTTCAGTGGCCTTATGATTTCCTGTGGTCGCACTATAATATTCCTATAGGCGTCGATAATGTTTCTGCTCCGTCTGCCTGTCTGCTGCGCTTTGATACAATCTCACGGCAATCATCCTATAATACCCAAATAATCGTTTTGATACCCCGATGTTACACTGGATAATAATCTCCTCAGACGGCTGGATTGCAAAAGGTGAAGGCAGATATAAATCGCTCTCTTGTTTCCCGGCATGTGAGCTGAGAAATCAAATACTTTGAGAGATTTTTTTTTGTCGCAGAGCTTGAGTGAGCGGATGAGCTTTTATCGCCTTAGCATCGTGACCCTCACTCAACACCTGCAGGCTGCAGTGTGTGTGAATGAAAAGGGTACCATGAAAGATGAAGAGCTCAGTCAAAGCCTGGGAGGAATGAGCTAACAGCTCGCGCGCAGTAAACACGAGAGATGGGTGACTTTCACCCCCATACTGTAGCTGCTGTCATGTGATAGGAGCATCTGTCAGTTCCACGCTTCACTCCACATGAGGTCCACAGAGGGTGGGCTCGCTCTCGTGGGGGTGTTGAAGGGAGCTCTAAAAGTACGGTACATCTAAAGATCAAGAGCCTCAAGTTTCTGTTCTTTTTAACTTCTAAAATACTCTTTTACATTTGCTGTTGCCTTGAATATTTCATGCGTAAAAGACTGTTTAAGGCACCGTTGTTTGGAGATGATGTATTGCATTTAAATTATAAACTGTAAAGGGAAAAGAAAATAATGTACAGATTGTACCATCTCTTCCTGTGCTTTCTATTTGTGTTCATAGATGGTTGTTTACCTGCTAAATTAAATTAAGCCTCATCGACTTACAATAAGCGTGTGTTATAGTTTAGGAATGTGTTTTTGGAAAATTGATATCCACAATAGATGTGCATTTTTCTTTTAGTGTAGAAAATGAGTGCACAAATCAGCTCGTGAATCCACAGACAAGACAAAAAGATAAAAATTAAACCCTGCAACAAAGCTCAATATTGATTTCCATGAGACTGAATTTGTCATGATTCTATTGTGTGCACTTCCTAAAATCGATCGTTCGTAGGAGGCACTACTCTCTAAGGAAGCACAGGCTGCACTGAGGTCCTTGAATGTGAGTATGCATCAAGGTGAGCCATTGCAAAACAGGTAAAAAGTCTGTCTGCGGCGGTGGAATGTGGAAATGCAACTCAGTCTGCCGCTATTAATGAAGGTATGCAGGGTAGAGCTGGATCTGCAGCACAGACAGCGGCTCAAATTATGTTGTGCCACAAAGGAGCAGGAGTCTCATGAGGTGAACTAAAACGTCCTCCGTCAGCAAACACCAATCGTTTATGCCGCGTGTTGGCGTGAGATCTGATCTGCCACATTTACGCACCACGCGTTCCTGGATGCAGAGATTTAGATTTAATAAATAGTATACCTTTCCGATACACACCTGTTGATCAGAGATTTTTTTTTACTCCATGCTCATGTTTGAAGTCACTTGCAGGAAATGAAAAGAGATAAATAAGCAAAGGGTCGAATGCAGATATCCAGTTCTGCGCATGTGAAGTACACAGTGCACGCAGGTAAACACAGGTAATCAAAACTCACCCAAGCCGGAGGTAAAAGATGCCAAAACACAGCAAAACGTAGAGACTCCGCTTTCGGAGGGGTTTGTGCATGATCGTTCCCACTTTGTCCAGAGGCCATGCACTGTAACATAAAGTGGTAACGCGTTCCGTTCACATTGGCAGCTTCTCTAACCCTTCCAGATGCACGTAGAGCGCCTGTTTTCCGCGACATGGGGCTGAAACGTTTTTGAACTCTTCGACCGTGTGAAATCCATGGTCCGGCCGCACAGGTGAGATGCTAATGACGAGCTGAGAGGTGTATGCGGAGTCCAAAATGAAACTTGAGAGAGGGTCGGACTTGAAAGGTGAATGAGTTCTTGGAGGAAGTGCCTCCTATTCGTCCTAACTTTCACGATGGAGCCTAATTAACATTCCCATTTGCTGCGCCTTGCAGGTAGAAAAGTTGCCCTGTAGTGACCTGCCAACCCCGTTTCGTTCAAAGCTTTTGCGCAACACTGTTTCTATTATCTGAAGGCATCTTATACTCAGTCCCTGTTACTAACTTTTAACAGCCAGGTGCTCTAATACAGGTAACAAAAGGGCTCAACGCCTCCTCCTCCTCCTCCTCCTCCTCAGGATGGATCTGCAGAGAATGGGACGGGCTTCAACTCGGAGCTCAACACGTGTAGTTGTTGTACAGAAAACTAAAAGGAACCAAGTGAAATGGCCTTTTATAGGCCTGCAACCCGGGCTAGACTGGTTCCTGTCGCTTGCAACACTGGGCATTGCCCCACCAGTGATGCACTTCACCACAACAGTAAGCCCTATAAAGCCAAACAGACGAGGAATGGCTTTCCAGCTGCATGGATAAAAACTACCATTGCATGACTAATAATGACTAATAATACTGAACTGGCGTCATGATAAATATCTGTCAGTGGGATTCTGTCAGTCACTTTGATTAACAGTGCAATGCATGAACAAAACAACATAAACAAAGCATTAATATCCTCATTACTTTGGCTTGAGTCAGAGAGATGTGAATTTTGTGCAGATGTTGGGAATACAGAGTCAACTCCTTTGGGTGCCATTATTTGACTGAGAAGACTCCCTCTGGTGGTAACATGCAGAGACAGTCCTCACTGCTGGAGGATCACAGGCCTTTCACAATCCAGAGTGAAACAAAGCAGAGCAAGATTACATCCGAATAGAGATAACAGGGCATTAATATGGGATATTATGAAATTAAATTAATGGGATGCTGCACAAGAAGATATCACAATGGAATAAAGAGGATTTCCATGCCAGACACTATCAATTAAATTCAACCACCTCATGTGTTGTAATGTGCTGTAGATTTGTGCAATGACTGAAACATTTCTTAAAGTTTTACCTTGGCTGAATTAATACCAGTGATAGGAAGTTATACACGTCAAAAAATAAAAGTGTTAATCAGCATTTTGTTGCAGCTTTCTTTTAGATTATTGTTGAAATTAAGACTGGAGCACCTGTGGTCAAGCATGCTGCTAGTGGGTACTATAAAAAAACATAGAGTTGGACCTCACGACTTCACTACTGCAAATTTTTGAGAACTATAGTTTGAGGTCCCTGTCAGGATCATCCTCCCTTTTTTCCTCTGAATATGATGATTATAATGCCAGCACTTATATCTTGCTACTGTAAACTATGTACACAGACTTTTGGCTTCAGGCTTTAGAAGAAAAAATAGTTTTAAGTTTAATATTTTTTATTCCTTACTGTTTCAGAGTTAATGTCTCAGAAGTATTAAGGTGGCTGATTCTCAGAACACCTGTCACACCTCTTGGTTTAATTTGAATTCTAATCCCTTAAAACATGAACTGGCTGTAAATAAAAAAAAAAAAAAAAAAAAAAAAAACAACTTTAAAGCGTGCAGTGCTTGAATGTTTGCAACAGTCTTGTTGCAAAAAGAATTCTTGCATAATGCAAATAAGTTTTTTTTTTCTTTTCTGGAGGGGTGAAAAGTTTTCAGATTACTTTAAATACGTTTTTAAGATTTTTTTTGTGCATCATTTAGCCAAATGTTTTGTTCCTTTGGCCATTTGAAAAACTAAAGAATTTCAAATTATTTCTGATAAAAGTGTTGTTGAAACTACAGATCACTGCCTTTGTAGTCACATGATGCAACACTCAAGAATACAGTATGATGCCAAGATATACATATGATACAAAGTAACATGAAATCAACCAAAATTAAAGATGAAGAAAAGTTTTGAAGTTACAAAGTGTAAGTTAAATGACGTAAAAATAAAGAAAAATGCAAATTTGATAAAAAAAAAAAAATCTCATTACAGTTGTGTTTTGAAGAAGAAAATGTAATAGGCTAATATAACATAGGGTACCAAATTATACAATATGATACTAAGTTGTGATGTGATGTGATGTGATTTGATACACCTCTTGTCTCCTCGAGGAAGTTTGTCTCGATTGAAGTGGTGCATACACTTAACTGCTCCCACAGTAGTTCCAAAAATTAAAAGACTAAAAACCCAATTACAATTCACACACAAACAGAAAAATATATAGTAAAGAAATCACAAACTGTGAGTGCACATTGATTCATTATACAGTATATCCAAAACTTAAATAAAATACATAAATGAGAGAGAGGAAAAAAAAAAACGTAACGAGGCTATCACACAGGTCAAACGGAGTCAGAAACTTGATTTAGATGTCTGATTGAGGGTCTGCACAAAGAAGATTCTAAGTACTAATTTTACAGAGCTCATACTCAGAGTGGAGGATCAGCTTCCTTATTGACAGACGGCTCATTTATTGACTGTAAGAGCAGGTTTTCAGTCTGAGAAAGCTTTGATTTTTACTGTGCAAACAGTTTGTGAATAATGCAAGTTGTGGTCCCTGATAATGCTCTTACAGAGCCTGATGAAATAAAAACATAGCAGTGGTCATGACCGATCGTATACATACTAACAAATAAACTGTTTTGGCTTTAAAGAAGAACACAAATCAGATCCTGTGCCCACCGGCTGCTCATTATTGTTTTTTTGTTAATCGAAATGGAGAAGTAATTTCATTTTGGTGTGAAAAATATATTCAAACTGACATTTGTTTTAGCATGCAGCTGGTCCACTCCTTCCAACTTTCAACACTAAAGCAAATTGCATCAGAAAAAAGTCTTCATGCATCAAAAGGCACTCAAACAAACAAATTCTTAAGAACTTCATTCTCTTTGCTTCAAATTTTATAGCCTTAGATCAATTTCTTGAAAGGGTACATAAATTTCCAAGAAACTACATGAAAAACGACTAACGTGTTGTAATAATGATGGCATAAACTAAAATTACAGACATGAGCTATCTGAGCACACTCAGACTGAGAAAGAGGGAAAGAGTGCTCTGCTGTTGTGGACCACGAGAAACAGACAAAACCGCAGAGACCTTTTGTTTCAAGACATCCCTGCGTTGTGGTTTCAAGGCCTTTTCCTGCAAAACATGCCCATCAAAATTCCAGATGGATTTTAGGAATAATGAAAGTCAACATGCAGGCCCATGGTGACATAAAAAGAGACATGTATTTGATGTCTACCCTGCAACAGATGGTCTTGTTTGTCTTCAAATGTACAGAGCTCATTGTGGAGGCCTGGGTGGGGATGGTCCTGTTTTAGTTTAATTAAAATGTTCAAAGAGACAACATCTTTTTTATTAAAGCAGCATCGAGACCAGGGACAGAGTGCGTCAGCGTTATTTGTCACCCGCCATTGTCATTACAGACATGTCACACACATCCACGCTCAAACATCACACTCATTCCTATGCTCGCTAACACACAAAATCTGTCCCTCTGCATCCACGCTTACAGTAAGTACACATGCAGACTCACAAATCAAAGTGTAGACACAAGCACTGCGGACACACACAGAGGCTCTCACACACACTGGAGCACTTGGGTGGTATGTGGAGGATCTTGTGACACACTGTTTATTTAACTTCAAAAAGCTGAGGAAGGGATGAGAGCATCTGGGTCAAGGAGGACGTATCAATCTGAGCAAGTCATACGCCACATCACCGCTTGTGCTTTATGCTTCTTTACAGGCAATTGTATTTGAAATATTTCCTCCTGAAAGGCGGTCGCTGTCCTCTTACCCTCCACTCAGTCTGCTCCATTACTTTAAAAACTGTCAGCCAATTTTTTTTCAATGTTGCACCATTGTGTATCTGTTCCTTTTCATCTGTAAGAGGGGAAAATGTCGGGAAGAGGGGGAAAAAAAGAAGTGGGATCGTATTTTGGCAAGCTGGGGATGATATGTCGCACTGTCTTTTTGAATATTATTAAGTACTCTTGACCGACAACTAAATAAGAAAAACCCACCGGCTGCCCATGTGTTTGCATGGGAGCCGGTTCAGCTGGAAACAGTGAGAGGGTTGAAATGAGCTGTGTGCCAAACCATGGAGTGGCGTCTGGGGCTGGGTCCACCACATCTACACTGGGCCCCAGGCAAGAGGGGGGAAACGGCTTTAACACGCTCAAAAAAGTCCCCCTCTCCATCTCCATAAGCCTTGAGAAGTATTGTATGTTCTCTTTGCATATAATAGGTAATTTGTCTTTTTCAAAATGGCCTTAAAATTCCTTTTCACCTTTTGTCTTTTCATAAAAGTCTCCTTTGTTGGGTGAGATATTAATCTGCACATCTTTTGGCTCTCTCAGTGCTTTGCTGTCTGTGTCATTGGTTTGGTTTTGCAAACTGTACTGTTTAAAAAACTCTTGAGGCCTTTCTTCTATTAGAGTTTGAATAATGGTGCTTGAGGCTGTGAGGGTTGTGCAGTAACTTCATGCTGTTTCCATCGGTTGCTTGTAGTTATCAGGTGTGTGCATGCAAGTCAGTTGTTGGTGGTTTATTATGGTTTGTTGAAGTCAATTCTTCTTCTTCTTCTTCTTCTTCTTCAATCTAAGGCCAGTATTATATCATTGTGTATTAAAATTATGTTTTAATTTGTGTCCTATGATTTGATTTCATAAAATATACTGTATGGTATTGGCATTGATTTAGAATTTATGCTCCTGTAGCTTAGTGTACTGCATTCTATATAAATTTCATAGTATCCTGCCCCCACATGTTGTGTCACAACATTTTGTTTTGAATTGTAGACAAGGTTTTGTTTCAGGAGGTACTGAACTGCATGTTATTGGATGGTAATATTTGTTGAATTTTGTCATATTGTAACCTAACTTAATGCGATGTAATGTAACAAAATGAAAGGTTATGTAACATGGCTAACTTGTATTGTATAGTATTGCAATTCAACGTGATGTTCATAACATACTTTACATGTTCAGCAACATAACTTGTTGTCAGTGTTAAGATCCATGACAGAACATAACGTAACTAGAAAAGCACTCATAGAGCGCAGACCTCTGCCAAATATATTGTGATTGTCACACAACACTTTAGTCCTACTTTAATGTTATACTCCCTTTCAGCAGACTGTATGCTAAAAATTGTTGTTAGTTGCAGGTTTGTACGATAATTTGTTTCCTGACAGTGTTGAAATTATGATGACCAAGTACATATTCCAGATCTTAGTATCCAGAAAATTGGCAGGATCTTGATCGTACTTTTACGTCTGTCAGAAATTATTGTGACTTTGTCTTGTATTATTTTACAAAGCAATCAGACCATTTATTGTGGAGTTATATACACATATGGTGACACCGGCCCTACCTCACAATGATAAAGAATCGTTTAAAATTGTCCTAGATCCAGACAGTGATCCAGATCACCTCCAAAATTTGATCACTTCTTCCTTATCCCATTTTGAACATTTCCTGAAAATTCCATCAAGATCCGTTTATCAGTTTTTGAGTTTTGTCGTTCAGACAAACAGACAAACTCTCCAAAAACCTAACCTCCTTGGCGGGGGATATAAGGTGACCTATTGTATTTGGCCGTATTGCAACATGACATATTGTACTGCATGGGAAAATACTGCATCTTATCATATTGTATTGTACCACATTGTAGTAACTGATGATGTTTCCTATCTTATATGGTGTTGATGGTATGGTATGATATCATACAGTAATGTACGGTGTGGTTTCAGCTGACACCTGTGGTATTCAATTGTCCTCTATACTGCCACACTGTACCATTTTACTTTGTGATGCAACTCAATGTGTCATTTTCAGTAAAGTTGTCCTGTAGGGCAGCAGTTTTCAACAGGGGGTCCGTGGCCCCCAGGGGATCCGTGGTGGTACTGCAGGGGTCTGACTGAATGTAGTCTTTGTTCTTCCTTCAGTGGGCCAGTTTAAGAAAGAAAACATGAAGAGAACATAACGCAGTAAAAGGATGTGTGGAGACAGAGAAAGTGACCTCAAAGACCCAGATGTCAGATGTCTCCTTGTACATCTAACCATGGGGTCAAAGGTTAAACCAACTCTCCCAGTCCTTCCTGCCGTCTTGACCAATGAGCTTGACCTTTTTTCCTCTCTCCTGTTTGGACACAGCTGTGAATGGGGAAACAGGGTGTGAGCTTATTAATGCCCCACCATGCTCGCTGATATACTGGCTCCTTGGTGACTCATTTATGTTTGTGTGTGTGTGTGTGTGTGTGTGTGTGTGTGTGTGTGTGTGTGTGTGTGTGTGTGTGTGTGTGTGTGTGTGTGTGTCTGTAAGCAAGAGAGAGAAGAGTCCATGTGTGTCCCAGCCTGCTTCTTAGTGGCTGATTAGCCCGGGCTGAAATTCTGCCTCATGGCGTCTCAATGGAAAGCAGGTTTTGGTTTTTTTTTGGTCTGAAGGTTGGCCTCACTAGTGTCCGCTTTTACCACGTGGTGAGTTTGTTTGAAGTTTGAGCTAAAAAAAAAATCAAAGGAAGAGCAGTTTGTTTTTTTCATGTATAAAAACTTCAAACACTCATTTGTGATGTTGCCATTTTAAATAGGGACTCGTTTCTTAGCGAGGCTGCTCGCCAAACTGTCATGGGTGTTTTCCTGATCAGGCCAGAGCCTCGAGACAGAGCAGAGAGGCAGGATCAATTTACCTAAATCTGACAGTCTTGGACTCAACACCAGAGCTGTAGGCTCTATTCAAGAGCCTGCTTGGTAAAGTGAATGAAATGGCTTAAAGGAAAGAAAAGAGTCCAGTTTCAAGTTGGAGAGGCCTGAGAATGAGTGAGATTAGGATTTGTAGCTACTGTGCCATGTGTCTAGCCTGGCTCATAAGTATGTATGACTGAAGATGTTTGTTCCCAAAGGGATGATTAAACACACACTAGACCTCAGGAACAAATCTTGCTGGAGCAGAGGCTCATGCCACCATCAGTGTACCTCAGTACATCATGGAGTCATTTTTCTTCTCTTTATTCATGTCAACTGCTTGAGTACTGCTGCCTAAAGAATAGGAGTACAACACTGTGTGAAAGGACAATGTGTCTGCAGGTGCATCAGATCAGTCTATTATTATTGAAAATTTAGTTCTATTTTTTTTTCTTATGTTTGTGCACGATTCATTGTACCTAGTTGAATTTGCATTCTGTCAACATAGAAAACAAATCAAAAACTTCCCAGGATTTTTTTCCAAAGTTAATTTAAGTTGACAGCAACAAAACCTGAAAATTTCCAATATTCCTCACATTAAAACTCCTGTGTACATTTTCAAGAAACTTTCCTATAATGAACTGGAAATTTTCCATCCTTTTGCAACTCTGTTGTCTACTATAGGCATCATTACCACCATTACATGAGCTGCCCGATCTGAGGGAAGTTTACTTGAGCATGCACAGTGTACAGGTACACAAACACAAACATAGTTTTTGGATTTCTGGCAAAAAGGGTCAAATTTATCAGCTGACTCCAAAGCAAATGTAGCCGCAACAAGAGCAGTAATTAAAATGTGTTGAAGTCAAAAGTACAACATATGTCTTTCAATAGTGGAGGGGTATATACTTAAAGTTCCCCCTTCAGGTAATACTCAGGTGCTTAAGTGCAGAACTGAATTTACCATGTTGCTGCTGACTACTGACTTTAAAATGTCAATGAAGCTATTACAGAGCATAATGTAGAAGTTAAAGGTAGGGTTTATTCATAGTCTTTTTTCAAAGGGAAGTCATAAAGTGCTTTACACAAAGATAATGAGACATTCAGATTAAAAAAAAGGAGAAGAAAGAAAGGAGGTGAAGGCAATACAAACAGTGCTTCCATGTCATTCTTTGCCAAGATCTGTTTGACCAGCCTGTCTGATTTGATTTAAATGATTTGTTTGTAGACGCTTGAAGTGAATACAAACAAGTTTGCAAAGGGCAAATAATTAGTTGCAACAAGAAGGGGATGTCCCAGAGAAGGGTGTAAGTGTAGTGTTTCTGTAGAGTGTTTTAACAGAACTGGTGTTTAAACTTCTTATGGATGCAGTCACCCTTGCCAAGCAAAAAAAAAGGGAAAGGGGAGAGAACAATGCATTTCATCACCAGAAAACAAATCAACAAAAGCGAAAAAGACTGATGTTTCAATGAAAAATGCACAAACCACATCCTGTCCCCTTGGTCAGAGAATGGGACCCAGGCATTTACATTCACAATAAAATCTGACAGACATATGGCTTGTGTCTGCAGCAAAGGCTCTAAACCCCGGGTGCAGTGGAGCGAACACAAGCAAGACTTTCACCGGCCTCTAATAAGCCTGAGGATATGAAGAAAAGGTCTGAGAACACACAGAGGCCGCATCAGTTTGGCACTTTGAACAAGATTTCATCTGAAATATTGATATCTTGGATGTTCCTTTTGTCCAGGAGCAACAACTCAACTGGATAATCACTGTTTTGTTTTCAAAAAGCTTTTTAAAGGGTTATTAATAACGCATAAATGACATAAAACAGTGAGTTTGAGGTTCATTTTATGACATTTTAAGTACTCTTAGCCCTCCAGCATGACCTATAGCTCTGTAAATAACAATGCTGCATCACTGACCTCGTTGGCAGAGCTCTATTAATGAATGTTGGGAGAATTTTTTGCCTCAACAGGCAGGAATATGAATGAAAAACATTGCAAAACTGAATTAGGTATTAACTTTGCTCTCCTTTTTGGGCAAACTTTGCGGACACATCAAATGCATGCTTTGGCGTTTGCAGTTTACATACCTGTGAAAGTTAAACAGAGAGCATTGACTCAAGGTGTGGCTCCATATTTGTGTGTGACCGCAGGTATGGACAGGCACAAGAGCATGAAACGCACACATGCACATGCACGTAAACCTCCCTCTGAACAGCTGGGAGTGTTTGCCGTGTGAGCGTGTTGTTGGCTCTGCTCTCTGTCTCGTACATTGACCCATGCACTGTCTGTGTTTGCACTGCTCCCAGCTCAAACAGCGTGTGTTTCCGTCCCCTCGCCATTCAAGCACTCTGTGACGCTCGCTTTTGTGAAGACACACTCAGTCAAAAAAGGAAGGCTTGGCCTCGGGTCACACTGAGACAACAGAGGCCAAGTTCATTGAGAAATCGAGTAGAATGTCAGAAATGCACCTGATAAATTTAGCAGGGAGAATTGATATTTTCTGGCATTCCTACCAGGGTCACAGAGATTAAAGTCAAGTGATATTTCATTGCCTTAACAATGGTGGTCACAAAATACAAACCCTGTTGTTGGGTCAAGGCTGCTTGACCATAGAGAGGTAAATAAAAGGCAGTGAACGCTCAGAAGCAAAGAAAGCAACAAAAACAGATACATTAAACTTGTCTGAAAAGCATATTGAACATTTCGTGTCATATTCATTTTTAAGCAAAACCTCTGGAGCTGGATGTGGCAAACATGCAACAACAGCCCAAAAGATAGTTATTATATCAAAGTGGCTGCAAATCAGAAACAGTGTAAACTTGGACAACAAGTGAAAAAATGCTGGATTGGCAAAAATATATATTTTAAAAGTAAAATTTTAAAATGAATAAATTAATAGTGCAAGGTAAAAAAACATGCAAACAAACCCATAAAGAAATGGAAAGGGGAATGACTGCAAACGAAATCAGTCATTTCTTTTTGTTAGTGGCATGTTTCTCTGTATCATTTATTTTTGATAAACCGGTCCATGGCTTTACATTGTCTCCAATTCAGTTTTCATCTCTGGGAGTAACATTGCAACCCAACTCTGGTCCAACTGCAATTAAGGCATCTCATCCTCCAACCAGTAGATGGTGCAAGTTGACCAACCCCAGTCAAAAAACTTAATTCACTTTAAACAATTGTAACTTGCTAAATCTTCAGATTTGAAGGGGCTGTGAGGAGTTTGAAAGTGATCTGAAAAAAGGCTCCCTTCCAAATATATGCCTGATCATAATCCACACCAGGACCGGATTGATTTACAGCATGTCTAGGTCTCTCTGACAACACCATGCTGATTGACGAAGTTAGTAGTGTGAAGAGATAAAACACAGAGATCTGGGTTTTTTCCTCTGCTGAAAACATTTTCTGTGATTAATTTTGTGGTGATGGTCGACACAGGAGCTTAACTGCCAGACAGAAAAAGGACAGAAGCGCAGAAGAAAGCTAAACGGGAGAGTGATACAGCCCAAGCTAAAGGCTAATTAGCCACAGCAGTGTAACATGAGTACCAATTTGAAATGTCAACAATGCATCCTTTTATTGCGGCAGAAAAATAAACAAGAAAAAGTCAGGAACAGGTTGTTTGAGAAAGAAAACTAGTAGCCACCATCAACAGAGCTCAGAAAGGTAGATGCTGCTCTATGTCCTTCTCAGCCACCACCTGTTCAATCTCTGAGGTCAGATAGCGCCCGCCCACCTCGATAGAGTACAGAACGCAAATGCCTAGCTGCAAATGAGGATTAACAGGAAACAGTTAAAAGTTACAAAGCATGAGACAAGTGAGTTGTCCTGCAAAAGTCATACAAACAAAGAGACAAGAGATGATTTTGAACAGTTCACAGAAAACAGTGAGGCACTGTGGAGGACAGCTGATGAGTGAAGACTGAAGGTAACAGATGTACATGTACACTGTCTATAGCATCCACAAGAATAATATACCCCTCAGACATCAGCCTGCAAATTTTAGAATATGGTCTGTCATACAGCAGATGGCCACAACTTCACATCAGATTGAATAAGAAGTGACCGTTCAACTGTTTGGGTTTGACTTCTCAGAATTTCTCCATTCTGTTAATGAACCCAGTATAAAATCACTCTGCATGATTGCATCAGCTTAATGTCTAAAACATTGTTAAAAAAGTGTTTCCCTCTCCCCAGTCCACTTCATCTCTGCGTTTGCCATTCCCCTCCATCCAGCCGTGCTGTTTATCTTCAGCATTGGGTTTGGCAGATTGAGGTTTCTATACCAATGGCCTGATATGTTTGGATATAAGAACGTGGTTTTCCTGTTTTGGCACGGTCAGAGTATCTGTTCATATACCATCCTGACATCAAACACTGGATATATAATATGTAAAGGCCATCTGTGGCATTCCCTCTTGCTCTGTGATGACTTGGCAGCTGTTTGGTGAGGCCTAATAACGTCGACCTGATACATATATGCTGTGGTATAAAAGAAATGTTTCCTTACAGTGCTGTCTTTTTCAGGGCCACTGATATTCAAGCTAGATTTGCTGTTGATATAAGGGGGCAATTAGCTCAACCAATCATCCTTCACATCACATCATGGCCTGTCCAAGTTTTTGGGTTATGCAATAGTTATATTTCTCCCAGCAGGTTTTTAAACACAAGAAATACTGAGTACATTTTGTTATTTTAATGTTTCTGCAAATTGCACAACAGCTGAAGAAGTTTTTCTCTACATTACATTTAATGACAGTGACAGTGACAATGCCACAAAACAAAGAGAAAACAAAGGAAAGTATGTTCAAGCACAACTAATGAGTACCGAAAAAATACAACATTTGACCACCTGGTTAGCTTTTTTCTTCTAGAGCTTTCTACCATGTTTCACGGTCTTTCTGTGTAGATTTAATTTATAAAAACCAAAGTATTACGCTCCAGTGATAGCAGGCAATATACCAGAGAGACCATGATCCCACAGGGCATCATGTGACTAACTTTATATCCTCTTAGGACACTTTTAAAAACTCTGGAATAAGTTAACTGTTGCTAGTTCGTGCCTGAAAGTCCTGCGGTGACATTTTTTATGTTGTGTGCACTAGAGAGTATTTTAGGAAGTGGTTAGGACCCTTTCTTTTGCCATGTTGAACTAGGTATTAAGTCCTACTTTTGGCTCCAACATGCTGATATCAACAGAAGCACTCACAACCACCTTTGTTGTAGCAATGAGCCATGAACATTGCTGAAAGCAACATTCATGGTTCATTGTGAAATACCACAGATAGTAGATAAGATTTAGCAAGTAAAATATAACATGGTGAGCTACAAATAATCTACACTAATTCCTCATCATCGCATTAGTGTTTGAGATTAAATTCAGAGGTTCCCCTGAATAAACCATATGAATCAGCAGTAGCTCAGTCCCTTGGTACTTGGCTTGGCAACTGGAGGGTCACTGGTTTATATCTTTGTATTGACCAAGATTGGAAATTTGACTGATAGCTAGAGGTGTCAGAACCTACAACTTCTCAGGTGTGTGCTGATGGTTTAGTTCCCTCATTTTGCACTCTCCAGCCATGCATTTTTTTTATTTTATATTATTTTTTGCAAAGTGCTGTTTGTGCATTTGTGTATAGCAGGTATAGCATGATGCAGAGTGAAAAAATCCTTCCAGTCAGGATTATTATTTATTATATTATTTATTTATCTTATATATTTCACCTAGAATAGATTATGTGTGACATGTTTTAGCTGATATTACAAATGAACACACCCCTCTACTCGACCCAGCAAAGAATGCTTATGCTACACACACACACACACAAACAGCCCCAGTGCATTGTTTTGGACACAGAACAAAATTACATAAAAGTATTGGCACTTAATGACTAATTGTTGGGTGGTGGAATCAGAATTTATCTGCATCAGATGAAAATGATCAGAGGCTCTGTAGTAACTGCTGTGATGATCATCTTTTGTTTGTGAAGGTGAGTTACTTTTCCAGTTAATCATCTGGCCACCTTCGATTAAATTTTACTATAGGAAACAATCAAGGGCCCATCAGTCATTTAAGGATTCATTTTTGCTGATTAGTCAGGTACAGTGAGATTTCAACATCCAAAACATCAAAGGAACTGTGCACCATTTATTAGCAGGGGGCAATAAAATGACCTGGTTTCTAAGCCGATGAGGTGTCCCCTTCTTCTGTTCCCTCACCAACATATGAATCAGCTTTAATACAATATAGACATAAAACTTAAGTTTTCAACTTATTCAAAGGGATACAACATTAGGCGTCACACACTAGAACTTGCTTTCTTCTGATTTTTTCCACCACATGCACCTGCATGGAGTCTCTGGGCTGACCCTCCACCCTCAGGTGGGTTCAGAGAGTCTCGGCTTCTCTGGCAGCCTCAGGTTGGACCTGGCATCAGGCTGGTCGTCAAACACAGGTTCTCTTTGTTTGTGTCAGCTACACACTGAACCTCACAGGGGCCTCATGTACACAAAGGAATGTTTGGATGGATCTGTTACACAGCCACACACACTGCTTGTTTGCCTGTTTGACTCCACAACAGTAATCTGACTTCTAAATTGGGTCGGGGAGGTTCTTGTAGGGCTTAGAGGTCGGACAGTGGATATGGTGGCAGACAGAAGGGAGGAAATGACAGCAGGACAGCTAAATTGTTCTGGTTGGGTGGGTCAAAGTCAGAATAGCTTAAATTGTCAAGAACAGTAAATGTAAAAGATGCCTCCTGCTGACAGCTTGACTGCAGACTTTCACATACATATTTCCAGTCCAATTGTACAAATTGATCAGGGAGTGAGAATAGTCTGAAGAGGAAGACCAACAAACATATAATGGCTAATGTTAGCATTTAGCCACTTTCTGGCTTCAGTAGCCCAAACTGGAAAGCATCTCAAAGCTTATACTAACATATTTGGTCAAATCTGAAAATAGTCAGACTGCTGGTGTTAATGTTAGTGTTGTTGTTAGCATTAAGCTGTTTAGTAGTACATAAGATAAGAAGTGACTATAACTACTGTGATTGTTTGGTAGTGGTTAGCACAAATAAGGAAACATGTAATTTTTTGTCTAATAAAGGGTCGACTTAATGGTGGTTGGATTCTAACGTTAGCTGATGTCACATGAAAGAAAAGTGGTTATTAAATATGCTCTTTCACTATGATGTGATATTGGCAAGGATGTGGTTAAACGCTACCATTAGCTGTTGTCTAATTGTAGCAATTTGGCTCTCTGGTGTAGTTTGTCTGTTCAAAATAGTTCTAATGTGTTTCCACAT
Organism: Halichoeres trimaculatus; assembly: GCF_033239565.1. Classification (NCBI taxonomy): domain Eukaryota; kingdom Metazoa; phylum Chordata; class Actinopteri; order Labriformes; family Labridae; genus Halichoeres; species Halichoeres trimaculatus. Next base: position 18,168,347 of record NW_027437187.1, on the reverse strand, counting down.
TGTTCGTGCTGATTGCGAATCTAATTACTGGTTAGCTCAATTCTCATTAATCCTGTTGCAAAAAACATTGCCAGATACTTAAATATGATTTACAACAGAGAATGAATCCTGAACAGCTTTCAAGCTTCCAAGCCAGAAAGTGACATCAGAGAAAAATGGCCGCCTTGTGAAAATGGTGAATTGCACCATCTGAGGCCATTCACCTCTCAGGACTGTTTACCTCAGCTTCATCTCTTTCAAGTCTGTTATAAGGTCATGAATCCCACACAATTTACATGCACAGTCAACACACAAACTCTATTTCAGTTCCCATGCTGCTCCTGGCCTCCGGTTAACCCCGCACTCTCCTCCCTGTGCGTTTGGGTCTGTAAAAGCCCACTTTGTTGTGTCTGAGCGGTGAAGCATCCCAGTGAGCAATGACTTCCTGTTGGAAGTGACTGCTATTTCAACTCCAGGGCAAACGCTGCTTGGTTGCCTGCGGTTTGTCTGTCTGTCTGTCGGTCTGGGTGTCTGCCCTCGAGCTTCCCCTTAGCGCATAGAGGAAGAAGACATTTCCGCGGAGACAAGAAGAGTGACAGCAAGAGCTGCCAAACCAAGAGCTCCCTGCAGGCAGACTCAGCTTCACTGGAAGTGCAAACATAAAGCATTCTGGGGTGTTTGATGACGGAGGTCAAAGGGCATTTGAGGGATTCATTGCTCTGGAACCATAGCCACTGTTCTTGTTCTTGCCTTCTTGTTCCTCGTCTGTTTGTCTTCTTCATAACCTCTTCCACACCTCGTTCTGTCTGGTGTCAGAGCTTCGGGTGAAGATGACAACAGCGGTTGGCAGACACAGAAGAGGAGCCATTACCTCAGCCTCCAGCAGCATGTCAACGATATTTTCAGTCAAAGCATAAACCCCGTCATAAACCAGAGCTGCAGGGACATGAAAGGGTTTGCATTTGGTTTTATTTTGCTGTGGTAAAATACTTTTTTTACTGCATGCATACTTTGAGAATTCAAAGACATCTCCTTTGTTTGGACTGTCTTATAAAATTTGGGCCAAGTGCAAGAGTAAAAGTCATTATCGGCTTCTGATGAGAGCCTGCTGTAAGTGAGAATGGTCTCATAAAAGGCATTTATATGGAAGATGTTAGCTGTGAAGAATTCCCCAATCCCATTTTAAATTGTGATTAGTAAATGAACACACATGACTGCTTCGGTGTCAAAGAGTTTGCACTGATTTTAGGCCTCTCAATGGGGACACAGAAAACATACATTTTCAGCATTTTCTGGTTTCCGTATCCAGTCGTAACATAACCAAAAGTGACTGTAAGAAAACACAAACTGCAGTGTTCTTCCGTTCCCCACATGCTGTTCTTCTGACTATTTATTTTATTCTTCATAGAATTTATTTGTTTTTGGTCAAATCGGCCACCTCTGTATCTCTCTGAGCCAATATTACACTCGGGAGTGGTTGGCCTTTGAGTGGATTAGGACTTTTCCATTGACCAGCGGTTTGCAGAGGTTATAATCTTGCACCCCAAAGACAGATTTCCCGTTAAACCCAGGAAAGCTGTCTGACACCACTTACTGGAATTTAGTGGAATTTGTAGCAAACGCTTGTTGGCAGAGACACAGACATACAGACAACTCACAGAAAGTGGCACATAGTAATGTGGACAATGCACTTCTCTCCAATGGTGTGGGTGGGCAGTAAATTTGCCTTTCCTTTATCTTCATTTGGCTTGAACAGGATAATTGCTCCCCAACGTACACAGTGCTGGCGCCGCACACAGTTGGACGTATAAATCATTCATAACCATGCGATTAAATATATTGAGGGATATATTGGTGGTAAATGGGTGGTTGGATCCTGGCACTCCTGCATGATATTCAGACTTGACCGCTGTCATCAGGAATCCATTCTAATGATGATGTCCAAAGGAATCTCTGCCCATCTGTGTGTGGTATGATAAATCAGAGCAATATGTCAAAGGACCAACCCAGTATGTTATTATCTATGTGTGATTTGACTGAAACATTCTGTAAAAAATGTGCTCAGTGCTGTGACTTTAACAAGACGCTACCTCCATGCAGATCTGTTTTTTGTTTGATGTGAACTGTGCTACAGAGTGCAATATTCCTGAATACTGCCAACTTGATTCAGTGAGCTCTTGGGTGATTCAAACTGTAAAACAGCCACATTTTGATGCCTCTATGATTACAATCAGCTGCTGCAAAGTGACAGCTGAGTCCTCCCAGTAGATGGAGACAAAGTATGCAGCACAAGTTGCCACACAGTGAGCTTGAGGCGTTTCAACAGTTTATTTTCTGTATTCCTCGTTCCGCCAAGATGTTGACACAAAAAACGTATAAAGTTACAAGTTTTGTTGCAATTTATACAGATATTTGAAGGCACTGGCTGCTTTCAGGCTGACACACAAAAAACAGACCAGAAAAAGCTGCTAAGAGACTGATCACCAATCAGTTCTTTGCGAACAGAAAACATTTGAGAGGCCTGATTTAACTTGCCCTGGTGCTTGACTCTGATTGAGATGATCACCCAGCAGAGGGAGTTGTTGCACAAGCATTGAGGCAGCAGGTTGTTACTTTCAGCAGCCCCTGGTAGTGGATCCAGCCTGTGCAGAGCCGGGGTCTGACTGTCCCCCCAGTGCCTCCGCCATCTTGATTGCTGCCATCTTTTGTGGGAGCGGCACCCTACTCACGATCATCACTGTGGGGGCAAAACTTTTGTTGCTGCAGAAAAGACCAGTTAGAGATCAAGGGCATGGAATCTTATACAAAAAAATCTTCCTGCCAAGATAATTTGTTATTTAAGTTTCTCCATCTGACTGAAATTCATTCCTGCTTTCCTTTTTTTGAAAAACAAAAGATAATCGAAAGTGTTAAACCCCATCCCATGCAAACCGCATTCCTCTTTTTTTGCCAAGAAGGGGTACTTTATTTTGATATTTTCCTGTTTCACCTGTTTGTCTGCACTTTTTCTCTTCTCATTTTTACTTGACCAACCTCGGAGTGAAAGTCTCCCCCTCTCTCTTTTCTTCTCCACTTTATTAATCACCATGAACTAAAGCTCAGACAGATCTACCAGCTGGCTAATGGAGGCCCAGCCTCTGCTTGCACGCCACTGCACACATGAATATCATTAATAACTTCATTAGCACTTCCTGACTACAGCCAGCACTGCACTGGATTGGATTGCTGACTAGTTTGTGTGTATCTGTGAGTGAGTAAGTTAGTGTGTAAAAGGGCTGAAGGAGGGGGGCTCCTGACTCCTGATTGCGCACCACTTTCAAGATCCAGAGGAATACATCTCCTCCAATTCCAGCCATGCCGTGTGATTGAAACAGTGTCTGGCTCGGACACCCCGCACTTACAGTCCCACCAGACGTATCACCGTACAGTAACAGTACCCCCATTAGGATTCAAAAACAGCCTGATCAAAGATAGACGTTGTGCCCCATGCTCCAAGTCAAAGTGAATTACAACAGCCAGGTTCTGTCCAAGCATGTAACACAAAGCACTTAAACATCAAATAAAGTACGTAAATACTCTGTTTAATTGTACAGTCTGAGGCCGCTCTGGACCGGAATGAGTCGTCAAAACTGTCTCCTCTTGTTGTACGTGGAGTGATGTTAAAAGTCTGGAATACAGAGGTGTACACCACTTACACAAAATGAATAATAATCACAAATGCATGGAGAGATGATTAGTCCCCTGTGAGGAAATGTCACTCATGTCCATGATTGCAGGGAGGAAACTTTTTCAGCTTTGAACAGCTGTGCGTTGTTTTTTTTCTATCACTATAAGCAGAGTTTTCATCACTGCACTGCATAAGGACTCTGCTTCAGAGCACTGCAACCTGCACAGAAAGAGTGTGCTTCCAAGCAGGGATGTATCCAGAGGGTTGGTTGAGGGTGTAGGGGCTCCTTGTAATATGATTGGTCCTCCCTGGTGGCACCCAAGTATGCTTTTACACTATGACGCTGCTTTTTTTTGTCAGAGGCGAGTCTGACATTAAGGTCAATTAACTGAAATTTGCAACAGTCACTAAAATTTGGTCGCTGTCCATGTAGCTTGAGTCAGAGAGTGCAGCATAAAAGATTCATATGTTACCTTTCTGTTGTTACTTTATACAGTTCAAATTCATCAAAAGACATCAGTAAATTTTAATGTTAGCAGTTAAATACACATAATGAGTGGAACCAAAAGGGGAAAATAAAGGGGATCATTTATGTGTGAATAGTTTATGAACAAAGTTTCTGTGACATCACCACCCTGTTATTGACGGGGGCCATATTGGAAATGCCGGGCTTTGAGCCTCCTCACTAACAGCTATCAGTCAGGTGAGCTGCACCTCTTACTGGTAATTTTAATATAGACTAAACAGCTGAGTTTTAAAAAAATATGATAATAACCTGCGATGAAGTGCGTGTCGTTAGAGAAATTAACTATTTAGACCCACGTTATTTTTTGTACCAGGTTGCAAACGTGTTTATTTCTGCTGTGAAAATGGCTTTTTTTTTCCAGCTTGGTGTGTATGTGGTGTCCAGTACTCCCGGAGCCAGCTTCAAGCAGACACTCAACAAACTGCAGATTTTAGCACTTCCGCATTTTCTTCATTTCATACAGCCAGAGGTTGCCGCTCGGAAGACAGAGACTTTAAGCCATCCCTCTGAGCAACTGAAGTCAACAAAGCCTGCACACACCCCTGTGTCTTAGTCAGGCATCTTTACTGAATTTCAAAAGAACATTTATACTACAATCTATATACTCCCTTATATTCTATGTGTGATTGTGCTGTCAATTTTTCAATGAAAAGACAAAAAAATCCCCATAATTACTCTAATAAACATACAGATATACATTTTCTTCCTGTTTGACCAACTTTTGCTAGAAGCTGTCATGCCTCACTTTTCAAAGTGGATCAATTAGTCTCATCACTGGTGATTTAAATAATTCGGTAGTTGGTGTTTTTTCACCAGTTTTTGAAGGAACAAATAGAAAGAAGAGGCAGTCAAAATGTACCAGACTATTACATTGTTGGGTTTAGGCTTTACATTGTTTTTTTTTAATCAAGTATAAACATGTATTAAGTATACAGATAGGCATATAGATACACATAAATAGATACAGGATACAGAGTGAGGTATGGGTATAAATTCATTAATCATTTAGTTCGGCTGCCACTTCCATACATGCTACACAACAGAATCACTCTTATTTAATTAATTAACAAGATCTGTAAACATGTACCACAAACAGACTGCACAAAAACTTGTTCGGACAAGTTTAAATACACAGGATAGCAGACATTATTTTGACAGAAAATGAATGAAAAATCAATATTTAATTTACCCATTGAGGAAATCTATTAAAGTAAAAAGTCGATGTGATTCATCATCAAAGAACCAAATCTACTTTTAGAGTGTGTATCTGGCTCAGCTGGGGATAAATTAGAGCCATTAGACATTTTGCAAAGTTAATTTCTAATTTTTATGCAAACAAAGATATTCTGCTAGTACTGTTGGCTTGTTTTCAACCTGCTCTTTGTCTGAATGATTGTGCTTTGTGCCCTGGTAGCTTTTATTAGCAACAAGGTAATGTGTTCACATATGCAAATGACTATTATCCAATCATTGCTGATTAAAATTAAGTCCAGATGTACAAGCTGTTGTAGACTACAAATTTCCCTTAATGAATGAAAAAATAAGTCTTTTTCTTACTTTCTTTTTTTTTTTTTTTTTTTTTTTTTTGCTCTTTGCAAAAGTTTACCCAAAATGTTTCAATCTGGTGTTTTGGTACAAAGTGTCAGAAACTGTCAGCCTTGGTCAGCAAGCATCCTGCTGTAAACTGCCATAAAATATACTGTTACTAATTAGATTATCCCTCTCCAAATGCTCCAAAGATCTTTAGATAGATAAAAATCAAGATCCAGTGACCCAGTAAATTATACTGACTGAGTGTGCAGCACATTTTCTAGCCATATACAATCAATCTTTGCTGCGTCCAAAACAATTTGCACCTATGAACAGCGCAGAGCCCAGGGCCATAAACTGCTCGACTCCTCCACTTGCTGCACGTGTAAGCTTGAAGTTTCCTTCTAATCACACGGGTCACATACAAAGTCAGTGAGTAATATTCACATGTGCCAATTTACTCTGATCTCTTTCCTTTTCTTCATGTTTAGTTATCACGCAGTGTTAAGCTTTCTTTTCTGGATGTGTATTTCATAATGACAAATGTGCTGTGGTCTTTGCGGCACAAAAAGTGAATACATATGTCAATGCCATGAGCCAAAACAACATTACAGAGAAGCTCTTTGATTTATCGTGCCTGTTTCCCTTTAAATCTCAGTTGACCAAACCCCCCTCGACTGGTGATTTTTCTCACAGTTTTGAATTCATTTCCCGCCCACAACTCCTCTTCTGGCTCCGTTATTGGGGGAGACAGCTCTCTGTCGGTGATGCATGGGCCGGATCCCCAAAGCAGATTTGTGGTGATGCCATTGCAAAAGGACCCTGGCGAGTGGAGGGGGTGTGTGCAGTGTGCTGATTCAGCCTGTGTGGAGAAGGAGGAGGGTGAAAGGAAAGAAGAAGTGACGCGGGGAAGGACAATTTGTATCTGTGCACCAGCCAAATTATCTTCAGTGCAGCTCTGAGACAGAGGGACAGCCTTATTTGGCAGGCTCATCAGACTTGTAAGCATTTTACTACAAAATAAAAATGGATGCATGAAGAAAGAGTCTGAAATGACTTGTGATAAATGATTCACAGGGAAACTCACTTCAAGTGCCTCTATACAGAACTTTGTTGGAAATCAGTTAACATATTTCCCTCTGCAATCTCACACTACTGGTGTATGTTTTTTTTTTCTTTTTAATAAAGTTCTCCAGTTCCAGTGAAAATAAATAAATAAATAGAACGAACAAATGAGAAACTCGACCTTGCCTGAACTTTGGAGCATTCCTTCACAAAGGAAGTGATTGTTCAGGCACTGGAGAAGGACAATGCATATTTGTCATCCCTTGAAGAAGTTGGGGGTGTAAGAGATCTACAGTAATAGTATTGTGCAGTGAGCAGTGCTGATTAGTTCATGCTGCAAGTTCTCCTAGGTCACTTACCATCACCAAAAAGAGTGCTGCTATGAGATTATCAGAGTTGTACATGTTTTTTAGTAGTTTTGGCACCATTTAATGCGTACACTATTATTCAAATAAGTTTTCTCATGGAACTTTTCATGATCAGTTGTTCATAATAATTAGAACCTCTCATCAACTAACGACCAAGTACTTTTCAACAACATACATTCAGATGTGTTGGTGGACAATTATTTGCAAAAATTGTGAGTGATACGGCTTTGCTGTCATACAGCTTGGAATAAGTCATGTACAGACTCAGTTTTTCTGCATCTTTCTAGGACAGGATTAGTCTGATTTGTTGGTTCTTGTATGGGTGAAAAAAAAGCAGTTATGGAAATTTGTTTTCTAAGGATAAGGACATACCCTGAACAAATTTAACACCCAGATTTTTTTTTTACATTGTTCTGAAGAATGTGATAATTCATTGTTTTGGCAAATTAAATGTCCTCCTGCCTTTGAATTATGGCACCACATGCCCACATAACATCTTTGCAATCGCAGAGCAGTCAACTGTGGAAGATAATGGTGGTTTTAAGTTTGGGGCCAACACGATAGTTTCATAAACAAAAAGGCAGCATTTGTCATGGCTGCTTCTGACAGCTCATGACAACCAGTGATGAATAACACATGCTGTGTTGAGTAAGAACCACAGCAGGGCTGTTGGAAATGCCCAACAGACGGTGTGAAACAGCGAAGATACTTCTGGGTCAGCTGGAGGGATAAAACCCTCACGTGGAGACGATCCAAGAAGCACTGACAGGGATCAGATGCAGTAATGCCCAGACAAACAACAGGGCTAGGCCACATGAGGTAAACATTAAATGCTACATGCAAAAATCTCTTCTGCACCAACACATGCAAAAATACTTTACAGTGAAATATATGCTCATAGTTCTGAAAGTAAAATGTACAGTCATGCAGTATGCATTAATAGGAATAAAGAGCGAAACAAATTCCCTGCTGTACTTGAAGTCTGAATCTGCAGAATGTTTTTCATTCACTGGCAGGGGTGAACGAGTCCATACAGTCCCATGACCAAAAATACACAACTCATCTGAGTGTGTTATCAAAGGCCTGCCCCACATCTTGTTAAGGCACGTCTGCCAGCCTATCTAAGCCTATCACTGTGCTCCGAGGGAAAACAAACAAGACCCACATACACATAGAAACACTTGGCAGCATCCTCCGAGACTTGTCCTCATGAAGCAGGTCACAGGTAAATCGAGGAGAGTCTCATGTCTTGTTGATGTCACACCATTTCTAAACTCGTGTCAGTATCAGGATTAATTTCTTGAAAGCACGGCATATGGGCCAGGTTTTCTCTACAATAATAGGATGAAGAGGAAGGCATGTGGTGCCAGGGGAGCCTACGTCTTCACTTTACCTGAGATGACCCTTTGCCACACAAATGTGACTCACCCTATGTGTGTTCCGTGTTTTTTTTTATGCCTGGTATTAATGTAACACAACCTGGCGTGCATATTTAACTTTACCGCCAGCTGAACCGCTGAACCATTTGAAGTTGTGATGGTTATTAGCTTTACTGAATTCTTTCAAAGTCACCACAGTAATTTTGGCTTTGTTATTGACATCTTTACCTGAGATAATGGATTTTTTTGTTTGTTTATTTGCTTCTACTTCATGTCTGTACTTAACATGCTGTTACTTTCCAAGGATTTTTAATCATTTTACCTCTTGCTTTTTGAATGCATGCTTAAAATAAAATAACAACACACTTTCTTTTTATGAGGACACGGTGCGAAAAAAGGATAACTATCAATTTACTTCAGCGTGATGAAATATTAATAATGAAACATATGAAAGCATCTAAGTAATCACAGTAAACATGGAAGGTGTGTGGCCACTACTCTCCAACAAAAAATTTGTACGAATGCTTGTCAATACACTATTAGCCGTAGCTTTCAATAAATAGCAATAATAGAAAATTTGACACTTTTTGCTTTTGGATGAGTTTTTTTTGTGCTGATTTGTGCATATTTGTTGAACGATTTGGCTGTTTGGTTTGAAACTTTGACCGTTCGGTTTCTTCTCATTAGGGCCTGGGCCTCGCCAAACTCCTACATCATCCTACAAAACTCTTGTGTTTTACTAGCATGCAGGCTGTTGACTACACGTAAAACTTCAAGTTGCCTGTTCTAGGATTTGCACATTCAACTGATTTTTGTACAAGTCTTCAGTAAATAATTTTTTGCTGAAGCCCTTAAGAATGATGGACATTAAAAAAGGAAACATGGTAATAGGGTGAACACAAATATTCAATCTGAAGATAACTCTGGTAGCAGACCCTGATCTCATCTGAAAAGGAAAGATAACATAATGGTCATAAATTTTGAACTCGTCATTTACACTTTTATCAAATATACATGTATTTAAATCTTTTGTCAAATTTTTTAGAGGAAGAGAGGAGATCACTTGGTTCTGTGTAAAAGTGTAATAACACTGAGTGGTAATTCCAAAGCTGACTTCATAAAGTTAACCATCAGCTGTTTTTACTTTCCTCAGGCAAAAATGACAGATAAACTCAATTACAGTTATCTGTCTGAAAGTTGGCAGTCTAAATTTCATGTTGCGGAAGTTTAATTTTAACTGGAGTGGATCCAAAGCAGAAGGAACTAAACGCAGAGGTTTGTAGTTAGCATAGTGACAGGGAAAAACAAAAGCCAGCCGCCAGTTCCTCTCAGCCTGCGGCTTGTCAGTTCATTACAGAATAATTACATCAAAATCAATTTTATTCTGTATTAAAATATAAAAATAAACTATATTTTAGCCAAAATGGCACAGTTTGTTCTAGGCCTGGTAATATCTGTGTCAATGTTGATGATTCAGCATGTGAGAATTTGAAATCTAGTTTGATGATAAAGTTATTTGAGTACAAAGCTCGAGTCAATGCCACCACTCACCGCTGTGCATTTGGAGCCTCAGTTTTTAACAGACCTGGAATTTATTTTTGATTCCCAAGTTCCTTAGATGTTTTGTTGGTCAATTCCCATGGAAAACCAGCAGACCAGAAGGCAGAGGGAGAAGGTGCTGAGAGGTTTATTTCACATTCTCCTCGTCCAACTTATCCCACTGTCATTTGGTTGTTTGATAAGTGGACTGAATAACCTCTGTACTAACAAGGGTGAGTTATAAATATTTTATCATGTATTTTTATGTACCCCAAGACCTGAGCTTTCCTCGAGGTTTAACAGTGCTGGAAAAAGAGTGCTGTGATTGACATGAAGTATCGTAGCCAATACTTTCTAGCATAAGCTTGTGAAATGTCAAAGCAGCAAGAACTGGTTCAACAAAATATTGTGTTCCTCTCAAAACACCGCTGCTCATTTAAGACAGACCCAGTTTCTCTTTAACATTTAAGCCCCCTGAACTTGAGATTCTTGATGAAAGATAAATTTTTCAGATGGAAAGGTTTTTTTTAAAGAAGTTGGCTTTACAGACTACTTGCAATCTTACCATTTGTACAAATACCAACTTGGGACCATAACTTGCATTAATATTTATTTTGAAAGGGAAATCATGTCATCTACAAAATGTACCTAAATCTATGCTAAAATGAATTTATTACATGTCATTGAAGTTTTTTGCTCAGTAAGTTGGTTTATTTTGTTTATAATGAATTCAAACAGATGGAATAGCTGCTCTGTGTCCATATATTTACATAAGTGTTGTATTTCACAGAGTGGATGAAAAACTTCAACCTGAGCTTGTGGAAAAATCTTTCACCAACAGTAATTAAGAGTTTTTTTCTGTTTTGTAACTCAATACACACCCTCTGAATCCTCAGTTGTTCACACTGTAAATGAGCCAAAACACACAAGGGAGGTCTGATGATGACTGTAAATCATGTCTGTTATAAGGTTTAACGCAGAGAGTCTTAAGTAGCTGCTGCACAGTAATGTGAACCACATTAGCTGAGATAAGTTGTCGGGTTATGGCTTTTCCACATGCTCCTGTCTTTTGTTCTGGACTAGATTTTATTAATGGTCCTTTCCTTTCACCTATTTTCCTTCTGTATCGCTTGTGGAATTTTATTTGTGACCCCTGACATATGTAACTGTAAGAAAACACCCTCCACTTTCACACACTTGCATGGTTACAAGATTGGCATCCATATTTTTGCAGATGACGCAGTCTGTTGCCAGAAGTTTATTCAACTACTTCTAAAAAAAAAAAAATCCATAGCTGCATGAACTTGAATGAACATTATCCTGCTCAGCATAAAGAAATAATTATAAAAAAAGATATTTGTCATGCAGTCAGCTCTTATTTCAACTTCTACCCTGTGAAACATAATTTGTTGGTGCAACTTAACACACTCAAGTTATCTTGTTGCTTTGACTGAGTTAAGTTAATTCAACATGAAATGTCAAATAATTTGATCTAGAAAAAGTCATGAGAACTACAAAAGATGTTGATTGAACTTAATTCATCAAGTTTTTACAGCAAATGTGGGGGTTTTTTTGGCGATGACCTGCTATCTTGTCTGTCCTATCCCCCATCAACATATCTCATGTGTTAGCATAACACTAAATGCACTTGAAAAATCATTGAGTAAATGAGCTCATGCCCTGTGAAGCACAGATAGCCCGTCTGTGCCATGTGGAGCACGCAGAGCTGGTTCATGCAGTGGAGCAAAGACAAGATTTCTTTGCAGTAGAGCACAGATAGCCAGTGGGTGCAGCGTGGCATCATGGATAGCCTGAGCCCCCTGCAGTGTATATCAATGTACAGCAGGGTCTCATATCCACTGCTTTTCATCCTCACTCATGGTTTCAAAACAGCATCACAACAAAAAAAAATCTTTGATGTCAACAACAGTGAAGTACTAGCGGCGGGTTTGTCATTATTTTACTTTTAATTTACAATGTAATTTTTTACAGCACTGTATTTGAAAATAACAGGATTTTACTGTAAAAATGCCAAAATTAATTTTTCAGAAATTTGTGATAGTGTACTGAAGAAAACTCAGCTTTCAAGAGCAAAAAAAAAAAATTTTTTTTAATTTTTTTTTTTGCTTTTTGGACCCACATAGCAGAAAAAATTAAACAAAACCTCAATTAAATCTATGACCGGGGATATATGCATCTGAATTAATAATATAACATTATTATTATTATTATTATTATTATTATTATTATTATTATTATTATTATTATTGTTAGTATTATAAGTAGTAGTAATAGTAGTAGTAATAGAAGTAGTAATAGTAGTGGTAAAAGTGGTATAAATAATAATAATTGTTATTATAATTATTATATTTATATGATAATTAGAGCATTGAGTAGTTATGTTATGAGAATCAGGTCCAGCTAATGTCATAATATTATGACTTTATCCTGACTCTGATTTTATAAAATAACAACTTATTTTTTTTACTTTAAGCTCATAACATTACAATTACATTACTTTTTCATTCTTATATATATATATATATATATATATATATATATATATATATATATATATGGGGTATTTTTTATTTGTTTTCATCAGGACTCATGGCCATCCTAGAAAGCTTCACACCAATGAAGGCTTAAATCGACAAGACAGAATCAACTGAGGAGGAAGAGGGGGCTAATTGGTCCTTCACTGTAAATTTTCAGTACACTTTGTGATCCACATTAAATGGAAGTAAGCATATGCACGAAGAGTTAGCTGAGATGCTCCAAGTTATTCTCACAGCTATTGAGTTCATGCCAACTAAATGCCTCCTTACTGAACTCTTAAAGCAGTTGAAAGTTCACCAGTGCATGATGCCAACACAAGATGTAAACAGGTGAATAGCTGCCATGTGACTTCTGTACCCTATGAATAGACTACACACATGACTTTTGTCCTGGACTTGAACTGGCTTGAACGGAACCAGTTTATCCAGAAATATTTCCAAAATTTATATAACAAATGTTATTTCTATACATTTGGGTTTGACTTGAATTATGCCCAGTAGTTTGTCAGTGTGGGTCTTGTAACTCAAAAAAGGTTTTAATGCTGGTTGCTTTGTTTTAAAAAAGTCACATAATGTTGCTGTGTTTATGAAGAATCTGTGGGAAAGGTATTGGCAGGTTCAACCAACACATCAGAATGAAGTGAACTAATTGAAGATTATGGAGGGGAGTATGCCGTGCCTCTACCAGCAGATAATCCCTCATCAGCTGCCGTCTGGACTCAGCCTGAGGAGTGCATTTCATGGAGGGACTCCCCCCATGGAGCTGCAGAAACTGAGAGGCGGCCCTGTTTAATTACTGGCCCCACTAACAGCACTCAGAGCTGGTGAAACACAGACACTGAGGTGGGACAGCCGACTGAAGTTGTGGGAGTCTTTTGGTGGTTGGGGGGGGTTCAGTGGGCAAGGAAAGGCCTAACCCCCCTAACTGTGGAAAACAGGAACAATGAGATTTTGTTTGGACTGAGGGCTCAGCAGCTTTGCCTCTGTTGCTATTGTCTCCCAGGCTCTTTCTTAAGTCCTGGCAGGTTCCAAATCCAGACACATATTGAGTCATTCATGCATCCGTCAATGACAGGGTGAAGCCCACGTAGGGACTCCTGCTGGGAAACTAATGAACATGTTTTCCTGAGGAGGTAGCTCGAAAAGTTAACAGGCTGGCAAAAGAGAGAAATGTGAGAAAGTTAGCAACAGCCAAGAGTTTGTAGCTTGTGCCAATTTAGCTTTATAATTTTGTTTGATTCCATACTGCATTTAAAGAGATGTATTGTCAGGGAGGTTGGTGGTCTTTGCGCTATTTACAACAACAAAGACAAAGTTTTGCCTTCAAGTCATTCAGTCCTCTCGTCTCACTGCTTGATCTATGCACTGATGCACAATGAATGCATCAATGCATAGATTGATTAACAATGAATCAAAAAAGTCTTTTTTTTCTCAATCCAAATTAAACCAGGGCCTCTAATAAAAATAAAAAGTAGAGTGAGAATGGTCTCTTTGTGGCCTATTCAGAGGCAGGAGGAGCGTGGAGAACTTGAGCAGAGCATTCTGTTTACAAATAAGCATGGCTTAGCTCACATAGAGCCTCTAGACAGTCTGAGGTCAAGGAGCATTCAAGCAAACCATCTGAGCACAGTCAGAGGCAACCTCATCGCTTTACGCCAAAGCAGGATTTCACATGCCTATGGATGACAGGAAACTCCACTGAATTCTGGGAGAAGTAATGAGATGCGTAAGTCGTAATCCTTAATCTAAATATCAAGTTGTTTTTGCATTTGCAAGCACGTTGCGTCTGGACTCCTGATCAAGCAGCATAAGAGACGCATTGTCTGAAATGAAAGTATAGAAACAGGGTAAATGTGTGCATTCAGGGTTTGTTGCTCAATAGTTGGAGTGACAATGAATCAATGTGAATCAAGAATGTGTGTTGGGAGAGAACAAAATTCAAATTCTGTCTTTACTCAAATTCATATAACCTTGTTTACTCCAAAAAGCAGCAAAGATTGAAGCCCACTGAGTAACATAAACAGAAACCAAAGACAGACAGGCCCAATATTAATCTAGGGCCTAAGTCAGAGGATTGCCAAGGGTGTCCACTGCTGGCCTTGATATCTGATTGGCCACCCCAAAGTCAGAAACAGTGCTTAACTTAAACTCCGTGGGCTGTGTTGCTAGCAGCTTTCTTTGCATATCCTTGTGACATATTTTCATTGTATAAGTGTTTTACATTGGGACTTTGTCAAAGTATGTTTTGTTTCGGCCTCACAATGTAAGCACAAAACAAATACTGCCACTTCATTTTGCTCCTTTATTAAGTATAAACATGATAATTCACAAAAAATATATCACCTTTTTTAGAGCTTAATATTAATTCAAGTATGACAATAGAGCATGACATTTTTCAGATAATAAAATACAGCCTATTGCTCATTCACATTTATCCATCTTATTCATGCTAGTAGTGAAATAAAGTCATGATGAGACCAAAAGAGCTAAGATTGCGTTCCTTTAACACCACAAACAATCACAACATGTCAGTGAGATCTAACTCAAACACAAAGCTCTCTGTGATTTAAGAGTTGCATTCTGTAGACTATTGACTCCTTCCACTCGCTCAGTAAATGTCCATATGATGCAGTTTGAAAGGCTGCCTGTGAACACAACCCACTGATGGTGCAACAGCAAGCAGAAAGTGGTTAGCACATAATTAATCAAAGTATTAAGGCAGAGCAGAATAGTTCACCAATCGAGTGGACAAAAGTGATTTCAAGTTTTGTCTTTGCCTTTGTGTCTGAGTCTGGAGCAGCCAGACGGGTGGGTGTTTAGGGCGAAACCTTGTGGTGCTTTCTGAGACTTTCTGTGTGGAGCCAGAGTCAGTGGGCAGTATGTACTCTAAAATCTGCAGTAAAGACAAATTTATAGGCCTGAACACATCCTGAGATTAAAGTTCAGATTGTTTCCAAAGATCAATATTTTTTATTACTTTTTCTTAACAATGTTGTGTTAACTTTTTGTCCAGTATTGTGCATTGAAAACAGCATTTAAATACACCTCAAGGTATTCAACATTTAAACCACATTATGCATCACATCCCACCCCTTAAACTAGTCTGAAAAAGCTGTGGTAGCCCAGAATGCATTGCACGAGGCATTTTGTGTGAGAGGTAGAGACAGCTCACTGCTCATGACAAATTGGCTCTGCAGGCAACATTGTAACTGGTGATTTTTCCAAACCCATTTTCCGTAACTTCATGGAAAGAGACAAATGTACGTTCCTTATCTGGCTGTTCAGGAAATACAGGATATCCTAATTGAGGCATAAACAGTTTAGACAAGCATCAAAACAAAGTAATCAGCGGTTTTTATGGTCAGTTTGGGTACATTGTCTCAAAGTTGTAGAGCCAAAAGGAAGCACAAACTGCCAGCATCACTTGAAGTCAAAACTTGGCAGAAGTTAAATAATTTGTCTGAGTGTGTTCAAATGAGAGCCTTACCAAATATCATTAAGAGACACACAAGTTCTTCCTGGAAACAGTCATCCCTGTCATTTTATGTCATTTCCTTTGGCACAAGCTCACGGAGCAAAACTCTTGTCCTTAGCTCACCGCTTCATGAACTCACTAACCTTGCCCAGTAATCCCCGCTCTCTCTATCTGCAATGATTTAGTCACTTGAACTGCAGAGCTTGAGAGCCACGCACGTACAATCTGGAGGGAACACGTCACAAACGACGCTCACACTCATGCACGTCTAATCTTATTACCCTTGTCTCCATGCAGTGAAGGGTCAGCAGGGTTGCGTTGCTTGTGCCACCGCTGTGCACGCAGATCAGAATGATCATAAATTCCAACAAGGTTTCACAGAACCATGAGTCACATAAATGCGAGAGGTGGCGTTCGTATTAATAGAGGCTATCAAGAGGCCCGAGCGGCTCGACTTCACAGCAAAACATGTCGCTGGGCGAAAGTTGTTTGTGCTCTCAGGGTGGAAAGTCCTCACAGTGTGTTTAGTGTCTGTCAGGTCTGGTATATTAGAGCACTTCATGCAACAGGTGCAAGTTAAGATACAGTGAGAGTTATTCTGAGTGATAGCTCAAGTCGCCATTAAAACAACCCTGAGGCCACCCGGCTGTCTGAGAGATGGCAGAGAGACAGAGACGGGTACTCAAGTGTGTACTGGACAGAGACAGTCTGCTGTTTGACTGATGAGTTGAGAATCAGAAAGTGTGTAATTGGAAAACAAACTTGGGATACAACCAATCAAATTTGATGAAAATTAGCCCATTGGTTTTTTTTCTTGTGTTTCTAGCACATAAATGATAAAATACTGATCCCTCAAAGAGTCCTCAGGGCACCTTACTTCAAAATAGAGCACCAAACCATGACTTTCAACTGGTAAACTTAAGTGAAATTATTCAAAAATATTTTGTGATTTTAACTTAATTTTATTTCTTTAATCTCTCTTTTTTCAGTTTGCATAGATCAGAGGAGCATGAAGAGATTTCTCTAATAGCTTGCCTTTTAGCACGAGTGTTGTGGTTCGACAGGTGACTATGCAAACTACTGTCCAACTTGACAAAGTTTCCCACCCCCGTTGCGTGAACCAGTTTAGTCTAAAAATTGTCAGTTAAAGCATGCTTTTAAGCTTCACCTTCTTAAAAGACAGCCTCAAATGTAATAATAATAATAATAATAATAGTAATAATAATAATAATTCATGTGTTAACCTATGTTTAATAGTAGATTGATCCCTAACTCACAAGAGTTGAAGTAAGGTATTGATCATCTCTCTGGCATCACATAATCACTTTCAACAGTCCCACAAAGGGTCATGAAGGCATCACAACTCCATGAGCCTCCAAGCCTTCAGCCACGTGCACATCAGGAACCGAACCCCCACCGAATCAATTACCCCAAAAACGAAACAAGGGCAAATAAAAATACGTTCCCCTAACTGGTTACCAGATTGAAGCCCTGTTGGCTGTGACAGTTACTCAGTCCAGCTTTAGCTCACAGAGGAGCGAGTCAAATCCGCCATGCAGTCGCGCGGACAGATATTAGGGACAGCCTGCGGATGAACCAGATGAAAAGCTTTCTCCGGGATGTGTATCCCATAATCCTGTCCTCGCGACAGTTGTCAGACCACATCGTTGGTTATAACTCGGATGAAGATCACTTTCGAGGCTATCTGAATTAAATTAAGTGCGGGGGTGGCACGCAGAGTCCTTACACTGACCTCCACTTGGTTTAACCTGAACGCACCCAAACAACCCAGCAGCTGCCGCCGGAGAAGACACCGGGACATGACGCCTTTCTGCCTGTTTCACACACACACAAACACACACGCCTGTTGCTCTGAGGACGCGCGCGAGGAGGAGACTTTTTGACAGGAACAAGCAGATGGCACCTCGTTTTGGTGAGTGCGACTCTAACTTTTCTCAGCCTGCGCTTTAAAACGGACTCACTTGTTTTGTCAAGTCTTTTGATGCAAAAAAGGAAAAATTTAAAGGCAACATGACTTCTTTGAAAACGAGCACGACTCCTACATATGGTTAGGTTTAGCTTAGTGTGTCTTGGGTTTCCTTAAAATTGACTTATTTGGTATTGTATCTCTCACTAACACCTCTTTTACTGAAAGCCTTCTTTGACCTACAGTAAGAATAAAATACTCACACAAACAGCATCGTTATAAAACACAACTTATGAGTTTACTTTTTTAAAACTGAATGATATGGACGTTATGTGTTTTTTTTTTCTAACTCAAATTCATGTATGAGTCTCTGGTGCATCTCCTTTGTTGTGCCATTCAGGGACAACATCTCAGGAAAATGAGAAAAAGCATCAAGTTTTAACCCTGCCACATTTATCTGTGTTCAGATTCAGTGTTCTTAATGTGGCTGATGAAAACACATAATGGAAGTAAAGCACAAGGAAACAAATCCTTGCTGTTTGAGGTATGTTTTTATCTTGAAAAAGAGGCTGTTTTGTTGTGATACTGGCTCTATGATGAGATTGTAGCTTTGGCAAGAGCAGTTATACTTTAGAGGCTTATGCAGCTTAAACACATGAGTAATTAGGGCAATTTTTTTAGTTTAAAACACCCTATAAAAAGTAAGCTACAGCGACTTACTCACAGGAATATAATTCGCAAAATGTATTTTCCAGCTTAAATCTACCTTCAGAGACACAGCATCTAAAAAGATGTTATTGAAAGCATAAAACATCAACGTAATAATTGTCAGAACAGAACACTGCACACTAAAGTTGCTGTAATGTGGAGGAATACTACAAGAAGCAGTTTCTCCTCTGTATCAGGTGAAACAAGAAGAGGATTCATGAAATCAAGAGTCAAACATAATTTGTGAAATTCATTTGCTATGTGAGTTGCAGCTAGTTGCAGCCTGAATTACTTTTCGTAGGACATTTGGATTGTTTTTGTGGCTGTGGCCTGTTTGTGCCTGTGATCCCTCACCACTGAAATCAATCTAAAATAATGACCTGTCGCTGATGCTTGTGCACAACCAGGCGGCACAACTGGAAAGAAGTGTAGATTTCTCATTCCAGCATGACAGCATCCTGAATGTTCGCCTTGAGGACACATTTTGTCAGGGTCCTATTTCTACTTGTTTTATAAAACAGTAAAATTAAGTTCTTAGTAAAATGTCCATGTGAGCTGATGGTAATAACATTGTTTTCTTTTTCTTATTCACATCTTGCTCCTGGGGGTCAGAGGCGTCACACGTGTTCAGTTCTACATTTAGGCTGCATCGCTCTGGCAGGTTTCAGTTTTAGAAAATAAACCTGATGCGTCCTATGAACTGTCTTTGAAACAGTTTCTGTAAAGTCCTTTAAATATTTTACACAACATATACTACATCTGTATGACTCATTAATTCACATTTTCTCCGTGTGTTTTACTACATCTAAAAAAAGATAAATTCTAACCTAGAACCTCGCTGCTTTCATCCGAGCACATTCATGTGTGTGCACACTCTATCTCTGGCTGTTGCTGTGTTGTTTTGAAGCTCTTTATTACTCATGGAACTCATTAGATAATAGCTGAGTGGAGCTCATTTCAAAAACATTGGCTGTATCATCAATTATTATACGGAAGCTATTAAAGATTTCTGAACATAATCTGATGAGTAAGCACGGTCTTAGCACAGACAGTGGAAAGATAATGATTTAGTCTGACAGTAAAATCACCATAGAGTGATAACTTTCACATTAAAGATCCTTTTAATTGCATGTTTTTTTGTGTTTGATCTCCTTATTTTTCCACGTTTGATCCAATATCATATCCATGGCAAACTTTTTCATTGGCAAACAGCTGCACAAATGTTTACTATCATTAGCAGAAGTATAGTTATGAGTGCTTAAAAGCTCTGGGCAAAATCATACAGAAGGCTTTTATCTCCTTGATGTAATCTAATGCTTAATGTTTGCTTGGAGCAAGATCTAATTTAAACTGTGAGACTTAATGAGTGGATATTTACAAAGTGTGCTGCACCCCTCCATCTCAAGCTGCAGATATCATGTTCTGCTGACACACAGATACAGGGCTGCATTTTTAAGCCTTGTTATACGTCTGACTGAGAATTTTGTTCTATATATATATGACA
This sequence comes from Halichoeres trimaculatus, assembly GCF_033239565.1. Taxonomy (NCBI): domain Eukaryota; kingdom Metazoa; phylum Chordata; class Actinopteri; order Labriformes; family Labridae; genus Halichoeres; species Halichoeres trimaculatus. Next base: position 18,148,122 of record NW_027437187.1, on the reverse strand, counting down.
TGATGCTGCTACTGTACGTATTCTGTTTGGTATATTTACCAATTACATTCCCTCTAGTGCCAACTTCAGTGTCAGGAATGTTTCTGATAAGTTCCAAAATGTTAATGCAGTACAAGGCGAGTGGATGCACCAGTCCAATATCATGATTAATTTGACACATAAAATACAGCTTGTGTTTACTTCCACTAATAATTCCTTCCTATAGTTGTAATGGTTGTTTCAGGGTTGCTCCGGGTGAATCATCATGTGGCAACATATGCAACAACAGCAAAATGCTATCAAAGAATGTCATGATGGTCAAAGTTAAAGCAGGGTTTTATTATTTTATCCAGTAATTAGCACATTCTCATTTACACTGGTAGTTGAAGGATTTGGCCTAGTTAAGAAACATTCCACAACACCTCCACATCCCTTTTCAGAGAATGTCTTGATGAGCAGAAAACATATAAGCTTCTTGTTTTTCTGTGCTCCTGCAGACTGTTGACAGTCGCCCTGCAGTTGGGAGCATTAACAGGTGAACAGTGTCAGCCAGCTGAGCCCGACAAGCCAATAATGCAGCCTCAGGACACCGCTGACTGATGCAAAACTTACCTTTAGTCCTCCCTCATTCCTCAGCAGAGTGGTGAGTTCATGCTGTACGTCCAGAAGTTATGGCACAGGCTGTATGTTACAGAGTACAGTACATGTACAGTAAATGGCACTTGGCAGCACTGCTCATTGTTTTTTTGGTTTGTCTTCCAAAGATTAGTGGTTTTTCCCCTGTGACTTTGAAAATGTCTTTGTAAAGTAGTGCGTGTTTATATGCGTGTCTGTGTTTGGGGCTTTTATGTGCATGACCTAATTCCACAGTGAGCAAAGAATCTGCGCTGATGGCTCTGCAGTAATGTGTATGTGTGCGCACACACTTGTGTGTGTGATTGAGTGTGCACGCTATTTCCTCCCTCCCCCCTATTGCTTCCTTGTAAAAGCCGACAGAGAGCACACTAAGTTCATCTGAGGACAGGGAAATTCTTTTCTTTCCAGTGTGAATCATTTTGGAAAAATGAGCCTCTGGACTGAATTGCCCCGGCAATTTGGCATGTTTCTCCTTTCTGCTTTATTGTCTATTTTGGCTGAACTTGCAGCTCTTCATTACACTGCCAAGAAAACTTCAGGTCCTATACAACAGGCAAAGTCAGTTTCTGACTGCACCAGGGCCTTTCAGCAAATAAAATGAATCTCTGCTGAATACTGCCACAGCTTCCCGTTTAGCTGTGAATTCCAGTGAGAGAAGAGTGAGCCTTGTCTGTTCTGTAAATCCAGCGTTGCCTACACCTAGACACAGCACGGACAATAACATCTGCTAGTTTTACACCTTCAAATAAAACTCTGCGAGGAAAATGACACAAGCTCACTTTTTAAAGAGGTGTGTGTTGGATTAAGACCCTTACTCATTTTGAAAGCCATTTTCTCAGCAGTAGATATCTGTTTTCGCACTCATGCAGCTTTGAAAACAAAACTCTGCAGTGCAGAGAAAGAAAGTGTGAGTGGGAGCGGTTTGGGGACGTAGACGAGGAGGAAGGGAGGGAGGTGAGGGGGAGTTTTTAATTTTGCAGTCAGCCAGCCCCCCCTTATAATTCTGGTCTCCCCCATAGTGGGTGCAGAGAGGGGAGAAGGGAGTGGCCTGTGTTGAGGTTTGGGTGAGCCAGGGGTGGGCCGTGGCAGCCGGCAGCTGGGCTTTCGCTACCTATGTCCTCCAGCTCCAGCCTGAATTATGAAGCCTCGGGAATGGCAGCCAGCCTAATTACAATGACTCATTGCCCGTCCGTTGGCATTTCTCATACGGTGATTGTCGTGTGTGTAGGATACGAGGGGAAAGAGGAAGGGCTATTTCTCATTGGCCTTCCCTTTTCTTTCTTTGCATGAGAACAGCCAGGGAGTGGGCTCTGATTGGTTGGAGGAAAAAGAGATGTTTCATGATTTGGCGAGGCAGAGCTGGTGGAAAGCTGGAGACAGGTGATGTTGCACTGATGGTGCAATGTCGGTCTATGGCAACAAATTCTTTAACAGCAGTATACAACACCTTGAAAGACAATTTGAAATTGAGTTTTTCTCTCAAATATGAATACTTCAAAACGTGAAATCACGGCAAAATTTTGATTACGCCAAGATTTTTTTTTATCAGAATGCCTGAAACTTGAACTCCAAATGTGGCAAATTCTCAACCTGTTGACTTTTACTGTGAATCTGGAACATTTTCTTCATCTATCCCACTGGCACTGTATAAAAATTAATACAAAGGAAAAAAAGGAGAGGTCCTGAATTGGCCATTTGTATGTCAGCAGAGCACTCAGAGGTGTGATGTGTGTGTTAAGTGGAAGCTGGTTTGAGTTGGTCTGCCCTGCTTTGTCCACTGCTTTGGCTTTTGTTCCTCCGGTAATGAATTGTGGAAGCCTTGGCTTCAGCTGGAGTGTCTCATAGCAACTGAAAAGAGAGAGAGAGAGCTGGTAAATGGAGAATAGGCCAGGGGAGATCATGTGTTTCTTTGCGAAGTGCAAGACAGACCAGACCATAGTTTGGGCAGTTTGGAGAAAGAGAAAAAAATCAAACTGGATTCTGCTTGTACCCAGTCCACCATTATTTATCACCATTATTTCAAATGAAAGGAGCTTGAGGCCCGGGAAAGCAGCATGTGTTCGTGTCACTTTTTAAAAGATGTATTTTATGCCTGGAGTAATAAAATGTAATAGGGAAGAGCTCTAATAAACAAGTCATCATACTAACAGGGTGGCCTTTTCCTTTTCCAAACACTATTATTACGCCATCCGAAGATGTCACAAGTTCACAATATACATGTGAGGGATGGAAAAGAATCAACAATTCTTTTTTATGACAGGGGAATTGTTTTTTTTTGATTACCCTTGGTTTTATTTTAAGCTATAGTTTAGCTAATAAAACAAAACAAAAAATCAGGCACCTAGTGCTGCATGTGGTGCTAATACAGTATGGAAAGAAAAACCTAGAAATAATTATTACCAAATGAATTAATCATCAAGGACATGGAAAAATGACCGAAGTGTTCTAACACTACAACTATCGATAGAAATCAGCTAAGGTTAGTATTTCACCACCTGTGCTAACATTACCTTTAGCTAGGAGTTTATGCCTTCTCTTTTTTTATTATGAAATACTTTAAGGTGATATTGTTGCAATTCTATGTCCTCCATCTTGCAGTGCATTTGGTCAGGAGTTTATACCTTTCTTATTATACTATTGTAAAACTATTAAAGAGAAACATAATAGAGGTGCCTAGCTAGCAGCAGTGCTAGCTGAAAAGTGTCTGATTGCTAGAGTTAATCGTTGTCTGATACTATCTAATGATTTAACAAGATGACCTTCAACCTGGAGCACAGGTTAAATTATCTAGCAATTAACTGATCTTGTATTTTGTAATTTTAGCATTTAGCCTCTTAGTGGCCAATAGCACTGTTAGCTTCGTGCTTGAGCCATGGTCTGACAGTGGAAAATTGAAATCATGGTTTTATTTATGCTTCTGACTCTGACTGCCCATCTAGAGCAGGGGTCTACAAGCTTCACTATCAAGGGAGCCGTTTTGCCTCATCTAACCTGGATCAGAATCATTCCAGAGCCACAAAACCTACCCTACCTACACAATAAAGACAATATGGTGAATAAAATTCACTCACATTCACATATTTAAAATGTATCTAATGTTAAGAAATTACAGACCACAAAAGAATACTTAAAATTAATTACATGTATGATGTACTGATAATGTTGCTGAATTCATCTTTTTTTGTCGTTTTGCTATTTCTTGCCTCATATCAAGCATGTATATATATTAAGCCAGCATGTTGACAGTTAATTTAATTCATCCACATAGAAAAAAAATCTCAGTTTTCTTCCAGATTTATCTCTTTGTTGTTATCTTACCAGGATTGTAAAACTTGAGGTTAGCCACAGGTGCAAGGGAAGTTGGTGAGCTGTTGATGTTGAAGGAGGTGAAGTAGAGAGGTGGCAGGCTTTATTGCAAATTGTGAGGCATATTTAGTTTAACAAAAATTTAAAATCTTTATTTTATTTAATGTCAATGTCATGAAGTATCAATACTCTGTGAGAAAATAAAATTCTTTATGTTAATTTTATTTTTTTTTAAAGCTACAGGGTGCCACTGCGGAGTAGTCAATGAGTGGCATGAGCCTCCAGAGCCACAGGTTGCAGACCCCTGCTCCAGAGGAACATAGCCACAAGGTGAATTGTACCAATAAAAAAACGACCATTATCAGACAGAGTGGCAAGTCACACTGGACTTCAATAGAAAGACCCTGCACTCTTTTTTCTTAGGTGACAAATGTGAATATTGGGACTTTTGAGATTTGTGACGTTTCTTAAATGATTCACTCAGCATCGTTACACTGTTGTGAGATGGGATCTTGGCCTGTTAGATTTTCAACACTGAAACCCAGGACTTCTCTGTGGTCAGCTGGTAACTTTTACCTCAACATGCGCGTGTGTGTGTGTGTGTGAGTGTGTATTTTGTGTGTATGTGTGTGATTTTTTTAAGGATGTTTGTGTTAAATATGCATGCATTATCTAAATGTATGCACACGTGTGTTCGCCTGGATTTGTGTTTGTGTTCACACCCGGCTATTTTTATATTAACTGGCGGCCAGTGCTGAAGCCCAGCCATGTTTGCCCTGTGACCCAGACACTACCTGTCTGCTGCCATGGTTACAGAGACAGAGCAGGTTTAGTGGCCTGACTCCAGGGATTACTTTCCCTGGTCTTAACAATCAGGCCTGTGCCCCAGTGGCTGTAAAATGGACCAAACCTGCACCCTAACAGTTTGGGGAGCTTCGCGGTGTGCCCCGGTGGCCTTTAAAACTGTCCTAAGTGCTGTGTAAGGGATTAGACCTGTACACCCTAATTGCTCTGGTGTCAGTGACTGTCCCTTTGTGATCCGGTTCACTTGTAGTGATTAGCTCCCATAAATGAATGAGCTGCTGGCGTGTACTGGATACAGGTCTGAAGGGCTCTAGCTAAAACACATGTGGGTTCTTGTTTCTTCTTCAGGGAAGAGATTTTGTCACCAGACAGAAATTGTGATTTTCCTCACCATTCTGTTTTTCTTTCTATTTACCCAGTAGATTAACAACTGAGGGGAAGAAAATGTCCTGAAACAGTTATCGAGTAATTATGTATATATTTTGAACACAATGACCTGAACATCTGTAAAATATCATACTCTTGCTATTCATACTAGATTTTGTGTAAGTGTGTGACAGGGCTGCTTTTCCAACTAAGTGGACAAAAACATAACGAATAAGGACAAAATAAGGGGCCTGTTTTTAGTATGAGAACATTCATCATAATGCCGCAAAAGACGACAACTCACAAGTCGCTTTTATTTTCTGTTCTTAATGTTTTTGTAAATTTAAGTATTCAAAATCTCTCATGTTGGTCCTGAACCCTGTCCCTGTGAGAAAAGGCAATGTCCAGAAGTGTGTGAAGACATGACTAAGGCCTGAGTAACACACAGCTGAAAGTGACAAGTGACAGAAATCACATTGTACCTACTTGGAAAAGATTAAAAATCAAGTACAGGGACTTGTTCCTTCTGCGTCAGTGATCTTGGAAACAACTGAAAAGTTGGCAGAACTTGATTTGCTGCCCACCCAGTGAACCTGGTCTTGTCCAGTTGACCAGATTGGTGTTGATGTTTTTATTGCCTTTCCCTGACTGATCATTGTTATTTATGCTACCCTTGATTTAGTGATCAAACGCTTGAGTTAAATACCCTACACTGCCGGTGTGCTGAAGGCTTTGGAGCTGGCTTTGGCGCTGGGGGTCAGTATACTCTGGCCCAGATTTTTGGTGACTTAGCAGAATTACAAAGCGTTCTCTCATTCACTCCAGTGACTTGTAGTCTTACAGGTGTCCACCAGATGCTGCAGGCAGCTCGTACTGTCCCTCACATGTCACTGCCAATGGAGATGTAATACCCAGTTTGTTCCCATGGTGTTTGGATTTAATGAAACTTAGTTGTTCATTACAGAAAACTGGTCCCTTTTTGCCTTATTAAGCAGCTTTGATGGTACATCTGTTAGAGAAAGTGGACTGAGGGGTCAGTGATTTAAGATGTGTTATTTTACTTTTATGGTTAAATTCACATAAACAAAGGAATAATGAAAGAAGATAAAATGAAAAAATCATCAAATTCTGGGGATTTTGTTGGGTTTTCCCCGACCATAATTTCAAAATCATGGTCATGCATCAAAAGTTAGAAGCAATTCCTAATAGAACATTCAATATTATCTTAATAAAGAACAGCGCAACAACTGAAGCCATAAATACAGGTTGCATGCCAGAGCTTGATCCCTTTGACAGTGTGGTTTAAGTGTCATGCAAACCAGAGCAGGGTTTGTGTCCTCTGTCGAGGAGAGCAACTTCACAGTTAACTTTGTGAACAAAGCCAGCCCCACCATAAGGCATGCTGGGAAGTTTGGCTGCTGGTGCAAGTGCCTGCCAGTGTCGAGAGAGCGACTCTTTGCACAGGCTGAAAATGAACGTAGAAGTAAGAGGAGCATCAAAGCAGAGAGCTCTCACAGCTGTAGGCTCAGCGTGCTCTTTAGGAGATATTACTCAAAAATTCCTCAGTAATGGACAACACCACAGGAGTTTTTTTTTAAAGTTGACTGACTTTATTAGACATCTTGTTACCGTGGTTTTATAATTTGTCATAATTCTAAATAATCAAAGTAAGAAGAAATCAAAGAAATGTGTCGCAGAAGAATCTGCAAGACAAGTTTGTATCCCATCTGTATGTAAATTTTAATAATTTTAATATTTAATTACCTTTAAAACAAAAATAGATTTCCTCTTTAAGTTTGACTTATAAACATGTTTTGTTAGGTTCAAGGTTGAGAAATTGTTACTGAGAAGTAAATGTTTTTCACTCTTACAAAAAAATATGACAGAAATATAAACACATGTTCTACAATGTGCCAGAAGTATGTTATGGCTTTTACAATAAGTAAAATATAAACACAGTTAGCGATGGGCACCTTTAACATTTGAAATGATATGGTACCTCGCAATCTGTATCGGTAGGGGAGACCAGGTGTGGTTGTAACATGGGGAAAGTTGTGACACCACCAATTCCACCAATTCCACCAATCAGGGATGAGATAGGAGTCATATGATCATTTCAATATTTACCCACTCCCACCCTGATCACACATGGTGATTGTCAGCTGGAAACAGGTGAAGCAGATACTATAGAGAAAAAAAATGATTTTGAGGTAAGTAAGTAATTTTTTTTACCAAGACTTTATTTTGTTTAGTACTTAAAGTATTACAGATAAAACCATTTGACTTATATCACAATAAATTGTAGTTTCTCAGGCAAAATGAAATGTATTTGACCCATGCTAATTTCAATCCACTATGCTTATACAGCTAGCTAAACACTGGCTGACATGGGTGGGATGGGTTGTAACACACCTTTAGAAAGTGTTAGAACCATCCCCAACTAAGAACAGTTTCTTAATTTAAATAACGTTACATCATGCCCGGGCAGTGGAAAAAAAAGACTGACAGATGTGTGCCTGCAGATATTTTTTTTTTAAAAGCATCTGATGAAGTCACAAAGAACGGTACGTCAGTCAGATTAGTCACAAAGGCACATGGGATCTGCCATGTTAATACAAATCACTGCAGAAGTTGAGGGTCCAGTAATGTCCCAGTGCAGGTTACTGGAGCAGCAGCAAAGTTTTCTCTGAGGGCCAGGAGTTAGCCACCACTCCAGTGTTACAAACAACCATTTGTTACTTTGATTAAAGATACACACACACACACACGCACACACACACACACACACACACACACACACACACACACACACACACACACACACACACCTACACACACACACACACACACACACACACACACACACACACACACACACATTGTTTTGGTATGACCTATCTGTTCTTTACACAGTTACACTATATAGTTTGAGCATCCATGCTGTAGGATGAACTCTTTAGTCAAACAGGAAGTGAGCTATGGTCAGTCACAGAGAGAGACATCGTTCTGGATTGTTCTATCTCAATAAACCTCTTTTAGAGGGGCTTGATCCCTGTTTTTGTATTTTTCTTGTCTGAGTGTTACAACTTACCCCAGCATGTGTTACAACCTGTCCCGGTAGTGGGGATGGTTGTGACAAAAGTTCGCCATGTATTTGACGTCACCCGGTGAGGTCTGTGATAATCTTGCAGAGGTCTGAATTGGGGCTATTTGTAGTAAACAAATGTGGGTACTTTGCATTAAAGTTTGAGAACTCTGACTCAAAAATTTACTGAGTTGGAGGTGCTGAAGTGTTACAACCAAACCCGGTCTCCCCTACTCAATGGTATCAGTCTCCGGCACTTTTATGTGTGTTTATGTTGTGATAAATATTAATCTGCTTAATGATGAAATCTCAGCGTTTTTCAGTTTAACTTATCTATTTATGGATATTTGAATCGGCAATACTGTGTTCATGTCCAGTAGGAAAATAGCCACCCTTCTGCTCCCTCTCAGTAACAAGGATGCTTTAAGGTACCAAAACATGGTACCGTTTGATTTTATTTGAATCAGTTCTCAGTACAACAGAATTCAGTCAGTACCGATAAAAGTACCTTATTTGATACCCATCCCTAAACGGAGCTTTGTTTCGAGACACACTGTCCAGTCAACTCGTAACCCATCGGTTCCAGGGACACACCTCATCCATAACTCTGTGCCATCTCCTGTATGTCATTTGTGCTACGTATGTGATTGTTTTTTTTTTTTCAGAGAGACAGTGAGGTAATCGATTTTAGCCAGCTAGCATGAGCTGTAGCAACCTCCAAGCTTTAAAATTCTGTTTTGTTGTTTTTAAAAGCTGTTTCTAAAGTGCAGAGAGAGTAATCAGACAGAAACATCTGCACTTGAGTGTTTGTTTCCTGCATGTTTCGCTGCATGTTTCCCTGCTATTGCAATATCCCAGTCGGTACGGTGTGGCATGGTGCTGTGGGGCTGCTGCCTTATCCAGCCAAAAATACTCTAAAAGGAGCGAGGAAATAAAGTAGATGCTTGTCGATTGACCATCAAGGAGAAAGAGAAGTCCTTTTTTTGAGACAGTTTACATGTTTGTTTCTGCTGAGTGTTGTGATAGTAAGTAAGACAGACGATAAAAACAAAGGGATCCTGCTGGTTTCAAATACAACATGGCAATATAATTTTTGAGCCAAACTGATAAAATCAAACCTGTTTTCTTCCCTCTGCAAATGCTTGAGTATTTTATGCAGCATAAAAACTCACCACCAGGATTGTCCAATATGAGCTATATCAGCAGATACGGGAAAAAAAAAATCTTTAATATGGATGCACACTTTCTACATTCATATTTGTTTTTGCTCAAAATGAGTTATAAGGAAGTCTTGCACAAAATTTCTACCTTGTCTGTGTGATGTAATCTTTAAATAGAAACCTCGGTGTCTGCCCTGTTAAAGGAGGCAGGAGTGAAATAATTCATATTAAAGATGTTTTTAGATTGCAGGAACAACCTGATACAGAACAGTGTTGGCTGTTGGTGCTTTTTCCCAACATTGATGTGCCGATTCTTACAATTCTTAATATATTTCTAAAATAACTCAAAAGGTAGTGCACACACCTGCACGTGCTATTTATTTTATTATCAGAAGACAAGTGCACACACTCCATTAACCATAAGGCTCTAGAGTAAACTGTGAAAAGAAATAAAAAAGAAAAGAAAGAGATAAAACTGTGATATTACTATATAAAAGATCGTACTCTTTTCATTTTAGGAACATTTTGAGCATACTTGAATATGAATCTGTTTGTATATTTTGAATGTTTTAACATTTTAATTTCTCCAGAAGTGTAACATTTTATTTGGGACCCATTAAAATGTTTTATTAATCATCTTTGGGTCCCTGGGACCCTATATGTAAGCTATCACCTTCACAGCAAACATACAAAATAACTTTGATATTTTGATATTTAGCCTCACATTAGTAAGACAAAAATGTTATAACCTTTTCATGCTATTCAACAAAAACATGCTTAAGATACAAAGATATATTTTTGTATAATAGCTGCAGCTGCTCATATCAGCAGGGAATTCACTGAGATTTGATTGCAGCCTCGAATAGCACCAAGAATTGCATGTCCTGTGTCGCTGTTATTTGCTCCATCTGAAGGTCAAATTCATGGCGCAAACTTCCACAGTAATATTCAAGCACAAAAACAGCCACAGAAAGAGTTTGCTCCAGTTTTTCACTTGATTGCGACCGACGGGAACTGCCACATGTCACGGGTTCATCCAGAGATCGGCACTTACTGTCCGTCAATGCTGCATCGAGAGCTTCACTGATACAATCTGCATCATGTCTTTCCTAGTTGAGGGGGTTGTGTGCGTTGCTAGAAGAGTTTGGAATGTAAAAGATATTGGTAAAGTGTCTTTAGAAATATATATATGTTAAATTTGATCGACTCAGGGGCCTGTAGTGCACTGGTCACTGGTCAGTGCTGTGCCGTGGGAGCAGCTGAGGCTCAGCTGAACAGCAGCAGGCAGCCTGCAGGAGTCCTGAGCCTTCACTGCACAGTGTCTTGCTTGGCTCTCTCTCGTCGTTTCATTCAGAGTCCATACCAAAAATTCACCCAGCTCTAAGCACCACATCATTGTGTGTGTGAGCTTTTCTGAAAATCCCTCTGGATTTTTCCCTGTTACTGATTTTGGTGTAAGCACATCAGTCCTTTCTGCATTTTCCCAGTCTTAAAGGTTTTACAGGCTGATATGAATCTTGTTTCTCTGTCCATCACAAGTTTCACCATTCTGCCATCTATCCCATGTTAAATGTCCTTTAATTTCTATCTTAAATAGAATTCAAGACAGACATGCACACAATTCAAGAGATAAACAATAGTTAAAACTGTTCAAAAAATACATTAGACCAAAAACTTGGGACAAATTATCCTATTTAATGAAAGAAAGGTGGATTATTTGATTATTTGAAATTGAGCCACACAGAGTTACTTTGTCTGTGTCACAGACAAACAAGTATATCCCAGTATTTTTCTTGTTTGTTGATCAGGTGCAAAAACACTTTTCATGAACATCGAGGGCTGCTACAAGGACACACATGCAGGAGAGCTGGGCCGGCTGCTGTTTCTCCGTCCTGGCCGGCAGACTGCAGGCAGGGTGGACATTGCTCAGACCAGAGCCGAGACACTGAGACAGTTGTTAGAGGAACATGTCTTATTATTTTATTTAGCCCAAGCCTTTACAAACAATCTGTTTGAGTTCTTCTTTGAAGTTTGTGTCACTGAAAGAGAGAGAAAGAGAGAGACATTTTTATGAGTAATAACGAGGCACATCCAGCATATCAGCTGAAAGCTCATTTTAGTAAGTTTAAGTGGAGGCAAATGAAAGGTTGTGACAACTTTCAGAAAGGCCAGAATCAATATGAGTTAAATGAAAATATTCTCGACCTTGTTTTGACAGATATAACCATCGGCTGTTAAAAAATGCAACAATACTTTGTCAGAAGCTGATATTTATCTATCTTTGACGTCTTATCTTTACAGTAGATGCATTAGTTTAGTGCTGGGAAGCTAGTGTAACTGCTGGTTCCAAGTTTTTTATGGTGCTCAAGAAGTCAGCTACAAAACCAGCCCTGTTTTTTATTTTCCTGGTCAAACAAAAGAGAAAATGTCAAGGGTGGGATCATAACACGATGTCTGAGACTGACACCTTCAGTACGTCAAATCTCACAGCTCATTTGAAAACCAGACTCAAAGAAATATAAATGATAAATAAAACAACAGACATTAGCTTAATAGTTTTAAACATCAGTGATGGTATCATCCCTGATTTTTGCAATGGCGTTCCTGTACAGATATTATTAAGATGAATAATTGTCAACCCCTGCAACAAGTATAGGGGCTAAATATAAAGCTGTTTTGAAGAGGCGTCACACAAACTGGTTCTGCTGGTGCACAAATAACCACCCTACACACCCTACACACATTTCGTCTTAAAGATATGGGGCACATTAAGAGCTTGATAACTCTTTCTTTATTGTGCAAAGAGATTAGGTAATGTCTAAGCACTTGCAAAGTCTCTTTTTAAAAACAATGACTTAAAATTTCATTTTGCTTTTTGTACTTAAAAAAAATTGAATCCATGACTCTGTTTGGAATACTTTCTTCTTATTGAACAAATATTTACTTTGTAGTTCCCAGTTCTCAATTTAGCAGCTTTCCTACCTTTATTTGGATGCTTGAGCACAAAAACATGCTGTCGTTGACCCACTGGGGCTTATTTTTAGGCTTTCTCAGATATGTTGGTTTCACCCAGTTGTTGAATTTTGTGCCAGATGTACAGAGGCTAAAGTTCTCAAAGCTAGCTGCCCATGTTCACGTTTAACATGCAGCTCTTTTTCTCATCACTCCCCACACTTATTTCTGCTCCACGCCCTATCTACTGAACTATTCTCTGAATAATTAAATTAAAAGGCCCCAAAATAATCTTAAATTTGATCAGTCTCTCAGAGGAAATCTTGTAAGTTTAATTCCTTTGTACAAAACCCAAAACTTGTAGGCAGCAGGTTGTCATTGTGGTGTGGAAGATACAGCTCCTTTCTTTTGTTATCAAGCTTACTGCAACAAGATAATGAGCTCACTAGGCAGCTAACATTAACGTACTGGCGATCAAAGGTGCTTGTAAATATGTCACCAGACAGATCTCTGCGTCTTTAATAGCTTACACTTTTATACATTTAAAAGTGAACAGTTCTTAAATCAGTGTACATGTACTCGAGACTCAGCTGCAGGGGTTAATGTGACTATCAGTGTATGTGGGGGGGCGATGTCCATCTGTCTCCTGGTGAAAAGGCCTGTGTTGCTTGGTGCTCTGGCAGGAGAGGGATGTATATAGCTGTAGTGTGAAGATGTCCTGGTCAGTGGGAGAAGGCTGCTGAGGGGATGTGACGTCTCCTCGGCAGACGGGATATCAGTGGGAGTCACCTCGTTTTTCAAAGGAAAGGTGGCTGAGGAGGCATTTTCAGTATTTAGCTCACAGTGTTGTTCAGAGATTTATAGATTGAAGCGTCAGGAGAGGGAGCGTAAGGGTCAAAGCAATGGCACAGAAATGAGCGTGTTGCTAGTACAGGTAAGGGATGAGTTTGGATGCTTGGCAGTGCCAAGGTTCAACAGGAAGGTTGAGTTAGCATTTCCAGCATTGCTCTCATCATCACTGGGGTGCAGTTTGTCTGTCCCAAGTCCAGTGGGTCACTGACCAAGCAGTGTCATGTGAAATGTTTATAAAAACAGAATTTAGTGGTTACAAAGTCATTTGAGCTTTATATTTGTGTATTTTATTGATAATAGTGCATCAGATGTTGACAGACAAAATGTAATGTTTTATGAAAAATATATGCAATTTTTTAATTGGCACAAAAATGCTGTTAGATAGGGTTAAAGTGAAAATCAAACCAACATTTTACACAGTGAGCCAGCTCTTTAGTATGACATGTCATGGCCAATGATGCACTTTGTTGTAGTGCGACAGAAGTGACGTCATTATCAGGTCTCTGGTCAGACGTTGTTTAATGAAGTGTCCTTTCATTGTGCTCTCTACGCTGTCCACAGCGAATGGCTTTGTGGTTGTGGAATCAGTCACCTGGTTTCTATCAGGCTTCTCTGGGTAACATCCACCCTACTCAGAGTCAGGAGAGTTGTATAGATGTTTTTACACCAGGATTCACTTTGATTTACATGCACTGAATGTTACCTGGTACAGATCAAAACCTGAGCCACGCTAGTTATGGGCAAATTAGCGCACTCCTTGAGAAGTCAATCAGCTTCCTTGTAGCTGATCAGAGGCACAGTGTTGTGCTGTGGTGATGCTAATATTTTCATGTTTAATACTAACAGGTGATTGTTGCCCTTAGATAGCAGGTTAAGCCTTCTTACCAGATAATCCAGCACTTAAAAAATCTCTGGTGGTAAATGCTGCAAACTCGAGGTGTTAAAAACAAACACCAGAGATTACATGTTAATCATACTGGACTCTGATCCACTTGTTAGTCAGTAGATGGGGCTCTCACTGTGTTCACACTGTGGGGGTTACCAGTCTCCGTATCCTCTTAACAAGCCTCGTGGCCCCTCCTCCCCAATGGATGAACCTGGCTGGACCAGGACAGCTTGGTTCTCCTTTTCTGTGCCCCCTCCCCCCACCAGACACAGTGATGGCACTCAGTGCCAGAGACACCCTTTCCTCCCTCCCCTCCCTTCACCAACACTCTTCTCCTCCCTCTCCTCCCTCCCCTCTCTCCGCCGCAGGCAGACCCAGGCATGGGATCTCCATCTGTGCACAAAGGAGCCTCCTCTATCTGCATACGCTGCACATAAAAGGGCCTTTTGTCATGAGCTCTGCACACATGACCGTCCGCCTTTCACCCCACTGGAAAAAAAGATCACTCTCTCCAGCAGTCCAACCAACCCCACCCCCAACACCAGACTCAACCCCGTCCCCCCGACCCCCTCCTGCCAGATTTTCGTCTGCGGAGGGAGAGAGAGCGAGATCCACTCTGAACTTTGTCGATAGAGACAACCATCATATGGAACTGCCTCCATCACTGCTGCAAACTATTTTTTTCTGCTCTTTTTCATTTCCCGTTTTGCACGTCTGCATCTCCTTTTCTCCCTCCCGGTGTCCTCATGTGCACTCAGTGTGAGGCGGCAACGCATTATAGCATCTGCCATACTGAAATATGAATGTGCTCTCGTTTTTTGCTGTCTCCCTTCCTTTCTGCAGTCTCTGACATTTAAGGGGCATTAGTGGTTGGTTCTGTGCCAGGTTACCCTCCAACCCCCCTCTCCCCTCCCCTCACATTACAGAGGCACAGGCTCAATTGACAGCAGCCTGAGAGCTGATGCTTCTCTCTCCTTCTCGTTTCGGTGCCTCATGCCTTTTAACCCCTCGCCCCTTGCGCTCTGCGGTGCTGAGGGTACTTCTAATGTGCAGAGATAATGATGAAAAAGTGACCGCACACGTGAGAACCATATCAAGATAAGAGAAGGCAGGATTTTTGGGGGGCTGTGTGCCATTTTGGGCCAGTAAACATGACAGATATCGGTGTGAAGGGATAGTGACTCAGGGTGGGGACGCAGAAAAGACATAGAGGCGGGCTAACACACACTGTCAAGTGCATGGGTGCTGCCATGAAAAACGCTTTCCTCAGCATTTCCTTTGAAACACACACGGCCCTGATGCCTGCTCGCAGCCAAACAAGTGTGGATTTTGGAAATCCCTCCTGCTCATCTTGCTGTCGCTGCACACAGGCCTTGGGTTGATCGGAGGGAGAAGACTAACTTCTCCCTCCGCAGCCATGTCCTCTGAATGACCCTCCGTCTGTATGAGACGGTGTGAGAGGTCAGAGGTCGTCATATCTCAGATTACTACATGCTGTCACACCTTTAGCCGGACGTTGATGACGATGATAATGGTGGCAGATTAAAAATCTACCACACACCATTTTATCAGCATAAAGCAAAGAATTTACACACAATGACTCTTAACTACATAACGTGTCATTTTGGCATCAAAGAACTGTTTACCCATCCTTCATTAATCTGTTATAATCACAAGAAATGAAACTTCACATGAAAGCAATAATGAGAATAATTAAAATCTTTTTTTTTCCTTTTTTTGTTTTCAAAAATCGTATTCTTCTGGTTAAATGCAGCTTTAATACCGTACTATGAAAGAAGACATCTTATTGAATATTAACACTAGGTAGGAGAAAGGGAGAGACCTTGTATTTTCTAGATCAGTTTTAGGTTTTTAATCATTTCTTCAGTGACGTCTCAATTGTTCTTTAATTACAGAAAAATGTACAGGGAGTGATTGAGCTTCTATAACAGTTTGCAGGTAGTGATTTGGTAAATAAAGGAGGACATAAAGTCTGTGGACTGTAGAAAAGAGTCATATGTTATTTCAGTCTTCTGATGACCATTTGCTTGATACAATATCTAGAATATGAATGATCATATACTGCAAAAAAAAGAGAAAGAAATGATAAAATAAAGAACATTGTGACTAAAAGTTGCATTGTACCACCAAACTATATAAGAAATTTTAGGCATGAATTTTAAAAATATATTCAACAAAGGCTAAACACTCCCTTAATAAGCAGAAACAGCCCACAGAGTAATACAGTTTGTGATTACACAGCTGTTAAGTGAAATGTGGCTTTTCCCCCACACATAGATCAGAGTTCTCCTGTTCAAAGAATCATACACATCCATTACACTTTGTAGAAATGGGTTGGAAAAATGATTTCATCCCTGATCATTTTAAATCAATATCAGTACAGCAGTTTAAAATATTCACAGTGCAGAAATCTTAACTCCTGATGAGTGCCTGTGTGCGTTTGACCGAACCAGCTTCACTGTGTAAAACAGAAGATGAGAAAAGTGTGAAGGTGATCTCAGGCTGAAGGCTCAAACTTTACAGCAAGAGAAGACAGTATGCTTGTGAAATGACTGTTAGATGCATGTCACTGAGAACGTACATGAGGTTAATTGAAACAGAGCACACAAAGTGTTTGCAGAATCAGTGAGCTGTAGGGTGTGTGTTGCTCGGCTGTTGGACACCTTGCAGCCCTGCAGCGCAGACACAGGCGATGTGACGTGGCCCCTGAAAATGCCAGGCCTGCGCACTGCTGCTTTAGTGCGGAGAAAGAATAAAACAAAATGAAGAAGGGCTCAGGGGTAAAACTGCAAAGAGAGTTTAGATATGTAGAGACATGGTGCAGGCTGGTCAGGTGGACAGAGAAACAGTTTTTACTTTAACATTAAGATGCCTCTTGAAAATTTGCTCTGGCACGTTTTATCGTTTCTGATGAGTATTTTTTTTTTTTTTTACTTTTTTTCAGTTAGTTCACATTATCTCTAACACTCAAATCATATATGGTTTTTTTTCATTAAATATCCGCTTGTGAAGACTGTAATAATACTAAAATAAATACAATAGAAAAACCTTCATTTACATGTACCACAAAATAAAATTTATATTTCAAAAACAACAGTATGCAACATTTTGTGCTCATTTTCTGTAACCATATTTTCAAGCAACAAAAGTGAGGTTAAAACATCGTATTAGGTTTTAGAATAACAAAGAACTGCAAAATTGCTTTTTGATTTATGTCACATGAGATGGTATTAAATATATTTTAAAAAAATAGCCGCAGTGACTCTCAGGATCATACCAAGTCGTGAAATCAAAGTTTTTTCTATCTGCATTACTTTGCCACGTGGAAAGTTTCATGTGCAGGTCAAGGTAAGGATTAAAGTTACAGCTCAATCTGCGTATCACAGAAAACCAGATTTAAATACTTATAGTGCATTGTGAGTAAAATTATATTATTTCTCCTGTAGTTTGATGTGAATTTGGTGCCTTAGCTGCTCTGCTTCGATGCTGCCATATGAAAGCTGCACTGCTCCAGCACAATATGTTTGGCTGCTGAAGAGCTGCCAGAAGTAGTTGTTAGTTACAGTTAGGGCGCGTCCCTCTTTGGATAGGTTGTCCACTCTGAGCTCTGATATCGAATAGGTCCATAATTTCCAGTCTGATCCCAGGAGAAACTCTCCTCTGCTCTTTTCCTCCTCGTCCTCTTTGAGAATCCTGCATGAGGAACAGAGAGGTGAGTTCATTTCTGCTGGAACAAACTATTTACATGTCTGCTGTCTGTCGATGAACCGATGCAGTGTGTGTGACCTTCATTCAAGTTTTCCTTTTTTTCGTAGGGTTTGTTTTTTAAAAATATCAAAAACTCATTTATAGCGTGGTTTGTGTTTTTCTTTGCTTTCATTTTTCTGATTTGTGAAATATGAAGGTAGCAGATCAAAAGCTAACGAAGGGTGTTTGACCCATGCAAAAAATCAATACTTTGCGCCTTAGCTTAAAGCCGTTTTATCAGGTTTATTATAAAAATAATCCAGAAAAATTGATTTAAAAATATTAATCAAATGAATCTAAAAGGAAAAGAAGTTAAATTAAAAATTTGATAAATGTGAAAGCAATTCAACAGTTTTGAAATGAGTTTTAGAAAAAGCTCCTCTGTGCTGTAGTTTAAAATAAGACTTGATTTATTAAATTTATATGTCTCATTTTAAATTGTAATGATTAAAACAAAAATCACACTGCTTCTGGATTTATTGTAAATTTGAACTTGTACATTACTGAGTTTAGCCTTCAAAACTTTAAACCTATTTTAAAAATTGCGGTCGGTAAAATTTCTCATGTTACAAATTAATGTGACATTGCACTTGTGAAAAAATAATAAAGTGTCTCTTTTAAAAAGAATAATTTGTCATTTCTCATTAAGTTTCAAAGATTCCCTGCAGAATGTGTAATTTTGAGATGCAAAGTTTTAAGAGGTGTGTGTGTGTGTGTGTGTGTGTGTGTGTGTGTGTGTGTGCACATGTTTGCTGTGTGTCATTTTGTTTTGTACAAACAAAATAAAACAAAGAATGGGAAAAATCCCTGCATTTCCTGCATCATTAATATGTCTGACAAAAACTGTTCATACGTTATAGTTTTTGAAAAAGAACATTTTTAAGCCAAAAGAAAGCAAAATACAAACTACGAATTTGCAATGTATTTGTATTGATGGATTAATCTCTAAAATTCCTGTTTTGTTTTGTTTTTTCCTGTATGTATCTTTTTAGTACCACGCATTAATTGCCGATTGCAAAATGACAAAAATAGTAGTTTTTATTTTAATATGGATTTTAATATAATTGGGAATACAGAATTTGTAAAATTGATTTAATTTTACTCATCAACTTTTGTTGATATTTTACAAGAAAATAACAACAGCAAAAAGATCTGTGATTTTGTTTTTATTAATTAATTTTTTTTTGTCTTGTACAAAATGACATGACTTCAGAGAAATACTGCAGAATTTATTTTTCCTGATCCAGATCCCCTCTCATTCAAATGAAAACATATTCTGCATGTTTTTTATTCAGCAGAGATGATTTCTAGTGATCTGATCGCAAGCAAAGATGGCGAGTATGATTTACGAGGTGTTATTGGCTTGATTTTTTTCTGGACGTCCTGGAAGGAGTATGCTCAGCACAATGTTGAATTGTACTCTCCTGCCTGTAAAATAGTGATCATTGAACAGTCGAGCAGAAGGAGTTAATGAAGAAATTGTCCCTTCCCTGCTCTTCATCATTTGATCATCACGAACGGCGTCACTGCGCATGTCCTGTGTCCACCATTTTGTGATGAGAATTTAATTGCTCACGCTCCCATTTCATGAACTGCTGCAGAACACGTGCTTCGAAATCAGAGGCCAAGGAAACGATCATTTTTCTTAAACGTGTTTAATTAGGGAAATTAGAATTTTTAGAAAGCTACCCTAATTGTTTCAGATGCACTGATTGCTCCTACAAGTCAAAAAGCTTTTTTTGTTTGTTTTAAAAAGGTGAACCTCCACTCCACACAGCTCTGATAACTCTGCATCACTTTCCTCCTTTTTTCTGACTCTAATTATTTTTTCCAGCTGTGTTGCACCTCACTGTGATAGCTTTCTTTTCCTGTCTGTGTGTCAACCTGAGAGCAGAAAGTGGTGGTCACAGTCGGCTGCCTGAGGTGGCTGCTGGGGTCAAAGGTCAGCTTGTGTTAATAAGATGTGATGTGCTGCCCTGGGACCTCAGTCCCACGAGGGATAACCCCCTAATCGGCGTTAGTTAATGTGTTGGTAATCTTTACCTTCTTAAAGCAAACAGCAGTGGAGCAGTCAATGGGCCCGCTTGGCCTACCGTGTAACGCTTTTGACCCAGGGGTCATGGCCTTTGTTCCCCGCTCGATGGGGAGTGCCCTCAAAGGTCTCGGGTGTAATAGAGAAGTTGTTTAGACACGTGCGCAGCTTAAGCAAGACCACCTCATAGAGACGGCTCCTGCTCCTGACGAGTATAAAACTTTCCTCCTACTCTTTGTGGTTACCTTTCATCCCTCTGAATGAGCCCATTAGAATATATATATGTATGTTTTTATGTGCCATATATCATTTCCACTATGTTGATGTAGTGGTGGTTGCTGACCAAGCACAGACCCCCACCTCCATCGCCCCCTCTCTGCCTCCTTACACAAACTCCTTGATGTTTGCAAATGCAAGTGCAAATGTTGTTTGTCTTTGCAGATCCTCTGCCCAATGCAACTTTATATCCCTGCAGCACTCCTCACTGTTTCCTGTGGTCGAAGAGAGAAAAACCATCGAAACACAGTGTATGCATAATGTGTCCATGTAAAGTCCCCTTATCTGAACTTTCACTCATACAGAGTGTTTGCCTGTGACTGACACTCAAACGTGTGCTCAGTGTGTGCCTCCTGACTGCAGCAGACCTCAGCCCTCGTACTGTGTTCGGGCAGATCAGTGAGACGCTGGAAGCTTGTTTCAGGCCCCGAGATATGTACGGCTTTTTAATGATACTAAATTTTTTTGTCGTGCAGAAGTTTGGGTTAACACATAAGCGACAATTTCCCCTTCAATGGGTTTGTATGTTTTATCCTTTTTTTTTCAGCACAAGTCTTGAGCTGTATAACATTTCTGTAAATAATTTCTTGTACATGTTAATCGAGACACGATGCATTGGATACAAAAATCAGCAAAATCTTTTGTGCAACAAAATCCGACACGTTTGTCTCCAAAAATGCGAATCACATAATGACCGTGTGAGTCCGTAACATGGCGCCGTCTGCCATTTTGTTTCACATGGTGTTATCAATAGGCCCGATTAACTGGTTCAGTATCACACAGATGCTGCACTTACAGACGTCTGGTGAAAAACTCTTTTTTTTTTTCTGTCAACATTTTCCAAAGCACAGATTATGAAGAGCAGTCTTAATTTTGTGTCCGTGTATTTGAAACTTGTTTTATTTAAAATTCAACACAAAGAAAATTCATAAGGTGTGTTAGGAAACAGAGGAAATGGAAAAGAAGTGATGTGAGAAAAAAGAAAGGTGTGCACCTCTATCGAAGCGTTTCATTGCAGAAAGATATAAAGATATTTTGACCTGCTGCATTAGACGTTAAAATGTCTAAATTCATGATGGGGGAAAAGGAGACGTTACAGAGTTTGAAGAGGCTACAGAGTAATACTGCTGAGGAGCTCAGTGTTGAAGCTGGCAACTGTAACCTTGGATGAACTTTTTACCAAACAAAGTACAGTTTGCCCACTAAACTAAGCACACACCGTCTAGCCCTTTTAAACAAATACTTTAAATGTTTCCCTCTCAAATATATCCTGTTTTATAATTCACACCATCCCTGAATTGGATCTCCTGACACATACACACTCAGCTTTATACATCGACACCATAATAAAGTCATGGGTTTCTCAATTGGTTAGAACGCATGGCGAGATGTGACGTACAGCTGCACCCCTTCTAATAGGATTCTATAGCTGCTGCCAGTGTAGACGCCTGAACCGGGCTCCAATCTCATTTAGGGAAGGAGAACCGAGAAAAAGCAAATTGCAGTGCAGCTTTTTCCCCCTCGCACTGAGTTGGTTATATAAATAATGCTCGTATTTTCCCCTGCACACTGACTGCCACCTGTGTTTTTAATGAAACCTGTGGAGCAAAGAGGAGTGCAGAGGGGAGAATAGTTTTCATGGAGAATCCAGGCTGTGTGCTGCTGGAGCGAGAAAGAGAGCAGCAGGGTGGTGGCCGTGCTATGAAAGCAGCCCTCACAAACTGTGCAGCCTGAAGCAGCCTGAAGCAGCCAGCAGCAGCAGCAGCAGCCATGTTAGACACTCAAACGCAGTGCCCTTAAAAAGCAGCAGAAAGTTTTCACAGTGTAAAAGTAAGAAAAGTTTGACCCCCACCTTTTTTTCTCTCATTGTGTCTGCTAGGCATGTAGTCCCCTCTTTAAGTTTATAAAGCAGAAATGCATTCAAATAGTTCCTCAGTGACTGAAAACACACTTGACATATCCCTTTCCTCCTTTTCTTTCCTTGTAGAGCTCCTACAGTTCAAGGCCGAGGAAGGAAAAAGTTGAAGTCACGATGCTCTGCCTTTGCAGTTTTTAAAGAAGCAGAGCCAAAAGAGGCAGGAAGTTGTTGTACAATAGCGTTACAGTAATCTGCCACAAATGGAAAAAGCCAAATGCTGATCGGCGAGTGGAGAAGGTGGCAGAATAGAGGCAGAAAGAGGGGAGGGAGGGACAGAAAGGGAGAGAAAGAGAGGTAGCGTGTGTGAGGGAGACAGACGTTAAAGCAAAGAATAATCAATACAATCTAAGATGGTGGAAACAGCCGTTCTGCTTAACTCTCCCACTGCTCGTGGAAATCAGCTCAGTCTCCAACAGGACGTATCTGCATGTTGTGGGTTTTTCCTGTGAATATTCTCTGATTTTGCTCTAGCCGGCAGTGGCAGCTGTTTTTCCTCTAGGAAAAGCAGTGAAGTCTTACCCAAAAATGCTTATCAGCCTTTTGACTCTGTGCCAAAATAGCTGCGAGGTTTCAGCTGCATCGTTCAACTCGCTTTGTGACAGAGCCGGGCTGAGGAGGAGGGTCCCAACTGTGCGTTCTCTGCCACGTTACTGAAATAAACACTGTGGACGCTTATCTTTTTCCTGTGTGTGTATATGTGTGTCTGTGTGTGTGTCTGTGTGTGTGTCTGTGTGTGCAACCCGTCCATTCTGTGCATTCATGCTAGTCACTGTGGCATGCTAAAGAGTTAATGCACTCTGAGAGTGTGTGTTCCTTTCAGAGCGTGCTCCCAAGACTGTTGCAGCGACAAGAGCCCGGCTACGGTAAGAGACGAGGTTAATAATTCAACCTGCTCTCAGAGGTGTTGCATATTTCAAGGATCCTTCATCGGGGAAGTCTGCTCTGAATGACTGGCTATTCTTTTTTTCCTCCTCACTTTTCTGTGCACTAGTTGATATAGTAGCTGAAGTAGTGGAGAGTGTATCCCAGTATGGCGTGTGAGTATGTGCACTGCGTCTGCGCACTACCCGAGGAGTGGATTTCTGTGTCCTCCTCCACCCCTCCCACAGTCAGTGCTTTCCACCCTCCCACTCCCTCCCTCTCTCTCTCTCCCTCTGTTTTCCTCTGTGTCTCTGTCTCTCACCCATCCTGCGCTCCCTCCCGTCTCACCCCCCCAGTCTCCAGTGCAAATACAGTTCCTTGCCGTGTTGGACATGTGATGAAAAAGTGACTGGTTCGCGCGCTCCGCAGCACCTCCTATTTCATCATCAGCGGAGCATTTCTCCCCTTCACTGTGCGCTCGCTGTCTCCTCCTCTCCTCCCTCTCTCTCTCCCTCCCTCTCTCTCTCTCTCTTCCTCACTTCTTTTTCTCTCCCTGTTTCGCTTGCTCCCCTCTTTCTGCTCCAGCCACACGCAAGGGGGAGACTTAAGCTCTGCGAGGGGAAAAAAAAAGAAAAAAAGTCTGCTGCTATTTCTACAGTCAGGGCCTCCCCACAGCCCGCCCTTCCATAGACGGAGCTTTTTTTTCACTCACTACTAGCTGGATTTTAACCCTCTGCCTCCAACTAGCTGCACAGCAGCTCTGCAAAACCTGGCAACAAGTTGCTTTTAGGGGCCTTTTCTCACTTTTGGCGCATACATTTTTGCATCACTTTGGATTTTGACGCTCTTTCAATCTTTCTTTTTTATTTAGTTTTTTTAATACGTACGGCGTCTTTATTTTCGTCCGCTAATGGGTTGTAGCAGTTTTTATTTTGTTTCTCTCTTCGCTTTTTGAATGGAAATTCTTTAAAGTGGTGTTTCGCCATGTGATGGGCCTTGTTCCACCTGGAGCGCCGGGGCGCCATTTCTGCCGGGAAACCTGCTTGTGGTGGGCTCGTGGTTCGGATGACCACTACGGATGACAAGCAGAGAATGTGTCCAGTGTCTGTGCGTTTACACATCTGTGTTTTTAAGACATGTCCTTCTTCAGCGCCAGCAACTGGCGTGAAGTGCGGCACCTCCTTCGTCTTTACTCCCTGTCTCTCCTTGTATTTCCTCTCCATGTCCTCCCTCTCTCTCTGTCTCTGGGTCTTTCGCTCTCTTGTTCTCTGTCTTTCACACCGACTGGCTCTCCTAACAGGGGACCGAGTAGTGTGCTGATCCGGAGCTCTTTCTGGGACAGGTGCCAACTGCAAACAAAAGACATTAAAAAGCAATAAGAGGACAGAAATGAGTCATTTGCAATATTTCAGTTTCGATACAGAGTGTCAGCGGTATCCTTGCATGTTTTGTCTCTTCACGGCCACTTTGTTCGATTATTATAAACTGAGTTTAAAGGCTGATACATGAGACTCATTCTGTTGTTGGGGCAGAGGTTTGAACACTTTGCCATGCTTATTCTAGTGAAGGTATTTCATCTTGTGAGAGTGTTGGTGTAACGTGTGAGAGCAGCATATAGACTTCTGAATTATTCATGTGCCTGGCTGAGCCTGTGACTGGACTGGTTGTGCCATTTGCATGCAACAGACATGCTATTTGTCTGTTTGATAACATTCCTCATTGAGAGACTTGTTAACTCGCTGACTGGCTGAGCTGGAGCTCTGCAGACAGCCTCATGGCCTCCCATTGTTTCAGGCCTCAGCAGACCTGGACGCAGCCGGTGGCAGGCGAGCCGTGCAGCTCTGAGCTGGGAGCTCAGTGCTCCGAGCAAGACAGAGGCAGAGTGAAAGAGAGGGAGAAAGTCTGAATCTGAGATTGAGGCTGGGACTGAAGCCTGGGCTGGGACTGAGGCCGAGTTGCAGCTGTGGAGAGAAATCACTAAGTCCTGCATGAAACTCTGAGCAGGGGCTTGTGGCTTCCTCCACTCCTTAACAGTGATGTGGATCCAAGCTGGAAGAGATGGCGAATTCTGGGTCCCGACCAAACATTTATCATCTTTGCACTGAATTTGGTGAGTAAAAATCTGGCGTTATATGTTATATGCGTTTTGTTTGCCCACACGCGGCTGGATTGTTTGGCTTTTCAGCCGCGTACGATTAAACATTTGATTCACTTGATGTTCTGAAGTTTTTCACTTTGCCTGCGCATTGATACATCTGAATATAAAACTGTACATGCGCATATAGTTCAGAAACACAGCACACACAGGGGCGATATAGCGATTTCTTCAACTTTCAGCTTTCCTGTGACTTTTCCCAGCCATCTTTCAAACCTGTGTGTAATTTAGTAATGCAAAAGCAAAAGTTATTAATAGCGGTTTGATTGCAGCGTGGATAATCCTGCTTGGTGGTAATCAGAGGATGAGTGGAAGGCCTCGATTGTGGAGGTATTTCATGTGAGTGATGTGGTCCAGGCTTACAGTGTGCAGTATGAAGGGGAGTACGTGGTGTACTGACCGTTATAGCTGTTTAAGCTTTATGAAAGCTTTCCTTTCGACAGAATTTCTGTCAAAATACTCAACATTTCTTTAAAATTGAGCGTTTAGTTAATCGTTATCACCGGGCTATTATTCATTTTTAAAAGACGGAACCGAAAAGAAACGCGAAACTCTTCATCGCCGTCTTTGCAAGGTATTTGCCTACATAAATTCTATATTTGTGTTGATCTTTTTTTTTTCTTGGGTTTCTTTCATCAATCGTTGTTTTTCCTAGAGCACAGGGATCTGAATGATAATTTACATGGTAAATGTAAGTGTTATTGAAGATGCTCGATCTGCTTTGAATAAAATCAGTGCGGATTTAACTTAATTTGTTTTAATGTAAGTAAAGAAAACTTCTTAATGCATCAAGTACGGTAGTTTTAAGGAATTGTTTACACACGATGGCTAAAGAAATGTTGTGTAAACACAATATGGAGATTTTCTTAAATAATGCACAGGTAGTTAGTATAATTGACTTACAGAAATCAGTCACAGTTGTATCAGTGATTTTTGTATTAATGTGGCAAATTACCATCACTAGGTCTTTTCATAAGATGTGATAGACACTGCTTTCAGGTTTCGTACTGAAAAATTTGCTGAGCATTTTAATATCTGGTTACTTTTTTTCAGAAATCAGAATCATACTTTATTGATCCCCGAGTGGAAATTTCATTTTACCCTTTAATATCTGCTCTTGTGTTCAGCTGTTTGTCAGGGTGAGCTCAGAAAGGGACTATTTTTTCACTGCACAGAGCCAGCTCTCTACTACCAGGTGACTCAGGCCTCAGATTGATCTTTCCCCAATACAGGTGATTATGTTCATTCATTCGAATATAAGCTGTGCCTAACCAGCAGTGGACACATGGTTTTGGCTGGCAGAGTCTCAAAGTGCTCCACCCCTCAGGCCTTGTTGGCAGTGGGTGGCAGGAGTCCAGGGGAGGGTTGCATGTAGAGAGGCAGATGGTGCTGTGGGTTTCTCTCTGTGATAAAGTGTACCTGAACAAAACCAAAGGACTCGGTCAGCCTACAGTGAGCTGATCTGTGTGCTCAGACTCTGGTTAGCCTTTCTGGAGCTAAAACAGCTAACATGAAAAAAGACAGTTTCAGGACACACACACACAAACGCGGAAAACATGGACACAAACTTCTTCAGACGAAAAAATGTAAAAAGTAAATTTTTATGCTGTTTATCATCTACCATTTTTTAAGAACGGTGAGCATATTTTTATAGAAATTTTTCCTTTTCAGTGTGTGTGTGTGTGTGTGTGTGTGTGTGTGTGTGTGTGTGTGTGTGTGTGTCTGTGTCTGTGTCTGTGTGTGTGTGTCCATGAAATGGTGTATTTGAAATGTTAATTCAAGTAAAGCTCTACAATGATTTAAAGTGTATTTTTCAAAATTTCCTGATCAGTAAGTGTTTCAAAACCTATGAAATGTATTTTCACAGTTTTTGGGAATGCAGAGGCAGCAGTGTTTTATGAATACACTTAGAGAGCAGTACAAAAAGACACTGAACTTGAACTTACCCAATGCCGACCTTGACTCTGGTTTTGAACTTGAACCAGAACTTTTTTCTTTCTTTTTTTTCAAATTACGATTTATATATTTTTTTTATTTCAAATGAACACCGAATAATACACCGTAAGAAAGAAGAAAATTTTAATAGTTAGATCACTTTATAACTTTTTCGTGCATGTAGATGTATTTAAAAAAAAAAACTAAACAAGAGATGTGATAATATGTTTTTAAGAAAAAAACGCCCTGCTACCTATTACTGTAACTGTGTTACATTATAAGTAAATTAAAAAAATCCTTCTTTTTGATTCCATAACAGATTCATGTCAGTCAAGCAAAGTTTAATTTGTATTTGATAAGGGCATATTTCAGTATTTCTTAAGTGAATATGATGAAAAGAAGATTAAATGACGTATCACGGTACCTTCATGTATTTATTCTTATAAATCTAAAACTTTTGCGTAATGTTTTGATATTTAACAAGACACAAGTTAATAGTTTATTTAAATAAAAAGTTTTAGAGTACAGAAAAATGGCGAGTATTGCGTGTGAATTTCCAAAGAGTTCAAAACTAAATTAACACTCACAAATACCTAACACACAGCACACGATAGTGTGTGTGTGTGTGTGTGTGTGTGTGTGTGTGTGTGTGTGTGTGTGTGTGTGTGTGTGTGCTCTCATGCTCATTTACTTATCGTGTTCGTTTAATTCCTTACGATATTTTTAAAAATATAAACTTTTTACATTTAAAATTTATATTTTTCTTTCCTTTGAACATGTATGATTACATAAGCTGTGTTAATTTAAAAAACAAAAAAGTTTCATAGACGTTATAAACTTTTAATTTTTTTTAAATCTATTTTTATCTTTTTATCATATAATATATACCCATTTTAAACTTCAAAACACAATTCACATTTTTTAAGTATTATTTGATCAGTCTATGAGATATGTGTAAACGTGGCCTCTATCCTGCACTTTCTAAAAATTTGTATCATCAGGCCAAAAGTTTTCGTGATTGTTTGTTTTGAATCATTTTATTTCTATGAAAATGTGTTTTGGTGCGGAAAGTCAACGTTCAGTGATTTATCATAGCAGAAAATTATCAAACCCTTTTTTTGTTTCATAGTTTTATCTTGTAACTAATACTATAAGTTTTTCACATTTTTTTACTGTGTTGGATTGAAAAGGTCATATGTGGTGTATTAACTGTGTAGACTTCTGTATGTCTGCAGATCTGAGTAATTCTGTCTGAGACGTTTGAAGTGTGAGTGTGTGGTTTAGGTCATGTGCCAGTGCTCAGTGTATTCTTACCAGTGCACTGAGTCACTCAGCAATACAACACAGCAATAAGCCACCAATACACTGCTTCATTTGTTAAGTGGATAAATCGGTATTTAAGATTATGTGATTTTCTTTCATTTATGAGCTCGCTGTGATGTTGTGAATTCCATCCAATTTCCTCCTGGCTAATATGAAATCCAGATTGGAGTGGTGAATGGGGGCCAAGTGAGGAGTGGCTGCAAATATAGTTTTCTACCATAGTAACCACGGCTTTTTCATTTTTGCAGCTAAGATTTTCTCGGTGTGAATTTTGGAGAACAATAAGAGGTCCAGCATGGTGAATATTGCCTTTTTGTGTTTGAGCTCTCCAAAGAACTGTCACACTTAGGGTTTGGATTGACGTACAGTGCAGTGTGGTTGCATGTGTGTAGCCCTGAAGGAGCTTTTCATGTCCTTATTAATACTTTGTCGTTTAATTTTTGGTGTGTTGAGTCACTGTAAGTAAAATTTATATAAATTTAAATGTTTTGATGAATTTTACAGTCAAAGAAATTTACTTTTTCTGATCGGGAAAAAGAATGGTATTGCTGCTTATAAAACAAGGCTGTGATTGCGTTTTAAGATTTAACTTTTTGTGTTTTCCTGAGCAGAGAATTATTCATTCAGTTTATTTTAGCTCAGTAAAGTGCATCTTATTACATTTACTCAAACTTGGATAAATAAAACTGTAAATGGTAAAATGGTATAGTGAGTAAAACTGCATTTGCAAGGCCATCAAAGTAAAAAAAATTTTGTAGTTTCTCAGTCATTGTAAAACACTCCTACTGACTGAAAAATAGAGACGCATTGTCCACACGTTCTTCAATTTCATAATTGAATTACATGCATAAAAACTTTTTTTCTGAGGGTGCTTGGAAATCAAATTTTCTGTTTTATCATTTCTATCAGAAAAAGTCTGTATTGGTGGTGTGTAGTGATACACAGTGAAGCAGGTCCCTGCTTGTGTAAATGGAGTTGGATTGAAATTTCCCACTTTGTGAGCCTGGCACATGCAAAGGGGCCCACCCTGTGATAAAATTGCATAGATTTCTCACAACATACATCAGCAACAGTCCTGTCTGCTTCAGGCTTTTATTTAACACTTCACAGAGTGTGGAATAAGCTGTCCAAACCTCCTTCGAGGTAAACGTCAACCTACAGGTCTCCAAGGCAGAATCTTAGCAGGCCCCCTCTTTGCCCTCCTGTACTCTGAGTGCAGAGGAGCAGATGAGTGGATCCACAGTGGCCACTACAGGCTGTGCCGCTCTCATACAGCATTGGCTCTACAGTACAGTACAGTAAGGTACAGTAGGAAGTAGGCCAGGCCTGAAAAGAGCGAAGAGGGGCTGGACAAAAGGCCGAGACCCAAATATGCAAACACACTCAGACACAAACATCCTGTACATTGTTTGGGTTTTTTGTTGTGAATCCAGTGGCAAAATTATTGCACAAAAGCGAACATTTCAAGGCTCACTAAACAAAATAATTACATACTCATTACACACACACAAACACACACAGCACAGCCTCTGAACCTGCTTTGCCTCACTTCTCTGTCTATACATGGAAGCCATTATTCCTCTATCCCTGTCCACTGCTCAGAATCAGATCGGGGGCCATTTTAGTCCCCCAGTATTAATCAGGACGTCAGCTGGGAGCGTCACATGTGATTTATCCCTGAAACCACAGCGATTCCACAGAGACGCCCAGCACAGGCGTAATGACATAATTCTGGATGGGGAGAATTTCAGGGGTGACAGATGATGTAGACTTTTCTCCCCCTTCTTTTCGAAATGCAACCTGAAAAAAATCTTTGTGACTTTCATCTGGTTGATGGGTCAAGGTGCTTTTTTAGATTTCACTGTACATTTGTCCTATATGTAAAAAAAAAAAAAAAAAGTGTTAGTGAAGAGAAGTGTTGCCGCCACAATCAGGTAAATTCTCAGAATAATTCAGACTAAAGTTACAATTTTTTTTTTCATTTTAAGCACTTAATGTTTTCCTAGGGCTCAGTTGTCTCTGTTCTGCAGCATTCGTGTGAGTGTTTCTCTGCACAATCATCCGTATAGATACTTGTTTTATGTACCTGCCAGGCAAAGCGATACTCCAGATAACGCTGAGGAGCTGCGCCCACTCAACTTTTCTTTTCCAACACTCATATATTTCTCTTCACTTTTTGGCCTCTGCTGTCGCCAAAGCAATTTAGTCATAGAAAAACTGCAGGATCAGCAGGTTTGTTCCACTCAGAGTCAAAGTTGGAAGTGTTGAAAAGGCCTCGCCTGCAACTCCTCTATTATCAAAATACTGTACAGTACCAAAATACCTAACCCCGCTCCCCTCTCACTAGTTTTCTGTGTGGAGCTGAAATAATCTGGATACGTTTGGTGACACATTGGCTGAGAGATGTCTTTGGGTTTCTTGTTTCAGTACGGAAAAATTAAATATCCTCTGTGGTTTCGATATATCACCACCTATGTTTTTTGTTCACTGATTTGACAGCAGATTATACAAGTGCAGTTCTGCTCTTAATGTGTAATCTTGTATAAAGTTTTGAGTTTCCTGTTTAACTGTTGTGTGATAGAAGAGTAGCCAAAAAAATCAGATGCAAAAGAAAACACCAGTTATAATCCAACAGAGCACATTAAAAGTCAAGTTAAAAAAAAACTATTTTGCAACAGTTGTGCACTGTATGTAATGCATGAATGTTGAATAATACAGTACACTAACAGTGCATAATATTAGCAGCTTTTTCCTGTGGTACATACTGAAATACTCTATACTGTCCCCTCTGCACTCTCGCCCAGGCTGCATGAGTCATCAACACACACACACTCACACGCTGAGTGCAGAGCTCGGACATGAATCTCCCTCCACGGGCTGGAGGAGTTGGGTTACTCATGAGCCCATAAACATGTGCTGGCTGCGCTCCAAGTCTCTGTGCTGTAATTACTAACGTTAGAAACAATATATAAAAGACCCTTCCCCTCCAAAGCCGTGTCCTGCACTGCAATTAGCGTCCTTGTACAGAATTATCACCCTTCATCAGCCACCGCCACATGGAGTGAAGCCCTGTAATTGGCTGTGTCCTTCTTGGTCTGCTTGAGGACAAACGCCCTCCTCCCGTAATCACTATCGCCTTCTTTATCTTTCTGCAATCGATAGCTAACTACCTCTGATTTCATTTTATTTCACCCAAACGCGGTGATCCTTGCCGCGCACGCCCACATAAGCACAGGGGAACAAGGGCAGGTGTCAAAAGCTGCCTTGTACATTAACACAGCACAGCCCCCTACATGTGTGAATGCAAACATACTGCTCTGCATGTGCATTGGCGCTACGTCGCCCACGCACATGACACTGCAGCCTTTCAGCGTGCTCAAGTTTGTGTGCACGATATGCAGCGCGTGGGTGCAAGGGCCAAGGCCTCGTGTGTTGTTGGTTCCATGGCTAGCATGCGGCAGTGTGAGTTGGCTGCTGCACTTGGTAGGAGAGGGTGCGGTGTGTTACATGTTGCACTAATGAGTTTCCCTGGCCAGGCAAGACCAGGGCGAGCCTATTAGCAAACAGGCAACAGAGCGGAGACCCTGCAGACCTCTGCCGCTGCTTCTGCAGCTGATCATCCTCTCTGTTTCTGCTTTCTCTATTGTTTTCCTATTTTCTCTCGCCGTGAAATGTCTCAGTTCTCACTCTGTTTCTGTTTCTTGCAGGCAGTGAGATGGGTTGACTTCTGCCACAGCCACAACCAACAAGTGAAATCACAGACAGACGAACACACCAGTGATTACAGCTGCATTGTGAGTACCACAGAGTATTATAAATTGAATATGTTATTTAACATTGTAATGTAATGTGGTCAC
The DNA here is from genome assembly GCF_033239565.1 of Halichoeres trimaculatus. Lineage (NCBI taxonomy): Eukaryota > Metazoa > Chordata > Actinopteri > Labriformes > Labridae > Halichoeres > Halichoeres trimaculatus. The sequence goes on along the minus strand of NW_027437187.1, from coordinate 18,115,971 downwards.
ACTAATGAGATGAAGTCTGTAATTAGATTCTGCATAACTTGCAGCAACATTTGTTGTACACATTGCATTGAAGCACTCCTTCCAATTCTATTTCCCCTTCTTTCTGAGGCTCATTATAATGTGAACGTGCATCATTAGATTAAACTATAATGGCTGCTCATTGTGTCTCTATCCCACTAGAAAAGCTTAGCGCTCCCAATGGCTTGTAAGTGCAAACAAAAACCATGCACAGTTTAAAGCAAACTGTCCGGGTGCAATCTCAGCCATCCACCAGGCGAAAGGAGTCTTGACTTTGTCTGTGTCGGGCCTGGATCGCTGAGAAAATGGCTTCCTCTCTTTGCCTTCCAGCTCCCCGCTCCCCGCCGCCATTTTGTGTATTGGTGCCAGAGTAGGCAGGTAGCAAGATGAGAGGGACGGTGGGAGAGGAGAAGTGGGCGAGACTGGGTGCTGGGTTCAGGAGAAAATTAGAGGGCATTGGAGAAAATGATGAGCTGATAATAGAAAACTTTGTATTCCTGATGGAGAGATGTTTTTAATTGTTGCCGACTGACTACAGCCTCCCCTCTCGAGCCTCCGAGCTCTCCTCCTCAAAGGGCTGACCATGCGGGGATGCCATAAACTGTTCCTTTTCTACCAGGGCAAATGTGCTGGAAGAGCCCACAGCTGCATGACCCCCTTCCACCCTCCAACAGCCCTCCCTTTTCCCTCCACACCACCACCCACAGTCCCCTCCCCACTGCAACCCAACCTGCCCACTTATAGCACTCCAGAACCAGAGTAACAGGGGTAAAACTTCAACATCTGCTCATGTACCTGTCTCCGCCCTAACCACAGCACTCTGTTAGCTGTAGCCTGAGCCCCAACTGTGCCTGAATCATATGCACTCAGTAACCCCAGGCCCCACCCTACAACCTCCAGCTACTGTAGCAAGCCGCCTGCTGCCGCTCTGGAATCCAGTATGTGCCAGGCATTTGATTACATGTGCAGATGTTATTAAAATCCTGCTCTCATCTGATCCCAAGACCGCAGATATTATATATCCAGCTTCAAGTAGGTGTCTGCTGCTGCTGCTTTTTACTCTTGATCAGCTAAACTTTTCCAGAAAAGTCATAAAGTAATCCTCCGTAGTTTTGGCACAGTTACATAAGATTAATGTAAGGCAGGTTGACGTCATTTGACCTTCACTGCCATAGGATTACACTTACTTAATGAAGAATGTTGGTTGACTTTGGAACTATTTAGGTTTTATAACCCAATATTCATCTGTTGCACAGTAATTCTCTGCCAGTGTTTGTAGAAGTGAGATGAGTCAGTGTAGTCAACATGTAATTATGCAAGTGCGTGTTTATGTTAAACATACCCAAAAGACCATAAAATCAAACATTCTTGATGCTAAAACTGAGTCACTTATTATAATAAAATTTATTTAGCAGGTTTACTTTGTTTTTTTTCTTTTGATTAGCAGCAAGCTATCTTTTGGTTTCACTCAAATTTTCAGTAATCCTTCGCTTTGACAGTTTAGGGAATAAGACTATAATTACTATTGTAATATTCATTTCATGACGTTTAAAAAGACTAATTTTTCAAGCGTTCAAACAATATTAAAAGTAAGCACCTGGTCAAAAAACGTCGTACTTGATCTAGCCATTAATTCTGATGACATCAGGGTTATGCCGTGTCATTTAGTCCACTACACTTATGTCTTAGTTGTTAATTCTTGTGTTAATGTGTTGTAAAATAAATTTGAGTCTTTGGATTAAGAGGCAACAACCGGTCAGTAAAAATGAAGCCTGTGCCGAAGTGCTAAAAGTCGCTGTTCGTCAAGAACCCACTTGAGGCTGGCTGCAGAAAGACCAGAAGTAATGTACACACTCAGCCATAAAAACAGACGTTTACAGCATTAGAAAGCATATTTACAGCCAGGTTCAAAAATGGCTTGGGTCTAAAATGCTGATTTCACTATCGGCACACACTGTAAGGTGAGTGAATTTTTTTCCATCCCTGCGGTTTAGAAGTTATTAGGATCCTTTGATTTTCTAATCAGAGGCACAGCTCAGGTCATTTGACTGCCAGGCGTCCTGTAGGTGCTTGAAGAAAAACTGTTGGCGTCATAACAAATGTGGCTGCGTCTGCGGATTGGCTTTATTTCACGGTTTCAGGAACAGACTGGTTACCTCGCGGACGCTTCGTCCATGTTTTATACAGTCTTTGGTTTGGATAAATAATGTTGTTATTGGTTTAGCAAGATTGGCCAATATTAGCAGAGCTAGCACCACAAGCCTTCATTCCTTTGAGCAGGTTTACGTCCACTGCGCTACCAGATGCCGCGTGTTGTCTGTGCTTGCTCACTTAAGGGTTGTAAAGCATTATAGCAGTAGCCATTAACAACAGGTACAGCCCCAGCTAGTGGCAGGAGGCTGCACTACAGTTGAGACACAGCATATGACCAACAAATAATTCTTATGGCAACTAGCAAGGTTAGCATTAAATTATTTAGTCCACTAAACATACACTTTACTCACTTATTTATTTATTTATTTGCTTGTTTAAAGTTGCCTTTTCCCACCTTGTTGCTGAATTAAGCTCATTAAAGCACCACAGCTGTCACAGACACAAATGAGTCTGAACATGTGTATATTTTAAATGTGGATGAATTTGTAAATTGTTAAATAATGGGTAAATAAAGCTCTAGAAACCTCTCTGTATCTTTGATGGATAGCTATCTTTTGTGCATAGGAGCAATTCTATTCCTAGCTTTTTTTCTACTGTTTTGAATGTAATGAACATATTTTAATGTTAATCAAGGCTTTTTTGAAGCACTTGTCATTTTCTGCAAATTAAGTCAAATGAGAATATCTTACATGCAAGTTGAGAAGTAAGAGACACATTGTACACAGTAAAATAGAAATGTTCACTTCGCCCAAACACCATGACAGAATTTTAAAAAGTCTGTATTTTGTGATGCAGCACATGAGTGTATATCTTGGTGTAAGGCAAACAAATGGTGAAACAGATTATGAGTAAAAATGTGGGTGTATCTCCGCTAGCATGTCACCGATTTAGACTCTAGGTGCAAAATATAGCAGAGGTCCCTCCAGCAGGCAGACCTGGCCTATTTAGGCCTGTCACAGACAAGCTCTCATTGAGACGCGCAGACAGGCAGTCAGCGGCTTCACTAACCGTCCAGAATGCACTCTGTCCCCTTTGGCTCCCCGCTCCTTAATCTGGCCATGTGTTTGCATACAGGACAGAGCGGCCTCCATATTGTGTTTGTGGAATGAATTATGAATGCTATTGCATAACTGTAGCTTCTTTCTGGGGCATATCTCTACAGCATCTACCCAGAGACCAGAGCATGAATACATTCCCCTGGCCTAGACCTCTTGGAAGTGATACTGCGAAGCTGGCCTGCCTGCGTTTGTTTATGGTTATATAGAGCAGATGGCCCTGCAACATGGTCACATATCACACACTGCCTCGCTGGCAATGCCACACATTCATTCTTATAGGCAGAAATGTCGGGCCGTTTGAAGAGGGCTTAAATCAACAAAATGACTTATAATTATTCTATAAATCACAGAAGGAGAAGTATTAAATGTCTTTATCAGAGGACTTGACTGTATTTTCTTCATGTTGGCAGTAGTCCTGGAACTATAGGCACCAGCGGTAATACCAGCTGCAAATTCAAGCTCTTTAATGCTAGCTCTGCTGTATTTACTGCCTTAGCTGTCAGCTGTAAATGCTAACCACTGTAGTGAGTGTGACTACAGCCAGCTGTAGCCTGGGGGAAACAAGCTCTTCAAGGTTACAAACTGTACAGATCCCTGTCTGCTTTGCTCGGCCCTCTGTCTGTCAGCTGAAGTTCATATCCAGGCAGAAAGGTATTTGTCCCACCCTCTAAATATAGCTGGCGACAGATGCAGAACGATGGGGCACTGCCCAAGCTGAAAGGGGCCCTGCAGGCAGGCCAGAGCAGAACTGGGCATGCAGACGTGTCAGGACTGTGGACTTCTCTTAATAGACAGGGGCCGTACAGGTCACCAGCAGCTACGTGGCAATACACGTTTCATTAGCATCCATTGAGACTTAGACCAAAAGTAGACATTTATTTACACATAGTATAAGGTTTACCCTTACATAGTGGGTAAAATAAATATCATGATACACTCTGATAAAGGTGGTTAACAAAAAAAACTTTCCTTCTACTGGATTTCTGACTCTTTTATGCAAAGCAACTTCAGATGTGGTTTCTAACCATGTGGTTTTGTGGTGCTGTATGTCCTTAATTATTGCAAAAAAAAAAATCAGTTTGATCCCTATCTTTTTCCTGACGAGGAACCCTGTAACCCTAAAGCCAAACAGAAGCCACAGGCTGTATGCTGATACATCTGCATAAATCTGATCAAGATATAGTTTTCTGCCTGTGGTTGTTTGTACATCATGCCATTCAGACATGTGCAAAGAGTTCATGATTTAAGTGGGATGCCTTAGAGTGCAAATTATAAATTTTACAAAGAAAAGAGAAACAAAAATCTATTTTTTAACTTTCTATGCGCTCTAAGTTTAATGGAATATTTTAAACTTACCCGAGTTATTTGTATAGTCCTGGAGTTGTTGTAGTTGATCTTTATGTCACTGCTTAATCAGTTTCTTTTCTGCTTACAAAAAAAACCTAAAGGTCTAAACTGTGAGAGTGCATCAGGTTTATGGTGTCTTGAAGCAGTTCCTGCGTAGACTTTCCCTTGGGCCTGAATCTTGTTGTGCACCCTGCTGTGCATCCTGCAGTGTTACCATGCCTGTGTATGTATGTCTGTCAGTGTACAGTGACTGTATACTGCGTGTGAGAGATGAGAAGCAGCTGGTGAGGTTGGCCTGAGTGGTCTGAGGGACCCCTGCTGTGTGCCCTGTCATTACAATGATTGGGGTCGTTTTTTACCTCTAAGGATGGGGCCGAGGCGGGGCGGGGGGGCTACACTGGGATCGACTCACTCTGCCTAATGTAGCCCGCTTCACCTGGCATGTTTATGGTTCTGCTGGGGGATGCAGGGGAGGGGTTGGTGGGGCCTGTTCATCTCACAGGCTGACAGGCAGACGCACATATTATACACAGGAGATCGTGCAACGCACTCCATCTCACATGTATTCTCCACATAAACAAATGCATACGGTACTCATGCACTACCTGTAGCTCCACATGCTTCAACCCAAAGAGGCACATACTGTACTGTACGTTCATACACCTTGCTGTACTCTTCTGCACTAGGTCTGTGAGCTCAGTATCTGCCTCCTGCAAAGGTGACGGGGAGGTCAGCCTGTCTGACTTTGAGCAGAATCCCCCAGCGGCTTGCCCCAGCCGTCCCCCCTGGCATGTGTAACAAGACCTGCCCATGCTGCCTCTGCTCTCCCCTCACTCCGCTCTTGCTGCTGCCTCCCCCCTGGCTCTGGTATAAATAGATGGGTCATGCCTGCTGTGCTACCCAGAGGCGGCAGTTGGGGGGGCATCCTTCTTTTATAAATGCTCCATCGTGTCTATCTAGATCCCTCCAGTCTGCACAGAAAACACTGGTTGTAACAGGCCGACATATCGCTGTATACAGGCAAGAGAGGAATGCACAGAGTTGTCAAATTAATCCAGACCATTCCTGATAAAGGTCAGCCACATATGGGAGCCAACAGGAGTGCTCTTTCACTGTTCATTGATACATATTCAAATCATGCACAATGCTGCTGTACTTTTCTGGTATTTTATATCATGACCAAAGGCTAAGTGCTTAAAGAGCTGTAGAGTGAACACACAGCCTCGGCACTGGTTGCCACTTCAATGTTCTTGCATCACTGCCAGTTTGAAACCTTGGTTTTGGTACCATTTCCATACAGTTCCCTTAAAATATTGGTGTGCATGGAGAAAGATACACATTTTACCACAACAAACTTTAAATAATGTCAAAAAATGATATTTTAAGAAATGTTCAACTTGTTAAAATCACTTGTTTAAGTAATTGATTTCAATATTAGTGTGTATTTGAACATTTCCACACTCAGAATTTCTATAAAACCACCGCTACACACACATTTGTTTTAACTAAAGCCCTGTCCTGTGTCTGAAAAGCCCTGGCTGCACACTGTGGCTTTACTTTTTAACTGTTTGCAGTAATCGCCTTTTAAAACTGTAATAAAACTGAATATACTATGTGTAAAAACATGGGCTGTCATTGTTAAAGTGTTTATGGGGATAAAGTCAAGGTCCGCATTTATTTTTTAATCACATGCTTTTTTTAGTTCTTACAACACCCCATTATTCAGCTGCTGCAGCATCTTCATGCTTCCTGCTGCTGCAGTGTTGGAAATAGTGGCGCCACTATAAAAAAAATGGACAGAAAAGTAAAGATGCACTTTGAGTCGAACAGAATTAAAACAAGTGCTTTATGTTTTACCTGTGAGCTCAGCATACAGGTGTAGGTAATCTGACTGATGCCAATGGGCAGCAACATTATTAGAGTGACCTTTAAAATGTGCTAATCAGAAGAGACCTGTGAATAAAACCAAACTAATGAAGTTATATAGCACTGGCCATAAGGCGGAAACTGACAACAGGTTGGCAAACATTGTGGAAGACATTGGTCAGGAGGTTGTCATGTTGGGACCAGACATATTCCTTATTATGTAGCGGCATTAACGGGGTATCTCTGAATATCAGTGAGTAATAAAACTGCAAACCCTTCTGACTGTGATTAGACCTTGCACTCATTTGCCTTAGAGCAAAATGTGTTTATCAGATAAATTAGTTGAAGATTTCTAAGTAATGATTTCTGACCATGCCTAAGTGCAACACTTTTCTGTATCATGAATCCAAAAGTCGATATCATAAAGTACATTTCTCATTGCAAATCTAGAACAATTTTTATCGGTTAGGATTGCTTTGACTTGGAAAAAAACCTGCAAAATAACAGAATTTTAAACATATGACTTACAACATGATTAATTGTGATAAATTAAAATTCAGAAGTTAATGTGATTAGACAAACTAATCATTTGACAGCCCCGCTAAAAATTCACAACTATAAAAAAACAGAAATAAAATACAATATTTTTTTTATTTATACAAGAGAATAAATCCAGATTTCTTGTAGATGCATACTGTGTGAATATCTGTCTTCCTGAATATTCTGCAGCCCTGAGTGACCACAGACCACCACAAACTAAAGATCCTGTTACAAGGTTACAGCACTCCACTCCATCTTACTATCAGTGCGAGTCAGCTTCAGTATTGATTGATGGCTCTGTAGCACTTAGACTAAAGTGTGATTGAATTAAAGTGGCTCTTTAAGCAGTGTGTGCCTTTGCTGTGAAAATGTGATGAGGTAAATGAATTTCATGTTTTGCTTTTCCCCCTGAAGGGTATTTTTCTATGTTTGTGTGGGAAAATATTTGCAGATGTGTGTTGCATTTGAGACTGTGTGGGTGTATGTGTTTGTTTGTGAGTTCGTGAGTGTATTTCCCACAGTGTGAGCGTGACAGGATGAGACGACGAGGTGCAGAAAGTAGGACTTTGCACCCTGAGCCCTTCTAAACAGCTAATGGAGGTGCAAGGCTGAGCAGTGTATCAGTTACAGACGCTGTTCTTTCAAGTGCTTGCTGAGTCTGCACAATTTTAAGAAGGCTGAGATTTTTAGGTGGATGAGCCGTTGGTAGATGAGGGTTTTCAGGTTGTGTTACATAACTGCATAAAGAGCCCTAAACAAGAGTGCAAAAGGGTTCATGTCTTTGTGTGTGCGCTTGTGGTGCATACTGGTCCTCTGCAGTGCATGTGTGTGGGTGCGAGTGTGAATACTTCCCTGTCACTGGATGATAGCAGTTGGCTTCACTTGAAAGCAATAGCTCTCCTGGCTATGCTCTCTGCTGGTCAGGACCCCAGAGCCATCTACTATATTAGATTGAAGTATGTCCAGTCAGCAGGCTGAGAGGACAGCATGCCTTGACCTTACCTTATGAAGTCTGGAGCCCATGTTGCTAAGCGCTTTTGCAGGGCTGCACAGTGTGAATAGACAGAGATATAAACTGTGGGTTTCCCTGTACAGTGCAGATTGTGTCCATGTAGTCATGAAACCAAGACACATTAGGCTTGATGAGGATGAAAAAATGTGCATCTCAAAATCGAGTTGATGTTTTCTGCAGTTATACATAGCCTTCATCCAATTTCAAAATGTGAATAGTAAATTAGTTTTTCACACATGATTAGCTTTAACTGAAAGCTATTACAAGTTAATTAAATCTGTTCACACTTGGCTCTTAGTGCAGCGCTTGTAGTTTCTTTCTCTCACTATAGAATATGTGTGTGTGTGTGTTAAACATGTGTGCACTTTTGGTTACCATACTGTACCTTTCTTTTTGGCAAAATATCCGTAATTCTTTCTGTTTGTCTATTACCCTGTAAGAGTGGAGTGCGTTTGGTGTGTGTGTGTGTGTGTGTGTGTGTGTGTGTGTGTGTGTGTGTGTGTGTGTGTGTGTGTGTGTGTGTGTGTGTGTGTGTGTGTGTGTGTGTGTATGTGTGTGTGCTCGTGCATACTTACAATCCACTCATCCATTACTGTGGTGTAAGTACGGCAGTGTTGAATAATGCAAAGAGCCTCAGACTCACCACTGAGCAGACACAATGGGGCCCCTCAGCTCAAGACATACCGTTCTGTATTGTGCTGTACATTTGTGCATTTGCAGATGGAATAATGTTACTATATGGCTACGTGCTGCCCAAGATTCCCCTGGTATGACTGTTCAGGAGATAGTGTGACAGTAAACATCCAGGATGGTGTGGGTTTCTCATGGAGCAGTATGAGTAGTTCAGAACTTCTGATAAGCAGACTGTGACCGCGTGCAGTGATAATATTTCGTCTTTTTAGGAATAAAAAACACTTGTAAGTATTCCTAATAATCTCACAAAAAGTCTGTTGGTGTTTATTTGCAGATTTTCTCTGACTTTGACATTTCCAGAGGACACAATTGGACATTCTGCTGAGACCCCAAAGGAAGGAACCAAAAGACCTCCTCACCCACCTCCTCTGCTGTGTGTTTTCAGAGCAGGTGAGAAACATTAACATCAGCAGCAACAGCTGCATCACCTCTGCTACACACATGTGAACCAGGATATGAGCCCGCTTGAGTTCACCCACTGTCAACACAGGTCACTGATGTCAACACTCCTCTGAAGCACACAAACAATACAGTGAGAAAAACTGCAAAGCATAGAGGGACCTTGGAGTGAGCTCATTTAGTCGACCAAACAGTTAAATGCTGTCACCCTCTGTCGGCATTAGAGTTGTTTGGTTGTAATAATGATAATAATACTGATTTTTTTTAAACAAATGATTAATACTTTCATTATTATAACAGGGCAAATACGCTAGTTTCATAAGTGATTTCTGAAGAGTAAGTGCAGCCACCTGCCACTAGCTATAGGGACTGTAGCACCTGTTAATGCTACTGCCAAAATACTATGCTAACTATCAAGTAAAAAAACAGATGATATCCTGAAGCAGCACAGTTTGTTGATATTTTGATCTATAAAAAATAGAAGTGATGGCTGTGTCAGGGTAGTCTGGCATATGAACAATCAATGGGCACAGGAGTGATCACAGGCTGGTGGTGCTAGCTCTGCTAACTTCAGCGTAACTGTTTCATTAAGAACCTTATTTTACTGCTGTAATATCTTGAAATATAAATATATTTCCAGACTTGTCAGTTTAATGTAGCTCATATGAAGTGCATAGAGAAATGTATACGTTGAAACAGCATTGATTTCAAGATTCGATGATTTCTATTCAATCCTCCTTATGGATGTCACAGTACCCTCTGAGTTGCATACAGGTCATATTTGAATATGGAAATGTCTTGGCTGAACTATTTGTTTGGGACACATTTGCCTTATTGGATCATTTGAGTTCCTCCTAACCTCGAGCCATGAACCTACTGACCCTTCTGTCTCATTGTGTTCAGAACACAACATGTCCCGTCACACCGCTGAGGCGTCCCAGAGGAGGGTGGCGTGTGTATTTGTGTTTCTGTGAATCATAACTTCTGTTTTGTATTCACTGAGGTGTGTCAAAGCGGATTACCTGGCTGAATGGAGACCTGAGAAGACTTTTGTTTTTGAAGACTGTCCTTTGGGGTGAGGTAGTAGGTTGTATAGTTTTTGGGTCATACCCTTCCTGTCAGATAACTATACAACTTACTGTCTTTCCTGAAGTGGCTGTAATGTCATCAGATGCTTTTGTTGGAGCTTTTGGAGCTGGATCAACACTGAAATTGGCATTACCTGCAGAGTGCCAAGAAAATTAATGATTTGTAACATTTAATTAAAGTAGGTTGTTGAATTTGGGGACTTAAAGGTCCATAGAAATGTTTTTTAATGTGCACTTTTGTGTCAGGCTGCTTCTCCTTGCACAACTATAACTATACATCTTTATCTTCTACTGTCTTCTCATTCGATTCATATTTTTTAGCTTTTATTCCTGCTTTGTAACATTTTTATTTCAGTGTCTGGTTATCAAAACAAGGTAAAAAATTTCCTGTTGAATGATATAATGTAGATTTACTTCCTGCATATGGCACCAGCTGTTAGCTTTAGCTAAGCTGTATCTGTAGCTTCATGCATGCTGAGTTTTGTCTGTCACAGTGAATTGCAAATGTTTAGTATGCTGTTTTTCAAAAGGTCACTATGTAAGCAGATGCATTTAAAAAAGGTTTTGTATAACACACTCAGGATGCCCCTGAGTACATTTGAACCCAAGCGTGGCAACCTTTCTGATGTTCGAACGGGGTGAGGTAGTAGGTTGTGTGGTTTCAGGGTAGTGATTTTGCCCAATCAGGAGATAACTATACAACCTACTGCCTTCCCTGAAGGGCAGCAATACGTCAGCATACACACCAGCACCAGTGTCATTCAAAACAGACAAACCAAACCAGGGGGTCATCCATCCTGACTCGCGGATATGATTCCTATTACCTGCAGAGAGGATAAGCAGGTAAAGTCTATTGATTTGAACCTTGTGCTTTAAAAAATAATAAATGAATTATTTGATATACTTGCTTGTGTTTGGCATTTATTCCTGCTTATGAATTTGTGCTCTTGAATGTGTCGGACTTCACAACTTACGGACAAAGAAATGTATAAATTCTAGTAAGTCTCCTGTTTGTTCATAATATTATATTCAGTCTACTAGCTTGAATTGTACATAACCAGACATCTCCAGATCTATCTTTGAAAAGCCCTGACGTGACTACCTTCATCCTCTACTTGGATCAGCCCTGCAGTCCTGACACGTTTAAAACCCCAGATGGAAAAATGGAAAGCCATGGCACGGTCTGACCTCCAGAGCTACAGCAATGATTCATGCGGCAGAAGATGATGGTTGCGGTGTGAGAGTTTCTTTCTGAGCAACAGAGCATAAAAATACACACACATACACACACACATACACACACACACACACACACACACACACACACACACACACACACGAGGTGAGTGCCAACTGGTATCAGGCCAGCTTAGGCGTCAGAAATTCTTCACTGTCTGAGACTGCAGACCTGTATCTCATATCATGGTCAGAGTTGAGGCTGTCAATCACAGTGAGAGGCCTCAGTTACACCTGTAGCCACATCCTGAAGATAAAGTCTGTTTCAGAGGTCGTTTCTGAAAATTATTTTGGCCTTTTTGAAAGCACGAATGGACAAAGCCAAAAATGAGAAAGGGGAGAAACGACATGCTGGAGGGCTAAGGTGTGGGTGCGGTTAAACCAGGATATTGCTTTGGGGTCTAAGTCACAGTACCTGGGATGGAAGGCTAAACCATAAAGCTAAACCGGAGCACCAGAGGTTTTTATCCGAGTAATGATAACAATTATTGAGCTTGTCAGGAGGATTGTCAGACAGCATTGATGTTAAACATAATTCTTACTCAAATAATATGGCTTCTATCCACGCCAGTATCTATATTTGTCTCTTATACAGCCTAATTTTTTTTTTTTTTAACCGAATATATTCTACTTCATGCACAACAAATGTTATAATTTGTTAACCTGAAACCTGCTTAATTATCATGATCCCAAGAAAAATAACAGGATGGCTTTGGTAGTAATACCACTAAAGTTCGAAAACCAAATATCAATAACAGTTGAATTTTGGGGTGGTGTTCAGTTTCGTCTATCATAAGTATATGAGGGTCAGTATGACAGTTGCTTGAAATAGTCTTAATAAGTGTGCATTCTGAAATTCGTATTGACATTTTACTGCTGTATGAACACACACTTATTTGTTTCCAACTTTGCATGTCATGTCTTCACACACATCAGTCATACACAGCATGCCAAGTTATTCACACATGCACTGAATGTCTCCCCTACTATGAAAAGGACTATATGACAGTACAACAACCCTGCAGCATGTGACGAATATATCTATCACTGTACTGTATCCCATGTGCCCAGACCAGCGGTGTTAGTATTTGTACCGGGCTGCACCCACTGCACAGCCGCCCCCCTCTAGCCACCATATTGAATTGATTTGAGCCTTGGCCCTGGTTATCGAGCAAACTGAGCTGAATACTAAGCCTGATGAGACAAAGGCCCTGTGTGCATCATGTCTCTGGGGTTGCATCTCTAAAGGCCATCCTTCATCTCCTACTGCCTCAACGCCTCACTAAAATCATTGCAAAAAGCTTGGACATGCACCCTGGGATATTCTGTTCCCATGCAATGAGGAACTAATGAAAAGCTTCTGAGACTCACTCTGCAGCATATGAGTCAGAATTCAATAATGTACTGTTGTTTTATACAAAGTTGCCAGGAATTTGACAGGAATAACCCTCGCAGCTCTGCTTTTCTAAGCCCTTCATATGATGTCATGGCTGTATAAATGGAATAGTGTTATTGATTGAATGTAAGTGGATAGGATTGAGGGCTCTGTGTGGGCAGGCCTCTCAAACAAACCACTGAGGAGAGTGCATTCACTGAAATGAAGAGAAGCTTAGCTTGTGTCTAAATAGATTCAGCTGCATTAATATTTGTCACGGTGATTACGAAACGTTGTATTCAGCCATACATGTAGGGCAAAGAGATGAAATAATTAGTTTCTGCTGCTTGTACATGCTTTCCTTATTTATTTCGAGGTTTTCTGCATGAAGAAAAAAAAATACTTTTAATTATAATCTAACCGATACATAACTTCAACAGCAGCAGCTGCCAGGTCTCACTGAATACATTTGATAGAAGCGCCACCTAGTGGGTGAGCGTGAAGCATGCCCTTAACACAGTTATGTTGTAGTGCACCTAGTATGTTTTTTCTCTTTCACCTTATTGAGATAAACACACACACACACACACTTACATACATACATACATACATACATACATACATACATACATAGGGATTTACAAAGGGATTTACTTTCTTGTTTGATCAGCTAATGGTCAATATGAAAACAACATATAAAATACATCTGTTTTAAAAATATAACTGAAGACAGGGGTCAAGATTTAAGTGATACTCAAACTCTTGAATTTAACAGCAAAACACTGTCTATGAGTCATCAAAGCATCTTTCCAAAGTTTATTGCACAATTATGATTTTTCCCCAAACATTTTAAGTAACACCAATGAATACAGGGTGATTCAATCTGTGACTTTCTGTGAATACCTATACCACACTGTAGAATATAATACTATCTGAATTACTTTATCAAACCCCAATTCTCTTATGGGTTCATTTTTTCACATTTCACAGCGTCACAAGCTTGTTTCCTGAATGATGAAATCAGATGGCAATGTGCCTCAGCGCTAACATGTGCACTTTTTCAACACTAGGCGGCAGCAGAGATTTAACCACTGTGTACAGTCATTCCTGACCCACTTACTGTGCCTTTGTGGGTCACCTTATTAACCCTTTACAAACACTGAGCTAACTGGCACCCTTTCATAAAACTGTGCAACTTTAGAAGTTACTCAAAAGATGAAAAACTAAATTGCTAGAAAAATAAATCGAAATTTGATTTGAACTCTTTTGTCTTAAGTAATAAAATATCCCAGCTGGAAGTCACTTGATATTTTTGTTTGAGATTTACATAAAACATTATTCTTGTTTATGTACTATCAAAGATCTTTGTGAAACAGTATGACGCACTCTGAAGAATACATTAAGTGTAAAGCAGTCTTCCTTCCTCAGCAGTGATTCTAGGCACTACCCTGTCATGACCATGAAATACTTCATCAGGATTTTGCTTCTTCATGGCCTGTTTTATTGCAGCTTGCTTCACTTCAGGGACAGAGGCGCTGTAAGTAAATGGTGCATTTGTCATGATATCATCTAGATGTGGAAAGAACTCTGAGTCTCCTCTTGATTGGGAAAGCAGCTGCCCTCCAGACACAAAGTCTTGACCGAAGCCCATTACTGTTCGACTGTCATGTTGCAACGAGCCGTAGCTTGTGGGTCTAAAGTTTCTCCATGTGCACCCCATGGGATGAAAATCAGCAACTGTGGGTGAGCTTGGTGCTCTGCAGCTGACATCTGCATGAGTGTGCAATGGAGATTTATCCCTTTTATAAAGAGTTTGCATTCACAGGTTTAATGTAAAGCTGAGGTGTGTTCCCCTCTGATAATTTGGTGAAGATGTTCCCACAGCAGTGCTTCAATCAGTTAATTTTACCAAAGTACTGGACATAGGTATTCATACTTTTTGTCTTAAAACTTTCAAAAGAACATTGTGACTATCAAGACTTTTTTTTTCATTGAAAATAAGTGGAATAGGTTGGTTAAAAGGGGTTTTGGCTGAAGCAGAGCTTGTAGATGCTGAACCCTTGTTTTCATTTACTAAAATCAAACAAAACCAGATTTTGGAAAAAGCAACAACAACTTAGAAATGTGAGAACATAGGGCTGTGGAAACATAGGCATGCCCCCACCGGACTGATAAGTCTGTCAGCCCTTTCTTTAATGTGTTTGAAAACACATTTCCATTGAATGATGGAGAGTTTATCTTTATTTACAGCTAAGTTTGCCTTACTCTGCCCCAAAACACCAGCAGAGTTTAAGCTCATCTGGCGGGATAATGCTAGCATAGCAACATTATAACAACATGCTAATGTTTCTGCAAAGCTAGCTTCATAACAGGAACGACTATGTCATAAAATTTGTTTATATAAAGAAATTGTTTACCAGTGCGCAATGAGTAGGGTGGTGTTAGTCGGACCATTTTTGCCTTTCATTTTAACAATTTGCCTTCCTAATGTAGCACATGCATTTGTATGTTGTTTGCATTTGAGTTGTGGGGGATGAGTTTGTGTTATGGCATGAGCATTTTATTATGGAGTTAGCATTATTTTTTCAGTGATAACATTTGTGTTGTGTTTGCATTTCTGTTGCGGTGTCAGTATTTTTGTCATGGGCATTGCATTCTTGTTGTAGTGAGTCTTTACTGGCAATGTTGTGATTTTACTTTTGCAAGAAGTTTCATATTTTTATTTATCCAAAATCCTTCAGCCTCTTATGTCTAAATAGTTTCTCATCTTTGTCACTGCAGCAGTGGTAAGTAGTGGACTTTTTTCTCATCTCATGTAGTCCCTAGTGAAAGTTTTCTTTACAACTTTGATTTTAAGAAGCAAAAGAAAATTAAGATGCAAAACCAATAGTAACTTGTTAAACAAGTTACTTTATTTACACACTATGTTAAGGGCTTAGAATTGTAAATGCTATCACCTAATTTAAATATAATAGACTCATGCTTTAATAAAAGGTAAGGTAATTATGCTACAGGTAGCATTCCATCATCCTTTATGTTGTACACTGTATCACTCCTGGGGTCTCAATGCTATATAATATATATAACACACATCGCTATAAATGCAAGTGCTGAGTGTGCGGTAAGGTCATAGGGGCCCACTTTGGTCCCAGGGCTCACACAGAACAACCAGTATCTGCCTCCAGGCTCCAAGCCAAACAGTGGGGGGACACCCACAGAGACTCTGCCAGAGACGTGGACAGCATGTGATGGGGAACAGGATGAGGAAACAAGGAGGCGGGAGATACAATCGCACACTCAGCATCTGGCTGGGGCTGAGGAAACAGATCTGCATCATTAATGTGCACTTTATTGCAACAGTCTGACTGGAAACCCTCACAACTTGGCCTGGTGTCAGAGTGAGACACAATCGTTTCTGCAGCTGATTTGTGACTGCCCTGAAAATACAGATAGGTTTTCTACTGCGCAATTAGCTAACCATATGTCAGTCATCATCTCGTAAACTGTGATATGCTATAAAAGCATGAAGATGTGGTCCTTGTGAGAAGTATGTGATCAAACAAAGTATTTTCAGAGTTCTGCAGCTCTAGAGTTTCCAAATGACATATCAAGTACATAAGTAAAAAACCAACAACTTCCTTCAAACATGCTTTGCTTGTTCCATCATTTGCATGTTTGAGTGCTGCAGTAAATAAATTACGTAGATGTAGTTTGACATGAGACGGCTCTTCCACATTCTTTCTCTGAAAGTTACAGGTGGGGTCCTCGTACATCTTGGTTTGCTGCTCAGTTAGACATACTTCTTTCTTAAGTTTTCATCAGATTCAGATTCACATTGAGTGACATAAATGACGGTTCACAAAACTACTTACAGTCACCAGACATTACCAAACAAGCAACAAAATAAGATTGATCACCTAAAGCTATTTCTGACATGCACCCAGACTGAAAGTTACTCACAGGTGCTTGAAATCTTCTTCCACTGAGCACTCCCTGGTTTGAAAAGTAAAGAAGAAATAGTCTTTTGAGTAGATTTTTATTCCCAGTGTGTGATTTATCAAGAAATGTATTTACTTTTGCATATCAACAACCCTTTATTTTGTCAACTGGTCAAGTTAGGTTTCCTAATTAGTGCTAGCGTTATGACATGACATTCTCTACGTTTGTGTCTGATGACATTACAAGCATAAAGAAACACAACTAAGTAGTTATCAATCATATCGCTGGTGGTCTTGTTTGCTGCTGTGTTTGCAGTTATTTTTGTAACCAGAGAAAAAATCTCCACACAGGAGCTTTAATATTCCTGATCATATGGATAAGGAGCACAGAAATTTGCACAACTCCATCTACATGATCAATTTTGGTTCTGAACTGATGTTGGGGAACACAGGAAGGTTCAGTGCATGTTATATTCACCCAATTTTACGATGATATTAGTCTATCTTTATTACACATGGATTTTAATTATAAATGTAGTATGTAGTGTGGCTGCCTCACAGTCACCAGTTCGAATCCTGATTCAGGTAAGATGGGCCTTGCCTTTCTATGTGGAGTTTGCATGTGTGGCCAGAGCGTACCCCACCTCTCACTCACAGACAGGTGGAATAGGCTGCGGCCTGAATAAATGCTATCGTGTACCAGCTTATGTCCACTCCCACGGGTATTTTTCCTTAATACTTTGATTTACAATAAAGATGTAAAGAATAGTCCTTCCTGTCTTCTATTTTTCACAGTTATATTTCTGAAACCTTGGTAAATCCTGGCAATGTCCTGCCAGTCATCTACCAAGCAGAGCTAACGTAACCTCACTCTTCATTTAATTGACAGACTCTCAAGTTTGAACAGACCACTGCAGAATAACTGCTGTACGTGGGTTGAAATGGACGTTATCACAAACAGTTTAGCACTGTAGCACGCTCCTGTTTAGCTGTCTTCAGCTCTTCTGTCCTTTTTCTGTCTGACAGTTAGACTCCTGTGTCCACCATCACTACAAAATTGAATGAAGAAATCTTTTTACAGCAGAGAAAAATACAGACCGCTCTTCACACTTATAAACTTCTTCAGGTGTTGTCATAGACACCTAGACGTGCCGTAAACCAATCCGGTCCTGCTCGACCCAATTGGGGAGCTAAGAAGTTGCAATTAAAAAGAATTAGTAACCTGTAATATTGGCACTGATAATCTCAATAAAAGTGTGGATTACAATCAGGCATATATCTAGAAGGGGCTTTTTTCAAGATCACTTAAAAACTCCTCACAGTCCCTTTAAGGAACAATATCTGCATTTCATTGTGCAATGCTGCAGTGCATGGATAGAGACAGAGAGAAAGAGGATACCCTTGCACAGCTCGGGGAGGGTCATGTAAGGACGGATTCAAGGCATGCAAATTTTGCCAGCTGGTATTCATCGGTTATGCATCCCTGTAACTTGTATTCCCTCTGAAATCAAAACTTCCCGTTATACCTCTCTTTTTCCTGCCGCCTGACTCTCTGTGTCTTATTTGCTGGGTGTTTTCATTTGTTCAGCCCTGCAGGAAGCCTGCACAGTTTCTGACAGGACACTCTGTCCGTTTCCGTCCTCCTCGCTGTCACCATGGTTAGGGGGCGTCTGTATCAAGGAAAAAAGGCTGCTCTCTTCTTATTCGCTGAAACTATAGGTGTGTCAGTTTTGGGGCGTACGCTTTCCCTCCACCAGCTGTCAGTCATGACGTCACTTCCCGCGGGCGTGAGCTCCACGGCTCTGCTTTGTATGGACATGGTGGGGGATTTTTGACAGCGGCAGCGCTGTTGGGAAACAAACAAGGACGTGGTCGGGGGTCGGGGACTGTTTTTTTCTCTCACCCCGTTCATATCCAGATCCTTCTCTGGGCTTTTCTCACCTCAGCAAGATTTCCGAGGATATGGCGGCTTCGGACTGGGCAGTCTTTTCCAAGGTAAATATCTTCATTTTGACTTGTATCTCAGAAATAGACCCTCCTGTGCAGCGGCTCACTCTGTGAGGGAATTTCGCTTGGTGCACACAGATGGTTGCAGACTGGGAACATTGAACTGTAACTGGTTTAAAAAATTGTTTTTGCACATGCATCTGAGGTATTTTGTTTAAATCTGTTCAGTATTAAGCTATATGACCATTGTTATTGTATTGAGACAGATAATCTGATTTCAGTTTGCACGCCTGCGCAGCCAAAGTGGCGTTTTCCCATTAATAGCAATATCTCTTTTCATAAATAAACAGTGCATTTGACTCAAAAGGCTAAATCATGGCCATCTGATAATTCGTTTCTGTAAAAAGAAGATGAGGAATAGATTAAAAGTGTTTTTATGGCAGGCTGTGCAATGCACCGGTTACTCTCCACTGCATACTGTGCGGTACTCAGGACAGGCGTTCAGACTTGATGCAAATACTGTTTCAGCTTGGTCTTAAAAACTGGGTAAGCAGTGGTGTTGTTGCTCCAGACACCAGCAGAACACCTGCATATGGCATCTTTGGTAAAGTTATAAGGAAGGGCTATGTATTTGTTCTGGAGCTTAGAACTCTTTCAGGAAGCTGCGTCTTGTGTTTTTGTCTCTTCCATTTCAGCTAGACCTATAATTTTTTCACCCCTCAGAAAATGGACCACCCTGTTTATACTTGTGTGAAAGTGAAATTTGACCCAAATCCCGCTGTATACCTGTCCTTTTACCCAAAACAAAGGGAGAATTCAGCCTTTCTTTTTCTGAATAGCAGAGCCCTGTTTGTAATTTTGGATGTTTACTTATGCAACTGCCTCTTGCTTATTTGTTTAAAGTTAAAATTAGTCACATGTGCACATAATGCTTCCAGGATCTTCAAAGTTAAGGGAACTTTAATGATGACTTTTTAAGGTGCTGCCGGAAGTTTTTTTTTTTTTTTTTTGTAGATGTTTATGAAATAGTGTTGCTCATATACTGATACCTCTTCATGACTCACAAAGAAGCACGAGATTATCATCTAAAAGACTTTTATTCATCTTTTAAAGGAATTTAAATGTCTATGTTTGGGTTGCATGCTCTGCAAACAAAGCCAATATTTGGTACTAACTTTAAACTGTCTGTGTCAAACAATCTGCCGTTAAATTTGGAAGTGGGACGCAAGTTAGCAAACTGGATAATTTTTTTAAAAACTTGGTTTAAATTGTGTTTTACTTTATTTATTTATTTTACCAGACATAGACCGATAAAACAGACAGCTGATTAATTTGGCATTTTCAAGTCATCTGCATCAGATAACCGCATATGTATTAGATTGTAGTTTGCATAGAATAATGGAGTCAATGACATGTTTTAAGGAGTATATTGAACCCATAATTTTCTCCATTCTAAAAATTACAGGTTGATAGACTGAAACCCAGAAGTTCCTTTTGGCAATGACTCAGATGGCCAATTTTTTTCTTAATTAAAGCTTCTTTAAGGAACTTTTGGTTTCTGAAGGTTTTGGTGCCCTCTCTGGACAAAGTGATGTTTGCTTGATTTTCTTGCATATATAGTCTTGCATAAATTTTAAAATCTCATCCTGTCCCATTTAACAGTTAAATGAAGAAAATCTTTGCTGTGAAGGATGAAGATTTACTTTGTTCAATACGTTTATAAAGAGATCCCAGTGTCGGTTTGTGTTTTATAACCGTCTTCAGTAGACCTGTTCTGTAATTAGAAGTATGGAGGCAGAGTTCTTAGCGAACATATTTACAAAAACACAACACTGAAGGAGACAGAGGACAGATGCTTCATTCTGCAGCCCAGGTGTAAATACATCTAGATACAGATCAGCTCTCTGTGTAGCAGTCTGCTTCACGAGCCTCCCCTCTGTTTGCTAACCCCTTACAGCCAGTCTCCACATAGACGTGGCATTTACCCAGGGATCAAAGGTCTTCACTCAAAGCCATTTTTACACATCTTATCAGTCTGGTGAGTGTGGCTGAAAATCTGTTAATAATTGTATGATGTTTGACACAGCCTTAAAGTGACTGTGTCTTTTTTATTTGTGGAGCCAAATCTCTCCTATTACTCAATCACATCAGAGGCTTCACATGTGCCAGAAGATAATATCAGAATCTGCATACCAGTCCTTGATCAAATAGTTAAAGAGAGTGAATTAAATCCCGGGAGAGCGTGGGTTCAATGCCACATATAAAGGTATATAGTCAACATGTAGAATATTCTTTTACCATGTTTTTTTCCTTTTAAAAGTTTAACCCATGCAAACGTGACTCATACTTGTTAATGTTTAAACAGATTCGTTGAAAAAGTGTTGTCACTCAGTCTGTGGTTGTAATTCATCTTCAAACCTCAACACTGTAATCACAGGGACACAATGCATTTGAGATACCCTTATCTGTCATGTGCCATGCTTGAAACATTTCTTAGGAAACAAACCGTCCCCAACTGAAGTGCTTGTGCTTCTTTGAGTCTGCCTTAAAGGGAATTTGCCCTGCCATTTTTTTTTTTTTTTTGCATTGTGTACCTTGTTTCTGTCAAGTTGAGCTGCTGCAACCTCACAGTTTTGTCTGCTGGAACCTGAGACCTGTAATTCACAGCCTGGAGTGAGGCAACAACAAGCTAAGAGAGAGAAAGGAATAGTTTTCTCCTCTCTGCTCCTCAAACAGGACTTTCGGGTTCGGCCCTGTCTCAAGATGTTATCATTCATCTGTGTCTGGAGACTTCCCGAGGTGTGTTGGAGGTATGCTTGGCAACAAGAATCTAGTTCCACTGACCTATTTCTCAGGTTGAAGCATCACTGGTGAAGGAAGAGCAGAGGAAATATGTGCAAGTTTGGAGTGCATGTGCAAGACACTAGCTACCACTAGTTTGTTTTTGATACGGCAACCCAACAACCTAGCAGTGGATCTTTTTCAGAGGACTTTGAATTAAGGTGTGCTTAAAATAAGATAGTTCACGACTAGTGGATCTTGATACAGCGAAACTGCTTGCAAAACGTGTCAGATGACTACTGTCAAAGGGGGTTCAAAATGCTACCGTTTGCCTTAAAGGCAAAACTTCACAATCACACTTATATTAGTAACCAGATTAAGTGTTAGATCATCTCTTGTGTAGACACAGGATAAGTGACTGAATTTCAGTTACTGAGAAAGTGTTGAGGGAGGACACTCAGACGTGTGGGGGATCCAGGAAGCATTACACTGCATTCAAAACAAGACTGGAGCTCACAAAGTGCCACCTCCTCATTCACATCATTGAGGTCACTAAACTGGCACCATGGGGTTTCTTAGAGGGCTCTGGCCAAGGAGTTCAGTTTGGCTTAACTTGCAGCTACATCAGACAGAGCTGACAGAGAAACATGTGGTTTCTGCTGGAAACAGTCTGACTTCACTGTTTACTTGGTAGCCGTCAAGATGGAGGATAAATCACACTGTGGTCACTTCCCAGACAAGTAAAACCCATCCTGGTTAACTACTAGCTGTTGTTTTGGTCTCTGATAAGCCTTCTTTGAAGTGGACTCTCGGATTACACCACACACTTGTGTTGTCTTCCAGTCCCACTCACGTTCTGTTCTGTTTTCATTCTAAGCTGTTTGGTTTTCATGCTAAGCTGTTTGGTCTCCTGTGTTATTTGTTGTACTACTTGTGTCCTCTGTTGCCCAGGTTTGTCCTTCAGTCAGAGTCAGGTCCATTCCCCTCACAGGCTTCTTTACAGTAAAGTCCTTCTGAGTTGAATAGGATTGTGGACCTCCAGCCAGACTTACCGTAAGCAGCTCTGGAGAGGAGATTGTCTGCGCTAATGATCGGGGAGGGTGGTGAGCTGAATTTGGGTGTTGAATCACAAGGGACCTACACAAGAGGATTTGACGCATCTCTTGAGGAGGGAAGAAATCTGTCTACTAACTTCAACCTTTTTTTTTTCTCTTGATTCTGTGATATTTGGTCTTTTCAACTGAAAAATTAACCCCTTCATTTTCTTCTTTGTCACCCTGTTGGTCCCTTCATTAAGGCAACAATAGATCACATCCATGTGAGCTACTGCTAGGGATGGGTACTGAATTAGGTTCCTTTATAAGTTCCAACCAACTTCTGTCAAAAGTACTAGGTACCCATTCAGGTAAAATCAAAAGCCACCATGTTTAGGTACCTAAAAGCATCCCTGTGACTGTGAGGGAGTGGAATGCTGAATATAAACACAGCACTGCAAGGTTTTATACTGAAGAATGAATATGTTAAACTGAAAAAAATATATTACTATTATTATTGCACAAATTGATATTTTTACCACATAAGCACAAAATGTACCGAAAATTGGCACTGTTGAGTATAGATACCAATTGCCAGGTACCAGGCATCAGTGCTGTATCGTTTCAAATGTGAAAGGTACCCATCCCAGCTACAGTGTATATTCCTCATCAATGAGCCAGTCCTGGTCTTATCCACTCTCACGCTGTAATTCCATTAGTGACGAAGCCCACTCTCTTTCACCTCCATGCATTGGCTCAGACAGAAACATCCTCATCAGATTGACCTCATTTTAATACTTTGTCACTGCAGAACAGGTGACAAGGTTTCCTTTATGTCATCTAAAATCAATGTTTAACTGAGATCCAATGCAACAGTGATTACCAACAGCTGAACCAAACTCATAAATTAAATTAGATTAAGGAGTCAGTTTCTACTTGAGCTCCTCATTAAATTTTAACTCCCATGATAGCTTACATCAGTCTCATGTTTTGAATTCATGTTTGTTCTTCTTGGTAATTTAGCTGATTCAACATTTCTGTCACCTTCTAGATTTAAGCTAATAGCTCCCCCTGTGGCTTGTAGCTCAGAGAGTATCACAGACTTTAAAGAGCCACTAGCTTCATTAAGTAGCTTTAATGTCTGAACTGGAGATGTTACAAGTTTAGACCTGAAAGCATTTCCTGGTTGTTTAAATTCTGACTGTGTTAAGGTACAAAAACTCCCTGAAATCAGACAAAATTTAGCACATTAATTCAACATCTATAAACATCACAGAATCTGTGGATAATTGGTTAGCAAAATGTGGCTAACTTTAGCAGAGCTAGTACGACCAGCCTTCAGTCTTCCTTGGAGGTTAGCATCCATATTCTTGTAATGGTTACACATCAAACCAGTGCAGTGGTTTCATGTCAGTTTAACCAGAGACATACATCTTTGTCTCTGTTTCTTTCTAGATTAAAATACTGCCAAACTATGCTATTGAATGCCACCTGTTAGCTGTGCTTGTTTACGTGCTGCTAGCAGAACATAGCATAGTGACAAGAGCCTGTAACCAGGGGTAAAGCTCATTTTTAGTTCTGGAGTTCTGGGGAGTGGCCGACCTTCATGGAACCCTGAAGAACCCAATTGTAAAAGACGAACACGGACATTGTAGCAGGCTAGCATCAGATAATCTCATTTTAGTTGAAAAGAGGGTATAAAAGCATGGCTGGTTGTGCCTGAAACTTTTCTCACCTCAGACTCTGACATTTTTGGGAAGAAGTAAACCTCTGGATGACATTTGACAGTTTGAGAAACACATTTCAAAACACATTTTAGAAAAATATACTCCTTGCCTTGCTGTAACCCTGGTGCTTTTGTGTGCAGTGACACAGCTAGTGAGCAAATAGTTTAGTGAACAAATGCATCAGGATGACTAAGCTTTGATGTTTTCTGAATAGAACTGAGATAACAGTTGAAACCAGATTGGTTTTTATGAGACAAAGGATGTTTTCTGACAGAGTTCTTAAGTGCAAAGTACTATCATCACCCTTGTGTGCCAGCAGTGTGGCTTATTGTGTGTTAAATTTATTTGTTTTTATTTTATCATGTGATGGCAGAGGTTGTGCATGCCTCATATAAAATAAATAAACAAGTGTTTTCAATAGAAAAGTTTTTCCAAGATTAGCTGTTTGTGCATTTAAAGGACCCTAAGTGCATCTGGGGCCGTTGTTACACTCAGTGCTCCCCTTACAGTAACAAATTAGCTTTGCTCCGTCCCTGGGCCTGAGTGCTGCTTGCCTCCCCACAAACACGTAGGCTGGTTTGGCAGCCAGAAAGGGGGAACTCAGGACTTCACTGTCATGCAGGAAAATGTAACAAGATACACACAGCTGTCCGAGCAGAGAGGAATGCTCTCAGCTTCGTGTTCTCATCACAGTTTTCTTTGTCTGGCACTCCTTGCTGTTTTGTTTTACAGAAATGCGGGAACTCTGAGACTGCACATTTTGCAAAACTCTCCAGCTGTGCAATGACAGCTTAGGCCAAAGACAGAATAAGCATTGGAGAGCCTGATTGTAGATGTACTGATTGCTTACCAGCTGATTATTGTTTGGCTTGATTTTCCTGTTTGAAATACATGCCATTCACTGCTACATGAGACAGAAAAAAATTTGATAATTGAAGATCATTCAATGACCTCGTCATTTAAAACCGCATTGATGGATTTATCTTTAAACCCTCCTGCAAAGCCTAGCTTTGTTCTTACAATTTAAATGACCCCTGTTATGTTGTCGCCAATGTACAGTCCTCCCAAACAAGCCACAGTGTCTACATTTATCCGCAGCGCTGTGCTGAAGGTGAAGGCTAAAAGCTTTGCTCACCGGGCGTCCCGGTGGTGACAGGGGACGGTATTGTGTCTTGGCAGAAGCTCAGGGGACAGACAACTGGTAGAGCAGTGTAGACTCATTCGAACATTCCCTTCTCTTTGGCACCTTGGTTGATATCTGCATTGTGTTGTCTTATATCATTATTTATGAAGGAGACTGTGCACCCTGACAGCTCCTTTTAAATGAACTTGTGTTGGCATGTGCAGCACACTTGTACATATTGTACAAGCCCAGCCCAGCCCAACATTAAGGAACAAAGTCATGTCCACAACCACAGTAGCTAAACGGTGTTTGGTGGAAAATGCAGAATGTGATACTTCTGGCGTCCAGCACAGCTGCTGTTTATCACTACATGCAGATGAAAGCAGACAAAAATCAATCAAACTTTACAGCACGGTAATCGCACACATCATAAAACAGGGTAACTTGAGGTGACTTTAACTTGCAGAACAACTCCCTCCTGCAGGCATTATGTGATGTTGATTGCCTAGTTTCTTAAAATGAAGAGCTGCTTTTTGTCCATTGCCCCGGCCCCAAATCTGTCAAGAGAGAAATAAAAGATTGCACCATTTTCTCCAGTCTTGAGATTAATTTTTGGATGTAACGCAGAGAGATTTGGTAACACTACCATGCTTGACACTTGTGACTGATTTGGAAACAGGCGCAAAGGGGCAGCCTGGGGTGGATGATGAACTGATGTGTTGCTTTAGCAAAGAGGGGATTGCAGCAGTTAAGGACAGCACAGTGTTCGTTCAGCTGAGGATTCATCAAACACAGAGGGATGGCTTGTAAAGATGTGGCCAAACTCAGGTCAAGGTTACTCAGCAGCTGTGCAGTTTCTCCTCGTGGCCTGTTGCTCCTCAGAAGAACAGACTCTGGTCTTGTTAGGTCTTGTTAATTACTAGAAAAAAAGATATATTATCACCTGCCCCCCACCCCCACCCCCACTTAACTGGAAAAGTATCAGACCATTATTTTTTTCAAACATGAGAGTTTGTAATTTCAGTCACTCAGTAGTTCCATGTGGAAGTGGATATCTCCTATTTTTTTGTAATTCAATCCACAAAGTGAACAGTTTTCACTGGCCCTACAGCCACTGTCTGGTGCAGTGCATTACAACCAAATGCTACTAAGAAGAATAAAGCATTTCATTACCTTATTATTGAATGTTTGAGATTTTTAGATATAAAAAAATATGACCCATCTTAAGTATTCACTGCAGTTACATCCCCAAGTTTTTTTTTAGATTGAAGATGTTAAATAGCTTTCAATGTCCTTGTTGGACTCCTAACTTCCAAAGATTCACATTGAAATGCTTACACGTGTAGGCAACCTTACCGTATATCTGTGTGCCCCATTAGGCTGTAGATAGCCAGCTTAGGGCCAGGTTACCACAGACCTGTGAGGAAATGGGTTTCACCTCTGGCTTTGTTCTTTCCTGAGAGAATGTTTGAACATCTTATTATATATTTATTTTTTTACACTGAACACGTTGTCCATACAGAGGTCAAAGTCCACCGGGGTTTATGTAAGTTATTGTTTATTTCTCAACTCAGTGGTCAGATTACAATGCAGTGCTGCCAAATGCACGAGCTCATCTGAAGTCACTCCACTCCAGAGTCTATTTTGAAACTAAACCATTGAGCTACAAAGTTTCCTCCATGCTTGGACCAGCTAAAGTAAAAAAAAAAAAGACTATGGGTAAATTTTATAATCAAGGTGCTTCTAAAAGTAAAAGAAATGAGCTGTTTTGTTAAGTAAAAACCTGATTAAACCTTATTGGTGGGTTCTCAGTCATTCAGGTCATAGTGACACAAAGCTTCATCCAGACAACTTAACCTTATCCCCAACTAAACTTGGTTGAAGTCCACCAGTTGAACCAAGTGTAGTTACAATTTGGATCAAGCTTGGTGCTGTTAAGAAAAATTTCAGTGCAAGTTTCTGTTGATTTCTGCTTTCATTTTTCAAGGAAAAATATGATGAATATGACGTTTCCCTGAACAGGCAGCAGCATTTTAAACTAGTTGTTGACAAGAAATTTGGCTTTTGAGCAGGTCTTAGGCCTTTGTTGTAAATACTGAGCAACACAAACTGTATGTCAAATATTCAAAGGATCAAACATCATGTTTAATGTCTGGGAAGATAATTTATTAAATCTAATTTTAAATGTTAAATGTCATGAATGATTCAATACACAAACTTGCACAAACACATCTGCTTGATTTCACATGTTCTTGAAACAGCTTTTTTCACATCTTTCCATGATTTTTCACTTATATATCTTCTTTTTGCAGCTGGATGCTTTGCAAACCCTGAAAACTTCAAGCAGCCAGTCAGATGTATGAACTCAATGAGTTTGACACCAGCAGGTCCCTATACATTAAGATGAATAACTCTACAAACGTAGAGTCATCAAAGAGCTCAATGTAGTGGAAGAAGTTTCAAGGATTGGGATTTAGTTCTGGGCCGTCTGTTCATTCAGATGTCATTGACCCTGAAATGGGAGAGTAAATGACCAGATAACGTAATGATTGAACTGTTGGCTGTCATATGGCTTGTCTGTCTCTGGCTGCAGCTAAAGTCCAACGTCAATCACTTCCCCGGCCTGTACTTTGGTCAATCTCCATAACGATAAGAGTGCGCTGGCCGTTATATCAGCTCTGAGTGATAAGGATTCACTCAAGTGTTTACACTGTGGGCATGGTTCAGCCTCAGCTTATAGAGCATACTCTTCAAACAAATGGACAGGCGGAGCTGGCGGGACAGCCCCATCGGCCCATATTACTGCTCTAAGACCACCGTTATGCCCCTGGGGGCCCTTCTTCCTACAGGTCTGTCAGCACTCAGACCACAGGTTGGGTGGATTAAACATTAACCTGTGGTCTATCATTCTTTTCACGCTGGTGCGCACACACACACACACACACACACACACACACACACACACACACACACACTGAATGACCATACAAACCCTTGGATGTCATGGTTTCAAGGACCAAATATGCTTGGAAACCTCAAGTCCCTTGGATGAGGAAGGTAGGAGGCCTTTTCCTAGACTGTTTTTTGTTTTCTAAAACCTATATGTAAAAGCAGTCTAAGAATGGTCAGCATAGTGAATGAATACAGAAATACAGGTTTTAGCTTTCATTCTTCCATGTTATTCAAAGTATTAAAGCAGATTCTGGTATTTCATTCATGCATTTTACTTGGAAGGACTGCGGTCTCCCCCCCTCACCCTGGGGTGACAAGCCCACACACACCTCCATGGTTTTTATCTGATATCACTCTGTGCTGTTCGTTGGTTTTGTTTTTGACATACTTGGGGCTCATGTTTGATTTGATGGAGACAGTAGTGAAGAGAGATTTATAAATAGTGGTTTTTTTGTTTTTGTTTTTTCATCCTGATACCAGGAATATTACATTGTCCATTAACAATATCAGTCTGGTTCTAGCATGGAAAAATAAAAGCTGTAGGCCTGCCAGCTTTTACAACCAGCTCTAGATATCTCAGCTCGTGTTTCTGGTCTTAATCTTGGCATTTGATTGTTACTGATACCAGTGTGTCTCAAGCGGTGCACACACTGCAACATAGTTAGCAGATATTGGGCTGGGTCTTATCCTTTTTACAGAAAGCAGCAAAGGCCTAATTTTCTGGTTGGAATTGAAAGATTGCTACTAATATTGTTATAGAGTTCTCAGTGGTCTGAAATCATGTGTGTTAATTACTGGAAATGCTCAGTACAGTCAGTAGGATGAGACACAAGGAGGCACAACAAACAGCCATGGCTACAAAAGTATAAAAAACATAAACTTGCTTGATCTCCAAAAATGGAGGACCAATGTTTCCTGTGAAAGATATCACTCCTGGACTGCGAGGAGTCAGACTAAAACAACTCCCAAGGTGGATAGACCAGTTAGTGAAGCAGCTAGCAACATGTAGCTCAGTCACTATCCTGTTGTCCACCATGTTTGTTTACTCCGAAGCCATGTTGGATTAAAAGACATTTGGCTAGGCTTCCAGCTTTCAGAGCTGGGTCTCTGGCAGTTGATAAATGAGATGTGTGCTGTGCTTTCTACCTTTTTGTGCTCAACCCACTGCTAAACCTTAATGCTGTGTAAAGTACCTCATATTTTAAGACTTTAAAAATGTTTCAGTGTGGATTAAAGTGTGTCAGTGTGGATTGGTAAGAACCCTAGTCTATACACCAATACAGGTCTGTAGTTCACATATCCTCCAAAATCCTCACTGGTATTGACCGGTGCGTAAGCCTAGGTATCATAAATGGTTTTAACATGGACAAAGACATTATTGCAGTAGGTGTCAGAGGCCATAATCAGTACAAAGTAAGATGAGATGAGCTAACAGGTCTCTTTGGGTTCACCCCTGAGACTTCACTCTAAACAGTGCAGGTGATTTGTGGGTAATGTTGTTTGAGGTCTCAGACTACTGCAGCTTCACGCTGGTCTGTGTCCTCTCCTATTGGGAGAGTGTGAGGTAGTCTTCAGGCCTAGGCCACGTTCAGAGTGTGTTTATCTGTCTCGGTTGGGGCTTACTAGCAGGGACACTGCCTGTCTGTTTGATGTGGGTCTTCTCTACGATGGATGAGCATAACATGGGGGGCTGGGCACTGCAATCCATCCATCGGACTGTATGGATTATTTATGCTGCGTCCTACATCCGCCTCTGTGGTCACTAGATCAGGCTTGCTAATACGTGAGTCTATTATGGGATTTATTGATTTTAATGAGAGGCTGAACCCCGGTGGAAGTAGGTTCTTCACATGCCGTCTGCTTGCCCTCCTACACTGATTTCCGAGTGTGAGCCATGTGTCGGCATTGCCATGGCACCATCATGGGGACCTCAGTGGGATCTTGGTTAGGGTCTTTTTGTCATGACAGCCCCCCTCCACCCTTTTTGGACCCCAACCCTCACCCACACAAACATGAATGACCTTGCTCATCCCCCTCAGTGTGTGCGGTGCCCTCAGCAGGCTTGGTTGAGCGAACACATGAGAGGTCTTGACCTACAGGACAAAAGCTTGCTGTTGCCTTAGGAACCCTTGTTTTCTTTCTCTCCCTCTTGCTCTCTCTTTGGCTCACTCGCTAACTCTGCCTCCCACATGACTGATAAAGACCTATAATGTAGCTTAGCTGACATTCCTCTCCACCCCCTGTGTGTCTCTCTTTTTCTATGTCTCAGTTCTCAAGGTGTCTGCAGCTAAGCAGATCTGTGTTTATATTCTGGTACAGCGTGTTGGTGGCAACAGAGGTTAGCTTGGGCCATCACTCTATAGCTGCGGGGGGAGGGGGGGGGGTCATGAGTTCAGAAGAGAACTTGTGTCATGTATGTATTTGAAATAGAAACTCATGCATGCAGAGGGAGAGTGTTGACACAACCCTGATATATATAGCCCACTTTACATTGTCCTATATCTGGATTGTGTAACTCAAGTGTTACTGACCTCATAGGAAAATATATTTTTACAAAGTGCAAGCTCAGATTTGTCTCATCTTACTCACAACTTAAGTTGAGCAGGTTTATCTGAATAGACAGTGTGGATGTTAGGCAAGCTGTAGCTAAGCAGCTCCTTTATTTCCCCCCTGAAGCA
Source organism: Halichoeres trimaculatus (assembly GCF_033239565.1). NCBI lineage: Eukaryota > Metazoa > Chordata > Actinopteri > Labriformes > Labridae > Halichoeres > Halichoeres trimaculatus. The sequence goes on along the minus strand of NW_027437187.1, from coordinate 18,085,005 downwards.
GTGTTATAATGAGACAGTGCTGAGTGAGGAGAGTGTATGAAACAGGATGTCCTCTAAAGGAAGACCTGAGGGTCAGGAGCTCGTGGCTGAATGCTAAAGAGGTTTGCTTTATCCTTGTAGAGCTAACACTGCCTCCATTCAGACTTACAATATATTGTTGAGTAAGTAGCTGAGGAAAGCAGCCCACTCACATCCTAGGCCTCTTTACCTCTAGAGAGAGATTTCAGTGGGTGTGAACTTTAAGAGTCTGAAATGTTAAGTTCTCTGAAGTTTAAAGGGGCTGGGTTACACTGCTAGTTTACAGCGTACTATAAAGCAGTAACATTTCTGGAGACATTTCACCATTTAATATTGCAATAAGCATTATGTCATGTACTGGATGTATTCCTGAACGGTACAATGTCATTGATGTCAAGACTGTCCCTCCTTGGGTTCCCCACTCAAATATTTATGCTAATGCATTTGCAAGTCTGCAAAGTATGCATTATTGATTTTATCAAGAGACATCAGGATACCGTTTTACTTCCATCTTCTAGTACTATAGCCTACATACCATGTGCACAGCAGGTCTTCCTCAGGTTTAACTAAACAGAAACACTGTTTATACTACAGTGTTTCTAGGATGAAATGCAAAAGCACTGTTACATTTTGGGCTCCAGTTTACACAGAAGCAGTATTTCTAGCCAACCTAAAACAAAAACTTTTGAAAAAAGCCTTCAGAGTGGATTTTTTCTAAAATCCCTTGTAAACAGCAAGCCGGTGTTTTCAGTGGAAACGCTAACGTCACGCTCCACTTTGTGCATGCGCATACAACAGTACAACGGTACTGTTGCCACGATGGTCATGGACTACCATGTTGTGCTTGTGCTGCTGAATCTGCTGAATGTCTTTCAACTAAATGTGCATCTGTTGCACCACTTCTGCAAATAGCATTTGCCAATATGCCAGATGATCCGCCAAACCTTACTTCAGTGGAAATCTATCATAAGCTGCTTCTGGGCAAGAAAATTATAGTGCCAACTACAGGCCTGGCATGCTTACTACAGCATTTTCAGGCGTACAGCATTTTTTGGCGCTTTGGGATGAAACGTCAAATAAACAGGGCCCTAGTGTGTTCAGTGCAAGTATGCCACTAGCTAATGCTATTGCACCAGTTAATGGTTATTGCTGCACTGCTCTACTACCCAGATCCAAACAAGCACAGTTGGCAGATGAAATCTTTTGATGCATTGTGGTTTGGTAGTATTTTGATTGATTGATTGATCAAGTGAGTAAGTAAATGAAGATACAGTTATGTGTCTGGTTAAATTTGCATACGATGTACCCAGCTCGGGCATTTGGAATTTAACGCGCAAGGTGAGCTTGCAGGTCACATTTGTTAGTCACACAGTGCAAACCAATTTGACATGCAGACTCTGGGGTCCTGTGTTTAGCTGGGTTAAATAAATAGTGCTCTGTTTGGACTGTTTTCTTACTCTTAAACCAGTCAGCCAGCTGTATTTCAGATTCACATTTAAAGTTGGAAATTATTTGCTTCAGAAGTATTAAGTGTATGTTAGCGATAGTGTTTCCCTGGACAGCCCAAAGCCAAGCATTTAGTGTACATATCAGCGTTTTATACTGATGGGATCACCCAGTGTTAAATGCTCCCAAAATTCTGAAAGTTTTCCTGCTGTTACTGACATTTCAAACTCTGCTCGCATCACGGCCCTGAACTTTTGTCTGCTATAAAAAAGTATTCAGCATTGGCAGCCTCAAAGAAAAACACTGTTTGTCATTAAGTGATTCTTGCTGCTCAAGCTTTTTTTTTGGACCAGCAAACAAGAATTGATTGTTGATGGCATTGGCCATTGTTATTGCAGCTCAATATTGTCAATGTCATTGAAACAAGCTCATAGAATGGCTGAAAACTGAATCCCAGACAGTATCAAAGATACTTATGACTCTGGAATCCATGGTGGAAAAGCTTGGATCACAGCAGAACAGCACAAGACAATGTGTTTATTGATCTAATAGGATTTTTATTGTTAATCCAAAGCAGCATCCACTCATGTTGCAGCACATAGGTGGACTTTGACCACCCCTTTGATGTATTTACATAATTGTATGTTTCAATTTTCTCACTAATCTGCTTTTGGTCAAGCTGCATGCTATTTACCCACCAGCCCTAAAAGCATAGGGGAGACGAAGTTGAATTTCGTTCATATGTCATCCTTTGCTTGCCCTTAGCACTCAAGGTGAAACTATATGCAGATGATCTAGACTTTTCCTGGCTGCCTGAGTGAAATACCTTTCATTTCTGTCTCCCAGTCTTTTAAATATCCTGTCAGGGAGCACTGAGGGCACAACCAGTTGGAGCATGCAGTCTGTGAGTTTTACCACACAGCCCACATTTCATTGCACAGTTCAGGGCGACTTAAGGATAACCTACAGGCGGTCATATTGTATGTACATGTGTGGAAGGCTCTAAACAAATGACAGCTGCTGTCTTTAATGATGCATCCCCCCGCCGACTCCCTCTGCCCACCTTCCCCCTTGTTCTTTGGTTCAAGGTTCTTAGCAAAGCCTGATGGGAAAGGGCTTACAGAAGATTGACCTAGTTTACACGCGCATGTATGAGGGTCTAATATGTAATGCAAGGTCCAAGCCAGTGTGACAAGCCCTCTTCTTTTCATACTTCAATGGGTACCTCATGGCTCCTCCAAGTTCGCCCTGAACAATTCAGCAAAATGTGTACTGTACAAGCCAGTCTGTCGTATGTCCTCCAGCCGTACATTCACAGAGCCAGCTCTGTGACCTAATTCATTCCTCCACATGTCTGTGCCCCTCTCCTTCTCCCTGTTCTCTGTCTTTCTGGTCCTGCAGCAGTGTGAGGTTCTGTGAGGATAAGGTTACTGTATTAGGAGAGAATAGGTCACAGGAGGGGAGGGGCTTGTGTTGTGTCATAAGATACTTATGTCTTTTATGTCCTTGCCGCCTTCTGAACCCTCCTTAGCAACTTGCAGCACCTGTTTTTTGACGGCTGCGTGTATCATCAGCATTTCTAGGCCTGAATGTATGCTTTGCCTGATCATGTGCACTGAAAGATAATACTTTAGAAGTGCAGTCCTAACAATGTGGTTATATTGATGTCACAGTTTGTTAATTTTAGATGTACAGTAAGGATCCAAACTAAAACACCTTAAGACCTAACCTTCAAATTGTAAACAGCCATTTTTGGTAATCAGAGAATAAAAATCAGGGATTCTCATAAATGAATTTCTGATAAGTCTGGTGCTGCCACACAGATAAAAACATTTAAAAGTCAATAATCCAAAGCACATAATAAAACTAATATAGTATGCAGTACAAGACCTACTACACAAGGTGGGTTTTCTTTAATTTGCTAGCTTAAACAGTTGCAGATTGGATGTGTACATTTATTTCACGAAGTGATCAACATCGACTAAAAGATAAAAAAATCCCCCCCCCATTTACTCGTCACATGAGTTTTAAGTCTTTTGAACTGATTATTAATATTTTTCATCATGGCAGCCGTGAAATGCTGGTTCCATGTTGTGTGTCATTATTAATCAATGGTATGGCTTGATTCAGTGGCTACTGCCATAATGCAGATACCAGATGGGCTCGTTTAGCTTTGTGTAGTTTGATGATCTGAGTCTGATGTAACTTCATTCATGAATCCTAAAAATTGTACTAAAAATTGTAGCTAACATCAGCCACACCTCACTGACCAATTTGACATCACTAATGTTGTCATTTTGTACAACTGGTGCTTGTTCTGTGAGTGCTTTCTTATGTATAGACTGGTCAGTTTGCTCTTAACTTGCAGGGCAAGCTTTTTGCCCCCTGTGTTTGTTACTTAGGGTGACCATGCATCCTCTTTTTTGGTTGTAAAATTACATATCCAGCGGATTTTCTAAAATTCTGTAAAATTTCCTTGTTCTGCAAAGCATCAGTATTTATAATAGAGCACTGTACTGCCATTATTCCCATGTCATTCCCAGTCAAGATGTTGTGCCTGCAAGCTGCATGCGTCATGATCCGGGCTGCTCCTTCCCTCAGATCAAAACAGAAAATGCTCTTGCTACCTGCGATGCACTCTCAGACAGAAAATGCAGAAGTGTAAATGCACTTTTAGCAGATGAACTGCAAAAATGCACCCCTCTTTTCACTGTGGTTGTGACTGGTGGGAAACACTGTCTACAAAGCTGGCACCTATGTGTCATTTGCAAGTAAAGGTCTTGGAGACTTGGTAAACCACATCGCCACTGATTTTTTCGACAAGCATTGTTTATGTTTTACGTATAGTAAAATATCACTTCAAACAGAAAAGGAATGTGTCCAATGAATGCATGGTTTATGAAGGTAATTTGTCTTCTTTGGCTTCTTTGGGTGTTATTGCAGGATCTCCAAGAGGCTGGGTAGGGTGAGCTCTTATGGGGGTTTCAGAAAATGGTCACCCTGTTGTTGCTTATTTGCAAATGTTCAAAGAACAATAAGTTAAACTTAAGAAATAATAAAGGCTTATAATTTCACTGTACCTACTAAACATCAGTAATGTTAGCAGCCCACTGTAGTGTTTAGCACACAGCCTTGCTTGCCTCATCAAAGCTTTATGGAAGTGCTACCATTTATGTCAACTCATGTCCTCCAGCCATTCAGACAGAGGTGACCTAAGAGGTGACCTAAGACATGAATAATAATCTTGTTTTCCTCCTTCTGTCAGTGTGTGTTCTCTTATTACCTCTTTAACCTCTTTGTTTTTATCCACCCTCCCCTTGTCCTTTGTTTCCAGTCTGATGTGTGAGAGTGCCAACAGCCTGCTCCTCCACCACCACGATGGTTGACATGGAGAGGCACTACCATCCCCCCTCGCCGCTGGAGGACTCGGTGCTGGGCAGCCCCCTGTGCGTCGATGACGAATTCATGGGCGGCATGGAGGAGCTCCAGGACATCTCGCAATCCATTGATAACGACGCCCTCAGCTCCTTTGATGTCCCTGAATACCAGTCGTCCAGCAACGGTTCTGAAGGTTCTACTGTCTTAGGTGAACATGTGCCATCAAGAAAGATCTCTATTTATCACAGATTAGAAACTTGAAGGAGAACATGAGGGTTGCTTACACCATTTACACAATTTGAGTGAGAGCCCTTTCTCTCTGTAATTGTTGTTATTGTGATCTCTTCAATTAACATCTTCATTTCTGATTTGTTCCAGCCTAATGTTCAGAGAGAATATGCACCTTGACCAGTGTTATGTTTCAATTTACAACAAACCATCCCTCAATTAATATCATTACTCCGATTGTTCTTAGCTTTACTCGACCCATTTCCTCCCAAATCCTTTCATTCCTCACCTCATTTCTCCTTCTCTCTCAACTCACTATTCTCTTATTCTCTACTTCCTCACTTCTCCTCCTCCAGTGTCCCCCTGCTTCATAACCATTTAGGAATTCACACATTCCTCAGGCGCCATGCACCACCGCTCAGGAAACATCCATTTTGCTGCTGTGTTTCCTCCTGAATGAAGTCACACTGGCATCTGGGGGAATTTATGCTACCACCAAATTATGCAACAAGCATAGGGCTTTGAATAGGGCGGAAAGATAAACATACGTTGAAAGAAAAGAGGGGTGTGAGTACGAGAGAAGAAAGAAAAGGAGAAGACAGGGAAGTGTTGTGGAGGAGGCATCTTGGAAACATTTGATGATGTCATGGAAAAGTCACTGAGGGGCTGTTTAGGATTTATGAGTGTTTGGGGGTGTTAACAGTGAGGAACAGCAGTATAAGAACCAATGACATGCTTTCATATAACCATGTGTACTCACACCAGGCACGAACACAGCACAAGGTCTACTGCCAAATGCTACTTATCCCCGTTTGGCGTCTCTGAACCCACTCATGTGGCTTGACTTAGTGCCATTGTTTTGTACCATAACTTCTTTGCTATTTTTGCCCTGGGCAGGTTCAATCTACTCTGTTCCCACAAGGTGGAAATCAAAAACATATCGGAAACCCAGATGACACATCTCAGTGACCTGTAGGCCACAGGGAGGAACAGAAATACTACTCCAATGGAGTTATGATTGGGAAAGGAAGCTCAGCACACAGCATGTTCATACCTCTCAATAAATAGCTGTGCAGGAACAGACTGTGTTGGAGCAAAGAGTTCAAAATGGACTTTGATTTCATTCATCCCGTTCTTGCCAGAGGGATACCTGAGTACACAATCATGAACGCAGAAATGTTTTTCAATTTTTATTTGTTTGATTTTGTTTGATTTTTATTTTTATGTATTACACTCCAGAATTGGTGAAAGTTTTTTTGGGCCCCTCATGAACAGACTTTAAAAAAAAACTTTTCAAAACTTGTGATACCAGACAAGTTTTAGTTCTTTTTTAGGCTTTTTTTTAACCTTAGATAAGATAGAATGAAAGAGAATGAGATAGGATTGGACAGTGGATAGAGTAGGAATCTGGGTGAGAGTGAGGAATAAAATGCAGGAAACAGGCCACAGGCTGGATTCAAACACCTGCTCGAGGGCAAACATCACGTGACATTGACTGCTAGGCCAACAGGCGCCCCAAGTTTAAACTTTAATAATAATCCTTGTAAAGGTTATAAAGACTTCCCAGTTCATGAGTTCAATAAAAGTACAGTTTGTCACTGTAACACATTCAGCAAATCACTGACTTTGGAGAGAAATACAAATATCTATATATGTATCAAGGGTTATCTTACATTATTACCAGTTATTTATAACTTTTTTTTCATTTTGTAGTTTTTAATGGAGATTGACATACAAAAGTTGCTTTACTGAAAAACTGACAGACTTGCAATGCAGCTCTCTCTGATTGTCTTTTAATTAAAATAGATAAACTGCTTATTATAAAGTGGCGGTATAGTTCTAAGTAAAGTATAGCCCCCCAGGTAGTCCAATGACATTGACTTTGCAGCATGGCAACAGTGGGGGAAGCTTCTGGAGAGCTGACCAGTTAAAAGAATGGTGAACTTGTAGGCAGGTCTTAAAGAGCCACATCTAAACTGAAGCGTCTCCGACAAAGGCTGAAATCGGTGTTTCCAAAGAAATCAGCCTGACATAAATTAAGAGATTTTAAGCTACTACAGAGGCATCAGAGGGACAGAATGAAGCCTGGAAATGAGTACAATACCTGCTCTTTAAAAGTACGTGGTTTTCACATGAGTGTGCACTTTCTCTCCAAAAGTGTGAGGTTGGTTTTAGTTCAACAGCAACAATGAGAGTCACACATACTCAATCACTTTCAAATCAGATATAATTAAACTGAGCGTGCAGGGCAAAAGAAGCCATTGTCTGGTATGATTGAGTGTCCAGATAAGGCTGGCAGTGACAGAGAGGGCACTGCCAGACAGCAAAATGCCTGTTCCAGACTGGATCAGCCTTGTGCTTGGTAGAAAGGAATGCAGTTTTGTTTTCAGATTTCTTGCCAGAAAGGCAGAACTCTGCACTCTTAGAAGTTTAGCAAATTGTACGAGTCACAAAACAAGACTGGCAACGTAAAGAGAGTTTGTGTTAACTGACAATTGTTTTGCTGCAGATTTCATGTTTGAAGGGGCCAATAATAGAAGTCTGTTGCACAGTGATAACCTTTCACTGAAAAATGCTTGTTCATAGTGTCACTTTGTATCTGGTTTTGTCTTTTCATGGGGTTTGTTGACAATAAGACAAATGTTCCTTATGTTGTTGTATATTTTCAACGCTTGTCTGTTCCAACCTGAGGATGTTTGATTAGTCAGTGGTTTAATAACAGTTCTGCCCCTGTGTTTTGTAGATGCCCTCACACCAGCATCCAGCCCGTCTTCAGTTGTTTACGGTGTGGCAGCAGGCCAGGATGACTTCTTGACCTCATCCTCATCTCTCAACTTAGAGTGCCGGGTTTGTGCTGACCGCGCCTCGGGGTATCACTACGGAGTCCATGCCTGTGAGGGCTGCAAGGTGAGAACAAGATTACACACATGAATTATACAGTTAACTTATGGTCTGTAGTTGTAGCCAGGCATTACTGTGAGGATGAGATCTATGGCCAATTAACACAGCAGCAGTCTTTTAAACTTCCCTGTTTACTCACAACTTATCTTTCTCCCTGCGTCAATATTTCTGTCAATATCCATGTATCAAGTACAGGCTAGCCAAGAATCACTAACAGCTTCCTATAAATAACCAAATATAAGACCTAAAAACATGTTTCTGACAGCCGCAGGAGAGAAAGTAGGACGTTAATCTACAAGCAGTGTATCTTGTGACCAAATCATACTTCCTGAAAGCACCAAAAATACCATGCCTCACTGTCACAAGTTGCTCTGTAATCTGTCAGTTAATTGTTTACTGACAATGTCAAAGAACAACCTGAGGGTTTTTCAGGAGGCGCTTAAAGACAAGAGTGTAACCTGAAGTGCTTGTGAGTGATATTTTTGATTTTGTATTTTGGTGTTCTATACTCTGGTTTTTACATTTCCATTGGAGTGTGAAGGAGAGAAGCAGCTTCAGATGCTAAATGTTTTCCACACCTCCTCACTGGACAGCAGTGGGAGTATGAGTGTTTTAAACTTATACTATACTTTACTCAGTTTCTCAGCTGTTACATTAACATTCACAAACCAACAGCTGTAGCTGACTTTAGGGTAAATGGAGGCAGAGTTGATGTTTCAGACAAAGACTTTGGTCATCCAAGCTGAAGCCCTGTGACCTTTGTTGCAGAGCTATAAAACTGTAGAACAACAGGTTATCATAGAAGTCAAGGTAAATGTGTCCAGTTTTAGGAGGGAGGTCAGTACAAGTTGACCTAACAGGCTTAACCTATGAGGTGCCAAAGGTGAGATAATGGTGGAAGTCCGTACTGGTTGTAAAACGAGCAGGATCAACTAAAGTCAGCGTTTCTCATCATTATCATGTCAGAGTGATGAACTGTTAAAAAAGACTGTTAATTATTGCATTTGACACCTTCCTCACAGCAGCTGAAATAATTTTCTAAATGAGGGTCATGACTGCTTTTAGAGGTTATATAGAGAGTGCTTTAACTCCGACTAATATATTTGTGGGAAAATTGTATGAATATGTTATCATTATGTTGTTTACTGTAACTAACAGTTCTATGGATTCATTATCACATTTTTAGTCCACGAGGAGCACACAGTCAGCTCTTAAATATTATGAGCACAGAAGGATTTTATGCTCACTGAATAGCACTATACTAATATAAGAATTTACGAGTTCACTTATTGCTTTCAGAAGTGTAATCTTTGCTTGGGGGAACTGTCCCACTTCCATTGGGCTGTCATACATGAACAGCTGTGTGTAAATCTATGTGAACTTTGTGTGAACGCTTCGACTTATATCCTGAGGAGAGGTTTTCCCCTGGATGACAAGCAGCCTTGTCAGGAGATGACCCTCTCATCTTCTTGTACTCATTTCTGAGAGTGATAAAGACTTTTTTTTTTATAACACATGAAATCATAAATGAATATGTCTTTTGTTGTGTGGAATGTACTTGCATATAGGTGGACACCAAGTGGCTATAAAGATGTACACTGAGGATCCAGATCTTCTTATATACCTGTGCATTTCATCCTGAAACAGTTCTCTTGTTAAGGGCCCCATAATTTGATTTTGCAGAATATCAAACACCAGGTTGTGCCCAATCTGCCTTTTAGTATCAAATAATGTGCTGCGTTCCTATGATCTAATCAAAGCAGCTATAGGCTGCAACTACTGAAGTTTAAATATGCCACAAAAGTATTATATGTAAATATGAGTACCAACAGGGAAAAATTATCATTTACAGTAAATGTCCATTGTTGGATGGTATGTTGTCTGAAAATGAATAGTTCATGACTTAATAAGCAGTACATATACAGTAGTTAAAACACATAAAAGAATGCCATAGTGATGTTTAACACTTAGAATATCTCAGTGCTACCGACAACAATGCAAATCTCAACATGAGATGACCAGACAACATAGTTATAGAAAATATTTAAAACTATTTCATACATGTAACGGCGTTTACAAAAGTATTTCTCCATGCATATCATTTCATTCCATCAATTTATCATGTAGTAAAGTAGTAAAACCCTGACCTTTGTAACGACCCTGCTATGATCCTTTTATGACAGTGGACACAAGCAGTGTCAGCATGAACCCCCTCTGACCGGGTCCTCTGTCACTCATGTGGTACACGTGTATTAATGTGTCAGCATGTGAGGTTAACAGGCTATCAAGAGAAAGTGCTCATGTGCTTAAAGTGTGCTGTCTTTTATTGTATTGTATTTGTGTTAGTTAGTTGTACTGTTTGGACATCTGTGTATGTTTTAACACGCACAAAATTTGACTATTTAGTTTGGCTTCATTTGTTTTTCTCTGGGGCCGCTTTCAAACCCAACTGCAAGCTTGTATGTAACTAAGTCCCTCTGTTCCTTGTCAGAGTTGAATTTTTCTTTTTGGTCAAGGTTGAGCAAGTGCTTGACTAATGGTGAAATAAAGTGTCTGATATTGACACGCTCCATTCATAAGGGAATACGTTGTTAAATGCTTTTAAGTGGATTCTTACCTCATAGCTACTCAATATTTCTTTTTCTGGACCACAAAACTGGTTTCACAACAGCAGTATTTGTTAGCTTTGTAAGCTCTGTATCTTCAAATTTCTGTTTTTTATTTATTCTTGTATTTACTTCATGCATTTTATCTCGTTCCTGCAGGGTTTTTTCCGGCGGACGATCCGCCTTAAGCTGGAGTACGACAAATGTGAGCGCCGCTGCAAGATCCAAAAGAAGAACCGTAACAAGTGCCAATACTGCCGCTTCCAGAAGTGCCTGTCAGTGGGCATGTCCCACAACGGTGAGTGCTCCTAGGCGAAACCAGTCTCACACACACACACACACATACACACACACACACTCATGCATGGTTCATGTTACGTGTAAACACACACTACTAGCACACTTCTGCAGATGCCAAGAGATATAAAGCCGGCACGTACACACATACACGCACATAATTAGCTCACATATAAGTAATTGAACACCACTGTAGGGTTTTGAGTTGCGTGTTAAGGCAAGCCACTAACTGAACATCGCAGCAGGGTGTCAGACTGATTCCCAAAGGTTTAGCAATTTGGAAAATCTGAATTTTCTTGTTTACAGTAGAAAACTAAAATCTGCACTGCCTACACTGCCAGAGTCCTATTGAATTGCATTTGCTGAACCCAACAACCCCTTGAGCAAGAAAGGAAATCACATGACCAATTGGTTCTCCACATTAAGGGTCATTAAATGTTTCCCAGCTTCATAAAAAACATGTCAGCTTAGCTCTTAACAGATCTGAATATAAAGAACACAGAGTTTAAGGAGTTCAATTTCTTAGAGAAGCATTATTTCAGCTGAAAAAACCTTCTGCATTTTTTGAAACCAAAATCATCTTATATTTTTCTTATGCTTTTCAGATTCTATTTGTGACGTCTATTTCGTAAATTGTAAAGAGTTAGATCACAGTTAAGATAAAGTTGTATCCCTTAAGTACTAAAGTCATATTGTGGATCCTTTTTGTACATTTTTCTTCCTTTTAATGACTTCTTTTCTTCATTGATTTATCTTTTGTTACATTGAGAGGAAACAGACATAGAGATCACAGGAAAACAGGTGGATAGCCAATATCAAGTTAGGACAAATGACTGAATGCACACACACCCTGTGGGCCAAGGGGGTACCTCTTGTTTCCTCACTAATTTTGTCTAGTTTATGTACAAGTCATTTGCCCGTAACAAAAATTCTCATCCTGCTATAGTTTAACAACTAACACTGTTACACTCAATCATCCAAAACTTGGAAAAAGTAAAGTACGGCTTTTTGTATGCAGCTTTGGCTGAAACCTACACCCCACCAGAGGTTTCAGGAACCAGAAATGGCTTTATAGAAATAGCAAGTCTGCATTTTTAAGGTCTTACTTGCTTTTGTAGGTCACTTCAAGATGTTATTTATTCCAATTTGTTAGTGACCAGCTGAAAACCCCTCAACGGAGCTTTGAACACAAGTTTGGCAGTCAGTCAGACCAGTCCATAAAAATCTGTAAACACTGCAAACAGCGCTCCTTTAAAACCCCTCATCATGTTTTTTTAATCGTTCTTATCTCTTTACAAAAATCTTGAGCTTAAAGCACATGATTTTGTTAAACTGTTTATTCCGAGTGAAAATATGACTTGGGATGCTCACCTCAGGTCGAGGCCAGTGTATTGATTAGGGTAAGAAAACTGTTTGCTTGAGAGGTTAGTTTCATAGGACATAAGTGTAATTTTTAGCAGAAAGATCAAAAAGGTCAGGGCAGTCAGAGGGTTTACATACAGACTGAGCACGCTGGCAGTGATCCAGAGGCTGGACTGAGCAGCTTTACTCTGTCCCTTGAGGTTTCAGACTGGGAAAGCTTCCTTAAGAAAAAGCCCTGATCTTGATGATGTTACAGTAGTACCTTACAGCCACCCAGCAGTAGTAGTATTTCTGTCAGCTGCACTTCCTCTTACGGTATATCTGTATTGAGTTTCATCGCCCTAAATGTAACTCTAGAGGGGGAGGAAGGAGATTTGAGACCAGAGTAACCAGATCTCTAGAGACCTACAGGACAGCAGAATTTCTAATTTTGGACCTTTGTGCTTCTGTTGGTAATAGCCCTTGACTCATACCAAAACTTGTGCTGATGATACTGGATGTTCCTGAGTATCAGGCCTTAGCCTATCTGGCTTTTTGTTTACCAAGACTGGGGGCAAGCTTTTTGAATTTGTAAAATTCAGTGTCTTTGTTCAAAGTTTGCTCACTTGCCTACCCTTAATGTTTTCTGTGTCTACTACAATAACACCCTTTCTGTTGGATCTTTTTGTATCACTCTAACCATCAGTGAACCCAGGAACTTGATGATTAAGCATGATAAAACCTTGTTCATAGTGTACTGATGGGATCATTGTGATAAGCTTATCATTGAATGGTTTCATGCTCAAAGAAATGTAGAAAAGAACATGTTGAACATCCTGAAGCTTCTGCTGAGACTCAGCCGTTGAAACAGCTGACTTCATGGATTGACAGCCTCCCACCTTTAGCCCCCTCCCCTCTGCCCCCGCAGACTCATCCCCTCACACCACTTCTTGGGACTTACGCTCAGCTTAGCATCACTCACTTCCTCTCATCTTAATCAGACTTGGCTCCTGCCCAGGCGTCCGTTGTGAAGCTTTAGCAGCTTCAGACGCTCCATCCACTTTGCGAGCAGTAATCTAATGGGCCCTCATGCTGTCTGCCCGCCCCGTATTTCATCCCCTGCTCAGTGCTGCTCGGCCGGTCTGGATCTGTTTCAGCAGTGGGTGGCTCGTGGGGAAAAAAAAAGAGGGAAATCAGATCTCCTATAATGAGTTTATAGTCTCGTAAAGCACAAGTGGTAGGTGCAGCTGGAAGTTGACTTGTTAGGAATTGGTTTGTGTGTGTTTACAAGACGGTGCATCATCTTGTGCCCACTTCAGTTGCCAGAGAGAGGTTGGAAACAGTTCACCTCTAATCTCATTAGGTAAATGAGATCAGGACGTCTGAGAGGTGCCTGTATCCCCCTCAAAGAAAAACAAGTGCAATCTGAGACACACTTTTCTCACACCTTGTAGTATCTAGTAACCTTTGTTTTTATGCATCAGGGCTTTAACTTTTACCATGATCTTAATAAAAAAACTGATTCAAAATAACTTCCTGCTATTGTATTTATGTTCGGTCACTCAGCATTATGAGCAGCTTTGAGTTCTTCTGTTCTTTGTCTTTTTTCTGTCACCTCATTTTAACATCCCAGTTTACAGGCTCATTAAGAGAACACCCTGAAAACTTCACAACACTCTTTGCAAAAAAAACAAAAACAAAAACTTTATGTGTGACTGCTTTATTCTTCACAGAAATCAGACTGAAACACATGAACTCACAAGTGTTGATTCATCCAAAGTTGCCATTGTGGCATGTCAAAAATAACTATGACTGATGGCTTTCCAGCACACCATTGTTTATGACATTTTTTTCTCAATAGATGTTCAAGGGACCGCCCAAACCTTTACAACTGAAATAGACATACTTCATGTTTTTGCCATAGAAATCTCCTACTTTAGAAACTGCTCAGTGTTCTCCTGGTAAACCTGGCCTGTCTTGGAAAGATTATTTTCATTCATCTTGTACTTGCACTTTCTGTTTGCAGAACTGGTTATCACTAGCTTTTTAATAGCAAGACAAAAGTTTTTTTGTTTTTTGTTTTTGAGAAGGGGACTTCCTTGACATTAAAATTAGAGCCCTAGGCTACATTTTTATCCAGTTATGAGGGTTGACATGTGAAAGAAATGCAGTGTGTAATATTATCATGTTCAGTGGAGCACAGACAGAATACTGCCTTTCAGATCCATGTGTGTTGAAAAAAATATGGCTCTGGCACAACACACAAACACTTAAAGATGCTGAACAGACTGAGCACCTCTCATTTGCACCATTTTAAACCATATAATTGCTAGTCCACTTAAGGTTTTATTAGGAGGTTTTCTGTAGTTTTTGCTGGTTATTTTTCTGCGCTTTCATCTACTTCGATTTTTTGTCATCAGAAAAGTGTCTTTGTTGCAATTTTCCAGTGAATCTTTACTTTGAATTTGAGAATATTTTAGTTCTGTAAAAGCATCCTGTCTTCTCTTCTCATGCAGAAGTGTCAATAGGTCGTTTCTTTTATTTGTAAAAAGATTAACATCTCTTTAAAATTTATGAATAACATTTTTCAAAATATGTTAGATTGTACATTTGCACATTTCCTGCAACTGTAGTTTAACTTTGTGTTTGTTTGCTCCCAAAGCCATCCGTTTTGGTCGGATGCCCCAGTCAGAGAAGCTAAAGCTGAAGGCGGAGCTGGTGACAGGGGACAGGGAGGTGGAAGACCCACAGCTAGCCGACCAGAAAACGCTGGCTCGGCAGATTTACGAGGCCTACCTCAAGAACTTCAACATGAACAAGGCCAAGGCTCGGACCATCCTCACCGGCAAGACCAGCACTCCTGTATGTTTGTTATGAGTGGTGGCTCTGTGTTAGTGAGATGTGTGTGTGTGTGTGTGTGTGTGTGTGTGTGTGTGTGTGTGTGTGTGTGTGTGTGTGTGTGTGTGTGTGTGTGTGTGTGTGTGTGTGTGTGTGTGTGTGTGTGTGTGTGTTTGTGTGGCTTTTGGTTTTTCTTACATCCAGAATTTCTTCACAAGCCCAGATCATGTTGACTTAAAACTTGTTAATTTATCTTTCCCTTCTGGGCTGATTTCATAGTTATTCTGAGCACATCCAAAATTTGCAATCACGTTAATGTCACAATAATATTTGGCAGCCGCTACCCTGAGAGAGCTTGTGCTGCTAGCCAGTGATAGAAATAACTTTCCCAATCAGCATTGCAAGCCAGTTCACAAGCTGGACAAGGAGACATCTGTTTGCACTGAAATTATATAAAGAGTCAGGATTTGAGCCTACCACATCCCTCTCAAAGTCTCACCTACAAAAAGAAACTTCAGTACTGCCCTCCTTAATTATGTTGAAATGCTGAGCACAGGGCATGGAGGGTCAGACACTGTAGCCTAGAGTGGTCGTGAACTTCACAGATTGATTTTTGTAGGTGGGAAATAGGTCAAGAGGGAGAGGTCAGTCCATGCATACACCAATGTTCAAACACAGACTCCAGCTACTGGAGCTCAAAGCTCAAAGCATGGTTTTAGAGCATATAGGGACTCTGTGGAATATTTAGCAGTTGACACAAAGTTAAAAAAAAGAAAAGATAAACTCATGCTTTGACCCATGCTTGATTATGAAAGGACATGGTGTCTCAAGACTTTAATGCAACATAGAAATTTGCTCAAAAGTCATATTGTAGAGTTGTCCACAAATACTCGCGTTTCATAACCTTGATTCTGAGACTGCTGATATAGAACAACTTTTACACATTAAAATTAAGAGGTCTCAGATCTTTGAATATCCCAGAAGTTTGATCTAGGTCATATGTCTGGGAGGGATACTGAGCCACTGTGTCACTGGCTCTGATTTGTGTGCTGTGAATAAATATTATTTTCATCTCCTGCCTCAACTGGTTTTGCAGAGGTTTGATTAATCTGCATGTCAGGTCCTGACTGGATATTTAAGGCCTTTAGGTAAACAAACTTAAGAAATGCAAAGTGGCTTTGATTGCTCCCAGCTAGTCTGTTTTCTGGTTAATTTTTGGAATAATTCAGTCTTATTAACAGGCCTCTTATAGATGATCAGTTAATACTGATTCATCTGTCAGTTAATCTTCCCGTCAGTTTTATCTGTCAGGGCTCTAGGACTAAGTTAGCCATAGAAAATCACAACAAAATAAGACAATGCTAGCTCTTTATTTTAGCCATGCTAGCTAGATTGCTGAGTTGATCTCCTGGTCATCTGGCTTACCTTGCTGTTTTCATGTGTGGAAGTTATCAACACAGGTGTAGGACTGCCACAACATTTTGTACCAGAGGTAAGGGTGGCCCAAAAAATGAGGTCCACTCTGTTTTTGACATGACTTTTTGCATTACACCACCAGTTGCTCAAAATTTAAACCCATATGGTGGTGGAGACATTACCTCGACCAATGGCATTAAAAATGTTGGCATACTTCTACATGGTGCAAGGGAACACTGTGAATATTACTGTTGATAAAGGCAGACATTAGCGTTAAGCTGGGAAAGCCAGCATGTCAGGGCCTTCGTTTCCCAGCTATAGGATAAATAAAGTGTTTGACATTCCTTCTACTTACAAGTGTTAGCATGCTACAATTCTAAACAGAGATGACAAACTCCTCAAACATCTTGCTAAAAGTCAAACATTAACATTTGGCTCATGGCAGTATGTGTCCAACTAGCATAGCTGTAAAAGCTTGTTTCCTAGTAACCTGTAGCATTTTGCTAGTTGACATGTTGTTGTCTTGTGAGCACTTAACAATGTGCCAGATCATAATTTCCGGATATCTAAAATGTTAAAGACATTCCCTCTACTTACAAGACCTAACATGCTACAAACAGAGAAATTGAACGTTGTACAAGTTATTCTTTCAAAAAATTAGACTTTAGCATTTAGCTAAAGTTTTATGCAAGGGGCAATCTCCGGTTCAACAATATGAAGCAATTGGATATGCTTAAATCTGCAGTTCATCAAGTGTCCTCTTGAGTATGGGACCAGAAATGCTAGAAATCACTTACACACCAAGCCAAAAATGCAATTTTCACTGCAGAATTAAACAAATTTACAGACTGGTACAAAAAATGTATCCTGTCTGAATAGCTAATTTCTCCAACAGCGCACCCAGAACAGGGCGTTGAATTTTTTTCCAAATCAGTAGTTTAGAAGATATTGGGAATGTGAGTTTGCCCAATCAGAGGCACAGCTCAGCTGATTGACAGGCAGGGACCCTGAAGTTGTTAGTGAGGAGAGCCCACCCATTTCTAATTTGACCCCTGCCAATGACTGCCTCAAAACTCTGCTTCAGAAACAGATGGATGATGTCATAGGGACTATGTTCATTTATCATACAGTCAATAGTTTTATGTAGCAAAGCCTCAGAAACAAGTCGGCATTGCAGAAAAATCTTCTCTTAGCTTTTTACCAGTCAGAGTTCTGTAGTCTTGTTTGTATCCTGTGATTTTTCAGATCATAAATTGTGTTAATTTAGATATTCAAAAAACCTATAGACGTTCCCTTCACTTGCAGGTGTAATGCTAATGATGTAGCACCCTTCCACTCTGAGTATAAAAAGTAATAATATTTCTAGCAAAAGAAATGACTTGCAAACACCTTTAAGCTTTGAAGGGGTTGACACTGGAAAGTCCAGGTTATTGCAAAATTGTTGTGGGAATCCATAGAGTCTCCCTGGAGTACCTCCCCTGTAGTCATGGTGACAATAACAGGACGCAATGTGTCTATTAGGAAGAAGATAGTTTAGGCTTTTACACAGAAGGAATGAGTGCATAAGCAAAGAGAATTTATCTGCAATGTTGTTTCAAGCCTTTCAGAAAGGAGAGAAGCAATTCATGCACATTTAGCATTATAGTAAATTAAACACCTCAAGATATACTTTGTGATTGATATGCAACTTATAGTGTGTCACAAGTTATCTGACAACAGTGGTTTGATGATGTACAAGTGTCTTAAAAATAAACACCCCCTGACGTGTCCCTCATACTTTCCCTTGTTACTGTACCCCACATTTAGCACAGCATTCATTAATCAGAGCTCTGATGGTGATGTGCAGCAACAGTTGTAGCTGTGGTTCAGGTGTTGTAACGAGTTCAGGGATAGGGACAGTTGCATAAATTTTAACAACCATTGGCTGTAGCCATGTGCTGAAAAGCTTCTTTTCTTACCTGAAATACATCTGATAGCAATAAAAATTCTATGAAAAAAATCTAAAACTATTTGAAAACTAGGCCCAAGATTCAAATGTAATCTGTTATTATTTTTGACATCTAGATCATTTACCTCAGTTAAAACCTCTTTGCTCTAACACAGCTTTACTTTTGAAATTATTTTATTGTATTTTATACTAAATTATTTGTACACAAACTCACGTTTGACTGTTCAGAGTGACATTCATAATTACATAGCCACAGGGTCAAAGAGAGTTACTATGTCTTTGTGGAAACACATGAGTGTCAATAAAGGCTTTAGGCTAATCCTCTCCTACAGGTTAAGATTATGTGTAAACACTATAGTCACTTCAGTGTTTCATGTATAGACTTTGCTGATTCATCTTTTTCCATATTTATGTAGTCAAGTTTATGTCTGTAGGCCAAAATTACAGAACACAATGTACCGACAATGTACTGCACTCATTAACGTGTCATTGCAAATACACTTTTTTGACCACATTCTCACACTTGAATTAATCAGATGGTCAATCAATAGATCTGCTAATAAACTTTTATTCATGTGGTGCCAAATCACAACAAAGATTTCCTCAATACAATCAACATATAGAGCAGGTTCCACAACCCCTCAAAGTGTTTTAGATTGAAGTCTAGCTTTAGTGCAGCGCCAGTAGAGGGAGGCTGATGTGGGATACGTTTCTGGCTCATAACAGTCCATCATTCTCTGTCGCCCACAGCCTTTTGTCATCCACGACATGGAGACCCTCCAGCTGGCAGAGCAGACCCTGGTGGCGAAGATGGTTGGCTCGGCGGGAGCACTTAAGGACAGGGAGGCAGAAGTTCGGATTTTCCACTGCTGCCAGTGCACATCGGTGGAAACTGTCACAGAGCTAACAGAGTTTGCAAAATCTGTCCCGGGGTTCTCAAGCTTAGACCTCAACGATCAGGTGACACTTTTGAAATATGGCGTGTATGAGGCTCTCTTTGCCATGCTTGCCTCCAGTATGAACAAGGATGGGCTGCTTGTAGCATATGGCGCAGGATTTATTACCCGGGAATTCCTGAAGAGCCTGCGGCGGCCGTTCAGTGACATGATGGAGCCCAAGTTCCAGTTTGCAATGAAGTTTAACGGGCTGGAGCTAGATGACAGTGACCTTGCTCTGTTTGTGGCTGCTATCATCTGCTGTGGAGGTGAGCAAGCAGGAAAACACATCTTTCCCCTCAATCTGCTTGTCTGTTAATTTAATTAATTCATTAATTCATTCTGTCATTTAATTCCAACAGAATATTGTTGTGATGGCGTATAAATCAAGTTTGTTTTGCTTCCTCTGTCATTAGACCGACCAGGCCTGGTGAATGTGGCGCACATTGAGCGAATGCAGGAGAGCATTGTGCAGGTGCTTCAGCTCCACCTGTTGGCCAATCACCCGGATGACACGTTCCTCTTCCCCAAGCTGCTGCAGAAACTGGCTGACCTTCGGCAGCTGGTCACTGAGCATGCACAGCTGGTGCAGGAGATCAAAAAGACAGAGGACACCTCACTGCACCCGCTCCTTCAGGAAATCTACAGAGACATGTACTAAGGGTTGTGGGTGATTAACCCAGGAGCGGAACCCCTACAAATCAACTCCTTTTTTATTTCAGGGACAGAAAAAGAGAGTTCTCTATAAGCTAGCTTGAACCACTAAACCCTGATGCTGCAGCAGGAGTCATCTTTGGAAGCTGGTTAGTACAAAAGATCCTTGACACAGTGCTCTCCTCTCCACTGTGTGAACTTCACAGACAGAAATATTATGTATGCAAAGATGTGATGTACAGTTTATTGAGACCCTATATGGATATACCATTGTATGCAATCATTGACCAAACTCTGAGATAAATACGCTAAATTTCATGGTAACATCTGAGGTTATCTCTCTCCTGTCTCCTTGACAAGCCCTTAAACAAGGAAAGATAGTGAACTTGATGGTCGCCACTCCAGCAGTTTATTTAATACTAGATTTTTATACTGATGTCAAAGAGCAAAGAGCCATATATCCTCAGCTAACAACACCCAAATAACTTTGGTGGCAGCAGTAAAACAGTAATAATGCAGTTTTCAAGAAAGGCAGCTTCTGTCAGTTGGGAATGGTGATGTACACCTGTCCCTCACCGTGTACCTTCACCTTTTTATACCCGTTATAACCCTGAACATAATCATTTAATTGTACTGTGAGTCTTCTATAAGCCATTCTTTCTTTGTTATGATAGTGGAAATAACTATTGTCTTTGAAATTCCAGCCATGGTATGAATTATCAACATGTTTAACCACAAACTACAGGCAGTCATTTTTTTACACTTTAGATTACGGTAGCAAAATTAACTTATTTTGAAGTTTTTCAAGACTGAAACAATCCTAGCCACAGACTCACTGTGCCCATGCACCACAATGCAAGTCAGAAGCACAAAAACACCTGTGATTTTTATATTCAACCTCTGTTAAATGCCTTTTTCTTTAAAATACACACAGAGACGGTCGTCACTCCATCCTGTTTTGTGTCCTGCTTTTCAAGGGCTAACAAAATGCAAAAACCTCATTACCACCTAAGCACAGGTGGACGTTGGGCACCATAACACAAAGCAAAATCTTGTTTCTCAGTAGTTAAGCTCTGTTTCTTGAAAAGGTTGTCTCTGGTTGCTTTTCTGACAGTTTTTGTCTTTTTGCCTTCTATCTTGTGCTCTGTAGGGTAGACTAAGACTCTCGGGTCTTGCATGCACATTTTAAAGCTATGGCAAAAAGAGAGCATAACTCCTCTGTGATAGAAAAAATAATCACGTGTTCTGTTTTGATTTCCCATTTTCTTAGATTCCTCTGTCCATTTTTGTTGTAACTGAAAATCAAAAGACTAAAACAAGTACAAGGCTGTGGCTGCCTACACTGATGATTTGATTCTGTGAGTGAAATGAAGCCAGCCAGCCACTTCTGATGAGTGTCTAATAATGGAGAATTAGATACTTAATGTGTTTCAAAATGGATTCACAATGCAGTGGACCTACATCTCAAACATGTTAACAAGGAAATAGTGAAAACATGAGTCCTCGATGGCTTGGATAATATGTCAGTCTTTTTATTCCCCCAGTCTGCTAATCCAACCAAAATCCAAATAGAAGAATTTATTAAAATCCAATCATTAAAAAACACAAACCTTGTGTTTATAGTGACACCACATTGTATAAAGAGAGTGAACTGTACATAGCTGATATGATGACATTGCTCGCTCCAGCTTTTAACTCATGAGGTATACAAGGTACTAATGATGATCAACTTTTGTATTCCTCTGTTTGGTAAATACTTTGAAATGTTTGAAATTTAAAGTTAGATATGTACTGTATGTTCTGTATGCATACATGCTGCATACGTGTGTTTAAATTGAATTGGATATTTTTATACTAAAGTATATACATGTGACTAAATCAGATACTTGTTTATTTGAAATGGCACCATTAAAGTGTGCAGTGTAAATAGACATAAGGACAACAGGGCGACTGGTAATCAGAATATCCTTAATCTGAACCCCACTGGGGACATTCCTTTTCTTTGATGCTATATGAAAAGTGGAGATTTCAGTTCATTTCACTGCTTTCATCTGTTAAATGAAGCTCTTATGATATAAACTGAAAGCACTTGCAGGCCACACAGGGCTGCACTAGCTCACAACTTTAAGTAGTTGAAAAAATCTTGACCTTTGTGATATTTGATTGCAATCAAACACCATTTATCATTTGAAATGTCCGCACTGATCGTCAAATACTCTGTTCTCAGGTTGCAAATTGAAAAAAAGGTAATATATGCACAGAATTTTGTTGATATTACAAGAAATCATATGTAGTTGCCTGTTCTCATACAAAACAACCTTTTATCTGCTTCTTCACTTCACATTTCTGTTGCTAATTGAATACAGAAACTAAATGCACTCATCGTTTGCCATGACATTACATGCTTTTGCAGTGAAGAAGATGCAGTAATGATATGCAGTATGTAATGTTTTTATTGTTGTGCTTCTGTCTGACTTTTCTCCTCAGTCGCTGCTATGTTGTACTAACTCACCAAACATTTCTTATGCCATGAGTAGATTACTGACCATCAAGCTGCCTCTATGTTATATCTTCTTGCAGAATGTCAGTCCCATTCAGCAGCTCGGTTTTCCCTTTCAAGATGTGCTTCTAGATTAACTACAACAATCTGTGCCTTAGCATGTGCCCATGCCATAAAACAAGAGATTCCAATAAAATACTTGACTATAGCACACATACACTTTTGAAATGAATAAACTGGTCATAATGCCAGCTGGGATGGGCTGTTTGTGATACCACAGGGCCATGCAGACAGGAAAAGATGTCACAGACTAACTATCACAAGTACAGAGAGATTTTAGGATGAGTATTGTTTTGCTGTAAAAAAAAGTAGATTATGAAGGATTTTCTTTGAAAAGGACAGACTTTCACCTAAGATGGTTGAAAAACTTTTGGAGCCACGCCCTCAAGAAATCTTGTAAATTTGTGATGTGTGCTTACCCTTAGTAAAGTCTGTTTTGTGTTCAATTGACAAGGGAATTTTGAACTTGTATCAGGGAATTCTAGTCTTCCTTTGTTGAACTAGCTCAGGACATAGAAATATTATTTCCCCCCTTTTTTAGAAAATATCTTTGTCTCTATAGCCTCTCTGGAAAATACATTTATAGTGTTCTGCCTTACAGCACATAAACACAAACAATACTGATTCATTTGTCATTTATTTTTATTTATCCAAAATACGGCAGTAAAATGTAACCAGGGAGCAGCAGACATAGAAATTAAGTTTTGATTTGTATTTTTCTTCCTGGATTTCATGGAGATTTTTTTGTGGCTATAGTGACGTGTGATGAAACATCAGAGACTGTCTTTGGATGTGTTGTTAATGTGTACTGTGGCGTGGTAACAATACTGTAAATGTTTGATGAATGTATATCTAGACATTTAAACAATGGAACCAGTTGACATGGAATGGATTTAAAATAAAATTATTTTAAACTCAATCTCATTTTTTCATCATTTTAGGTCATCATTATTTACTTTCTTTTCTGCCACGCTCAAGACAGTTGTCTTTGCTCAAGTTAAATATCCACAAATACAACTGCATGAGTTGAATACTTGCAAGTGGATTTGTCTGACCTTTTTTCCTTATAGCCACCCTGATTGTTTCCAGTTATTATAGATGAGTAATATAGTGCATTTTATCCATGGGATATCACTTCCAGCAGTCAAAACAGCTGTACCTCAAGTCAGACCTGAGTGTATCATTGACTCATCATACATTGCATGCTTTGAATTTTATTTGCAGAGGACTTTTTAAAGTTAGTTCTTCTCATAATGAAGACTGGGGTTATATTTTTGTGTCAGTAAATATAACATTATGCTGTTTCATTTTTTATTTTATTTTGGTGAATAAATTTAAATAGAGTTTATTAATAATAGTGTGGTCCAAATGGTTTAATACCTGAAAAAAATGCAGTTGCTGGTTCATATAAGACCTGTATATTCTGTATATTTATAGATTTAAGGTAATATAACTTTGCATTTTCTGGAATATCACATGGCTTTAATGATGCTTTGTGGTAAAAAATAAAAATAAAATAAATATAAATAAAACACACTAAATCAGCTGATGAGCCATGGATAATCTAATTGAGTCCAATATTGTGGATCATGAAATGCTGCATTACCAGTCAGGAAAGGCCTGCTGACCTTTAGAGCCATCAAAAGATCAGGATTTATTCAATATTCTGGATATAAGCATTTATGTGTGGGAATGTGTACCCCTTCCAAACACTAACACTAAAAAGCTCCAGAGGGGAAGCTGATTTTGGTGGACAAAATGTTAGGTACTGATCTTGTTTGCTTCAGAATCATCAGTATTAATTACAGCCTGTATAAGAGCTAGTTACAAAGAGCTAGTTACAAAGTCCTCTCATGATATTTGATATACATAATGTTTTTTTTTTCTTTCAACCGGGCTGTGTTACGTATCAATTAATATTTTATAATGAAGTCTACGTGTCAAACTCATAAAGGTCTCTGAACCAGCCCTGTAGAGGGCGCTGTCCTCACAGTAAACTGTCCATGACTCTCTACTCCATCTCCTTGTTCTTGTCACGTTATCCAACATGGCGGCCTCCATAGCGCGGACCTGCCGCCACATATCGCGGCATGGATCCTATATTCTGCCAAGGTTAGGGGGTCTGTGCCTTACACCCAGGTCAAAGATTCACTGTTCTCCCTCTGCACACAACGGACTCCTCTTCTCTTTAAATAAACGCGGTATTCTGAAGGAATCCTTCCCCGAGAACGCAGCACAAGACCAGCTCCCTCGGCTGCTCCAGTCTGCTGCTCAGACTGTTTACTGCGGCTTTGACCCCACTGCGGACAGTCTGCATGTGGGAAACTTGCTCGCTATCATCGGCCTGCTTCATTTCCGAAGCGCCGGGAACCATGTCCTCGCAGTGCTGGGAGGGGCCACGGCTCAAATCGGTGACCCGAGCGGGAAGACCAGTGAAAGGGAGCGGTTGTCCGCGGAGACTGTGGAAGAAAACACCCGCAGCATCCGGGATAGCCTCCACAGGATTTTCACCAACCATGAACTATACTTTCAAGACGGCTCCAGAACGCTGGGATCTTTAACTGTACTTAACAACCTGAGCTGGTACAAGGACTGGAGAGTGGTTGACTTTCTGTCTGAGGCTGGAAGACACTTCAGGATGGGCACCATGCTGAGCCGCCACAGCGTGCAGTCCAGGCTGAAGAGCGTAGATGGGATGAGTCTGACTGAGTTCACCTATCAGGCGTTCCAAGCTTATGACTTCCATCACTTGAACCAAATATACGGTTGTAAAATCCAACTCGGGGGCACCGACCAGCTGGGCAATATAATGTCCGGACACGAGTACATTCACAAGTAAATGTCTTCCCTCCTGTTAAAAACTAAGGTTAAAACGTGTAGAGCTGCTCGTGCAGCCTTCAGTGCACGTGCTTCGTCAGGTTGTGGAGAGTAGCGTGTAATAACTTTGGTGAAACACAGTTTTAGAAATCATTTCACTTTATATTGATTTACTGTGACAGATGTCGAAGTCAGGCCAACAATTCAGGCTGTGCTGTTCAAGGGCGCAGTTGTAGAAAACAAAAAATACAAGTAACACTTAAATGGCCTGTAAAGCTCTTCACTCACATCTCAGTGTCAGTGTACAAAAACAGAAGGGGTCAGATTAAGCATTTCTCCATATCTAACAGTCTATCAATAAACAAATGTCCCTTTAGTCCAACACTGAATAATCAGATTTAAGTTTTTGGTGATCTGTGTTCTGCTGTGAATAGTTTTTTAGTTTTAAAGTTTATTCTCAAATTTTCAAAACCAGGACTTTGGAAACAGCATGAACACCATACACTTCTATCAGTCTGTGATTACCACTTTATTATCCCTGTATCAACATGTAATTGCACTGAAAGTTTAAGTTTTGGTCCATCTTACCATGAAGCATGCAGCCCTGTGCTGTCATTGTACTTCTGTCAGACTGTCACGGTTTTTAATACCCCAAACCAGACATCAATGTTTGTTCTGCACATATTTGCAGAGTGAGTGGAGAGGAGGTGTACGGCCTGACCATCCCACTGGTGACCAGCTCTGTTGGGGACAAGCTGGGGAAGACTGCAGGCAACGCAGTGTGGCTCAACAGAGACAAGACGTCTCCTTTTGAGCTCTATCAGTTCTTCCTTCGGCAGCCTGACGCCAGTGTTGAGGGGTGGGTGAGACGAAGCTTGATGCTCATGGCCAAAAGGAAATCCGCTTTTCATGAATACTCACCAAGTTGAAGCAGGAGAAATGTCATTGTCTGATCAATTTAATCCCAGGATAGGTGGTATATTACTTAATTATTATTTTTCAGATACCTGAAACTGTTCACCTTCCTGCCTCTGGCAGAGATTGAGAGGCTAATGGAGCAGCAGAGAGAGGATCCAAGTAAACGGCTTGCACATAAACGACTGGCTGCAGAAGTGACCAAACTGGTACATGGAAAGGAAGGACTTGAGAGTGCAAAAAGGTCATAACACACTGTCCTTTTTAATGATTTTCTATTGATCACATTATGAAACTTATTTCTCACAATAATGATATTTTGTTATTTGATTCAAAAAAACAAAAGGCTGCTGGAATGTGTGACAATAAGCAACATGGAATTTCTAACTTGACTTGGTTCAAACCACCTGTACATGAGAAATGTGAAATAATGTGTACTGTGATCACTGCAGGTGCACTAAAGCTCTGTACCACAGCAGTGTGGAGGCTTTGGAGGGAATGAGTGACGAGGAGCTGCAGGAGCTTTTCAGGGAGGCCCCCTTTCATGAGCTGTTGTTAGAGCCTGGAACCACGGTGATCGATGCTTGTCGCAAGGTTGACGCCATCCCAGGTGGACCTAAAGGGTGAGCCTCACAATTTTACTTTTTATTATACATTAACCTAAAAGATGCCACACAATGCAGGTAGTCAGTGTTTGCAAATTGAACAACACTTTGAAAACTGAGAAACATCAAAGTATGAGCACTGAATCAGGAAAGACATTTTCGTGGGTGTGGTTTCTGCTTTAGAAAAATAACTGAGATTATGTGGTTAGAATGTTTTTACATTTTTCACTTTAAAATAGAAGAAGAATGGTCACAAAGAAAATGGGAGACAAAATATATATTTTTTATTATTAAATTTTATATTTAATGAATAAATAAGTCTTAGTGTCTGGATAAAGGTCTGTCAGCTATCTGAAACATTCAATACATCTCAATAAAGTTTACATTTTAGCTGTAATGTCTGTGTTCTACTTCTAAACTTGTTCTTAAAGTGCTTTAGTATGTAGTTTCTCCTGTGGTCCAGCAGAGGGCACATGTATTTAAATACATAACCTTGGACCAGTTAGTGAAACTTCATGTTATCCTATGTGGCATTAAATTGGAGAACAAAAAGTAAAAAGGTGTTTTGAGACAAGTGGAACTATGAAATACCTTCCACTGCTGTATAAATACTAAGTTATTCACACTTGGTTTCTTGAAAACTGAAAGCCCAAGTCCTGAAACAGACACATTTTTGCTTGTAGTAAATTGGGTAGCTTACACAAATGGTTAATATCTGAGAATTTAAAGAGCAAGCAGCTGTTTATTTGCAGTTGGTGTATTTTGCAATTTGGTTACGAGCCAAATATAGGACCTGAATTTTTGGCAATATGTTTAAAAGAATCTGTGAATAGGGTATGAAATCTTACTTGCTTATTTTCTTGAATTCAGACATAATTTTTATTTTCCAAAACTTGACAAGCAAATTTGTCTTCATCATCAGACTTTAAAAAAAAAACTCTTTACAAGTAATTTCGGCGTATGTATTACCTTAAAATGAGACATTTTTTATCACTGTAAATGAATGAAGCTTGTTGAGAATTGTACACAGTTTTACTATAAAAAGACATAAACCCTTTCCTGCATTCTTTTTGTAGTGTACACTGAGTCATTATAGTAAATCTGTCTCCTGTTTCTTGTGGTGTTAATTTGCTTTAATGTACACCTGTGTGAAAGCTGCAAATAGTGATTCATCCATCTGAGAAATAATGATTTTTACATTTGGGTCTTTGTTAAAGTGATGGTTACTTTTTACTTGTTAGTGAAAATAACAACAATATTACCCAAAGGGGATCCTGGTCAGCATAACTCCTTTATTACATAACTGGACAGAAAAGTGGTAAAGGAGCAAGACTTCAAACTGCTGCAAGGCAAGGCAAGGCAAGGCAAGTTTATTTCTATAGCACATTTCAGCAATGCAATTCAAAGTACTTTACAGACAAAACAGGTTATAGAAAACAATTAAAATTCAATTAGAAATGAGATTAATTAAAAAGATACAATAAATCAAAGGACAAAGAACAAACAAACAAGATAAAAATAGATTTTAAAACAGATTTTAAAACAGATTTAAAACAGAACAGACAGTTAACTTCACCACACAGTCTAGCTGATTCAAATCAAACTATAGCTCTAATGTCAGCAGAAGCACACACTCTGCGTAGACATTTTTCAGAGTTTCACTTTTCTGACAGAAAGCCTGTTGGTTTTTAATTTTTTGCAGATGCTCTCTGATAGATGATTAAACTAGGATCCAGGTTATGGTGATTGACTTCAGTCACTCTCCTGAGATTAACCAATTCCCTAGAAAGGAATTTAATTTTCTACATCAGTTGCTGAAATGCAGGGTTTGTTGTTAGGGGAAAAATTGAAAAGTTTCATTACATAATTTACTTTTTAGAGCTTTTCATCAGGTGTGAGCTCATGTGTGACACAATTCTGCTGTTTTGTAGTCACATGTCCTGATCCTGTCAGCAGAGGGATTTCTGATCTAACAGTCTGTTAATATGTTTGTGTTCAGATATAGAATGGTCTCGGAGGGAGCAGTGTGGATTAATCACAAGCGAACAGAAAAACCAGAGCAGGTACTGATACCCAAACTTCACATTCTCTCCAATGGACTTACTTTGCTGAGAGTTGGCAAGAAGAACTTCTACATCATCAAGTGGCTTAGTCTATGAGACCGTCTGCTTTTGAGAGGAACCAGTCTGGCCTATGATGGACTGTCTGGGCAGGTAATGGGGGGCTACACCTCTGCAGTATCAACAAAGACACATGGATGGACTGGTATTTAAATTTTCAATACTGCCTTTAATTGTCAAAGAAATATTTATCTGTACATATGTGAAATTAATGTAAAGTTATGATATTAAAAAGCATTTGATAGAAAAATTGTCGCCTGCTGACTTTGCACTGTCACACAGGTCTTACAATGTGAACACTGGAGGGCACCATTGTCCCAGTGTTGGTGGTGGTGCTGCAGGTTTCGACAGCTGCACCACATACCCTGCTGTGACCCCATAGGTAAATAATTACACACATCTAAACTAAATTGCATCATTTCTTTCAAACGGGTTATGTGACTATTTTAAGCGCATGGAGTTTTTATTCAGTTAGATGCAAACACAAGGCCAAGAGCTGTGTAAACGTGGACTTTTATTTCTATCTGAGAGTCAGGAGGTGTAAACTGTTAGAGAGAAAGGACAAAGATGCTAAATACATTTTCTAACAGAAAAAAATGCTTGCAAATGATTTTAAGATTCAATAAATTTGATATTTCCAGTAGGAGCATATTTTCTTCAGGATCAGCTTTGGGTTTTCTATGTGTGTTAAGTTTTCACTGTGGTGTAAATAGCGAACAGCTTTTGGTCTGCAGTGGCTTCGCACATAATTATTTTCCCTTTTCAGTGTTCAGTTTATTTGTTTGTTTTTTGTATTTTCAGACTTTTAATGTTTAAGGTGTGAAGGACTTTTTGCTTCTTGCACATCTGTTTTCCTCCATACTTCCCCATGGATATGAGGGCAGGGTCTGGTGTGTGCTGACCTTGACTTACCCCTCCAAGCTTGAGAGAACTGGTGAAAAGTTGGTTTCTTAAAGAAAAACACAAGCTTTATCTGCAGCTTTCATTTTATTTTCCCCTTCTTTTCATGTATCAGTCGATTGTTTCATGGGGGATACCTACTA